>NC_059103.1:150619775-151819775 GCF_020740685.1 Jaculus jaculus
TTATCTGCACTGATGATAAAGGTGGCACAAAATATCTACCTAACTAAAGCTTGCTGAATCAATGAAAAACCATAACACACCTAGCTTATTTGAAAATGCAATTAATACAATTAACAGCTTATTTCCTGAGACTGGAAAAATGTTTTAAAGTTAAACCAAAGCAACCAACTAGTCAGTGTCATAAAACAATACTCTGGACAGAGGATGAAATCAGAGAATCATTCCCATTCACAATTGCATCAAAAAAAAAAAAAAGTGGGCTAGAGAGATGGCTTAGCGGTTAAGCGCTTGCCTGTGAAGCCTAAGGACCCCGGTTCAAGTCTCAGTTTCCCAGTTCCCAAGTTAGCCAGATGCACAAGGGGGCGCACGCATTTGGAGTTCGTTTGCAGTGGCTGGAAGCCCTGGCGCGCCCATTCTCTCTCTCTCTCTCTATCTGTCTTTCTCCCTGTGTCTGTCGCTCTCAAATAAATAAATAAATAAATAAACAAAAAAAAATAAAGTACCTTGGAATAAACCTAACCAAGGAAGTAAAGAATCTCTACAATGAGAACTTTAAAACACTCATGCAAGAAATTGCAGAAGACACTAGAAAGTGGAGAAACATCCCTTGTTTCTGGATTGGAAGAATCAATATTGTGAAAAAGGCAATCTTACCTAAAGCAATCTACACATTTAATGCAATCCCTATCAAAATACCAAAGGCTTCCTTCATGGAAATAGAAAAAAACAATCCAAAAATTCATTTGGAATCACAAAAACCTCGATTATCTAAAATAATACTAAGCAACGAAAATGAGGCTGGTGGTATCACCATACCTGATTTTAACCTATACTACAGAGCCATAGTAACAAAAACAACATGGTACTGGCACAAAAACAGACATGTAGATCAGTGGAACAGAATAGAGGACCCAGATGTAAGCCCAAGTAGCTACAGCCACCTGACATTCGATAAAAATGCCAAAAATACTCATTGGAGAAGACACAGCCTCTTCAGCAAATGGTGTTTTGAAAACTGGATATATATCTGCAGAAGGATGAAAATAGATTCTTCTCTCTCTTCATGCACAAGAATTAAGTCCAAATGGATTAAAGACCTTAACATCAGACCTGAAACTCTGAAACTGCTAGAGGAAAAAGTAGGGGAAACCCTTCAACATATTGGTCTTGGCAAAGACTTTCTGAATACAACCCCAATTGCTCAGGCAATAAAACCACAGATTAATCACTGGGACCTCATGAAATTACAAAGATTTTGCACTGCAAAGGACACAGTGAAAAAAGCAAAGAGGCAACCTACAGAATGGGAAAAAATCTTCGCCAGCTATATATCTGATAGAGGATTAATATCTAGGATATACAAAGAACTCAAAAAGTTAAATAATAAGGAATGAAACAAGCCAATCAAAAAATGGGCCATGGAGATAAAAAGAGCATTCTTAAAGGAAGAAATACGAATGGCATATAAGCACCTAAAGAAATGTTCTACGTCACTAGTCATCAGGGAAATGCAGATTAAAACTACATTGAGATTCCATCTCACTCCTGTCAGATTGGCCACCATCATGAAAACAAATGATCATAAATGTTGGCGAGGATGTGGAAAAAGAGGAACCCTTCTGCACTGCTGGTGGGAATGCAATCTGGTCCAGCCATTGTGGAAAACAGTGTGGAGGTTCCTAAAACAGCTAAAGATTGATCTACCATATGATCCAGCTATAGCACTCCTAGGCATATATCCTAAGGACTCATCTCATCTCCTTAGAAGTACATGCTCAACCATGTTTATTGCTGCTCCATTTATAATAGCTGGGAAATGGAACCAGCCTAGATGTCCCTCAACTGATGAGTGGATAATGAAGATGTGTGGCACATTTATACAATGGAGTTCTACTCAGCGGTAAAGAAAAATGAAGTTTTGAAATTTGCAGAAAAATGGATGGACCTGGAAAGTATTATACTAAGTGAGGTAACCCAGGCCCAGAAAGCCAAGCGCCACATGTTCTCTCTCATATGTGGATCCCAGCTACAGATGATTGGGCTTCTGCGTGAGAATGAAAATACTTGATAGCAGAGGCCAATAAGTTAAAAAGGAGACATAAAGGGAAGAGAAAGGGAGGAGGATACTTAATAGGTTGATATTGTATATATGTAAGTACAATGATTGTAATGGGGAGGTAATATGATGGAGAATGTAATTTCAAAGGGGAAAGTGTGGGGGTGGGGAGGGAGGGAATTACCATGGGATATTTTTTTATAATCATGGAAAATGTTAATAAAAATTTTTTAAAAAAATAAAAAAAACAATGCTCTGGAACAAAAATTTTAAGGAATTTTATCACCCACTTACAAATGCACTTCTCCAAATAGGACCTCCCAACTTATTTTCCCTATGGTTTCTACTGGAGGTGCTAAAGCTTCAACCACAATTGACTGTTTATGTCCAAAACACTCAGCACCTTGAATGGGTCAACAAACACTGTTTGGTTATATGAAAATCTCTGTCAAGGGCATCAGCAAACAACAGCCAGTACAGCCAGAACATACACCAGCTACACTTCATCTTTCAGAAAGTTAGTGATGTGGTGATATCAAGAGTCCCGATAACCCAGTGAGAACTCAGGAGTTGAAGAGCTGTCAAAACACATGCTGACGTCCATGCACTGTAGAATATGTTAGATCCTTACAGGCTGACTCTTCTTATTTTACGCACAACAGACTTGGTGCTGTAGTCACCCTGATGTTGCTGGTACAAAGCACTGACAGAGCAGCTTAGGAGAGAACAGGGTTGATTTCAGACTCACAGATCCCAGAGAGACTTCATCATGGAGGAAGCTCACGTCTTGGCCCGTCACAGTAGAGAGATGGCAGCCAGCACCAGCAAGCACAAGCTGACACCCATTCTACCTTACGGCTGGACTCAAGAGCCACTCTCAGGGCTGGAGAGATGGCTTAGTGGTTAAGCGCTTGCCTGTGAAGCCTAAGGACCCCGGTTCGAGGCTCGGTTCCCCAGGACCCACATTAGCCAGATGCACAAGGGGGCACACGCGTCTGGAGTTCGTTTGCAGAGGCTGGAAGCCCTGGCGCACCCATTCTCTCTCTCCCTCTATCTGTCTTTCTCTCTGTGTCTGTCACTCTCAAATAAATAAATTAAAATTAAAATTAAAAAATTTTAAAAAAAAAAGAGCCACTCTCAGTGGATAAGAAGATGCTTAATCAAAAATACCTAAGGCTACGGGGCCATTTCCATTCAAACCATCACAACTGTGAAGCCATTTCTCTGGTATCAACACACTGGAACAAGAAAATGTCAGAGATTTGAGAAAGCAGAAATGGGCATCACAGCAGAAAATGAGTTAAAACAAAACTATAGAACTATTACATGGTTTCTAAGCAATAATTGTACATGACATCTTTATGATGATACAATATAGAAATTCACAGGGCATCAAAAACAAACAAAACAGGGCTATATAACTTTAGGTCCAATGGACTTCAAAGATTCTGCATTTTATAGAAAGAATCAATAGAGGAATTATAAATTAAGTACTACATATTACTGACTTCTGTTACCTGAAGAATAGCTTTCATAAAATATATCCTTCTCAAATAACATGAGAATTGCTAACTACGGTGGTTTGATTCAGGTGACCCCCCCCCCCCCATAAACTTAGGTGTTCTGAAGCTAGGTTCCCCACTGATGGAGATTTGGGAATTAATACCTCCAGGAGGCAATGTATTGTTGGGGGTGGGCTTATGAGTGTTATAGACAGTTTGCCCTTGCCAGTATTTGGCACACTCTCCTATTGCTGTGGTCTACCTTATCTTGGCCAAGGGGTGATATCCACCCTCTGCTCATGTTGTCATTTTCCCTGCCACCATGGAGCTTCCTCCTCCAGCCTATAAGCTAAAATAAACTGCTTTTTTTTTTTTTTCCCCACAAGCTGCATTTAGTTGGGTGATTTCTACCAGTAATGCAAACCTGACTGCAATAGTAAAGTAGTACCAGGAGTGGAGTTGCTGCTAGGCTGTGTGGCTTTGGCCTTCTGAAGCTAATTTCCAAGAGGAATGTGGAAATATTTGAATCCTTGGCCTAAGAGATGCCTTGCAGTGCTATAAGTACAGCTTGATGGACTATTCTGGTCACAGTTGAAAGACCTGAATGCAGTAAGAACTATGGTCTGTGAGGTTTGGCTTATGAGGGTGAGAAAGAGCTTTGCTTGGACTGGACTAGAGGCAGTTTGTGTGAGGCTTGCTGTTATGCCTGTGTCCTGAGAACCTTTGCAGGGTTGCTTTGTGTAGAAATGAACTGGGGTGAGCAGAGGGATATAGCACAGAAAGAAAAATCTTTGGGTGAACTGCTGCCCATTCAGCTGCAATTTGGAGATTACAAACCTTTGAAATTGAGTCAGCTGACCTGTACTGGGGCAATGGGAAGAATGTAGACTGTTTTGAAAGGGCCTGAGTGCTCAAGGAGTATCCTGTTCTTCAAAGTTTGCTTTATGCCCCCCTCCCCCGGATTAACAAATTGGCACCCCACCTGGTATTATGGATATAAGAAATGCAGGAAAGAAAGGGTCATTGAGTTTGAAACACAGTCTTGTGTTTTGGAAATAGCCACGGGCAGTGTGAAGCAGGTTTACTGGATGCCTGCATGGAGACCCCACGGGGCCATGAGGATGAACCAAGGATTGCAGTGGAGACCCAGTGGAGATGCCAAGACCACAAGATGGCTGCTAAGGAGTGCTGCCAGCCCAGATGAAATTTTCCAGGACTGTGAGTAACCTAGCGGGAAGGGTGGAGTTGGAACTCCAGAGACTTGTTGCTGGTTAGAATTACCGGACTTGGGTCAGGTGTGGTGGTGCACACCTTTAATCCCAGCACTTGGGAGGCAGAGGTAGGAGGATCGCTGTGAGTTCAAGGCCACCCCGAGACTACATAGTGAATTCCAGGTCAGTCTGGGCCACAGTGAGACCCTATCGTGAAAAACCAAAAAAAAAAAAAAAAAAAAGTGGGCTGGAGAGATAGCTTAGCAGTTAAGCGCTTGCCTGTGAAGCCTAAGGACCCCGGTTCGAGGCTCGGTTCCCCAGGTCCCACATTAGCCAGATGCACAAGGGGGCGTACGCGTCTGGAGTTCGTTTGCAGAGGCTGGAAGCCCTGGCGCGCCCATTCTCTCTCTCCCTTTATCTGTCTTTCTCTCTGTGTCTGTCGCTCTCAAATAAATAAATAATTAATTTTAAAAAATATATTAAAAAGCATGTTCGACCATACCCTGCCTCTTTAAAAAAAATAAATATATAAATAATTGGACTTGGAGACTTGTCACTGGCTGTGTCCTATTTAAACCATGTATTGCTTCAGTATTTCTTTGCTATGCCCAATGCCATCTTTTGCTTTGTCAATGTTTATTCTGTGACATTATGGGTTTTCTGAGGTTATTTTTTGGTATTAGGGCTCAATTAAAAGAACTTGGACTGTGGGAATGTATAAACATCATTGGAATTGATAAAAACCATGGGGACTTTTAGAGTTGGACTAAATGCATTATATCTAATATCATGTATGGATATCCATTTATGGGGGCCAGGGTCAAAATGTGGTGGTTTGATTCAGGTGTCCCCCATAAACTTAGGTGTTCTGAATGCTAGGTTTCCAGCTGAGGGAGATTTGGGAATTAACACCTCCTGGAGGGTCTTCTCTATAATGATGATCTCAATTCATACAAAACTATGCCTGAGCCAGGAAAATGCTCTTAAAATATATAATACCATAGTCTTCATCAGTATAGACTGCTGTAACAAAGAACCACAAAGGTGTTGCTTATAAACAACAGACACTGGCTGGAAAAGTAGTTCAGCAGGTGAACTGCTTGTCTTGAAAGTATGAGAACCTGAGTTCAATCTCTTAGTATTCACATAAAATAAATAAATAAAAAATTGAGCTGGGCACTGTGGCACACCTTTAATTCCAGTACTTAGGAGGCAGAAGTAGGAGAATCACTGTGAGTCTGAGGCCAACCTGAGACTATATGGTGAATTCTAGGTCATCCTGAGCTAGAGTGAGACTTTACCTCATCCCCCCCCCAATTTTTTTTTAAAAAAGTTGACATAAACAACAAATTAATTTCTCACATTTCAAGAGGAGAATAAGAAGTCCAAGAACAAAGTAGCAGCTGACCCAATGTCTGCTGAAGGCCTAGTCTTGAACCACAGATGGCACATTCTCATGTATTCTCTCATACAAGAAAGGATCAAGGCAACTCTCTGGATCTCTTTATAAGGGCACGAATCATCACTTCTGAGGGCACAGCTCTACTAACCTAACACCCTCCCAACAGCCTGACCTCCTAATAACATCACACTGGTGAATATGTTTCAACATTTCAGTACTGGGGTTCATAAACATGCAGACCATAGCAACCATGGACTCAGTGCTCATGTCGGTAGACTGCCCATTATTCTCTAGTGGAACCTGCTCACTATCACACTACCTGTAGGGTCCCTGGCAGGAAAAACCCTTTATAGGTGACACTATTTTAGGTTTTGTTGACACTTGAGTGACAACATGTTTCATGACTTAGAAAGCAGCACAGATGGGCAAAAAAAAAAAAAGCACACATAGGATTTGGAGAACACACAGTTCTAATCTTTGCTTTGCTAATTACTATTTGTGTTACTGAAGCACATTCCCGGAGATTCATTTGGAAGATGGGGATAATATTGTCTACTTTCTGTTTCTCATGAGCTATAAATAAAGCAATATATGTATAATACCAAATATAGATTTTTAAAACTTTAGTATTTAATCAAAAGAAGTCAGATGGAATATGAAAAGAGAACCATTTTAATTCATACTGAGAAAAAAAATCTGAGAAACTGTGTGCACATTGTATACATATGGCAGAAGAAAATTATCTCAAGACTGACTATATGATGGAAAAAGTGCTGTGTCTCAATCACAGTGGAAGCTCTATGACTTACAGATCATGGAGGAACAGGTGAAGATTCATAACAACGGGGCACCTACACTGTAAAAGTTACAAACCTAAAACAAACCAACCAATGTTCTGACACTGGATAAGGCACAATGCCTACTCTCTCAGTAGGGGTTCACTCACTAGAGCTCTGCACTGCCTTCCTTTCAGAAGTCCAGCTACACTGCAGATCCTGACAGCTAAGGCTGCCACTGGAAAGCAGAACTAGAACGGAAAGATCTGGAAACCAGTACCTTCCCAAATACTGATGACCTTTTGCTCAATCTTTTTGTTGTATCAGGTGATTGTTTGAGACACTCTGTAGTCCAGGCTGACCTCAAGCTCATGGCAATCTTCCTTCCTTAGCCTCTCAAGTGCTGAGATTACAAGCATGCACTACCACATCTGTTGTATGTTTGTCTGTTTGTTTTTTAAATCTCTCTGGTATTCTTGCTCAACCAATTTCTAATGAAAAAGAAACTAAACTCTAGAGTCTCTCCAAACCATTAAAATTAGGGGCTAAAGAGATAGCTCCACAGTTAAGCACTTGCCCATAAAGCCTAACAACCCAAGTTCTATCCCCTAGTTCCTACGTAAAGCCAGATGCACAAAGTGGCACGTGCATCTGGAGTGCATTTGCAGCAGCTAGAGACTCTGGTGTGTCTTTTCTCTCTCTGCTGGGCATACCAGCACTCAGGAAATAGAGAGAGGGGGAAATCACTGTGAGTTTGAGGGCAGCTGGAGACAACATAGTGAATTCCAGGTCAGCCTGTACTAGAGTGATACCTTACCACAAAGAGAGAGAGAGAAAGAGAGAGAGAGGGAAGGGAAGAGAAGAGAAGAGAAGAGATAGAAGGCAGGGAGAGAGGGAGGAAGAAGGGGAGGGAGGGAGGGAGGGAGGGAGGAAGGGAGGGAGGGAGGGAGGGAAGAAAGACATTAAAATTTGCTTCCATAGCTGAGGACAGTGATTCATGTCTGTGATCTTTCCACTAGGGAAACTGAGGTAGGAGAGTTTGAGGTCAATCTATGCTACCTAGTGAGAGCCCCATTTCAAAAAAGCAACCAGCCAACCAAACAAATAAACAAAAATTAACTTGGGAACAATGTGAAAGAAAACTATAATGATAAAAACTTTTGTGGTTAGTACCTTAAGTATTAAATCCCAGCCAATGTTCTAAATCTCTGAATTTCTTTAGAATATTTCTATTTTGCACCTGCCCTATTTGGTGGGGCACAGATCTGAATTTAGGGAAGACTAACCTCTAGTGTACCCAGCCCAGGAGTAGGCTAGCTGCCTCTAGCAGCAGCCTGAGGAAACAAAGAAACTGAACAGAATGTTAGGTGAAGCCATTACTAAGCCTGCTGCATCCGCTGTCACCGCTGCTCTGATGTCACTGTGGCTGTGGCTTCCTCTGCATACAGGAATTCATTGTCACCTTTGTTGAACAGCCAAAAACCCATCATACGTGAACAAGTAATATAGTGCATAAGCAAAGGATAAGGAACTTTCAACTTTCTGGATAATCCTTAAACATTTGTTGAAGGAAGGGATTCAGGGGCATGACCTGTTGGACTCTGCTGATCCAGAACACACACACACACACACACACCACAAGAACAACCATATTAAGCCCACCTGTTGTCTTCAACAGATCTGTGGGCCCATAGTTACTGATCTCATTATCTTCAATGCTATGGTCAGCATTTCTTATGCATGCTCTAAGTCGAGAGTTCAACCAGGCCTC
The DNA here is from genome assembly GCF_020740685.1 of Jaculus jaculus. NCBI lineage: Eukaryota > Metazoa > Chordata > Mammalia > Rodentia > Dipodidae > Jaculus > Jaculus jaculus. The sequence goes on from NC_059103.1 coordinate 150,628,494, forward strand.
GGAGAAAAGGAGCATAAAGCATATTATAAGATCAGTCAGTACCTCTAAACATTGCTTGTCAATATTGGTCATCTGTGCTGTCCAGGCTAAAGGTACAGCAAGGCAGAGAAAACCTAGTCACATTTCTTTAAGTGAGTCGATTACACAGTTGTAAGATTAACTTTAGGGCAAATTACAAGTAAAGAGTTTAACATCTCACAACAATCATGTCAGAAAAGTTACTTGTAAGGTCCATAAGAATTGTTCCCATAGTTCTTCCGCAAATTTCATTCTTTTAAAAAAGATATTTTTATTAATTTATTGATGGTAGAAAGAGAGGCAGAGAGAGAGAAAGAGGAAGAATGGGCACACCAGGGCCTCCAGTTACTGCAAACAAATTCGAGACGCATGTGTTACCTTGTACATCTGGCTTATGTGGATCCTGGGGAATCTAGCCTGGGTCCTTAGGTTTCGCAGGCAAGTGCCTTAATGGCTAAACCAGTGCTCCAGCCCTTTCATTCTTAGAGCTCATTCCCAGAGACTGTTCTTATAGTACATCCCCACAGCAACTCAGCTGAAGTAAACCAACAATTTATGCTTAAAATGTTACTATTCTTAAATTTTTAGTAAATACCACAAAGTATTCAACTATTAGAACCTCCAAAAGCTATTATGTACTTGAGAGGAGCCAACTGTAGGCATTTTCATCTTTCACATGTCCTTCCAACCAAGTCCTGGAAAAAAATTAAGCATGTACAGAAACAGAAAAAAAAAAAATGTTACTATTCTTGCAATACCTTTCTGGACTTAGTTTATTCTTTTACAAGTATTTTGGGGGGGGGGGGCTAGAGAATGGCTTAATGGTTAAGGCATTTGCCTACAAAGCCAAAGGACCCAGGTTCGATTCCCTATGAGCCACATAAACCAGATGCACAAGGTATGTATCTGGAGTTCGTTTGCAGTGGTTGGAGGCCCTGACACACCCATTCTCTCCTTCTTCCTCCCCCCTCCCTCTCTCTCTTTCTCTCAAATAAATAAATAATAAAGAAAAAGAAAAAAGTATTATTTGGAGCTGAAGACCTGGCTCAGTGGTTAAAGGCACTTGCTTTCAAAGCTTGCCAGCTTGGGTTTAATTTCCCAGCCACCCACATAAAGCCAGACAGGCATTTGTTTGTAGCAGGAGACCTTAAAATGTCTACACTAGTATACACATGTATGCGTGCACACACACACTGTACACATATACACACATTCATAGACACAAAAGAAATAGAGTTGCACCCTATTTTCAAAGTAGTTTTACATTTATCAATTTTATTTTTTATGTATTTATTTGACAGCGAATGGATGTAGCAGGGCCTCCAGCCACTGCAGACGAACTCCATACATGTGAGCCTCCTTGTGCATCCGGCTAACATGGGTTCTGGGGGATCGAACCTGGGTCCTTTGGCTTTGCAGACAAATGCCTTAACCATCAAGCCATTCTCTAGCCCTTTTTTTTCTTTTGGTTTTTCAAGGCAGGGTCTCACTCTGGTCCAGGCTGACCTGGAATTAACTATGTAGTCTCAAGGTGGCCTTGAACTCATTGTGATCCTCCTACCTCTGCCTTCCGAATGCTGGGATTAAAGGTGTGTGCCACCATGCCTGGTGAGTTCTGGGAACATTTTCTTAAAGAATGTGGTTCATGATATATTTCTATTGCAAAAAAAAATCCTGAATAATACCTTCCTTCCTTTCTTTCTTTCTTTATTTCTTTATTTCTTTATTTATTTATTTTATTTGAGAGTGACAGAGAGACAAAGAGGCAGATATAGAGAGAGAATGGGCACTCCAGGGCCTCCAGCCATTGCAAACGAACTCCAGATGTGTGTGCTCCCTTGTGCATCTGGCTAACATGGGTCTGGGGGAATCCAGCCTCAAACCGGGGCTTCACAGGCAAGCACTTAACCACTGATTCATCTCTCCAACCTTAATACCTTTATTTTTATTTATGTATCTGTGTGTGTGTGTGTATGAGCATGTGCATATGTATCTCTGTGTGCGTGTGTGAGCATGCCATGGTACATATATAAAGATCAGAGGACAACCTCAAGGCATTTGTCCTTACCTTCCACCTTGTTTGAGACAAGGTCTTGCTTGTCACAGCCTGTTATCGCCTGTCCCCTGTGATTGCCAGACTAGCAGGCCTATAAGCTTTGGAACTCTGCTGACTCCATCCACCATTGTCATAGGAGCAGAAACATGTGCTACTTGTATCTAATTTTCTATGAGTTCTGGGGATCTGAAATCCAGTCAGTCATCAGGCTGATGCAGAAAGTACTTTAATCACTAAGCCATTTCCCTAGCCTGTAACTCTATTTCTTAGCACCCTCTCTTAACACCCACCCCCTGCACTGACTCTGAAGCCTTTCTAAGGCATTTTAGTTAAAAGGGTGGGGGGGAGACTATTTCTTTAAAATAAATATTAAAACAAAAAAGGGAGAGCCAGGTGGTATACACATGTAAGTTCAGTTGGGGGGGGGGGGGTCGTGAGGCAGGGGATCACAACTTCAAGGCCAGCTCAAGCTACAAAGTGGCCAAACTAGGCCAAACTGAGCTGTAGTTAAGACCTTATCTCAAAAAAAAAAGAAAGAAAGAAAGAAAGAAAAACATAACAAAACAAAAAATATAGAGCTTATTAAAAGGCTCTTTCTCATCCAATTGGAATATTGAAATAACCAATTTGATTTCTAATTCTTATTAGTTTCTGTAAGTCTAAAATGCCACTAAGCTGATTTACTAATATAATATTTGGCTAAATTAGACATTCCACTAAATTTTAGTTATTTTTCACTGCATCTAACTATTTCCAAATGAACAGGCTAGGGATTCATTTCAGTGGTAAAGCATTTGCCTAACAAAATTATAAATTTCAAACATGAGATTTTTGTGTATGTATGAATTCTTGGTAGCTCTATTGCATGCCTCTCCAGTACAAACTTTGTAGATGAAAACATTGTGTGCAATGTCACACAAAATAAGTGTATGCATGTTCTTGGAACCATGAGCCATGGTGAGACACCTCCATAAAGGGACTAAAATGAAAAAATGGGGTCAGGCTGCAGCTGATAAGTGATATTATATAAATGCCCAAGTCTTATTGGTAGCAACTTAAAATGTATCCTAAGAGGAAGAGATTTAACCTCCCAGATTCTGCTCCATCAGAAGCCTGACAATGTGGAGATAGGATAAAAAGATATGGCGTGATCCATAACTGTTTTGTCTAGCCACATGATTTAAACATAGAGATATGAAAAAAAACACGAGAAACGACCAAGCCAAACCTTACTACTGCCCCCATCCAGTGCTATCATCTTTCCACCAGTGTCAAAGACAACAGACTTACATTTGTGTCAAGTTTTCACTCACGTGTTTTGTTTTCAATATAAAAGTAAAAAATAACTCAAACAGTAACTATATGGCCTGATACTTTTCTGTAACATTTTCAGAGGATAAGTGACAGACAGCTATAAGAAACTAAGTACTCAGCTGAAGAGATGGCTTAGCGGTTAAGCGCTTGCCTATGAAGCCTAACGACCCTGGTTCGAGGCTCAATTCCCCAGGTCCCACGTTAGCCAGATGCACAAGGGGGCACACACGCCTGGAGTTCATTTGCAGTGACTGGAGGCCCTGGTGCACCCATTCCCTCTCTCTCTCTCTCTCTCTCTCTCTCTCCCTCTCTCTGCCTCTTTCTCTCTATGTATGTTGCTCTCAAATAAATAAATAAACAAAAAAATTTAAGAAACTAAGTGCTCATACACACACACACACACACACACACACACACACACACACACATATATACACACACACATACATACATACATACATCAAGAGACTTAAGAGATACTCCATAAAGAGGATAAACTTTCCTTTCATGATAAAGTTAAAAACTAGACAAGGCATATGAAATTTAGAAAATCTCTCTCCTAAAATAATGTATGTAGCCATAGGGCTAGAGTTGTTATTAACAATATATAAACAGGTAGGGAGGGCTAAAACAATCAAGTCGTTCAGGTTAAATATTGTCTGAAGTGAACTACTCCCTTGGATGTACATAGATATGTGAATTCTGGTCCATAGATTTAGAAAGGAATAGAGTTTAAGCTTTGACATCTACTTCTTTTTTTAAGAAAGTGCTTTCAGCTGGGTGTGGTGGCGCATGCCTTTAAATCCTAGCACTCAGGAGACAGAGGTAGGAGGACTGTATGAGTTCGAGGCTACCCTGAGACTACATATGAATTCCAGGTCAGCCCAAGCTAGAGTGAAACCCTACTATACACATGTATGCGTGCACACACACACTGTACACATATACAGGGGGGGGAGAGGGAAGCTTTGATAGTATTTCAGACATACCAATATAAATAGCAATGGAAACCTTTTTATCTGAGTAATGTTGTTTTCTATTCATCAGTATTTTGTCACCATACATAGAACTACCGATATTTTTAACTGATCGATACACTTGTTTGCTGTTTATTCCTCCTCCTCTCATTAGAATATTCATTTCATGAGAATAAAGAACTGTTGGTTCAGCTGACCTGCCTGTAGTGCCTGGCAAACTGAAGAGGCCCAGTAAGTATCTTAATGAAGGATGAATACACAAATGAACAAAGCAACTCTCATACTGGCCACCTTCTTTGTGATCCTTGTTCATGAATGTAATGACTGTAAGCATTTTGGAAGTTAAGTGGGCATTTCTGGGAATAGCAATTGTATACTGGGCAGGTGGTTCCATGGAAGCAGGAGCTAGGAGATAGGCACTACAGGTAGCTAGAGAACAAAAAGATGCAGATGTTTAACACTCCTACATACATTTTTTCAAAAAGACAGGGTTGGAGAGATGGCTTAGGGGTTAAGGTGTTTGCCTGTAAAGCCAAAGGATTTCAGGATCAATTTCCCAGGACCCATGTAAGCTAACTGAACAAGGTAGCATATGCGTCTGGAGTTCGTTTACAGTGGCTAAAGGTCCTGGCACACCCATTCTCTATCTGCCTCCCTCTTCTCTCTCTCTCTTTTACTCTCTCTCTCTCTCTCTCTCTCTCAAATAAATAATAAAATAAATAAACAAATAAATAAAGATTCTAATACAGTGACTGCTCCAAAGACTAGAGAACTACTATGAGCTATCCCCTCTCCTTCAGAAAGACTTGTAGCTGGGCATGATGGCACACACCTTTAATCCCAGCACTTGGGAAGCAGAGGTAGGAGAGGACTGCTGTGAGTTTGAGGCCACCCTGAGACCACATAGTGAATTCTAGGTCTGCCTGAGCTATATTGAGACCCTACCTCAGAATAACAACAACAAAAAAAGACTTGTACAGTAGACTGTTTCACTGGGGAAAGAACAAGAGTAAATAAAGGATTTTAAACAGCCATTTCCATAAAAGAATGTGTATGTATGTGGTATGTATATTGTTCCAAATGAAAATCTGAGATTTAATAAATGTTGCAACAGATTTCAACACTTAACCATACAAGTGTACTATACCCAAAGAATTCAAATCATACTATAAAACTTATTAGAGAAATATCTAATCTCAAATACTAACAATTAAAACTTTGTGATTTACAAATAGGCATAAGAATCAAATCTGTAATTCTAAAATATTCAAGACATTCTGTAATATGTTTAAGAACATGCCTCAATGACAAAACAGATGCCATAAAATTTTAATGAAATGGAAAAAAAAAACATGGAGTAAAAGATTTTCACAATGAAGTAAATACCCATAAAAGAAATATTAACAAAATTCCATCTTAATATAAAAAAGTGTTGGGCACAATAGTGCACACCTGTAATCTCAACATTTCAAGGCAGAAGGATTACCACAGATTCCAGACCAGCCATGATTACCAACAAGATGGTGTCTCAAAAACAAAAATTAGTATTTGAAAACGTTGCAATTACCTTTGCTTTGCTGGGACAAAACACCCAACCAAAACCAGCTGATAGGAGGAAAATTGTTTAATTTGGTTTACAGTCTCAAGGGGAAGGTCCATGTTGGCAGAGGAAAGTATGGCTTAAACAAAGGCTGCACATTACCTCTGCCACAGCAAGGGGAGCTGGCTATAAACCCCCTAAGTTCACTCCCCTAAGACACACCTCCTCCAGCAAGGATCCACCTCCCAAACTGCCATCAGCTGGAAACCAAGCATTCAAATCACATAAGTGTTTATGGAAGCCACCTAATTTAATCCACTACATTCCACTCCTTATGCCCATAAGCTGATACCCATCCATGAAGCATAAATACAATGCATTCAGTCCAACTTTAAACGTCCCCATAGTTTTTTATGAATCCCAATGCTGTTCAAACATCTCCATAGTCCAAGGTTTCTACTGTTGTCCTATAAAACCAAAATAACAATGGCACAGAGTAAACATTCACACTACAAAAGATGGCATTGAAAGAAAATATTGAGACAATGCAAGATCTAAATCAAACAGGGCAAACATCACATTCTGAAGCTCTAATTCTGACATCTATAACCAGCTATAGCATCTCCAAGAAAATAAATATCTCTTTCTTAAAAAAAAAAACCTGTTCAACAAAACGTTTGAGGCACATCATTTGGAAATTATTCCACTTACTCGCCATCCACTTCGGGCCTTTTACATACACAGTGAAACTTGCCGCCAAAATCTATGTAAAGATCATTTTCCACGATATGAAAGATTCGTCCAATGACCACTTTATCCTTAGCAGGCCCCATCTGTGTCAGAGGAGAGCGTCTCAGCATGGATGCAAATGATTCCACATTTTTTGGGTACTCCTAAATATGAAAATAAACATTTATACACATTAAATACAACATAAAGCATAGGCTCATAAGCATAAGATTTTAAAAGGATATATTTTTAAATTTTTATTTGAGACAGAAAGAGAGAGAGAGAGAGAAGAGAAAGAGAAAGAGAAAATGGGCACACCAGGGCCTCTACCCATTGCAAACAAACTCCGGGTGCATGTGCCACCAGATGCATCTGGCCTTCGTGGAGTCTGGGGAGTCAAACCTGCATTCTTAGGGTATGTAGGCAAGCTTCTTAACTGCTAAGCCATTTCCCAGCCCTTCAAAGGGTATTTTAAAGTCCATTTCATATATATTTACACGTTTGTAAGGGATATACAGGAAGTTAGTCAGAGAAAAATATGTTGTAGTAAGAATAAAAGAACATAAGTAGAATTCTGCTTGAAAAGAGAAATATGCTCTTCAACCTCTTCCTCCTCCTCTTTTCCTTCTGTAAGAAGAACCACAGTCAAGTAGGCCCAGCTGTCTGGCTGGGGAGGGTGTGATGTGGCAGAGCAGAGTGACTCTCAAAAGGTGAGCAGGTGAGGATAAGGGGAGAGTGAGCACACAAAGCTAGCCAGAATGTGAGTGGTGCTATAAACACCCGAGGGTGAGAAAGGCATCCAAGGAGGCTACTGACTTTGCTCCCAGGACTGAGCATCAGTGAAAACACCTTGTGACTCAAGTCTAGGGAGAGTGACTTCTTTTAATATAAATCTGAGTATGTATTCAGATTAAACGGCCCGACGATCTTTCATCACAATTACCAGTCTGGGTAAGACTTCTTGTTACAGACAAACTCAATGTCCTCATACTCCTCTTTTTGCTAAAGTAGAATTCCAAGAGAGAAACAGCCTCTGTAGTCATTTTATGCTACTCACTTTCTAGGAGTCTTCACAGACTGAATCTGCTTGAAGGCAGAATTTAATATGGAATATAGAGTAATTGCTCTTTCTTTTTTCTTCACAAATGTTTTCAAACATAGCTTCCTCAGAAAGTCATGAGCACAGCTCGTACCTCTTTCACCTTAACCTGCACATGCTCTGTCCTGTATGCTCAGGCACTAACTAAGGGATGTACAGGAGCGGAATCACAGAAGAATATGAGCAATTTTTTACATTATTTTATATAAAGAACTATTAATTTTTTCATTTTTATCTTATTTACAAGCAGAAAAAGAGAGACAGAGAAGACAGAGAGAATGGATTACTAGGGCCTCTAGCTACTGCAAAAGAACTCCAGACACATGTGCATTTTGTGCGTCTGGCTTTACATGGGTACTAGGGAATCAAATTCAGGTCATTAGGGTTTGCAGGCAGGCACTGTAACCACTGAGCCACCTCTCCAGTTTGAAGATGAGCAATTTGATATGACTCCCTACATCCTATACTTTGGGTGGGTTTACATATTACTCAGAGAATATTAAACATTTGATAGCACATTTACTTTTTAAATTATATAATTACATGTATACCATAATTTTTTTTCCTTTTCTTTATGCAGAAACTACTTTCTTTCTTTCTTTTTTTGTTGTTTTCGAGGTAGGGTCTCACTCTAGCCCAGGCTGACCTGGAATTCATTATGGAGTCTCAGGGTGCCTCTCGAACTCAGAGTGATCCTCCTACCTCATTCTCCCAGTGCTGGGATTAAAGGCATGCACCACCAAGCCTGGCTCTTTTTTTTAAAAAATAAACACTCTTCTAGTTTTTATTTATTTGAGAAAGAGAGATAAAGAGGAAGAGGCAGATATAGAGAATGGGCACAGCAGGGACTCCAGCCACTGCAAATGAACTCCAGATGCATGTGTCACCTTGTACATGTGGCTTACATGGGTCCTGGGGAATTGAACCTGGGTCCTTTGGCTTTGCAGGCAAGCTCCTTAATTACTAAGCAATCTCTCCAGCACCAGAACCTATTTTCTTTTTTTTTCCTGAGGTAGGGTCTCACTCTAGCTCAGGCTGACCTGGAATTCACTGTGTAGTCTCAGGGTGGCCTCGAACTCACGGTGATCCTCCTACCACTGCCTCCCGAGTGCTGGGATTAAAGGTGTGCGCCACCACACCTGGCTCGAACCTATTTTCTTAAGGTACTTGTATAAGAAGCTTATACTGTACTTTGTTGAGTTATAACTAGTGTCATAGCTTATGGCATGCATTCCTGGCTGTCCTGGTCTGCTGAATATCTATGCTGCCCCTTCCATGCTCAGGATCCCTTTGTGATATGTTTTATCCCACTGAAAGAAATTTATCACCTTATCTTCCCCTGGCATCGAAGGGATTCGGATTCAATCAGCTGTCTTGCCCTTCTTTCTCCTGAAGCAGAGATCATAAACTTATGTTCCATGGGCCAAATTCAACACCTGGGTGTGTTTTGCCTCATTGGAAAATGATTGTATTGTAGTTATGTTCTTGTTGCTCAAATAAAGCACCTGTCCAAAAGCAGCTAGTGGGAAGAAAATTTTTGTTTTAGCTTACAGTCTCGAGGGGATGCTTCATGACGGTAGGGAAAGCGTGGCATGAGCAGAGGCTGGACACCTCTGCCACAGTAGGTGGAAAACAGCAGTGGGAGAGTGAACCAAACTCTGACAAAGGGGATCTGGCTGTAACACCCCTAAGTCCATCCCTAGTAACATACCTCCTCTAGCAAGGCACCACCACCCAGGTTTAATCCTATAGGCTTAACATAGGCACAGCTTCAAGTTATCCTCTAAGAGACTGTGTGAACAGTCACACCAAGTAAGCCAGGGGTGACAAGCAGCCACTGCACTCCTCTGCTGTGTCACAATATGCCACTCACAGCACAGCTGGTAAAAGCCAAAAGATCTCAACATGGCTTCCTGTGGCCCTTGCATCCAGGAAGGCTCCTGCCCACTTTCCTCTACTTTCTTATTTCCCCACTTCTGCGCAAACAACTACCAGCTTTCCTCTCTTCTGAAGATAACTTACCCATGACTAACTCTGTCTGTTCCTAAACTGCCATACTCACATTCAAGCATATGAAAAGAGGGCTGGAGAGATGGCTTAGCGGTTAAGCGCTTGCCTGTGAAGCCTAAGGACCCCGGTTCAAGGCTCGGTTCCCCAGGTCCCACGTTAGCCAGATGCACAAGGGGGCGCATGCGTCTGGAGTTCGTTTGCAGTGGCTGGAAGCCCTGGCACGCCCATTCTCTCTCTCTCTCTCCCTCTATCTGTCTTTCTCCCTGTGTCTGTTGCTCTCAAATAAATAAATAAAAATTGAACAAAAAAAATTTTAAAAAATATTAAAAAAAAAAAGATGCTTGGGCTAAGATTAATTTCATGGTAGACAGGCTTCTTCCTTACATTAAGGAAACCCAATTTAACTGACTGATTAAAAGATTCCCTTGAGGTAGAAAATCTCTTGCAAAATGTTATATTATAAATTTTATAAAAATTTACTTTTATAAGAATTATTACTTTCTTTCTGTTACATTTTTAAATTAAAGTGAAAGTCTTATGTTTCCTAAAAGAGTAAGTCAGAGGGTTTTTTAACCTTTGTTGGCTACATTAAGTGTACGTTTAAAATAATATTTTTATTTACTTATTTGCAAGGAGAGACAGAGTAAGTGGACACTCCAGAGCATCTTGCCACTTCAAACAAATTCCAAATACATGTGCCACTATGTGCATCTGGCTTTATGTGGGTCCTGGGATTTAAATCTGGACCGTCAGGCTCTGCAAGCAAGTGCCTTTAACCACTGAGCCACCTCTCCAGCCCCTCTGTCTGATACTTTTGCCTCTAGCTTTTGTTTGTTTTGTTTTGTTTTATTTTGAGGTAGGGTCTCACTCTAGCTCAGGCTGACCTGGAATTCACTATGTCAACTCAGGCTGTCCTCAAACTCACAGCAATCCACCTACCTCTGCCTCCCAAGTGCTGGGATTAAAGGCATACACCACCATGCCTGGCTACCTTTATTTTCTTCATCACATTTTCCAATGGAGATGAATGTGTTTTGATGAGTGAAAAGCCTAACACCTAAATTTGTTCTTAAATTGTATTCATTACAGATCACTGATTTTGTGGAAAATATCTCAAATAATCAGACAAAGCCGTCACAATAGTCTAGAACTACTTCTGAATTCCTTGAGAATAAACCAAATTATGCTTATTTACTTGTCAGGTCACTTCTAAATATACCAAATGTAACAACTCCCATAATAGATGTTGACCATAGGGAGTCCTGTTTATAAAGTATCTAAACCAATGCTGTTAGCACCTCTCTTGCTGATGCAGCCCAGTCTGTTGGCACACTGTCAACTGCCAGTCCAACAGAGCTAAGTGCCCAACAATTGAAAACATCACCACAAAGTTTATTTACACAACTGTCACAAGGAAAGCAGGTACTCTAAAAGTGACTGCTTACTATAATATTTGGCTATAGAGCTGGATATAGTGGTTCATACCTGTTGCAGTCCGGTTCGCATTGCTGGTAGAAATCACCCAACCAAGAGTAGCTTCTGGGAAAAAGAGGTTTATTTTGCCTTACATGCTCAAGGGGAAGCTTCACGATGGCAGGGGAAAACGATGACATGAGCAGAGGGTGGACATCACACCCTGGCCAACATAAGATGGACCATAGCAACAGGAGAGTGTGCCAAACACTGGCATGGGGAAACTGGCTATAAAGCCCATAAGCCCGCTCCCAACAATACACTCCCTCCAGGAGGCATTAATTCCCAAATCTCCATCAGCTGGGAACCTAGCATTCAGAACACCTAAGTTTATGGGGGACACCTGAATCAAACCACCACAATACCTATAATCTCAGCACTGTGGAGGCTGAGACAGGAGGATAACCTTGAGGATGAAGGGCAGCCTGGGCTACATATAGTAAGTTCTAGATTAGCCTGGACTACATAGTAAAACCCTGTCTCAAAAAAATAAAAGTAAGGGCTGGAGAGATGGCTTAGTGGTTAAGTGCTTGCCTGTGAAGCCTAAGGATCCCGGTTCAAGGCTCAATTCCCCAGGAACCACGTTAGCCAGATGTACAAGGGGGCACACGCGTCTGGAGTTTGTTTGCAGTGGCTGGTGGCCCTGCTGCGCCCATTCTCTCTCTCTCTGTCTGCCTCTTTCTTTCTCTGTCTGTTGCTCTCAAATAAATAAATAAAAATGAACAACAACAAAAAAAGTAAACCAGGCATGGTGGTGCACGCCTTTAATCCCAGCATTTAGGAGGCAGAGGTAGGAGGATTGCCATGAGTTCAAGGTCACCCTGAGACTCCATAGTGAATTTCAGGTCAGTCTGGGCTAGAGTGAGACCCTACCTCGAAAACAATAAATAAATAAATGTAAATAATAGTATAGAACTCAGATATCATTATATAGTTGTACCACTTTATTCCTGTGACCACTGAAAATTAGACAGGACTATCTAGGAAGAAAAGGGGCAGGTAAAGGGACTATACAGATAGAAAACAGTAAAACTTCCATTTTTTCATTCCTCAAATATATACTGAATGCTGAGTACTATTGTAGTAAGAATAGGAAATGTCTTCCAGGGGTTCATGTGTTTCAAGAACATTTGGTCCTCAGCTAGTGGTGCTATTTTGGAAGGTTGTGCAGTCTCTAGGAGGTATAGCCTGACTGGAGGAAGTGGGTCACTGGAAGCTCTCTGCTCCAAGGAGTCTCAGATATATATTCCTACCACTATGCTTCCCCTCAATGATGGACATTATTCCTTCAAACTGTGAACCAACATAATCATGTCCTTTCTTAAATTGCTTCTTGTCAGATATGTGGTCACAACAACAAAAAATTAACAAATATATAAGTGGTGCAATATGAAACATGTGAAACAGTATAATGAAACCAACATGACAACAGTGCTTTAAGGTCCAAAACACTGGTGAAAGTACTAGATGCACATTTCATGCCAGAAGAAATTTCTAGTGCCGGAGTGACAGCACTTTCTTGTGATTTTGAAAAGAATGCTGTGGTAGCAGTGTACAACATATACCACAGGAAGACAGAGAAAATGGAAAGAGGAAAAAAGCTCCTTTAGTTAGCCAGGGCAGAAGTGATAGAGGACCTACACTGAAGAAAGGATACAGAGATATTTACCATATATCAAAGGGGGACTTGATACCTAAGAGACTGTAGAAGTAAAGAAAAGGGTGGGTCACAAGTAAAGGGGAAGAATAGCTCAGAAAGGGGAAGAGACGAAGTTCAGTTTTACATAAGTTTATTGGATAAACCTATATAAAATATTAGGAACAATGGCTATGAGATAGCTTTAAAAAACAGTACACATGGGCTGGGGAAATGGCTTAGTGGTTAAGGCATTTGCCTGAAAAGCCGAAGGACCCAGGTTCAATTCCCCAGGATCCACATGAGCCAGATGCTCCATTGGGCACATGCATCTGGAGTTCATTTGCAATGGCTGGAGGCCCTGGTGCGCTCGCTCTCCCTCCCTCCCTCTCTCTCTCTCTCTCTCTCACTTGCTCGCTCTCGCTCTCTCTCTCCCTCTACCTCTCTCTCAAATAAATAAATAGAATATTTAAAACAAAAACAGTATATGGGGAGGTAATATGATGGAGAATGGAATTTCAAAGGGGAAAGTGGGGGGGGGGAGGGAATTACCATGGGATTTTTTTTTATAATCATGGAAAAATGCTAATAACAATTAAAAAAAAAAAACAGTATAGCCCAGTTTTGGTTCTTCAAGACTAACCACTATACACGCAGCTCACTGCAAGGCTCCTTCGCCAAAATCAATGGACTGGTCATTCAAGATGGCACAGTACTTACTGTTATCTCCCCCTCCTGAGATTCCATTAAATGATGGCAAGGAATGCATGAAAAAATTATAAATTCTCACTATTGAAGAAAGGAACAGCACAGAGTTCAAACCACAGAAGCAATGAAGACGTATGCTAGACAGAATGACCTCCTCCCAAAAGTCAATCTATCTGGAAACACTTCATAAAAACACGGGGCTGAGGCATGACAAGAGTAAAAGAAATCCAAAATGAGAAGACAGGTTAAAACAAAGCAATGATTACAGCCAGCAAAGGCAAGGCAGCCAGTCTTTTGCTAAGCAACACCAAGCCCACAATGCCCAATAAGAAGGCATTCACTGCCCTGGCAAAACCAAATGCAGTATTTTTATTTTACTTGTTTATTTATTTATTTTGTCTTCTCTGAGGGCGAAAAAGAAAGAAGCTTGTTTGGGATGGTTAATTATACACAGGAACAGAATAACTTAACAAAAGCAGTGAAGAAACACAAGTAAATGACAGCTATGGAGAGATTAGTGAGGATGAATAGAACAGCACTCCTGCAGTAAGGCTCAAGGTCTCATGACAGGGCTCACCAGCTGTGGATGAGACAGTGTACTGGACTCTGCTGCCTTTCTCATAAAATGAGGTTAATAATTATAGTACCTGGCTTGCAGGGTTTCGGTGGGATTATATAAATACATGACCACAGGTAAGGCACTCAGTGGCCAAAGGTAAGCATTTCCCAAACTTACCTTTAAAAACTTAATCAATTTCAATTTCTTTCAGATCCAGTCACTATCCAATTTTCTTAACTAACTGGAATGACTCTCTCCCTCTGCAGGGAACGCCTGGCAATGTCTGGAGATTTGTTGGACTGTTGGGACTGGAGGCACCACTAACAGTACTAGAGGGGCACTAAACATCCAGAAATGCACACCTAGCTCCCCACAACAAAGAATTGGTCTAAATTACTACTTGTGCCAAGGGGAAAGTCCCAGTGCTAACAAAACCCAGCACATGGTAAAGCAATGTAGGTCACATTATGGGAATTCCGGGGTAGCAAGGCAAAGATTAAGGGAGTAAAATTCCAAGTTATCTGAATGGCTGCCATGTGGCCCTAGAAGAGAGGCCCAGAGAAAGTAAGACAGGTATGACTGAGAATATTATATAAATGATGGCATATCTACAGATGAAAAAAGTGGAAATGAAGATCCTGAAAACTGTATGGCTATTTCTGGTTTATAGTCCTGCATCTACGAAGCTAGATGTTCCCACTCCTTCCTAGTAACAACTAAAGGCTGAACTGAAAAACAGTAACTCTTTAAATACATCTGAAAAGTCACAGAGCCACATGTCACCAAAGACAGACACTACAGATGATTGTTGGTGAAAGCAAACCCTTTGCCAAATACACACCACTGCAAGAACTAGTGCTTACTACAAATAAATTACGAATGATGAAGGCTCAGAGTGAGCAAGTCTGAGAGAGAAAATTTCCACAAACCCTATCTTTAGCACTTTCACTTTTGTGAGTTTTATCTTCAGTGTTTTGACCTAATGCTTAACAGTATCTGTAAAAGGAAAATCTATTAGTGCCTAAGGCAAGGAGGAGGAGGAGCAAGGAATCATTCTGTTCAACAAGGTAGTCCTCAAGACAAATTGTTCAGCAGAAGGTGAACTTGCTAGGGTTTTATCAGAGCCTAACTGAGAGCTTTTTAAGCTTTTTCTACTCAACCAAGAAATTTTTATATGTTAGATACATATGTATATAAAATAAGTATAAAAATCCAACATTTACTGATAAGTCATTACTAAATCTATTTTTACATAAATCTTTGTTATACAAATACTTTTACCATTTATTAAGATGAAAGCAATTTTGCATAGTAATGAGATAGATGTGCTTGTTGTTTTACATAAAGAATTTAACCGGGCTGGAGAGATGGCATAGCGGTTAAGCACTTGCCTGTGAAGCCTAAGGACCCCGGTTCGAGGCTCGGTTCCCCAGGTCCCACGTTAGCCAGATGCACAGGGGGGCGCACGCGTCTGGAGTTCGTTTGCAGAGGCTGGAAGCCCTGGCGCGCCCATTCTCTCTCTCTCCCTCTATCTGTCTTTCTCTCTGTGTCTGTTGCTCTCAAATAAATAAATAATTAAAAAAAAAAAAAGAATTTAACCTTGGCTTAATATGTTATCAGAGGTCATTAAGCATTTTCAACATTTCTCAGAACTGATCAATATTGTGATTTTTATAATCATTAATGTTAACAATGCTGTTTTGCATTAGCACAAAATGGCAAAAGTATGTTTAGGGCCATTTCAGCAATTGTTGAAAATTCTGTTCTAATCTCAAGCTAAAATTCATGTAGTAATTTTTTCTTATGAAACTCAAGTTAGTAACTCAAATAGTAATTAGTAAAATCAAAAATTCTTATAATATATAATATGGTATAGTATAATACAATGCAATATAATATAATATGATACAATACAGAGATTAACTAATTTGATAACTTACATGCCAAGGAATGGTGGTAGAAAAATATTAAGACTTTGCCTTTTATAATTAAGCCATTAGGTGTCTATAAGAACAGAAAACTATATGCATAGTAAAACCACTGCAATTCATAACACACAAGAGTCTCAAGTCTGAGCTAAGGTTTTCAGGGACAACTCATTGGTGTTGGGGTGTAGAGTCATGCACAGTGCAAACTGTGCATGTTATGTGCTCAGAATTGTCTGTAATCAAACTGTGTGAGTACTGCCAGGAACACTTGGATTACTAATGGTGGCTGCTGTGTTCAGAAACTTTTTACTGGGGCAGGGTATGGTGGAGCATTCCTTTAATCCCAGCACTTGGGAGGCAGAGGTAGGAAGATTGCCAAGAGTTCGAGGCTGCCCTGAGACTACATAGTGAATTTCAGGCCAGCCTGAGCTAGAGTAAGACCTTACCTTCAAAAACACAACAGGTTAAGGCCCTAGCTAGCCTGAAAGAAGGGAAATGTCTGGCTATAGCATATTCCCAGCCCTATGAAGGGTGAAGGACCAAGAAGCACATGTGAAGTTCCCAGCTGATGTGGAGGCTTACTACATGACAAAGACCTAATCACAGGACTACAAAACATTGACCCATACCATCACTTTACTTAAGACCTGTAGAAACCATTCATTTTACCTAGCATGGCATCAAGAAGGAAAATCCCAAATTATGCTAAATGGCAGGAAAAGAGTAAGAAGAGAAAGCATCAGAATCAGACTCAGATATAGCAGGGTATCAGAATTACTAGACCAGAAATCTAAACAACCATGATTAAGATGCTAAGGATGGGCTGGAGAGATGGCTTAGCCATTAAGGCACTTGCCTGTGAAGCCTAAAGACCCAGGTTTGATGCTCCAGTACCCACGGAAACCAGATGCACATGGTGGCACTGGTATCTGGAATTTGTCTGCAGTAGCTAGAGGCCCAGGCACACCCATTCTCTTCGCCCCCCCCACACTCTCTCTCTCATAAATAAATATAATTTTTTTAAGAAAAGATGCTAAGGACACTAATGGATAGGTAATATGCAAGAACACATGAGCAATATAAGCAAAAGATGTAGTTTCTAGGAAAGAGCCAAGTAAGAAATACTGGAGACTGGGGCTTGAAAGATGGCTCAATAGTTAACAGTACTTGGTGTTCAAGCATGAGCTTGAGTTTGGACCCCAGAACCCACGATGTGGTGGTTTGAATGAAATGCCCCTCCCCCAGACACACCTCACATGTTTTAAATACTTGGGTCTCAGCTAATTTAGGGGAAGTTGTGTAGCCTTTGGGAGGTGGAGCCTTACTGGAGAAGGTATGTTGATGGGGGCAGGCTTTGAGATAATATAGCCCAGTTCCAAACCCAGTACTCATACTACTTTCTCCCAGGTGCTATGGAAATGTGATTCCTTGTGGTCAGCTCTGGCATGCTTTCCCCACCATGATGGAGCTTCCCCTTGAAGTTGTATGCTAAAATAAACCCTTTCTTCCCATGGGCTAGCCTGATGTTCTGCTCCAGCAATGAGAAGGTATCTGTACACCACATACAAGTCCAGCATGCCTCTGTAATCCCAAATGTGCCTACAGCAATGGGGGTGGAGTCAAAGGAATCCTAAAGCTTGGAGGCCAGCTAGCAGGCCAGGTATTTACAGAGGCAAACAAGAGAAACCCTGTCTCAAACAAGCTAGAAGCTGAGGACCAACACTTTGAGGTTGGCCTCTGACCTCCCTACCCACGTGTGCGCCACACACACTACACAAAAGAAATACTAGAGATGAAAAACAGTGTAGCAGAAATGAAGATTGCTTCTGATGGGCTGTGGCATACCAGACAAGCTAAGGAAAAAACTGCTTTTTGAGGACACTGCAGTAGATACTGTTAAGACTGAAAACTAAAGAGAAGACTGTGGTCTTTCTAAGCACAAAAGGAGGAAGAAGTACACAATGAGAATTGGGTATATAGGAAAGAAAAAGGAATAGAAAACAGAAAGAGTTAAAACAACAATGGCTGAGAATTTCTCAAAATTAGTACCCAGCACAGATCAAGGAAGCTCAGAGAATACCAAACAGGATAAGTTCCCCCAACACTACTGTGTAATTAAACAAAAGAAAAGATTAAAAAGAAGTCCTAAAAGAAGCTAAGTACGTGTGGGGATGTAGTTATCTACAGAGGAGAAAACATAAGAATTACATACAACTTCTCAAAACCATTGCTACCAAGAAGGGAAGAAAATATCTAAATGAAGCAGGGAAAATGATCATCTCACACAAACAAAAACTGATGGAACTTGATGCCAATAGCCTTGTAAGAAAGGTTAAAAGAATTGTTTGGAGCTGGGCATGGTGGTGCATGTCTTTAATCCCAGCACTAGGGAAGCAGAGGTAGAAGGTTGTGGAGAGTTCAAGGCCACCCTGAGATTACATAGTGAATTCCAGCAAAGCCTGAGCTAGAATGAGATGCTACCTCGGCAAAAAAAAAAAAAAAAAACAAAACACCAGCAAAATACACTCTTCTACTAAAAAGTGAGGTATACAAGAATTTATCAACCACAGCAGAGAAGTAGGAGAGATCCAGGGCATCTAGAGCCCTTAGAAGCAGTTCCAGCAGCGGCAGAACCAGATCCACATAGCCACAGCCATAAGGCTCGGCCTGAGCCACAGGAAAGCCGGGTGAGGGAATTCTCCACTCACACCAGTCTCCTCTCAAACTCAAGAAACGTGAAGAGGGACAGCAGGGATCAACAAAGTGGCGCGTGAGGAAGAAGACTGCAAGGACCAGCAGAAGAACTTCAGCCACCACCTACAGCCTCTGCTTCCACCACCACCAGCGCAAGAGCCAGCAAGCACCAGATACCTGGTAAAGGGAGCTCACCTACAAAGCACCCAGCACAGGTGGTATATAGGCTAGCATCAGAAGTGCAAATTGCACCTTCCATGTCAGGGTACATTATATGTTAAATCTGATGGATGATCAGATTTGCCACTCTCTTTTTTTTTTTTTTTTTTTTTTTGGTTTTTCTTGGTAGGGTCTCACTCTAGCCCAGGCTGACCTGGAATTCACTACGGAGTCTCAGGGTGGCCTCGAACTCACAGCGATCCTCCTACCTCTGCCTCCCGAGTGCTGGGATTAAAGGCGTGCGCCACCACGCCCAGCCAGATTTGCCACTCTTAAATAAGCTATATCTTGAGCTTGTCATTTCTTCCCTCCTGATTTATAATGCCTTTGCTTCTTCTTCTGTCTTTCATTGGGGCAGGGTCTCACTTGGTCACAAACTGACCTTTGAACCCTCTAAAGACCAGAAATCTCAGCCTCCCAGCTGACAGGATTAAGGGTGAGGCATAACATACATCCTTAGGGACTGTGACTTTGTTAGAGGATCTGTTTGTTATAATACCTACCCTTGCATAAATACTCTGTGCAATTTTTCATTGAATGTGTACATTGTTTAGTTAAATTTTAGAATTTGCCTGTATTTTGTTATACCCAGCCTAAAAGAATACTCTCATAACAGGCAAACCCAAGACCTAGGGTCACTTTTGTGGTTACTCTGAGAGTCTTAAGAGCCACATCTAGCACCCTAAGCTCCTTACCTGAAGATATATAACATCAGATTGATTGCTACATCTAATAATACTGCAGATAATTAGAAAGCCCAAGCATTAAATTAATCCAAAATGCAAAAATCTCTACATTATAATACAAGAAACACAAGAAATCAAGACAATATAAATCCACCAAAAAGTATAAACCCATCAGAAATGACCTTCAGTGAGAGGGATTTAGAGGAAATGCCTGAGAAAGATTTCAAAAGAATGATTATAAATATGCTCAAAGAAATCAAAGAGAAAACCAAGGAATCAAAGATGACACAGGAAACCAGTTTAATGAAGGAGTTCAATACAAGACATAAGGAATTACAAATAACAAAGAAAACCCAGTCAGAGGGTTTAAGACACATGCCTGCGAAGTCTAAGGACCCTGATTCAATTCTCCAGGTTCCATGTAAACCAGGTGCCACCTGTCTGCAGTGGCTAGAGGCCCTGGCACGCCCATTCTCACTCATACTCTCTAATAAGTAAATAAATTTAAAAAAAAAAATTTTTGGTTTTCCGAGGTAGGGTCTCAATGTAGCCCAGGCTGACCTGGAATTCACTGTGGAGTCTCAGGGTGGCCCCGAACTCAAGGCAATCCACGCCCACCATGTGCGCCACCACGCCCAGCTTAAATAAAAATTTTAATAAAAGAAAAATCAGTCAGAAATACTAGCAATAAAAAAACACAGTCAGCTGGGTGTGGTGGTGCACGCCTTTAATCCCAGCACTCAGGAGGCAGAGGTAGGAGGATTGCCTTGAGTTCGGGGCCACCCTGAGACTCCACAGTGAATTCCAGGAGAGCCTGAGCTAGAGTGAAACCCTACCTTGAAAAACCAAAAAAAAAAAAACCACAATCAGTCAAATAAAAAACTGTAGAAAATCTCACTAGTAGAATGGATGAAGAAGAGATCAGAATATCTAAACTAAAAGACCAGGTGGCAGATCTAATACAGTCCAACACAGAAAAAGACAAGGAAGGTATGAATGGGAATTTCAAGATATTCGGGACAGTATGAAATGCTCAAACATAAGAATTTAGGGTATACAGCTGGACATGATGGCACGTGCCTTTAATCCCAGCACTCAGGAGGCAGAGGTAGAAGGGTCACTGTGAGTTCAAGGCCACCCTGAAACTACATAGTGAAATTCAGGTCACCCTGGGCCAGAGTGAGACATTAACTCAAAAAAAAAAAAAAGGAGGGGGCTAGAGAGATGGCTTAGCAGTTAAGTGCTTGCCTGTGAAGC
Source organism: Jaculus jaculus (assembly GCF_020740685.1). NCBI lineage: Eukaryota > Metazoa > Chordata > Mammalia > Rodentia > Dipodidae > Jaculus > Jaculus jaculus. Next base: position 150,649,397 of record NC_059103.1, read on the forward strand.
CTGAGGACCCTGGTTTGAGGCTTGATTCCCCAGGACCCACGTTAGCCAGATACACAAGGGGGCGCACATGCCTGGAATTCATCTGCAGTGGCTGGAAGCCCTGGCGCGCCCATTCTCTCTCTCTCTCTATCTGCCTCTTCCTCATTGTGTCTGTCGCTGGCAAATAAATAAATAAAAATTTAAAAATTTTTTTAAAAAAGAATTCAGGGTATAGTAGGAGAAGAAATTTACTCCAAAGGTATAGTAGGTGTTTTCAACAAAATCATAGAAGAAAACTTCCCCCAAATTGGGAAAGAGATACCAATGCAGATACAGGAAGCCTTCAGAACACCAAACAAAGAAAACCTGGAAAAAAAAAAAAAAAACCTCTTCTTGCTTTATTAAACTACAAAACACACAAACCAAACAAAATATATGGAAAGCAGTTAAAGAGAAAAATCAAATTACCTACAAAGGCAAGCCCATCAGGACCACAGCAGATTACTCAACACAAACTTTAAAAGACAGAAGGGCTTGAAATGATGTATTCCAAGTTCTGAAAGATAATAACTGTCAACCAAGGTTACTTTATCCTGCAAAGCTATTCATTCAAATACATGCAGAAAAAAGGACATTCCACAACAAAAGCAGGCTAAAGGAATATTTAAGACAAAACTAGCACTACAGAAAATACTTGAAAGGCTCCTCCATGCTGAAGAGAAAAAGCACACATATAAGGAACCTAGAAAAAACAAACCATAGTCAAATACTAGTTAATACAAGAGAGCAAATGTAAAACTGGAAGAACTAGAAACAAGGAAAGTGGCAAAAATAAATAGGGCTGGAGAGATGGTTTAACGGAAGCACTCGTCTGTAAAGCCTGAGTACCTCGGTTCCAGGCTCGACTCCCCAGGATCCACATTAGCCAGATGTACAAGGGAACACACATGTCTGGAGTTCATTTGCAGTGGCTGGAGGCCCTGGCGCACCCATTCTCTCTCTGCGTCTCCCTCTTTCTCTCTCTTTCTGTCGCTCTCAAATAAATTTAAAAAAAAAACTTAAAAAAATAAATACATACCTTTCAATAATATCTCTTAATGTCAACAGACTTAATGCCCCAACCAAAAGACATAGGTTTGCAGACTAGATTAAAAATCAGGATCCTTCAGTTTCTTGCCTCCAAGAAACTCACCTTTCTACAAAGAATGGACACTATCTTAGGGTGAAACGTTGGAAAATGGTGTTTCAAGCAAATGGGCCTAGAAAACAATCAAGGGCCACTATCCTAATATCTGACAGAGTAGACTTCAGACCAACATTAGTTAGGGAAGATAAGGAAGGTCACTTTATATTGATTAAAGGAGCATTCCAACAGGAGGGTACAATCCTAAACATATGCACTTAACATGGGGGCTCCCAAGTTCATCAAACAAATGCTATTAGAACCAAGGTCACAGATAACACCAAACACAGTTGTAGGGAGTGACTTCAACACTGCACTCTCATCAACTGACAAATCATCCCAGAAAAAAAATAAACAGAAATGTATCTGCATTAAATGAGGTCATAGAACAAATGGACCTAACAGATATATAAAGGACATTTCATCTAAATGCAACACATGGAACATTCTCTAAAATATACTGGGACACAAAGCAAATCTTAACAAATACAGGAAAACTGAAATAATTCCTTGCACTCTATTTGATCACAATGGGATCAAACTACAAGTCAATAGCAAGAAAAGCTATAGAGCACACAAAAAATCATGGAAACTAAACAATACACTACTAAATGGTGAATGGGTCAATGAAGAAATCAAGAAGGAAATCAAAAATCCCAGCACTCGGGAGCCAAAGGTAGGTGGATTGCCGTGAGTTCAAGGCCACCCTAAGACTACATAGTGAACTCCAGGTCAGCCAGAGTTACAGTGAGACCTTACCTCAAAAAACAAAAACAAAAACAAACAAACAAAATAACCCACAAATTCATAGAATCAAATGATGAGAATATAACATACCAAAACCTTTGGGACACAATGATGGCAGTCCTAAGAGAAATTTGTAGCTTTAAGTGGCAATATTAAAAAATTAGAAAGGTCACAAGTAAATAACTTAATGCTTCACCTTAAGGCCTTGGAAAAAGAAGAACAAGGCAAACTGAAAATTAACAGATTGAACGAAATAATAAAGATTAGGGCAGAAATTAATGAAATAGAAACAAAAAAATCCAAAGAATCAATGAAACAAAGAGTTGGTTCTTTGAAAGGATAAACAAGATTGATAAACCCTTAGCAAATCTGACCAAAAGAAAGACAGAAGAGACACAATAAATTTTTAATGAAAAAGGCACCATCACAACACATACCAGAGAAATTCAAAAATCATAGGGACATCCTTTAAGGACATATGCTCTCCTGAGTTTGAAACTCTGAAAGAAATGGATGATTTTTTTTATATGACCTACCAAAATTAAATCATGATGCGATTAACCACTTAAATAGACCTATAATAAGTATGGAGATCCAAGCAGTTCTAAAAAGTCTCCCAACTAAAATAGACCAGATCCAGATGGATTCACTGGTATATTTTACCAGGCCTTCATAGAAAAACTAATACCAATGCTTCCCAAGCTTTTCCATAAAACAGAAAAGGAAGAAATCCTACCAAAATCCTTCTATAAAAGCCAGCATCACCAAGATACCAAAACCAAAAACAGCACAAAAAAACCTCAAATATCTAAAACAAATTTGAGCAGCAAAACTAAGGTTGGTGGTATCATCATACCTGATATTAACCTATATTACAGAGTCATAGTAACAAAAACCGCATGGTACTGGCACAAAAACAGACATGTAGGTCAATGGAACAGAACAGAGGATCCAAATGTAAATCCAGGTAGCTACAGTCTTCGACAAAAATGCCAAAAATTCTCACTGGAGAAAAGACAGTCCCTTCAGCAAATGTGCTGGGAAAACAATACGTATCTGTAGAAGGATAAAATAGATCCTTAAGCCGGGCATGGTGGCACACACCTTTAATCCCAGCACTCAGGAGGCAGAGGTAGGAGAATCACCATGAGTTTGAGGCCACCCTGAGACTACATAGTGAATTCCAGGTCAGCCTGGGCCAGAGTGAGACCCTACCTCGAACCCCACCCCCCCAAAAAAATAGATCCTTATCTCTCTCCCTGTACAAGAACTAAGCCCAAATGTATCAAAGACATTAATATGAGACCTGAAACTCTGAAACTGTTGGAGGAAAAAGTGGGGGAAACCCTTCAAAATATTGGTCTTGGCAAAGACGTTCTGAATATAACCCCAATTTCTCAGGAAATAAAACCGCAGACCAACTGCTGGGACCTCATGAAATTATAAAGCTTTTGTACAGCAAAGGACACTGTGAATACAGCAAAGAGGCAATCTACAGAATGGGAGAAAATCTTTGCCAGCTATACATTTGACAGAGGATTAATATCTAGGACATACAAAGAACTCAAAAAAACTAAATAATAAGAAATCAAACAACCCAATTCAAAAATGGGCTATGGAACTAAATAGACAATTCTCAAAAGAAGAAATACAGATGGCATATAAACATCTAAAAAAAGTTCTAATCCCTAGTCATCAGGGAAATGCAGATTAAAACTACGTTGAAATTCTACCTCACTCCTGTCAGAATGGCTACCATCATGAAAACAAATGACTGTAAATGCTGGTAAGGATGCGGAAAAAGAGGAACCCTTCTACACTGGTGGTAGGAATGCAATCTGGTCCAGCCATTGTAGAAATCAGTGTGGAGGTTCCTGAGACAGCTAAAAATAGATTTAACATATGACCCAGCTATATCACTCCTAGGCATATATCCTAAGGACTCACCTCACTACCTTGGATATACTTGCTCAGCCATGTTTACTGCCACTGTATTCACAATAGCTAAGAAAAACATCACATGAAGACAAACATCACATGTTCTCTCTCATATGTGGTTCCTACCTACAATTAATTGGACTTCTATGTGAGTAGGAATAAAACTCAGCAGCAGAGGCCAGTAAGCTAAAGAGGAGAAATAAAGGGAATAGGGAGAGAGTGGGGACTTAATAGGATGGTATTGTATATATGTAAGTATATGTATATGTAAGTAGATTAATGGGAGTGAAAAGGCCTAAGTGAGATCAGGGGAAAAGATTGAGTAAAGGGGGCTGGAGAGATGGCTTAGCGGTTAAGCACTTGCCTGTGAAGCCTAAGGACCCCGGTTCGAGGCTCGGTTCCCCAGGTCCCACGTTAGCCAGATGCACAAGGGGGCGTACGCATCTGGAGTTCGTTTGCAGTGGCTGGAGGCCCTGGCACGCCCATTCTATCTCTCTCTCTCCCTATCTGCCTCTTTCTCTCTCTGTCACTCTCAAATAAATAGATTAAAATGAACCAAAAAAAAATTAAAAAAAAAAAAAGATTGAGTAAAGGAAAGGTTGAGGGAGGGCTAATCAAAACCTAAGAGGATATAAATAAGTCATGTGGAAACCTACTTTTTTGGACAATGGAACATTCAGAAGCCATACATTGTTACTAAGTTTTCAGTGCCAGGAATGGGATACCTTCCAGTTAGTTGTTGGCTGAAGCCACCAAAACATGAGGCCCTTGGTTTCCCACCAGGAATAGATGGTAATAAGACCCTATTGCTGAAGACTCCACATACGTGGGCTACAAGGGCCTGAGAAATCCTGCTGGAGCTGACCTGAAATCCTCTTCCATGTAGACCAGCTGATAGAAAGCTAGAACAAGTTATGCTGCATGCAGTTCAATGGGAGAGAATTCACCAGTAAAGATACTCAACAGTGGACAATGCAAGCCCTATATTTGCCTAGCCAGACCAAATGAGCCAACAGGTACAATAGAGACACATCTTTTATGGGGGAAACCAGCTGCTCTCTAATTAGACTGGAGGTCTGCTCCATGGGAAGGAATATACCCCTGATACTGAAAACCTCCAACAGAATAGTCATGAGCCCTAGTGGTGTAACGTCTGCTGCTGTCTGGCTAAATATATATATACCATGCTCACCAAAGTACCCAATAAGCACTTCTCTTAATTTTCATGCCACATATTAATGTTACTCTCATTTTTAGTTTGAGAAGCTTCTCTTTTCAGATGGCATTGACCTTGGGATGACTCAGAGGCACTATGGTGCTAAGAAGAAGTGAGAAAGGAGTGCTCAGCACTGAAGTATCTCTATCATACCTTCCAAGGTTAAGGGTTCATTGCGGAAGAGGTGGCCAAAAGAAGGGTAGGACTCCTTGCAACGAGTTCCTCCAGACACAAAATGGCCTGGATATCCATGACCTCACAATGCCTGACACTACCTACACTAGACCATCATAATAGGAGGAAAAGATCATGACATCAAAATAAAAGAGAGAAGCCGGGCATGCTGGTGCACACCTTCAATACCAGCACTCAGAAGGCAGAGGTAGGAGGATCGCCATGAGTTCAAGGCCACCCTGAGACTACATAGTGAGTTCCAGGTCAGCCTGGGCCAGAGTGAGACCCTACCTCGAAAAATAAAAAAAGAGAGAAAGAGAGAGAGACTGATTAGGAGGGGCAGAGTATATGATGGAGAGTAAAGTTTCAAAGGGGAAAGTGGGGGATGGGAGGGAATTATCATGGGTTGTTGTGTACAATTATGGAAGTTGTCAATAAACTAATTAAAAAGTTGTTTAGAGAGAAGAAAAATTAGGAAGGTCTACATAACCTGAGTATGTATAAAGAAAGAAGGAATACTAGAAAGAGAGTAAGTATTCATAAAATGAAAATGGTCTTTCTTTTCTTCTTAACTGATCTAACAGATAACAGCTTATATTCATTATCATTAATGATAAAGGGTCAATTCTCCAAGTAGACATAATAATCCTTAGTGTGTATGCATATAACAGAAAGTCAAGAACTTCTGGTTAAGATGGCGGCATAGGTACCACACCAAAGCAGCCAAGGGGGGAAAAAGACCAAAAAAACTCAGCAAAATACAAACTTTTACTAAAAAGTGAGGTGTATAGGAAATTGAAGCGGCAGCGGAGAAGTAGAAGAGATCCAGAGCATCCAGAGCCCACGCAGGCCGGCAAAAGCGGCTCCGGCAACTCTGCCAACTCTGCCAACTGCCACAGCGGCGGCGCACTAGAAAGCCACCAGGTTTGACTCCAGCCACAGGAAGAGCCAGGTGTGGGATCTTCCCCTCACACCGGCGCTCTCTGCAATTCGGAAACGTGAAGGAAAAGCAGCAGTGAGCAACAGAGGAGCAGACCGCGAGGTACAAGAACATGTGGAGCAGCGAGAGAACCTGAGCAGTGGCAGCTCCCTCCCCTCCCCCACCGCCTGAGCCCAGCAACAGCGAACAGAGCAGCGGTCCCGGGACCGGCCACGCCAACTTGAGCCAACAGCGGGACCCAAGCAGGAGCAGAGTTCGGCAGCAACATCAGAGGCTCCGACACCGGTAACAGCGGCCCCAGCAGTAGCAGCTACAGTCGCGGCAGCAGCAGCAGACCCAGCAGCAGCAGCTTCAGTGGGAGCAGCGGCAGTGGACACAGCAGCAGCAGCTTCAGCAGCAGTGGTGGCTCCAGCAGTGGCAGCTACAGCAGCAGCAGAGGCAGCAGCAGCGGTGGGTCCAGCAGCAGCACCTTCAGCAGCAGCAGCTACAGACCCAGCAGTGGCAGCTTGAGCAGAAGCAGTTCCAGCAGCAGGGGTGCTGATCTGTAGGGCCACGCTTGCCAGGCTCGGTTTGCCCCACAGGAAAAGCAAGTGCCCAGCTCCAGAAATCAGAACAGCAGCCCGACGACCCAGGCAGCAATTTGAATGAGACCAAAATCATCCAAAGTAACTGGGATTTCACCAGGGAAGGGTCTCACTTGGTCGCAAGCTGACTTGGATCCCTCAACAGACCAGAAATCTTAACCTCTTTGTTGATAAAGGATCTGCTCGTTAAAATAACTACTCTTGCATACATACTCGGGGCTGTTTTTGATTGAATGTGTACAGTGTTTAGTTAAATTTTAGAATCTACCTGTATTTTATTCCACTCAGCCTGCTTGAATACTCCTATAGCAGGGAAACTTAACCCCCAAGAACATCTTTGTAGATACTCTGAGAGTCTTAAGAGCCACACCTAACACCTTAAGCTGCTACCCTGAAAATATATTACATCAAATCAATTGATACAGCTAAGAATACACAGCTAGTTAGAAAATCCAAGCATTAACTTAATCCAAGATGCAAAAATATATACATTATAACACAAGAAACACTAAAAAGCAAGACAATATAAATCCACCTAAAAGTATTAATGCATCAGAAATGTTCTCCAGTGAGAAAGAGTTAGAGGAAATGCCTGAGAAAGAGTTCAAAAGAATGATTATAAATATGTTCAAAGAGGTCAAAGAACACATCAAAAGAATCAAAGAAGAAATCAAAGAGGAAATCAAAGGAATCAAAGAACACGCAGGACACCAATTTAATGAAATAAAGAAGGCAATACAAGACATAAATAAGGAAATAGAAATAATAAAGAAAAACAAGTCAGAATTACTAGCAATGAAGGACACAGTTAATGAAATAAAAAACTCTGTAGAAAATCTCTTCAGTAGGATGGATGAGGGAGAGGACAGAATATCTAAGCTACAAGACCAGGTGGCAGACCTAATACAGTCCAACAAAGAGAAAGACAGACTTAGAGAAAAGTATGAGTGGGAATTTCAAGATATCTGGGACACTAGGAAAAGATCAAATATTAGAATTCAGGGCATAGTAGAAGGAGAAGAACTCCACTCCAAAGGCATAGTAGGTGTCTTCAACAAAATCATAGAAGAAAATTTCCCCCAAATTGGGAAAGAGGTGCCAATGCAGATACAGGAAGCCTTTAGAAGCCCAGCCAGACAAAACCCAGAAAGAACCTCTCCTCGCCATATTATAATCAAACGTCCAAACACACAAACCAAAGAAAAAATATTGAAAGCAGTTAGAGAGAAAAATCAAGTTACCTACAAAAGCAAGCCCATCAGGATTACAGCAGATTATTCAACACAAACTTTTAAAGCCAGAAGGTCTTGGAGTGATATATTGCAAGTTCTGAAAGATAACAACTGTCAACCAAGGTTACTTTATCCTGCAAAGCTATCCATTCAAACAGATGGAGAAATAAGGACATTCCATGACAAAAGCAGGTTAAAGGAGTATTTGAAGACAAAACCAGCTCTACAGAAAATACTTGATAGAATCCTCCATGCTGAAGAAAAAGAAAAGCACACATATAAGGAACCTAGAAAAAAACAAGCAATACTCAAATACTAGTTAACAGAAGAGAGCACAGGTAGAACCAGAACCACCAACAAAAAAAAAAAAAAAAAGGCAAACATAAATACACAACTTTCAATAATATCTCTTAATATCAACGGCCTCAATGCCCCAACGAAAAGACATAGATTTGTAGACTGGGTTAAAAAGCAGGATCCTACAATTTGTTGTCTCCAAGAAACTCACCTTTCTACAAAGGATAGACATTATCTTAGGGTGAAAGGTTGGAAAACGGTGTTTCAAGCAAATGGGCCTAGAAAACAAGCAGGGGTTGCTATCCTAATATCAGACAGGGTACACTTTAGTCCAACATTAAGAAAGATAAGGAAGGTCACTTTATATTGATTAAGGGCACATTCCAACAGGAAGACATTACAATCCTAAACATATATGCACCTAACATGGGGGCTCCCAAATTCGTCAAACAAACACTATTAGAACTAAGGTCACAGATAACACCAAACACAGTGGTGGTGGGTGACTTTAACACCCCACTCTCATCAATTGACAGGTCATCCAGGGAAAGAATAAACAGAGAGGCATCTGGACTAAATGAGGTCATAGAAGGAATGGACTTAACAGATATATATAGGACATTTCATCGAAAGGCTGCAGAATATACATTCTTTTCAGCAGCACATGGAACATTCTCTAAAATAGACCACATATTCGGACACAAAAGCAAATATTAACAAATTCAGGAAAATTGAAATAATTCCTTGCATTCTATCTGACCACAATGGAATTAAACTACAAATCAGCAGCAAGAAAGGCTAAAGAGCATACACAAAGTCATGGAAACTAAACAATACACTACTAAATGATGAATGGGTCAATGAAGAAATCAAGAAGGAAATCAAAACATTTATACAGTCAAATGACAATGAGAATACAACATACCAAAATCTCTGGGACACAATGAAGGCAGTAATAAGAGGTAAATTTATAGCCTTAAGTGCCTATATTAAGAAATTACAAAGGTTACAAGTAAACAACCTAATGCTTCACCTTAAAGCCTTGAAAAAAGGAGAACAAGGCAAACCAAAACTCAGTAGACGGGAAGAAAAAATAAAGATTCGGGCAGAAATTAATGTAATAGAAACAAAAAAAATCCAAAAAATTAATGAAACAAAGAGTTGGTTCTTTGAAAGGATAAACAAGATTGATAAACCCTTAGCAAATCTGACCAAAAGAAAGAGAGAAGAGACACAAATTAATAAAATCAGAGATGAACAAGGTAACATCACAACAGATTCCAGAGAAATTCAAAAAATCATACAGACATACTATAAAAGCATATACTCCACAAAGTATGAAAATCTGAAAGAAATGGATGATTTCCTTGATCTATATGACCTACCTAAATTAAATCAAAATGAGATTAATCACTTAAATAGACCTATAACAAGCATGGAGATCCGAACAGTTATCAATAATCTCCCAACTAAAAAAAGCCCAGGCCCGGATGGATTCACTGCTGAATTTTACCAGACTTTTAAGGAAGAGCTAACACCATTGCTTCTTAAGCTTTTCCAGGAAATAGAAAAAGAAGGAATCCTACCAAACTCCTTCTATGAGGCCAGCATCACCCTGATACCAAAACCAGGCAAAGATAGAACAAAAAAAGAAAATTACAGACCAAGCTCCCTCATGAACATAGATGCAAAAATTCTCAACAAAATATTGGCAAACAGAATACAAGAATATATCAAAAAGATCATTCACCCTGACCAAGTAGGCTTCATCCCAGAGATGCAGGGATGGTTCAACATACTCAAATCTATAAATGTAATACATTACATAAACAGGTTGAAGGACAAAAATCACATGATCATCTCATTAGACGCAGAGAAAGCACTGGACAAAATCCAACATCCCTTCATGATAAAAGTCCTACTGAGAATAGAAGGAACATATCTCAATATAATAAAGGCTAGTTATGACAAGCCTACAGCCAACATATTACTAATACTAAATGGGGAAAAACTAGAAGCTTTTCCACTAAAATCAGGAACCAGACAAGGGTGTCCACTGTCCCCACTTTTAATTAATATTGTTTTGGAAGTCTTAGCCATAGCAATAAGGCATGAGACACACATAAAAGGGATACAACTTGGAAAGGCAGAGATCAAGTTATCATTATTTGCAGATGACATGATTCTATACATAAAGGACCCTAAAGACTCTACTAGCAAACTGTTAGAGCTGATCAAAACCTACAGCAATGCAGCAGGATACAAAATAAATACACAGAAATCAGTAGCCTTCATATATGCTAACAACAAACACACAGAGGATGAAATCAGAGAATCATTCCCATTCACAATTGCATCAAAAAAAAAATAAAGTACCTTGGAATAAACCTAACCAAGGAAGTAAAGAATCTCTACAATGAGAACTTTAAAACACTCATGCAAGAAATTGCAGAAGACACTAGAAAGTGGAGAAACATCCCTTGTTCCTGGATTGGAAGAATCAATATTGTGAAAATGGCAATCTTACCTAAAGCAATCTACACATTTAATGCAATCCCTATCAAAATTCCAAAGGCTTTCTTCATGGAAATAGAAAAAACAATCCAAAAATTCATTTGGAATCACAAAAAACCTCGAATATCTAAAATAATACTGAGCAACAAAACTGAGGCTGGTGGTATCACCATACCTGATTTTAACCTATACTACAGAGCCATAGTAACAAAAACAGCATGGTACTGGCACAAAAACAGACATGTAGATCAGAGGAACAGGATAGAGGACCCAGATGTAAGCCCAAGTAGCTACAGCCACCTGATATTCAATAAAAATGCAAAAAATACTCATTGGAGAAGAGACAGCCTCTTCAGCAAATGGTGTTTTGAAAACTGGATATATATCTGCAGAAGGATGAAAATAGATTCTTCTCTCTCGCCATGCACAAGAATTAAGTCCAAATGGATTAAAGACCTTAACACCAGACCTGAAACTCTGATACTGCTAGAGTAAAAAGTAGGGGAAACCCTTCAACATATTGGTCTTGGCAAAGACTTTCTGAATACAACCCCAATTGCTCAGGCAATAAAACCACAGATTAATCACTGGGACCTCATGAAATTACAAAGATTTTGCACTGCAAAGGACACAGTGAAAAAAGCAAAGAGGCAACCTACAGAATGGGAAAAAATCTTCACCAGCTATATATCTGATAGAGGATTCATATCTAGGATATACAAAGAACTCAAAAAGTTAACTAATAAGGAATCAAACAAGCCAATCAAAAAATGGGCTATGGAGCTAAATAGAGAGTTCTCAAAGGAAGAAATACGAATGGCATATAAGCATCTAAAAAAATGTTCTATGTCATTAGTCATCAGGGAAATGCAGATTAAAACTACATTGAGATTCCATCTCACTCCTGTCAGATTGGCCACCATCATGAAAACAAATGATCATAAATGTTGGCTGGGATGTGGAAAAAGAGGAACCCTTCTACACTGCTGGTGGGAATGCAATCTGGTCCAGCCATTGTGGAAAACAGTGTGGAGGTTCCTGAAACAGCTAGAGAGTGATCTACCATATGACCCAGCTATAGTACTCCTAGGCATATATCCAAAGGACTCATCTCATTTCCTTAGAAGTACATGCTCAACCGTGTTTATTGCTGCTCCATTTATAATAGCTGGGAAATGGAACCAGCCTAGATGTCCCTCACCTGATGAGTGGATAATGAAGATGTGGCACATTTATACAATGGAGTTCTACTCAGCGGTAAAGAAAAATGAAGTTATGAAATTTGCAGAAAAATGGATGGACCTGGAAAGTATTATACTAAGTGAGGTAACCCAGGCCCAGAAAGCCAAGCGCCACATGTTCTCTCTCATATGTGGATCCTAGCTACAGATGATTGGGCTTCTGTGTGAGAATGAAAATACTTAGTAGCAGAGGCCAGTAAGTTAAAAAAGGAGACATAAAGGGTAGAGAAAGGAAGGGAGGAGGATACTTAATAGGTTGATATTGTATATATGTAAGTACAATGATTGTAATGGGGAGGTAATATGATGGAGAATGGAATTTCAAATGGGAAAGTGTGGGGTGGGGAGGGAGGGAATTACCATGGGATATATTTTATAATCATGGAAAATGTTAATAAAAAATTTAAAAAAAAAATTTAAAAAAGGAAAAAAAAAAAGAAAGTCAAAACACATGAGGCAAAACCTGATAAAAACTGTAAGAAAAACCAGATAAACCCATTCTAGCAATAAGAAATTTCAATATCCCACCATCAGAAAAGGACAGATCCAGCAGACAGCACCCAACAACAATCAATTGAGTACCACAACAGACATTTCACACATTCCCATCTTAACACAGAAGAATAGTCTTCCTTTCTTTATTTTTTATTTTATTTTATTTTGATATTTGGGGTAGAATTTCTCTAGCCCAGGCTAACCTAGAATTCACTTTGTAGCCCCAGGCTCTTGCCTGTGAAGCCTAAGAACCCAGGTTCAATTCCCTAGTAAGCCAGATGCACAAGGTAGCACATGTGTCTGGAGTTCGTTTAAAGTAGCTAGAAGCTCTGGTGTTCCCATTCTCTCCCTTTCTCTCTATATGCCTCTTTCTATCTCTCAAATAAGTAAATAAAATATTTTAAAAGAATTTTTTTTAATTTATTTATTTATTTATTTGAGAGCGACAGACACAGAGAGAAAGACAGATAGAGGAAGAGAGAGAGAATGTGCGCGCCAGGGCCTCCAGCCACTGCAAACGAACTCCAGACGCGTGCGCCCCCTTGTGCATCTGGCTAATGTGGGACCTGGGAAACGAGCCTCGAACCAGGGTCCTTAGGCTTCATAGGCAAGCGCTTAACCGCTAAGCCATCTCTCCAGCCCAAATAAAATATTTTAAATAAACTAAACTAATAGTTAATACGCTTCTTTAAAAAAAACAAAAGTAGGGCCAGGGCTGGAGGGATGGCTTAGTGGTTAAGGTATTTACCTGCAAAGCCAAAGGACCCAGGTTCGATTCCCCAGGACCCACGTTAGCCAGATGCACAAGGGGGCACACATGTCTGGAATTCATCTGCAGTAGCTAGAGACCCTGGCACCCCCAATCCCTCTCTCTCCCCCTCTTTCTCTGTCAAATAAATAAATAAATAAAAATATTTAAGAAAACAAAAATTTTTTAAAGTAGGGCTAAAGAGATGGCTTAGCAGTTAAGATGCATGCCTAACAAGCCTAAGGACCCCGGTTCGATTCTCCAAGTCCTACATAAGCCAGATGCACATGGTGACGCATGTGTCTGGAGTTCATTTGCACTGGCTGGAGGCCCTGGCACACCCATTATCACTCTCTCTCTGTCTCTCTCCCTCTCTGTGTCTCTAAAAAATAAAATCTTTAAAAAAAAAAAAAGGCTAAAGGTGTGCACCACCATGCCCAGCCTTAAAAAGAAAAAAGTATTCATTGAGTACAAAACTAATAATAATCAAAAAGAAGGAAATGAAAAAAAAAAAATACCAACTCCAGATAAAGGGCAATGGTAAATTCTACCAACCATTATTCCAAGTCTCCACAGTAGAGCTAGAGGACCTAATGCCCTCATTTCCTGTCTCTCTTTCTCCATCTCAAATAAATGCATAAATACATACAATATTCTAAAGAAACTCAACTAAAAGTTAATAAACTTCTCAAACGACAAAACAAAACAGTACTAACCCTGATAAATTCTACCAAACATTATTCCAAGTCTCACAGTCCCTTTCAGAAGACAGACAGACAAGGAATACTTTTACTTACCTATTTATTCTACAAGGCAAGTATGACTTTCATATCAAAACTGTGTAAAGGTGTCACAACAAAGAGAACTGCAGACCAGAATCTTTGATGACTACAGTCAAAAATCTTCAACAAAATATGAGCAAATTAAATCCACACCAAGTGTAATATGACAGGTTCAATGTATGGACATAAGTTGATATAATCTATCAATAGGATAAAGAAAAAAAATCACATGTCCATGTCCATAGCTACAAAAAAAGCATTTGGCAACATCCAATACTCATTCAGAAACACTCACTAAACCAGGACTAGAGGGGAACTTTTCAACTTGATAAACGATACCTCAACAAAACAGAACACTTTCAGCGATCATCAGAATTACTGATGAGAAATGTGAAGCTTTCCTCCTAAAGCCCAGGGAAAAGGCATGGCTGTGTCCTTGTGTGGCATGTCAGTGTCATGCTTGAAGCCCTAACTAATATGGCAGGACCACCACAGATTCACTGGAACAGAAAACAGAAGCATAAAAGTTTGGTTGTTGGGCTGGAGAGATGGCGTAACGGTTAAGCGCTTGCCTGTGATGCCTAAGGACCCCGGTTCGAGGCTTGGTTCCCCAGGTCCCACGTTAGCCAGATGCACAAGGGGGCGCACGCGTCTGGAGTTCGTTTGCAGAGGCTGGAAGCCCTGGCGCGCCCATTCTCTCTCTCTCCCTCTATCTGTCTTTCTCTCTGTGTCTGTCGCTCTCAAATAAATACATAAAAAAAATTAAAATTAAAAATTAAAAAGTTTGGTTGTTGAAATAGAAAAACAGCAATAACTCTTCTAATCAAATAATGTGAACTGAAGACCTGGAGGCATTCAGGCTTACTCAGTTCTGTCTGAGAAATCAAGTGAGATTTAAAGAAGCTGAACTTGGCTGGCTATGAGATTCAGATTTAAGATTTATCATTTTATAATAAAAATGAAACTTGATAGAGGACTCATTCTAGAAAAGAGAGATTTTACAGACTGTGCTAGAGTCAGTTATCTCAAAATACTTATTCATTCATTTATTTATTTATTTATTTATTTATTTATTTGCAAGGAGAGAATGGGCATGCCATGACCTCCAGCCACTGCAAACAAACTCCAGATTCATGCACCACTCAATGCATCTGGCTTTATGTCAGCACTGGGGAACCAAACACAAATTATTAGACTTTGCAGACAAGTGCCGTACCCCTTGAGCCATCTCTCCAGCCCCTTGAAATATTTTTCAATCACAGATAATTGTTACTGCCAGAATGATTAGCAATAATCCTTATTATGAATTAGATATGATAAAATACACACACACACACACACACACACACACTCTTTAACTTATTATTAGAACTTTCTGGGAAAAGAATATTCCAACCAAGGCTAAGAAAGCCATACAAGTGAGATAATGATACTATTTTAATGAATCTAGCAAATTTAACCCTAATGAAGATGACCTATGTCACAAAGTTGCAAAATGCTAGTAAAATCTGTACTTGATATAAAAACTGATGTTTGTTCATTTTTCTTACTGTGTGTGTGTGTGTATGTGTGTGTGTGTTTGTGTGTATGTGTATATAAGTGTTCATGTATGTGAGTACAGACCTGCACTACTTCAAGGCATCAGTTCTCCCCTTCCACCTCATTTGAGGCACGGTCTCTTGTTTACCACCATGTTTGCCAGGCTAGCTAGACCACAAACTTCCATGCTATTCTCAGGTCTTCACTTCTCTTTTCCCCCTAGGGGCACTGGGATTACAGAGAGTCACCTTTACATGGGTTCTAGTGATCTGAACTCAGGTACTCATGCTTGTACAGCAAACACTTTATCTGTTGAGCCCTGATTTGTCTTAAGAGCCCTTGGCATCACCTCTCTAAGGATAGGAGGAGTAAAGCAGGAGTTGTTTTGGGGTATTAGGGGTATGGCCCCCAATATATTGAGTTTTTTATTTGTTTGTAGTTTGTATCTGCAGCCACCTGGCTGGAGGCAGTGCCACTGAATAGATCTTAAGGTGTGGTGGCGGGTTTCAGATTTCAATCTAAAGATATGTAAAGTGTGCCTAGCTAGAGTTCCTAAGTGTGCTATGTGGCTTTTGGCTTTTGGCTTGTGCTTCTCTCTCTCTGCTTGATCCTGGGAAAGCAGGCCAGCTTCTTCTGCCATTATGGAACTTCCCCTGGATCTGTAAGCTTCAAGAAACCCCTTCCTCCATAACTGTGCTTGGTCTGGAAGTTCTGTAAGACCCCCAGAACGAGGACCCCTCGCTCTGCCCGGAAATGGCGACACCCCAAATCACTCACAAGAAACGGTCTTGATGCAAACTGCAAGAGGATTTTATTCCAAGCGCGCTGGGGCCCACAGTCATACACCGCGCAGGGTAGAGGACTGCAGAGCCCCGAATGCAGGAACGGGACAGTTTTTATAGGGTTTCTAACAAAGCCTATGCATTAGACCAATCATTTTTTTAACATCAGGAGCCCGCGGGGTGCGAGCCAGTCAGTTTGTGCCACTCCATAGTTTCTAAGCCAATAAGTTTAACTTGTTTAAGCCCCTCGTGGACCAATCAGTCTCCTATGACCTTGGTGGTCAGCAATTGCACCGGGTCCTTGGGTGGGGGTAGCAGAGTGTGTTATCAGTCTCCTGTGACCTTGGTGGTCTGAGGCAGGCTGCTACGGCTTATGGTGCGGGCTACTAAGGCTTATGGTGCAGGCTATTAGGGCTTATGGTGCAGGCTATTTACAGAAACCAAATAAGTGGTTCACTTTATTACTCATTTCCCATCCTTGAGGGCTATCTCATGCCCTTTTTACCTAGTTTTATATTAGGAGCGGGCTCTGATATAATGAGAAGAGGGATTCTTTACTTGCTTCCAACAGAGAGTAAAGCCTGGAGTTTGAGGTATGCAGGAGCCCGCTTAAGCTCCCTTTGGAGCGTGATAGTATTTCTGGGCTTCTGAATTCTTGGGCCTTTCAGTTCATCTCAGTGAACCTGAAGCTGTCCGCTACAAGGGGCATTCTTACATCTTGACCTCTGGCCAAAGGAACACCTGAAAGAGATCAAATCATTTCCTCGTGTCTGCAACATCAGGTTGATGGATGCTGGGGTGTCACTAGGAGATGAATAGAAGCAGAATATGGTAACCTACAATAGTGGCCTAAGGATTATTATGAGCAAAATCACCTAGGAAGAATTAATGCCAAAAAAGCTCCCAGCTTTTCCCCACTTTACCTAAACATAGTACAATTGTCCCCTCACATTGTCTACCAGGAGGGATGGAATTTAACCAGCAGATACTCTCTAAGCCCCAAAGCCAGAGAAAACTCAACAGCATGCCTTGTAGAAATAAGCCTATACCCTCCTTTAACTGTCCAATATACCTGCCTTCCCAGTTTATCATTTTCCTCAGCTTGGTTGCAACTCTAAAAATTGTATTCTTTTTTAAAAAAATTTTTTTTGTTCAGTTCTATTTATTTGAGAGTGACAGAGGGGGGGGGAAGAGGAAGAGAGGGAGGGAGAGAGAGAATGGGCATGCAAGGGCCTCCAGCCACTGCAAATGAACTCCAGACACATGTGCCCCCTTATGCATCTGGCTAACGTGGGTCCTGGGGAATCAAGCCTTGAACCAGGGTCCTTAGGCTTCACGGGCAAGCACTTAACCGCTAAGCCATCTCTCCAACCCCTCTTTTTTTAAAACACAGGATATAAACCCAAGTTCTAACTACACCTTTGCTTCACTTATCTCTAAAATATTTCACTGTGTCTGTGTGATGTGTATGCCACTAAATTGCTGCTTGCTTTTCTCCTTAAAAAAAACCTGGCGTGGTGGCATACCCCTTTAGTCCCAGCACTCAGGAGGCAGAGGTAGGAGGATTGCCGTGAGTTCGAGGCCACCCTGAAACTCCACAGTGAGTTCCAGGTCAGCCTGGGCTAGAATGAGACCCTACCTCGAAAAACCAAAAAAAAAAAAAGTGTTGGCTGTTTGCTGCAAAAATTCCCCAGCTAAAGGTCAGTGCAGGAACCCTGAAAGTTACTTAAATAGTACAAAAAGAGATATTCATCTCTGTTAGTCACCTGATTAAAATTTGTAAAAACCTAAGTTTAAAGTCTAACCTTCCAAGGACTGAATAATAATGCAAGTTGAATTCCCAATTTTGCATATTCTCTAATGGTAAAGTTCAGGCATCAGTTAGGAAGGCAATGGATTCTAAAGCTGAAACAGTGTATCAGCCACTTATTGAGGGGACAGCATACCTGACCAGAAGCACCTGTGGGAAGCAAGAGTTGTTTTCAACTTACAGTTCCAGAGGTCAAGTCCACCATGGTGGGGGAAGCGCGGCAGGAACAGGAAACCTGTGTCACAACACCATGTCAGCAGGGGTGATGGAGAGAGGGCGGGGGGGGGGGGGTAGGAAGAACAGCAAGCAAGGCTGGTCTGTAAGACCTCGACCCCTCCCCATAACTCCACACGCCACTGCCCCAGTGGCACACTTCCTCCAATAAGTTCCTCCTAAGATTTCCCTAATCTTTTTCAGCTAGAGACCACGTGTTCAAACACATTAGCCTAGAGGGGACCTCTCACATTCAAACCATCCAAATAGGCACAGGTAAGTAGAAGCTAATGATGCTGAAGGAGTTAGAATCATTAAATTCTACAGAGTGTTCTACTACAGTAAGAGAAGCCTTTGCACCCCAACTGAGGATTGGCAATTTTCCACCATGAGGTGGCTATAAGGACTACTCATAAGCACCATATCCACCACTTCTCATTACTTCCAGATCAGCACTGTTCAATATGATAATTGGAGAGATGTAATTATGCAACTCTAATTTTAAATTTAGAATTCACTGGTCACATTTTAAATGCTCAATAGTTATATGTGAGCAGCCATTACAGGACATTTCCATCATCACACAATGTTGCATTAAGGCCCAGCAAGCACCATTCTAGACCCTCAGACAGACTTGAGTTTCTGCAGATTCTGCAGATGGTAAGATACAAAGTGCAATCTCTGTGAAGAGCAATGTATTCATAAAAAACTGCAGGACTGGAGAGATGGCACAGTGGTTAAAGGTACTTGCTTGCAAACCCTGATGCCCAGGTTCAATTCCCTAGTATCCACGTAAAGCCAGATGCATAAAGTGGTGCATGTATCTGGAGGTTGTTTACAGTTTCTCTGGCACGCCCATGTGCTCGCTC
This sequence comes from Jaculus jaculus, assembly GCF_020740685.1. Classification (NCBI taxonomy): domain Eukaryota; kingdom Metazoa; phylum Chordata; class Mammalia; order Rodentia; family Dipodidae; genus Jaculus; species Jaculus jaculus. The sequence continues at coordinate 150,668,680 of NC_059103.1, forward strand.
ATGCTCTCTCTGTTTCTCTGTTCAAAAAAATAAATAAATGTTTTTTAAAAAACTGTATGATTCTGCCAATGCTTATCAGCAGACACTGGGATACATTTGTCCCATATCACAATGAGAGGAAAACTGTATTGCCCAAGGTCCAATGTATTCAGATGGACCTGCTAGGTAGAGATTGTTGATATAGCATGTTAGCTTAAGTGATTGGCAGTACCTTTAATAATTTGCTTAGCTGCCTGAATGAAACCTAGAGCTAAAACTACAGTGCACTACATGAACCTGAACCACCAGAACTTCCTAGGGTTAGAGGAGGGTAGCTAAAAGGCTTGGAAGGAATGGAGTGTTGTTGAGTGGGTTTACTGTTTAGGAGCTGCTTATCTATCCCATACAGTGTTCCCTAGGAGGACCTGGAAGATACTATCTTCACAGCTGAGAGAAACACATTTGTGAGTGGCCACTAGCATTCCAGAAACTGCATGTGGTCGCTAGTCTCAGAAGGCAGAACCCAGTGGGAACTGTTGTCAACAAGGTCACTCTAAACTCAACATAGATAACAAGGTCCTGAAGTGGCACGAATGTACTATAGACATAGCAGTTGCAGTAAGCACAATGCCACAGAACCCAGTAATCAGTACAGTCACCTGTCAGGTTCATTAATTAAGGATTACAGAGTTCTAGAAATAAAACGGATGGAAAAAGTCTTCATTTGGTAGAAAGAAGTCTTGATCTGAATCACCCACAGGTGAATGTCATGGCCTCTAAACCAGTTCCCAAACTTGAATCCAAACCTTCAGACTCTTGATGCAGAGGAGCTCATACCAAGGTCATGCTACCTGAGGTAGAAGGAGCTCTGTCAGGAAGGAAGGTGTCATGTACGTATATCCAGACAGATATAGACATATGACATGAAAGCAGAAGAGGGATTATTCTGGAGGAAAGGGGATGAGAGACAAAGAGAAGAAAGAGGACAAATATGAGTGAAGTACAATGATGTATGCAGATAAAAATATCAGTCTGGAGAGATGGTTCACCAGCTAAGGTACTGCTTGCAAAGCCTAACTAATGGCCCAGGTTCAATTCCTTAGTACCCACATAAAGCCAGATGATTAGAGTGGCACGTGCATTTGGAGTTTGTTTGCAGTGGCAAGAGGTCCTCAGCACATGCGTGCATGAGTGCACACACACATACATACTTTGTTTCCCTCTGTCTCTGCTTGCAACTAAATAAAAATAATAATGATGAAACCCATTACTTTGTATGCTAACTATAAAAATTAATAAGATGGCTTAGTTGTTAAGGCTTTGCCTTCAAAGCCTAAGGACCCAGGTTTGATTCCCCAGAACCCATGTAAGTCAGAAGCACATGGTGACACATGAGTCTGGAGTTTGATTGTAGTGGCGAGAGGTCCTGGCATGCCCATTCGCTCTCTCTTTCTCTCTCATAAATAAATAATTAGACCAGGTGTGGTGGCACACACCTTTAATCCCAGCACTCAGGAGGCAGAGGCAGGAGGACTGCCATGATTTTAAGGGTACCCTGAGACTACATAGTGAATTCCAGGCCAGCCTGGGCTAGTGCAAGACCCTACCTCAAAAAACCAAAATAATAATAACAATAAATAATTTAAAGTATTTTTTAAAGAAAAGAAAAAACAATAAAAGGGTCCTGCAACATAGCCAAAAATTTATACTGTCAAGCTTCCTCTTCAATTTCTCAAAGGGGGTTGTGGCTATTGATGAGGGTGACTGTTCATTAGGGATGAGAAAGCACTGTTCAGAGATTATCTAAACTGATATTAATTCCAGGAGAGCCAATTCACACCAGTTGAGCAGGGGCTTATGGAGATCATAAGCTTGGTGCTACTTTGGCTCAGGTCACTGCCATGTATCCACCTGTGGCTGGCATCTCAGTTCCAAATGTACAATTGGAACAGACCTAGTCAGTAACTGAAATGTACAACTGGAACCTAGTCAGTAACTGAAATGTACAACTGGAACAGACAGTTAGTCCTTAACTGGCAGAATCTACACTGCTTCTTCAACTTGGGGAGGAGGACTGCTAGACTGCTCAGGGAGGAAAGACAAGTGGAAGACACCAGAACTTTCTATACTTACAAATAAATACGTGAGTGACCTGGAGGCAGCAATACACTCCCACGGAACTGCTGCCACTAGGGAGGACTTGGGGGGGGCGGGGGTTGTAGGTTTGTGATTCCTACCTCATTCCCATTCAACTTGCCTATCTCACCCTCTCTAAGACAAGTGGGAGTGCTCAGTGATGGGGTTATGCGTGCATGCAGGCATCACCCGGACACTGATGCCTAAACACTGAAAGCTAACTGTGAAAATGAACCCTTTAACAAAGGTGAAACTGATCAATGAGCTCAATGAGCGAGAGGTTCAACTTGGGGTGGCAGATAAAGTGTCTTGGCACTCAGAATACAAGGACAGTGCTTGGATCTTTGTGGGAGGGCTTCCTCATGAGCTGACTGAAAGGGACATCATCTGTGTGTTCTCACAGTATGGGGAGATTGTTAACATTAACCTTGTGCGAGACAAGAAGACTGGAAAATCCAAAGGATTCTGTTTCCTGTGCTATGAAGACCAAAGGAGTACAACGCTGGCTGTTGACAATTTTAATGGGATCAAGATCAAGGGACGAACTCTCTGTGTGAATCATGTGTCTAACTACCGAGTGCCTCGAGAGTCAGAAGTAGAGGATGATGTGACCAGAGAGCTCCATGAGAAGGGCTGTGGGGCTAACACTCCTCCACCGAGTTCATCTGAAGAGTCTGAAGATGACAAACACATAAAAAAACACAAAAAAGACAAAAAGGAAAAAAAGAAAAGAAAGACAGACCAAGAAAAGACTGACCACAAGGTGCAGGCAGAGCAAGCACCCTCCTCCATGTCTCCCAGAAGCAAGACAATAAAGGATAAAAATGAGTTTGGCCCCAAGAAGCATGGCAGCTCCACCTCAGAGCTCAGAGGTCTGAATCCAGAGAGGGGCAGAAGCACAGCCCAGGCTCTCCTTAAGTTAGGACTTCCGGCCAAGGTAGAGCAGAGGACCCCAAGAGGGAGCCAAAACAGGAGAAACACAAGCATGAGCACAAGCCTTCAAGTGGGAGGAAGACTAGAGAAGAAAAGCCCAAGGAGAGAGAGGGGGGGCAAGGCACAGCAGCAGTCTGAAGGCCAAAGTCACAGAAGTAGAAATCAGAGCCTAGATAAATTCCACCAGCATAAAAAGCTCCCATGCTCTGGGAGTGGGAATCATTCCATTCCAGGGACCACGGACTATCACTGAAGTCTCTTTTAGCTGCCCAGCTAATAGGAAAACACATTTTATTGTTTATTAAATTCACTTCTGATGTCAATATTTTTGTATATGGAATTTCTAGGGAGCCAGGCATGGTGGCACACACCTTTAATCCCAGCACTCAAGAGGCAGAGGCAGGAGGACTGCCATGAGTTCAAGGCTATCCTGAGACAACAAGTGAATCAGGTCAGCCGGGTCTAGAGTGAGACCCGAATTCAAAAAAAAAAAAAAATCTGGGACTGAATCTTTTCAATCATTTCAATTGTAGAATTATTCAGATGGCTCTACTGTGAATAGCCAGATATCTTGAGTATTTTAGCATAATATACTGTCCCTGGGAATGTGCTTGAGACTGACCAAACAGAGTGTATGTCCTAAATTTTGGTATGAAGTTATGGTCCTTAAAGCCAATTTGAGATGAAATGGCTAGGAAGGAAAAAACACTAGACAATGCTAGAATTCTAGTCTCCATGTCAGATGTTTTGAATCCAGAATTGTAGGACTTTCCAGAAGGCACAGTGAACCATAGAGAAGTAGGGCTCACTAGTTTCAGAAAGCTTCATGTGGATGCAATAGGAGTCTTAGGCCTGTTGTTTACTATTCAACTTGAAAACCTTTTTTAAGTTTAGAGAGACTTTGTTAGATTAAGAGAAGGAAAGAGGAAAGAGCTCCTACCCATGAGATGGCAGGAGAGGGTAAAGCTCACCTAGAGAGCCAAATTGGGGCCATGTATAAATTCTGAAAGGGGGCTGAGCTATCCAGCCCTGCTGCCAAGTTTTGGGGCTGAGCTAAGCAGCCATAATGCCATGATCAGGTGTACTCTTTCCAGGAATCTTACTACTAGGAAAGAATATTCCTGCCTCAGGTAGGACTCATTGTTTATAGAAATCTCCTTTAGAGATAAAGAGAAGCCATACCTTTCTTCGACCTCCAGCAAAGTGAAGAATGCAAGGGCAGACTGAAGGATAGATATTCCTTGCTTTCACTTTGTGGGGGAGTGACTATTACCCCAATATGCTTCAATCCCTCTCTTGAAGAAGCAATCCTAACTGCTACTAAGGAGTTAGGGCAATGATAAATCTGGCTTCTTCAAGCTGAGTAGGGACATTAGGTGTGGCACTGGAAAACTTCCCCGGTGGGTCTATCTGAGGTACCCCACAAGTACATTGGTAAAATGTGGAAAAACAAGCCTGGAAGAAAATGTTGGAGCAAAAGAATAAAATCAGGTTAAGGAGGAGTGGGCACACAGCAAAGTGGAGGTCATTAGGGTTCCCATTCTTACAGGTTTTCAGGTTTTGGGGGGAATCTAGGGTGCCAAAGTAGATGGAATTAGATTTTTATTTTTGTTTTTGTTTTGAGATAGGGTCTCACTCTAGTCCAGGATGACCTGGAACTCACTCTGTAGTCCCAGACTGGACTAGAACTCATGGTGATCCTCCTTTCTTTGCCTCCCACTTGGATTACAGGTGTATACCACCATGCCTGGGGGAATCAAATTCTTGCAGGACCATCAAGTGTGAACTGACAGAAATGATAGGCATAGTGTTGTGCTCTCAGCAGGTTCTGGATTTATGCTTTAGTGCATTTGGAGTATACTCAGTGTCTGTCTCCATGACCCTGGCACTGGCCTACAGGATCACTATTAAAGCAGCACTCCTGAATATCTCGTCAATTCCTCTGTGGTTTCACCTGGGCCCTCACCATGAAGATCTAGAAATCTGTTTCTAAAGCTGTTCACCAAATGACATGGTGGTATCTGGCATGGTCTATACCTATTCTTATAGATACTCTGATAGTCCCAGCCATGAAAACAATTTTTAAATGTCCTCTTTTTCATTTTATTTTTGCCATGGCTGTGGATGAAACCCAAGTCTTTGCAAATGGTTAGGCAAGTGCTCTACCACTCAGCTACATTCCCAACTCCCTAATTATTTTGACATTTTTGCATTATGTATATATCCTTCTGTATCTTTTAAATATTTTTATTTATTTAGGAGACAGAGTTGGTGGGGAATGGGCATGCCAGGGCCTACATGCACTACAAACTCCAGACTCATGTGTCACCTTATGTATCTAACTTATGTGGGTCCTGGGGAATCAAACCTGGACCCTTTGGCTTTGCAGGCAAGCACCTTAACCACAAAGCCATCTCTCCAGCCCTCTTTCTGTATTTTTTCTTTGTAATTTATCCATTTGTGTTGAGGTAAAATTCATATACAATAAAATTCATTTTAAATAAAAAACAAAATGGGTCTTAGGGAATGACAGCTTATTATCAGAAGCCTAACTAGTGGTTAGACCAATTGTAGCTGTCGTTTTAGACACAATTTCATGGTTGGAATGTGCATTCTTTTACTAGATCTGCTAGCAAAAATGACATACCTCACAGTTCTATCAGCTCTTTAGGCCTATGCTATAACTGAATCCATAGGAAATTGTATTGCTACTCTGTTTCAGTGGCCACTGTAGTGATGGAACCTGGAAGCAAGAATCAGAATCCTATGGACACCAAGATCATGGACTCCAGCAAGAAGCTCCCTCTAGTCTTTAGCCAAAAGAGAGACTATACCCACCAAATTCTCTTCTAATTAACAATGCTCATCCCATTTTACCTTTGCTGGCCTCATTCTCCATTGGAGAAACTTTTTCAGAAGGCAACTAGAGGGTTAGAGAGATGACTTAGTGGTTAAGGCATGCCTGCAAAGCCCAAGGATTCAGGTTTGACTCCCCAGGTTCACCTCTCCAGGACCCATGCAAGCCTGATGCACCAAGTGACATACACACCTGGGTTTTGTTTTTTTTTACAGTGGCCGGAGGGCCTTGAAGTGCCCATTCTCGTGTGCGTGCGCTCGGTCGCTCTCCCTTGCTCACTCTCTCTTATTAATAAATAAAAATAAAATTTAAAAAAAGATAATTAGTTTAAAATGAAGAAGAAGGCAGCTATAATGGAAGAGATAAACCACCCCTCACATATCAGCCAGGGCCCAGGAGAACCACAGAGAAATTGGAGAGATGAGCAAGAGTGCAGCTTCCATGGCGAGCCTTACAACCAGCCCTAGGTGATGGAGAGACACTGAGGATACTCAAAATGTACCAAAGCAGAAATCCAGAGGCTGCTGAGAGCTCAACACTAAAGCACTTAAAACACACCCACCACATCTCAGGGAGTTTTGTGGGAGAAAGAACGGAGATTGTAAGAGCCACAGAGTGGAAGGGAATGTCCAGAGGCACTGCCCCTCCCCTTACAATGACTGATGCTCTCTCACATCACATAACTAGCAATTCCACTGAGGAGGACCCTCAGCAGAATGGGGCCAGGGAGGAGGGAAATGATGGTACCAACACATGATGTGTCCATACAAACTTTCTACTTAATAAAAAAGAAGGAAGGTTTATACAGCTGAGGAGATAACTCAGCAGTCAGTAAAATGTGTGCTTCCCAAGCATGAGGACCAGACTTCAACTCTTAGAAACTCATGTTTAAAAAAAATAAAAAATAAAAAAAGCCAGATATGGTAGGATGCACTTGCTATCCCAGTGTTGGGAAGGCAGAGCTAGACAAACCTCTGGGGCTCACTGGCCAGCTAGTCTAGCCTAATTGGTGAGGTTTAGATCAGTAAGAGACCTTATGTCAAAAAGGTAGAGAGTACCTAAGGAATGACATCTGAAACTGTCTTCTAGTCTCCACATGCATGCACACAAACACATGAAAGAAAGTTATATAGCTTATTATTAGACTCTGAAATTCCAAATAGCATGGTGCTAGCTGTAGTGAGGACCCCCATCATGGCAGAGAGCTACAGGGTGGGGACACAAATGAGAAGGAAGAAACTACCTGGTACAACAAGGTCAAGTTCTCTTTTCTATCAACTCTCTCGCAGGAACCAAATAGAGTCCCACAAGAATTAGAGCCATTCCTTCTGAGGATAGCAGTCCTATGGCACAATCTCCTTAAGCCCTTAAAGGTCCTACCACCTCTCGCAAGACCACAATGGGGATCAAGCTTCTAACACATGAAACTTTTGGGAACAAAAAGATATCCAAACCATAGGGAGTCACATGGAATGACCTCAAGGAGGCAAGCTAACCAATCCTGTAAATATCAATCAAACTCTTCCACCACTACCCCAGAGGGTTCAAGAACAGAGTGGCTAGACTAGGGAGACAGCTCAACGGATAAATGATCCGCAAGCATGAGGACCAGAGTTCAAATCCTTAGCACCACATAAAGCACGTGGGTATGGCAGCCCACCTGTAATCCCTGTGCTCAAGAGGAAGAAATAGGGATCCCCAGGCAATCTATCTGGCTAGAATGGCTAAGGCAGCCATCAACTGAGTTCTGGGTTCAAGTGAGAGACCCTGTCTCAATACAAGGTACAGAATGATCAAGGGAGACCCCAATGTCAACTTCTAGCCTTTTTACACACACATTTATACACATACACAAGCCCACACATATGCACAAATGCACACCACACCTAAAGAGATACTAAAAATTAAAATATTTTAAATAAAGAACAGACTGGTCATGGCAACCATAATATATTTCCATCTTAGTGCTAAGAGGGGTATGTCAACATGCCCCAGACCACCAGTCATCTAAAAATTTCATGAAAATGACAAGCTCCTTTAGTTAGTTAGTTAGTTAGTTAGTTAGACAAGTTCTTGTGTAGTAGCTCAACCTGGCTTTAAACTCATTGTATAGTCAAGGAAGACCTATTTCTCCTGTCTCCACTTCCCCAAGTGTTAAGATTACATACATGTACCACCATGCCTAACTTAGCCCCTTATATTTTTATGGCAGTTACATATTGTAGGGAGCCAATGCAAACGCCATTACAAGATGGCACTGGCTTCCTGCCAGTCTTGAGGTAAACATTTCCTTATTTAGGCAACGCCTTGGCGCCAACCTCGCTTGAGGTTGCGCATGTGCTTGACGCACCTTGTCCCAAGCCTATCCCGTGGCTCCTGTGGGTGGGTGAGCCTATGGCAGCCAACCAGCAGGCGCCCCGTAGTATTCTGCCCTATAAAAGCAGCTACACTCCTGCGCCCCTCGCCCCTCGCCATCAGCTTTCCTGTTAACCAAGAGGCTCTCCAAAAGTGTGATCAAGAAGGATCTTCGTTTGCTGGTCGTTCTTCTCCTGCTGGTCAGGGGGTTCGCCGCAAAGTGGTGCCGAAATCCCGGGACGCCGGGTGTTTTGTGGTCACCGGGCGAGGGGCCGAAGAGGATCCAGAACTTGACACACGGAGAGGAAGACGTCAGTAAGTCATCCCCAGTCCTAATGTTTTTTCACTTAGATCCCTACCTGATCCTTGTTATTTTCATTCCTGTGTGGTTTATTGTCCTTGCCATTTGCTGTGAGCGCAACATGGGCAACTCAGAGGACAGAATTGGTAAGGGTACACTGCCATTTTGGCGGCTGATTCACTCTTGCTTAAGTAAAGAAAACCACATGGAACTTATTAGAAGGGGACGGGAAGTTCTCGCAAGGCATCAGGATAGCCTTTCTGAGTCAGATTCAAATGGGGAGTCAAAAACTAGGCCTAGAAAAAGAAAAAAAATAAAAAAGAAGGGATTAAACAAAGATAAAAGTTTAAAAGATGAGCTCAGAGAAACAGGTGAAATCTATAATTGCCCCCCCCCCCAGGGGGAAAAAGGAGCCTCTGACAGGCTCTACCCTCCCATTGAGGAGCTTGCACATTTAAATGTACTTGACACAGATGAGGAGGCTAACTCCGATTCTGCAGAGGAGGAAGAAAAAAAATTATTTAAAGGGGAAGAGGAAAGACTAAAGGAGGCCACCGCCTGTTATAAAAGGGAGCAATATAGGTCCCCGCCTAGACGCCCTTTACTGACAAAGGGGCCTCAAGGCCAAGGGTGTGGTCCTTTACAGTCATACAGCCTTCCGCACCCCCACCCTATAACTGCCCTGGGGACACATGCCGCTTCATTAAAACAAAAACCTGGTCGTGGCTGGCCTCCCCTTTTCCCGTTTTTTGAGGACCCAGTAACTCAACAAAGGAGACATGAACCAGTTCCCTATAAACAACTAAAGGATTTGGTTCAGGCTGTCAAGGATTTTGGACCAGGTGCAGATTATTCCGTTGTGTTGTTGCGCAGGATCATTACAGCAGGGCTCGGAGCCTATAGTAAGAATGTTTAGACCCGATTCCCCTCAAATTGTTAAATGCCTAATTGTTTTGGAGGTCTTTCAGACATTCTCTACTTTTTTTAACTTGTTTACGGATTCCTTATATGTGGCTAATGCGGTTGTTGGCCTAGAGACTGCTGCTTCTGTTCGCTCTGCTAGTCTGGTGTCTAATATTCTTTTACAATTTCAGTCTTTAATTTTGCAGTGAACTTGCCCTTTCTATGTCTTAGATAATAAATAAAAAGGACCGGATCTTGTTATAATAAGATCCAGGGGAGCTGTTTGTGTTTTTCCACAGGAACAGGATTCTCCTCATTGGGTTCCAGCCTGGCTGGTGAGGACAGTCAAGCGATCTCCGGAGGAGGGTCCATAAGACAGTAAGGTCCATCAGGGCGGAGATGATAAAGGTCTTGTGGATAATCTTCCTCCTGTGCCTGGAGTCCATTAAAGGAGAGCCACGTTGGGGTATTCTGTCAACCTTTCCCAAACCTATGCCGGTGCTCCATTCTGCCACAGTCTTCCCTCACTTCTTTACAACTCCATTTTCAAAGTGGATTTTATGTGGGACAAATGGCAGCTGCATGGACTTTACACCCTTTGTACTGTTACAAGGAGGACTTGTAGCTTGCAATAATGTGCCCGGGACCCTCCATACGGAAAATCAAGTGGAAGAGGGTGTTAATGACATTGGACATGGCTGTGGGAGGAATACTTCCTTTGCCCCTGCGCTGGCCTGTGTTCATCCACCGTTTCTGTTCGTTCTTAGTAACTTCTCTTTCAGTAATTGTACCAATGCTTCCTGTTACTTGTCTCAATGCTGGAATGCCAAGGTATTCAAGAATGCTATGGTCCTTAGGGTGCCCCGGTGGGTCCCCGTGCCTGTAGAGGCCCCCAGCACGCTATCGCTATTCAGACAAAAAAGAGATTTTGGTATCATGGCAGCGGTGATAGCGGCTGTGGCCGCAATAGCAGCTGCTGCCACAGCAGCCAGTGTGGCCATGGCCACTTCGGTACAGACTGCTGAAACTTTGAATAGTTTGGCCTCCTCCACTACCGTGGCCCTGGAGACTCAGACAGCCCTAAATTCCCATCTAAAGAGTGTTCTCTTATTTTAAGGAATGGGTAGGAGTGGGAATGTTCTTGGTGTGCTGCCTGGGAGGATGCGTACTTTGCCTCGTTGGTTTGCCGCTTGCGAGCCCAGACCAGGAGGGACAAGATGGTCATTTCTCAAGCGCTCGCTGCCTTGGAAAGTGGTTCCTCCCCCCAAATTTGGCTGTCAGCTTTAAAAGGCAAATAGCTCCCCTGGCCCTTGCACCCTCAGGGTCTCAGAGTACCCATTGCACGAGGATGGGCAGGGATCTGGTAGCTTTCGTTTGACCGCCGCCTTTGCACTCTCAGGGGATCTGTCCCATTGCACTGAGGAAGGGGAGGTTGAACTTCTTCCCTTGATCAGTCAACACATCATGAGGTGGGGACCTGATCGGGAAGGTGGCTATTTTTCCTGAGCTATGCCATAAGTTAATAAAAAAAGGGGAACTGTAGGGAGCAATGCAAACGCCATTACAAGATGGCGCTGGCTTCCTGCCAGTCTTGAGGTAAACATTTCCTTATTTAGGCAACGCCTTGGCGCCAACCTCGCTTGAGGTTGCGCATGTGCTTGACGCACCTTGTCCCAAGCCTATCCCGTGGCTCCTGTGGGTGGGTGAGCCTATGGCAGCCAACCAGCAGGCGCCCCATAGTATTCTGCCCTATAAAAGCAGCTACACTCCTGCACCCCTCGCCCCTCGCCATCAGCTTTCCTGTTAACCAAGAGGCTCTCCAATAAAGTGTGATCAAGAAGGATCTTCATTTGCTGGTCGTTCTTCTCCTGCTGGTCAGGAGGTTCGCCACAACATATGAATCTAAGAGTGCTGGTTTTTATTCCCCTATGTCTATATAGTTATCTGTCAAGAGTAGAGAGCAACAGTTCCCAGTAGGGCCACCTGCTGGTAGGCTGGTTGCAATGCCCTGTTCTGTACAGAAAAGGGGATGGTAATGTAATATTCCTGGAATGGACACTAAATATGGACTTGCTCACCTGCCCACTGTGATTCTACCAAAACAATCACCTCTGAACTTACAGAATCCATTATTCAGGGACAAGGCACTCCACACAACATTACTTATAACAAAAAAAAAAAAAAAAATCTTACTGCTGGGCTAGAGAGATGGCTTAGCAGTTAAAGGCAGTTGTCTACAAAGCCTAAGGACCTAGATTCAATTCCCCAGTAGCCATGTGAGCCAGATGCACAAGGTGCCACATGTGTCGGGAATTTGTTTGCAGTGCCTAGCTAGACGCCCTAGCATACAATTCTTATTCTCTCTCTAATAAATAAATATTTTAAAAATCTTACTGGGTTGGAGAGATGGCTTAGCAGTTAAAGTGCTTGCCTGAAAAGCCTAAGAACTCACATTCAAATCTCCAGGTCCCATGTAGCTGGATGGAGTGATGAAAGTGTGCAATGTCACACATGTACACACAAGGGGATGCGTGTGTCTGGAGTTCGTTTGCAGCAGGCTTAAGGTCCTGGCATATCTATCTATCTATCTATCTATCTATCTATCTATCTATCTATCTTCTCTCGCTCTCTCAAAATTAAAAAAAAAATCTTGCTGCTTATAGAATTCACTGGTATTTCTGTGCTGAGTCTGACAGACTAGAGCAAGGATTCTTTTATTTTTAACTTAACACTATTTTTAGATCATTGTGGAGTCACATGTAGCTGTAAGAAATAACAGACACCTTTAGCCAGTCTCTCCAGGGTTATCAATGTGAAAGTCTATCATAAATAGGAAATTAACACCAATAAATGCAGCCATCATACTCAGATTTCACCAGATTTATATGTCATTTATATATGTGTATTTAGTTCCACATAATTGTACATGTACATGAATGGTTACCCCCATACTCAACACACAGAGCCATTTTATTGACAATGAACCCTTGTGCTGACCTATTATAATTGCCCTCCTTTCTACCTACCCTGCCTATCCTTAACTCTTGGCAAACACTGACCCGTCCTCCACCTCGTTAATTCTGTCATTTCAAGAATATATAGAAATGGAACTATAATAACCCTTTGGCACTGGCTTTGCTGTCATTCAAGTTGTTGTCATAACACTTATTTTTTATTGCTAAGCAGCTCCCATGGTAAGAATCTACCATCACTTAGTTAACCATTCACCACCTGAAAAACATGTAGTTTGTTTCCAGTTTTTAGTATTAAAAATAAAGTTGCTATGAACATTTGTACATAGGTGTTCATATAAACATCTTTTATCTATCTATTTTTGGGCAGGGTTCATGTAGCCCACACTGGCCTTCAGCTAACTATGTAGTTGAGGATGATCTTGAACTTCTGATTCTTATGTCACCACCTAACAAGTGCTGGGATTTTATGATACCACGCCTAGTCCACACAGGATTGGGAAATGAACCTAGGGCTTCATGCCCTCTAGGCAATCACTCTACCAAATGAGCTACACCTCCTTCTTGAGCCTGTTTTCATTTTTCTCTCTCATTACATCCAGTTTCCAGTGTTCCCTTATTTCCTTGGGAGAACCCAACTGTATCAACTTGAGTAACTTAGCTAGAGTCCCGGCAACTTGTTGAATTGCAGACTCCTGGACAACTGACAACTGCCTCTGCCAGGAATGACTCACTGCCAAGCAGTTGCCAACAGTGGAGTCCTCAAGCCTTTAAAAAGGAAGGCAAAACCCAAACTGAGTAGACTGTTTAATTTTATTTCCAAATCCCTTACAAACCAGCTCTTCTCAAATAAGGGTAGTTTCCTCTTTTTTTGAATGCTAACAGATAAAAACAAACTTACAGGCTACAACCATGTTATAAAACTAATGTAATTTAAAGAGAAAATTTTATTATAGCCTTTAGAAGAAAAAACAATAAAACCTACACACATTAACAAAAGGTAGCAAGATTTATGAATTAAAAATCAGAGTGAAGGGCTGGAGAGATGGCTTAGCAATTAAGGCACTTGCCTGCAAAGCCAAAAGACCTAGGTTTGATTCCCCAGGACCCACATAAGCCAGATGCACAAGGGGGCATACATGTCTGGAGTTCGTTTACAATGGCTACAGGCTCTGGCACACCCATTCTCTCTTTATCTGCCTCTACTTCTCTGCTTCTTTCTCTCCCTCAAATAAATAAACAATAAAATATTTTCAAAACTCAGAGTGAAGAAAGGTACAATTGGCAGAATTTAAGGGTGACTTGGAAGTCTAAACATCTAAATGGGTCAGGTCCTATCATCAGCCTTCAAACTCAACACATGCACACTATAAGTATCTTTCCTTCCTGACAATGTACAATACTGCCTAAGAGCATATAGTAGATGATGATGATAACCTACTTTCCTTTGAGAATTCATTCTATCGACTTCAATTTACTCTCTCATTGTCCTTATATTAACTGATCGTTCCCTCTAAATTGAAAATAGATGCTTCCAAATCTTATTACCCAGACAGAACTCTTATAAAGAGCTCTTCTGTGAAGAGAAAAAGGACTACAGGTTAAAACCAGAAACATTTTCAATACCTTTATATCTTTCATAGTTGTTAAAGTGGGACAAATTTTTAAATCATCAATATAAGACTATAAGATGTAATGTAAGAACATTACATGTAATTAAGAACAATACATGTGATTACAATGTAAGAACAAAGAGTTAAATAAAAATATTTAAGTTTCTGGGCTGGAGAGATGGCCTAGAGGTTAAGCGCTTGCCTGTGAAGCCTAAGGACCCCGGTTCGAGGCTCGGTTCCCCAGGTCCCACGTTAGCCAGATGCACAAGGGGGCGCACGCGTCTGGAGTTCGTTTGCAGAGGCTGGAAGCCCTGGCGCGCCCATTCTCTCTCTCTCTCCCTCTGTCTTTCTCTCTGTGTCTGTCACTCTCAAATAAATAAATAAAAATTTTAAAAATTATATATTTAAAAAAATATTTAATTTTCTTACTATATGATTTTTTGCAAATGTAAAACTTACATTGAATAAAAGTTTTAGCCGGGCACGGTGGCACACGCCTTTAATCCCAGCACTCGAGAGGCAGAGGTAAGAGAATCACAATGAGTTCGAGGGCACCCTGAGACTCCATAGTGAACTCCAGGCCAGCCTGGGCTAGAGTGAGACCCTACCTCAAAAACCCAAAAAAATAATAATAGTAAGTTTTCAGCTGGGCGTGATGGCACATGCCTTAAATCCCAGCACTCGGGAGGCAGAGGTAGGAGGACTGCCGTGAGTTCGAGGCCACCCTGAGACTACATAGTGAATTACAGGTCAGCCTGGACTAGAGGGAGACCCTACCTCGAAAAAAAAAAAAAAAAAAAAAGATAGGTTAAAAAAAAAAACCTATGAAGTGTCATAAACATATGTATTTTAAATAATTTAAATTACAAAGATGTTCTACTGTGCAGGGCACCCCAAGTCCCCCAAAACCATTTTTCTTTTTTCTGTTCTAAGAAAGCAGCAGCAATAGCCTTGAACCAGAAAAAACAATTCTTTACTCAACTGCTGCCATCTAGTGGCAACGGCATGGGTTGTAAACTACAACAGGTCCCAATTCTAAAATCCTCTTTGTCTCAGTGACAGAAAAGAAATAAAAGTGTTAAGACTTAAGGGGACACAGTGGCTGTCACTCAGCAGTACAGCTTCTGTTTAGTATGCACAAGGCCCCAGCCCTGACCAATAAGGAAAAAGTGTCAGACAATAACTATCTTTAACAAACTCTGTGTATTGGTTACAATAATGAATATGGTTACTTGGTTGCAACTCTAAATATTGGCAAAAAATATATAGAAGTTAAAGGAATATCCTGTATATATCAGTATTTAAGCTAATGAATCAAAGAAAAGAGATGTGGACAAGTGAATTTGAGTAAGAACAGAATCCACAGGTCCTTTCAAGTTCTCTTTACTTAGAAATCTCAGTGAAATATTAGGATGAAGAATTATATTGGTTAAAATCCAGATCCCTTGGTATATGTGAAAATGTCAAAATCCAAGTGTTGCAGTCCGGTTCACATTGCTGGTAGAAATCACCCAACAAAGAGCTGCTTCTGGGAAAAAGAGATTTATTTTGGCTTACAGGCTCGAGGGGAAGCTTCACAATGGCAGGGGAAAATGATGGCATGAGCAGAGGGTGGACATCACCCCCTGGCCAACATAAGGTGAACCATAGCAACAGGAGGGTGTGCCAAACACTGGCATGGGGAAACTGGCTATAAAGCCCATAAGCCCACCCCCAACAATACACTCCCTCCAGGAGGCATTAATTCCCAAATATCCATCAGCTGGGAACCTAGCATTCAGAACACCTAAGTTTATGGGGGACACCTGAATCAAACCACCACACCAAGTCATTATATTTTATGATTAACATATGGTTAAAAAAATTCAATGGGTTACTACTTGAAATTTTGTCACTACTTATACATATTTTAAAATCTAAGAATAAGCCATCTGAAGGTGACCTTGGGATGACTCAGAAGGCACCATAGTGCTGACAAGAAGTGACAGAGGAGTGCTCAGTACTGAAACATCCCTAACACACCTTCCAATGCTCAGGGTTGAAGAGGTAGCAGAAAGAATATAAGAGCCAAAGGAAGAATAGGACTACTTACAAAGCACTCTTCCAGACACAAAGTAGATATCCATGACCTCACAATGCCTGACACTACCTACACAATACCATCATAATAGGAGGGAAAAAAAGATGACATCAAAATAAGAGAGAGGCTGATTCAGAGCTGGAGAGATGACTTAGTGGTTAAGGCATTTGCATGCAAAGCCAAAGGACCCAGGTCCAATTCCCCAGGACCCACATAAGCCAGATGCACAAGGGGCACATGCATCTGGAGTTCGTTTGCAGTGGCTACAGGCCCTGGCATGCCCATTCTCTCTCTGTCTTCTCTCTCTTCTCTTCTCTCGCTCTCGCTCTAACTCTCTCTCCTTGCAAATAAATATATAATTTTTTTTTAATTTTTGGTTTGTTAAACACTTTTTTTTTAATTTTTATTTATTTAGTTATTTGAGAGCGACAGACACAGAGAGAAAGACAGATAGAGGGAGAGAGAGAATGGGCACGCCAGGGCTTCCAGCCTCTGCAAACGAACTCCAGACGCGTGCGCCCCCTTGTGCATATGGCTAACGTGTGACCTGGGGAACCAAGCCTCGAACCGGGGTCCTTAGGCTTCACAGGCAAGCGCTTAACCGCTAAGCCATCTCTCCAGCCCTATAAAATTTTTTAAAAAGAGAGACTGATTGAGGAGGGAAAGAGGTATGATGGAGAGTGGAGTTGCAAAGGGGAAAGTGCGGGGGAGTGAAGTACCATGGTTGATTGTTGTGGTGGTTTGATTCATATGTCCTTCATGAACATAGGTGTTCTGAATGCTAGGTTCCCAGCTGATGGAGATTTGGGAATGAATATCTCCTGGAGAGAGTGTATTGTTAGGGGGCAGGCTTATGGGTGTTATAGACAGTTTCCCCATGCCAGTGTTTGGCACACTCTCCCGTTGCTATTGTCCACCTTGTGTTAGCCAGGGGGTGATGTCCACCCTCTGTTCATGCCATCGTTTTCCCCTGCCATTGTGGAGCTTCCTCCTCGAGCCTGTAAGCCAAAATAAGACTCTTTTTCCCAGAAGCTGCTCTTGGTTGGGTGATTTCTACCAGCAATGCAAACCTGGCCGCAACAGTAAAGTGGCACCACGGAGTGGGATCGCTGCTAGACACTTGGTTGTGTGGCTTTGGCCTTTTGGAGCTGATTTTCAAGAGGAATGTGGGAGGATTTGAAACCTTGACCTAGGAGAGGCCTTGTAGTGCAGTAAGTACAGTTTGATGGACTATTCTAGTCAGAGTTGAAAGACCTGAATGCAGTAAGAACTATGGACTGTGAGGTTTGGCTTATGAGGGTGAGAAAGAGCTTTGCTTGGACTGGGCTAGCAGTTTGTATGAAAAGCTTGCTGTTATGCCTGTGTCTTGATAAGTTGTGCAGGGTTGTTTAGCATAGAAATGAACTGGTGCGAGCAGAGGGTTATGGCACAGAAAAAAATCTTTGGGTGAACTGTTGCCCGATCAGCTGCAACTAGAAGATTACAACCTTTGAGATTGGGCCAGGTGATCTGTACTGGGGCAACAAAAGAATGTAGACTTTTTTGAAGGGGCCTAAGTGCTCAAGGAGTGTCCTGATCTTCAAAGTCTGCTTTATTCACCACTGGATTAACAAACTGGCACCCTACCTGGTATTGTGGAGTATAAGAAATGCAGGAAAGAGAGGGTCATGAGTTGAGTTTGCAACATGGTCTTGTGTTTTGGAAATGGCCATGGGCAGTGTGAAGCAGGTTTGCTGGTTGCCTGCATGGAGACCCCATGGGGCCATGAGGATGAACCAAGGATTGCAGTGCAGACCCAGTGGAGGTGCTGGGACCACGAATGGCTGCTCAGGAAAGCTGGCCGGCCCCAATGAAATTTGCCAGGACTGAGTAGCCTAGCTGGAGGGGCAGAATTGCAATGCCAGAGACTTATTGCTGGTTAGAATTATCGGACTTGGAGATTTGTCACTGGCTAGAGTTGTTGGACTTGAAACTACAGAGTTTGATGTTTGCCCTAGTTGTTTTAAATCTTGTATTGGCTGAACGTTTCTTTGCTATGCCCAATGCCATCTTCTGCAGTGTGAATGTTTATTCTGTGCCATTATGGGTTTTTTGAGGTTATTTTTCGGTATTATGGCTCAGTTAAAAGATCTTGGACTATGGGGATGTATGAACATCACTGAAACTGATAAAAAAAAAAAACTATGGGGACTTGTAAAGTTAGATGAATGCATTGCATTTTACATCATGTATGCATATCAGTTTATGGGGGCCAAGGGACAGTTGTGGTGGTTTGATTCAGGTGCCCCCATAAACTTAGGTGTTCTGAATGCTACGTTCCCAGCTGATGGAGATTTGGGAATGAATGCCTCCTGGAGGGAGTGTATTGTTGGGGGCAGGCTTATGGGTGCTATAGCCAATTTCCCCATGCCAGTGTTTGGCACACTCTCCTGTTGCTATTGTCCACCTTATGGTAGCCTGGGGGTGATGTCCACCCTCTGCTCATGCCACTGTTTTCCCCTGCCATTGTGGAGCTTCCCCCTTGAGCCTGTAAGCCAAAATAAACCTCTTTTTCCCAAAAGCTGCTTTTGGTTAGGTGATTTCTACCAGCAAGGCAAACCTGGCTGCAACAATTGTCTATAATCATGGAAGTTGTCAATAAAAATAAATAAAGAAAGAAAGAAAAATGTACAACTTGAAAAAAATAAGCCATCTGAGATGTTACTTTTCATTTATAATTGTTCAACCATTGAGCTATATAAATTTTATTATATTTTAAATCAGCATTTATTCAATTGCTACTTACATGCAAGGGGTGGAAAGGGTGAATAAAGCCCAGTCCTGATCTCCAGGAACTACAACTAGGGAAAAGCATGAAACAGGTTCACAAACTATTTTATTGTAACTAAAGAGTTGTGGGTATATCAGAAAAGCCATATAAAACAAGGCCTCAAGACATTCAATAAATATTTATTCTAGTTGGTGAGATTAGCATTATCCAAAAGAAGGAGGGTTTTAGAATGGAATCTGCATCCAGGTAGGCCCATTTCATTTTTCATTTAAAGAACCAAGGTAGAGCAATGATTTGTTTACGGAACAGGAAACTTAATCTTCCAAAATAATTTAAGCAAAAACCATTTTACGAATGAAATATTAAACAAAACTCCAACATATAACATAAATGTACTTTTGATAGATGTTAAGTGTATCTTGTGAACACAAATGGATAACACTATGAAGTAAAAATTTTGAACAGGAGTCAGTTTGACTGCAATCAGGGATGAGGGAGTAACAATCCCAGTTTTCAATCTCTACATTTTATCTTAGCTGCCCAACATCAAGAAAAAAAGGGGCTGGGGCTGCAGCTCAGTGGTTGAGCACTTGTCTAGCACACAAGATACCCTGAGTTCCCAGCACTGCAAAACACTGAGAGCACAAGCACATATAATAAACAGCTTGTGGTGATACAGCAGTAAGGAAACAACAGCATCATCAACACAGTACATGGCCTTAATTGCAAGTAAGTCCTGTCTACAAGAGGCAAGTATTCCCAGAGTATAGCCTACAAATGCACTTCATAAGCATGCAGAAAAAGTAACTGCCCGAATGAGGAGATGGTTTAGAGGTTAAGGCATTTGCCTACAAAACCTAAGGACCCAGGTTCGATTCCCTAGTGCCCACATAACCAGATACACAAGGTGGTGCATGTGACTGGAGTTTATTTCTAGTGGCTAGAGGCCCTGATGCATCCATTCTCTCTCTTTCCCTCTCTCTCTCTCTCTCTCTCTCTCTTTCTCTCTATCTGCCTCATTGTCTATCTCTTTCTCTCAAATCAATAAATTATTTTTTAAAAATTTTAAAGTAAATGTCCATTACAACATTATCTTTGTTAGGGGAAAAAAATAGCAACAACCTAAACACCCTGAATGCAGGCCTTGTCTAATTAAATTGTGTTATATACATAACATGAAATATCAAAATTTTGAATGAGGTATATATATTATACATACATAGCAATAAAGAAAATACTCAATTACACTTAAATGAAAATAGCAATCTTGAGCAGTGGCAACTAAAATGTGTTTATTATCAGTGTTAGTACTAAGTGTATATGTATCTCTCTGTGTGTGTGTGTGTGTGTGTGTGTGTACATGCCACAACACATGTAAAGGACAGAGACCTCAGGGCATTGGTCCTCCCCCCCCCCCCCACCTTCTTTGAGACACTCTTCAATTTTGTTTTGCTGCTGGGAAGGCCTCACTAGCTGGCACTGGCTTTGCGATTCTCCTCAGTCTGCTTTCCACTGCCACAGGCACGTTGAAATTCAGGCATCTGTGCCACTTTGTATCCACTTTACAAGGGTTCTGGTGATCCAAATTCTGGCTGATAAGCTTTTAGAGTAAGCTCCTTTAACCACTGAACTATCTCTCCAAACCCACATCCCCAATATCATTTTCAAATAGCATTTTACATGCTTTCTTTACAACACAAAGAGGAGCATGTCCTAAACTCCCAGGACTAGGAAGGCAGAATCACAAGTTTGAGGTCAGCCTGAGTAACAAAGGGAGACCCTGTCTCTAAAAAAAAGAAGGGGGTGGTGCTGGAGATACGTCTCCAGTGGTAGAGCTCAAGGCTAGCACCCACAACCTTCAGGGTTTAATTCATGGTACTGGAGAAAAATCCTCACAGAAGTGATTTATAGCAATGCTGAGAGGACTGTGGAGATGTCACACACACACCTGCCCTTACCGCTGCACAGCCTTTATGATCAACAACCTCAATGGATCACATTGTATTTGATACATGGTGAAACCACATGGCTCAGTGAAAAAGCTTATTACTGAAAAAAAAAAAAAAAAAAAGAGAGAGAGAGAGAAAGAAAGAAAAAAACAGTGAGTTTGAATTTACAGCACGATGTGATTCTGGAAGTATCTCTGAAACCACTGACAAGGGGGAGGAGGAGAAATAGCTGAGGCCACATAAAACCTAGTATGGGGAGTGAACGCTTGCACTACACTGTGAGTATGCAGAGCATTTAAAATGCACTACTTCGTGTAAAGTGCTATTTACAGTATTACCTCCATGCTGAGGTAAGATAGCAACCTTAGATAGGCCCGAGGTCACTTGGTTAGGTAATCTGACCAAAAAAAAAAAAGGGGGGATGTTCGCTACTAGAAAGATGGCTACGTGGTTAAGGCACTTGCCTGAGAAGCCTAAGAACCTAGGTTGGAATCCCCAGTACCCACGTAAGCCAGACGCACAGGCGGCACACATGTCAGGAGTCATTTAGAGTGGCTGGAAGCCCTGGCCTGCCCATTCTCACTTTCTGCCTCTTCCCACCCTCTACCCTTCTCCCTTCCCCTTCTCTCTCTCAAATAAATTTAAAAAAATAAATATTTTTTTAATTAAAAAAAAATGAGGGCTGGAGAGATGGCTTAGCGGTTAAGCGCTTGCCTGTGAAACCTAAGGTTCGAGGCTCGGTTCCCCAGGTCCCACGTTAGCCAGATGCACAAGGGGGCGCACGCGTCTGGAGTTCGTTTGCAGAGGCTGGAAGCCCTGGTGCGCCCATTCTCCCTCTCTCTCCCTCTATCTGCCTTTCTCTCTGTATCTGTCGCTCTCAAATAAATAATTAAAAATTTTTTTAAAAAAATGAGTGCTTGGATCCAGGCAGTCTGAACTACCGCCCATGTTTTTAGGCTCTGCACCAGGCAAGACTTCAATGGCGGAAGCTTCCTGTGAAGTAGTGTAAGGAAGATGCAAGCGATCACTGAGGGACTTGAAGATGCAGAAGGGGACCATGCGCCTAGAAACATGAGTGGTTCCCATCAGAGGAAACTAACTTCCTCTCTAGAACATGAAAAAGTCAAACCTGCCAACACCTTGATTTTAGCCCAGTGAGCCTTCATCAAAACTCTTATTGCCCTAAAAATTATTTTTTTTAAATTTAATTGTGTTCTTCTAAACGAAACTCTGGTGATTTGTCATGGCACAAACAAACACAAAATACATGGGGCTTTTTCTCAAGGATCAAAGATGGTTTTGACAAAAGTTACTAAAAAGACAATTCTAAATCAAGAAATGCCAGCTTGTGGGCGGTTCTATACGATTGCCCAAGGAGAAAAAGAAGCTGAAAAAGTTTATCGTCATATAATTCAATTTCATGTCTAATAACTTTGAAACCCTCTGCTGTGTCCTTAATTTCCTCTATTTCACTCGTTTTTTTCAATGATTTTTCCTATTTTACAAAAGTGCTGATCACAACAGATGGACTTTCTTTTAATTAAAAAGGTCATTTTTCAGAAAAGTAAAAGTACTGACTGCATAACTCATTTGTCAAAGTTCCAAAACACTCAAGTTCTATCCTATCCGTCCAAAGAACAAACGTTCATGAACTCCCCCGAGCTCCAAGAAGTAGTGCCAAGACGCAGCGGAGCCAAACGTCACCGTAGACCGCTCAGAGGACGAAGGATGCTGGGGCCCACGCACCGCACCGCCTCACTCCTCCAGAAAACAACGGCCAGGAGGAGGGCAGAAGCCGGGCAGCGGGTAACTGCGGGGTAAAAAGCACAGGCGGCGGCAGGGCCTCAGGCCAGGCGCTCCCAGCGCTGACCCGTGCGGAGCGCGCCCCCTACGTCACGTCGTCCGTGCCTTAGCCCCACCCCTACACCAGGATTGGGGCCCACCTCCAGACACGCCCCGCCTCTCACGGTGAAGCGTAGCTCCCACCCCCGGACGAGCCAGCCCCGCCCCCCCTCCGGCCCGCCTGCCGCGTCGCAGCGCAGCTCCACCCGCAAGGTCGCCGGCCAGCCGCTCGCCGCGCGCTCCGCACCTTCCGCTGCAGCTCCGTGTGCCGCTCCAGCGCGCTCGCGAAACCGCCCGGGCGCGTCTGAGGCGCGGGCGAGGCCGAACTCCCGCTCTCCGAGCCCGCACCTCGGTAGGGGCTGGCGAAGAGAAACCGTTTCAGAAAAAGGCTCTCGGCAGCCAAGGCACGGGGCCGACACAGCGCCGCCATGTCGCCTTGCAACCTCTGACCTCCGGGCGTCCTGCGCGCCGGGTCAGGGGGCGGAGCGACGGGAGCCCCGCCCACTTGCCGGGAGCCCTGGGGGTGATGGGCATGGAGGTGTGCGGGAGGCGGCTGATGCTGGCGGGGTGGGTGCAAAGTGCGTGTGCCTTCCGGGAGGGCGTGGTGACGTGACACTTGCTGATCTGTCAGGTTCTTCCTGGTTCAGTTCAGACCTCAAGGTCTCCTTGATTATTCTGTGTGCAGTGAGATGCTCCCTGCCCCCTCCATCTACCCAGCTCTTGTTTTTCTCCATTATTTACCACTTGCTGTGCATGAGACAAGAAATAATTATTGCTTATTTACTGCACCTCCAGATTTCCTATTCACACATAACACACAGGTCTCTTTTTTTTCTCCTCAATGTGGATTCTCAGAATTTGCCCATCCTTTTCAAAACCAAACTTATCTCCATATTAAGGAAGCGTTTATAAACTGGTTGACCAGAAAGCCCCAGTGATTGGGAGGGGGGGTGGTTCCAGGCATGCATACCCATGCCCAACTGTTTACCAGGATTCTGGGAAATCAAACTCGAGGGGAAAATCAGGCCCTCTGAGATTCATGCTTGCACAGCAAACTCTTACCCACTGAGCAATCTCCTCAGTTCTTTTTATTTTTTATTAGCATATGTTAATTATATAAAGAATCTCTTTATGACATTTTTGTGCGTGTATGTAATTTATTTATATTCATCCCCATTACCCTCCTCTCTCCTACAACTTGTAGAAAGCATTAGCAGCTTTCCCACAGTGATATTTTCGCCTGTGATCTTTCCAGTTGTGGGCATTTTATAGTCTACAAACGTGAATTTCCTTATGTAGAGTGGGCCTTTAATCAGATCATGCTTCACTGTTCAATCAGTAACCCTATCTTGCCTGGATGGTCTAAAGTCCACAGCTGAGTAAGAATTAACTACAATTTTCCTGCTGCAGCCTGCAGAGCACCTTCCTGATCCAGCATGGAGGAAGCTTCTAGCCCAGTTCCAGCTTGATTTCTCTCTGTTCTGCAACCAGTGTGTGGCGTCTTTGGCAATAATCTTACCATCCAGCTCTGGTGAGTAAACAACAGCAGTGGCTATCATCTATAATTTTGGAGGGCCTTAGGGCTCTCTCACACACCAACAACTGATACGGAGATATGCCACCTCTGGCACTGGGATTTTCATGTAATAAGCATGGCTTCTGGGAACACCTTTATTCACCCACAAAAGGTAATCCTTTTCAAACGCATTACCAAATACCAAATTTCCATGTGGACTTTTAATTCATTGTGAGATTTGGTTGACTTTCCTCCCCCTTTGCCCCATCTCTCTGTCCTCCTCCTCAAGTCAGCCCTTTGATCCCTGGTATTCATACCGCATGCATTCTCCTGCTGTCTCTCAGCCTTAAAGAATTGTCACACTCTCAGGGGCCCCATTCTAGTTTCTTGGGCTCTACACACATAAACATACATGTATAAAAATTCGAAGCTAGGGAAAAAAAATGTGCTATTTGTCTTTCTGAGCCTGAGTTCCCTCACTTAATATAATATTGTCCATTTTCATCCATTTTACTGAAAATTTCATAATTTCATTTTCTTTGAAGCCAAATAAATTCCATTGTATAATTTTACATCTATTAACTATGTTTGACTCAATTCCAGCTTAAAGAGCTGGATGTGGTGGCACACACCTTTAGTCCCAGCACTTGGAAGTCTGAGGTAGGAGGGTCACCCATGAGTTTGAGGACAGCCTGGGTTACAGAGTGAGTTCTAGGTCAGCCTGGGCTAGAATGAAACCCTGCCTTGAAAACAAACAAGACAAAAAATTCTAGCCTGAAAAGGAATGATAATATGCTTGACTCTGTCCCTATAACTTGAAGTCTTAATTATGGTTACACCCACACACGTTAGGCTTATAACACAAAGGAGTAGCACTTTATCAAATAACCCCTTCAAGCACCCTTCTTCCTTCACCCCCATACTTATTTGGGAGGTATTCCACCATGATAAACAAACCTATGCAAATACATGTGTATTCAATTTGTAACAAATCTACCAAAATGCTTGGATAAGATTCAGGCAATAGGGAAGGAATTACCATGGGATATATTTTATAATCATGGAAAATGTTAATAAAAATTTTTAATTTAAAAAAATTTAAATAAATCAAAATACAGACAATAAAAATATCAATTTATTTGAAAAAAAAATTCAGGCAAAAGTCATCTGAGGGAATGGAGATAAGGCTTAGGAGTTAAACGCACTTGCTAGGAAAGCCTTGTGGCCCAGGTTCTATCCTTCAGTAACCATGTAAAGCCAGATGCACAAAGGGATGCATGCATCTGGAGTTTACAGTGGCAACAGGACCTAGGGAGGAGCACCTGTTCTTATTCTCTCTGCCTGTCTCTATCAATCTCAATCTCTCAAGTAAATAAAAATATTTTTTGATGGGCTGGAGAGATGGCTTAGCGGTTAAGTGCTTGCCTGTGAAACCTAAGAACCCCGGTTCAAGGGTCGATTCCCCAGTACCCATGTAAGCCAGATGCACAAGGTGGCACATGCATCTGGAGTTCGTTTGCAGTGGCTGGAGGCCCTGGTGCACCCATTCTCTCTCTCTCTCCCTCCCTCCCTCCCTCTCTCTCTCTCTCTCTCTCTCTCTCTCTCTCTCTCTGCCTTTCTCTGTCGCTCTCAGATAAATAAATTAAATCAAATTAAAAATAAATCTTTGTTTAAAAAAGTTCTGTTTTTTTGAAAAAAGATATGAATAGGCTGGAGAGATGGCTTAGCAGTTAAGGCACTTGTCTGTGAAGCCTACGGACCCAGGTTATATTTTCCAGTACCCACATAAGCCAGATGCATAAGGTGATGCATGCATCCAGAGTTCTTTTGCAGTGGCTATAGGCCCTGGTGCATTCATTCTCTCCCTCTTCCTCCCCACCCCCCCTTCTGCATGTTTCTCTGCCTCTTTCTCTCTCAAATAATGAATTTTTAAAAAATTTAGTGCTGGAGAGATAGTTTGATGGTTAAGGCACTTGGCTGCAAAGCCAAAGGACCCAGGTTCGACTCCCCAGGACCCACGTAAGCCACATGCATAGGGGGGGCGCACTCATCTGGAGCTCGTTTGCAGTGGCTGGAGGCCCTGGTGTGCCCATTCTCTCTCTCTCTCAAATAAATAAATAAAAATAAAATATTTTTAAAAATA
Source organism: Jaculus jaculus (assembly GCF_020740685.1). Lineage (NCBI taxonomy): Eukaryota > Metazoa > Chordata > Mammalia > Rodentia > Dipodidae > Jaculus > Jaculus jaculus. The sequence continues at coordinate 150,695,029 of NC_059103.1, forward strand.
TTTTAGCAGGGCATGGTGGTGCATGCCTTTAATTCCAGCACTCAGGAGGCAGAGATAGGAAGGTTCACCATGAATTCAAGGCTACCCTGAGACTACATAGTGAATTCCAGGTCAGCCTGGGCTAGAGTGAGACCCTACCTCAAAAAACTTTAAAAAAAAATTTTTTTTAATGTGATCAAAATCTGTTCTGCAAAAGAGGCACTTCTACAATATGGTAGGTAGAGTAGTGTACTTTCTGCCAAGGTGTCATGACCTAATTCCACTTATTTATTTGAGACAGAGAGGGAGGGAGGGGGAGAGAGAGAGAAAGTAGGTGCAACAGGGCCTCTTGCTGCTGCAAATGAACTCCAGACACATGCGCCACTCTGTGTGTCTGGTTTTACATGGGTACTGGGGAATTGAACCTAGACTACTAGGCTTTGAAAGCAAGAACCTTTAACTGCTGAGCCATCTCTTTAGCCCCCTAATTCCTGAAAGGCAGCCAAGTACAGTGGTATATGCTTGTAAACCTGGCACTTGGGAGGTGGAAACAGAATGAGCTAAAGGAAGGTGGAAAGGAGGTTCAGAATGTAGCCTAGTTGGTAGACTGCCTGCCCAACAAAGCACCACATAAACCAAATATGATGGTGCACCCTGAAATCCCATCACTTGCATGGTAGAGGCAGGAGGATCAAGGAGTCTAGGGTCATCCTGGGATATGTAATGAGTTCAAGGAAGGTGGAGGGTAGTTGGGGATGTAGCTTAGTTGGTAGACTTCCTGCCTAGCATGCTCAAATTAGCACATAAACCAAGTGTGGTGATACACCCTGTAATCCTAGCACTTGGGAGGTAGAAGCCAGAGGATGAGAATTTCAAGGACATCCTGTATGAGACCTTATCTCAACAACCAACCAACCAAGATTCAAAATTAAACAAAACTAAAATGTAACACCTAGTAACTACATCTTCCTTCCATGGAACTGGGCAATCATTTGCAGATGGAATTCTGGTAAGATCTGTTAAGTTTCAACTAGGGAGACTATTCAAGAGTACCCAGTAGCATCCCAAATAATTCCAAGGGCCTTTAAAAGTACAGAGTAGGAGCCAGGCGTGGTGGTGCACGCCTTTAATCCCAGCACTCGGGAGGCAGAGGTATGAGGATGGCCGTGAGTTCAAGGCTACCCGGAGACTATGTAGTGAATTCCAGGTCAGCCTGGGCTAGAGTGAAACCCTACCTCAAAAAACAAACACACAACAACAACAACAAAAAGTACAGAGTAGGGTCAGAGAGGAAAACCAGAAAACTAGCATGAGCAGCATGAGAATTTCTTGGCTTGATATTGCTGCCATTGTCGGGTAAGTGAGGGAGCCATACTTTAAGGAAGCATGTGGCCTCCAGAAGCTGCAACAGCCAGGGAATGGATTATCTACTAGAGCCTTCAGAAGGAACCATGCCCTGCCGACACCTCAGTTTTACCCCAGTGATGCCCTTTCCTGACTTGCCTACTACAGAATGATGAGACAATAGTGTGTAGAATTTGTTTCAGACATGATCAATAAACACTTAGAGAATATATTTTTCTCATTTTTGTCACTGGGTAATCCAAAGATTTTAAGGTACAATAATAAGGTGCCAAGTTCTTTGTGAAAAATTACTTAATCCCATGTTCAGACTTCCTGTGTTCTAGAATAAAAAATGCTAGGGGCTGGAGAGATGTCTTAATGGTTAAGGGGCTTGCCTGAGAAGTTTAAGGATCCAGGTTCGGTTCACCAGAATCCCATGTAAGCCAGATGCACAAGGGGATGCATGCTTCTGGAATTTGTTTCCAGTGGCTGGAGGCCCTGACACACCCATTCTCTCTCTATCTGCCTCTGTCTTTCTTTTCCTCCCTCTCCTCAAATAAATAAAACAAAAAATTTTAATGCTGACATGTATCATAAAATAGGATCATTAAATGTTAGCTAAGAAAGATGTCTAATTTTCAAGCCATGACATACTGTTTCAGTTAGCTTCTCTGTGCTAGGACAGAACACCCAACCAGAAGCAGCTAATAAGAGGAGAAGGTTTATTTCAAGCTTACAACTTCAAGGGGAAGCTTCATCATGGAGGTGGAAGCTAGCTCACTTCGCCACACGTCGGCAGCAGAAAGAGAGAACAGCAAGCACTCATGCACTGACTGTGACTCAAGATCCACTCCCAAGTGACACACTTCTCCCAGAAGGGCTCTGCCTGCTGGAGTCATAGGAAGTTTAATCAAAAATATCTGAGGTGCCAGGCGTGGTAGTGCACGCCTTTAATCCCAGCACTTGGGAGGCAGAGGTAGGAGGATCACCATGAGTTTGAGGCCACCTGAGATTACATAGTAAATTCCAGGTCAGCCTGAGCTAGAGTAAAACTCTACCTCAAAAAAAAAAAAAAAAAAGCCTGAGGTATGGGGGACATTAACATCCAGACCACTGTAGATTCATATTAATGGACTCCAGACCCTCCACTGTAACCCAGACTGGCCTTGGATTAGCTGTGTAGGTGAGAATGGCATTGCAATCCCACTCGTCCTGCCTAAGCCTTCTGAGTGCTATTATGGGACTGGAGACTATTAACAGTATATGCTATTGTGTTAGAATTTTATTCTTCTCATGCGTTCTTTAGTTATATGATTATTTTCTGAGATGGAGGTTTGGTATGTAGCATTGGATAAACCTGGTACTCACTGTGTACACGAGGCTACACTTGAAACTTTTGGTGATTTTTCCTGCCTCTGCCTCACTTTGAGTGATGGGATTCCAGTTAGGCGTGATCCACCAAGCCTACTTTCTATGATTAATTATTGCTCTAAAAATGTGTAAGGTGCTTGATGTGGTGGTGTAGGAGACTCTGGAGAAAGCTACCTTCTTTTAGGCAGTCTCAGGGACAGAACCCCAAGGAGAGAACCAGAAGATGCCACCCCACCTTGGCAGGAATGAATCTCTTGTCTGATCCACAACAACTACAGTGGCCCCTGCTGCCCACAGTCTAGCTCACTATCTAGGTGGGCTGGCCTCTGGGGTCCACCCTTTAAATCTACAAACCAATTAGGTCTTCCCCTTACCAACCTGAATCTGAGGGGAAAAAAAATCCATTTTCAATCAACTATAGAAATCATCTCAAACTGGGCTCTCAACCACTTGGCTGAGGAAAGTGTTGACATTTTAAATAATGGCTCACCATACTCTTTCAGGTGCAAGACTACTGAGGCCTTTGCAGACCCCCTGAGAGCAGCTAGAGTTTGAGCTCCACCCACAAGTGATGTCAAATGTCAGACTTGCCTCAGCCAGGTGGTGAGGCAGCAGTGGGCTGGGCCCCTCGGGGTCAGAAGCACTGACCCAGAGGCAACAGGCGGTGTCAAGCTTTCTCACAGGCAGTGGTGCTAGAAGCTGTGGCCACTAGGCAGGTCAGGAGCCCACTCAGCCTGGGCAGCGCAGGTAGCTGAGGAGTCACCAGCGCTGAGCACTGAGGACTAGCATGTGGTTGTCAGCACCCATCAGTCATGCGTTCTCAGCACTTGGAGGAAGTTTACGTCTCCGCAGTACTCTCCACCAACTAACAAAGAAACTTCTCTGGCCAAAGGTGAGAGCTATGGGCAGAAACAAATATGTAGTGGACAATGAGGACACAAATTATCTATTTGGCTAAAAATAACAGTAGTATCGTCCTTCCTAGGGCTTATGACCTTCCCAGCCATGGGCTTTTAACTAGGTTTTCAGGAACAAGTGTGAACCAGGCATGAAGTCCCTCCCATGGAACAGGCCTCAAACCCATGCTTGGCTTCTGTTCCCTGAAAGACTATTTGTCTCTCTTACTTCCATGTTCCCGCCCCAAGCATGAACCGGGACTTTGGTGATCTTCCTTACATACCCCGTCACCGTTCCTCATACTGCACCCCTTCTCCAGTGGATAAAAACCTCATCCCACAGCCATGCCATTGGGACAACTTCCAACTCAGGATCACTTTTCCCATCAGCACAGGGGCTGACCCTTCGGTGGGATGGCAGGGCGGTGGGATAACACAGTGGAACCTCCTCTGCCTTGGAAGGTGACTTTCCAGTCTAAAGCGTAGGTGACACATAGAAAATGGATGTCACATGGTTATATCTTCTGAAAGATAATGGTTATCCCTGGTTAATATCAAATACCACTGCTTTGGGGGATGGAAATCTGTGCATACTGAGCTATGCATGGCATTTAGAATACCTGCGGAAAGGATGTTCTCAGTTGATGGCATTGTTAGGAGGGAGCTAGTAGCCCTGGGTCAGCTAAGAAAGTCAGGAAGCAGGGAAAGGCAGAACTGAGAGAGGAAGTGAGGTTCTTGAGATGAGGAGGTCACTTTTCCAGCCTTGGGAACATGGAGCTGGGACCCCAGTGAAGACATCATGGATTTCCCCATATCTTCAGCACAAGTGGTGATGGCAGGGACAAGATTGGGAATATGCATGTGGAAAGTGAGTTGAGAATCCCAGTACCCACCTGTGCCCAAAAGAAGCTGAGCTCTAACAATGCTGTGCTTGGTTGCCTTTCCTGGCACTACAGGGGACAGTTTCTGAGTGGCTTCTTAGTTCCTGGTATACCTGTTTCCTAGCATGGAGGCCACAAGCTGAATCCCTATTAATACCTAATCATTGTTCATATTCCTCATCATGAGGCAGAAAAGCATTAAAAACTGGGGCTGGAGAGATGATTTAGCAGTTAAGGCACTTGCCTATGAAGTCTAAAGACCTAGGTTGAATTACCCAGTGCCCACATAAGCCAGATGCACAAGGGGGCACATGCATCTAGAGTTCATTTGCAGTGGCTGAATTCCCTGAATTGCCCAGTCTCTCTCTATCTGCCTGTCTCTCTAAATGAACAAATAAAACAAAAATTAAAAACACTTCCAAAAAACTGTAACATTAAAACTAATAGGAGAGAATGGGTGGACTGAAAATTGTGCATGTTTGGTGGGTGGTGCTCTTTTCCTAAACACTTGCTCATTTTGCAGCCACAGGAGGAGGACACGTGAGGGGACAGTGACGCCACTGCAGTCAGATCAGACCATCTTGAGCTCTCCAGTGACCATGTCTGTGGAATTTAAAACTTACGTAGATCAGGCATGTAAAGCTGCTGAGGAATTCACCAATATTTACTATGAGACAATGGACAGAAGAAGACATGCTCTTGCCAGGCTGTATCTGGACAAGGCCACTTTGATCTGGAATGGGAATGTTGTTAAAGGGCTGGAAGCCCTAAATAATTTCTTTGAGATGTTGCCTTCTAGTGACTTCCAGGTCAATATGTTAGATTGCCAGCCAGTTCATGAGCAAGCTACCCAGGCCCAGAGTACAGTTCTTGTTGTGACCTGTGGAACTGTGAAATTTGATGGAAACAAGCAACACTACTTCAATCAGAACTTCCTCCTGACTGCTCAGACCAACCTTGGCAGCACCGTGTGGAAGATTGCAAGCGACTGCTTCCGTTTTCAAGATTGGGCTACTGACTAGAAAAGTGTATTCTATAGTCCATGAGTTCAAGCAAAACAAGTCTATGTAAATTAATGTATTTCATTGTAAAAGCATTAAAAATAATATGTAGTGAAGCATTATTTAATATTTTTTTATTCCTAGCAGCACCTTTTCTTGCAGCTGCCCCTTTGGATTCTTGTCCTTAAGAGCTTTAATACTAGTTGTTTACATGCCTTGTATGTAGATATATAAACATTCCATGAATGGCATTGTTAAAGTAATATTAAGCATATGATCTCAGTACTAACATACTGTGAACCCAGCCTATTGCAAAAATGCAATCCTTTTGTAATACTGTCTATGATTTATCAGCACAACATAACTCTCTTGAAGGAGTGGAGTTTTTTGGTTATTACAATAATGCCTATTTTTAGTTAACACTGGTAATACAATTTTAATATATAAGGAGCTTTTTGTAATCACTTCATGTTCACATAACTGACATATTTGAGTTGCAGCAAATATGCTCTGTAGTCTCTCTACGAAGCTTTCTTATGATGGCGTACTTCCTGTTGAAATGAGTTAAGCAACTAGAGAAGAGAAAAACATTCTCAGTTGATAGCTGAGTATTGGGTACATTTAGTGACAGCAAAAGAACTTGCCAGTTCCATGTCTATTTATGTAATGAGTAATATAGAACTAAAAGCTTTAATTGGACAATAATAAATGTAGAAAACTAACCCAAAAATACCGAAGACGACTAAATGGTAAAAAATTTTGGTGCTTGTTTCCTACCTCTTAAAATTGTAGCCTACTTTTAAGATTTGAATCACTCAGTCAATCAGTACATTTGCCAAATGATGATGAGTGTCATTTTTCTTCCAAGGTTGAGACTTAAAGCTCTTTCTTTCATTTTCAGTCATCTTTATATATCTCAGTTTATTCAAGAACTTATGGGTGAGAGTCTAACAGGAAAGTTGGAAATAAAGCCATTATTATCTCTTTGTGACCCTGTTGACTTCTAAGCCTTCCATATGAACTTTAGACCCAAAGACTCTTATGTACTAACCATCCCTAAGGGGAGTAATTTTTCTCACTGTTTCACATTGTCAAATGTATTCTCTTATTTAAAATGGAAAGTATTCAATGCTGTGGTTTAGCCTTCTATGTGGAATTGGGCAAATAGTTCTGTACCAAGTCTTGTTTCTATTATGCAACCCACTCATTGTCTTTTCAAAGAGAAAATAGAAAGAAAAAAATATGATAAACCTAAAAGAACAGACTTTAATTTTATGTCTTAACTCCTGAAAAGAAAAATGCAGATCTGGTTTGGTTTAAAATGTTTTTAAATTAAGCTGGACGTGGTGGCACACACCTTTAATCCCAGCACTCAGGAGGCAGAGGTAGGAGGATCGCCATGAGTTCGAGGCCACCTTGAGAATACATAGTGAATTCGAGGTCAGCCTGGGCTAGAATGAGACCCTACCTAAAAAAAAAAAAAAAAAAAAGTATATTGTTTCTGCATTGCAATCAAAATTACCTTTTAACTTGACTTTAAAACTAGTAATACACTCCTGCCCTAAACTACGCACTGTATTTTTGTCATACAATTGATTGGAATAGAAGGGTGGAACTGACATTTAAGCCACACTTCCATGTAATATTGGTTAAAGGTTATACATTATGTTACACTCAAAATGAAGTTACTCCTACTTTGAATTGTTTTGACAACTATAGTTTTAGCAGCAACAATCAAAATATCCAAATACTGTTCTTTCCCTTGGGAAAATGATCTCAAAAGTTGCATAAAACTAGCAATAACTATTTGACCATCATGGCTTGCTTTCTTCATACTCTCTATCTTTTAAATGGCTAGAGTTCTTATATAGACTAGACTGTATTTTTGACATGTTCATATTTTTATACCTTGAAAAATAAAATTTGCACTGTTTCAAGTTTTCTCAAAAAAAACCCACAATGGTCTATTTTCAGTTTTTTTCATTCCTCTTAACAATGATTTTTATTCAATTATTATTTTGGAAGGACAGGCATACCTAACTGCTCACTTCTTTGTGAGCAGTGTCAAACAGATCACAATTCAAAGACAGCAAGTATAACTAAGATTTCAGTATGTACTAAATGCACTACTTACTTAGGTATCCACTTGGAATTGTGATGGTTAAGCTTATCAACTTTACTGGTTTTAGAACCACCCCAAGACATGTATCTGCATTTCTGGATAGTTTTAACTGAGGGGAGGACCCACCCAGAATATGGGCTGGGCTTCCAGACTGAACAAAATGAAAAAAGAAGGGACTGTGGAAATCGCTAATGGTTAAAGGTTAAAGCCTGCTGGCCAGAATTCAGTTCTCCAGCATCTATAAAGCCAAACAAAAAGTGACACAAGCATCTTGTGTTTACTTGCAGTGATAAGAGAGTGGTGTGTACACACACACACATACGCGTGCGTATAAATGGCATATGCTACCCAGTTGTGCCACTGAAGCTCCCACACATCCAAATAGATGGAATTTTCTTTTTAAAGGAGAAAGCAACCTTAGTTTCTGTCTCTGTGCTTCCTGACTGTGGTCATAGAACATGACCAATACCTATTTCTGTACTTTCTGACCATGGTCACATTAGGTGACAGCTATTTCACACTCCTGTGCCCTGCCTTCATAAACTTTCGTCATAATGAGTGTGTGTGAAAATCCTTCCTAAGATGCTTCTTGTCAGGTATTTGGTCACAGCAATGAAAAAATGTAGCTAATACAGTATAAATACATTTACTGGGTTGCATGCTTGTTTGGTAGGGACAGACTAGGACCAAGCAAAAGTCAATATATTAGTGGTTACAAATGTCCTTAAATTGGGGTTGAACATGTTCACAGGTGTCTCTCATCTTTGGGTGGTTTAGGTATAGTTCAACTTGTTGCTGTGTGGTTGAAAAGAAGCTAAAAGTTGAAATGATGCACTGAGTTACTGTAAGAGTTAGTTGCTGAGAAGCTGTGGAGGTTTGATTCATGTGTCCCCCATAAACTTAGGTGTTCTGAAGGCTAGGATCCCAGCAGATGAAGATCTGGAAATTAACACCTCCTAGGGGCAGTGTATTGTTAGGGCTAGGCTTACGGGTATTATAGCCAGTTTCTCCTTGTCAGTGTTTGGCACAGTCTTGTTCCTGTTGTCCATCTAGTATTGGCCAGGAAGGGATGTCCACCCTCTGCTCATGGTATTGTTTTCCCCTGCCATGATGGAGCTTCCCCTAGAGTTTGTAAGTCAAAATAAACCCTTTTTTTCCCCCAAAAGCTGCTGTTGGTCAGGTGATTTCTGCCAGCAACGTGAACTGACTGCAACAGTATAGTTGGTACCAGAAGTAGGGTTGCTACTAGATATCTGACTTGTGGCCTTGGCCTTTTGGAGCTGATTTTCAAGAGGAATGTAGAAGGATTTGAAACCTTGGCCTAAGAAACACCTTTCAGTGCTGTAAGTACAGCTTGGTGGACTATTCTAGTCAGGGTTAAAAGACCTGAGTGCAGTAAGAACTATGGACTGTGCAATTTGGCGTATGGGGGTGAGAAAGAGCTTTGCCTGGACTGGGCTAGAAGCAGTTTGTGTGAGAGGCTTGCTGTTATGCCCATGTCCTGAAAATTTATACAGGCTTGCATTGGGTAGAAATGGACTGGTGTGAGCAGAGGGATATGGCACAGAAAGAAATCGTTAGGCTGAAACTGCTGCCTGTTCTGCTGCAATTGAGAGATTACAACCATTGAGATTGGACCAGCTGACCTGTATTGGAACAACAGAAATAATGCAGCATTTTGAAGGGACCAGAATTCTGAAGGAGTGTCCTGTTCTTCAAAGTCTGCTTTATTCCCCCCTGTATTAACAAATTGGCACCCTACCTGGTATTGTGGAGTATAAGAAATGCAGGAAAAGCCATGCATGGTGGCACATGCCTTTAATCCCAGCACTCAAGAGGCAGAAGTAGAAGGATCACCATGAGTTCAAGGCCACCTTGAGACTACATAATGAATTCCAGGTCAGCCTGGGCTAGAGTGAGACCCTACCTCAAAAAAAAAAAAAAAATTAAAAAAGAAAGAAAGAAATGCAGGAAAGAGAGGGTCATTGGGTTTGCAACATGGTCTTGTGTTTTATAAATGGCCATGGGCAGTGTGAAGCAAGTTTGCTGGATGTCTGCATGGAGACCTGATGGAGCTATGAGAATGGACCATAGATTGCAGTGGAGACCCAGTGGAGATGCCAGGACCTGAGATGGTTGCTAAGGAAAGCTGCCGGCCTCAGAAGAAGTTTTCCAGGACTCTGAGTAGCCTACCTGGAGGGGCAAAATTGGAACTCCAGAGACTTGTTGCTGGTTAGAATTATCGGACTTAAAGACTTGTCACTGACTAGAGTTGATGGACTTGGAGCCACAGTGTTTGAGAGTTTGACATTGGCCCTGGTTGTTTTAAATCTTGTATTGGTTGAATATTTCTTTGCTATGCCTAATGACGTCTTTTGTAGTGTGAATGTTTATTCTGTGCCATTATGGGCTTTGGTGTGTGTGTGTGTGTGTTATGGTCCGTTAAAAGACCTTGGATTATGGGGATGTTTGAACATCATTAGGATTGATAAAGAAAATATGGGGACTTTTAACATTGGACTGAATGCATTGCATTTTACATCATGGATGGTTATCAGTTTATGGTGGGCAGGGGTGGAATGTGGTGGTTTGACTCAGGTGTCCCCCATAAACCTACTTGTTCTGAATGCTAGGTTCCCAGGTGATGGAGATTTGGGAGTTAATCCCTCCTGGGAGTGTACTTTTAGGGGTGGGTTTATGAGTGTTATAGCCAGTTTCCCCTTGCCAATGTTTGGCACACTCTCCTGTTCCTATTGTCTACCTAATCTTGGCCAGAAAGTGATGTCCACCCTCTGCTCATGGCATCATTTTCCCTTGCCATGATGGAGCTTCCTCTCAAGTTTGTAAGCCAAAATAAACCCCTATTTTTCCCCCAAAGCTGCTCTTGGTCAGGTGATTTATGATGTGAACCTGACTGCAATAGGAGCTAAACTTATCTTTCTCAGCAGATGGAAAAATCCCAAAGAGGGAATTGTCCAGAAAGGGCCCAAAGAGATGATAAGAAGGAAAGACAGTTTAAGCTAAAACAAAATTTGTTAGTGTGGCCTGACTACAGAATCAATTAATATGCAAATTGCCATGTCTTGTTTGTACCCCTGCCCTTGGCTATGAAAGCTATAAAATGGAAGTAAAATCTCCACTCAGGGCCAGAGCTTCTTTGGAGGACTCTCTCATGCTGTGTGTCTCCACGGGTAAATAAATTCCTCTACTTTCACACATACTGGCATTGGAGTGATCTTTCCAGAGAATTTCTGCAATATCTCTGGTGAAGACCCCAGTGAGATTTTCTTTTGCCACAACCCCCATTGGTCAGGAAGGGCTGCTGCTCCTGGGTCTCCCTGCCTCCCAAAGGTCTCTGGAACTGGGAAGCACATGCCCCCAACATGATTGCAGGGTGCCCTTTTAGGTGGCCCAAGGAGATTGTGAAACAGCAGACCATAGTTCCTGAGTGGAAGAGATGAAACTGAGTCAGACGTCCAGAGCAGGTAAGAACTCCCCTGGGAAATTGGAAATTGGGATTGTGACTAGTCAGGTCTGAAGGAGCCAGTGTGGACTGATCCCCACAAGAGTAATCCCAGAGCCTCTTTCCAAGTTGATGGTCCCCTTTCTGTCAGGAGGACCAATACTGTTCTGATCAGGACCAATGGTATTCCAGTCTCAGTAGCTAGCTAGATAAGGACCAGTGTTGCTCTGGCCTCTGTAACTAGCCCAAATAGGGTTATGAATGGGATTGGATAACAAAACTTGTTTAAACTCTAAATGAATGACTGTGTGAGGGGGAGAGGGCCGCTTGATATGAACGTGTATACACTATGTGTGTGGCTCACAGCCCTAAGGCTGCAGAGTGACATCTGTCCTGAGCAGCGCATGCTCAGGAAGACTGTCTGTGTGTCTGTTCTGATGCACTAACACAGTGGAAACTTCATTGTGGGGAAGTCCTCCACCAAACCCACCATCCTAGACTGCATGGTCAAAAACAAACCATACTGGGGCTGGAGAGATGGCTTAGCACGTAAGGTGTTTACCTGCAAAGCCAAAGGATCCTGGTTTGATTCCCCAGGACTGACGTAAGCCAGATGCACAAGGGGGCACATGCATCTGGAGTTTGTTTGCAGTGGCTGGAGGCCCTGGCGTGCCTATTCTCTCTCTCTCTCTCTCTCTCTCTCTCTCTCTCTCTCTCTCTCTCTCTCTCTCACTCTCTCTCTCTCTCTCTCTCTCTCTGTGTTTCTCTCTCTCCCTCCCTCCCTCAAATAAATAAATAAATAAAATATAATAAAAACATACTTCAAAAGGAAATATTCAGGAGGTTATAATAGTAAGATGACACCAGAAAAATTAAAGGTCTCTGCAAATTAGGATGGCCAGCTTTTAATAATGAATGGCCCCCAGAGGAAACACTGAAAGAATGATTATAGATAGGGAAAATGCAAGATCGTCCTACTCTTAAAAGTTGTAAAATGGGGTGTGAAGAAGATGGAAAATCTCAGACCCAGGCGGACTCATTCTCCACACCTCACCTTCGTTTCCCTGTGTGTAAAATGGTGACACTTGCCCTACCTCACAGGTGAAAGGGTCACCTGGTAGCGAGCAGGACTTGAATGAAGCAGAACACTCGAGCTTAAAAAGAAGTGACTCTCAACTCTGGCTTCTCAAAAGGAATCATTCCAGGAGTGAGCATAAAGTCAAATCAAAGGCATGCATCCCTGCTTATGTAAATGCTCACGGACTTGAACCTGGAACAGTCTTGCAACATTCAAGTGGGTGTGAGATTTGATCACAGCCTCCATCCTATTGACTGAGGAGGCCCAGACAGGACGCCCAGGGAGTCAGAAACTGGTCGGATTGAAGAATTGGAAATGCAGACTCTAAATCAGTGCCTAGGATCAGGGTAGGCGGCCTCTGAGGACAGGTGGTGACCCGGTGGGACCAGCATGGTGACATGCGGCACCTCCGGTGAATCCTGTCCTCCCGCGTCTGTTCTGTGGCCTCCGTTTTGAAAGGGGGGAGGAACGGGACCCCGGGCACCTGGCTGTGGGGAGGACGCAGCATGTGGTGACGAGAATGGAGCCAGTCTTCAGTCATCACGGTGCTGGAAACGGGGACAAGGAGTTCAAACTAAACCTAGCCAGGACCCCTGGATTGCTCAGTTCCAGAACTCTTTGCACAGCACTTGCCAAAAGAGGGTGCTGACAGGGGCCCCTCAAGTGTCCTAGGAGTGCCTGAGCCATGACCACGGCTCCAGCTTACGCGGCACTGGCCCTGCTTCAGGAAGTCCACGGATGCACATTGGGACATTTCAGGCTCTTAAGAGACCCAGTGACCATGGTTATGATGGCCCATTAGATCCAGGAACCCCCGGAGAGGAAATGAAACCATCAGGCATCTTCCACAGGCCTAGGCTTTGGACTCTTCAGAGCAGCCACAGGGCCACCACCTCCTTTAGGAGCCCATTAGTAAGGGAGGAAGCTGGGCTCAGGGAGCAGATAAGCCAGAGCCTGACTCAGCCGGCTCCAGCACGCCTTGCTGTGTCTAAGTTACAAAGAGTGCACACATCTACACCTTCCCTACCTGGCTGTCCCAGCGCCCTGCGGAGTACCTGCCTGGCCCCATCTTGGTAAGACAGGTCCTCCACCCTGGCTCTCTTGGGTTTATCTGCCCAGCAAGCTCTCAGGCAGCTCCTAGGCTAATGTTAACTAATACGCTAGTGCCTGGGGCTCCACATGCTTTGTAATAGGCCCTCAGCATTTTGGTTGGTGGCGTGTCTGTCTCCTGTGGTGAGGAGAGCCTGGCTGTCAGGAAAGGAGAAGCTTCCCATCCTAACCACAGCCTGTCTGCTGGTTTCAACACAGTCCTGGGAGTGGCTGCTCTGGCTGGGGGTGTGTATGGTGGGGGGGGGAATACAGAGACCCTCTTTAGCTTCTTTGAGGCAGGGTCTCTTAACTTGAGACCCTTTGACTAGCACACAAATTATGCATGCACTTGGGGAGTCTATGTGCCTCCAACTTCCAATCTTGGATCTGCCAGGGGTCCTTACTGGATTGAGTTTATATTATGGGGTGCTGTCTACCTGTTCTGCCAGTCTCCAGAATCAGTATGCTTATTATGGGTATCCGGATGTGGTCATACTTGAAAGAGATTCTATTTGTTTTTGGTGATGGAGACCAAAAGCAGGGCTTTATGAAGGCTAAGCACATATTCTTTTTTTTTTTAATTTTTTTTGTTCATTTTTTACTTATTTATTTGAGAGTGACAGACAGAGAGAAAGACAGATAGAGGGAGAGAGAGAGAATGGGCGCGCCAGGGCTTCCAGCCTCTGCAAACGAACTCCAGATGCGTGCTCCCCCTTATGCATCTGGCTAACGTGGGACCTGGGGAACCGAGCCTCGAACCGGGGTCCTTAGGCTTCACAGGCAAGCGCTTAACCGCTAAGCCATCTCTCCAGCCCTAAGCACATGTTCTACACTGAACCACACTCTTAGTCCCGGCTTCTGTTTCTGCTGCTGCTTCTTCCTTTTTTTTTTTTTTTTTTTTTTTTTTTTTTTTGAGGCAGTTAGTGTCTCACTCTAAGTCCAGGCTGACCTGGAATACATTATGCAGTCTCAGGGTGGCCTTGAACTCATGGCGATCCTCCTACTTCTGCCTCCCTCCCCAAGTACTGGGATTAACCACACCAAGCTTTGTGTTGTTTTTTTTTTTTTTCTCTCTCTCTCTCTTTAAACAGCAATTTCATCAACGAATTGGGTTGAAATGGCTAAACCTACTGAGTGAGAGCTACCTCCAGTTTGTCAATAAACTTTTTTATTAAAAGAAAAAAAGCCAGTAAGGTAAAAAGGAGACATAAAGGGTAGAGAAAGGAAGGGAGGAGGATACTTAATAGGTTGATATTGTATATATGTAATTACAATGATTGTAATGGGGAGGTAATATGATGGAGAATGGAATTTCAAATGGGAAAGTGTGGGGGTGGGGAGGGAGGGAATTACCATGGGATATATTTTATAATCATGGAAAATGTTAATAAAAATTTTTAATTAAAAAAAAAGTTGTAAAATGGAAGCCTGGCATGGTGGTGCACGCCTTTAATCCCAGGACTTGGGAGGCTCAGGTAGGAGGATTGCTGTGAGTTCGAGGCCACCCTGAGACTACCTAGTGAATACCAGGTCAGCCTGGGCTAGAGTGAGACCCTACCTCAAATAACCAAAAAATAAAAAAAATTTTAAACAGTTATAAAATGGGAGCTGGGCATGGTGGTACACACCTTTAATCCCAGCACTTTGGAGGCAGAGGTAGGAGGATAGCCATGAGTTTGAGGCCACGCTGAGACAACATAGTGAATTTCAGATCAGCCTTAGCTAGAGTAAGACCCTACCTCAAAAAAAAAAAATAAAGAAAAGAAAGAAATTTGTAACTGTTTTAAGTTTACTTTATCTCTCTATGCTTCTATGGAACTGCTAATAGATAACAGCCCCAAGGTTTGTCTTTAGATTGAGAAATATTCAACACTGGGTTTGTCAGAAATTTTCTAAAATTTCTAATAATGTTTTAATCTGCTTTCATATTTTTTAGAATTTATTTATTTGAAAGCAACAGATAGAGAGAGAATGAGGCAGAAAGAGAGAGAGAGAGAGGGAAAGAGAGAGAGAGAGAATGGGTGCATCAGGGCCTCCAGCCACTGCAAATTAACTCCAGATGTATGTGCCACCTTGTACATCTGGCTTATGTGGGTACTGGGGAATCAAGCCTAGAACTGGAATCCTTAGGCTTCACAAGCAAGCACTTAACCACTAAGCCATCTCTCCAGCCCTGCTTTCATGTTTTTTAAATGTGTGTTTCAAACAGCTGATAAAAGAGTTTCCAAAAAACCAACAAATGGGGCTGGAAGGATGGCTTAGCTGTGCTGAGACTCATAGAATTCCTCACAGGTTCCTAAAAGTCTCTCTTACAGAGCCATGAGTAACCTCTAAAATATAATACATAATTTTGGCTGCCTACATAGTCTTAAGCACCCAGTAAGAAAATATAACTACAAGATATTACAATATAAACCAAGATGCAGACAAATAGACTACCCTGCCTGTTGCTGGCTTACAGTACTAAACTATTAACTCATGCCTTCTGCTTCTGCCTGGCCCTGATTAGTCAGCCATTGTTTGCCTTTAAATAAAAATCCAAAAATTGTCCTTACTGATTATGTTTACCTGATATTGATCATAATAGGCCAATCTCTCCTTGATCTATCTTATTAAGAGGAGGTATATCACTAAGGACAGATCACAGAGCTCAGCCCTAAGGTACATTTGGGGCAAATCTAGAGCCTAGCCCTAAGATGTAAGAATAATTTAGAGTACTGGCTGTGTGTACTTACTAAAGTTGGTGATTGTTTGATGGTATCTCTTTGCTTAGATTTATAGAGGTAAGCTAGATTCTCCTGCCACTGATGATGCTTCCTTAAAATTTATAACATGTGCTTGGCATGGTGGTGCGTGCCTTTAGTCCCAGCACTTGGGAGGCAGAGGTAGAAGGGCTGCTGTGAGTTCGAGGCCACTCTGAGACTCCATAATGAATTCCAGGTCAGCCTAGAGCAAGACCCTACCTCAATAAATAAATAAATAAATAACATGAGGGGACCCACATACCCTTTGAAATTGGACCCAAACCCGTCAGCCAAAAGATATAAACTCATCACACCAGGGTCAAGAATACCTCAGCCAATTGTAACAGCTAAGAGGTCACCAGGGAGCCATGGGTCCTCTCAAAGTCAAGCTCTAGAGGACATCTGCCCCTGCCAAACAAGCCCGTGGCCCTGCTACAGTCACAATCCTGAATGGTGACTGGTCCATGCAAGTCAGAAGCCTGAAGAATTCATGAGATGAAGTTAGACACATGGGTGGGATCATAACTCCTGCCATTTGCTTGACCAGTCAGCTTGTTTGATAACCTCATGAGATCAATAAAGAAACTTTGGTTCCAAGGGCCTTTTATGTCTTTCACCCCTGAACAGATATAGTTCTTTACTATTTCCTTATATTACATGCTTTTCCTTCAACAGGAATATGTTTCTTTTTGAGTACAACCCCCCCACCCAACTGCAGGAATGTCCTGTGTTCTCCTCCTCCTCACAATAGGGATAGTCAGTCACTCCTGTTGACTAATATTATACAGAGAAGGCCCTCTTGGCTCTCTTTCTGTGGCTTTATTTTATTATAATAATTCTTTTGTGTTGCAATCTATATTTTCAAGGACAATAATCATGAACCAGTTCCTGCTGCTGAAAATTAAATAGAAGATTTAATGATAACAGTGGCAGTGTTCCCAATGACAACTGACACACACTTGGCCCTTAAGGTCATACTTACCCAAGACTCTGGAAGTCTTACAGCTGATGTATCACAGACCTTGGGCCTGCCCAAGTGGACTACATGGGGACACTGGCTAGCTCCTTTAAAGGGGCCCGTCATAATAATTATGCTGGGACTTATGTTAAAATCCTATGTTCTGCCAAACATAGTGACACATGCCTTTAATCCTAGCACTTGGGAGGCAGAGGTAGGAGAATCACCATGAGTTTGAGGCCACCCTGAGACTACATAGTGAATTCCAGGTCAGCTTAGGCTAGAGTGATACCCTACCTTGGTGGTGGTGGGGGGTGGGGGGTGGAGGGGCGTATCCTATGTTCTAAATGCTCTGTCCAGGTTCATCCAATCTAGGATAGAAATAATTAAAATACAGGTGATACACCAGATATACCAGCCATTACATACAAAATCATAAGATGTTATAATACAGAGGAAGGAATGTGGTAGGAAAGAAGCTAAAAGTTGAACTGATTCACTGAGTTACTGTAAGAGTTCATTGCTGAGGAGCTAAAGTTATCTTTGTCAGCAGATGGAAAACTCCTAAAGAGGAAGCTCTCCAAAAAGGGCCCAAAGGGATGATAAGAAGGGAAGGCAGTTTAGGTTAGAACAAAGTAAAATGGAGTTCATTGTTAGGGTGGCCTGACTGCACAAATGAATGACGTGCAAATTGGCATGTCTTGTTTGTTCACTTACCCCTACCCTTGGCTGTGTAAACTATAAAGTGGAAATAAAATCTCAGAGCTTCTATGGAGGGCTACCTCAAGCTCTTTGGCCCCTGGGCAAACAAACTCCTCTACTTCCACTCATACTGGCATTGGAGTGATCTTTCCAGAGAATTTCTGCAACGGTCCCAGTACAGACCAAGATACATTTTACAATAGTGTTTACATGCTTGCTTTACGACACAAAACCATTTCAGGCAAGATGAAATATATCTACTACTCCTCCAGCACTCAGGAGACAGAAGACTCAAAGGCCAGCCTGGGTTACACAGGGAAACCTGGTCTCAACAAAAAAAACCAAAAATTCTAGAGATAAGAGATATAGTTCAGTGGTAGAGCTCAAGCCCACCATGCACAAAGCCCTGAGTTTAATCCATTTCACTGTAGTGGGGGTACAGCCTTAGGGAGTCTCCTGTCTCTGACTTTCCAGTACTGGAATCACAGGTACATACAAACATGACCAGTTTTTTTTTAAATTGACAACTTCCATAATTGTAAACAATATCCCATGGTAATTCCCTCCTTCCCCCCCTTTGAAACTCCACTCTCCATCATATGCCCTCCCCCTCTCAATGAGTCTTTTATTTTGATGTCATGATCTTTTCCTCCTATTATGATGGTCTTGTGCAGGTAGTGTCAGGCACTGTGAGGTCATGGCTATCCAAGCCATTTTGTGTCTGGAGGAGCACATTGTAAGGAGCTCTTACCTTCTTTTCCTCCACATCTTCCACAATGGACCCTGAGCTTTGGAAAGTGTGAAAGAGATATTTCAGTGCTGAGCACTCCTGCCACTTCTTCTCAGCACTATAGTGCCTTCTGAGTTATCCCAAGGTCACTGCCATCTGAAAAGAGAAGGTTCTATAACCAAAAGTAAGAGTAGCATTAATATATGGGTATGAACATTCAGAGAAGTGCTTACTGGGAAGTTTGGTGAGCATATTATGTACATTTAGCCAGATACCAGCAGACGTCACAGCCAAATGTCACATGCTATCTCTCATATGTGGATCCTAAGTACAAATTTACCCTATACTTCATGACTACTCCTGTTGTAGGTTTGCGGTATCAGGGATGTATTCCCTCCCATGGAGCAGGCCTCCAGTCAAATAGAGGGGGGTTGATTTCCCCCATAACAGATGTGCCACTATTGCACCCATTGGCTCATTTGGCCTGGCTGGCCAAATATAAAGTTTACAGTGTCCACTGTTGAGTATCTTCACTAGTGAATTCTCTCTCTCCCATTGAACTACATGCACCGTGGCTTTTTCCATCTTTCTGTCAGCTGGTCTACATGAAGGAAGTTTTCAGCTCAGCTCCAGCAGGATTTCTCAGTGACCTTGCAGCCTAAGTATGTGGAGTATTCATCAGTAGGGTCTTACCATTTATTCCTGGTGGGAAATCAAGGGCCTCAGCAATGGCCTGTAATGTTTTGGGCATCAGGGACCTCCCTAGCCAACAACTCACTGGAAGGTTTCCCATCCCTGGCACAGAAAATTTTCTAATTACAATCTATGGCTCCTGAATGTTCCATTGTCCAAAAAATGACTTATTTATATGCTCTTAGATTTTGATTAGCCCTCCCTCCACCTTTCCTTTACTCAGTCTGTTCCCCTGACCTCACTTAGTCCTTTCACCCCCATTAATCTGTTCTTCTACTTACATATATACAGTACCATTCTATTAAGTCCCCCCTCCCTCCCTTTCTGTTCCCTTTATACCTCTTTTCTAGCTTACTGGCCTCTGCTACTGAGTTTTATTCCTACTCACATAGAAGCCCAATCATTTGTACTTAGGATCCACATATGATAGATAGCATGTGACATTTGGCTTTCTGGGCCTAGGTTACCTCAGTAAGTATATTTTCCAGGTCCATCCATTTTCCTGCAAATTTCATAACTTAATTTTTCTTCACCACTGAGTAGAACTCCATTGTGTAAATATGTCACATCTTCATTATCCACTTATCAGTTGAGGTACATCTAAGCTGGTTCCATTTCCTAGTTGAGCAAGTATCTCTAAGGTAGTGAAATGAGTCCTTAGGATATATGACAAGAAGTCATATAGATGGGTCATATGGTTGATCTACTTTTAGCTATCTCAGAAACCTCCACACTGATTTCCACAATGGCTGGACCAGATTACATTCCCACCAACAGTGTAGACGGGTTCTTCTTTTTCTGCATCCTTGCCGGCATTTATGATGACCAGCATTTTTTAGTGAGTACTGGGGTCCAAACTCAGGTACTTACACATGAACAACAAGCACTTTACCCAGTGAGCCATTTCCCCAGACCTAGTTCCTTTTTAAAAAAGTACGATGTGTAAATCTTGCTGGAACTGAGCTGATAACCTCCTCCATGTAGACCAGCTGACAGAAAGCTGGGAGAAGCCATTCTGCATGCAGTTTAATGAGAGAAAGAGAAATCACCAGTGAAGATACTCATCAGTGGACACTGAAAGCCTTATATTTGGCCAGCCAGGCCAAATGAGCCAAAGGGTGCAATAGTGGCACATCTGTTATGGGGGAAACAAACTGCCCTCTAATTGGACTGGAGGCCTGCTCCATGGGAGGGAATACATCCCTGATACTGAAAACTTAAAACAGGGGTGGTCATAAGCCCTAGGGGTGTAATATCTGCTGTTGTCTGGCCAAATGTACATACTATGCTTATCACACTGCCCAGTAAGCACTTCTGTTAATGTTCACACCCTTATATTAATGCTACATTTACTTTTGGTTGAGAATTTTCTCTTTTCAGATGGCAGTGACCTTGGGACGACTCAGAAGGTATCATGGTGATGGAACGAAATGACTGTAGTGCTCAGTACTGCAATATCTGTATCACACCTTCCAAGGCTCAGGGTCTAATGTGGAAGAGGTGGCAGAAAGAATGTAAGAGCCAAAGGAAGGGCAGGACTCCATACAACATGCTCTCTCCAGACACAATATGGCCTGGATATCCATGGCCTCACAGTGCCTGATACTACCTTCATAAGACCATCATAAGAGGAGGAAAAGATCAATGCATCAAGAGTAAAAGAGAGACTGATTGAGATGGGGAGGGGGTATGATGGAAAGTGGAGTTTCAAAACGGTAAGTGGGGAGAGGGAGGGTATCACCATGGGGTATTTTTTTTTATAATCATGGAAGTTATTAATAAAAAAAATTTAAAAATTACTATGTGTGTGTGTGTGTGTGTGTACATGCCACAACACATGTAAAGGACAGAGACAACCTCAGGGCATTGGTCCTCCCCCCCCCCCCACCTTCTTTGAGACACTCTTCAATTTTGTTTTGCTGCTGGGAAGGCCTCACTAGCTGGCACTGGCTTTGTGATTCTCCTCAGTCTGCTTTCCACTGCCACAGGCACGTTGAAATTCAGGCACCCGTGCCACTTTGTGTCCTCTTTACAAGGGTTCTGGTGATCCAAATTCTGGCTGGTAGGCTTTTAGAGTAAGCTCCTTTAACCACTGAACCGTCTCCCCAACCTCACATCCCCAATATCATTTTCAAATAGCATTTTACATGCTTTCTTTACAACACAAAGAGGCACATGTCCTAAACTCCCAGGACTAGGAAGGCAGAATCACAAGTTTGAGGTCAGCCTGAGTAACAAAGGGAGACCCTGTCTCTAAAAAAAGGAAGGGGGTGGTGCTGGAGATACGTCTCCAGTGGTAGAGCTCAAGGCTAGCACCCACAACCTTCAGGGTTTAATTCATGGTACTGGAGAAAAATCCTCACAGAAGTGATTTATAGCAATGCTGAGAGGACTGTGGAGATGTCACACACACACCTGCCCTTACCGCTGCACAGCCTTTATGATCAACAACCTCAATGGATCACATTGTATTTGATACATGTTGCACCTACATGGTTTGGAAAAGTTTATTATTACATTCATACAGTGAAATTCCATTTAAACAAGGCTGCGGTCCTGAAAAACTTCCAGAGGAGGAAGGAGAGATGGCTAAGGCCACATAAAACCCAAAATGTGCAGTCAAAGATGTCCCTGAACGGTCCGTGGGATGACAGCACTTTGACTATATTATTTCATGTACATATTCTCACCGCTGTATGAGCGCAACCTCAGACAGGCAAGGCAATTTGCGCAGTCACGCAGCTAGTAAGCTGACACCAGGTCTTTGTCTTTATGCTCTGCACCAGGACAGGACCAAATGGTCACAGCCTCAGGGACAGGGCAACAGGGCCCAATCGTGTGTAAACGCCCCCCTCGCAGGCCCCGCCTCCTGCTCCGAAGCCCCCCTACAGAGGAGGGCCCGCCCGACCCGTCCTGGGCGTGGGGCGTGGGGCGTGGGGCGTGGGGCGTGGGGCGTGGGGCGCGGGGCGCGGGGCGCGGGGCGCGGGGCGCGGGGCGCGGGGCGCGGGGCGCGGGGCGCGGGGCGTGGGGCGTGGTCCCCGACCTCCCAGGGCCGCTCTCAGGCGCCCAGGAGTCCCAGCTCCCCATCTCGGAGCCATTCTCTGCGCCCGTGTGTCCCCCAAGGGCTCTCAGCAGCCAAGGCACGGGGCAGCGCCCCAGGACACCTGCGCCACGTCTGACCTCCGGCCGCTCGGCTCGCCCGCCCGCGGCCAGGGGCGGAGCTAGGAGAAGGACCCCGGCCCCGCCAGGTTACCCTCCTCCGCGTCCCCACGTTCTTCCTGTCTCCGCTCACACATAAGCGTCTGGATTGTGTTTGGAATTACCAACCCCCCACCCCCCACCCCACCCCCCACGGCAACCACACAGGCGCAGTCCCCAGTTTTTGTTTTTGTTCATTATTCAGCGTGTCCTAATATAGCCTGTGTAGGAATTGGAATAATGTTCAGTGTCTGTCCTCCAACTGTGTAAACTCCACGAAGGAAGGGATTTGCAATTGGAGGCTTTACAGTGAGCACACAGGACCCCCACTTGTAGGTGTCCCGCACGCATTGGTCCACTCATCATCAGCCTGATGTTAACGCAAGTGACTAGTTCTGGAGACAAGCAGGACAATTTTCCACGTCATCGGAAAGTACTTTAGGGGCTAGAGATGGCTTAGCGGTTAAGGCGCTTGCCTGAAAAGCCAAAGGACCTAAGTTCAATTCCCCAGGACCCATGTAAGCCGGACGAACAAGGTGGCAAATGTGTCTGGAGTTTGTTTACAGAGGCTGGAGTTCCTGGTGCGCCCATTCTCTTGCTCTCTCCCTATTTCCCCCTCTCTCTCTCACTCAAATAAATAAAAATTTTAAAATAACCAAATACTTCAGGAGAAGGAAAATGAAATTGAAGCAGTCTCATTTAGTCCAGGCTGGTCTTGAACTCCTACATCGCCCTTGAACTCCTGATTTTTCCTCACCCTCAGAGTTGAGGTTTCAGGCAGTAACCACTGTGGCTAGGCCAGACTCCTAGACTGTTTGTGTAGATTTAAATTTATGGATAATTGTAGAGAACACTATCATGTATCCTGTCCAAAGAGAGAAAGATTTCTTCTAGCCAGGCATGGTGGCCCTTTCATCCCAGGATCGCAGTGAGTTCAAGGCCACCCTGAGACTCCATAGTGAATTCCAGGTCAGCCTGAGCTAGACTGAGACCCTACCTCAAAAAACAAAAGCAGATTTCTTCTAGCCCCTGTGAGATAATCAGTGCCTTAAAGGTAAATCCCACTAACTTTTTTATTTCCCTTGGCAGTTCTTTTCAGAAAAAGTGTGCTTGAAGACATGATCAGTCACTGCTGTAGCTCTGATTTCATGATCTTAGGCAACCAAACATCATGTTGATGACTTGGGTTTCCCCAGTTTTAAAACCAAAGTGTTGCTGGGTGTGGCTCATGCCTTCAATCCCAGCACTCGGAGGTATAGGTAGCAGAATCACTCTGAGTTCGAGGCCACCCTGAGACCACATAGTGAATTCCAGGTCAGCCTGGGATAGAATGAGACCCTACGTCTAAAAACCAAAAATAAAATAAAATAAAAAAACCTAAACTGTTAACCAGTGCCAAGGTAAAGGAAGTGTTTTGTAAACTTAAATTACATTGGCATGGATGCGGGGTTATACCTTTGTCATGAGGGCTTGCCTGGCAAACTTGAGACTCTGGATACACTCTCCACCACGGATACTAAATGGGTATGAACAGAATAGGTGAGGTTACTATGGTCATGTCATGAAAAATTAATACATGTGTCCTATTCATGCCTTGCATCAGCCAGATGATGACCTGTGATAGATATTTGGGAAACATTTCTGTAGCTAGGTACTCAGGATAAACAAGGTACAGTTTGAAATTTTCACTGGGATTAAAGAAGTGAGGTTGCAGGAGGGTTTCAATTTGAAGCCAACCTGAACTAAACAAGAAGAGACCTTGTATTGAAAACAAGGCAGGCATGGTGTGGTGGGTACATGCATAAAGCAAGTGCTTAAGTAGAGGCAGAAAGATCAGGAGTTCAAGGCCATCCTGTCCACGTAGGGATTTGGAAGCTGCCCTGGGCTAGCTATATGAGACTGCCTGAAAAAAAAAAAACAAAACAAAAAAACAAAAAAAACAAAATGGAGTTAACAAGAGGGATGCATCTGCAGACCTTTTTTTCCCCTTAATGATGCAAGCGCCAACAGGAGCATCCACTTCAGGGGCATTTTTTTTTCTTTTAACCTATGGCATAAAATTCTGATCCTGCTCTGCTTTTACCTTCCTTCTTGATTAAAAATACAGGGTTGTAGAGATGGCTTAGTGGTTGAACGCTTGCCTGTGAAGCCTAAGGACCCGGTTCAAAGCTTGATTCCCCAGGACCTGCATTAGCCAAGTGCACAAGGGGCACACGTGTCTGGAGTTCGTTTGCAGTGGCTGGATGCCCTGGTGCACCCATTCTCTCTCTCTCTCTAACTGCCTCTTTCTCTGTCTGTCACTCTCAAATAAATAAAAATAAAAAAATATATAACAGGTTCCTAAGCCAGGCATGGTGGCTCACGCCTTTAGTCCCAACACTTGGGCAGAGATAGGAGGGTCACCTGAGTCCAAGATCACCCTGAGACTACATAGTGAAATCCAGGTCAGCCTGGGCTAGAGTAAAACCCTACCTCGACAAACCAAAAGAAATATTTTCCTTTTCTCTATAGCATGCAAGTTGTTAGTACATATTATAAAACTACTAATGGCCAGTGGCAAGGAAAGTGAACAGAAAACAGTTCAAAGTATGACTTCACATTCACTGGTTATGGTGTCATCTATCAGATGATGACATGGATATTCCCAGAGATGGGGGAGGATACCAGTGTAACATGGACATTTACTGAACACATGAACCGAAGCTGTTAGCAGCTAATGGAAAGGATCTACAGTGATTAAAGTTTCATGCCTCTTGGGCCATTGGTATGGCTCAGTGGCAGAGCACTTGCATAGTATGGATGGGCCCTGGGCTTTATCCCTAAAACCATTAAAAAAAAAAGGGGGGGTGGTGGTGGTGGAAATTGTGCCTCTTAACTACACTTAGAAATATGGAAGGACAGGTCTCTATAGAAATATTAGAGGAGATAAATTACTACTCAAAATAGCCACAGAAATAGACACGCCCATTAAAAGGTAATGCCAAAGATGACTTGGGGACAGCATTCTAGGAGACGGAATGAATCGAAAAATAACAGAAACTGAAACATGTCAACGTAGAGAATTTTTTTTATTTTGTTTTGTTTTTTCGAGGTTGGGTTTCACTCTAGTCCAGGCTGACCTGGAATTCACTATATAGTCTCAGGGTGGCCTCAAACTCATGGTGATTCTCTTACCTCTGCCTCCCAAGTGCTGGGATTAAAGGCGTACACCACCAAGCCCAGCTAAATGTGGAGAATCCTAAAGATCACAACTACCTATAAATATGTACTCAAATTGCTTTTACTATGTATTTAGAACTACCAGATAAAGTGACATTACCAGCCAAACTCACCTAAAATTTGTTAGAAACTATCACCAAAACAGCATTTATTGCAGTGTGAAACCTTGGCAGGTGGCAAGTTCAGAGGCCCTGCCCTTAGGGCCTACAAACAAAGCATGACAAAGCTTTGGGTTCATTTGGTGAGGTTTGCTAGTTTACTTAAGTGATAATGATTGGGCTGGGGAAATGGCTCAGTGGGTAAGGCAAATGTCAATGTACTCTCCAGCACCCACAGAAAGCCAGACACTGTGCATGGGTCATCCCAGCGCGCCCATGGTGACAAGGGAGGCGGGCAGTCAGCCCAACCATGCCATGGTGAACAATGAGGGACTCTGGCTCAAACAAGGTGAAAGGCGATGGTGGATACCCAAAGTTGTCCTCTGACATGCACACCAACATATACTGTACTCCAAAAAAGTGACAGTTTATATTATTTGTGACCCACAAGTGATTTCTATAATTAGTCCAACCAGAAGAGTCCTGAAAAATGACTAATTCATGGTCGACTATCCCTTTTTACAGTCAAAAATATAACTTTTCAAATTTTTTTCATCTGGTTTTAAGAACTATTAAAAAAAACTCAGGATCCTGACAACCACAAGATACAATATCTCTTGTCACACATGCCACGAATAGTCACTTCAGTGCCTACAACCAGCAGCCTTTTCATTTTTGCTACTACAATCATTCAATACAGGTGCTTATGTTTGTTTTTTTTTTTTTTTAAAAAAACATATCAGGACATGAAAGGCTTTAAGAGAAGCAGAGAGGACTTGTCCCTTTCCTGCATCGAGAAGAAATACATAGAAAAGAACCCACACCCTAGGATTCCTTACAACATGCTCCTTCGGACACAAAATGGCCTGGATATCCATGACCTCACAGTGCCTAACACTACCTGCACAAGACCATCATAATAGGAGGAAAAATATGATGACATCAAAATAAAAGAGAGACTGATTTTGGGGGGGGGGGGTATATGATGGAGAATGGAGTTTCAAAAGGGAAAGTGGGGGGAGGGAGGAAATTACCATGGGATATTGTTTACAATTATGGAAGTTGTCAATAAAAATAAAAATAGAAAATGGAAAAAAAAAGAACCCACACCCAAATTATAGTTTTTATTGTCGTCAATGACTATACATAGCAAGTATCTTGAATAACAGATCCAGAAACAGTCCATATTAATTAAATGTGCTTTTCTATACTGTAATCATGACTTTGAGTTGCAATGGTCATAATCCAGTGAATTCTCTCTTGCCTCATGACACTGGCTCTAAACCATAAAGACTCTCACAATATTTCCTAGACTCCTTCCAAAAGTTAAGAAGAATACTCCTCTTTGTAAGATTCTTCAGGGATCAATTCTTCCATTACTCTTGTGTCCTTAAATATCTGGCATTTCACAAATAGGTGAGCTTTTGCTCTTGAAATTTTCTTAAGAATACCAAACACAAGATACAGTAGCCCATGTTTCAACATTTTCAGAGAATCATATGAATTTGCCACAAGACCATTTTGAATATTTCTAAATCCATGTTTATTTTTCTGAATGAGTCCTTACCCCTTTGACTTCTTTTGTGAGGTTGGGGGGGGGGGCTTTATAATAGACCTTTTTTTTTTTGATTTTGCATAGGAAGATGTCTAGAAAAGTGATTCTTGAATTTCTTCTTTCACACCTATGCCTCCCCAAACTCATCCATCTATACCCCTTCCTACCATTGCTTCTATTATTTTTCCCCCACACAGATAGTACAGAAATTTGAAGATACTTCAATAAACTACCACTATACTCTTATTTTTGCCTTGTTACCAATAGACAGGGGCACCAAAAACAAACAAACAAACAAAAAAAAAAAAAACACCACTTTGTTCAAGAGAAGATGTTGGAATACTAACAACAACAAAAAAAGACTAATTGGTAGAAAAAATAACTTAACAGTTATAATCAATAGCCACACTATTTCTGTAGAGAGGCAAATTTTTACAGTCCCAGTCCTGTGGGAAAATACTTCTTCTGCCTTGGCTTTGAAGAGTCTAGAAGGAAATGGTTTAGAGTATATTAGTTGGATTCACTGAGTGGTGACTTAAAGAGGATGGTAAAAATTTGCCTGTTTTGGAAGCACAGACCACAGATTCTGGAATACAAACTGTTCCCAGACCATGGGCCTCGTAATAAGTGCTGAGATCTATACTAGTGATACATAGTGTTTATTGAGATTTGTACATGTAATAAAGCATCAGTTCTATTGCATCCAAAGTGCTAACAAAAGCTCTAGCAGTCACGAACAGCAGCATGTCACTTTATAACAATCGACACTTGTGGCTTTCAAATTTGGTTCAGATAATTTATACTCAAGTAAATCTAGTCATGCTTTATAAAAAAGTTTTAGGTCACTCCAAGCTTGGCAATTAACATTTGGCATGAACAATAATAAAGCAACCACAATGTGATAAATAACAGGTAAGCATGGAGCATGAGGAAATGGTGGTGGTAGTGAGTTAGTAGTTACCACGGTTAGCAGAGGACCTCGGCCTCTGCAGAGCCATCCCGAGGCTTTGGATCATGAGCCCCAATGTGGTTGTCAGTGTAGAGACAATGCCTAGGGCACGAATCCACAATTCCTAACACACTGAAAACAAGTACAGATGATGGAATCATTTTTATTAATGCATTACATCCTTGGGCGTTATCACCAACACCTTAGTATAAAAAGTATCCAAGTTATATTAACCATATAACTTTCTGTGCTTCTTGAAGGGTGCTAAGAAGATTAAATGGAGTCAGCAGTGTTTCCCCTAAGGTGATAGACTTTAGCATTTTTACATGTAGACCTAAAGACCTTCCAAGCTTTTGAAGTTAATACAATGATGATAGAATATGTTTGACTCCCAATTTTCTTTTGTCAATTTACTCTGAAATTTTCTGATAAAAGGAAGCTGAATTAAGAAGCATAATAAGCAACATGCTGAAATGGTCGTCTCACTGTCACTGACAATTACCAAGGATGTGGGCGGGGTCCCACCCTCAAGTCACCTAGTAGCTTGAACTACCATGCTTGCGGTCATTTACACAACTGTAATAAACTGGATGTAGAGCTGTTTACTTTAGTCTGCTGTCTTCCTCATACGAAAACATTATCTAGTCAAAAACAATTATAGCTGGTAGTTCTACCTTTAAAAGTAAAAAAAAAAAAAAAGACATCAAAAATTTTAATAACTAGAATTCATAAAAGTTAGAAGAAAAAATTTTAGTATATATACAAACCCTTTGTGTTGTGTGTATGTGTGAGTGTCACAAAGATCTAAAAAGAAAACATTATAGAAGACAAAGATCAACTGGCATCCCAGATGAGGAGTAAGCTTGTAAAGTCGGAAAGCAACTGGTCACTTGTCGCATCTCAGATTCGTCTAGTAAGCCCCCCAGGATCTACACATGTCTCTATCATGCTGTTCCCTAAATACAAAGCCTTCGATGCACATTAAGGGGTGTTTCCCAGGAGGAATAAAGGTGAAGGTGGTTTTACTTTGCTTAACCCACAAATATTTATTTGGTCAAAGAAATATATAAAGCTAAATCAAAGCACATCTGGGAGGAATCCGCAGCCACGAATGTTGACAGGATGTGCTTGGATCTCACTCGCAGCATCTGGCAGTGGGTCGCAGAACAAAGGCCGGGATCTCAGGAGCTCTCGGGCGCATGCTCTGAAGGGGGCTCCAGGGCGGCGTCGCTAGCAGCGTTGGCGGTGGAATTCAAGACTTCTCCAAAATCACCGCCGGCAGGCTTGGGTCCCCCGACTTTAGACTATAAAACAAAGAAGTTCAAAAAAGAAAAGAACAGCAAATAAAATTAGCTGCTTCTGCATAAAGGAACAAAATTTACTTTCACGAACAACTCGGGAACCTAATAGCTCTGTGATTGTTACATATGTGTGGCAGTCAGGGCTGATGTAATGTTCAGGGTGGTTGAGGCATACAACACAGGCATTCTTCCTGGCTGAAATGTTCATCCTGATGAATTCCATTCTTCCTTCTCCTTCCACATCTTCATAAGGACATTTATTTAAAGAACTCTGTATACAGTCTGTTACTCCAAAATACCTCCTAACTTCTGCCAACACTTGGATAAACATTTTGTATTGCATCAAATTGTTCATTCAACTACACATATTCAAAAAATATTACTGAGTACAATAAATGAAAGACAAAAAAGTTTCCAACCATTGACTACTTAAAAGAGAAAGACAGATGGGCTGGAGAGATGGCTTAGCGGTTAAGCGCTTGCCTGTGAAGCCTAAGGACCCCAGTTCGAGGCTCGGTTCCCCAGGTCCCACGTTAGCCAGATGCACAAGGGGGCGCACGCGTCTGGAGTTCGTTTGCAGAGGCTGGAAGCCCTGGCGCGCCCATTCTCTCTCTCTCCCTCTATCTGCCTTTCTCTCTGTCTGTCACTCTCAAATAAATAAATAAAAAATGAACAAAAAATATTTAAAAAAAAAGAGAAAGACAGAATGTCATACACACATTCACCCCTCAAATTTCAACTTCAGAATGGAACTCTACACTTTAAGGGATCCTGGGTGACTCCATATGCAAGTGTGCTTTAAGTCTGTGATACTCTAACCTACAGGCCTGAGATTCTGTCAGTAGATACCTGCTTGAATGACACATATGCCTGACATTTGTATCACATTGTGCACTTTCAAAACTCTTTAGCAGCATCTCACACTTATAATCCCAGTACTCTGAAGGCTGAGACAGGAGGTTTGCCATGAGTTTAAAGATCCAGACCAGTGAGATCTTATCTCAGAAAAACAAAAATAAATAATTACACTAAACATGTCACTTCACACTTCTCAATGCTAGCAGATCTATGCCGACTATATTGTGGTGTATGTAATGACTGGTCGATATGACAGCTTATACTCAGGAGTCTGCAACTCAGGATGCAAGCTTAGTGGATTTCAACTTGACTTTCCTCTTAACTAATTAACCAGGAATTCTAAAAAAGTGGATCTAGTTGAAATGTTCTCATTCTTTCTGATATCCATTCAAAACCTTTGGGTTCTTTGAGAAGTTTATTTATATACTTATAACCATTATTCAATTTGTTGAAACATAATTATTAAAAAAGATTATGATTCAAGCAAGGCATGGTGGAACATGCCTTATTATCCCAGCACTCAGGAGGCAGGGGACCATTGTGAGTCCCAGGTCAGCCTGGGCTAGAGTAAAAACCCTGCCTCAAAAACAAAACAAAACAAGCCGGGCGTGGTGGCGCACGCCTTTAATCCCAGCACTCGGGAGGCAGAGGTAGGAGGATCACCATGAGTTCGAGGCCACCCTGAGATGACAGAGTTAATTCCAGGTCAGCCTGGACCAGAGTGAGACCCTACCTCGTAAAACCAAAAAAAAAAAAAAAAAACAAACAAATTATTATGACTTATCCTGAGGTGATGGAACATGCCTTTAATCCTAGTGCTCAGGAGGCTTAGGTAGGAGGATCCTTGTGAAGTCAAGCTTAGCTTGGGTATACAAAGTGAGTTTGAGGTCAGTCTGGTCTAAAGTGAGACTCTCTACCCTGAAAAAAACAACAAAATTGCTGTGACTCCTTGCAATCCAACTGACACTGAACTCCTCCCCACAAGTGGTCCCCTCTTCAATTCTTTTAAAACTTTTATGATGGAGAATGGAATTTCAAAGGGGAAAGTGGGGGGGGGGGAAGGGAGGGTATTACCATGGGATATTTTTTATAATCATGGAAAATGTTAATAAAAAGTTGAGAAAAAAAAAAAAAACTTTGGGGGCTGGAGAGATGGCTCAGCAGTTAAGCGCTTGCCTGTGAAGCCTAAGGACCCCGGTTCGAGGCTCAGTTCCCCAGGACCCACGTTAGCCAGATGCACGAGGGGACACACGCGTCTGGAGTTCGTTTGCAGCGGCTGGAAGCCCTGGCGTGCCCATTCTCTCTGTCTCTCTCTCTGTCAGTTTCAAATAAATAAATGAGAATGAACAAAAATACTAAAAAAAAAAAACTTTGTACAACCACAGCACCTATTAGTTGAGCAGCCCAGCAGCTGCAGTTGTCTGTGAGACCCCATCCTTCATGTGCCACAGCCAATTGCTTGTGTTCTGTCCTAACTTCTAAAGTTCTCTATATTTAGACCCAGTGACTACCTGAATTCATTCCACCATCCGCTTTGGCCTGGATCTGAACTCTCATCTCTCAACTACTCTTCCATAGATGTGCAGAGCTGCTAGTGATAACTTCTAAAATTCATGGAATAATGTGGCCTTAACATTAACAAGTAATGGCTTCCCATTTCCTTAATCCAAATTCATATTCCTTCAAAGGGCCTTGAATATTCAAGCACTGCTCAATTTTAAGGACCTCACTAATGTCACTGGTCCTTGGAGCCCTTTCCTGACCTTCCCTCTTGTCAAGCTAGGTGAGCTTCATACCAGTCATCTGCTCAGTGCCCTCTACTTTAGCTGTCACAGCTCAATACCACCAAAAATGAACCCCAAAATTTCACAGTAAGAACCTGTTGACCCAGTGTTCAATTGAATATAGGTGTAATTTGGCAAAAATATCCCAAATAGCTGTAAAACTTCCTGAGTATATATGTTCAATATGATTTTCTTTAAAAAATAGTTATTTTGCCAGGTGTGGTGGCGCACGCCTTTAATCCCAGCAGTCGGGAGGCTGAGGGAGGAGGATCGCTGTGAGTTCGAGGCCACGATGAGACTCCATAGTGAACTCCATATCAGCCTGGGCTAGAGTGAGACCCTAGCTTGAAAAACCAAAAACAAACAAAAAAATAGTTATTTTAATTTTTATTTATTTGAGAGAGAGAGAAAGAGGCAGAAAAAGAGAAGGAGAGAGAGAATGGGCATGCCAGGGCTTCCAGCCACTGCAAACAAACTCCAGATGCATGAGCCATTTTGTACATCTGGCTTTTGTGAGTCCTAGGGAATTGAACCTGGGTCCTCTGGCTTTGTAGGCAAGTGCCTTAAGCTGGTAAGCCATCTATTTCTCCAGCCCCTGTTCAATAAAATATACCTTTTTCTTTCTTTCTTTGTCTCTCCCTCTCCCTCCCCCCCATTTCTTTCTTCCTGGAATTCACTATGTAGTCTCAGGCTGGCCTTGAACTCTTGGTGATCCTCCTACTTCTGTTTCCCAAGTGCTGGAATTAAAGGTGTGCACCAACACGCCCAGCTTCAACATATATTTTTTTGTTTTTCAAGGTAGGGTCTCACTCTGGCTCAGGCTGATCTGGAATTCACTATGTAGTATCAGGGTGGCCTCAAACTCTCGGCAAGCCTCCCAAGTGTTGGGATTAAAGGTGTGTGCCACCACGCCCAACTTTCAATATACTTTTTAAGTTAGATTTCTTTGCCTGAATGATGTCAAGTTGTATTTTATACATTAACTGTGCTACAGTTTACAGAAATGTAAATATTTGCAGGAGGAGATGGAGGATGACTGGGACTTCTTCCTCAGCTCTGCTGCCAAATGAACATGAGTTGTTCAACTGGCTTTTCCCAACACTAACACTCGTGGCAGATGGCAAGGAGAGCCTGTGAGTGTCCTAGCAGTCGTGAGAACTGAGTTACAGTAATTCTTGACTCTCTGAAATGCAGTTTAATTTCAAGAATATTAATAAGACAATTACGTGAAGATCTAGAAAAATGACTATGATGCAATTTTTTATTCACCAAATGCGTATTGAGCAACATGCCAAGCACTTTTTGAGGCCCTGAAATCTATCAATGAGAAAAGAAAAATAGGTCCTTATAGTCATGGGTTCACAGAGCATCATGCTAGTGAAGGATGAATAAATTGTGAGGCTGTGTAGATAGTATGACTCTTTAAAAATCACTGAGTGTTTATGGACCCACAGAAAAGGTGTGAGCTAGGAGCTCATACCAACTGTGTAGGTTTTACTATCTTTAATAAGCATACCCTGCCTTTGAAATTTTAAAAAGATACATTGAAGAATAAAGGTGATCCACTTAAAGGTCTAAAAGACTAAACTGAATATCAGCTCATTTTTCTGATACAGTGCCTCCTAAGGAGTCCAGACTGGCCTTGAATTTGCAATCCTCCTGGCTTCACCTTCTAAGATCTGGAATTACAGGTGTGTATCACTATGCCTAGTGAGCTCATTGACATTAAAACATGTAGACATTAATTCTTATCCTCATAATATATCTACTATAGGGCTGGATATGTAGCTTAGCAGTTAAGGTGCTTGCCTGCAAAGCCAAAGGACCCAGAATCTATTCCCCAGATGCATAAGGTGGTACATGTGTCTGGAGTTTGTCTGCAGTGGCCAGGGACCCTGGTATGCCCATTTTCTCTCTTTCTCTCAAATAAATAAAATAAATTATCAGGGTTAGGTTGTAAAGAAGTTGTCATATAGACTTCATACAAGCTCTATGGAGAAAGTCAGTCATAGTGGACGTCAAATAGGCAGATTTTATTTTATTTTATTTTACTTTTAGTTTTTCAAGGCAGGGTTTCACTCTATTCCAGGCTGACCTAGAATTCACTATGTAGTCTCAGGGTGGCCTTGAACTCATGGCTGGCTCCTGAGTGCTGGGATTAAAGGCATGCACCACAATGCCCAGCTGGGATAGGAAAATTTTAATGACACTGTTATCTTAAGAGGCTTGGTAATAATGAACATAATACAATTTATAATGCTAATTACCTCTACTAAATTTGTTTTTAAAAAATAAGGGAGGTTGAAAAGTGATGATAAGAAAGGGTAAAAGGACACATATGAGCCGGAGAGGATAAAGGGAAGTCAGGAGGTCAGGGCATGGAGCTGACTGGGGGCGGAAGGGGGTGGACTCAGCTAAAACAAACTGTGCTGAAAATGCCATAATGACACCTAAAATTTTGTAAGGTACTTAAAAAAATTATAAAGAAAGCAATCTTACTTTAAAACTAAAAAAAATCAAGTGACTAGTTAATTACAATCATGAAATTATTGTAGTAATAGAAAAGGATTAAAAATAATATCCATTATAAGGTATCTTCCAAGAAACATCAGATGTAATATTGAAAGAAATCATAACATAAGAAAATGTTTTAATGTGTGTGTGTTTCTCTTTAAAAGTCCAACACCAACACCACTGAACTGCTACATCACAGAAAATTTCTACCACTCAGATACTGTTTTATATATTATCTACAATAAAATTACATTCAGTTTTATACAGTTGTAGATAAATGAATTTGAAATGAATAAAACAAAAGGCAAATTTCTGAAGTGCTATTGTTTTATATTATAAATTTCCTTTTAAAGCACTGGTGTAGAATGCATGAAACCCTGAGTTTGATCCCCAGCACCACATATACCAAGGAAGGTGGAGGCAGGAGGGAGATGAAAAGTTCAAGGTCATCCAAGGCAAATTGAAGGAGGCCATCTTGGCCTACATAAAATACAGAGAGAGAACCTACAACTTATGAAATGTCCACTAATGACATACAGAATACTGTTCTCAATGTTTGTACAAGAAATATTCAGGTGAATGACCCACACCAGAGAAAGTTAAGGCACAAACAATGTGTCATGAAGATAGCTCATCTTTTTACTTGCCTTTAAGTTTTCAACCTTTTCTTCAAATGATTTGAAAGTTGGGGAGTTTCTATGAAGAGGAAAAATAATAATAAAATTACAAACACTGAAAAAAAAAACAACCCAGAATTTGAAGCATTACTGACTGTATTCCCCTTTACTATTATTCATAATCAGCAAAATAACAAACAAGCATATTTATCTCTATATGTTTGTAGGCGCATATGTATATATACATATTATGTAAGAGTATCAATTTCTGATCTAGTATTTCTACAAGTTTGCTTTTAAGTCCAAGAAGATAGCCATTCTGAGATATAAATAATATAGTCAAATACATATATGACAAAAAGGAACAAGGCCAGGTGAATCTGAATTCTAACCAAATTGTCATTAAGAAAATGCCACCATTAGATCAACTGAATTAAGGTATTATCCTCAGGCTTCTGTTCAGATTCTCTTCCTACTGGAGAGAATTCCCACACAAACCCACACCACCGCACCCACACAAGCAGACCCTGTGAGGCTCCATCACAGGAATCACCCCGGTTCCCTGGTAGCAGCATCACAGAGAGGTCAGAAACAGGTGTCGGAAGGAGCTTCCGGATCCAAGGGCCCTCACATTCCTCTACACCAGGCCTCTGTCTCTCACTTAAACTTCCAAAGCTTCTATCCTGCTCACACCTGAAACTTCCATCCTATTCCCAAATGCAATGGGCACAGAAGACAGCAAGGACATTCTTCCTCCCCTCTGTGGTGGAGGCTGAATAGTGTCAGCCAGTGGGTCTCTGAAGAACACGTTAGGAATGTCAATTCTCAGGTCCTACTCCAGCTCAAGTCCGAAACTCCAGGGCCAGGCTCAGCACACTGGGTTTAAGTGGCCTTCCCGGGGATTCCAATATATGCTGAAGTCTAAGCCAAGCACCTATTGGTAAGGATCCTTGGCCTTGCTAAGGGGGCTGGTGAAGGTAAGACCGTGCACGTGCCCAACAGGAGGACTAAACCACAGCTGGCCCAAAGGCCGTGCTGGGAGGGGAACAGAGTGGGAGGGACAGAAGAAAATAAGTGTGTCACCAAAACCAATACAAGGAAGGCACAGAACTGCTAAAGCACAAGAAAAGGTTCAGTAAAAAGTAGCAGTCACTTTCCAATTAAACTGATTCCACATATGAAATGAAATAAAGGCTTTAGAAAACGAAATGCAAACAGTAGTTCTTTGGGGGAAAATCATATTTAGTGGATGCCAATTTATAAGAGTAATGGAAATCTAATATGGTGTTAAACATGCAGCTTGTTCAAGGCTGGATTCTAGTTCCTTACTAAATAAAGCACAGGAAATCATAAGGCCAACTACAATCTGTAAAAATATACCTTACCTCATAGCAGGCATGCTAATTGAATGCTGAATGGAGCGAATACTAATAGGCAGCATTAAAAAGAGACAGAAACAGAGTTAGTATGCGATTCAACATATAATAAGGTGACAAAATGAGCTTTTGATAAGTTCATCCTTTTGGCGCCAAGAACAACAGTCTACTTTTTGAGGTGGAGGGGATCAAAGTTATTCCAATATAATTTATTCATGAGCCAATTTAAACCATTACATAAACCCACCCTTTCTTATCACTTTGAAAGCTGCCCAGGGCTTTCATCTGGATCTATAACACATCAAGAATCAGGACTCTGACGTGAAACAGTTTTTACACAAGGTCACAGTACAGTGGAGAATGGACCTCGGTCTGCGGAACTCCTGACTCAGTGTTCACCACCTCCCCTCAAAAATGCAGCAGACACACATATGTGTACACACGCACAAGCAAGCCAGGGAAAGGCCACGAGGGCCATCTTCTGGTGCTTATTCCCAGACAGGGACAGATAGGTTTCAAAATATACTACCACTCAGACAACTCAGAGACTAAAGACTCCACATCAATCCTTCGCATAAGAGTACCTGCTGCTGTAACAGATACTTGCTTACAGTTCATCTCGATTAACTATACTCTCCTAAAGAACCATTTAAGAACTATTTGCTCTCTGTATTACCAGGTTCACCTTCTACTCAACACTGCAGCTCACTGTCTATGCAGGTTCAAGAGTAATTGCTCTTCACCGCTTCCCTAGAGACTAATGCAGCGACTGAAAGAAGCTTCATTCTTGGGCCTACAAATCTCTGTGTTCTGCTTACATTGTTACTATGCGCATAACATTTTGATCATTGACACAGATATTTTGTAAATAATCTTTCCATTTATACAACATATAGTTCATATTAATTCTCAATTCCTTTTAGATATTTTGTATATTTACGACTAAGCTTCCTCACAGATTCAGTTACAAATGGCAACATCTTTTGGACATAGATCAAGTCTGATATTACTATGTAATAATATAGAACATGATCTTCATATATACCATAGTATTCCAGAAAACTAATCAAGAGAATTGGTATGTATGGATACTGCTGTTCTTTGATGTCTTATGTCACACACAGTAAGCATTCTCTGCTCTGTGGGAGGTGGGTGCATGGGTGCCTGGAATTGGGTATAACACTATACCCTGTTAACTTGCTTGCTTTTTCTACTTATGTCTTGAAGTGTATTGTTCCCTTATTTATAGGACAGAGATCCATGAGGAAGATTCTTTTTATTTATTTACTTATTTATTTGAGAAAGAGAGAGAAATAGGCAGATAGAGAGAATGGGCATGCCAGGACCTCCAGCTACTGCAAATGAACTCCAGAGGTATGCATCACCTTTTGCATCGGGCTTACATGAGTACTGGGCAGTCGGACCTGGGTCTTTAGGCTTTGCAGGCAAGTACCTTAATCACTAAGCCATCTCTCCAGCCCAAGAAAGATTCTTCTGTATTCCCAACAGCCCAGCTCCAGTCATCACTTGGATTTCTTCCACCTCTTCTAAAGACATGACATGAACACCCACACGGCCACACACCACCTTCTATCCTAACACCCAGCACTGCTGATCAGTGGTGCACCAGGCACCCCTTTGCACCTCCTGGCAGTCTAAAGACTTGACTGGGGTAGGGGTTGAAACGAGAGTCTTATCCTAGCATAATGTGAAGGACACAAAGCTGTTTTTCAGCCAGCATCTTAGAGCTGCAAAGTCTCATGGATTTAAAGGCTGTGGAGGATTTGGGGGCCAAGTGAAAGGTGCCTGGATGCACAAGAAGCCAGTTTCCTAAAAAAAAGACTCAAATGTAAGCACAGACAGGGGAATAGCAATTAGGAGAGACGGTCATTTGGGGAGGAGAAACAAATTTCCAGTTTTCCTTGGTTTCCAGGAGCTATCTCATTTTCTGCTACTTTTCCTGCTAGCAGGGCTGGTTTGAGAAGGGCCTGGGCTTGCTTACTCTCTTCTTCTTGGTATAAAAAAACTGCTTGGTACTGATGCAACACATTCCTTCCCCAGCCCTGCCCCTGCACAGGCATGCATGTGTGTGTGCAAATGAATGTGCCCCATGAGTACATGTGCAGAGGTCATCAGACACTGGGTGCATTTGGAGACATGGCTTGGTAGTTGAGGTACTTTCCTGCAAAGCCAAAAGACCCAGGTTCGATTCCCTAGGACCCACATAAGCCAGATGCATAAGGTGACACATGTGTGTGTCTGGAGTTCATTTACAGTAGCTGAAGGCCCTGGCGTGCCCATTCTTTATCTGTTTCTTTCTTAGATAAATAAAATTTAAAAATACATAAGTAAAATAGAAGACTGGGTGTCCTCCTCTGTGGCTCATTCACCTATTCCCTTAAGACGGTCTGGCTCACTGAACCCAGAGCTGCGTTTTTAGTCAGAATGGCTGAGCAGCAAACCCCAGTGATTCTCTGATCCCTGTTCCCCACTAGGCTGTGGTTCCAGTTGTGTGTGGTCATGTCTAAGCATTTGTGTGTGTGCTGGAGAACTGAACTCAGCCAGGTGAATTGGGCCCTCATGCTTATATAGCAAGTACTCTTAACTGCTGAGCCATCTTCCCCTACCCCCAAACTAAGTATACCTTTTTTTTGTGATGCTAGGGATTGAACCCAGGGCCTTGGGCATACTAGGCATTGAGCTATATCCCTAGCACATTCCCTTTTAAAACTGAGTTAATGTGCATAATTTTCTGCTCTCTTCACAACTAAAAGATTCTTCACTAGAACACTTTGGCAGAAACTGCCACAGGAAGTTGAGTAGTGGCCAAATAGGATAAATCGCTTGTTAATGGGATTCACAGATTGGATTCAATAATATCAACAAGATGAGGAAATATGTGGATACAGTCCAAGTTCAAGAAATTCACAGCTAATTCTAGTCACTCTGCCCACATACCCATGTAAGAGTTTTTTTTCTTCCAGCAGCTAGGTGGCTGAGTTCGATGCCCTTTAACTAGAAATCAAGCTAGTACACACTATACCTCAGGAGCAATATATAAGAAAAAGCAAGACCATGATTATGATGCATGGATTTTGTGAAAAGTATCAGTGTGGTGGCTTCATTCAGGTGTTCCCCATAAACTTAGGTGTTCTGAATGCTAGGTCCCCAGCTGATAACAATTTGGAAATTAAAACATCCCAGAGGCAGTGCATTGTTGGGGCAGGCTTATGGGTGTTATAACCAGCTTCCTCTTGCCAATGTTTGGCACACCCTCCAGTTACTGTTGTCCATCTGATGTTGCCCAGCAGGTGATATCCACCCTCTGCTCATGCCATCATTTCCCCTGCCATCGTGGAGCTTCCCCTCAAGTCTATAAGCCAAAATAAACCCCTGTTTCCCACAAGCTGCTCTTGGTCAGGTGTTTTCTGCCAGCAATGCGAACCTGACTGCAATCTGAGCTTAATTTGGTTTTTAATTTTCTATATGCAATAGATTACGCAATAGAGGACATTTAAAGTGCACCCACCAAACAGAGTGGTGTCGATTGGCAGAAGCACCTTCAAAGTCGAAGTCTCTCTGCTTTGGAGATGTCACTCACATGGGAAGAACACAGGCACAGACTAATTTCAACGCCATCCCTGTGGCAGTTTGGTTCAGCGACCCCCATAAACTTAGGTGTTCTGAATGCCAGTCTCCCAGCTGATAGCAATTGGAAATTAGCACCTCCTGGAGGGAGTGTATTGTTGGGGCGGGCTTATGGGTGTTATAGCCAGCTTCCCCTTGCCAGTGTTTGGCACACTCTCCTGTTGCTTTTGTCCACCTTATATTGGCCAGGGGATGATGTCCACCCTTTGCTCATGCCATCATCTTCCACTGCCATCATGGAGCTTCCCCTCACGTCTGTAAGCCAAAATAAACCTTTTGCCCTCCCCCCCCCAAAAGCTGCTCTTGGTCTGGTAATTTTGGCCTGCAACAATGCCATTATTGGATCTTCTCTACAGTCACATTGAGATCAAATTCAATTCAGTAACCTCACTACAGCAGGCAACTGGCCTTTCATGTCTGGCTTTTGCACAGCAAGTTGCACAAAGCTTCTCTTGCTTCAACTAACATTATCATCTCTGACTTCATCCAAAATTACAGCAGCATGGAAACCTCCAAATGCCATCTTGTTGCTGGGCCATAGTTACTTCTAATAGACAGGTTGTGAAGGTCAGTCCCATCTATGAATGCAAAACCTATTTAGAAATGTCCACCTTAGGGCCTAGGAAGATAGTTCAGTCAGTAAAATGCTTGCCCGAAATGTGCAGGAACCTGAGTTTGATCCCCACAACCTACATAAAAAACAAAAAGCTGGAAGTAGAGATGTGCACTTGTAATGTGCTCTGGGAAAGCAGAGGCAGGTGGATGCCTAGGGCTCACTGGCTAGTCAGTGTATCCAATTTGGTGAGTTCCAGGCCACCAGTGACAGACTGCCTTAAAAACAAAAAACAAAACAAACAAACAAACAACAACAACAAAAACCCAGCCATGGATTGTGCTCGAGGAACAACATGGCCCTCTGGCCTCCACATGCACACACATATGCCCTCATAACACATGTACCTGCACACACATAAACATACACACATATGTAAAACTTTTCCATCTGTAACCCTCAAAAATATTAGCTTGGGGCTGGAGAGATGGCTCAGTGGTTAAGCGCTTGCCTGTGAAGCCTAAAGACCCTAGTTCAAGGCTTGATTCCCCAGGTCCCACGTTAGCCAGATGCTCAAGGGGGCACATGCATCTGGAGTTCATTTGCAGTGGCTGGAGGCCCTTGCACGCCCATTCTCTATCTGCCCCTTTCTCTCTCTCTCTGTCACTCTCAAACAAATAAATAAATAAAGATGAACAAAAAAAATTTTTTTTTTAGGGCTGGAGAGATGGCTTAGCAGTTAAGCGCTTGCCTGTGAAGCCTAAGGACCCTGGTTCGAGGCTCGGTTCCCCAGGTCCCACGTTAGCCAGATGCACAAGGGGGCGCACGCGTCTGGAGTTCGTTTGCAGAGGCTGGAAGCCCTGGCGCGCCCATTCTCTCTCTCTCCCTCACTCTCTGCCTCTTTCTCTGTCACTGTCAAATAAATGAATAAAAATAAACAAAAAAAATTTTTTAAATAGTAGCCTGAAATATAAAGCTATGTTTCTCAAAACATATTGAGGAGGGAACTCACAGGGCAACATGATTCTAGTAATTCTCAATCTGGTATTTGCTCTCATTTGGCACACATTATTCTTTTTAAAAGCTGAATTGATTTAAATGTTCTTTCTGGTTTCTTACACAGTTATTTGAGCTTTTCATCCTTAATGATGAGAAGGAACAGAGAAGAAGGGGCATGTGGAGAAAGAGAGGGTTAATGGTTAACATGTTGACATGCCTGCCACCTGGAAGAAATGCTTGTACAAGCAGTCTACATGTCATGCATTCTGTGCTCACAGCAGTCCTTTCTGATGTAAGCAATAGAGGAACAAATTCACAGCAATGCCCAGAGAACATTCGGTGGACGGAGGGACATGGAAAGAGTGCCAGCTCTAGAACTAGGGGCACTGGGTCCAAATCCTGACCACCAGCCACTTATATTTGCTTGGCAATCTTGAAGAAGTTATTTAGTCTCCTCTGACTCAGTGTCCTCCCTCCCTAAAAACTTTCATATGAAAGTAATAACCACACTTACCTTAGAAGTACTATATTTAATCTTAGCATAAATAATACTGTTAATCATTGTTATTATAGTGATGACTTTAGTTGAAATATGCATTAGCACCAATTCAAAGTCAGATTGTATCTCTTAAAGATTTCCAGTGTCAGCAGTTTTGTTCCAACCCTACAGTCTAAAACATGGCTTGTATTTAGTAAATAGAACAAAATGAAAGAATGGACAAACAATTTTGCTAGGACTGAGAAATATGAATGTGAAACATGGAGCCAAATTCTTGCCAAAAGATACTCTCCTAAAAAGAAGTTATTTTTGCTGTGCATGGTGATGCATGCCTTTAGTCCTAGCACTTGGGAGGGAGAGGAGAATCTCTTGGAGTTCAAGGCCAGCCTGAGACTATAGAAGGAGATGGGTAAGCCAGGGCTAGAGTGAAACCTTATCTTGAAAAAAAAAAAAGTATTTTTTCGGGGGGGATTGGTTCAAGGTAGGGTTTTTACTCTAGTCTAGGCTGACCTGGCATTCACTAGGTAGTCTCAGGATGGGAGATAAACATAGAATACAGAGCTGGACATGGTGGCACACACCTACACACGGCTACAGTGAGACCCTACCTAGAAAAACAAACACACACACACACATAGAATACAGTAGCACTTCCCCATAAATCTGTCAAAAGTGGAGCAATAGGACTACTAAATATTACAGTATGCTATAAGACTATCATTTATGTTTAATGGTAGCAATGATGAAAGTTAAGAAAGTGCTTTTAAAGTGTCTCTCCAGATAATAGAAGCATTAGTCAATACCCTCCCACTAAGCATAGAAAATAAACAGGAGAAGGGTGGAAATGCACTCACCACCAATGAGGATCGCTGGCTGTCCCCAGAAGCCTCATAGAACAGCTCTCATGACCTTGCTATCTTGGGCCCCAGAGCACCCTTACTCCCAGTGCATCAGAATTAGATATTCTTATATTCCTTCTC
Organism: Jaculus jaculus; assembly: GCF_020740685.1. Taxonomy (NCBI): domain Eukaryota; kingdom Metazoa; phylum Chordata; class Mammalia; order Rodentia; family Dipodidae; genus Jaculus; species Jaculus jaculus. Next base: position 150,738,228 of record NC_059103.1, read on the forward strand.
TCCTCTACCCCTCTCTCCTCTTTCTACATCCCTTCTTCCCTACTCTCTCCCCAATCAAGCCATAATTATACCAAAAATCTAAATCCCAAATGCTAACTCATACTTATTTATGTAAAGCAAAACTGTTATGAAGTCTAAGATCTTCAACTTGGCAAAAGTAGTACATTTTGCCTTCTATATCCAAAATTATATCAAAATGAAATCATTGGCCTAATTTTGCAGGTCAAACAGACCTTATGTAGAAAATGTGGCTGTTCCAGAAAGCCAAGCGCCACATGTTCTCTCTCATGTGGATCCTAGCTACAGATGACTGGGCTTCTGTGTGAGAATGAAAATACTTAGTAGCAGAGGCCAGTAAGTTGAAAAGGAGACATAAAGGGTGGAGAAAGGAAGGGAGGAGGATACTTAATAGGTTGATATTGTATATATGTAATTACAATGATTGTAACGGGGAGGTAATATGATGGAGAATGGAATTTCAAATGGGAAAGTGTGGGGGTGGGGAGGGAGGGAATTACCATGGGATATATTTTATAATCATGGAAAATGTTAATAAAAATTAAAAAAAAATGTGGCTGTTTGCTTCTGAGCTGCCCACAAAAGGGGCATTTATGTCCATCCCTGACCCTCCATCCTCTACCCCAAAGGTGCCTTGCTGCTGGGACTCAGCTAGGAATCCGTATCCTTGGATGCTTCCTAGGGAAACATGGGCATTATTTGCCTCTAGGACTCACAAGAACCAAAAGTTGCAATTTTACTTTGTACATGTGAACACATGTTAGGGAGATGACTTAGCAGGTAAAGGCACTTGCTCACATATGAACAAGTGAAATCAGATTGACTTTAGCTAAACTTTCATCTATAAGAATTATAAAGTTTATGAAAGAACCTTCTAGCTCTCATTTCTAAGTATTAATCAAAACTCACCTAACCTCCACACAAATACTAGTCAATAGAAATAAGATAAAACAGTACATTATAATCTCAATTATATCTTTAAAAATCTTCATTTACTCACTGGACAGAGAGAGAGACAGACAGACAGACAGACAGGCAGAAAGGGTGTTCCTGGGCTGCCTACCACTGCAAGCCAACCCCACACGCTTGCGCCACTTTGTGCACGGGGCTTCACGTGGATACTGGGGAACGGAACCTGAATCGTCAGGCTTTGCAAGCAAGCATCTTTAACTACTAAACTATCTTTTCCAGCTCTTGATTCTTTTTTTTTTCTTTTTTTTCAATTAAGGTCTTGCTCTAGCCCTGGCTGACCTGGAATTCACTATGTAGTCTCAGGGTGGCCTCAAACTCACAGTGATCCTCCTACCTCTGCCTCCCAAGTGCCAGGATTAAAGATATGTGTCACCATGCCTGGCTTGATTGAATATTTTGTTTTATATTTACTTATTACAGATATAAAGTGCGGGGAAGAGAGAGAAAGAGAGGGAGAAAATGGACATGCTGGGGCCTCTAGCCACTACAAATGAACTCCAGAAGCATGTGCCACCATGCACATCTGGCTTATGTGGGTACTGGGTAACTGAACCTGGGTCCTTAGGCTTCACAGGCAAGTCTTAACCTCAAAGTCATCTCTCCAGCCCTGCTAACACTTTCTAAAGGTAGAGAGAGAATAACTTTGCGTACAGGCGAAACATTATCTTCCCCTAGCCCTTACATACTGCTCTATTTTTTATTTGTCTCACCTGATATTGTTTTCCTAATCAGGTTCAAGGTTCTCCAATTCTTTTTTAAATTTAATTTTGTTTCATATATATTATAACTAGTTATACTCTTTTATCCCCTTCTCCCATTTCCTGGCCCTCTCCTCAGTAGGATTTTTCTGTTCTTACGCATCCCACGGCCACAGCTCCTTCCTCCACTCCACATAAGGACTTTAATCTCTGTCCTAAGAAAAGCTGTGTCTGCTTCCTGGGACAGACTCTGGATCTACCCACAGCAGGCAAAGTCATGCTCAAATGGATTATGCGAGCAAAGGTACTTAGGCCACTGTGGTGGTTTGATTCAGGCGTCCCCCATAAACTTAGGTGTTCTGAATGCTAAGTTCCCAGCTGATAGAGATTTCAAAATTAACGCCTCCTGGAGGCAGTGTATTGTTGGGGGCGGGCTTATGGGTGTTACAGTCAGTTCCCCCTTGCCAGTGTTTGGCACATTCTCCTGTTGCTATTGTCCACTTTATGTGGGCCAGGGGGTGATGTGCACCCTCTGCTCATGTTGTCATTTTCTCCTGCCATCGTGGGGCTTCCCCCTCAAGCCTGTAAGCCAAAATAAACCTCCATTTTCCCACAAGCTGCTCTTTGTTGGGTGATTTCTGCCAGCAACGTGAACCTGACTGCAACAGCCACTTTTCATTTATTCCAAAGATACACAGTCAACACCTATCACTACTTATTTGAGTTTTTTTTTTTTTTTGAAAAGCATTAATTTTAGCTTCAAATAGTTCAACAAGGGCTGGGGAGATGGCTCTGTGGCTAAAGGTGCTTACTTACAAAGCCTGCGGCCAGGTTTGATTCCCTAAATACCCATGTAAGCCACATGCACCAAGTGGCTGAGGCATCTAGAGTTTATTGGCAGCAGCAAGGGGCCCTGGCAAACTCATTCTCATTCTCTGTCTGCCGGCTTGCAAATAATTAAACAAAAATATTTTTAAAACTAGTTCAACAACTAGTTCATGCATCCTTATTCACACCAGCTTCCGGGACTAAGTGTTGCTAAGGCCACAGTTCTAAGTCTCTGTGTGCTTACTTAACAAGGTTGTGTGAGTGTGCATGTGTAAGCATATGCACATGCATTCAATGCAGAACGGGGACCATGAGATGGGAGAAGAGGAGGAGAAATAGAGGGTAGTAGGATTCTTGTGCCATGAAAATGGGGAGTATGATGTGAGGGGAAGGAAAGCGACCAGCAGGAGAGGCAGAAGGCAGTGAGAAGGCCAGTGAATACAAACAAAATGTAATGACATCATATAGATACCCATAATGAAACCTATCACTGTGTATTATAATGAGAGAACCAAAAATAAATAGCTAGATCACAGCAAGCAGGGATTGAGAGGACAATCTGTATGACTAGGAACAGAGATGGAGACTGTATTTTCCTTCCTGCTTATACTTCAGAATCTCATAGTTGATTCTTCTAACACCTGATTGCATAATCAGAGTGGCCATGAACAGAGAGGAAAGTTTTGCTCAATATCACAAGGACTGCTTTGAACATGACTAGACTAACTTTTGAATGCATTTTCTACTTGCAAACTATGAAACTATCTTCTATGCATAAATAATACTTAATAAAGAAATGATAAAACAATTAAAAACTATCATGTAGTTAGACAAAAGTGTTAAAAGATGGGTCAGTGGTTAAAGGCATTTGCTTACACAGCCTGACAACCCAGATTCAACTCCCCAGCACCCATGTAAAGCCAGATGCACAAAGTGATGCATGCATCTAGAGTCTGTTTGCAGTGGCAGGAGGCCCTGGCATGCCCGTATTCATTCTCTCTCTCACAAGTAAATAAATAAATTAAGTTTAAAAGTATATGGCAATGGTGATATTTCTTGATTTATTTTTTTTTGGGGGGGGTCTCATGCTAGCGCAGGCTGACCTGGAATTCACTATGTATTCTCGGGGTAACCTTGAACTCATGACGATCCTCCTACCTCTGCCTCTCAAATGCTAGGATTAAAGGCATGCGCCACCACTCCCGGCATTTCTTGATTTTTTTGGTACATATGCGTGTGTGTGTGTGTGTGTGTGTGTGTGTATGTGTGTGTGTGAGCCAGAGGTTGGCATCAGGTGTCTTCCTCAATGGCTGTCCACCTTAGTTTTTGGGCCTCTCACTGACCCTCAAAGCTCATTGATTTGGCCTCCTATCTCCAAGTTCTCAGCACTGGCATTTCAGGTGTGCATCTCCATGCCAGCTTTTACATGAACACTAGAGATCTAAACTCAGGTCCTCCTGCTTGCTCAGCAAGAACTTTGCCAACTGAGTGGTCTCCTCAGCCCTAGTAATGGTAAGATCACTTACATTTGTCTTACCCTTGCAGAAAAGTAGAATAAGCCATATACGACAAAAGACAACATCATGAGGCAGAGCATATGTAGTCTATTATAATTATGTAGTGGGACCCAAGTGAAGAAGAATTCCAACATCCTCACAAAAGCACCAGAGAAACAAAAGCATCAAAACAAACAAAGTCAAACATTAAAAGGGAGGAATTCTACATACCATGGTAGAGAAAAATTAAAAAGAAACTTCAAAAATCATTTCCATATTCCTTAAGCACAGGGTCAAAGTCTTCTTTTTCATTTGCCCATCACCCATGGCATGTGCCTTTCCTCCCTCAGAACGAAAAGACACAGAGAAGAAGGCTCTGAAATCAAGACGACCGCGCAGTGGACAGACGCGTGCGCCCACCGGGCCACGGGCTCGAATCTCGCACACTGATCTCACACAACTGCTAGACAGCAGTGAGGGTTCAAGCTCTCCTTACCTAAAGGAATGTGAAAAGGCTTGGAATCTGTAAGAAGCCAGAGTAAGCATTAACAAAAGGAAGCTCTGATAAATCTGAAACAATTTCACCTACGTTTAAAAGGTTGCATGCTCCACACAGGCCCTAAAGCGACACAAATACAGTTGGCATAAAAAGAGGCGAGAGCTCCCAGCAGATGCACCTGTACATGTAATTATGAACAGTTCAAGAAAGCATCTATTACATTGTTCTTAGAATGATGAGGCTTCTAGTATAATGAACAGAGAATTCATTTTAGTACAAAACACAATACGTCGACTAAAATGTACTCAACATAACAAAATTCTGGTTGTAAAAATTCACTTCCCCAGAAGTAAAATATAAAAACAACATGCAATCTGGGCTTAGAAACACCTCCCCCCGCCACACACACCACAAATTGTGTATACAAACAGAAGCACAGACAATAAGCCACACTGAGCATCTTCACACTACTATAACCTATGTGGGTGGATGGAGGCTCAAAAGCACCATGAACGGCTTTACCAAAATGACAAGGAAAATTCTAAAAACTGATCCAAATACAAAAAACTATTTAAAAAAAATCAAGATTTGGGCCTAGGCATGAATGCAGGCACAGCTTATGGGGTGAGGTACAAATCAATGCACAAAGGAACAATTTGTGACCACATACAGGAAGCGAAGCCAGTCTCATTCCGCGCATGCACTTTAATGCCCTCAGAATCACCCTCAAGAGAACCCCCAATAAACACAAATTTGAAAACACTAAAGACATACTTGCACCGTGAGATCAACAAAGTCCAAAAAGATGCAAAATTTGCAACCAGAATTTTCAATATCCCTTCGTGGGTTTATAACGCAATCATTTTAGAGGGTAGGATACTAGGCTTAGAAGTACTTTAGGTCCTAGTTTTGAGGCATGCCCTCCATCACTCTAACAAAGGAGACCCCAGCAGAACTCGGAGACAAAGTCAGGAGCCAAAAGCAACCACAGTGAGAGGCGAGTTTGCGCCCCACTCCGTGACTGAGGGGAAATGCAGACATACTTCACGTCTTCCAGCTTTCTGGTGATGACTGAGCCAACTGATGAAAACGCGGCTGAAGCTTTCTGTCCCGCCTGAGATAAGGTTTCAGATGTCTTCTTGTATCTGTAGTCAATGATAAATGAACAGGGGACAAAAAGTCAGCTAAGTTTTTCTAATATCAATTATTTCCACTGTACTAGTCACCTCTTAGAGAACTCAAAAATCAAACGGTTTGTAGAACTTCTAATATCCTTCATAACCATCGGGGCACCAGTAATCCCTCATCAGCATCATCTGCAGTGCCCTGGACCGGCGGGGGGGGCGGGGGGGGCGGGGGGGGTGGGGGGAGAGACACAGGCCTAAAAAGAATAATCCAAGAAATCAGAGTGGAGCCCATTACTAGGTCACCCTATCCTTAACCCCCAAGCCACCAAAACAGAAAAAGAAAGAAAAGCTACTGTGCCTGTGTTAAGGATTCTAGATGTCAAATGGCAAAACTTCCAGACCCTGGAGAGTTAACATGCTGCAGGACTGAAGCCAAATTATCTTGGGCTGTTTTTAGTGTTTATGAAAGCTCTTCATGCCCACCCGTGTGTCTACCCTAACATGGTGATTATCAAAACCTTTAAATGTATTCTTAGGACACCACTAGCTCCCACCGACCCAAAAGCTAAGGACGTCACCTGAGAGCCCCCGAGAGCTACGCAGAGTTTTTTCCACTTTGCCGTAATTCACCCACCTGTGGTCTCCACCAATGTCTTGGATAAAGGCCTTGGTCTATGAATTCCTCTGCTCTCTACCCACTGAAATTCCATGTGACTGCTTACATGTAAGAATGTATCTTTTGGGGTCATCTGAATCCACGTTCTCAGGCCACAGTCATATTTAGCTCAAGAAAAAAAGAATCTTATATTCTGTAGGGTGAGAGCTGTGGTTTTGCATTGACCGGCAAGAGCACTCAAGGAACAAAACTGAAAATAAGCCAGAGTCTGCAGGAAATTATACCCTTCTTCCACCCTTCAAGCCAAACAAAGCAAAATTAAAATCAAATTCCTCAGATGCCTTTTACAATGTTATTTCACATAAAGGGGTCAGAAGCAAAAAGTAGGGCTCATATATACCCAAATACAATTTATGGGCATATACTTGATAGTACACTTTGTTTTCACTGGTCATATTTTGGGAGGTACTATTGAGAGATAGCAAAAGAAAAAAATGGTAGAGCCAAGTATATTTGTGCAGTATGTTCTACTGTACAAATATTTAAGTGGCATCCATCCCATCATCCTTTAATTATTGCTAGTCTTAAAATAATAGACACTACAGATAGAAAATATGGTATAATGCTGTTATCAATCATTTCTAGATTATAAACTAAACTTATAACAGGGAGAAATTGGTAATTATGCAAAAAATTTAGTCCTTTTGAATCCATCTAATATCATAATCATGTGGCTATGAAAATCACAGTAATAGGGTTTCCAATGAATAAGTTTACCCAGCCTGCTTTGCTTTACTGCATGAATGAAACTGATGGTTAAATTTCAAAAGTAATGATTAACAGTTTTTTGGTCACATGATGTGTTATAGTGTAACAATTCACACTATTTGTGCTAAAAAAAAGTCCGTTATTGTAAAACACCGAATGGAACTATTTTACCTGAACTAGATTTTATGTAAAAGTAGGTAGAATTTTTGCTATGCTGTAACTGTCATGTATTCTGGTATTTGATGTGAGATGGCTGCTCTTTTATTAATGAGACATGAAAATCATGTCTCAACAAACTTAAATGAATATTTCAGAATAAATTATTGCTATATATAAACTAAAAAAAATTATGGGCATAAAAGTCTGTTATCACTTTTTAAATTTTGTCTTTGTATAGCTACCAAGGAGGACCTGCTGGGCTCTCAACAGACTACAGACAAGAGCCCAGTGCCTACAAGAATCCTTACTGTGAAATGTGGTAAAGCATAAAGTGTAACTTTTCACCCCTCTTAATGGCTACCAACAGCAAAACAAAAGCCAAAATATGGTATTTACAAAAATGGCTAAGCTCTCTCACTGCAGAAATGATTGTTCAGGAAATTTTTTTAATACATTCAGATCAAATACCAGGAGCAAACATGGTTTATGGTTAACATAGTCAAAGATTAGTTTCCTGATATATTTTCCCACTGCCAACTAATATGGGAAGTCAGTGGACCAAGAGTGGACATTGGGGCCACACATGTAGAAAAGTGGTGGAGCACTTGTCTAGCATAAGCAAAGCCCTAGGTTCAATCTCCAGTGTGGGGAGTATGAAGGGTGGTGGCGAAAGGCTCTCAGTACTGCCAGGTGGGATGCAGATGGCCTCACTGCCACTGAGTAAGTGATCGGTCGCTCCTAAGCTCATCAATTCTGACATAAAACTGTTTAAACCTGGACCCTCTGCGTCAAGAAAGGAAACTGCATTGTGCAAATGCTGTGTCCTAATTTATGTGATCAAAAAGAAAAAGTTGAAGGGATTGGCCTCTGGCATTAGCATATATGAGACTGTGACTGAAGAATCTTGTGATATTAGGGCAAGGTGATAAAAGATCAGTTCCAAATATGGCCATACCTGAGTTCAAATCTGACCTCCACCATTTTGAGATATCTGGGAGCTCAAAATTTCACTTATCAGGGCTGGAGAGACGGCTTAGCAGTTAAGCACTTGCCTGTGAAGCCTAAGGACCCTGGTTCGAGGCTCGGTTCCCCAGGTCCCATGTTAGCCAGATGCACAAGGGGGCGCACGCGTCTGGAGTTCGTTTGCAGAGGCTGGAGGCCCTGGCGCGCCCATTCTCTCTCTCTCCCTCTATGTCTGTTGCTCTCAAGTAAATAAATAAATAATTTAAAAAAAAAAAAAAAAAGCAAAGGAGCCTGCTTGGCCCTTGGGGCTAAAAAAAAAAAAAATTTTTTTTTCACTTATCAGCTGGGTGTGGTGGCAAAGGTGGGAGGATTGTCATGAGTTCGAGGCCACCCTGAGACTAGAAAGTGAATTCCAGGTCAGCCTGGACTAGAGTGAAACTTTACCACAAAAACCCCAAAATAAATAAATTCACTTATCTACGTCCCTTCCTTCCTTCCTTCCTTCCTTCCTTCCTTCCTTCCTTCCTCCCTTCCTCCCTTCCTCCCTTCCTCCCTTCCTCCCTTCCTCCCTTCCTCCCTCCCTTAGAATTCTCTCACCACTGTTCTGCTGGGCTATTCTGAGGACTAAATGACACTGTGGCTCATACCAACCCAATCTATCCCCCTATCTTATCTTATATGACTACTAAGTGATTAAGGGTGGGTGATGTATACAGCATGGTCAAAGGGCAAAGAGATGACCGGAACCCCAGGCTAGATGGAGCAAGATGACAAGAGATTTGATCATGTTTCTCAGAAGGGCATGAAATTTAAAACTTATGGAGTATTTCTAGAATTTTCTATTGAACAGTAAGGAACTAAAACCTCAGGAAGAGAAAACATGATAATGAAGAACTGTTTCACTATAATTTGGGGCCTGAATTTTGTTCTTTCAACTTGCACATGAAGTTGCTCTGTATTCCCTAGGATGGTCTAGAAAACTGAAGTTAGAAAAGAAGCCAGACATGGTGGCACATGCCTTTAATCCCAGCACTTAGGAGGATCGCCATGAGTTCAAGGCTAGCCTGGGGACTACAAAATAAATGCCAGGTCAGCTTGGGCTAGAAGCAAGACACTGTCTCGAAAACCTAAAAATAAATAAATAAATAAGTAAATAAAAAGAGTTAGGTGCACAGGAGAAGTGGAAAGAAAGAAAGCTGTAAAAGTGCCATCATCCCCTTTCTGTTCCTCTCCCCAGAGAAAGGGTGCAGAGGTGTCCCATGCACTGTCTAGAAAAACTCACGATCACAAAGACATACGCAGATGTTGCTGTCACATCTTGCCACCCTTTGGCGATGTTCTGCTTTAGCTCCTGAAGCGAGTTGATTCCCAGTTTCCGCTTGATTTCTGCCAGGTGCTTCTCTTTTGCTGCTAACACTTGAGACAGAGTCTGGACTTCTTCTTCTAGCTATAAGGAACACAGGACAGCCAAGAGTCATTCAGTAAGTTAAGGATATTAGAGCACAACTACGTTCGAAACACTAACATCGTTTCAATTTTTAAATTCATTTCGCTGGATCTTTACAAATGCAAGGCTGTTACATTGGTGGTCTGCAGAGCTCCATGGACATAGCTGTCAGTTGTCCCCTTATGCTTCCCTACTCAATTACCTCATAAGCCTAGGGGCTTCAACTCTTTATAAGCATAATACTCAAGTAACCCTGTGCCCACTCTGCTGACTTCAGACTCAATTCTCCTCCTAGAAAATTTCTATATGGACATACCAATATGATTTCCCACTTACGGGCTGGAGAGATGGCTTACTGGTTAAGGCTTGCCTGTGAAGCCTAAGGACCTACGTTCTATTCCCTAGTTCCCATGTAAGCCAGATGCACAAGGGAGCACATGTGTCTGGAGTTTGTTTGCAATAGCTAGAGGCCCTGGCATGCCCATTTTCTCTCCCGCAAATACATTAATAACATTTTGTTTTAATGAATTCCCTTGCCAGGCATGGTGACAACATACCTTTAATCCCACCACTCAGGAGGCAGAAGTAAGAGGATCACCATAAGTTCGAGGCCAGCCTGAGACTACATAGTGAATACCAGGTCAGCCTGGGCTAGAGTGAGACCCTACCTCAAAAAACATAAACAAAAAAAAAAAACAAAAAAAAAACACCAAAACAAAAGAATTACCATTTATATACTAGATAAAAATAATCTCCACCTCCCCCCAAAGCATATACCACCAGTCCAAACCCAAATCCAACCTTCCTGTAAGAATTTATACTGGATCTGTCAACCCCAGGGCCTACCAAAGCCACTGTCATCATAATGTAATGGGGCTTTTCCCAGAGAGCTCTGTGGGGCTCCCATGGGGGCTCCTGAACCAACAGCCCCCATCATCCCACAGCCAAGAACTAGTGATGTGGCTGGTAGGAAAGCAGTAGTAACCATCTTTTTCCCACAGGAGCCTCATTTGAAGAACGGGGCTCAATACTGGGAGAAGCTGAAAAGATTGGGAAGCAGCATCGTGGAAGCATAGCTCGGGACGATGAGACTGAGAGGTGGCAGGAGCCAAAATGCAAAATAGAAGAGAAGACTAAATCCTGGAAAACAGGAGGACAGCGAGCAGAGGCAAGCAGTCACCATGGGCAAGACACGTTTTGTCCCCAAAACTAAAACAATTTCCTCAAGTATATTCATTGACATTCAAGATCCGTGTATAAATGCATCCCTTGGGTTGCTGCAAAGCATTTGTTGTGTTTTCTTCTCATATTCTGCTTCTCAGTGCACTTCTGGGCTGGAGAGATGGCTTAGCGGTTAAGTGCTTGTCTATGAAGCCTAAGGACCCCAGTTCGAGGCTCAATTCCCCAGGACCCCCATTAGCCAGATGCACAAGGGGGCGCTCGCGTCTAAAGTTCATTTGCAGTGGCTGGAGGCCCTGGCGTGCCCATTCTCTCTCTCTGTCTACCGCTTTCTCTCACTGTCACTCTCAAATAAATAAATAAAAATGAACAAAATTTTTTTTTTTTAATGTGACTTCTAAAACTGGGTCAAATAATTGAGTTCTGGTGAGCAAAGAGGATTGTGTATTTGTTCCAGAGGGAGGGAAAGAGCCCTTCAACATGAAAAGATGTATTTATAAAACACTGGCAGCTAGCATCATACCCAGGTTTAAAAACTAAACAAACTGAAAACTACCCTTCTAAGATCAGGAAAAGGGGTGCCCATGTTCACAGCTGCTATTCCACTACAGATTTTAGTCAAAGCAAGTATACCACGAACTTTAATAAAAGGCACCCAAAATGGAAAGGAAGAAAAGCACTTATCTTTAACCAGAAACCATAACTTTATATGTAGAAAATCCTAAAGAATCTATACACATATAAGAGAAGTCCATTATTGCTCAGAAACAAACCCAATGAAATGTCAAGATAGAAGAACTAATTTACAGGTTTAAGTTGTACTTCTATACCACAGGGATAAACAAAATAAAAAAAAAAACTCTAAGATTGAAAATCAGGCTCGGGGTGGAATGTATCCCTAACATGTACGTAGCAGACAGCTTCAGGTTCGCTGAGATGAACTTCCAGACCAGGCACAGTTATGGAGGAAGGGATGTATCGAAGCTTACAGATTCAGGGGAAGTTCCAGAACGGCAGAAGAAGTTGGCCCCCTTTTAAAGGGCCAGGCAGAGAGAAAAAAAGTCAAAATCCACACTGCACAGCACACTTCAGGAACTCCAACTAGGCATACGTTCGTTGCACATCTTTAGATTGGAATTTCAACTCCACCACACCTTAGGGCTGACACCAAGATCCACCCAGTGACACCTCCTCCAGCCAGGTGGCTGCAGATCTAAATTACAAACTGTCATAAAACAGTGAACATGTTGGAGGCCATCTATTCAAACTATCACAACATGCATGGGCCTGGGTTTTATAACCACAACCACAAATAAATAAGTAAATAAATAAATAAATTATGAGTAAAAGTAACTACTTGAATCTAAAGAGCTGTATACAAGAAACTACAAAGCACTGGTAAAAGAAATTAAGGGGCTGGGGAGACTGCTCAGCGGGCATGATAGAGCTGTGATGACCTGAGGCCAGATCCCTAGGAGCACGTAAGCCGGACGTAGTGGTGCAGCTGCCAACGGGAAGAGAACCTGGCTCAGCCAAGGTGCAGGGTGAAGACCGACACCCAAGGCTGTGCTGACCCCCCCCCCAGCTGCACTGAGGCAAACAAGTCTCTCTCTCTCTCTCTCTCTCTCTTTCACACACACACACACACACACACACACACACACACACACACACACACACACGAAACTAAATAAATGGAAAGATGCTCCACATTATTGTTACTGTTAAAATGACCTACAGATGCAATGCCAGTCCTACAAAATCTCAACGGTGTGTGTGTGTGTGTGTGTGTGTGTGTGTGTGTTTGTGTTTGGGAAAGCAGATTCTGAGAGTGACATGGAGTTACAATAGACCCTGAATGTTAATTTTTAAAAAGAGAAAGGCCAAGGACTCACACTTCCAGATTTTAAAACTTACTAAAGCAGCTGGGGAGACAGCTCAGACAGAAAAGGGCTTGCCTCACAAGCATAAAAAGGGGAGCTCTATCCCTAGGTACCCCTCCCCCAAATACACACAATGGGCTAGAGAGATGGCTTAGAGGTTATGGCACTTGCCTGCAAAGACTAAGAACCCAGGTTCTATTTCCCAGTACACACATAAGCCAGATGCACATGGTGGCACATGAATCCGGAGTTTGTTTGCAGTAGCTAGAGGCCCTGGTGCACCCATTCTCTTTCCCTTTCTAATAAATAAATAAATAAATATATTTTAAAAAGTCACACAAGGTAGCATGCGGCTGTCATCCCAGCACTGAAGAGATGGAGACAGAAGGATCCCTGGTAAGCCATTATAGCCTCCTTGGTGATTTCCAGGCCAATGAGAGAACCTGCCTCAATAAAAATAGATGGTAATGGAGTTAACCAGCAGTGTATCTGTGAGCTACACAGCTGACCAGCCAGGTAAGATGTGGCAACTGGTGCAATGGTGGCATGTGTGTCATGGGAAAAACCAATCACTCTCTAACTGGTTTTGAGACTAGCTCCACTGAAGGGAAGTCTTGCCTGGTACACTAAGTAAAAGCTAATGGCTAGGAAGATGGTGAGGGGTTACGACTACTGTTGTTTGGCTAAATGGATACATGATGGTGACCAAACTGCACTCTACATACTTATGTTTATGCCACTCTTGGTTTTAGTCAGAGAAGCTTCTCTTCAGGTGGTGATGACTACTGAGGAGACTCAAAACTCATCAAAGTGCTAAGAAGTGACAGTGGAGTGTTCAGCACCAGGAGACATCTCTATTACACCCTCCAAGGCTCAAGGATCATTGTGGAAGAGGCTATAGAATAATTATTAAGGGCCAAAGGATGTGGGGGAGTGCTTTGTACTGCTGGCTTCCAGGCTTGGCCACTGCATTCATGACCTCACAGTGGCTGATGCTACCTACACAAGACCTGCATAACATGTGAGCAAAGAAGAGATGACATCAAAATAGAAGAGGGACTACTAAGAAAGAGGAAGGGGCTCAGTGTAGAGGGGACATAGGAGAAGGATAAAGGGGGGACAGTGGGAGGGATTATGATTACCTTGTGTATATGTACTGTCAATAAAATGCTACAAAATGAATTATAAAAAAAAGGGAGGCAGGGTGTGGTGGTGCACACCTTTAATCCCAGCTCTTGGGAGCAGAAATAGGAGGATTGCCATGAGTTCAAGAGTACTCTGACAGTACAAAATGAATTCCAGGTCAGCCTGGGCTAGAGTGAGGCCTTACCTTGAAAAACATTAAAAAAAAAACAAAACAAAAAAAACCACAAGGTAGATGCTGCCTGAGGAATGGCATCTGAGGATATCATCATACACACATGCTTAGAATTGACTTCGTGGAGAATAATCTGTACAGTAATAATCAGAGACGCTGAGTGTGGTTTGATTCAGGTGTCCCCCATAAACTTAGATGTTTTGAATGCAAGGTTTGTTCCCAGCTGATGGAGATTTGAGAATTAACATCTCCTGAAGGCAGTGTACTGTTGGGGGCAGGCTTATGATGTTATGGCCAGCTTCGCCTTGCCAGTGTTTGGCACACTCTCCTGTTCCTGTTGTCTACTCTATGTGGGCCAGGGGGTGATGTCCACCGTCTGCTCATGCCATCATTTTCCCCTGCCATCGTGGAGCTTCCCCTTGAGCCTGTAAGCCAAAATAAACCTCTTTTCACCACAAGCTACTCTTGGTTGGGACCAGCAATGTGAACCTGACTGCAACACTGATAAAATTAATATGTAAAAGAATGAAGATAAGAATGAAGTTCAGCTCCTACCAACAATGTACAAAAAAATAATTCAAATGAAATGAAGAGCTTAAATGTAACAGCTATTATAGAAAGTTCTAGCAGAAAACACAGGAGGAAATTTTAATAATTTAGGACTTGGAAATGAGTCCTCAACTACAACGCTAAAAGTACAGGCAGCTAAATGAAAAATAAAATTTGACTTTTGAAAAATGTAAAACTTTTGTGTACCCATGGACACTATGAAGGAAGTAAACAGATAAGCTAGAGAATAAGAAAAAAATGTTTGGAAGCCACATGTCTGATAAGGATGGTGGGGGGGAGAACACGTATTAAGAATGTCATGAGGGCTGGAGGGATGGCTTAGCAGTTAAGGCAGTTGTCTGCAGAACCAAAGGACCCACGTTAGCCAGATGCACAAGGGGGCGCACATGTCTGGAGTTCATTTGCAGTGGCTGGAGGCCCTTGGGTGCCATTCTCTCTCTCTCTCTCCCTCTCTTTCTCTGTCAAACAAATAAAATAAAGGGGCTGGAGGGCTGGCTTAATGGTTAAGGCATTTGCCTGTAATGCCAAAGGACCCAGGTTCAATTTCCCAGAACGCACATTAACCAGATGCACAAGGGGCACATGTGTCTGGAGTTCCTTTGCAGTGGCTGGAGGCCCTGGCATGCCCATTCTCTATGTCTCTCTCTCTCTCTCTCTCTCTCTCTCTCCCTCTTTCTCTCTCAAATATATAAATAAATAAAAAATATTAAAATAATATAAAATAAAATAAAGGAGAAACAAAAGAATGTCATGAAATTGCTGATCATAATATAAAACGATGTCACTGCTATGGAGAACAGTTTGGTGATTCCCACAAAAGGTTAATTGTGGATTTATCAAAAGATATAGGAATGCAACTTCTAGACATATATGTAAAACAACTGAATTGAAAAGAGTATTTGTACATAAATGTTGCTAGCTCACTATCCACAGTAGACAATAAACTAAGCGGCCATCAGTAGATGAATGAAAAATCAAAATATGGTGGATGAATAGTAGAGAGTGTTACTCGGCATAACAGGAATGAATTAGTGATAGCTGTTACACCAGTAATGACCCTTGAAAACATTACACGTAGTGAAAGAATACACAGATAGGTGTGATTCCATTTGTGGGAAATACCCAGGAACTAGTTAAATGCGCGGGAGAAAGCAGAGTAGCGGCTGTGAGGCGCCGAGAGCAGGGGCCGAGGAGTGACTGCTCCATGGGAGGGGATGACCACAGCACACTGTGAATGTCACTGAACTGGACACTTTAAACCACACTGCTCTGCTGTATGGATTTTATAGAAGGAAATTAAGAAAACAGGAAGTGAGGCTGAAGTTAGAAGGGAGGAATGCAGAAAAGGAAGGAGTAAGGAGGTGGCTTAGATCCATAACAGAGACCAGGATCAAGGTAATGAATGTCACTAAAGCCCCACAGTGAGGTCCCCCTAGTAGATACTCCACTGTGACCCTACTTCTGAGACCCACCTCACCCACACACGTTTCATCATATAAAAACCAACTGGGATCACTGTCTTCCTCCTCTGCCCGAAGCAAGACTTTAGGATGCATACAATCATGGTGGCTTCCTTCCCTGGGGCCGGTCGCCGCTGTTCCGGCATGCTCTGGAAGCCCAGCGGGCATGGCATTTCACCTGCAAAGTGTGACGTTTCCAAAGAAATGGCCCAAGCCAGGGGTGGCAGTGCATGCCTACCGTCCCTGCGCTTGGGCGGCTGAGGTAGGAGGGTTTCCATGAATCTGTGGCCAGCCTAGGGCTACAAAGTGAGTTTCAGGTCAGCCTGAGCAAGAATGAAACCCAACCTAGAGAGAAAGAAAAAAAAGAAAAGGAAAGGAAAGGAGAGAAAAGAGAAGAGAGAGCATGTCCCTTGACCTTGGCAAGTTCTCGTTTCAGCGCCTCCTTCTCATCTTCCGACAGGGCCTCCGTGGCGTTGAGTGTGGCGGCCGCATCCTCTCCTTCCTCAGGAACTGGCTCTGTCCTCAGTAAACCTGTGGGGAAAGGAAGAAGAGAAGGATGTCGAATTTGAACACGAAATTAAATTCCCCTGGAAGCTGTTCCATTGTCGCAGCCAGAATAAAACCCCTGAGGTCAGATCCACCAAGTCCCCATTCTGCACCCTCAAATGACCCGGGTGTCTCAGTAAGGTACATAAGAAAAGTCAAGGCTAGCCAACAAAAACCACCAAGTTAGATGATCAAAATATGAATTGGCAATCTATAACCTTCTCCCAGTTTCCATTCACACTGTTTGTAAGAATATAATTAGGGTAGAGCAGAAGAGAAGCCAAGAATGTACATAGTGTTGAGATCCATCTTTATGCTGGTATGGTGGCACCCACTTATAATTCTAGCACTTGGAAGGTACAGACAGTGGATCAGGAGTCCAAGGCCATCCTCAGCTGTACACTGTGGTTCAAGGCCAGACTGGGCTACCTGAAATTGTGCCTTAAAAAAAAGAAAGGGAAAGAAAGACAGCCAGGCAGACACAGACAGACCATCTGAGCACTTTTCAAATGTTGTACATGGGACTGGGAGATGGCTCAGTAGGTGGAGTACTTGCCATGCAGTATGAGGACCTGAGTCCCGACCTCCAGCTCCCACGACAAAGCAAGTCACAGCGCGACATGCTGGTATCGCAGTGCTGGGCAGACAGACGGGAGGCTCACGAGGGCTGCCTGGCGAGCTAGTCTAACTGAAGAGTGCGCAGGTTCAGTAAGAGACCATGTTTCAGGAAATAAAAGTGCTCAGTGGTTGAAGACTACACATTAGCCCCTGACCTCTGCATGCATGCACACACGTGTGCATTCATGTGCACACAAACACACACCAAAAATAAAAGAGCTGCATAGTTATATCAGTGCAGATCAACAGGAAAGATTTAAGGTCCTGCACACTCGCCCAGGGGAGAGACTGCGCTGCGCCTCCTGTGCATATGACACCCAATATCTAACAACTTCCTCAAGAAGCCACTGACCAAATGTCCTAATGTCCTTATTCCGTTTCCTTCCATGTGGTAGGGGAGGTAAGAAATAACTTGTTGCTTTCCTTAAATTGGTATCCTTCGAAGGAACTCAGTGTGGCTGGGTTAGGTGGCACATCCCTGTAAGCCCAGCACTTAGGAGGCTCAGCCAGAAGGATTGTTCCAGGCTGTTGCATAGCAAATTCCTCCTAACTATTCCTTCCCAAGGGAGGAGGGAATCATAAGGTCAACATGCCTGGGAGAAATGAAACTTAATAGGTCACATACACCACCACTACACTACCCGAGGTTATAGGCGTAGTAAACAAATCGATCTGAATTGAAGCACTCCCTTCAGAAGGGAGGAGGGAGTCCAGAAGTCAACAAGTCTGGGGAAAAGGTTGCAAGATCCCTCCCAAGGACACATAAAGGGTAAACAATTGCTTGAGGAGAGCCTCTCCACCAAACAAGAGCTGCCTGCGGGTTGTGCACTGTGCTTGTGAGACCCAGCTTCGGTGAGTCATCATCTACACTGACATGGGCTTTTCAGTAACACGGCCACCTTTGAGTCATCCATTCATCCGGTAAGCAGCCCCTCACCACGCTCTGTAAGTAAACCCAATAAACTCATTGGTTCGCCAAAACCAGTTTCAGTGTCATCTCCTTTGGTCTGTCTTCTGTGCCCTATCTGGGGAGCAGATGTGTATTAGCCTCTCTCCCTGGAAAGATTCCTGCAACAACGCCAACCTGAGCTCCACACTGAGACCATGCTCAAAGGAAACAGAAGAGGCTGGAGAGATGACTCAGCCACTAAGGCACTTGCCTGCAAAGCTGAAGGACCTGGGTTTAATTCCCCAGTACCCACCTAAAGCCAGATGCACAAAATGGTGTGTCTGGAGTTTGTTTGCAATGGCTAGAGGCCCTGGCATGCCCATTCTCTCTATCTTCCTCTCTCTTTGTAAATAAACAAACATTATGTGTGTGTATGTGTTTGTGTGTGTATATATGGTGGCACATGCCTTTAATCTCTTTCAAATAAATAAATATTTTTTAAGAGGAAAAAGAAAAAAACCTAATGTGTATATGTAGAGAGGGACAACTTCCCAAAGTGGAGCAGCTGCCCTCAGCTCTCCTTTTCTTGCCTAAGCTTCACTCAAAAGCTATGGAAGCCCAAATCTTGTGTAGAAAACAGAATGAGTCACAAAAAGTATTGCTATGGTTTGAATGCAAAATGACTTCCACAGGCTCTTGTGTTGAAACATTTGGTTCCCTCTTGGTGGCACTGGTTTGAAAGGTAGAACCTTCAGGAGGTAGAGCCTTGCTGGAGGAAGTGAGTCATTGTGGTGCTCCATGAGCTTCTATAGCTTGGCCCTACTTCCTGACTGTGGATACAATGTGACCAGCTGCCATACTGGGCCACCATGCCTGGACTGTGTCCTCTCAAACTATACACCACAATAAACCCTGTCTTCCATAAGTGGCTGCTGTGAGGTTTTTTGACACAGTGAGAAAAGCAAGACATATCTTAACTTAAATGTTTTTATGTGTGTTATGTATGGTATGCATGCATGCATGCAAGTGCCTGTGGGTGGGCACATGTATACAGGTGAGCATGCACATATGTGTGCATGTGTGTGTAGACCAAAGGTCGACATTGAGTGTCTTCCTTGGCCACTTAGAGCTCACTGACTTGCTAGACTGACTACCCAGTGAGCCCTAGGGATCCACCTGTCTCTGCCAGAATTCCCAGTGCTGGAATTACAGGTGTGTTCCACCAAGCCTGTATTTTATGTGGATCTGAGGGATCTGAATTCATGTCCTCTTGGTTGTGCAACAAGCACCTTACTCAATCAGTCATTGCCTCGGTCCTCTAACTTTTAAAATCAAAATGAATGTACAGGCTGGGCATGTGGTGCATGTCTTTAATCCCTATACTTGGGAGGCAGAGGTAGGAGAATCACCATGAGTTCGAGGCCACCCTGAGACTACATCATAAATTCCAGGTCAGCCTGGGCTAGAGTGAGACCCTACCTCGAAAAACAAAAACAAACAAACAAAAAAGAATTTACCAAATCTATGATGGTCAGAATGTCACACTGCTGACACTGCCTTTTGCTTCAGGCTACCAAGTGGCTTTGTATGACAATTCAATTATGATCTTGTCTTGCTTTAAACTTGTGGAACTCTGCTGATCATAGATACTGTTTGCATCAATTTTGTCTTTGCCAAAACATCATACTAACCTATTATTTTATTACTGAGCTTTCTGTTATTTCTTAAACATTCCTCTACCTGTGGCCTCTCTTGTCTTTCCTCATCACAATCTGCCTATCTGTTCCCAGGTCACAGACTTGGGGTTTCAGTCACTCTGGCAACAGATTACTGCCATGTTGTGCAGCTGTCTGAGCAATGAGTTCTCTCCCAGAGCAAGATGCCAGCAAGCAGATGAAGGCAATGTGGGCCAGTGGGAGAAAAAAAGGAAGGGAATGCCCACTGCTGAACAGGCTGCCAGCACCATGGTACACATAACGACACAGATCAAAATACACGTGAACCCTGAGTACATGTCACGGAGGCACGCAGAATAGTAATTATTGTGTACTGTTTAATTGTATTAATTACAATAATAATCACCCCACATAGCTATACCAAAACAGTGACTACCCACATGGTATTTAAAAGAATTGTTAAAGGCATAAAAGACAAACAGACCTATTGAAGCCACACCTTGGACTAGCATAAAAATATGATTTAGGCCAGATGTGGTAGCACATGCCTTTACTCCCAGCACTTAAGAGCAGAGATAGGAAGATCATTTTGAGTTCAGGGCCAGCCTGAGACTACATGGTAAATTCCAGGTCAGGCTGGGCTAGAGCAAGACCCTTCCTTGAAAAACAAAATTATATAGATAGATAGATTGATTGATTGATTGATTGATTGATTGATTTAGGTTCTCAAATGCAGAAAACAACACCTGACAGGAATGACCAGGAGGTAAAAAAGGCTGAGTAATTGCTCTTACAGACCCCCTGTAAAATATCTTGAAAAGATTTCCCAAGTAATAATTCTGTAATAGAAACCTGATCTCTAGTTGAAAACCTTCAATCTTTCCTCATTGTTTTGAAAAGAGTTTTGCCCTCCAGGTTGGCATCTGGGCTCCTAACCAGCTCCTGCTTTCTGCCCTGGAGCCTTCCCTACAACTCCAGCCAAATCAAACTGTGAAGTAGGATGTCTCTGCCCCACACACCGTGAGGAACAGGATCTGCAGGAGCTCATCTACACCTCCTCCTCGTCAGACTGTGTGACAGGGCAACTGGGGGACCCACATACACACACGTACAGCTTAAGCAAGAGAGCCAGACCTGACATCTGATTTTTAATGCTTTGCTCAGAACGCTGAAGTTCTCAAGTACAATAGCACCCAAAACCAAACCAAGAGCCAGTCAGGTATTAAGCCATACCTTCAGCAGCAACAACTCCTCATGGATTTTAATAACCACTATTTTATAAATCTAGGTTAGCGGGGTTGGGGCCCATGGCATCTAATTGCTAAAGATGCTTTATGAGCTCTGCCAAATCCAAAAAGAATCCAAAGGGATGCTGGTACAGGTTGGGAGTCCCCAATCTGAAAGTTGTTTGTTTTTAGACAGGGTCTCAGGTAGCCCAGGCTAGCGGACAACTCCAGATGTAGCTGAGGGTAACCTTGAATTCCTGATTGTGTCCCCACCTCCCAAGTGCTAAGACGACAGGCATGCGCCACCACGCCTGGGTTTGTGAGACGGCCGGGGATGAAACTCTGGACTTCATACAAGCTAGGCAGGCACTCTGTCCACTGAGTCACATCCTCAGTCCAAATTCTGGATTTTCACGCAGGGATGCACAATCAGTAAAGTCCACACAAATATCTTCAAATCCAAAAAGCTCAACGGATCTGAAACACATCTAGTCCCAAATTTTCAGATAAGGGTTACTAAATATGTTTAATTCAAATATTCTTTTAGGGCTCCTAGGAAAATATATGTCTCAGAAAAGAAGAATTTGAGTTGTTCATAGCTGGTTTCAGGGCCACCAAGATGACTTGGTTTTCTATAAGCATCTAAGAAAGTCATTTACCAATGACAAGTTCAGCTTTTTCCATTTTAGCCTGTAGAGGGCAGCAAATCACCAACATTAAAAATTTAAGGCACAATTATTTAGCTACTAGGGGAATCCAAAAGAGTAAACAAGACCTGAAGGAATAACAGAATAATAGATACCAAATCACCAGCAAAATATGACAGTCGTATCTCAGGAAAGTTATTAACCAAAAACCACCCCAAAGATCATCTTCAAATCCAAATATGGGCTGAGTGTTCATTCCTAATTTACATGTAGGGTGTGGGTTCTGATGCTTACTTACATGGGTAAGCAGCAGGTGGTGGGGATAGAATTTTGACCAGTCTGATTTGAAAGGAGATGCTTCAAATTACTGATTAGATTAATAAAAGAAGCTGAAGGCAAGGCCTGGAGACAACTAGAAACAGAAGTAATTATTTTATAAAAGCAACATCGCTAGGCATGGTGGTGCATATACCTTTAATCCCAGCACTCAGGAGACTGAGGTAGGAGGATTGCCACTAATTTGAGGCCAGCTTGGGACTACAGAGTGAGTTCGAGGTCAGCTTGGGCTAGAATGAGACCCTACCTCAGAAAAGCAAACAAACAAACAAACAAACAAAAAAAAAAAACAAGAAAAGCAATATCACCTGGCAGACTAGATCTAAATCAGTCTGTTTTCAAATCAAAATACCTGATAATCCAAAATTTGCATTAAATAAAATTTCTGGATTGGGCTGGGGAGATGGGTCAGCAGTTAAAGCTTGCAAAGTCTGATATCCTGGGTTCAATACCCCAGTATCCACAGAGGGCCAGAACACAAAGCAGCACATGTATCTGGAGTTCATTTGCAGTGGCAGGAGGCCCTGCTGCACCCATTCTCATTTTCCTCCTCTCCCCCCACTGCCCTTGCTGGTTGTAAAGGCAGGAGAATCACTGCAAGTTCAAGGCCAGCCTAGTCTACAGAGTGAGTTCTGGGCCAGCAGGGTTATGTAGCAAGACCCTATCTCACACACACACACAAAAATTCAAAATAATGATAATAGGGCTGGAGAGATGGCTTAGTGGTTATGGCACTTGCCTGTGAAGCCTACGGACCCAGGTTCGATTCTCCAGGTCCCATGTAAGCCAGATGCACATGGTGCATGCATCTGGTATTCTTTTGCAGTGGCTAGAGGCTCTGGCGTGCCCTTTCTCTCCCTCCCTCCCCCTCTCTCTCTCTCTTTCTCTCTCTCTCTAATAAATAAATAAATGAAAATAAAATCTTAAAAAATAATGATAATAGTGATTATTATTTGGGACCATTTAGTTCAAACTCTCTACAAGTTAAAGATGAGAAAACTGGGGATGGGTGAGAATCTTTTTAAAAGATAAGCATGGGATCTGAAATGAGGTGGTGTTATGAAATGACCTGTGTCCCCTCCAAAGACAAGTCCACTGTCCTAACTCCTGATGCCTGTGAATGTGCCTATTTGGAAACAGGGTCTTTGCAGAGGTAACCAGGTTAAGGAGAGGGCATTACTGGGCTGGAGTGGCCACTAGTCCAATAGTATGTGTCCTTAGAAGATGGGCGTCTAAATACCAAGACTCAAAGAAACGAGTTGTGGGAAGGCTCAGCACACAAACCCAGCCTGTGAGCTGCAGGCAGACAGGTGATGCAAGCTGCAGGCTGGAGAACCGAGGCCGCCAGGCTGTCCAGAGAAGCCAGGAGAAGACAAAGAGGGACTTCCTTGGAGGCCACATGTCCCTGCTGACAGCTTGAATTGGGATTTCTAGCTTCTTGGAACTGTACAGCAATAAATTCCTGCTGTTGTAAGCCTCCCACTTGGTCCAAGTTGTTGGCGGCCTGAGGCAGTTAACACAGATGGATACGAATGTAAAAATGGGTTCAGCCATTTGCCAGCTGGGGAGACTTTGGCCAGCTATCTGTTCTCAAGAGCTTCAAGCCGTTCGTCCATAAAACTGTACAAGGGTCTGCTGCCCCGTCTCCGTGCGCCGCCGCTCCCGCTCTTCCCTCCCCGCCGTTACTCTTCAGCCCCTCAACCCGCTTCCCACTCGCGTCCTCTGGTGACAGTCCTCAGCTGCTATCTCACACGACACACCCAAGAGAACTAGCTGGACCTTGGTCCAAACCTCTAGCCTCTGCTGCCTCTGCCACCTCCGGCTCCCTCTCCCAGGCTTCTGGTTCACACCTCGCTTCAATCCCACCACCAGCCTCAGGTTAGACTATGACTCTCTCCCACTTAGACCCTTGTCCCTCCATGTCTAGATGTCTCCAGTCCCTCAATCCATTCAGGAGGCTGTCTCCAGAGTGGACTTCATTCTGACCACGGCATCCTTGCTCTGAAGCTCTCCACAGCTTCCCACATCCAACTAGACCCAGCTCATTACTCCTGGGACCCACCTGCTCTGTCCCCT
Source organism: Jaculus jaculus (assembly GCF_020740685.1). NCBI lineage: Eukaryota > Metazoa > Chordata > Mammalia > Rodentia > Dipodidae > Jaculus > Jaculus jaculus. The sequence goes on from NC_059103.1 coordinate 150,762,243, forward strand.
GCAACTGCCCACTCCTGCCCCAACTTCATGTCCAAAGTTCACCCAGGGAGCTATGACTCTGGATTATTTTTGAACATTTTATTAGCATCTATTAATTGCGCAAAACAGTGTGTTTCCTTGCCGCATTTTCATACATGCATATACTGTTGTTTGATCATATTCATCTGCCCCCAGTTTTGGATTTTAAGTAATGTATTAAATCTACCTCCCCTAATTTGAGAAGATCCATTTGTATTACAGTGAAATATATAGCATGAAGTTTGCAATTTTGACTTGGGGGGATGCTAGGGATCAAACCCAGGTCCCAGTACATGCTGGTAAGCACTCTGCTACTGTGCTGCATGTCCAGCCCCACTGTGGCCATTTCAAGTGTCCAGCCCCGTGACATTCTTCATATTTACAATGGTGAGACGCCATCTCTGCCACTTCTTTCTAAGCATGCTCTCTTCACCTCTCTGCCAGAAATGCCCTCCCTATTTCTACAGCAGCTCATTTATTCCTACCAAAGTTTAAGAGTTCTTACTCCTGGGAGATGTCCCCTGAACCCTGACCCAGGCTGAGAAGCATGTGGTGGCTCTGGACATGGCCACCTAGGAACCATGTTTACTAGAGCAGTACACAGGCCACAGTTGGGCAATTGGTCACTGTGCTCAAATCCTGCATCCATCGGTCCCTAAAACATGGTCTCTAGCCATGTAGCAATCAATGAATTACAGAAGGCCCACAGTTGAAAGGTGAGGAGTAAGAACCCAATCTGGCTTCACTGTATCTTCTGTCTTGAGGCTTTTCTTTTTATATACTGCATTCCCTGTTGCTTTTGCCCTACAACGGTTTCTTACTTAAAGTAGACATAAAATGTCACTTTCAGCTTCTCCCATGCAGTCTATATATATCAGAGAAGATTGTCACTATTTGGCGTAGGACACTCCTTCCTGTTAGAGAAAATGTGTACGTAAGCACCATGGGTACACAGGTGTGTAAGCCTCCTGGCAGGTGTGAAGATAGGCTAATGAGAAGCACTTGTGCCCCTCCCTCTGGCTCTGAGATTACTGAAACACTGGACCCCAAGGAACTGGAATTTCCTCCAGAAACCTCGTACTGCAGAAGCAAAAAGCTGAAACCTTGGTGCTAGCCAGAGGAGGAACTTGCCTCACAGCAAGAGGTTTCACTCACTGTGGTGCTGACGACTTACAGAAGTAGAGAAGAGGATGTGCTAATGACAGCTCAAGGGTGAACAGGACCATATGATCAGGACTGCTTAGCTAAGCATACCTCTTGCCTTCTACTTGAACCTAATTTCACTGTCAGAACCCCAAAGAAGGTCCCCATTTACCGTTCTTCTAAATGTGATCATATTGAATAAATCTCTTCTCTCTCTCTCTCTCTCTCTCTCTCTCTCTTTCTTTTTTTTTTTTTTTTCTTGCTGTAACTTGTCTCCTTAAATTAACAAAGACAAGGACATGTCAGGCGGCTGGGCTGCCAGAGCCCAAGCATTGACCCTAAAAACTCTGGTAACAGGTGAGGCACAAACGACATTATATAAGGAAGAATATGTCAACTGCTCCCGGCCAAGTTCAACTAGGAAGGAGGCAGACCCAGAAACAAAGGCATCTGGTATTTCATCAGAATATTAACCCTGTTTATTCAGGAGATAATTTGTTGATATTCAACTGAGCATTTGAACCTTCTCTAGAAAGTAAAACTGCATGTACATATCTTGTAGCCATCAAAGAGGAACAATAAGACCAGAGCAGGAATAAGAAACTTCAGTCTCTAGGATTATTTAAGTAAAAACAAAAGGAAAAGTATAACCCCCCCCCTTTTCAGCCCTAGAGATATGAAAACAGGTATAACGCGTAGCTTAAAATATCTTTAGTGACAATATCCAAAAAGATCACAAGCGGAAGCAATTCTCCCCTTCTAAGTCTGTGCCTGGCAGCCCCGGCTCCCTGTTCTTAGTTTCTGAATGTGACAAACCCCCGGAAGAAGTGGGGGGCATACTTGGGGACTGCCACAAGTGGTTCTCTTTGATCGACGTGCGCACGCGGGCCATCTTGAGCTGGGCAACTAACAGTCCGTGGTGGGGCGCTCTCCTTCCCCGGGCTCTAGATGTCAGCAGCAGCCCCTGACTCACACCAGGTGTGCCAATCAAAACCAAATGCCACCTCAGGCCCCTGAAGACCCAAGCAGCAGACCTGTGGTCACTCTCAGGAGGCTGTGGCACAGAAGCAAGGGCGCACTCTTCCCTGAGTAGGTAGCTCCTGCTGAGAAGGGCGAAGACGGCAGGGAGAAAATGAGTTGGGAGAGCTGAGGAAATGCCCCATTTTATCTGGGGGAAGATCCAGGAACCCCAAGAGCTTAACAGCAGAGGAGAAAGGGTGTTGGAAAGGCAAAATGAGAGGGGCAGCTGGGAGCTGAAGCAGCACAGAGCATTCTTGGGGCTCAGGTAGGAACCCAGAGCCTTGATTAAAAAAAAAAAAATCCCACCCAAAACTTCAGAGAAAGAGGGAGGGAGGAAGGAAGATCCCCAAGGTGGAGCACATTTCCAAATGGTTCACCAGCCCCTTCCAGATCCTCAACTGACCTTACTAAGTTTTCACCTTTGAAAGGGGAAGGCTGGTTACTTCAGAGGCACCTCCTCTCCTCACCAGCCACCCTCCAAAGAGCAAACGTAAAACCACCCGCTGGGACAGTCCACAGGAGACAAAGGTCAGCCAACGGAGAAATCTGGGGATACCCAGAGAGGAAGTTTCCATGACCATCAAACTTCCTCTCCAAGGACAGGGAGTTCTGCATCTCTTCAAATCTAGTCTGGCTTTCATTGTGTTCAACCATGGGTTAAGTTAGCTCTTTAAGACCTCTGCAATTATAAAAGGCTTGTAAGAAAGCGCAGTTGCCACTTCCCTAAAGAGAAGTACTGGAATGACTTAGGGCAGAAGGCCAAAAGGATAAAGCAGAATGGGAAGGGGACCAGCAGCAAGCCTGACTTTTCACTCTCAGAGTTTCTCACATGACATTGTTAAGCTGTCAGGTCAGAACTTCTGAAGTCACAAGAAAGAATCCAAGGGGTGAGAGGTCAGGTTTGTGTCTTCCTGACTTTACCCAGAACATTTTCAAGAGGAAGAGAGATTTACATAGACAGCACCTAAGAAAGTCTCCTTATAGGGATTCCTAGAACAGAAGAGGAAAAAGCAGAACTCACCAGCTGTGGCACCCTTGTTGCTGACGGGCACCTGCAAAGATGGAGCACAGTGTTCAAGCCGAGTGGTTTACGCTAAGCAAACAACCCCACTCAGAGGAAACCCCGGCCTGGAGAAGGAACGCTTGAATGTCGAATATTACCGGGAGGTAAGCATGTGGTCTAAGGCACCACGCCCAGGCTGAGGTTCCAACTTAACAGCAAGGCACTCGCTTAGCACGCACAACTGATGCCTCAGCGCTGCAAGTCAGTCATGGGCTGGAGAGGAGAGGGGTGAGTGTGAGGGCCCGCGCAGGCTCATCAGACAGCACGGTTTGGGAACACCGCACAGCCCTCCCAGACTCGATGCTCACAGCCGCGCCAGCCCATAACCATTTCAGTCACTCATTCATTCAACAAATATTTGTTTTGCTTATTTGTTGTTTGAGACGTGATCTGCTCTCAAACTCACAATCCTGCCTCAGGAGGGTGGGGAATCATAGGTGCATGGCACCACACCCAGCTTGCATTAAACAAATATTTGGTGAGCCCTAAATGTCAAGCCCAAATCCAAATGCTTACAGAAACAGCCAGACTCAACAACCTACTACAAATCAGTGTTTTCAAAGTATAGGCTGTGAAAGCCTTTGGGCAAGATGAGGGCTGATAAAGAAGAAATGGAATGAAATAGCACCAAATAAACCCCATGTGGCAAGAGTAGTTCTGGGTAATTTATTTCTATTATCAACAGATGTTTGTATTCAAGGGAGAGGGATAACAATCACTTGTGAATGTGGGTTGGTTGTGTCATAAGTGTTCAGAAGTCCCTGATCGAAGGCCTCTTTTCATTCCAGCTGCTGGCTTTCCTCCTACTTTTCATTCAGCTTAAGAACATTCTGCCCGCTGGCCGGGTCTCCCCGTTTTCTCCTTTTCCCTCTGATAGCATTTAGATATAAATCAAAGAATGCATGACTTTTAGATCACCATCCCCAACCTGTCTGAGTAGGATGCCTTCTTACATCAGCTCTCCTTGTCTGTACAACTTGTCTACTCATTAAGAGTGCACAGTGGCCAAAAGACACATGAACTTTTAAATATTAGTCCCAAGAGCATCTGCACAGAAACAGAGAACATCCAGAGAGAAAACATGTTATTCACTCTACCTGAACACCATGGTTGAAGTTCTAACAGGTGTGTGGGCTTCTTGAGCCCTGAGAGGTCCTACCCACAAGGTTGGTAACCATTCTTTCTTTCTTTCTTTTCAAGGCAGGGTCTGACTCTAGCTCAGGCTGACCTGGAATTCACTGTGTAGTCTCAGAATGGCCTCGAACTCACAGCAATCCTCTTACCTCTGCATCCTAAGTGCTGAGATCAAAGGTGTGTGCGACCACGCCCAGGTCTAGGTCTCAGTTTTATTTGACTATTTTTGAAAATATGTGTTCTTACCAGTGGATCACTTATGGTGTCTTCTAAGCCACTCTTTTTTTTTTTTTTTTTTTTTTTTTAATGAGAGAGCGACAGTGACACAGAGAGAGACTTGGTGTGCCAGGCCTTCCAGCTACAATTCAACTCCAGATGCATGTGACGTCTTGTGTGCATGCGTGACTTTGCACAGATGTCACTTTGTGTGTCTGGCTTGCATGGGATCTGGGAAGTCAAACATGGCTGCCTGGGCTTGGCAGGCACGTGCCTTCACCACTAGGCCATCTCTCCAGTCCTCCCTCTCCCATCTTTCAGGGAACGCATACTACCATCTGAACTCCTGCAGGCACATGTGTTACGTTTTAGTTGTTACTTTAATTTAATATATATATTATTTATTTATTTATTTGAGGGAGAGAGGCAGAGAAAGAGAATGGGTGCACCAGGACCTCCAGCCTCTGCAAACGATCTCCAGAAGCATCTTGTGTATCTGGCGATATGTGGGTACGAATCAAAGTGGGGTCCTCTGGCTTTGCTGGCAAGTACCTTAACTGCTAAGCAATCTCTCCAGCCTGTCATTTTTTAAATAAAAATTTTAAGGCTGGGTGTGGTGGCACATGTCTTTAATGCCAGCACTCAGGCTGAGGTAGGAGGTTCGCCACAAATTTGAGGCCACCCAGAGACTACATAGTGAATTCCAGGTCAGCTGGACTAGAGTGAGACCATACTTTGGGGGGGGGGGGGGGAGCTCCATTACCACAAGCTCCCACAGGCTGCTTTTAGGAATCTTGAAGATAATTTTGAGATATTTTTCTGAGGCATATCTAACACTACACCGTTTGGGGCCCACAGTTACAACTGGGAAAGTGAATACAGGAGAAACAGATGAAGAAAGCAGGCAAGAGGCCAAGGAAATGTGCAGGGCAAGTGTTCCCAGGAATAATCTTGAAGCCCTAAAGTCCCACCTGGCTTCTCCAAGGTCATAAGGCTTTCTTAGTGGCTCTAAGTTCCCCAGTGTGTGTGTAGCTCTGGTCAGAAGAGTCACACGTGGGAACAAGGACATCTTTGTAGCTGCCGAGCAAAGGGGAAGCCCAGAGGTCAAGGTGGGCTACAGACAAGGGGATAAACAACAGAGAAAGCATCCTCACAATCCCCACATATATCTGATGCTGCTACCAGCCACCGACTTCTAGGGATCACTCTTAGCCCTGGTATGGTCACCAATTTTCACTTTCTGGAAATCCAAACTGCACTCCAAAGGTGGCAACTGATTGTAATGAAGAGTTGAGGCTGTCACAACAGCACACTTCTATGGGAAGCAAATATACAAACACAAGTGCTTGTAACTACATTCTACCCCATACTCTTTTTTTAAAATTTTTATTTGTTTATTTGATAGCGGCAGACAAGAGAGAGAGAGAATGGGTGTGCCAGAGCCTCCAACCACTGCAAACGAACTCCAGACAAGCGTGCCCCCTTGTGCATCTGGCTAACGTGGGTCTTGGGGAACCGAGCCTCGAACCGGGTCCTTAGGCTTCACAGGCAAGCGCTTAACCGTTAAGCCATCTCTCCAGCCCTACCCCATACTCTTTACTGTCTGTTTTCTCAGTTTCCCATCGTCTATGCTTAAAAAGAACAAAATGTGATCTATTTTTCACTAGTAAGGAAATAATTAACTTCTTCTGGGAAAACCTGGCTGCTTTCTTGACTGCATTACAGAGGTCTTTTAGCCACCTCCCAGCGCTGACTGTAACGAGAACCCGGCCTGGGCGGCAATGGCTGAGGCGGCCCCCACTTCATGAGGCCCTCAGACCCACCGACCAGCCTTGTGAACAATCTCCTGCCATGGCACAGGCATTAACTACTTCCCAAGGTACAGCAATGTTGAGTTTTCCTTTAAAGAAAAGAACAAAAAACTGTGGCCTATTTCTAGAAGTGGCTGTCATGCTTCCATACAAAATCCAGAACCCCCAACTACAGGCCCTTGAATGTGGTCAGTGCCCCAATGCCTAAGCCTCCTTTACCAAGACAAAGTCAGGACAGGTAACCAGAAGCCCCTCCATCTCCTATCAGCTCAACGTGATCAGCAGACCCCTACTGAGCATAGACAGAGTACTGACTAACGTTTAACCTCCCAGCAGACACACACTTGAAATATTTAACGAGCCATCCTTCTCTCCACTTTGAATCCAGAGCAGCTTTGTTAGTTACAACTCAGCAACACCCTGGCACATCTCATACTTATTTGAAACCCAGGTGAGCTCCAACCAACCTAACTTTACAAAATTAATAGTTACCAGATTTCTGTGTAGGTGATCCAGGTGGAGAAGAATTTCCACTAGGAGACAAGTAGAGATAGTTTTTGTTCACTCCCGAATCAAAATCAAATGGGGACTGATAGTCCTCATACAAGTCCATGTCTCTACAATCCATTCCAGATAAAGGCAGAGCACATGGCGTGATGGCCCGCTGACGTCACTCCTCAGTTGCAAGCCCCTTGAGCCACATGCCCACTGCCGGCGCAGCCTCAGGGAGGGAAAGAACCTGCGTTCAGAGGCCTTTTCCTGCTTCCGGGCCCAGGTGTAGCATTTCCTTCTAGGAGCTTTCACACCCTCAGGGCAAGCAGGCTTTTAATAGATGACTTCTCCCAGCACCCTTAGAGCTCCGAGCACCACCTGTTGTTAATTTCAGTGGGCAAAGCACAACCAGGGCAGGGAGCGGAGTTTTCGTCAGTACACAAAGGAGTACCCATGTCCATCGGGTTCAGATGTACAATCAAGTAAACACCAGGACCTGGCAGAAGTACAAGAAACTACAATTTATTTTTTATGCCCAGTCAGCTGACCACAGCTACACCAGGGCAAACTTAATCTTCTAGGACACAGGAGGATTATCAGTCAGTAATCGCCCACAAATACATCTGGGTGATACTTTTCTTCCACGCTGGATTACTACAGAATTCTGAAAGCCAAGCCTCCCTGGTTTAGCAACCAGCTTTCTAAGCATAACCTGGTATGAAAATGAAGCTATATTCTCATCATAGTGTTTATCAACACTGGAGTCTGCATTGCTGTCATAAAAATATCAATCTGGGAGCTGAGAAGATGACTCAGCAGGTTAGTGCATTTGCCATCCAAAGATGAGGGCCCGAGAGGACCTGACTGACTTGAGTTCAATTCTCCAGCATCCACCACATAACAGATAGGAGTGGCCACTCATGCCTGTAACCCCCATCCTGTGGGGAGCAGAGACTAAAAAAAAAAAAAAAAAAAAAAAAAAAAAAAAAAAATCACACATACTGCAAGCCCCCCCCCCCAAAAAATAAATCTGGCTTTTCTTCTTGGAAGAATTGAGTTCACACACACTGAAAAGAAAAGTGCAATTAGCCTGTGTTCCAGCACCTTCCTTATTTAACCAAGGCCATGGCCTGTAGGTTCTAACAAACTTGTTTCCCTTGGCACACCCACCTTACAGGGACGGGGCCACAGGGAGCTTGTAAAACAAACCCTTCAGTCACCAAGTTTATTTCCTTTGGCAGAGCCTTAAGTGAACCATGCAATGCTCACCGCGGCGCTGGTGCAGGACAGCAGAACTAGCAGCCCTTGCTGGATCGACTTTTCAGGAGAGAGACATAAGAGCAGCCTACCTTACCCCCCTTGTTGGCAAAGGTCTATCACTGCCCAACGAAAAAAGACAGTGTTGAGCAAGCATGGTGACTCACTCATGTAATCACAGCACTGGAAAAAGCTGGGGTAGGAAGAATGATGTGAGTTCGAAGCCAACCTGGCCAGCACAGTGAGGCCCTGCCTCAAAAGGCCAAAGCAAACTAACAACCACACAAATAAGGCGGTAGCCTACCTTCTCAAATTTTGGAGAAAAGAACTTGATATCATTTTGATGAAATGGAAATATGAAGCCTGAAATATTTTAAACATTATAAATATCCAGTATCAGCTGGACGTGGTGGCTCACGCATTTAATCTCAGACTTGGGAGGCAAAGGTAGGAGGATCACTGTGAGTTTGAGGCCATCCTGAGACTAGAGTGAATTCCAGGTCAACCTGAGCTAGAGTCAGACCCTACCTCGAAAAAAAAAAAAAAAAAATCCAGTATCAACTGTTTCGACTATGTATATTCTAAGGCAATCTGGACTAATCTCAATTTGCAATAAATTTTTAATTGTTTGGTTAGACTTTTTTGTAATCTGGTACTTGGTCAGGATATGATATCCTTAAAAGTTTGAGTTCTGGGCTGGAGAGATGGCTTAGCGGTTAAGGTGTTTGCCTGCAAAGCCAAAGAATCCCAGTTTGATTCTCCAGGACCCACATAAGCTAGACGCACAAGGGGGCGCATGAGCCTGGAGTTTGTTTGCAGTGGCCGGATGTCCTGGAGCGCCCATTCTCTCTCTCTCTCCCCCTCCCTCCCTCTCTGTCTCTCTCAAGTAAGCAAATTAATTAATTTTAAAAAGTTTGAGTTCTTAAAATGTTCCTGTATCTCTTAGAAATCAGCAGATATCAAAATGCCTGAACACTACCTCATTTTCAAGTTGCTTTGAAGATTAGGGATATTTTTTAAAATTAGGAGTTCCTGCTTTCAACATTACTAGGATCACTTTTGTTCCTTGTCATCTTGGCTACCAAGTAGTGTATAGGACATTTATATTTACTGGCTCTAAAAAACTCCCTTCCAGCCAGGCAAGCGTCGCTGTTCGCTTTGGACAGAGTACTTGCAATCTTCAGTATAAATCTGGTTGTTTGAAAATGTGTGGGGAGGGGAGGGTGAACCAAAGTGGAAGACTATGAATAAGCCACACTGAAACCTTGTTCTTTGTTAGATGATTAAAAATAATAAAAATATTTTAAAAAGAGAGAGGGAGAGATTGGGCAAAAGCACCTTGCAGGAGTGAGAATGCTGTGCCCTGAAGCCATAGGTGGTTACAGGAAAATACCACTGCCAAAAGTGGGATACCTCACTGTGAGTTGTTGTTCCGGCCCAGGAGGTCCCAAAACATTAGAGACTGTTGTTGCCAAGGCTCTTGGCCGCTCACCAGAACCCGATGGTAAGACCTGATTGCTGAAGTCACCACATGCTTCAGTTACAGCACACAGAAATTAAGGTAGAACTCAGCTGAAAGCCACCTCCCTGTCACCGTGCTAGAAAGTGCATGCAGACTGCTGGGGGAGAAAAGTCATCAACACTCAGAACCAGTAATGGACCCTGTGAGCTATACCCACCCACCAGCCAGGCAAAATGTGCCCGCAGGTATGTAACAGTGGCATGACTGGTATGGGGGAAACCAACTGCTCTCTGATCGGATCTGAGGCCCGTTCCACAGGACAGAATTCATGCCTGTTACTGAAAACCTAGTCAAAAGCCTAAGGCCTAGAAGATCACAGGCTCTAGGGGTAAGCTACAACTGTTGGAGGTGTTGGGCCCATCAGATTGCCCTCTAAATATTGATTTGGTGCTGCTGTCAAAGAAGCTTCTTGTTACAGATTGTAGTAACTATTGGGGAGACTCAAACTCATCTGAGTGCTGAGAATAAGTATCAAGTATTCACTACTAAACGAGACATCTCTACCATACCCTCCAAGGCTCAGGAAACATTGTGTATGAGATAGTGAAAAGATTTTAAGGTGAAAAAAGAAAAACAACCAAGAATTTAGTAAGAGCCAAAGGATGCGATGGAGTGCTCTGGAATGCTATCTTCTGGTCATAAAGTGGTCATTGCGTTCATAACCTCAAAGCAGCTGTCATGACCTGCACATTACTGGTCCCAGCAGCATGCCCTAGATGATGAAAGAAGGGACAATGACATCGCAATAGAAGAGGGACCAGCTAGGAAGAAGGAGTTCAGCAGAAAGGGGAGGGGGGCAAAAGAAGTAATCAAAATATATTATGTACATATATGAAAACTGTCAATAAAAACGTTTTTATTATTATTTTTTTTAATATTTTTTTGTTCATTTTTTATTTATTTATTTGAGAGCGACAGACACAGGGAGAAAGACAGATAGAGGGAGAGAGATAGAATGGGCGCACCAGGGCTTCCAGCCTCTGCAAATGAACTCCAGATGCGTGCGCCCCCTTGTGCATCTGGCTAATGTGGGACCTGGGGAACCGAGCCTTGAACCGGGGTCCTTAGGCTTCACAGGCAAGCGCTTAACCGCTAAGCCATCTCTCCAGCCCAAAAACATTTTTAAAATACAGTATTTTAACAAAACATAACCTTTTTTTTTTCTCTTAAAAGGTACCAACCAACGTTTCATTGTTACATAGTGAATTCCATGCCAGCCTAGGCAACAGAGTGTCTATCTTTCAACAAAAGAAAAAAAAAAAAATCCAGAGTCCCTCTCATTGTGACAGAACACAAATTGAGTTATGTTCCAGGACAAGAGGTGGCGCCCGAGGCCCCCTCCCCACACACTGCCTTTCTGCGTGCTGGCATCTGCCACCTGGACAGCCCATCGCAGCCCCACCGTCCTTCACTGCGGTGCTGATGTCCAAGCTACGTCCTATTCTGGAAGTGCTGCCCTTTCCCCCTGCAAGCAGGAAGTCTCAGGTCCCCTTTCCCAGAAGCCCTCCTGTTTGCTGCACGTGCCCGCGCTGCTGCAGCGTACACATGTGAAGTACCCCGGTCCAGCCAGTCTCTGCAGCCTCCCAACACACTCAGCCGTCCCCACCCTGACCATGGAGCTTGTAACCAGTGGGGAATGAACAGGCCTTACAAATGGGAGGGTTAGGAATTGAGAAATTGTCTAAAACTTTGACTTCTCTACCTGCTTAGTTAAGTCCATTTTAGGACTGTTAGATAAATCCTGGCTCTGGGAACCGGTTCTCATTCCTATTTCCTGTCAGACCCGAGCACAGACATTCCAGCCTGGAGAACAGTGAACAGGCAGCCAGCTCTGGGAAACGCATGGGTGTGTTCCTGGAATGAGACATTCAGTTGACTCAAGATTCATGGACAATGGCGAAGGGAGTAGAAAAAAAATAGAAAACTAAAATATAGCTTGAGAATAGATTGTTAAAGGCTTCGAATGACAAACTTTTACACTTACTATACAGTGTTACCAAAAAAATAAAAATAATAAAAATTAATGGTAATGTTTTGAGCCCAGAAAAGACAAGATAAAAAGTAAATGAAGGGATGGAGGGATTGCTTAGTGGTTAAGGTGTTTGCAAAACCAAAGGACCCAGGTTCGATTCCCCAGGACCCACATTAGCCAGATGCACAAGAGGGTGCATGTGTCGGAGTTCATTTGCAGTGGCTGGAGGCCCTGGTGTACCCATTCTCTCCCCCTTTTCTCTGTCAAATAAATAAATAAAAATTATATACTATATATATTATATATGTAAAGTTATATACATATATGTAAATGTTAGGGCTGAGGGTACAGCTGGAGACAAAGCACTTGCCTAGCATGCATGAAGCCCTAGGTTAGGTTCATTCTCCGGTATGAATGGAGTTGGCTGTCTCATCTGTCTAGCTCCTATCGTGTATGTTTAACACTGTCTTTCCCAGGTCACCTGTTCTCTGGGTTCTGGGCGGGAAGGAACCAATATAGTTCCCACCTATTTTCTGGCCTGTTCTTCAGATCTGACCCAAGCATGGCCCTGTCACCTTATTCAGAGACTGGCCTAAGAGCAGATATATGACCCATAAGGCAGCAGCCAGTGGCCTTCCCTGATACTCACACTGTGAGTCACGGAAGATGGTGGCCTTCTCCACAAAGCTGTTGGATTCTGGTTTGGTAGGGCTCGAACCCCTTCCTTCCCCGAGTCAACAGGCAAGGAAACAATGCTGAGAGCGGGAAAGGAGAGGAGAGGAGAAACCAAGGCAGGGACGGGCTGGTACAGCAGCGCGTGAGCCCAGAGGAGGTGTGCTGCCTTCCCAGTTGTCCTTAGAAAATTTTCTGTTCTGCTTCTCTAGGGCCGAATTCAATCAATTCAATAAAAAGGGTCCTGAGACCTATTGTCCATACTACTATCCAGCCATGTTTTAACCATACTTGATTTCCCTAGTTTTGAAGGGTGGGGGTGGGGATTGTTGCTACTGTTGGTGTTGTTTTTGTGGTTCTGGGAATCAAATCCAAAGCCTGTGCATGTGCTAGAAAAATACTCTGCCACTGAGCTACATCCCAAGCCCTTGGTGGCTCAGGCTGTTCTTGAACTTGCTATGCAGTCAAAGCTGGTCTTGAATATGAGATCCTCTCCTGCCTTGGCCTCCTGGATACTGAGATAACAGATCTCTACCATGTCTGGAGATTTTCCTATTTCTTGAACATATTCTCAACTTGTCCTAGACATTTTTTTTTCAAAGTAGAATACTTATTTTTTTTTAACCTGGTAAATTCCTATTGACTTACACTGATATGAATGGGATGTTCATTTGAGATGCCACCTAAATACAGGTAACAAATAACACAAATGCCTACTTTGTGGATGATTGAAAGGCTACAAGAAACATTTATGTATAGGAAAATATGCAGATAATTAACACGATAATGCAGAAATATATATGTATTAAACACAGAAACATATTCTTGGTAAATTTAGTCATCAAAACAAGTTTGACATAAGGCCATACTATGTGATCAACATTTATGTGATAATAATAAGAGAAGGCTGAGAGAAATGCCTTAGCAGTTAAGGCACTTGCCTGCCAAGTCTAAGGACCCAGATTCAACTCCCCAGCACACATGTAAACCAGATGCACAAGGTAGCTCATGCGTCTGAAGTTCATTTGCAGTGGCTAGAGGCGCTAATGTGCCCATTCTCTCTGTCTCTCTCAACAAAAAGAATGAATAGCCAGGCGTGGTGGCGCACGCCTTTAATCCCAGCACTTGGGAAGCAGAGGTAGGAGGATTGCCATGAGTTCAAGGCCACCCTGAGATGACAGAGTTAATTCCAGGTCAGCCTGGACCAGAGTGAGACCATACCTCGAAAAACCAAAAAAAAAAGAATGAATAAATATTTCAAAAAATATTTAAGGCTGGGCGTGGTGGCACGTGTCTTTAGTCCCAGCACTCAGGAGGCAGAGGTAGGAGGACTCCAGTGAATTCAAAGCCAGCCTGAGACTACATAGTGAATTCCAGGTCAGCCTGGACTAGAGTGAGACCCCCCCTCAAAACACCAAATATATATACACATACACACACACATACATACGTATACTTCTTTTTTAAAATAGTAAGAAAGAAAAACCAACCAAAAGAGGGAGGCAGGAAGAAAAATGTCATGCAAACCCAGAATCAGTGCATAACCTGCAGAGGGCGACAAAAGGCAGCTCAAGAGGTCAACTGGATGCAGGCCCTGAAGAGTGTGTTCTGCGGGACATCACCAGTAAAAGGCTCATGTTCTTGCAAGTGAACATGGGAATAGGTACAAAGGCTGTAAAGAAAACTGAGTTTCTGTATGCCTGTTAGCACATCATTCTAATAAATCAACATAGATCCTCACCAAATTTGAAAGCCATTTAAAGAACAGTATGACTTGAGAGTTACAACACAAAATTGGAGAACTTGCATTGGTGGGTCCCTGAGGGGCATCCCAAAGAAGACCATGTAACTGCCCAAAATAAGAGGTGTGCCACAGCTTTCACTTAATTCAGCCCTTATAAAGGAGAGAGGACAGCAGGGAACACTATTTAAGGAAAACAACTTCATTAAAGATAAACAGAGACTATGAAAATGACCCACATGAAAGGAGACTTGCCGGGCATGGTAGCACACGCCTTTAATCTCAGAACTCGGGAGGCAGAGGTAGGAGGAGTGCTGTGAGTTCGCGGCCACCCTGAGACTCCATAGTGAATTCCAGGTCAGCCAGGGTTAGAGTGAAACCCTACCTCGAACCCCCCCCCCACCCAAAAAAAATAAAGCCACTTAAATATCGTACTTGGGCTTGAGAGATGGCTCAGCAGTTAAGGGCAGTTGTTTTGCAAAACCTGTGGCCCAGTACCCACGTAAGGCCAGATGCACAAAGTGGTGCATGAATCTGGAGTTTGTTTACAATGGCAACTGGAGTGCCTGTTAATTCATTCTCTTTCCCTCTCTCCCTCCGTTTTCTGCTCTATTCCCTCACAAATAAATAAAAGTACTTTAAATAGCCCTGGGTATGGCAGCACATGCCTTCAATCCCAGCACTCAGGAGGCTAAGGTAGAAGGATCACTGTGAGTTTAAGGCCAGCCTGAGACTACACAGTGAATTCCATGTCAGCCTAGGCTAGAGCAAGACCCTACCTCGAAAAAACAAAAATTGATAATAAATAATGATACTTTAAATATACTTGATCCAAGCTGGAGAGATGGCTCAGCAGTTAAAGGCACGTGATTGCAAAACCTGATAGTCTGGGTTCGACTGCCCAGTAACCATGTAAAGCCAGATACACAAAGGGACACATGTGTCTAAAGCTCATTTGCAGGAAGCTCTGGTGCACCCATACTCTCCTCCCACCCCACCCCCGCCTGCCCATTTTTGTCTGAGTCTCTCAAATATATACATATACATATTTGACCCTATAAAGAAAGGTAAAATTAATTCTATAAATTACTTTACATGAGCTGGGTGTGGTGGCGCACACCTTTAATTCCAGAACTCAGGAGGCAGAGATAGGAGGATCACCATAAGTTCAAGGCTACCCTGAATTCCAGGCAAGCGTGAGCTACAGCAAGCTCCTACCTCAAAAAAAATAAATAAATAAAAATAAAAAAAAAAAAACAAGAAAGAAAGAAAAAGCGGGATGGAGATGTAATTCAATGATAAAAGTACTTTTAAACTGGGTGTGGTAGCGCACGCCTTTAATCCCAGCACTGGGAGGCAGAGGAAGGAGGATCATTGAGAGTTCGAGGCTACCCTGAGACTCCATAGTGAATTCCAGGTCAGCCTGGGCTAGAGTGAGACCCTACCTCGAAAAACCAAAAAGAAAAAAAAAAAAAAGTACTTTCTAAGCATGTATAAGGTGTCTGATACCTAGCATCGCAAAACAATTAAAAATTAATGATTAGACCATGATCACAAATCACATAAAAGTTAATGAGTTTCAAATTTACTGAGGCTGAAACTACTGTGGCTAAGCAAGAGAATACTTGCCTTAGAAAATACAGAGTGGCTGGCGTGGTGGTGCATGCCTTTAATCCCAGCACTCGGGAGGCACAGGCAGAAGTATCCACACGAGTTTGAGGCCCCCCTGAGACTACATAGTGAATTCCAGGTCAGCCTGAGTTAGAGTGAAAAAAACAGTGAGGTGTTGAGAGGCCTAGGATCATAGTCCATGCAACTTCCTCTAAAATACCAGAAAAATAAAACACTATGTATGTAAATTTCACACCGAGAATGACAGAGCAGATGAGTTAGACTTGCTGGGAAGTTTCAAGAATATTCTCTGTCACAGGAACAGACTGGATTCCAAAACAAATTCTCACTATGTCAATGTAGTTTTCTGCCACTACTGTTCCCAGACTGAAAAGGTTTCATAATCAGACCAGGAAGCAATAAAAGATAGCTTGCTATGTGCTGTGTGCCTCAAGCTAAGTACAACACACTACAAAAATGTGAGTATGTATTTTTATTATGTGTGCATGTATGTGTATGTGTGTGTTCATGTATGCCACAGCTCTGGGAAAACTATCAATTTTTTTCACTTTGCAAGAAGTCAGGGCTGGGGAGATGGCTGAGGGAATAAGAGCAAGCATGAGAGCTTGAGTTCGATCCCCAGCTCCTACATAAAAGTAGTATGTAAGCTCACACACCAGGAACCTCAGCGCTGGGGAGGGGCGGAGGAGCACTGAGGCTGCTGGTCAGCCAGTCTAGACCAACGTGTCAAGTTCCCATTTCAGGAAGAGACTGTGTCAAGGACATAAGACAGAAGAGCGGCAAAGAACAGTGGACACCCTCCTCTGGCCTCTTCATGTGAGCACATGGTCATGCCTGCACAAATATATACTCATAGCCACACTCATATAGCACATACTGCACACACCAAAAATTAAAAAAAGCTGGGCATAGTGGCACACACCTTTAATCCCAGCATGTAGGAGGGTCACTGTAAATTCAAAGCCAGCCTGGGACTACAGAGTGAATTCCAGGTCAGCTTGAGCTATGGGAAGACCCTACCTTTAAAAAAAAAAAAAAAAAAAGGAATCTGGGCTGGAGGGATGGCTTAGCATTTAAGGCATTTGCCTGCAAAGCCAAAGGACCCAGGTTCAATTCCCCAGGACCCACATTAGCCACAACCACAAGGGGGTGCATGCATTTGGAGTTTGCTTGCAGTGGCTGGAGGCCCTGATACACCCATTCTCTCTCCCTCTTTCTCTTTGAAATATATAAATAATATTTAAAAAAGAATCTGAATATTTTTTATTTTTTATAATCATGGAAAATGTTAATAAAAATTTAAAAAAAATTAAAAATAAAAAGACAAAAAAAAAAAAAGAATCTGAGTTCCGGTTTTATGGTCCTGCCTCACACTGGACTCCAGACACAGGGACAGGTTCTCCAGTGAGTGTTTCTCTGACTGTAAGGTTTCTACGAGATGCCAGGAGCCCAGTTAAACTACACGCTCTTCCCTGAGACAGTGTGGAATGGGGCCCGAGGTTCTCCCTGCCACACAAGCTCCAGGCTGCTTCTGATGCTGCAGGGCCAGCTTTAGCTAACAGCTGCCAAGTCTGCCCATGCAGGAAAGCTTGACAAACTCACCAGTGTTGTGTCACTTAGGTAGGCCACACTGTGAGAAATGTGTCCTAGGATGTCACTGCTGTGTGCAAGTCATGCCTGTGCTAACACATTTGAAGGCCGAACTCACTAGGTGACAGACCCTTACTGAACCACTGTCAAAGGTGCGGGTCCATTGTAGATTTCTGCAGTTAGGACAAAATGCCTGAGATGTTCAACTTAAAAGGAGGGAAGCTTTACTTTGGCTCGTGGTGGAGGTTTGGGGGCCTATGGCAAGGCAGTGCCTCCTGGCAGTGATCACGAAGGTGGTGAGCCAAAGCCAGCCAGGAGGTAGAGAATTAATTTTACAAGGAGCTGGGGTTCCAATATCCTCCTCAAGGGCACATCCCCCATGTCCTAACACCTTTGATCTTTGGAGGTCATTCAAAGCCAAACCCTGTAGTTTTCACTAAAATGTATTTAGCACATGACCACTCTTTCACTCTACCTGGCCTCTGACAGCACTTTCTAAACAGGTATTTTTGAATATAAGAGATTTTATAGCCACAGGAGTTTTGTTTTGGTGTTTTTGTTTTCCTCCTATATAATAATGATTCACAACCTGCTGTGTGAACACCTACCAACCTGGCCTTTTCTCCTTGGAGTCTGGAATTATCAGAGGCTGGAACAATGGCTCAGTATTAATAAGGGATGAGAGCCAGCCATTTCATCTAATGATGTATTTGAGAGCACAGCAGTCTCTGCGGTGAGATTATTGGAAGATAAAGAGGGTTTGTCCACGCCGAATGTTTCCAATTTGCTGACTGCGTTTAAAGCATACTCTGTAGGGTGCGTAAACACGATCATCTGTCAGGGGCCTGAGAGGACTAAGTGAACTGGTGGGCTTAATTTTAATTTGGAAAAATTTCCACAGCGCTTACACAGCTATTTCTGGCAACAGGAGGCTCTGACAAAATGCCTTTCCTTAAGGGAAATGGGAGGTTCTCCAGAAAAGTGGGCACTTACTTAAAATCAATGTCGACCACAAGCTTCCATCACCAGCAAGCTGAGGCAGAGCAAGTACGCCCTCAGTGCCAACAAGCCGTATAGATCACACAAGCTAATCAGCTATGCGCAAGGAAAACGACTCATTAAAATATTCACGCACAACTGGGCATGGTGGGACATACCTATAATCCCAGCACTCAGGAGAGAGGATCAAATATTCAAGGCCAGTTTTGGCAAAATACTAAGCTTGAGGCCAGCCTGGGCTATGTGAGATACAGTCTCAAAACAAACAAAAAATACACAGCTCAGGGGTCAGGCATGGTGGCACAGGCCTTTAATCCCAGCACTTGGGAGGCAGAGGTAGGAGGATCGCCATGAGTTCGAGGCCACCCTGAGACTACATAGTGAATTCCAGGTCAGCCTGAGCTAGAGTGAAACCCTACCTTGGGGAAAAAAAATGCACAGCTCAAATTCCACCTATATTTTTTTTTTCCTGAATTTTATTAGAAAACAAAGTCTTGTAGCATTTTATAGCATCTCTCTCTCAACCTGCTACTCTGGTAAAGAAATGCTTTTTCCGATGCCAAATTTTCATATCCTTTCCTTCTTAAAAGCAACAGCAGAATACCAATGGTACACATAAATTAAAATATAAGCCATGATCTTAAAGCCAAGTCAAAGGTGGCTCAGACCTGTAATCCCAGCACTTGGGAGGGAGAAGCGGGTGGATCATGTGAGTTCCAGGCCAGCCTGAGCTATCTATACAGAGACAGACAGTGGTGATGTGATTCAGGTTTCTCCCATAAACTCAGGTGTTCTGAATGCTAGGTTCCCAGCTGATGAAAATTTGGGAATTAATGCCTCCTGGAAGGAGTGTGTTTATTGTTGGGGGCAGGCTTATGGGTGTTATAGCCAGTTTCCCCAAGCCAGTGTTTGGCACACTCTCCTGTTGCTATTATCCATCTGTGTTGGCCAGAGGGTGATGTCCACCCCGCTGCTTATGCCATTGTTTTCCCCTGCCATAATGGAGCTTCCCCTTGAGGCTATAAGCCAAAATAAACCTCTTTTTTCCCCACAAGCTGCTCTAAGTTGGGTGATTTCTACCAGCAATGCAAACCCAACTGCAACACACACACACTGTCTCAAAAAAAAAAAAAAAAATAATGGGCTGGAGGAATGGCTTAGTGGTTAAGGCATTTGCCTGCAAAGCCAAAGGACCCAGATTCAATTCCCCAGGACCCACATTAGTCAGACGCACAAGGGGGGGGCACATGCATCTGTATTTCGTTTGCAGTGGCTGGAGGTCCTGGCACACTCATTTTCTCTCTCTCCCTTTTTCTCTGTCAAATAAATAAATAAAAATAAAAAAATAATAACAAAAGACAAATAAATAGCTGGAAAGCATTGAGCCCTGAAATTTTTCAATAATTTGCTTCTAATAACCACATTAACTATTGTACAAATATATGACTTTTTCTTGGAGATTTACAAAGTGTCTGTATCAAATGAAGAGTTATCCAAGTAGCATATAATATTCATTACAGTATTAAAGAACAGTATCATTGAAGTCACTGATGTTTAGGCAGGAATGAAGCAGGAGATAGAAAGCCATTTTCCTGAAAAGTACCAAGAACTAGGAAACTACACAGTGGCTGTCATGTCATCCCTGAAAACCAAGACAATAACGTGTATGACTTAATAATCTTACTTAATATGGCCATGTTAATGCTACTGAAAATTTTGTGACACATAAATTCTACCATAATTAAAAAACAAACAAACATCCAAATGATCTTATGAGAGATGAGGTAGTCCTCCAAACTAACAGACATGCCGAAACGAAAAGTTCAAAATGAAGCAATGAGGATCAGCTGGAGGCAGGCCCAGCAACCGTGATTAAGTGACACCTGTTAATTCTAAACCCTCTTCCAGATTTGTTCAGAAAGGTTTCCCATGAAGAAAAGCCACACCCTGGCAGAGGATGGCCAGTGTCACAGCAGACGACAGACTCTGGGAACAAGAGTACACCACCACCAGGTCAAGTACCTAGTTCTCATCCTGCAATCATGTTCCTAGCATGCTCGCATGTGCACGAAGAAGCTATACCTGAATGTTTACAGCAACTTTATTCCGACACCCTAAACTGGAAACAATCAAAATGTCCCTCAGCAGATGAATGGGTAACACAGTGATAAAACAACAGAAGATGAGCACTATGAAGAAGCCAAGCCATCAAATCGTGAGTGACATGAAGGATCCTTGGCTGGGCTGTGCTAAGTGAAAGAAGCCAGTGTGGACTGTAAGATCCCAATCGTGTGACATTCTGAAAGCGGCAACACTATGACGTCTATAAAAAGGTCATCCTTGGACAAGTTGCTGCCAGGGGCTGGGAGAGTGGATGCAGTAGGGAGGAGGACGAGTAAGTAAGGCACAGGGAGTTTTGTTTTTTGTTTGGTTTCACTTGGTTTTTGGTAGAATGAAACTGTTTTATAGGAGACTGCAATGGTGGGTGCTATGGTTTGAATGTGCAGTGTCTCTGGCAGGCTCATGGTTTTGATACTTGATCCCTAGCTAGGGGTGGGCCTTGAGGAAGGGGACCTAGCTGGAGGAAGGAGACCAGTGAGTCACTGGAGGGTGGCCTTGAGGTGTCTCTGCCTGTCCCCATTTCCTGCTCTCCCTCTCTGTGTCCTGACTACGGCTGCAGTGTGACAGCCACCTCCCACTCAGCTGCCCCACCAAGCTTTCCCCACCATGACAGAGAACAGCCTCCTTAAACTAGAAGCAGAAGTATATTCTTGCTCCCCTCAGTTGCTTCTTGTGAGGCATTTAGTCACAGCAACATGAAAGGAGCTACTACAGTTAGGTATATGTCATGCAGTGGTCAAAACACTGACTGAGAAGGGTGTGATGGCTCATGTTTTCAATCCTACCACTGAGGTAGAAGGATTTCCATGAGTTCCAGGGTAGCCTCAGCTAGAGAGAGAAACCCTGCCTCAAAAAATAAAAATCAAACTACTTAAAACAATTTATCTTGGCTCACTGTTCCAGGGAGTGTGAGGCTGAGAAAAGTATCTTACTTCATGGCCGGCAAGAAACAGAGATGGGAGTGACAGGGAGGGAGCATAGTGGATCTTCTAGGGTGCAGCCCCAGTGAACCATGCCCCCCTCAGTGGGCCTGAGGTGGTTTGCATGTAGAGTGTCCCCCACAGCCTCAAGCGTTTGTGATTGAGCCTCACACGTAATCCCCAGCTGGCAAAGCCTTCGGGAGGCGGGGCTTGCTGGAGGAGGTGTGTCACTGGAGGCGGGCTTTGGAATTTTATGATCCAGCCTCACTTAGTAATGCCAACTAGCTCACACCTGCTGATTCCTTCCAGCTGATGTGGTGTGAAGATACAATGCCCTGAGTTCTACTCTCACCATGAGACCTATTTCCCACTGTGATGAAACTTCCCTTTGAAACTATAAGCCAAAATAAACCCTTTCCTTCTATAAGCTGCTTCTGCTTGGGAGTTCTGTCCCAGCCATGAGAAGGTAGAAGTTACAAGGCCCTATCTCCCCATAATACCATGCCAGAAATCCCGTGGGGAATTAACTCACTGATTAGGACCATACTCCCAGGATCTAATCACCTCAGGGTAGTGCCTCGGCAAGAGCAACTGTCAGCACACGAGACTCTGGCTGGGTGGGGGTGACACTTCATGTCTAATCCACAGCAACCACATGTAAGGTGTTAGTAAGAAAAGCTAAGCGTTTCAGGGAATCCTATTATCTGTTCAGTTTTCTGTAAGCTTAAAAATGCTCTAAGATATAAAGCCTATTAACATTAGAAAACATATTTCATCTTGTCTGCCACTATGTCCTAGGGGAAAGCACACTGGTTTATATTTCAAAAATACAAAAAGGTCTAAGTTCATGACAGAAGAACGTATGGCTCCATCATTCAATCCAAGTAAACACGCATCACCTCAAGTTAAGTTACCCTCTGATGTATGTTTTTAAAAGTGTTGAATTTTTAAAAATAAATTAAATTTTCAAAAAGTGTAGTAGTTTGAATATAAATATCAAGCTAAAGGTGTTACAAATTATGGAAGAGTAATATCAGCTTTTAGGAAATTTTCCTTCCATCTCAGGCAGTTTAATGAATATTGATGTACATATGAGTGTGAGTGCGTGTGTGTACAAAAGGGACTATCTGTGGGTGAGCAAGGGGCCTCAGAAGAGGGTGGGTAAGGTAAAATGTTTTCTCTTATCTATACCCAAGCTGGGCATGAGGGTACACACCTTTAATCCCAGCACTATGGATGCAGAGGTAGGAGGATTTTCACGAGTTCAAGGTCAGCCTGAGACTACATAGTTAATTCCAGGTCAGCCTGAGCTAAAATGCTCCCTCCCCCCGACCCCCCCAAAAAAAACCCAAAGCACAATAGGACTATTTGAGGGAGGGGAGCCCCAGGAAGATAAAAGCAGCGTGACAGAGGGTAGTAAGAGTACAAATATGAACCAAGTACAATGATGCATACATATTAAAATGCCATAATTACTTTGTAGGCCAATGTAAAATCAAAAAGACAAAACAATGTTTCCAAAGCTCCACATACCTAAGGCTTAACCACTAGCCCCTATGGTGCTAGTGAACTTTTGAAAACTGGGGCCTAGAGGAAGGAAATTAAGTCCCCTTCAAGGGGCATTTGGGACCCTGGCCCCTTCCTGGCTCTTACTTCATGGCTACCATGAGGTGAACAGGTTTCCTTGCTACAAGCTTCTAGCTACAGGGCTAGTGGTAACTGGGCCAAGTGACCATGGACTGAAACCTCTCAAACTATCAAATCAAAGTAAAAATCTCTGTCTCCCCCCATAAAAGAGAAGAAAACACTTTGGGATGACTCAGAAGGTATCATAGTTCTGGAAAGAAGTGACTGGAGTACTGAGTAACATCTCGATCACACCTTCCAGGGCTCAGGGTCTAATGCGGAAGAGGTGGCAGAAAGAATGTAAGAGCCAAAGGAAGGGTAGGACTCCTTACAATGTGCTCCCCTAAGACACAAAATGGCCTGGATATCCATGACCTCACAGTGCCTGACACTACCTATACAAGACCAGCATAAGAGGAGGAAAAGACCATGACATCAAAATAAAAGAGAGACTGATTGAGATGGGGAGGGGAGATGATGGAGAATGGAATTTCAAAGGGGAAAGTGTGGGGGGAGGGTATTACCATGGTTACTTTTTGTAATCAAGGAAAATGTTAATAAAAATTGAGGAAAAAATAAAGAGCTGCATCGGGTGCTCTCACCACCCTGGAGCTGTCCCACCATGCCTTTCCCACTGGAGTGACTGCACCCTTTGGAAATGTTAAAAAAGAGAGAGAGAGAGAGAGAGAGAGAGAAGGAAAGAAAACTGGCTGGTGATCTAATCTTATTCTTAGGAAAACAGAACTACTATTAATAAAGAAGTTGAAGGCCATGTTGGAGGGGCACACACACCTGACGCTCCCCGCTCACTGCCCGGTGGCACACGCCGTCCTGGAAGCCCTGGCTCCTTTCCCTGAGTTCCAGGAAGGCAGCCGGGCACCAGCAATTCCTCTACATGATGTGCTAAAAACACTGAACCCACACGTTTACCCACCAGAGAGCAATTCTACATTTAGATTCTCTATAAGAGGATCTGATTTGGAGAGCTAATCCTCTGTCCTCCAGATTTTTAAAAAATATTTCATTTTTATTATTTGAGAGCAAGTGAGTGTGAGAGAGAAAGACAGAGAGAGAACGGGCGCTCCGGGGCCCTCAGCCACTGCAAAGGAACACCTGACGCATGCGCTACCGTGTGCATCGGCTTACGAGGACCCTGCACAGTGGAACCTGGGTCCTCTGGCTTTGCAGGCTGATGCCTTAACTACTGAGCCATCTTTCCAGCCCTGTCCTCCAAATTTTAAGAACTAAAACTCAGTAGACACGAAACTGAGAATGGAACAAAATAACACACAGATCCAAGCCCAGAAACACAGAAGCCATCGGGATACCGATGGTAATTTGAGACTATGGCTTGAACCATGCGAACCCCAGGCCTAACTTTCCTCTCCCAGTTTCCTACTTTGAAACAACACAGAAACACTGCTCCTGCTGACTTCCCTTCAGAGCTCTGACAGGGCTGCATAAGCAGCTGGGAGGAAGAGAAGCGGAAAAGCTCTCTGGAAAACAAGACTCCCTCAGGCACTCCCTCCCCGAGCATTTCAAAAATGACTGAGTCGGTACTTCTCAGTCACCTAGTCAACTACCCTGTGTTGTCTTTTGCATTATGGTGGTTCTTCCAAGGAGACACAGCTCTGTTGCAACGATGGAGGCTAACTCCCAAGACCTGCACTTACAGGCCAAAGCGCCAGGGAGACATGGGTGGAAAGTTCTAGTCCAAGTCCCAGGCAGAAGGGAGCCCCCTCTTATATGGGGATTAGATGAGGCCTTGCCCACACTGGGAACTCAAATGTTAATTTCATTTGAAAAACACCCTCACAGACATACCCAAGATGTCTGACCCAAAGTCTGGGTAAGCCATGGCCCAGTCATCACTCATGACATTAACTACCACACCAAGCTCCCAGTGCCATCACACTGAAGGCTGCACTGTTACACAGCTCAGAAACAGAAACCCTGCCAGCACCATGTTCAGAGGGAAACTTGTTGAACCAAGATGATCTAGATGGTAGCTTGTGTGTGTGTGTACGCGTGTGCGTGTGCATGTGCATATGAGAATGGTGAGTATGCGCAAGCTCATGGGAGTGAGTGCAGGCACGTGTGCGCCATGACACACACGTTGACATCAGAGAACAGCTTTCAAGTGTCGGTCCTCTTTTCACCTTCAGACGTGGTTCCCTTGGCCCGGCTAGCTGGCTTGAAAGCTTCTGGCAACTCTCTGTTTCCACCTCCGTTGTCGTTATCGCTGTAGGCATGCTCGGATTACAGATGCCCGCAGTAGTGTCTGCTATACGTGAGCTCTGGAGATCTTAGGTGAGATGCTCACACTGGCACAACACACGCCTTAGCCCCAGAGCCATCTCCTCAACTACCCCCCACCAACAACTTCTGAAATTGTGGGTCACAACTCCGTATGGATTCATGTAACTGAATGCAGTGGTCACAAAAAAGATTTAGCAACAGCAGAAGAAAGAAGCTTTAATGTGCGTTTTATGTCTTGCTGTTCACATACAATTTGTTTCTCGCCATGTAAGAGAAAAGGTAAGCTTTTTAAAATTTAAACAATATGGGTTCTATGTGGCATTTAAAACTGCATAGTAGTGCTTAGGAATGAGCTAAACATACAAAACAAACTGAGGTCCAGAATAAATCTATATGTGCAAAGAAATTTAATAGATGAACATAGCTATATTTTATGTGAGTGGAGAAAAATCATTCAGTAATACAAGCCAGAAAGTCATGATGGAATACAAAGCTATATACATATAAACCTTAGAAAATCCACAGAACAAAAATGTTAGAATAACTGCAGGTGGACAGAAAGTAAGGTGGGCATGATTAATACATGATATAGTGTATAGAAATGTTACAAGTGAATCTTATTAATTTGTGCAATTAATATGTTAATGAAGAATAATCAGGCAGGCCTATAATTCTAACACATAGTAAGTTGAGACAAGAGGGTCACGGGTTTAAAGCCATCCTGGGCTAGAAAGAGGGTGCCAAGCCAATCTGAGCTACGCAGGAAGACCTTGTCTGAAGACAGACGGGGGCCAGGCATGGTGGTACACACCTTTAATCCCAGCACACAGGAGGCAAGGGTAGGAAGAGCTCTGAGAGTTTAAGGCCAACCTAACACTACATCATGAATTGCAGGTCAATCTGGGCTAGAGTGAGACCCCACCTCAAAAAAAAAGAAAAAAAAAAAGGAGTGGGCCAAACAAAACAAAACAACAGGACATTACTTTCATCATTTGAGTATTAATGGATTTTAACATACTTTTTTTACAATAAAATATATGTTGCAACAAAACTTTATTTTACTTTTTTTTTTTTTTTGGTTTTTCAAGGTAGGGTCTCACTCTAGTTAAGGCTGACCTGGAAGTCACTATGTAGCCTCAGGGTGGCCTTGAACTCATGGCAATCCTCCTACCTCTGCCTCCCCAGTGCTGGGATTAAAGGTGTGTGCCACCACACCCGGCTAAAACTTTTCATTTTTTGTTAAGAACAAATAATCAGGGGATGGAGGCATGGCTTAGCGGTTAAAGGCATTTGCCTGCAAAGCCAAAGGACCCAAGTTCGATTCCCCAGGACCCACGTAAGCCAGATGCACAAGGGGGTGCACATGTCTGGTGTTTGTTTTCAGTGGCTGGAGGCCCTGGCATGCCCATTCTCTCTCCCTCTCTCTCCCACTCTTTGTCTATCAAATGAATTAAAAAAAAAAAAAAAAAGAACAAATAATCACTTTTGGTTGGAGAACCTGTCCCATCTTACAGATGGTGCAGAATACTGGGGAGAACCTGGATACATCAATACACCAAGAAGAGAGCCCACTGTCTACCTTGAGATGTATCACCTCCACCTCATCTGCCTGGGCCCAGAAGTCATTACAGAGGAAGTAGTGACAGGAATGTTGCCCTCATAGCTAGCCTGAGAAACAGTCCCAGGGAAGTGGAGACACTGGGGTCACTCAAACCTCATCAAAACAGAGAACCAGAGGCTACAGAGAAAGCAACACTAAATCAGATCCCTACCTTGCCTAGCAAGGCTCAAGGTACACTGCAGAAGAAGGGACAGAAAGATTGTAAGAGCCTCAGAGAGTAAAGAGGTGGTAATAGCCTGAGGCACTGACACCCCCACCTCCAGCAGAGACTGACTGAGTCCTCTTGGCCCCCACAATGAATACCAATATCACTGAGGAAGTCTCTCAGCAGAATTGGGGCAGGGGAAAAGGGGTCTCAGAGTATAACCATTTTATTAAAAAAGCAACAAATAATAAAAAAGAACAAATAATCAATTTTAAACTATGGGTGCCAGGTGTGGTGGCACACATCTTTACTCCAAGCACTTGGGAGGCACAGGTACGAGGATTGTGAGTTCAAGGCCAGCCTGTGACTACAGAATGAGGTCCAGGTCAGCCTAGGCTACAGTGAAGCCCTATCTCAAAAATAAATAAATAAATAAAACCATGGGCTACTTAAG
Source organism: Jaculus jaculus (assembly GCF_020740685.1). Taxonomy (NCBI): domain Eukaryota; kingdom Metazoa; phylum Chordata; class Mammalia; order Rodentia; family Dipodidae; genus Jaculus; species Jaculus jaculus. Next base: position 150,789,671 of record NC_059103.1, read on the forward strand.
TCAAAGAGCAAAACAGCCTCTCTTGTATGCCCCAAGGGAAGATGTGACAAGACCCTCCTTCATGCATATTACTCAATTCCATTAAAAGAGTATGTCCCAAGACTAGGGACTTAGAACATTTTACAAAGCATCTTAAGTTTTCTCTTAATGTAGCCATTAGTCCTCATAAATACCATACTGGAAAACTAACAAATATATTTTACAAAAGTAAAGTCCAAACAGACCATCCAAGCTAACCTTCAGACCTAAGAAGCCTTGTGGAAAATGCCCCACAATTTCCTCTCCTAAGCTCAGTACATTTGTTACAGGGTTCTGCTTGAGGCCACATTAACTTCCAAACTGCCTAACCCCCCTCCCCCCTCCTGCCAGGTATCCTCATTCAGCTAAACCCTTCTAGAAGGTGATCACCTTTTGTCTGCTCTCACACTGAAGGAGCTCCAGTCTGCCTTCATTTTATTCTCTGGAAAGTTGTGTGACTTCCAGCTGAGCTCCTAGAGCTAGGTAAGAAGACAGGCTGAGTTTCTTTTTTGCTATGATTAATTATAGTTAATAAAAGAGGAAACGTGTTGATCATTACTACTTCAACTTTACATATACCCCTCTGAATTCAACGTACAGTCTCATGCCAAAAGCAAAAGCGAGGGGGAGGGAAGGGTGCAGATCCTCTGAGAAACGGTGTTTCAGAATCAGCGCTGTTTTATAGAAGAGAAAAACTAATCTTACTAAAATTGCACAAGAGTTCTTATACGAAAACTAAGAATGTGGTCTTATATCATAATGAAAGCTTTCTGTACTAGGACACAGTTCATCTATCTCAAAACAAAACAAGACCAGGCATGGGGGGGCCACACCAGTAATCCAAACCAATACAGGGGAGGCTGGCTGGGGGATCATGCGTGCAAAGTAGTCTGGGAGACACTGTTGACTGTATAGAAAGAAAGGAGGGGTGGAGGGAGGTTAAACCAAGTTGGAAAACAGAAACAGCATTCAGGTTGAGTGGAAGCAACATGACCCATAAAGACGAGAGCAGGGGGAAATGACTCAAGTTAGGCAGGGTGTGGGGAAACTTCCCAGGCAAGCCTGCGCAAGAGCAGGCCAGCAGCAGAGGGCAGGGGTGGAAGGCAAGAAGCAGAGGCAGATGGCACCAGTGAGACTCAAGCCAAGGGCAGTGAGAACTGGACAGAAGTTGGCAGGTATTGGGAAATCAAAGTAGAGAAGTGACATCTCAGATCTGCCTCTCAGTTGAGTCCCTCTGGTGTCTGTGAAGGAGCAGTGTCACAAGGCCAAGCCCAGGGACAGAGAGACCATTTGGAGATCTGTGGGATCCCCTGGGCTAGGACCCTTGTAGCTTGTGACAGATACACTGCAAATGGTGAAATTTAGGTCTTACTAAAAGACCACAGGGAGAGTGAGCGGAAGAGAGGATGACGGAATCAGCACCACTCTCACCAATCAAGAAAGACCACGGGAGGGTAAGTAGGGTCAAAGGCCTGAAATTCATTTTGGCCATATTGGTGAAGTATCTAGTCGCTATGTGGCACAGGCACATGGAAATGGACACGAAGAGCAGCTTCACCCATCCTAAGCCCAGAACAGCGCTGGAAGCATGAGCGCGCCTCCGGTCTCTGGAAGCCACGCGTGCGAGACCTAAGACATGCCCCTGACAAGACAGGCAGAGCTCAGCAGAGAATACGCATGCTGCACAGAGGGTCTCACCTACCAGGAGGGAAACGTACTGACCTGTCGCCCCAAGAACTGCAACTGCTGGGCTGCTATAGTTCTTCTGTATTGGTAAAGTCCTCTTCGGCTAAATCTGCTTTATTAATCACAATATACTTCACAGCGAAACACCTGGCACACTATAGTCCTCCAAACACCAATTGGCACACCAAGTAATACAGGCTCCCCTTTGATGCCAGTATGGTGCCACAGAACATGCAGGTACCTTCAGAACAACATCTGTCTCCTGCCCTGGGCAACACTCCAGCCATATCAGGTACAGCTGGTACAAGTGTCAGGTGACCTTTATATGGTCCTTGGGTCACTGCTAAATGGCTCCCTTCCTCACTCTCACCCAACTTTGAGACATGGCTAATCTCCTTTGGTCCTAGCTATCCTACAGTGGCACCTATTAGAAGACTCCTCTTTTTAAAAGACCAGGGCCCAGTTGCCACCTCAGCCATACGTCCCCTTATAGTCACGTTATGTGGCATCAATTGAAACCAAATGATATGAGTCTAGATGCAGACAGGAAAGATTTGTTTAGAGAGGTTTTGCGTGACCAAGAAACTCAAATGTCTTTCTTAAGAACACAGCTATAGAGGAGGCTAGCTCTGAGTCCCACGTCAGCCTGGACTAGACTGAGACCCTACTTCAAAACTAAACAAATAAACAAAAATCATAGCCTGAAAACTCAGCCATGCCAACTGCCCCACCCCTTTCTAGATGTGTGTGAAATCAAAACTCTGAGCCTCAAGTTCCTCATCAATCCAAGTAGGATGTTAGAAATCTCCTTCATTTGCAATAAGAATTTACCCTTTCTATATCTGCAAATCATTCAGGACATGGTAAATGTTCCAGAAACCATTACTGGAAATTGTGATGGCGATTTTGTGTGAGCGAGGATGCAAGATCCTATGAGCAAATATGTCTGCACACCTACCCTCCCTCTTCCACAAGGACCCAGCCCGGCACCTGGTGGCTGCAAGGCTTACAACACACCAGACTGAGGTTGGGGCAGGCGCCAAGGGGAGAGAGCTGTTGATGGAACCTAGCAGGCTTTTAATTGAAAATTGTAGCACATGAACATACGCTGTAGTTTGATCAAGTTCCCCTCCTAGTGCCTCTTTTGTCCCTCACTTCCCCACACGTACTCCATTGAACTTCTCTCTTCTGTTCTGATGTCTCATTGTTTTGTTCCTCTATGTCAAAGTGTTGACGGGCTCAATATTGTGCTGGTTTGTGGGGGTAGTGACCGCCACTGTGAGATCATGAATGTACGAGTCAGTTGACGTCTGCAGGACTGCCCCTCCACGTACTCCTTCCCACCCCGTGGCTTGTCATTCTTTCTGCCTCCTCTTTTGCAATGTCCCTTGAACCTGGGACGCTAGGGTAGAGATGTTTCATTTAGAGCAGGGCTCTCAACAGCCTCTTGTTTTCAGCATTCAGATCTCCTCAGTATCTACCACCATCTCCATAAAGAGGTTTCTCTGGCCAGCAATGAGGGCAGCACTAATATTAATGCTCCTTGCCCCCTGGCAGGTGTGATAGAGACATCATTGACTGTCTTGTCTCTTCACCTGGATGAAGTTTCCCTGGTACTCATTGCCATGAGCAAAAAGAAACTTCTCTAACCAAAGTGAGAGCAGCCCTGATCAATGGGTCTAAACACAACCATGTAGAGGGCCACGTGAAGACTGGGGCTTGAAAGAAAACTTCATTTTGCTGTTCTCTGCTACCCCTGTGCCCCACTGATTGAGAGAAAGAAGCACACATCTCCTGCCTGAGGAGCATGAGGAACAGGATGCATCAATGAGGAGCACTGTACCATAGGAGGACATCTCCCAGCCGCTGGAAAAAAAAAAAACCAAAGGACTGTCTGGAGATACGTTACCTGGGGAACTCAGGACACTTTGAACACACCCTTTGTAGTTCTCAATTCTAGCAGTTTGCCAGCCTAACACCAGTCCACGCTAAAAATATTCACTCATTAATAAAGACTGTGGAATTCAAATCTTAGCTTCAGTACCTACTAGCTTCATGATCTTGGACAATCATCTGGTTACTCTAGCCCTTCTTCTCTAATTTTTCTTTCTTTCTTTCCTTTCTGTCTTTCTTCCTTTCTTTTCCAAGGTAGGGTCTCACTCTAGCTCAGGCTGACCTGGAATTCACTATGCAGTCTCAGGGTATCCTTGAACTCATGGCGATCCTCCTACCTCTGCCTCCCAAGTGCTGGGATTAAAGGTGTGCGCCACCACACCTGGCCTAAGTTTCTTTTAAACTGGAGTACTCACATATTTTACATAAATGCCATTAGGAATAAGTATATTCAAAATGGGTTGGAGAGGGCTGGAGAGATTGCATAGTGGTTAAGGCACTTGCCTGCAAAGCCAAAGGACCCAGGTTCAATTCCCCAGGACCCATGTAAGCCAGATGCACAAGGTGGTGTATGCATCTGGAATTTGTTTACTGGAGGGCCTGGCGTGCCCATTCTCTATCCCCCCCCCCCCCATCTGCCTCTTTCTCTCTCTCTCCCAAATAATAAATAAAATTTAAAAAAAATTAAAAATAGCTGGAGAGAAGGCTCAGTCGCCAAAGGCACTTGTTTGCAAAGTCTGACAGCCCAGGATCAATTCCCCAGTGCCCACATAAAGCCAGACATATACAAAGGGGCTCATATGACTGGAGTTCGTTTGCAGTGGCAGGTGGCTGTGGCGTGTCTATACTCACTCTCTTTTACAGACACACTCTCAAATAAATAAATAAATAAAATTTAAAGAATATTGTAAAGCTGGGTGCGGTGGCACACACCTTTAATCCCAGCACTCGGGAGGCAGAGGTAGGAGGATAGCCGTGAGTTCGAGGTCACCCTGAGACTCCGTAGTGAATTCCAGGTCAGCCTGGACTAGAGCAAGTCCCTACCTCAAAAAAACAAACAAACAAACAAAAAGAATATTGTAAAATATTAGTCCTCACTATGGAATAGTGTCTGGTTATTCCCTTTACATTTCTTCCAGAAACCACATGTCCTTCTTTCTAGACCACTCATGTTACCTACAGAACTTTACCTCTTCTGTTTGACCCTGAAGAGGTTCCACAGATGGCCACAAGGAGTACTGTGGTTAACACAAGGTGGTATCCCAGGTATTCTATTTGTGTTGTTTCTGGTTTCTTTCACTTATTTATTTATTTATTTAGGCAAGCACAATACGTTGGCCTTTTTTTAATGCAAGAGTTTGTGTGTGTGTGTGTGTATGTGTGTGTGTGTGTGTGTGTGTGAGAGAGAGAGAGAGAGAGAGAGAGAGAGCGAGAGAGAGAGAGAGAGAGACATAGAGAGAGAGAGACAGACAGAGACAGAGTGCACACATACAACTGAGGCTTCCAACTGATCCTTCGGAGGACTTCCAGAAAACAGCACTGTTGCCATAGGAAACAACAGTTCTATATATGATCACCCCTGAAGACTGTTTAGTGAGCCAAGGTGACAAAGTGGGGAGAAGTGCCACTGAGTGTTGACCTTCGGTAGACCTAGGCTAAATAAATTATGTGCTTGTGTCTTGGTTTTTAATTCTAAAAAGTTTTAAAAGTAAAAAGAAACAAAAACTTTAAATAGAAAGAAATTAATAGGATATGGATGAAAAGTATTTTTAGCCCAGAAATGGTGGCTCACAACAGTAAGCTCAGTCCTGGGGAGGCTGAGAGGAGTATTGCTTTGAGTTTGAGGCCATCCTAAGTTACATAATTAAAACCTATCTTGGGCTTAGCGGTTAAGCGCTTGCCTGTGAAGCCTAAGGACCCCGGTTCGAGGCTCGGTTCCCCAGGTCCCACGTTAGCCAGATGCACAAGGGGGCGCACGCGTCTGGAGTTCGTTTGCAGAGGCTGGAAGCCCTGGCACGCCCATTCTCTCTCTCTCCCTCTATCTGTCTTTCTCTCTGTGTCTGTTGCTCTCAAATAAATAAATAAATAAATAAACAAAACCTATCTTGGGCTGGAGAGATGGCTTAGAGGTTATGGCACATGCCTGTGAAGCCTAAGGACCTAGGTTCGATTCTCCAGGTCCCATGTAAGCCAGGTGCACAAGGTGGTCTGGAGTTTGTTTGCAGTGGCTAGAGGCCCTGGCACACCCATTCTCTCTCTCACTCTTTCTCTCTGTCTCTAATAAATAAATAAAAATAAATCTTTAAAAAAATCTGTCTCAAAAAAAGTTTTTTAAGAAAGAGAAAAAGCAAACTTTTATGTAGCACTATAATGTTTGTGTTTTTAAGCTGTTATAGCAAAAGTCAAAAGTTTTTTTTTTAATGCTAGATATAGTGTCTTAATCCCAGTACTCAAGAGGTTACAAAACAAAGATCTCGAGTTCATAGCTTATCCCCCAAAGAAAAAGTTATAAAATAAAAAGTTACAGTATAATAATATAATAATGCTGGATTAGCTGGGTGTGGTGGCGCACGCCTTTAATCCCAGCATTTGGAAGGTAGAGGTAGGAGGATCACTGTGAGTTCAAGGCCACCCTGAGACTACAGAGTAAATTCCAGGTCCATCTGGGATAGAGGGAGATCCTGCCTCGGAAAACCAAAAGAAAAAAAAATAATAATGCTGGATTATTATAAAAGAAAAAAATTTAATAAATTTAGTGTGGCTAGATTGTGATGTTTATAAATCTATGGTAGTGCACATTAACACTCAAATCCTTCACATTTAATCATTCACTGCGACCAACTTCCAGTCCTACAAGCTCAAACTTGGCATTCTCCTGCATCAGCCTCTCCAGCACTAGGACTACAGGTGTGCACCACCACCTCTAGGCTTGTAGTACAGCTTGTACTTTTCTGTTTAGATATACATATATTCATGTTTAATTTCTACAGTATTCAGTACACTAATAGGCTATGCACATTAACCTAGCAGCCACAGGGTATACCATGTAGAGCCTAGGAGTGTAGTAGACTATAACATCTATGTTTGTATAAGAACACTCTGATGTCCACACAACAAAAACTTAGTGATGAATGTCTCAGAACATAGCTTCATTGTGAAGTGATCCATGACTGCATATTTAAAAAAAATTTTTTTTGTTCATTTTTTATTTATTTATTTGAGAGCAACAGACATAGAGAGAAAGACAGATAGAGGGAGAGAGAGAGAATGGGTGCACCAGGGCTTCCAGCCACTGCAAACGAACTCCAGACGCGTGCGCCCCCTTGTGCATCTGGCTAACGTGGGACCTGGGGAACCGAACCTCGAACCGGGGTCCATAGGCTTCACAGGCAAGCGCTTAACCGCTAAGCCATCTCTCCAGCCCCATGACTGCATATTAAACCCAGAAGAAAAGACTCTAACTCAACTTCAGTGAGGTGTCACTTTTCTCTTCCACTAAGATTCCCTAGGGAACTATTACAACTACCATTCACTGCTATGGTGGCCAGTGTCCAAGATGGCCCAGTGGCCCTACCTGCTGGTCTTCAGGCCCTTATGTGGACTCTCCCATGAAATGCTATGGTTGCCCTGTGTGACCAATCAAATACAGGCAGTGGTTAGTTATCACTTCCAAAGTTAAGTCATAAAGACATTCTCAGCCAGGCTTGATGGTGCACACCTTTAGTCCCAGCATTCAAGAGGCAGAGGTAGGAGGACAGCTTTGAGTTCAACACCAGCCTGAGACGACAAAGTGAATTCCAGGTTAGCATGGACTAGACTGAGACCCTACCTTGAAAAAACAAACAAAAAAAGGCGGGGCGGATTTAGCTCAGTGGATGAGCACTTGCCTAGGAAGCGTAAGGCCCTGGGTTTGGTCCTCAGCACCAGAAACACACACGCACACACACGCATGCACACACACACACACACACACACACACACACACACACACACACACACAAAATAAATAAATAAATAAAGGCACTAGAACTAAGAGATTCTCATGTCTGCCTTTCCCACACTTGATGTGGGAGTGTCCCCTGCAAAGACTCAAGCAGTTCCCTGCAGAGATCTACAGAGTGAAGAGGTGGGACCTCCTACCAACAACAATGCAAGTGTACTATCTTGGAAGTGCAATCCTTTCAGTCCATTCCTCAGCTGCATTGCCAACTTGAATGCAATGTCATGAGAAACCCTGAGCCAGACCACCCAGGTAACCCACTTCAGGTTCCTGATTTACTGCAAGATAGTTTGTTGTCTTCAGCATAGATAACTAACAGAGTTGTCCAATCCAGAGACCTAAAACACATGAAGCCTCTGGTCTTCTTCAAGAAGTCAAGGGAAAACTGTGATGGTTGAAGCTCATGAATTTTCCAGGACATGTGTAAGGTACAGGATGTAGAACTTCCAAACAGAGCTATGAGCAAAGGGATGGATGCAGGGAATGGAACCTGCATAGACAGAGCTTCCTGCTATTTCAAATTCACTGTTATCCAATAAATACAATTTTCCTAAAATATCCCCAGTCAAAATGCATTATTATTATTAGTAGTAGTAGTCAAAAATGCCAGATATGTGGGGCTGGGTGATAGCTCAGTGGATACTTTTCAGATGTTGGTGACCACTGGGATGATCCAAAAGGCACCACGGTGCTGAGAAGAAGTGATGGAGGAGTACTCAGCACTGAAACATCTCTATCACACCCTCCAAGGCTCAGGGTCCATTGAGGAAGAGGTGGTGGAAAGAATGTAAGAGCCAAAGGAAGGGAACCACTCCTTACATACAACTGTCCAAAGCTGGGTGTGGTGGTGCATGCCTTTAATCCCAGCACTCGGGAGACAGAGGTAGGAGGATCACCGAGAGTTTGAGGCCACCCTGAGACTACATAGTGAATTCCAGGTCAGCCAAAGTGAGACCCTACCTTGCAAAACCAAAAAAAACAAACAAAAAAAAACTGTCCAGACAAAAATTGGCCTTGGTATCCATGACCTTGAAATGCCTAAGAATACTTTCACAAGTCTCTCATAACAGGATAAAAAGATGATGACATCAAAATAAAAGAGAGACTAATGGAAAGAGGGAGGGGATATTATGGAAAGCAGGGTTGCAGAGGGGAAATAGAGGAGGGGAGGGAAATATCATGGTTTTTTGTCTGTAAGTACAGAAGTTGTGAATAAAAAAATTAAAAAGAAAAAAAAAGCTGGGCATGCTCATCTGTAACCCCAGGCTTGAGGTGGGTGGAGAAAGGAGGATCATGCTCCTTGCTGCTCAGCCAGTCTAGCCAAAAACTTGGGAGATCCAGGTTCAGTGAAAGACTCTTTCTCAAGGAAATAGGTGGAAGAGTGGCAGAGGACACCAATGTCCTCCTCTGACCTCCACATGAAGGCACACAGGCACAAGCATCTGAACACACGTGAGCATACACCACACACGCACACACTAAAAAAGAAGGGTCTAATTGATAAACTGACTAAAACCCACCCAAGGCTTCCTATTCAGAACATTTCAAATAATTTATTATTTTGACATAGAAATGTAGCCACAGTTTTATTTTCACTTCTCACTTCTCTACACCAATTAGCTCACTTCCGTATATAACCCAGATCAATTTTTATCCCAATGAACTAACAACCCAGATCCCAGTCTCCTTTTTACCTGCTGGGTCCTTTGAAATCGCTCTCATTTTTACACAACACACACACATATTTGTAACTCCAACTGAAGTTTCTGCAAACAATGCTCACCATTAAAGCATCAGACCATTACACAGTTTGGTCTGTTTTTCCTTTCTTTATTTTATTTTATTTTATTTTTTTGTTTTTATTTGTTTATTTGAGAGCAAGAGTGAGAGAGAGAGAAGATGGGCATGCCAGGGCCTCCAGCCACTGCAAACGAACTCCAGACGCGTGCAACCCCTGGTGCATCTGGCTAACCTGGGTCCTGGGGAATCGAGCCTCGAACTGGGGTCCTTAAGCTTCACAGGTCCTTAAGCTTTGCTGGAAGCCCTGGCACACCCATTCTCTCTCTCTCTCCCTCCCTCCCCCTCTCTCCCTTTCTCTGTCAAATAAATCAATTTAAAAATTAAAAAAAAAAATTAAAAGGTAGAGGCAGGAGAATTAGGAGTTCAAAGTCATTCCCATCTACACAGTTTGAGACCAGACTGGGATACAGAAGATCCTATTTCAAAATCAAAAACAAAAACAAAAGCTGTGGAAATGGCTCAGCAGTTAAAAGTGCTTGCGGTGCAAACATGAAGGCCTGAGTGGAGAGCTAAGACCAGAGAAGACCTGGTCTCCAGAAAACTACAGCTCTGGGGTCTGAGAGAGACTCCACCTCAAAGCAGGATATGAATATAAAATTCTCCTCTGGCCTACACACGCACGCACGCACGCAAGTGCACGCGTACGCCATCCTCCCCCCCTCCACACACAAGTGCAAAAAAAGGGTCAGCGTTCATAATCCAAAAAACAAGTCTCAAGAGAGTTTGAAAAATCTATTGCAAGACATACTCCTGAACATTCAATACTCCAGAAGTCCTAGTTAGAGATCAAAAGCAAAACATGAAATAATGAACCCCGCTTGGCCCTCATCATGTGGCAATATTTCGTTGCACATCACCCACACCCACAAAGTACCCTCTAAATGCTTGTTTTCACCTCAAGAATGACCTCAGGCAGTTTCTCCTGGAATGGAGAGAACTACCCAGGCTCTAACCTCCTTCTGTCCTGCATGAACACAACTCCAGCTCCAACTTTCTTATCACACAGCAAGGACATAATTCTAATCTTGTCATATTTTCTTAAAAGGAAGTAAGAAGGCAACAAAATGAAGTGTCAGCAAAAACTAAATTTGCTTAGAAAGAGTACAGTGAAATGCATTTTTATACTTCACACAAGGGACTGGTGGTTGCTGTTAAGAAGAAAATCATTCCAGACACAGAAAGTAGCTTAGTGGTAGCCTGGGCTGGGCACGTGGAGGGCAGAAATGTTGTAACGCTAAACCGCTGCAACAGCTGCACAACTCTATAACTTTACTAAAAATCAATAAATTCACTTAAAGCAACCGAATTTGAAGGGAAGTTATGTAGTAATGACTTATAGCAAACTATGCTTTAATGGTGCTATCAATAAAACATCTTTATGCATTAGATAAGGAAAGCAGTCAAGATATGTGTTGGCAAAAACAAGGCACAGAACAGTGTGTATGAGGGTCTGCATTTCAGGAGGTTGTGCACATTGCCTGCTTGGACATTTCTGGAAAACAACCTAGAGCCTATGGCAGAAATGAGTTCAGGAAAAGACACTGTGCCTATTGACTGCATACCCCTTGATGCTGTCTTAATTCATCTGCTTTGAACATAAATTGTTTTTCATAAATGCCAAAGCAAATTAGGGGGAAGTCCTTACGGCAGGCTTACAGTGATCCGAAGCTTGTAAGGGCACTTGACAGCTTGTCCTTTGAGGGAAGGGACAGCTTGGTCCTTGATAATTTAAATATTCCTCAAAGACTATATTAAAAAGGTATCTGCCAACATAGTTCACTTAATGAGTGTTGTTGACACTTTGGGTCTGAGTGGGGGAAAATGTATCTGGTTTTGACAAAATGTCAAGAGACACTCTTCTATCTGAAACCTCATTGCATAAAATGTAACAGGAAAAGAATCTGAATGTCCTCCGAGCAGGAAAATGTGGCTTCGTAAGTAAGATTTCGTCAGCTGCTTCTGCAAGCGCACATAAAGAACTGTCTGTGTGTTGCAGTTATAAATCTGAATACATGAGATGCCGGTGCAGGCCACCGGCAGCTGAGGATCTGAATTATAAATCTGAAAATGCACTGGATACATGAGACGCCAGTACAGAGCCACATGCAGCTGAGGAGCTGAAAATGTGCTTCATACAGAAATTTACCAGAAATAAAAAGAGAGTGGAGTGTGGTGGCACATGCCCCTAATTCACTTATAAGGTAGAGGAGGAAAGATCAGTCCAAAGTCATCCTCTGCTATACAGAGTACACAGCTTGGGCTATATGAAACCCTGCTATAATTAATCAATTAGTAAACGTATGCACATGTGCTATACAATACCTACGTGGGAGGAAAAAAGAACAAAGTTGAGCCCAAAAAGGTAGCTGAATACTATACTCCCAAAGGTGGAAACCAGACATCCCACAGCTGCCAGATCCAGGCCTGGCTCTGCCTCCTTGCCTCACCTCATCTCTTGCTATCACCCTGCTACAATCCGTCACTTTGAAAATTAACATGTCACTCACCATATCCTCACTTCCCTGACACCACCCAAATGCATCTGTCTTCTCAACTTACGCCCACCTTGCCATGAAAGTTGCCTGATGTACAAGGCCAAGATAACCAGACTTTGGGCCAGGAGACACTAATGTGGCCAACTTTCAAATACGAGCTCCCATCTGGCCTGCACCCAGCAGCAGCCCCTCTTACTTGGGTCCTCACCTGATGCATCTTTTCCCTGCTGAGCCACCACATGGCACCCACAGGACTGCACCCTGCAGTTTTACTCCGGTCCTCAACCTCTACTCCCCCCTTCCCATTTGTACCCTTGAGATTATTTTAGCTATATGAATTGCTCTGGTTTCAATGTGTTCCCCAAATTTGATCTTAAGTGCAACAGTGGTGGGAATGGGGGCCTAAGTAGAAGTGAGTAAGTTAAGAAAGATTTCCCAGAAAAAAAATGGGCTGACAACATCATCATGGGAGTGTGGAGATCCTCACAGCAGTGACTTTTTGATGAAGTCGAGTTTCGCCCTCTCTGCTCTTCCACCTTCCAACACGGGATGGTAGCACGCAAGGCCTGGCCACGGGCTGGTGTCATGTTCTTAGACTCCCTAGCCTCCAGAACTCTGAGCAGACAAATCCCTGTTCCTCATAGATTATGTAAAATCAGGGATGCTACTACCAAAACAGAAAATGTTATTTGACATTCATACTGAATGCAGATTATGTCTAGGACATTCACAGGGAGAAACGAGATGAGGGAATTTTTGCAATAACATTTAGGATAATGTCTTGTTTCTTAGTAAGAACTTTATCCAGACATAATTATTCTTTAATTTTTTTTTCTTTATTTGCACACGTATACATGCACGTGTGCACATGTGTCTATGTAGGGATGCACCAGGGTCTCTTGCCACTACATATGTAGAGATTTTTGCGCCTGAGTTAATTTGATGCTTGGGTTTTCTAATTAATTATTTCTTAGACATGTAAATTAGACATTATATATTTTCAGGGTAGGAACCTAAGGTGTCAGGTGTGGCTCTTATATTACTCCCAGAATAATAGCCAAAGTGACCCTAGGTGTTGGGTTTGCCTGCTGTGCAAGCATTCTAGTAGGCTAGGTGGATCAAAATACAGGCAAATTCTAACATGCACCTGAACTATATACACATTCAATCAAAACCAGCACAGAGTAGTTATGTAAGAGTTGGAATTAAAACAAACAGATAATCTAACACAGCCACAGTCCTTAGGGTGTGTGTTGATCCACAACTCTTAATCTTGTTAATTGGGAGGCTGAGATTTCTGGTCTGTAATGGGTTCCAGGTTAGCCTGGGACTGAGTGAGACCCTACCGCCAATAATGACAGAAGGCACTATAAATCAGAAAATATCCAAAGCAACACAACTCCAAAGCACAGCTTATTTAAGAATGGGAAAACTGACCACTAGTACATCAATCAAATCTAACACATAACCTGCCCTGACATAGAGGCTGCGGTTGGCACGTCCAGAGCAGGCTCTGGGGCAGGTATTGACCCAGGGTAAATAGGCCCTGTTACCTTTTGGAATGGCTTCAGTCTCACCTGTGCTGAGCGCCCGCTTGGATGCCTCTTTACTGGGCCGTGGCCTCAGCTAGACTGGTTGGACCAGTAGATCTGCTGTTTTGATCGGCTGTGCTGGACACTGTCACAGAGATCCTTGGAGTTCTCCAGTGGTTGCTGCGCTGGTGGTTGGGGGAGGGGAGGCTGGAGAGTGCCTGTGGTCATTTGAATAGATGTCTCCCAACAGATTCCAGAGTTTATTAAAACTTCTTGGATTTCCAGCCACCTGGCAGGAGGAGGTACTACTGGGCAGATTTTAGGGTCCAGCCCTAAGGACTGGTGGTGGATTTAGAATTCCACTCTAAAGAGATGCCAAGTGCCTAGAAGTGTGGCTTTGGGGTTTTTTGGTTTGGGCCTTGTCTCTCTGTGCTGGGTCCTTTAAGGGGGACCAACTTCTACCATTATGGAGCTTCCCCTAATAAGTAAGCTTCAATAAATCCCTTCCTCCATAACCGTGTACCATCCGGAAGTCCATCTCAGCTGCCTGAAGCGTCTGCTACAGTGCCTGAAATTCCAGGCTGTTCAGCTGGTCCCTGTTATCTTGCTCAGGTTTCCTGGCTTTGCGGGCCAAGCCCTTCACTGCGGATCCACTCCTGCGCGCACACAGCTCTTCCCTGCAGGCTGGCTGCCGGGCCAGGCAGGAGCCAATTCTGGCCGCTTGTGTGACTGCCAGAAGCTCTGGGTCTCTTTGCTCCTCTGCTGTGGTTGACAACTCCTTATACACCTTCACTTTTCAGTAGAAGAGTGTATTGTGTTGTTTTTCTGCTTATTTACCCCCCTAGGCTGCTTTGGCGTGGCTACTATGCCACCTTAACCAGAAGTCCTCTTGCCACTACAAATGAATACCAGTTTTCCATGGGTGCTGGGGAACTGAACTCTGGCTAGAAGGCCTTTCAAGCAAGCACCTTCAACCACTGAGCAATCTCCTCAATCCTCCAGATATACCTCTAACCTTGTAACACTCATTCTTTATAAACATACAACTTGCTGGGTGTGGTGTCTCATACCTGTAATGCCAACATTTGGCAGCTGAGGCAGGAATACTGCAAGTTTGAGGACACCTAGAACTATACAGTGAGATTGGTCTTCAAAACAAATTGGCTTTTACAAAAGTACAGTTTAGTGGTTTCTAGTAGATCCAGAGTTGTGCAGCGATCACCAGTCTGGCTCTGGAAACATGTTCAATAGTTTACTGGGAACTTTAATGTATGAATGGACTGCCAAATAGTCATATTCCCATAGGGATATAGGATAGCAGGGGTGGGGGGGTGTTTTGTTTTCTGAGGTAGGGTCTCACTATAAGTCAGGCTAACCTGGGTCTCTCTCTGTCGCCTCAGGCTGGCCTCAGACTCACAGTGATCCTCCAACCTCTGCCTCTCAAATGCTGGGATTAAAGGCGTGCACCACCACGCCCGGCTAGGATCATGTTTTTATAAAAAGACTTTTCTTCAGAGTTTCAAATGTGCATACTTTCAGAATATTTACAATTATAATCTGCCCATGTTCTCTAAAACCTGTTGGTATGTGATACAGAGTAGTATAGTTAACCATGACCAATACAGTAGGGCAGAATCAACTTAAAGAACAAAGGTAAATTTTCCCCTTGGGGAAAAACTCAGCCCAACTACTAAAATAACAAGAAATGAGGGTTTGCATTTGGATAGTTGTTGAAATCTCACAAAAAGCACTCAAATACTATAGCAAACAATACCGTATGGCACACTCAAATTTTTGTTAGGAGGGTCTGGTCACAAAATTAAAAATAAATAAATAAATACAGTGGCCTTCTTCAATCCTCCTAACCACCTTGATGGGTGGCACTTACAAGCAAGCAGCCTGATGTTCGAGGGGCACCTGACTGCTGGCCCCCACTCCTCTGCTGAGGAAAAAGGGAACACAGCAGCTCGGTGCGCAGGCCCGGACATGCCGTACTAGGGAATCCCAATTTCCTATCTGACAACAGGCTTTGCAGGGCACGGTGGCACACGCCTTCAGTCCTAGCACTCCAAGGGAGAGGCAGGAGGGTCGCTGTGAGTCCCAGGTCAGCCTGGGCCGGGCTAGAGGGAACCCTACCTCAGGGGGAAAAAAAACAACATAAATAAAATAAGAGCAGGCTATTTATGGTCTCAACAGGGCGCATCTCTGTTTGAGGCCAAGCACTAGAGATCTTGTCAGTTCTGGCCAGTGTGACACCAGACACCTACTAGATGTCCTGTGAGAACACTTTCCCTTTGTTTGATGGCAAGAAAGTGAGCCCTGGATTCTCTGAAGGTCACCCCAAAAGTGAGGGATGTAACCTCCTATATTACCTGTGCCTCACTCAGACGGGAAGGTAAGTTAGTTAGAATTTTTTAATTAAAATGAGGCAAAATTCTAATCACAATTGTCTTACTGTAGAGCTAACCCACTGGAAACAGGGCTCCACCTTAACTAGAGAACACAGGCCGGTTTTTCTAGGAACACTGACTTTTCCTTTTTCAGGCATAAAGTAGTATTAGGGGGTTTACCTGTTAGTCTCTAAGCCATTAATGGCACTAAAGGAGATTAAGCAGCTACTGAAAAATAATCCATCGTAAGTAACCATGGTTCCCAGAAGACAGGACACATGCAGCAGAATTGCCACCAAAGCAAACCTAACGCCCAAGTGTACTCTGTTTTTATATAAACACAATGCATTTGATGGTAAATTCTGGTTTTTTTCCTCTAGGGTGGGGTGGGGTGGGGTGGGGGTGAAGCAGAATGGCACTGTTACCCAGGCTGACCTGTAACCCCAGCCTTGTCTCAAATGAACAATGATCCTCTTACCTCAGCCTCCCAAATACTGGGATTAAAGGTGTGCACCAACACAACCCATCCACAGGATCACCATGAGTTCAAGGCCAGTCTGGGATTACAGAATGAGTGCCAGGTCAGCCTGGGCTAAACTGCGACTCTACTTTGAAAAAGATTTTTTTTTTAATTTTTAAATTTTTATTAACATTTTCCATGATTATAAAAAAATATCCCATGGGTCGGGTGTGGTGGCTCACGCCTTTAATCCCAGCACTCGGGAGGCAGAGGTAGGAGGATTGCTGTGAGTTCGAGGCCACCCTGAGACTCCATAGTGAATTCCAGGTCAGCCTGGGCTAGAGTGAGGCCCTACCTCAAAAAACCAAAAAAAAAAAAAAAAAAAAAAAAAAATCCCATGGTAATTCCCTCCCTCCCACACCCACACTTTCTCCTTTGAAATTCCATTCTCCATCATATTACCTCCCCATTACAATCATTGTATATATACAATATCAACCTATTAAGTATCCTCCTCCCTTCCTTTCTCTTCCCTTTATGTCTCCCTTTTAACTTGGCCTCTGCTACCAAGTATTTTCCTTCTCAGGCAGAAGCCCAATCATCTGTAGCTAGGATCCACATATAAGAGAGAACATGTGGCGCTTGGCTTTCTGGGCCTGGGTTACCTCACTTAGTATAATCCTTTCCAGGTCCATCCATTTGAAAAAGATTTTTTTTTAAAAGCTTATCTACCACGAACCCTAGGAAATTATCCATTTCGGCCAGTCCTAACTCCAGAAGAGAAAAACTAAAGCAGTCAGTATTACCAAACTGGGCTAAAGAGATAGCTCAGCAGTTAAGGCGCTTGTTGTGGTGGTTTGATTCAGGTGTGCCCCCTAAACTTAGATGTTCTGGATGTTAGGTTCTCCAGCTGATGGCAATTGGAAATTAAAGCCTCCTGGAGGTGGTGTATTGTTGGGGGAGGGCTTATGGGTGTTATAGCCAGTTTCCCCATGCCAGTGTTTGGCACATTCTCCTGTTGCTATGTTCCACCTTATGTTGGCCAGCGGGTGATGTCCACCCTCTGCTCATGCCATCATTTTCCCCTGCCATCGTGGAGCTTCCCCCTCAAGCCTATAAACCAAAATCAACTTTTTCCCAGAAGCTGCTCTTGGTTGGGTGATTTCTACCAGCAATGTGAACCTGCTGACAGATGCACCAGGTAGCACACGCATCTGGAGATTGTTTGCAGCGGCTGGAGGCCCTGGTGTGTCCATTCTCTCCCTGTCTTTGCAAATAAGTAATTTTTTTTTTATTTATATATATGAATCCCCCAATCAACCAGGAAGGTCATCCCAGATTTACCCCTCAGCCCCAGCATTATCTGCAAATTCTATCACCCTTGCATAAAGGACAGAGCAGGAGAGGCACCTACAGAAATGATGCGTGCATTCCTGCACCTGTGCACTCCAAGACAGGATGAGCCACACCTGCGCAGTGCAGAGGCACACCTGCCCCCTTCCTTCCAGCACACACTCTCCATCCTTGCAAACCTGGTTCTGCTCCCCCAGCTCCTCGCGACCTCTCAAAACTCATACTAGTGATCTATCCTCACCTTCTATGTTGGCTCACAGTTAACTACAAAAGATATTTCCCTATTAGGTTAAGCGGCTTCTGCTTCTTTTATTTTTTAGGGCTGGAGTTTATGGTGTAGCAGTTAAGGTATTTGCCTGCAAAGCAAAAGGACCCACGTTCAATTCCCCAGGGCCCACGTAAGCCAGATGCACAAGGTGGCACATGTGTCTGCAGTTTGGATACAGCAGTTGGAGGCCCTGGTGTGCCCATTCTCTCACTCTCTCAAATAAATATAAAAATGTTTAAAAAAAAAAAAAAAGGCTGGGCACGGTGGCTCACGCCTTTAATCCCAGCACTCAGGAGGCAGAGATAGGAGGATCCCCATGAGTTCAAGGCCACCCTGAGACTACAGAGTGAATTCCAGGTCAGCCTGGACTACACTGAGACCTTACCTCAAAAATAAAACAAAACAAAACAAAACAAAATATTTATTTCTGGCAAGATGTGAAAAATGTATGGTGGGTATGAAACCTGAAAGTCACTTTTAGTGAAATATGTGTACACATGTGTATATGCTGATGCAGTGTCCTATGAGCGTGTGTGTGTGTTTTCACAGTCACAAACAGAAATAGTTTTAAGGAGTCCTTATCTTTGTGACCAATCCCTTGGGTTCTCTCTCACTGACCCTGAGAAAAGCCATGTCAAGTAAAGTCTTCTGGAAAGATCCATAGGGCAAGAAGCTGGTCCTTCCCACAATAACCACGATCAGAGTTGCAAGTAGATCCTTCAGCCCCATGGCGTCTTGGATGGATGAATGGCAGAAGTCCCAGCTGGAAGCTTCACTAAAACTTCACAGAAGCCACTGAGCCAGATTACTGAACTAGGCAGTCCCAAATTCCTGAGGTGCTCACACCATATAAGCTGCTACATTTGGAAACCATATGTTCTGTAGCAATAAATGCTAACATACTCTCCATACTATGTTTATCTTGGCTGTCAGAGCAACCTGAGTTTGCCTTGGGACTCTTCAATGGAGCAGATGAACTTAGAGAAGGTATCCACCTCTTGGACCCTCAGGCTTTCTTCCATAAACTTCTACAAATGGCTGAGGCCACCAGCTGTTGAAGAGATGAAATGAGACCAATCTAGGGTTTATGTGAAATAGCTGGAACAATGCTTGTGAAATCACCCACTTCTCATCCCTTTTCTGGTAAAAGCTTCCAGTAACTTGTGCCAGAATGGGAATGTCTATCAGGCACACCCAACACATGGCCTGCATACAGCCCAGGATAACTATGCATGCAGCCCAGCATAAAATTACTAACTTAGAGTTGTTTGTGGTTGTTTTTTTAAACTCAATTGCACAATTCTCAAGTGTGAACTTTGTAGAAAAACAGAAGAAAGAACGTAACCAGGCAAGGTGGCGTGTATGCCTTGGAAGCAGAGGTAGGAAGACTGCCTTGATGAGTTCAAAGCCAGTCTGGGACTACGGAGTGAGGGCCACAGAGTGAGACCCTGCCTTGAAAAAAGAAAAAAAAAAAACAGAAATAAGAATGCTCATGATGATGATTGTGGGAGCATCTTCCTTTCTCGCTCTCCAGCCATCTTGGCAGCTGCACTTGGTTGGGGCCCGTCCCGCACCTAAGGCAGGAAGATGGTGGCCGCAAAGAAGACAAAAAAGTTCCTGGAGTCCCTCAACTCGAGGCTCCAGCTCATTATGAAGAGTGGAAAGTACGTGCTGGGGACCAAGCTGACGCTGCAGATGATCAGAGAGGGCAAAGCGCAATTGGTCATCCTCGCCAACAACCGCCCGGCGTTGAGGAAATCTGAGCTAGAATACTATGCTACGTTGGCCAAGACTGGTGTCCACCACTACTATAGTGGCAATCATATTGAATGGAGCACAGCACATGGTAAATACTACAGAGTATGCACACTGTCCATCATTGATCCAGGTGATTCTGACATTATTAGAAGCATGCCAGAGCAGACTGGTGAAAAGTAAACTATGTAAAATTTTTCTTTAATAAAACTTGCCAGAGCTTTTTTTTTTTAAATGCTCATGATGTCAAATGTTGGACACGTCTGAACCTAATAGACAGATTCAATTAAGCCATCTTTATTTACCTTTAATTCAACAGGCTCCAGGGTTGGAAAGGCCACTCTCAAGTTTACTTACAGATTAACATGTGTCCTCAATTAAGTTTGGATCTATTGAGCTTTCTTCTTTGACCAGAACTCGTTAAAAGTTAACAGGAGACCATTCACAAGCATGTTCTTAGTTACACATAGCATCACCTCTATAATTTATTGTAGCTAATTCCTATCACATAATTCATTTTGCTTCCTCCACCTGTGTATACACTCCTAGGCACAGGAGCCATGGATTCATTCATTCCCACCCTCCTTCCTCCCTTTTTCTTTCTTTTTCCCCCTAAGCTTCATAATAACATGCAGTATCTATTACCTTTTTTTTAAGTACTTTTACTAATTTATGACAGAAAGAGAGTGAGTATGGGCGCGCCAAGGCCTCCTGCTACTGTAATTCCAGATGCATGTGCCGTTTCATA
The DNA here is from genome assembly GCF_020740685.1 of Jaculus jaculus. Lineage (NCBI taxonomy): Eukaryota > Metazoa > Chordata > Mammalia > Rodentia > Dipodidae > Jaculus > Jaculus jaculus. Next base: position 150,810,069 of record NC_059103.1, read on the forward strand.
CGTTTGGCTTTACATGGTTACTGAGGAACTGGACCCAGGCTGTCAGGCTTTACAAGCGAATTCCTTTAACCTCTGAACCATCTCTCTAGACCACCCATCATCTATCATTTGAAAGGCCAGCAAATGATTGCTCAGTCAAAAATTAGAATTGCAGGCTGGAAGGATGGCTTAGCGGTTAAGGCGTTTGCCCTGTAAAGCTGAAGGACCCAGGTTTGATTCCTCAGGACCCATGTTAGCCAGATGCAAAGGTAGCACATGCATCTGGAGTTCATTTGCAGTGGCTAGAGGCCCTTGCACGTTCATTCTCTCCTCTCTCTCTGTCAAATAAATATTTTAAAATTAGGATTTTTCCAGTTTTCTAAGTAGCACATAACACTGTTCAGGGGACTGCACAATTCTATTTTCAACACGAAGCACATTTGTTAAATTTTAAATTTTGGAGCCAGGTATAATGGCACATGCCTTTAATCCCAGCACTCAGGAGGCAGAGGTAGGAGGATTACCATGAATTTGAGGCCACTCTGAGACTCTATAGTGAATTCCAGGTTATCCTGGGCTAGAGTGAAACCCTACCTTGAACCGCCCCCTCCCCCCCAAAAAAAGCAAAGTAAAAAAAATAAATACGGTGACACATGCTTCTGGAGTTCGTTTGCAGTAGCTAGAGGCCCTGGTGTGCCCATTCTCTCAAATAAAGAAAGATAAATTTAGCTCTTAAAAAAAATTCAGCCAGGTATGGTGGAACACACCTTTAGTCCCAGCACTCAGGTAGCAGAGGTAGAAGCACTGAGTTCAAGGACAGCCAGAATTACAGAGTGAGATCCAGGGCATTTTGGGCTAGAGTAAGACTCTATCTCAGGAAAAAGAAAAAAGCCAAAATATTTAATTAATTAAGTCAAATCAAAATGCTATTATGACATTTCAGTAATATTCATGAAATATACATTTTAACATTTTTTAAAATATTTTATTTATTTATGAGAGACAGAATGGGTGTGCTGGGTCCTCCACCCACTGCAAATGAACCCCAGACGCATGTGCCACCTTGTGCATCTGGCTTCACATGAGTACTAGGGAATTGAATCTGGGTCCTCTGCCTTTTCCAGCAAGTGCTTTAACTGATAAACCATGTCTCCAGCCCAAATTTAACATTTTTAAATCATCACAAAAGTCACATTCATTTACTGGTTAGTTTTTAGAGTGAAATCCAGGTTTAAAAAATTCAAAATTTAAATTACATATAACAAATTTTGTAGTCAGCCCTAAAAATTGTTTAGGGTATAGTCAGAATGAGGGTTATCATCACTACTTCTTCAAATGAAAGAACTCTTTGTCAGGCAAGGATCATTTTAATGTTCTATAGTATTGTATATATAGTAATATTTGGTTCTTTTTCCCACTATAAAGAGTTTCACCACAGTATTAGTAACAATTAGTAAATTACATCTTAATTTTATCAACATATAAGGCTGGGATTTGAGTATTGAGACATGGGAGACCATAAAGAAAACAATCAGTCCTCACCAGAATCAAGCAGTCGCTTCAAGCTGAGGTTCAATGACCCTTTGCGCTCACCTCCTGTTCCTGAAAGCCTGTCTTTTGTCACACAGCTGAGACCAGAGCAGCCTCTCCATGGCAACTGCAGCAAAGCCAGCAGATGCCCCTCTTATATTAAATATTTATTAGCTTTCAGAACAGGAGGCTTCTGGGGAAAGGTCATGGGAGGCACACCCACCTCAAAGCCCCACAACCTCCCTTCAGAAACATTACCATCAGATTCACTGAAATAACCCAAGGAGAAGTGTGGTTCTTTGGGGGTTGTATGCCCATTTCTTGAAAGGAATTCAGTGAACACTGACCAAACTTAAGGATCTTCAAAGGGGTTTTTTGAGGGGGTGGGGGGTCACCTCAGCTGCCTTAGCACCTGATCCAGTAAATTAAAACAAAACCTAGTAAAGTATCTTTTTATGCCAAATAAGCTCTTTAAATCTTGGTTGGAAAGAATTAAAATTGTAATGAGTTGCTCTGTGGGTTACTTTTTAATTTGTTCCCACACAGCACATGAAGTTGAAAATGAGCAACTCCCGAGGGCTCAGCTGAGACCCTCCTGGGGGTCACTCTGCATTTGGAAAACTCGGGTACCACACTTTGTCTAAACTCTGTTGTTCTGCATTAGGCTTGCTACCAGAAAGCAGAAGAATGGCTTCTTTGGAAGGTCTCCTCACATTAAAAAAGGAACTGTTCCACTCTGCCTTAACAGCTAAGGGAAAACGAATTCTCCCAAGAAGATAAAAGACGTGACCATAGTAAGTATGGTTAAAGATCTGCTTGTAGCCAGAAGTGATGAATGTGTAAGGGTCTGGCAGTGAGGCATCTGTAGGCTGGCATGGCACTTGTCACCACAGAAGGCAGAAGGCATTTTCATGGGAAGGTCATCTGTGTGCTGTATAACCGCCAGGAGCTGCTGCTATGCAAACAGCTACGCTGCTTCACCTCCTCCTCTTCCCGGGCCCTTCTCGGTGCCAGCACAGGGCACGGGCTCCGAGGCAAGAGTGGCTGGAAGAACTGAAAGGCCACCTCCTTCTGCAGAGCTGCAGGCTCTCGGCCCATGGGCATACCTCGCAGACACTGGTCCATTGCAGCACGTGACAAACTGGCTAGACCTGAAATGCCAAGGTACCTGTATGCGAGAAATGGCTGAGTCCCCCTATGTAGCGAGCCAGTTCTACACAACATCAACATTTTCACTACCTGAGGCAAAAAGAGGGAAAAAGAAAAATAAATCCCACACCCCCTGAGAGAAGCGCCACTTTTTGGAAGTTGATTTTAATGACATGGAGAAAACAAGAAGTTGAAACCCCTGCATGAGCTCTTTGTGCTCCTATTTTACCTCACCACTCCCGGAAATCTGAAACCCGGGGCTGGTGGGTGGCAGGGGAGAACACTACCAATTCCTGCCTAGTCAGCTAACCCAGCACTGCCAGCAAAGACACATCAACACGAGGAAGAGCTGGTTTAGGAGGACAGCAGCAAGGAGAACACTGCTCTGGGCCACACACGTGCTGAGTCTCACATGAGGATAAGGACATCAGGAAAGAAAAAGTCCAGTGCTGACTTCACATAAAAAAATAGCTGTGGGGGCTGGAGAGATGGCTTAGCGGTTAAGCGCTTGCCTGTGAAGCCTAAGGACCCCAGTTCGAGGCTCGGTTCCCCAGGTCCCACGTTAGCCAGATGCACAAGGGGGCGCATGCGTCTGGAGTTCGTTTGCAGAGGCTGGAAGCCCTGGCACGCCCATTCTCTCTCTGTCCCTCTACCTGTCTTTCTCTCTGTGTCTGTCGCTCTCAAATAAATAAATTTAAAAAAAAAAAAAGAAAGAAAATAGCTGTGGAACCGGCCATGCTGGCACACACCTTTAATCCCAGCTCTCCGGAGGCAGAGGTAGGAGGATCGCTGTTGCAGACCGGTTCGCATTGCTGGTAGAAATCACCCAACCAAGAGCAGCTTCAGGGAAAAAGAGATTTATTTTAGCTTACAGGCTCGAGGGGAAGCTCCACGATGGCAGGGGAAAACAATGGCATGAGCAGAGGGTGGACATCACCCCCTGGCCAACATAAGGTGGACAACAGCAACAGGAGAGTATGACAAACACTGGCATGGGGAAACTGGCTTTAATACTCATAAGCCCACCCCCAACAATACACTCCCTCCAGGAGGCATTAATTCCCAAATATCCATCAGCTGGGGACCTAGCATTCGCAACACCTAAGTTTATGGGGGACACCTGAATCAAACCACCACATTCCGCCCCTGGCCCCCATAAACTGATAACCATACATGATGTAAAATGCAATGCATTCTTCTAACTTTAAAAGTCCCCATACTTTTTATCAATTCCAATGATGTTCATACATCCCCATAGTCCAAGATCTTTTTTTTAAATTTTTTTTGGTTTATTTTTATTTATTTATTTGAGAGCGACAGACAGAGAAAGAGAGGGGGAGAGAGAGAGAGAGAGAATGGGCGCGCCAGGGCCTCCAGCCACTGCAGACGAACTCCAGACGCGTGAGCCCCCTTGTGCATCTGGCTAACGTGGGTCCTGGGGAACCGAGCCTCGAACCGGGGTCCTTAGGCTTCACAGGCAAGTGCTTAACCACTAAACCATCTCTCCAGCCCAGTCCAAGATCTTTTAACTGAGCCATAATGCCAAAAAATAACCTCAAAAAAACCCATAATGGCACAGAATAAATATTCACACTACAAAAGATGGCACTGGGCATAGTAAAGAAATATTCAACCAATACAAGATTTAAAACAACCAGGGCAAACATCTGTAGCTTCAAGTCCAACAACTCTAGCCAGTAACAAATCTCCAAGTCCGATAATTCCAACCAGCAACAAGTCTCTAGCATTCCAATTCCACCCCTTGTCAACTTGGCATCAAATCATGTCTCCTTACATCATACTTAATTTCCAAATGAAAACAGTAACAAGCTCATAATTCTGCCTAACATTGCATAACTATCCCATGTACAACTGGAACCGCAAAATCTTCCCCCCAACACAAAGCTTAGTCTCTAATATAATGGGTTTAATATAAATTCAACAGTTAGCTAATGATATGATCTTAATATTGGTGTAGATACAAACACTCTGTTATCAAGGCAGGACAGAAACATTGCAATCACAGTCCTCGGTTCTGTAACTGGTCACGTGGCCTTAGCTGGCATTTGTAACTGCCTTCTTCTACTCCCCGTTCTGTATTCCCTCCACCTTCAGCAAGCACCTCGGCAGGTCTTGGTTCTTTACCTGGAGGGTAACCCATACCTTCATTCCTGAAGGATCTGGACCATTTATCACACTACTTCTATTGGGTTGTTGCAGTCGTCCATTGACTTTGACAACAGGACATGGTAACACTAACAGACGCCCTAAAGGATCGCCTGCACTCCAGGCATACTCTTCCTTACCGCCATTGTGGAGTGAGGGCTATTATGGTTGGAAAGGCCAAATGGAAGCCATTGAGGCTCCCACCACCAGGGAAAATAGTGAATCAAAAACAGTATCGCATCCCTAGAGGGATTTCAGAAATTAGTGCCACTATAAAGGACTTGAAGGATGCAGGGGTGGTGGTTCCCACCATATCTCCCTTTAACTCTCCTATTTGACCTGTTCAGAAGACAGATGGATCCTGGAGAATGACAGTGGATTATGGGAAACTTAATCAGGTGGCGACTCCAATCGCAGCTGCTGTACCAGATGTGGTTTCTTTACTTGAGCAGATTAACATGTCTCCTGGAACCTGGTATGCAGCTATTGATCTTGCAAATGCTTTCTTCTCCACACCTGTCCATAGGGACCACCAGAAGCAATTTGCCTTCAGCTGGCAAGGTCAGCAGTACACATTTACTGCTTTACCTCAAGGTTATATTAAATCTCCAGCTCTGTGTCATAGCTTAGTTCACAGGGACCTTGATCGCCTGTCCCTTCCACAGGGTGTCACGTTGGTCCATTATATCAATGACATAATGCTAATTGGATCAAATGAGCAGGAGGTGGCAACCACTCTGGTGTTGCTGGTACAGCAAATGCGCATCAGGGGATGGGAAATAAATCCACCCAAAATTCAAGGACCTTCCACCTCAGTGAAATTCCCAGGAGGCATTAATTCTCAAATATCCACCAGCTGGGGACCTAGCATTGACAACACCTAAGTTTATGGGGGACACCTGAATCAAACCACCACAATCGCTGTGAGTTCGAGACCACCCTGAGACCACATAACGAATTCCAGGTCAGCCTGAGAGAGAGAGAGAGAGAGAGAGACCCTGCCTCAAAAAACCAAAACAAAACAAAACAAGAAAGGCTCAGGACTTCAGTGTCACCCCTAGCGACATAACAAGTCAGAGCATAGCCTAGCTATGTGAGATACTGATGACAAAGCACAACACAAGCCTTGGCCCTAAAGCTACCAGAAGTTCATCCATCAGAGTCATTAGCCAGCTGCCAAAATGTCACTGCAGGTTGAAAATTCTAAAGGGACCAGCCAGTGCATTTTTCTGATTTCACAGCAACTTTGAGTTAGCTCTGAACGAGAAGGCAAATAATAAAGATTACCTTAGGCATCACTATGTGAACACCAGAAATCCAGTATCTTTATCTATCAATCAGCTCAAAAATGACATAAAAAATTCCTATCAGTATTTTCACTTTAGCATATTTACCCTTGATGGTCACGCTTACACAAAGGGGAAATCTACAGAGACGTTCAATGAAGCGTTTTTTACAAATAAGAATCAAAATATCCATCGACAGAAGTCAAATTACAACTCATTTACCCTCCAGATTGCTGGGCAGCCCATGGGAAGCCTGACATAAACAATAGGCGCTCACACAGAGAACTCTCCATCACACGGAGCAGATAAAAGACATGAAAGATGTTCATTAAACAGGCATGTAAGAGCTGGGGGCGTGGCCCAGTGGTGGAGCATTTGCCCAGCATACGTGAGGGCATAAACTAGCTTGAGGGGTGGCACATGCCTGTAATCCTAGCATTCAGGCAGCAGAGGCAGTAGGATTACAAGTTCAAGGACAGCCTCATCTATACAGTTCCAGGCCAGCTAGAGATACATAGAAAGACCCTTTCTCAAACAAGTGCACAAAAAAAAGAAAAGAGAAAAGAAAGAAAACAGAAGCAGTTCTACACAGTGTTACTAAATGTAGTAGCTGCACCAGCAGCACTTGGGAACTTCCTAAAATGCACAGTCTCAGTTAGTCCTGACGGCTCACACCTTTAACCCCAGCACTCAGGGAAGCTAAGGTAGAAGAACTGCTATGAGTTCAAGACCAGCCTGGGCAGAGTGAGACCCCACACCCCACCTCCCCAAGGAAGCTAAGCACATTGCCAGGCCTGTCCTCTGCCCCGCTGAGTGGGAACTCTAGGTGGTGCTGACATCTGCGCTCAACAAGCCCTGAGAGGCTCCCGAAGTTCAGAAGCCACTGTGCCCAAGGACAGGTGGAAATCACTGAGACAGCCTGACCAACTGAGGACCCAGAGCTTCACCTATGTTTCTGGGCCCCCTGTTTCAAAAGAAGAGTGTGCATTGCCCCTGTAAGCTAAAAGTTGAGACCCGGCAGGTGCTGGGAGGGGGAGGGGGCTGGCGCAGTGATTAACCACGTGATGCAGCAGCTGTGAGAGCTCGCATAGGGGCCCTGGGAGCTGCTGAGCACCAGTAAACAAATAATGAGTATCGCAACCAACCAGTGGATTTCACTCCTCACTGGGGATTTCAGCTGGGCATACTGGTGTGCTCTGTGGAGAAAGTGCATGACAAAGGCAGTGTGGGAAGGCCGGCCAGCAACCACAGGATGGACAATGCAGAGCTTGTCTGGAGAAAGCAGGACTTCTGTGAAGTCTTTTGTTGTGCTGTCAGTTCATACTTTTGACACTACTCATGGCAGCCACCAGCGCGTGCACTTTTCCCCCATGAACTTCACAGGCAGGAGTGAAAGACCCTTACTGCCACAAGTATAGTCAAGAAAAATAAAGTTTACAGCTGGACGAGGTGATCCACACCTTTAATCCCAGCAGAGGTCAGAAGCAGAGGTAGGAGGATCACTATGAGCTTGAGGCCAGCCTGAGACTACATAGTGAATTCCAGGTCAGCCTGGGCTACAGCAAGACTCTACCTTGAAAAGACAAGACAAGGTATCATGGTGCTGGAAAGAAGTGACTGGAGTACTGAAAACATCTCGATCACACCTTCCAAGGCTCAGAGTCTAATGCAGAAGAGGTGGCAGAAAGAATGTAAGAGCCAAAGGAAGGGTAGGGCTCCTTACAGTGTGCTCCCCCCAGACGCAAAATGGCCTGGATATCCATGACCTCACAGTGTCTGACACTACCTACACAAGACCATCATAAGAGAAGAAGAAGATCATGACATCACAACAAAAGAGAGACTGTTTGAGAGGTTGAGGGATGTGATGGAAAGTGGGGTTTCAAAGGGGAGAGTGGGGGGAGGGAGGGAACTACCACAGGATATTGTTTACAATGATGGAAGTTGTCAATAAAAAAAATCTTGTGATATATATATATATATATATATTACAGATATAGATATATAGATATATAGATATAAACCAATGACACCAAAATAAAACAGAGTGGCTGGAGAGATGACCTAATGGTTAAGGCACTATCCTACGAAGCCTAAGGACCCAGTTTTGATTCCCCAGTACCACAGTAAGCCAGATACACAAGGTGGCACATGCATCTAGAATTAGTTTGCAATGGCTAAAGGGCTAGAGGCCCTAGTGTGCTCATTCTTTCTCTCTTATAAATGTAATTTTTAAATAAAAAAATAGAACAGGGACTAGTTGGAAAAAGAGATTCAATGGAGGGGAGGGAAGGGAGAGGGAAAGAGGAAAGTGGTGGGAAGGATTTAGAATCATGGCTTATTATGAATTCTCCACCCCTAAAATAGTTTTTTGTTTGTTTATTTTTTGATATAGGACCTCATTCTAGGCCAGGCTGACCTGCCATTTACTATATAGTCTCAGGCTGGCCTCAAATTCACAATGATCCTCCTACCTCTGCCTTCCAAGTGCTGGGATTAAAGGTATTAACCACCATGCCTGGCAGAGAGACAGACAGAGAGAATGGGTGCATTCTAGTGCCTGTAAACAAACTCCAAATAGGTGCGCCACTTCGTGCATATGGCTCTATGTAGGTACTGGGGAATGAGACCACTGAGCCATCACTCCACCCCCTACAATGTTTTGATTTTGAAATATCTTTTTATTTATTTGAGGGGGTAGCAGATATATAGAGAGAATGGGTGTGCTGGGGCCTCTAGCCACTGAAAACAAACTCCACCTTGTGCATCTGGCTTACGTGAGTTCTGGGGAATCAAACCTGGGTCCCCTGGCTTTGCAGGCAAGTGCCTTAACCACTAAGCCATCTTTCCAGCTCTAATTTTTGTTTTTAACTGAGATAGAAAGAGAAGGGTGAAGTGCTACGGCCGCTGCACTCAAACTCCAGACATGTGCACATGTGCGACTTCGCACATGTGTCACCTTGTACGTCTGGCTTACATGGGACCTGGCAAGTAGAACAGGGGTCCTTAGGCTTCACAGGCAAGCACTTTAACTGCTAAGCCATCTCTCCAGCCCCTCAAATGTTTTTGAGAGTTTAACTGACCTGATGTCAGAAGTGTATGAAATTACCCTGACGAAGCAGGCAATGGTTTTAAAAGCCAACTTCTAGAACCCAGAGCCCCTTCCTTAACTTTGTGATAAATATCAAGTGAACGATTGGCTCTCCGCAACAAAAACTCCTCAAATTTCATGGGGAGAAAAACTGAATAAAAGTATAATTTCCAAGGTTTGGGAATATCAGCATCTTGGGTTTCAAACATTGTTCTCTTGGATATAGGAAGGTCATTACCACCCACTTGTGCTTTGATACAAGAAGAAGGAAAAAAGCCCTGCATGAAGCCATTGCAGATTACAAAGAAAAAGTTGTGTGCCATTCAACTTTCTGGGCCACTCTTCTCCACTGTATGAAAAAAAAATTATCTTTTTAACCTGAAGGCAAATAAGGGTCTCATCTTTCACTATTCAGCCTTTTTATTTCTGCTTTTTTTTAAATAGGCCAAACCTTTAGCCGTATCCATTTAAGAAACTTAGGTTCTTTGCCCTGAAAAAATGAAATGAAACAAAAGGTGGTGTTACAGTGATGTCATATATAATAGCAGTATCCAGTTATCAAAAAAAGCAATAAAAAGAAAGGCCTGGCACTATGAAACAGAAACAACAGACGCAAAAGTAAAATGCTTTTACCAATAAAGAGACAAAACTTACAAAGAAAACAGCACAAATAATTTTATTATTATTATTATTTGAGAGAGAGAGAATGGGCACACCAGGGCCTCCAGCCACTGCAAACAAACTCCAGACATATGCACCACCATGTGCATCTGGCTTACATGGGTACTGGGAAATTGAACCTGGGCCCTCAGGCTTCACAGGCACCGTAATTTTTTGTTGTTGTTGTTTGTTTGTTTTTCGAGGTAGAGTCTCACTCTAGCCCAGGCTGACCTGGAATTCACTATGTAGTCTCAGGGTGGCCTCAAACTAGTGGAAATCCTCCTACCTCTGCCTCCTGAGTACTGGGATTAAAAGCGTGTGCCACCACACCCAGCCCACAAATGACTTTAGGGCATGCTAGACCAAATTTTTGGGAAGTCAGTGTTTTGGCCTGAATTACTGTACTCAACTGCAAAAGACCAGACCAGACCAAACCAAAAATGGAATCACTCGTACTAAGTGCTACATAATCAAACTGAAGCTTAAAGGAGGCGGGTTCCAGACAGACCCGTTTTTTTTCTGAAGCCACAAGATTCCATCCTAACCTGAGTCAATTCAACAAGCAAGTCCCCTTTACCTTAACCCTTAGGGAAAAAAAATTACCTGAAAGAACCTGTTATCTACCAGCTTTTCCCCCATACCGTTCCACTTCTTTGTTCTTGCCTTACTGGAACCACTAGTCTGCCATTTCTCATTGACAGCTCTCACTCTTTCTTACAGCAAAGAGGCTGCGCCAACTCATAAATCTGAAATCAAAGTCAATTTGATCTGTTGTCTATAACTTACCATTTGTGAGATAAAATCATTATAATGATCACTGTGTAATATTTCCATTCCTTCACGTCAGCATACCGCCCCTCCATGGATTTGTTAGTATCCAAGCGCCATCCTTGGCTGTATAGGTATACTAGGGGACAAGTATGCTAACAGAAGCCCAAGTATATTCTAGTAAAAGTCAAACTAAGGTGAGACCTGGTTTTCTTTATTCGCTGGCATTCCTCTGCCCTCCTCTGCAGATGCCCTGTCAGGTCAATGTTCAGGCTCTTAATCTCAGGCATTTACTTAAAACACAGGCTGCTTTCTTTGGCAGCCCTTCAAGAGATCAGGTTTCCTGTTTTCAGGGGGAATCTGGGACCTGCTTGTGCCCGTCTTCTAAGACCTCCTCAAAGCTGAGTTACCAGTCTCCATTTTAGATAGTAAATGTAGTGGGTATCTTTTTTTCTCTTTCTTTTTTTACTTTCTTCTTCTTTCTTTCTTTCTTTATTTTTGGTGGCATAGGTGCTGATAAGGAAGGCTATTTTCATAACAGCATTTCATACTAGCCTTGGCCCAGTGGTGGTTTGTGTCTATTCATGCGTGCTCCTGAGATTGGGAGCCACAGGACGGGCAGTATGCTGAGGTTTCAATGAGTAATGTCATGATTTGATCTGAGATGTCCCCCACCTGTTCGTGTTTGGAATGCTCATGCCCCAGCTGGGAATGCTATTTTGGGAGGCTGTGGAAGACTTTGTAGGGGGGTCTGGCTGGCAGAAGTAGGTCATTGGGGTGGAATTCGGTGGTTATAGCCCAGCTTCTGCTTCCGGTCCGCGGGGGCACGAAGAGCCTCTACCACCAGCTCTGCCACCGTGGTGGACTAGAACCTCTGAAACCAAGAGACCAACAACCTTTTTCTCCCTCAAGCTACTCTGTCAAGTATTTTGGCCACTGTAACATAAACATGAATACTACACTTATAAATATTTATTTAAAAAATTAAATTTAAAAACCGGTTTCTATTGCTATGCTTTCATAACCTGTTTTCTTAAGGCTTTGTGGAACTTATGCCAAAAAAAAAAAAAAAAAAAAAAAAAGATAAAGAATTACTTCATGGAGCTGTAACTGGGTATTAGGGGTCCAGGAAAGTCCCTGAACTCCAAACCCTAGGTTTGTTTCTAATTTTAATCAAAGAATTGAATTTTTAAAAGGCTGAGGATGACAATTATTAAGTTATTATGTTTACTGAAGGAAGTACAGAGCCAAGGAAAGGCAGCCATGTGGCTAGAGATCTCACATGGAGGGCCTGGAAAAACCATGGAAAGAAAAGAGAAAAAATAAAGTTCAAGGAGATCCTGTCATGTGGGGAGCTGGAGGAGATTAAAAAACCCATGTGGTGAGTAAAGAACAGCAGGCCCTTCCCACGGCTCAACCCAGCCATCCTCTGGCAAGGTATTTATAACCCTAGAGTGGTGGGCAGTCTTCCAGCGCAGGTGAACCAGAGGGTTAGCTGGCCAAGGGCTGTCTCACGAAGAGGCTAGCCCTGACACCAAGTTCTGGAGGCTGAACTTCATTAAATATGATGTTTAAATCCCATGAAGGGCCCCTCCAGGAGGAGTTTCTGGTTGTTTGTGGGAAAACAGGCCTAAGGAACTAGGCAAGAGATAAGAAGTCAGATCGTCTTTGATTTCCAGCAAGTACAGACTTTCCTCCCTTTTTCTTACTTCCAGGGGCCCGGTAACCCTAACTCTACCCCCCTCTCAAAGCCAGGAGGAGCAAGGCTATCCTGGGCTCTGCAGTGAGCTCAAAATCAGCTTGAACTACATGAGATCCTACCTCAAAACGAAAGGAGAAAAAAGTTCAAAGAACAGAAAAAAGTTGCTTGATTTTTCCACTGCTCAGAAACTGAAGGAAGTCAATGCCAACCGCAGTTGCTTCTGAAAGCATGTCACTGCCCTGGCTGCACTTGAACCAGCAGAGGAGGGCTACCTCCCGGGAGAAAATCCGTCCCGAAGGCACCTTGCGAGGGGGAGCAGAATGGCCTTGCTTTCGCCCTGTCTGGGATCATGTCTTCTTTCTCAAAAACAGCAACAGCAAGACTCAAAGGTTTTGATCTACGGGCATCATGACATTTCACCACTCACTCAGTAATGTCAAATGAAAATCCCTTGTTTAAGACATGGTATTATTAAGTAAACCAATTCTATCTTGGAAAAAAAAATTGTTTGCTCTTTTGGAAGTATAGTCCCACTCTAGCCCAGGATGACCTGGAAGTCAATGTGTAGCTCAATTCCCAGACTGTCCTTAAACTCACAGCAATCCTACCTCCACCTCCATGTACCACCATCTGGGCAAGTTGAAGTCTGCAATAAATCCATTTAGAGTAAGAGGTCTCTACATCAGGAGCAGGTGGAAAAGTGCTGCGCATTCACTCTGTGGTGCTGGGGAAGGTTTTAGTTCGCTTCCCTCAACAGTCAGCAAGAAAAGACAAGGTACATCTGCCCAGGAATGAACAGTGAGTAGGAGCCAGGACCTAGCAAGAAGATGATGAAAGTTAAAATCATCAGCAAGTAAGATGCCTTTGGGCTAGGGCGATGGCTCAGCTCAGTGGCTCAGTGAGCTTCTTAAAAGGCATGACAGGGCCTAAGACAGCAGGAGTTCAAATCTCCAGATCCCACAGAAGGCAGCTGGGCATGACCATGCACACCCATAATCCCAGTCCCACTGGAGCCCTGCAAGCTCTGGAATTAGTAAAAGCAGACTGCGGCTCAAAACTAAGAATAGGCACTGGATGTCGGGGTGAACACCTTTAATCTCAGTACTTGGAGGCAGAGGTGATAGTTGTGAGCTCCAGGTTAGCCTGGGCTACAATGAGACCCTACCTCAAAAATAATAATAAGTTTTAAAAAATAGGAGCAGGCAATGGAATGGTTCACCCAACTAGCCTCTGCATGCAGGCTAGTGACCCCCAGCCAGCCTAAGGGGGCTCCAAAAGGGCGCATACATGTGCGTGTACCACACACATACCACACCACATTTCACATACACAAGCAAAATAATAATAATTAAAATGAAATGCTCTCATTTCCAAACAGTATCAGCTGAAAAGAATTAAAGAGTTCAAATTCTCCAAGAGGTCAGAGGCCCAAGACCCCCACTCTCCGCTCTGAGTCCTCATTCATCTGCTCCAACCTCTAGCAAAAGATGCCTGGAACTGCTACAGTAGAGGACATCACGACATCAGTCTTGGTGCACAAAATCAGGATTTGAGTCAACACTGAGACTGGGAAAAGGAACACACCTAAAGACTTGAAAACGTTAGCTTGTGAAAGCGACTGGGTGAAGACAGCATCTTGGGCACGGGAAGAGTCAGAGAGAAGAGGGATCTGCTGGACCCTGGGGACCAGAGTGGGGACAGGAGCCTTAGAAGATGTCAAGAGGCAGGCCAGCCCTCCTGAGCTCTGGGAGCTGGGGTGACAGGGCACGTGACAACCGCACACAAGTTCACGTCCTGGATGGTGTGAGGAGAGGGCCACCACGCACCCACAGCTCCCTCGATTCCTTTGGGAAAGATTAATCTAACATTTCTTGTCCTAACTTTATTTTTTTTTTTTAATTATGATGCCTTTAAATCAAGACAGGGGGGCTGGAGAGATAGTGTAGCGGTTGAGCGCTTGCCTGTGAAGCCTAAAGACCCCGGTTCAAGGTTTGATTCCCCAGGACCCATGTTAGCCAGACGCACAAGGGGGCGCACGCGTCTGGAGTACGTTTGCAGTGGCTGGAGGCCCTGGCGCGCCCATTCTCTCTCTCTCTATCTGCCTCTTTCTCTGTCACTCTCAAATAAATAAATAAATAAATCTTAAATCAAGACAGGGAAGATCACTGTGGTTCGTTTCTCTGCTGGCCCAGAGTATGACTGTTTTGTTCCCAATTAATAATTTGAAATGTGTTCTTCTAAGCATTGAAGCGTCACACACACATGCAAACTAAACTAGCTTTGAAATGGCAGGGAAATTAAGAATACATGAAAAAAGTAAGTAAGTACATTTGGAGATTTTCATTATTTCTACAGAAAAATAACAATAAATAATAATCGTACCCAGGAAGCATACCAACTAAATGCATGAAGTCCCTGATGCAGAAACACTGCAGTTCCATTTTAAAGCCACCGATGGGGAATGATTGAAAGAGAAAGAAGCAAAAGGAAACTGGAAGGGCGGATGGACAGGCAAAGGGAAGCGGGGAGAAGCTCTGAGAGAAAAGCACACACTGACCAGCATGTGACTCACATGGGTGCTGCGGGCCGCTTTGGATTGGTCAGAAGCAGCACTTACCTACTTCTGAGATGCTTGCTATCTATGCCTGACTTCCAAACCTAACAACGACAGGGAGCTTAGGAGGGGATAGGAACACTGGGACAAATAAAAGCTCGAAACCCCGAGAAATCTGCTGTCTGGGTATCTGCTCTGTGTGAAAATGTTCACTTTCACTGAACCCCAGAAGCAATCCTCAGTATAATCCATTACAACCCCCAGGCCGGGGCAGGCAGTTCTGTCAACTATGACCTGAAGAACAGACCTTAACTGACTCCCAGGTTAGGGAGCGACCCCCTCCAATGGGAATGAAGAGCAGTTCTCAAAGAATCTGAGAGAGACTTTGATAAATCTACACTCGGCACAAATCAACCCCATCACAATGAAAATAAGGCATAACTTTTGCTTTTCTCTTAGAAACTACTGGTTAAAAATGATTTAAAAAGTGGGGGAGGGGTACTGGAGGGGTGACTTAGCAGTGAAGGCACTTGCCTACAAAGCCAAAAGACCCAGGTTTGATTTCCTAGGACCCACGTAAGCCAGATATACAAGACGGCACATGTGTTTGGAGTTCATTTGCAGTGGCTAGAGGCCCTGGCGCGCCCATTCTAAAACAAAAAGAAAGAAAGAAAAAACAATCAGAGAAAGCCGGGCAGGTGGTGCACACCTTTGATCCCAGCACTCAGGAGGCAGAGGTAGGAGGATTACCATGAGTTTGAGGCCACCCTGAGACTACATAGTGAATTCCAGGTCAGCCTGGACTACAGTGAAACCCTACCTTGACAAAAACAAAACAACAACAACAAAATTCACAGAGAGCCAGGCATGCTGGCATATGCCTTTAATCCCAGCATGTAGGAGGGTTGCCATAAGTTTGAGGCCACCCTGAGACTATATAGTGAATTCCAGGTCAGCCTGGGCTAGAGTGAAACCTTACATCAAAAATAATAACAATAATAATAAAATAAAAAGAGAGAGAGAGAGAATTCACAGAATTTCTTCAATGTCACCCCCAGGCTAGACTGCTTCTCTGGTGATCAGACCACCCAGGGGAAGCAGAATACTTTCACTGAGCAAATACTTAATCAGTGCTGCTTCTGTGCAAGGCTCTGACACATGAAAGTGAATTACTGCTTAAAGACCAGGGTCCCTTGAAGGTCAAACTCTGTGATACCACGATTAAAATACATTTTGCATGAAAAGCATCTTAACTGAAGCCACTGTCTCATACAGGAATAGCAACTGGCCATTCTCCCTTGCCCTCTGTTTCTACTCATTTTCCAGACAGACACAAAGGGGCAAACTTCCCAATCTTTCCACTTTAACAGTAAAACACATCGCAACATGGGGTAGATAGCAAGGCGTCATCACATAATCCCAAATTCCCTTCAAAACACCCTGGACTCTACCAGAGCTGTACTCCTTCTTGGCTGTCTCCCGCCCCCACTCCACAGACTGGGAATCCACCACCCACACCTGCGCCCCCTGGTCTAGGCCTCCTCCCAACACTTCAATTCCCTCCTCACTGTCTAGTCTGGGTCCTCCTCCTCAAACCTGTCCCTACTTGCCCGCGTCACCCTACTTAGCATCTCTACAGCCGTTGAAAATCTAACTATCTTAATTCACAGTTCCTCCTCCCAACCCTTAAAGGTTCACATTTTATGCTTTTTTTTTTTTTTCCCCGAGATAGGGTTTCATTTTAGCCCAGGCTGACCTGGAATTCACTCCAGGCTGGCTCAAACTCATAGTAATCCTACTACCACTGCCTCCTGAGTGCCAGGATTAAAAGCATGCATAAATATTTTTTATGTATTTACTTTGAAAAAAGGAGAGAGATTATGGGTGTGCCAAACTCCTGGTGCATGCAGCACTTTGTGGGTCTGGTGTGGGTTCTGGGGACTGGCAGACTTTGCAAGTATCTTTAACCACTGAACCATTTCCCCAGCCCCCAAGGCTCTTCCTAAGCTCCAGCTACAGGTAACGTTGAGGCTTTACCAACACCTGTTTTATATTCTGAATTTTCTTTGTAAATTCCCATCCTCATCTTTCTTTCTCGCACCACTGACAAAGACCCTTACTAGCCTGTCTTGGTCAGGTCACTGAGCTATGACCACCCCAGACTGCGTGACTTCAACAACAGGTACTGACTTCTCATGGTTCTGGACTGAAGTCCAAGATGAAAATGGCAGCAGACAGAGCCTTTAACAAACCCTCTTTCTGGACTGCTGACAGTTCTGACATTGGGTCTGGGCGAGTCCAGCAAAGTTTAACTCCAAACTCTGAGTTTGTGTTTACATTTGACCAAAGAATTGGACAAACCAAACCAAGAAGGATAATTATTATTTATTTAGGAAATCATAAAACCAAGGGAAGGAAGCTAGGCGTAATGGCACATGCCTTTAATCCCAGCACTTGGGAAGCAGAGGTGGGAGGATCACTGTGAGTTCAAGGCCACCCTGAGACTACATAGTGAATTCCAGGTCAGCTTGGACTAGAGAGAAACCCTACCTCAAAAAAAACAAAAAAACAAAAAAACAAGGGAAGGGCTGGAGAGATTGCTCAGTGATTAAGGTGTTGCCTGCAAAGCCGAATGGCCTGGGTTTGATTTCCCAATACCCACGTGTGGTGGTTTGATTCAGGTGTCCCCCATAAACCTAGGTGTGCTGAATGCTAGGTTCCCAGCTGAGGGAGAGTTGGGAATTAACACCTCCTGGAGGCAGTGTATTGTTAGGGGCGGGCTTAGAGTTATAGCCAGTTTCCCCATGCCAGTGTTTGGCACACTCTCCTGTTCCTGGTGTCCACCTGATGTTGGCCAGGAGGTGATGTACACCCTCTGCTCATGCCATCGTTTTTCCTTGCCATCATGGAGCGTCCCCTTGAGTCTATAAGCCTAAATAAACCTTTTTTTTCCTTTCCCCAAAAGCTGCTCTTGGTCAGGCGATTTCTGCCAGCAATGTGAACCTGACTGCACCACCACATAAAGTCAGATCGTGAAGTGGAGGTTGTTTGCAGTCGCAAGAGGTCCTTGTGTGTCCAGTTCATTCCCTGCATATGTGTGGGGGGCGGGAGGGGGTACAGAGAGCCATGTGGGAAGCAGGGGCCAGAGCGTGGCTCCCTCAACTCAGCCCAGCCAGGCTGACACGACAGGACACTCACCAGAACCTGGAGGTTCAGGAGTGACGGTCAGGCAGCCAAGAGGCCTCTTGCCCCTGGTAAGGACTTATACAGTGGCCTTCACCTTCAATCTCAGGTGAATGAGACACAGCTGATTGGTGTGGGCTACAGGCTGGCTCAGGAAGAGGCCAGCCATGATGCCAAGCCCTGGAGTCTGAGTTTGAGCACAATGCCTGGATTAGATTTGAAGTCTAGGAAAGGAGACCTCCCTCCCAGGGAGGAGCTTGGGTTGTCCATGGAAAAACAGGTTAGGCAAGAGGTAAAAAGTCAGATCAGGGCTGGAAAGATGGCTTAGCAGTTAAGCGCGTGCCTGTGAAGCCTATGGACCCCGGTTCGAGGCTCGGTTCCCCAGGTCCCACGTTAGCCAGATGCACAAGGGGGCGCACGCGTCTGGAGTTCGTTTGCAGAGGCTGGAAGCCCTGGCGCGCCCATTCTCTCTCTCCCCCTCTATCTGTCTTTCTCTCTGTGTCTCTCGCTCTCAAATAAATAAATAAATAAACAAATTTTAAAAAAAAGTCAGATCATTCTTTCACCTATAGCAAAGTGAAGACCGCAAGGATAGGCCCAAAGGCATAACCTGATACCTGATTTTTACTTTCAGGGGCCCAGTTACCCGAACTGCCTCAGTTCTTGCTCCACTCATGGGCTCAGCCCTCAGGACCTAAACTGCCTCTTAAGGACTTTACCTCCAAATATCATCACACTGGGGATTAGGACTTCAACATATGAATAGGGACATGCAAACATTCCGACCATAGTAGCCTTCAGGTCTTCGAGGTCTTCCAAGTTTGTGCATGCCTCTGAAGTTCTTTGCTGTGGCTAGAGGCCTTGGAACATCTATTCTCTCCACCCACCCCTTCTCCCTCTTTATCTCAAATAAATAAATAAAATGAACCCAAGCGCTGGAGATATGTCTCAGCAGTTAAGGCACTGCCTGCAAAGCCTAACAACCAGGGTTTTAGTCCCCAGTACCCACATAGAGACAGATTAAAGAGGTGCATGCATCTGGAATTCCTTTGCAGCAGCTGGAAGCCTTGGCATGCCCATTCTCCCTCTCTCTCCACCCCCTGTCTCTCTCCATGAAAATAAAGGTATGTTAAACAATGAACCTGGCAGAGTTAGGAGGATTGCTGTGAGTATGAGGCCACCCTGAGACTACATAGTTAAGTCAGCCTGAGCCAGAGTGAGACCCTACCTCAAAAAAGCACACAAAAAAAGAACCTGGGCTGGAGAGATGGCTTAGTGGTTAAGGCATTTGCCTGCAAAGCCACAGGATCCCGGTTCGATTCTCCAGGACCCAAGTAAGACAGATGCACAAGGGGTCACATGTGTCTGGAGTTCATTTGCAGTGGCTGAATACCCTGGTGTGCCCATTCTCTTTCTCTCTCTCAAATAAATAAATAAAATATATATTTTAAAATGAACCTTGGGATGGAGAGATGGCTTAGTGGTTAAGGCACATGCCTGTGAAGCCTAAGGACCCAGGTTTGATTCTCTAGGTCCCACATAAGCCAGATGCACATGGTGGTGCGTGCATCTGGAGTTCGTTTGCAGTAGCTGGAGGCCCTGGTTTGCACACATTTCCTCTCTCTGTCTCTCTCTCTCTGTCTCTAATAAATAAATAAATCTTTTAAAAATATTTTTTAAAAATGAGCACAGAGACAACACTCAGAACATACTGTCGCTGCTGGTGAGAGCAGTGACCCTCACTAAAACCCCAGCCTGAACAAAGTAACGAAGGCATGGAGGATGCTCTGTCCCTTCAAAGTACCCTTTTGTTTGAATTAGTTGAAAGGAAAACATTTTTTAGAGAAAATGGGGATGAAACAAAGATTCTGACCTGCTCTCCACATCCAACACACTGAGTTTGGGAAAGCTGTGATCATTGCGCTGTTTCCCCGCTTCTCAAAGGAAAATGACAGCAGTCCTGCAAGCCTCAAAGAAGGCAACAGGGAGAAAAGTTAGGAGGAGCTCTAAAACACCTCAGCACCAGCAGCTGGGGTCCTGATACTCCTGGGGTCACATTCCATGGTTTTAGGAGCCTAGAGTCAACTGTGCTCTCAAAATATTACATAGTCAGGCATCCCACCCCTCTCTTCTCAGCATTCAAGAAGCTGAGGCAAAGCCGGGCGTGGTGGCGCACGCCTTTAATCCCAGCCCTCGGGAGGCAGAGGTAGGAGGTAGGAGGATCGCCGTGAGTTCAAGGCCACCCTGAGACTCCATAGTGAATTCCAGGTCAGCCTGGGCTAGAGTGAGACCCTACCTCAAAAACCAAAAAAAAAAAAAAAAAAAAGTAAAGAAGAAGAAGCTGAGGCAGGAGGACTGTCATGGTTTCCAGGGCAGGCTGGACTACAGTGAGACCTCATCTCAAAACAACCAAGAAATCCAAATACAAACACTCTCTAAATTTCAAATAACTCTTAAAGCACATTCATTCATTTTTAGTTAATTTATTTGAGAGAAAGAATGAGCAAGCGAGAACCTTTTACTCCACACACATGTGCCACTTTGTGCATCTGGCTTTATGTGGGCTCTGGGGAACTGAACCTTTAAACACCTTTTATTTTCTTAAAAAATAAAGTTTAGTAGGGATTAGTGGTACATGCCTTTAATCCCAGCATCTGGGAGGCATAGGTAGGAGGAACACTGTGAGACTGAGGCCAGATGGGACTAAAGAGTGAGATTCAGGTCAACCTGAGCTACAGTGAGACACTATCATACACACACACACACACACACACACACACACACACACACACAAAAGAATAAAGTTTATTTCAAAGTGAAAGAAAGCAGAGAGAACAGTCTCATTTCAGAGCTGGAAATCCCACCAGCCCAAGTGGGAACTAGACTCAAGTGACTAAGGCACTTGCTGACGAAGCTGAGTTCACTTCCCCAGGACCCACATAAAGCCAAATGCACAAAGTGGCACAGGCATTTGGAGTTTGTTTGCAGGGCCAAGAGGCCATGGTTGCCATTTTCTCTTCTTCCCTCCCTCCCTTCCTTCCTCCCCCTCGGCCTCTCTGCCTGGCAAGGTGGACACCTTTAATCCCAGCACTCTGAGGGCAAAGCAAAGGTAGGAGGAGCGCTGTGAGTTCTACACCAGCCAGAGATGACAGTGAATATCAGGCCAGCCTGGGCTACAGCGAGACCCTACCTCAAAATAAAATAAATCAATAAAATGAACCAAGACCATTCATTTATCTGAATGGAAGTTAATAACTAACTTTGAGAGAATATCAAAGCAAATGTGTTTAAGGAAGCAATGACACCCAGAAAGCTAAGCACTGTATGTTCTCTCTCATACGTGGATCCTAGCTACGAAGGTTTGGACTCGTATGTGAGTTGGAATAAAACTCAGTAGCAGAGACCAGTAAGCCAGAAAGGGACTGTAAGGAAGGGAAGAGAAGGGAGGACTTAATGGGATGGCATTGTATGTATGTAAATAGATGAACAGATTACTGGTGGTGGAATGGCCTGAGTGAGGTCAGGTGAAAAGATTGAGTAAAAGAAGGGCAGGGGGAGAGTTAATCAAGATCTAAAAGAGTATGAATAAATTACATGGAAACCTACTTTTTTGGACAATGGCACATCCAGAAGCCACAGATTATTACTACAAAATTTTCTGTGCCAGGGATAGGATACCTTCCACTGAGTTACTGGCCAGGGAGGTCCTTAATGCCCCCCAAACATTACAGGCTATTGCCAAGGCTCTTGGTTTCCCACCAGGAATGGATGGTGAGACCCTATTGCTGAAGACTCCACATGCTTGTGCTGCAAGGTCACAGAGAAATCTTGTTGGAGCTGAGCTGAAAACCTCCTCCCTGTAGACCAGCTGACAGAAAGATATGCTGCATGCAGTTCAATGGGAGAGAGAAGTTATCAGTGGAGATAAACAACAATGGATACTACAAGCCTTAAGTTTGGCCACTCAGGCCAAATGAGGCAACAGTGCAATAGTGGCATGTATGTCATGGGGGAAATGGACCAGTCTCTAATTTCACCGGAGGCCTGCTCTATAGGAGGGAATACATGTCTGATATTGAAAACCTATGACAGGCAAATCATGAGACCTAGGGTTATTACACCTGCTGGTGTCTGGCTAAATGCATATATTATGCTCACCAAATTATCCAGCAAGCACTTCTGTTAATTTTCATACCTATATATTAATGCTACTCTCCCTTTTGGTTAGAGAAGCTTCTCTTTTCAGATGGTGGTGACCTCTGGGACGACTCAGAAGGCACCATGGTGCTGAGAAGTGACGTGACAGAGGAGTGCTCAGCACTGCAATATCTCTATCACATCTTCCAAGGCTCAGGGTCCACTGCAGAAGAGGTGGCAGAAAGAATGTAAGAATCAAAGAAAGGGTAGGATGCCTTATAGTGCACTCTTCCAGACACAAAATGCCCTGGACATCCATGACCTCACAGTGCCTGGCACTACCTACACACGACCATCACAGTAGGAGGAAAAGATGATGGCATCAAAATAAGAGACTGACTGAAAGGGGAAGGGGGTGTGATGGAGAGCTGTGAAGAGGAAGTGGGGGGCAAGGGAATTATCATGGTTTATTGTCTATAATTATTGAAGTTGTCAATAATAAAACAAATTAAAAAAGAAAGTGATCTGTGTCCATCCTCTGGAGAATAAAATCTTAACCAAGACCATCTAGTCTATGACAGTCATTATTTTTCAATATTTTATGTATTTATTTGCAAGCAGAGGGAGAGAGATAGGAAGAGAAAAAAGAGGCACACCAGGGCCTCCTGCCATTGCAAACTAATTCCAGATGCATGCACCACTCTGTGCATCTGGCTTCTTGTGGGTACTTGGGAATCAAAGCACCAGCCATAAGGCTTTACAATCAAGTGCCAAAACCTGTGAGCCATCTCCCCAGCCCAGATGATGTTCTCATATAAATACAGAGTGACAGTTTCTCTTCAATTTACAGGGACCAGCAGTTTAGGTGTCAGACTTGATTGATGCACTTACTCTTGGTCAGCTTTGCCATTCTTAATTCTGTGTTTTGGGGTTGACTTTTGTTACTTTTGATATTTCCTGGTTTATAGTGCCTTTCTGTCTTTTTCTTCTGTCTTTCTTGGGGGGCAGGGTCTCACTCAGACCTAGGCTGACACGGAACCCATTACAGAACTGGAATCAGCCTCCCAGTCAACAGGATTAAGGGTGTGAGTTAACACATGCCCTGAGGGACTTTGACTTCGTTGGATTATCGGTCTGTTTTAATCTTCACACTTATATAAATACTGGTTTTGACTAAGTGTATATACTGCTCAATTGATTTTACAATCCCACTGCATTTTGCTCAAGCCTACTAAAATATTTGCATAGCAGGCAAATCCAACACCTAGGGTCACTTCTGCTCTGACTCGGGGAGTAACCTAAGAGCCACACCTGACACCTTAGGCTCCTACCCTGAAGAGATAGAACTTGTTATTTACATGTCTAAGAATACAACAGATAATTAGAAACCCCAAGCATTCAATTAACTCAAGATGTAGTCTCAGAGTGGCCTCAAACTCAGTGATCCTCCTACGTCTGCCTCCCAGTGCTGGGATTAAGGGCGTGCATCACCACACCCAGCCTTAGCCTTTCTATCTCCTCCCAGCTGACTCCAACTTCTGCATGTCATTATGACAGATTTTTCTGGACTGCCTACTGCACACACCCAGGAACGGAGTACTAGAGAAGCATTTGGCTTTATTTATATGCAAGAACGGACCCTAGCAGGTTAGATAAACATTTTCATTCCTCCTCCTGCCCTGCTGATTGGACGAAAAGCTCCACGCCCACAGCACCATGCTTGAGAACACAGCAGGTGATGTGTGAGCCACTAAATTCTCAGCCCACAACTTTTATCAAGATCACATAGGACCAAGGGCTGTTTTGTTTTTTTTTTTTTCCTGTATTATTTTGTTTTGTGAAACAGCCCAAACTGGAACAGAACTCACTCTGTGGCCCAGGCTGGCCTCAAATTCACAGTGACCTCCTAGCTCAGTTTCCCAAGTTCCAGAATGCCCCACCACATCTGACCCTACTTGATGTTTAAAACTAAATCTATATTTGCCTATTACAACATGAAACACACTTTCTCTATTAGCTAAAATATGTAAATGAATAGCTTGTCTGTGTGAAACCACTGTTTTTAGTACTGGTCACAAAACATCTAAAGAGGGCTGGAGGGATGGATTAGTGTGAAGGCGTTTGCCTGAAAAGCCAAAGGACCCTGGTTCAATTCCCCCGAACCCATGTAAGCCAGATGCGCAAGGTGGTACATGTGTCTGGAGTTCGTTTGCAGTGGCTGGAGGCTCTGGGGCATCCATTCTCATTCTCTCTCTCTCTCTCTCTCTCTCTCTCTCTCTCTCTCCCTCCCTCCCTTTCTGACTCTCTCAAATAAATATATTTTAAACCCAACAAGGGGCACTTCTTGAGTCTAGCCCTAAGAGCAAGCTTGAGCTCTGGCTGTTCATGTATGCTGGCTATTGGTTCTGCCTCTTTGTGGTGGATGTAGGAAGTGAGCCAACTTCTTCCACCATCATAGAATTTCCCTTTGCAATCTGTTAAGCCTGAAAGAAACCCTGTTCCTCCCATAAGCTGCTTCTGGTTGGGTGTTTGTTTCAGAAACAAGAAGGCAACTGCAACACTTGTACAGCCTGTCAAGGGGAGTTCAATCCTCCCCAGACACCAGCAGCATACACCTCCATGATCCCAGCACCTATGACAATGGTTGGTGAAGCCAGGAGAACCAGAAGCTCACGGGCCAGTGAGCTGGCATTCATTTGCAGTGGCAAGAAGCTGGAAGGAAAGTACAGACACCTCAAGGTTGTCCCCTGACCTACACACGCACGCACACACACGAAGCTTAAAAATGGGGATAACAGGGAAATGGGAGGGGCAGGATATGATCAAAACAATATATACATGTATGAAATTATTCAAAACAACACTAGGCCATAGGTCCTGGAGTATCCATACCCTCGCTCTCACAAGCTCTCTCTCTTTCTTTGCAAATAAATATATTTAAGAAATCAGAGTCGGGCGTGGTGATGCACGCCTTTAATCCCAGCACTTGGGAGGCAGAGGTAGGAGGAGTTCGAGGCCACTCTGAGATGACATAGTGAATTCCAGGTCAGCCTGAGCTACAGTGAGAGCCTATCTCGAAAAAAAAAAGAAAGAAAAGAAAATCCAAGGCTGGGTGTAGTGGTGCATGCCTTTACTCCCAGCACTTGGGGTGTCGAGGTAGGAGAGTCACCATGAGTTCGAGGCTACCCTGAGACTACCATAGTGAATTCCAGGTCAGCCTGAAGTACAATGAGACACTACCTCAAAAAAAAAAAAAAAAAAAAAAAGAAAGAAAGAAAGAAAGAAAGACAAAAGAAAGAAAAAAAAGAAAGAAAAATCCTAACCTTGAGATCATTATACAAAATGAAATAAGCCAATCACAAAAGATAAACACTGCATGAGTCTTCTTCCATGCAGTATATACAGTAACACTCAGAAATGAAGGAGGAAGAAGAGGAGGAATTGCCGATCAATGGGTTTAGTTTCAGTTTTACAAGACGAGTAAGTTTTACACATATGTCACTCAAGGTACATATAACTAACAATACTGTACTGCACTAAAAAAATATTATGAAGGGCTAGGGAGATGGCTTAGCAGTGAAGCGCTTACCTATGAAGCCTAAGGACCCCAGTTGGAGGCTCAATTCCCCAGCACCCACGTAAGCCAGTTGCACAAGGTGGCACCTGTATCGGGAGCTCGTTTGCAGTGGCTGGAGGCCCTGATGCACCCATTCTCTCTCTCTCTCTGCCTATTTCTCTCTGTCATTCTCAAATAAATTAATAAAAATACACAAAATATTTTAAAAATTATTATGACCTGGGCGTGGTGGTGCACACATTTAATCCCAGCCCTCAGGAGGCAGAGGTAGGAGGATCACTGTGAGTTCAAGGCCCACCTGAGACTACATAGTGAATTCCAGGTCAGCCTAGGCTGGAGTAAGACTCTACCTCGAAAAAAAAAAAAAAAATATATATATATATATATATATATATATATATATATATATATATATATAAAATGATAGGGCTGGGGAGATTGCTCAATGGTTAAAGATGTTTGCTTATAAACTCTGCTGGATGCCAGGGGTTCAATTCCCCAGTACTCACATAAAGCCAGATGCACAATGGAACATATGTCTGGACTTTCATTCGCAGTGGCAAGAGCTCTGGTGTACCCACTCATTCTCATTCTCATTTTCTCTCTCTTTCTCTGTGTGTATCTCTCTTTCATAAATAAAAAAATATTTTTAAAAAATTATTGTGATAAATTTTAAATTTTTGTATGACAGTGTCTTGGTAGGTAGATTGGGTGTCAAACTCATTATGTAGCCCAGGCTGGCTTAAAACTCATGACAATCCTCTTGCCTCAGATTCCCATAGTGCTAGGATTACAGACTAAGTCATCACTCTCAACTAAATTTTACATATTTTTAAGAAGGAAAAAAGTGACTTAGTATTAAAAGATTTAAACATTCCTATCCTTTCCATGCCCTAGCAAAGCCATGTTAAAACAATTTCTTACAGCATTATTTGTAGTAACTAAAAATGGAGCATAGCCCACAGTCCAGCAGAGATATTTAAGTCAACATTCGAATGATGGAACAGAGAAATCACCAAAAATCACCATTTAGCACCAGGCGTGGTGGTGCACGCCTTTAATCCCAACACTGGGGAGGGAGAGGTAGGAGGAGCGCCCTGAGTTTGAGGCCACCCTGAGACTACATAGTTAATTCCAGGTCAGCCTGGGCCAGAGTGAGACACTACCTCGAAAAACCAAAAAAAAAAAAAATCATCATTTAAAAAATGTTTTTTCAATGATATGGTAAATTCTTATTTTTGAATAGAATCCAAAACGGCATATAACATTGTATAAACAGCATGCTCTTGACAACATTTGTCATGATATTTGATGCAAAACAGACTGAGGTGGCTATGGCGTGCATACTTATAAACCCAGAACTCAGAATGTTGAGGCAGGAGGATCACGAGTATGAGGACAGCCTGAGATGGAGAGGATGAGAGAGGAATGGGGAGTGGAGAGAGGAAAAGAAAAAAGGGAAAGGAAAGGCAATGGAAGAAAAGAAAACAGACCAATTTCTAGGAGAGAAAGCGTATAGAAAGGAGAAAAGATATGCTAACAGCATTTCTGTTATCCATTTCTGGGCGAAGTGACTGTAATAGTCATTTGGAAATTAAGTCTGGCAAGAATAGCAAGGAAAAGTCTGACAGAGGAAAAAAAAAGACACAAAGCTAATGTTGGAAATGAACATGGAAATCAAGGAGAAGAAAAGAAAGCAGGAATTCAGTATCTAACATCAGTATTTCAAATAGGCAGAGGGAAAACCATGCAGCAAGGGACGGCGCTGGGCGACTGGGCAGGCGGTGGAGGTGTTAAGATTCATGCCTCATGCCTCATATGGAAATAAACTCGGATGGAAGATTTAAATGTAAAAACCATAAAAACATAAATTTAAAGTGAGGAAGGCATTTCTAGGAATGATTCATAAGTTAGCAACCGTAAATAAAAAGAGCCATCGGTATTTCTGTTTGTGGGGGAAAAAAATCATGCTGAAATAAATGGCAAACTGGGAAAAACATATATATTGACCACTTATTTTATGGGCAGAGGGCTCCATTTTTCCAAGCACAATAGAAGAATTGGCAATGATTATGGTCAGACATTTCGCAGGACATAGGTATAGATCTCAAAGATGCCAAAACAAGAAGAACCCATTCATCTAAGAAAAACACATGAGCTGGACTTAGAGGCTTTCGGCTGCATCTCTGGACTCTGAATGCTGAGGCAGAAGAACGGCAGCGAATTCTAGGCGTGTCTGGGCTACCCTGCCTTGAGGAAAGCAAAAGACGAGAAAGAAGAGTAAAGGCAGGAAGGAGAGGACGGGACCAAGGCTCGGGGACCACTGCAGAAAAGGTGGTGGAAACATTGTAAGGGCCAAAGGAAGGGAAGCACTGCTTACAATGCTGTCCTCCAGATATCCATATCTTCACAAGACCGGCATTATAGGAGGAAAACAATGATGGCATCAATGCAGAAGAGACAGGGCTGGAGAAATGACTTAACAGTTAAGATGCTTGCCTGAGAAGCCTAAGGACCCTGGTTCATGTCCCCAGAAAGCCAGACGCGAAAGGTGGCACACAGGTCTGGTGTTTGTTTGCAGGGGCTGGAGACCATGGTGCACCTGTTCTCTCTCATCTATCTGTCTCTCTCTCTCAAATAAATTAACTGAAATAAAAGAGATATTCAAGTGGGATTTAGGAGAAAAGGGAAGAGTTATGGGAGGGGATTTTGATCATGGCATAGTGTATTTGTGGAAGTTATAAATAAGAGTTTTTAAAAAAAGAAGAGAGGGCCTGGAGAGATGGCTTAGCAGTTAAGGTGTTTGCCTGCAAAACCAAAGGACCTCAGTTCAATTCCCCAGGTCCCACGTAAACCAAATGCACAAGGTGGCACATGCATCTGGAGTCTGTCTGCAGTGGCTGGAGGCCCTGGTGTGCCCATTCTCTCTCTCAAATAAATAAATAAAGGTTTTTTTTATAGATTATTCTAATATGTATTTTAATGTATTTGTTAATGAGAAAAAAATGGTTAGCTCAAAACAGAAAAACACACAATTGCTTTTTTTTTCTTTTTTTCTGTTCACAATTTTTATTAACATTTTCCATGATTATAAAAAATATCCCATGGTAATACCCTCCCCCCCCCACTTTCCCCTTTGAAATTCTATTCTCCATCATATAAGTTTTTTTTTTTTTTAAAGAGGTGGGCTGGAGGGATGCCTTAGTGGTTAAGGCGTTTGCCTGCAAAGTCAAAGGACCCAGGTTTCATTCCCCAGGACCCATATTAGCCAGATGCACAAGGGGGCGCATGCATCTGGAGTTCGTCTGCAGTGGCTGAAGGCCCTGGTGTGCCCATTCTCTCTCCTTTTCTCTCTCTTTTTCTCTGTCAAATAAATAAAAATAAAAATAAAAAGAGGAGAGAGAGGAGGAGGAGAAGAAAGAGGAAAGAGAGAAGAGAAGAGGAAAGAAAAGAGAGGCATCTGTTCTTCTGTAAAATAAGTAAAGCTGAAAAAGAGCAAGGACACCCTGACCATGTGGTATGGGTAAGAAAATGATCATGTATGCTGGCGGAATTTAACTGGCGCCCGTTCAATAGAGCTGAATTTGGCACAATCAAGATTGAACAGTCACGTTCCTTAAAGACTTCTTTCTACAGACGTGCTGGTATTTTATGATTTCTGATATTCTTTTGTTTGTTTGTTTGAGAGTGAGAGAAAGAGGCAGAGAGAGAGAATGGGCTGCCAGGGCCTCCAGCCACTGCAAATGAACTCCAGACGCATGCTTCACCTTGTGAATCTGGCTTATGTGGGTCCTGGAGAATGGAACCTGCGTCCTGAGGCTTCACCGGCAAGTGCTTTAAGCCCCAAGCCACCCTTCCAGCCCCATGCTGGGATTTTGTTTGTTTGTTTTTTGAGGTAGGGTCTTGCTCTAGACTCAACTGACCTGGAATTCACTCAATAGTCTCAGGGTGGCCTTGAACTCATGGTGGTCCTCCTACCTCTGCCTCCCACGAGCTGGGATTAAAGGTGTGAGCCATCACACCTGGCTTATGCTGGTATTTTTATGGAATAACGCACACATATATATTTACTATAACTTTAAGAGTAAAATACCAGGATTAAGAAGTTCAAGGTATACCACATGAAAGTAGACCACACTAGCTTATTGCTTAAGGTGAATGAACCTGAATAATAATAAGTGCAAGAGGACTTTCTGACCCGCCTCTTCCTCTTGGCACCAGATGAACCGCCCATATGAAAGATGCTCCCCATGCCAGAGGAGGAAGGAAGAACTCAGATCAAAGCCGGGAGGTGGAAATCTACGCAAACACACCTTAAACTAAGAACAACTGCTGCTCTTTTACTCAACCTCCCTCACAAGAACCTTGGCCTAGCCACCTGCTGGTGGCTTTAATGCTGTTGTGAACCCCCACCCCCCTGTACACAGAAACAAAATAAAAATTGTGTGCAGCCGGGTAAAGTGGCACACACCTTTAATCCTAGCACTTGGGACTTAGAGGAAGGAAGATCACCAGTTGTTCAAGGCCACCCTGAGACTACATAGTAAATTCCGGGTCAGCCTAATCTAGAGCAAGACCCTACCTTGAAAAACCGGGGGAAAAAAATGTGTGTGCTTTTCTCCTCTTGTCCTCTTGATCTGTCATTTAAGTGTTAAATTCAAAGGCCCAGCAAGAAATCCTGAGAAGGTAGGGAAGGAATAGTCTTCCCCTAAAAGTCAACATGGACT
Organism: Jaculus jaculus; assembly: GCF_020740685.1. Taxonomy (NCBI): domain Eukaryota; kingdom Metazoa; phylum Chordata; class Mammalia; order Rodentia; family Dipodidae; genus Jaculus; species Jaculus jaculus. The sequence continues at coordinate 150,840,578 of NC_059103.1, forward strand.
AGAGAAATGGCTTAGCAGTTAAGGCGCTTGCAAGCAAAGCCAAAGGACCTAGTAAGACAGATACACAAGATGGTGCATGCGTCTGAAGTTTGTTTGCAGTGGCTGAAGACCCCGGCACACCCATTCTATCTGCCCCCCGCCCACTCTCTCTCAGAATAAATAAAACAAACTTTTGAAAACACAACACTTAACTATCCATTAGTGCAAAACTTAAATATTGCCTATCACAAACATAAAGCAATGTATCTATAAAAAAGTGTCTGAATAATCTTTAAAAATAAAGATGTTGGGCCAGGTGTGGTGGTGCACACCTTTAGTCCCAGCATTCAGAAGGCTGAGGTAGGAGGATCATGGTGAGTTTGAGGCCACCCTGATAATATAGAGTGAATTCTAGGTCAGCTTGGGCTAGAAAGAGACCCTACCTCAAAAAAAAAAAAAAAAAAACCTGAAACTGTCACAGGCTGCGATGCCACTAACTCTTGGGAAGAAGCAGGAGAGTCATTAGTTCAACACCAGCCCAGGCTACATAGTGAGTTTGAGGTTAACCTGAGCTACAAGACATTCTATCTCCAAAAAATGTTTTGAAGTTGTTAGGTTTGATGACATAGCCCATTAGTACAGTCCTTAGCTAGCACACATGAGGCTCTGGGCTCAATCCCCAGCATGAAGGAAGGAGGAAGGAAGGAAGGAAGGAGGAAAGGAGGAGGCAAAGAGGAAGAGAGAGAAAGGAAAGCTGCTCAGGGGCTGGAGACGGTGTGGCGCAATAGTCATGCAATGCTAAAGCACATGCAGGCCCCCCGGCACTGAACATACAAAGGGGTGCCAATGGGACATGATGCTGAAGGATCCTTAAAGCAGACCTGTCCCAAGGAAGGCATGTTAGGCACTAAGCAACTTGTGTGGTAATGTAAAGTAAGATGCCCACATGGTATCTGCTTATGTGTTATGTACATGTTTAAATGGATATGTACAACCAAACTGGTATACACATAATGCATCTAGACAGACAGACTAGAAGCTGGTAACTATGGTTACATGGTTGCCCAAGGGAAATAGCCTGGGAGATGGGAATGGCAGGAAGATTTACATTAGACAGCCCTGTAGTTGCTTTGAATTATGTTACCATGTGTTTACCTGATAACATCAGCTAAAATTGTGTTGAAGTGTATCGTTAAAATATGATAGGGGCCTTCTGTTTGGTTTTGTTGCTGTTTTCTTCCATGTATTTTTTATCACCATTCAGCCCCTATTACCCCCCACTCCTGCTGTTCCCTTCCATCTTCCCAGTGGGTGCACTTTCACATGTGCTGAGTGTGTCCCCTGAGCTTCATCGGGGTTGTCCTCATGGTCCCAGGTGAGGGGTTATTTACCGACGCCCCAGCTTCTTACCAGTGGCTCCGTCACTAAGAAACTGTCCCTCCCTCGGTGACCAACAGCAGCCCGTAGACACTCAGAGGTGGCTGGGGCCTCATAAGCCCGCAGCCTATGAGACCTCAGATAGAAGCAGAGCTTGGGCGGCGCCTCCCCTCCCGTGACAGGATGGAAACTGGCCCAGGGTTGTCCAGGCCTTATGCCAGTAATCACAACTGCGTTGAGCTCAAGAGTGCCATGGTGACATGCCCATCAGTGTTCTACAGCTCTCTACCCCTTCCTCCAGCTTGCATCCTTTCTGATCCTCTTTTGAAATGTTCCCTAAGCTTTGGCAAGGGGGGGGGGGGCAAGAAGAGTGACACAGTTGTCCCACATATGGCTGAACTCTCAACAGTCCCTTATTCTCATCACTCCTACAAGCTATGAGTCTTCCCGGTTACCACTGTCCACCGCGGAGCGAAGCTTCTTTGACCAGAACTCATGGCAGCATCAATCTTTAGGTATAAACACACTTATTGAGAGGGCAGGTGGACAGATGCATCATACCCATTTAACAGAACAAAAGCAGTAGTTTCTCACTAGGGCCTATGTCCTCCCCAGCCACAGGCTTTTGGCCGGCTCTGCAGTGCCAGACATGGATCCCTTCCCATGGAGGCCTCAACTCTAATAATCAGGGGGTTGGTTACCCTCGTTACTGACTTGCCCCTATTGTAGCAGTGGGTCAGTAGTATATGTCTGTTCAGTAGTATAGCACCCACATTCCAAAGCTGAGGAGGACTACTGGTGGCATTTCTCCCCCAGGCAGCCTGCATAGTACCCCCCCCCCAGCACCCCTGGGAGTTAGCTAAGGAGAGGGCTTCCATCCTAGTGCCAGCTTGATTTCTCTAAGTCTGTGACAAGAGCAGGAGGTGTCTTCAGCAATAGGCTCTCGTCCTCTAATTCTGGTGGGTAAACAACAGAAGTGGAAAATTCCCATATTGTCTGGGTGACCTGCAAGGCCTTCCTGACCAGCCATTCATAGGGAATTAGCCCACCCCTGGCCCTGGGGTTTTCATTGAATAATTTATGGCTTTTGGGAATAGCTTAATCTATTCTGTTTAATTGCAGTTGTTTTTTGCATGTGTGCCTGTATGTGAAACACAGAGTATGTAATATGTGTGTATGCACCTGTATGAGTCCTTGCAGCACCCCAAATGCCCACCTATAGTGGCCTGAGTGGACCATTGGGTGTCCCACTCCACTGCCCTTCCATCAGGTCACATTTAAGCTAGAGTCCCATCTTTTACTGTTTCCAGAGCTTGTGGGACTCCAGTGATTCTCAGGGCTCTGTCGTCTCTCAGGTCCCTTCAGGCCCTCTTGCTGTTGCAGGAAGCTCACTTAACCACCGATCCATCTCTTCAGTCCTTAACTTCCATTATTAACTTAAATCCTTTGACCCCCCTGGCATGGTGACTACATCTGTGATCCCAACACCTACAAGGCTGAGAGGCAGGAAGTCTGCAGGTTTGAAGCCAGCCTAGACTGAGCAACACCCTGTCTCAATCAATCATTTAATCCCTTTTAGTTTTTATTTTCTTCATAAAAAATGCTAAAATTGCCAGGCGTGGTGGCGCACATCTTTAATCTCAGCACTAGGGAGGCAGAAGGAGGAGAACTGCCATGAGTTCGAGGCCACCCTGAGACTCCATAGTGAATTCCAGGTCAGCCTGGGCTAGAGTGAGACCCTACCTCGAAAAACCAAAAGGAAACAAATGCTAAAATTTAGCTGGGCATGGCAAAGCATGCCTTTGATCCCAGCACTTAGGAGGCAGAGAGGTAGGAGGTCAAGGTCAGCATGAGACTACATAGTGAATTCTAGGTCAGCCTGAGCTAAAGAGAGACCCAATCTCAAAAACCACAAAACAAAACAAAACAAAATGCTAAAATTATGGTTTCCATGCAGCTGGTAACCTTCCAGCTTAAATAAAGTTTAGGAATGTCTCAGAAGAGAGATTTTACCACAGTCAACAATTAAAGGAGCAAATTAACCCCAAAAGGAAAATAAAATGAGATTAGTTTGCAACAAAGGGCTCTGAGGCACTGAAGTTTCAAGGAACTGGGTATTGTCTTGAAGTATGTGTAGAGTATGTTTTTATTGCATGCATAGATTATTATGTTTCAAGATGCTGCTAAGGGATCCAACTGCTCCTACCACTCAACTTTCCCCCTAGGGACCAGCAGGCTGTCACAGAAAAATAAAAGCAAGAAGTAGAGGAGAACTAACAAAGACATTCATGCCATATGGAAATGGGGAGTGTTAACCAAAAACTATGAGTAGCCTGGGCAGCTCACATGCAGAGCCCAATGACCAGACCATCTAAAAGGTTATCACTCTTCTCCATGACTATCTCACTTGTAAATAAAGGACCTCCAGGTCTGTATTATTTCTAAGGCACAATTGCTATGGTGAAATGATAACAAAACATACTTATATGCTCTTCTTGTGACCTCGCCTTTCCACAGGTTTCTGATTCTGGCAATCTTTCCACTTCCCTTTTAATAGAATAGTTATTTATTTTTTTTTAACTAATAACATTTTCAGCAGCTGTCACTTCCATATAACAGTAAGAAACTAAAACATATTCCTGACATAAGGGAATACTTGCATATAAATATTTATTCAGCCCCATAAAAGGAGACAGGAGGGTCTAAAAAAAATGCATGCTCTAGTTAGCAAGTGGCACTGCTCTTTCAATGTAGGAAATGCTGCACATATTAAATTTCCTGTGCCCGGCTTAATGCATAAAAACTCTTGAGACAATGTACCAGTTTAAATCACTAGATGTTTATTTGTATATAAAGTCTGGGTAGAAAGTAGAAAAAGGATAGAATCTAGGCCTCACAATACAGAGTATTAGCAAGCATGACAGAGAACTGTTCATTTTTAAGCTTTATAGCTCTGTTCCTAAAACAGGGGCAAATATACTTGCACAGCTTCATAAAAGAAATTTTAAGGCCTTCTCAATACAGAAAATGCATGTGGGACAAAAGGTAGGGCATTTAATTTTACAACTGAACTTTTATTATTGGTGTTTTATGGAGCAAAATGTTAACATACCACGAAGCATATAAAAAGTAAAATTAAACTGGACGCAGTGGCACACACCTTTAATCCCAGCACTCGGGAGACAGAGGTAGGAGGATTGCTGAGTGTTTGAGGCCACCCTGAGACTACAGAGTTAGTTCCAGGTAAGTCTGAGCTAAAGTGAGACCCTACCTCAAAAAAAAAAAAAAAAAAAAAGTAAAGTTAAGGGCTAGGGAGATGGCTCAGCAATTAAAGGCACTTGCTTGCAAAGCCTGCTGGCCTGGATTCCATTCCCCAGTACCCACATAAAGTTAAATGCACAATCTGGCTCATGCAAGAGGCCATGGCACACCGATATGCTTTCTCTCCTATTTTCAAATAAATTTTAAAAAATATTTTTTTTAAAGTTTAACCTAAAAAATTTCTGTGCTGGTTTAAAATACTTTGCAAAATAATAATAATCCCAAACACCCAATCACCGAGTTTGCTACACTCTGGCTAAGGCAGCATGGATGAACATCAGTTTCAAATCACACCCGTCACCAGGTCCACTTGCAGCTGGGAGTATCGGCAAAGATTCATTTAAGACACATCTATCGGGCTGGAGAGATGGCTTAGCAGTAAAGTGCTTGCCTGTGAAGTCTAAGGACCCCAGTTCGAAGCTTGATTCCCCAGAACCCACATATGCCAGATGCACAAGGGGGCGAATGCATCTGGAGTTTGTTTGTAGCGGCTGGAGGCCCTGGCGCACCCATTCTCTCTGTTTCTGCCTGTTTCTCTCTGTCACTCAAATAAATAAAAAACAAAAAGAAATTAAAAAAAAAAAAGACACATCTATCTGCCTACCAGTTCAAAGGCCCTACAGGAAAACCTCACCTTCAACCGCATCAGCAATTGTCTTTTCCTAAGCCCAGTGGTCTGCTTGTAGAGAACAGAGAGGAGAAAGAAAAAGCAGGAAGTAAGAAGCAAGGGACCAGAAGGAGTTAAGAGAGACAGGACTTGAAGCTGGAAGGCAGCGCCATAGGGACTTTTCCTTTTCATCTTAGGCAGTTAACCAACCTTGCTGAGCACCTACCTTGTCTCCTGGAAACCCACAGAGGCAAAGAAAATAGCAGATGGTCCAAAAGTATGAGAAACACAGTTTTTAAAATATTTAAATTACTTATAAGGAAGGGGGCAGGGACAATGGAGAGAAGAAAAGTGGGCATGCTTGGCCCTCTAGCCACTGCAAATGAACTGCAGACGCACGTGCCACCTTGTCCAGCTGGCTTACATCAGTACTGGGGAATTGAACCTGGATCTTTAGGCTTCCAAGGAAAGAGCCTTAACTGCTAAGCCGTCTCTCCAGCCTGAGGAACATACTTTTGTACATGGTAGCACAATAAAACATAGCAGTCAGGCAGCTGACCTCCCTGAGACTGGGGACCCCATCCTCTCCATGTGAGCAGGATGAACAACTGAAAAAAAAGGCTAACATGACAAATGAAAAATGAACAGGTAGAGAAAGGAAGAGGGGAGGATACTTAATAGGTTGATATTGTATATATGTAATTACAATGATTGTAATGGGGAGGTAATATGATGGAGAATGGAATTTCAAATGGGAAAGTGTGGGGGTGGGGAGGGAGGGAATTACCATGGGATATATTTTATAATCATGGAAAATGTTAATAAAAAGTAAAAAAAATAAAAAAGAAAAATGAACACCTGAACCTGAACCATCTAAAACTTATATGGACTCAAAAGCCAAAAAAAAAAAAAAAAAAAAGAAGAAGTATGTCTTACAATGAGATACTTAAAAAAAAAAAAAAATCCTAGTCCTATAAAGCCAAAGTATATTAGTAAGCTATAATGTACCTAAGATTGACCACTGTGATCCCAGGTAGAACGCACTACCTATAGTAAGCAGTCACTCTAGACATCTCAATCGAACAGCGTTTTACTCTACTTTGACAGTAAAAGCGGCTATTCTAAAGATATTACTATGTTAAATAGGATTGTGCAAAACCAAATTTGTACACACAGTCCCCATTAAAAGTCAGATGGACTAATGTCAGTTTATATGAGGCCCCAGGTTTTCTAATACAGACAAATCCTTAATTCATTAGATGGTCAACTAAAGTGCAAGTCACCTCGTTACTCAGCCAGCCATGTCAGATCAAAGAATGAACACATGCTGTGACCTCGAAAAGCTGAAAACCTAGACAATACGTGTGCAGGTACATAATTACATACATAAACCCATGTACACAAAATATGCTATACGTAACGCTTACAAGCACTCGCAGAGTGAGAAATTAGTGTGAGGGATGGGAGAGAGGAAGAGTTGGAACGTTTCAAAAATTCTATATTACAAGTAATCAAAAGTAAAATATACAACAGTACATGGGAAATATGGTTTTATTTACATAAGAAACTCGTGCATGAAGGCAAATCATGGAAGCAAATAAAGAGAAAATGAGAAGTGTCCGAGCAGGTCTCACTACTCATACCTATTGCCATTTCCCAAACATTACCTGTTATGTTTTTAGCATGTCTATATCCCTTTAAAGCCCAGCACGTAAGTCAGTTTTACAGCCACTGGTTTATCAGCAGCAGAGATCGATCTCTAGGGCAAAGACATATTTGCATCTAAAACCATGTCCTATTCATGCTGTATCTCCTACAACGATTCCACTCAAATGATTCCCTAGAGTTGCTGTCTTAAGCATAAAAAACAACTGGGGTACACGACCCCAAGGGTTCTTCTGAGCGGTTGGCTAAGTGAGGGCAGTCCTTGGCTGTGAAAAGCTGCCTTCCTCCCATGAAACCAGACACCACTCAGTGCACAATTCGGGGAACTCCCAGAATATATGATAAACATCCACAATCCAAAAGCCAGGGCCACAGAATCCAGCGCCACCAGAATCCCAACCAGTAACCTAAGCCAGCAGGCAGGAAGTGTCCCCAAGTCGCGTTCCCAGCGGAGGGCCATCACTTCTCGCTGCAGGCAAGCCTCCCCTCCCCGCCCCGGCTCGAGTCTCCCTTCCTCCTCCTCCTCCTCCTCCTCCTCCCCGGACCTTCGCTCGCACGCTCGCCCGCGGCCCGCTCGCGCAGCGCCCTCCAGAGCCTCTCCGCGGGCTCGGGCTCAGGCCGCCGCAGCTCGCGGGCCAGCATCGCGGGGACCCGGGCGGCCGTGGGGGGCTCCGACCCGCCGCCTACCTGGCCCGCCGCAGTCCATGTCTGCGCCTCCGCTCCGCGCTCCGCCCGCCGCCCAGTCCCCACCCCTGCCGGCGTCGGCGCCGCCTCGCCCGCCCTCGCGGGAGCCGGTCCCGGGCGTCACCCGACCACCTGACCCGCGGACCGGTGCGCTCCGCCACGTCGGCGCGCGGGCTCGGGAGCCGCCCGAGAGGCCCGGGGCGGGGCCGCCGCCAGCTGCTCGGGTTGGCGCTCAGGGCAAGTCAGGTACACCTCCCCAAAAAACTTTCCTCGGGGGCTGCCCGGCCCCGCCCCGCCAGCACCTGCCTTCAGGTGCGGACGCAGTGGAAAACACCTCTGCGTTATTTACACCAGCCCGAGCTCGTCTTCCTCCCTTCTGGCCAAACTCTCAGTACACAATGATACTTCTCCACCAAGACAACCACCAAGGCAGGCGGATGTCACCGTCTCTTGAAAATGCAACCACCTGGCCCTTACAGAAAGTATGCGTAGTGTAGGTGACGAATTGGGAAGATTTCCGTGATGGTTTTTTTACGCCTTTAATCCCAGCACTCGGGAGGCAGAGGCAGCAGGAGGATCACCGTGAGTTCAAGGCCACCCTGAGACTACATAGAGAATTCCATCCAGGTCAGCCTGGGCTAAAGTGAGACCCTACCTTGGGGAAAAAAAAAAAAATGTGACTTTGGAGCGCATGAGTAGGTCAAAGCTAAAATGAGCCAAGTCAGACGTATTAAATTCATCCATGTGCACAAAAATAAAAACAGAGACCTTTGGGAAAATGGTTTCCAGGCCCTGTGTTCCTGGATCAAAGGACTGTTGGAGGTTCCTGGGACAGTACGTTTAAGGATTAGCGTGACATTGCCGCTATTTTCGAGGTGTTTCGTTGCTTGCGTTTCTTCATTTTGATGGTGTAGATCCTAAAGTGACAACACAATTTCATTAGCCGTGTGAGACTACATGGGAGTGAGGACAGCAGTCTTCCCCGCCAGGAGTGGAGACTATGTGAACCTCAGCCCTGGGTGTCCAGCTTTCCTGTCGTGTAGAGTTGTGCTTTTGAGACAGGTGACTACTACACAAGCCCCTGTCGGCCCGCCCCAGCCTCCTGCGTGATGGGATTACAGGTCTCGGCCACCAGGCGCTTAGAATTTATAATATGTTTCTTAAGTTACTTGTACTTACTATAACCGGCTCCGTGCTTCCTCTCTGTCCTGCTGCACTGCATGCACGGTTGCACCAGCATTTCTAACTTCTGCGCAGCTTCTCCTGTTTACTTCAACCACATAGCGTGCTGCTTCCTCTCTCTGCACTTGGCTCCTCTCGCAGGGCACTCAACCCTACCGCTCATGTCTGGCCTAGCCTGCTTCAGGTATAGTGTTTGCACAACTTGATGAGGTTACAAGCTCCAAGAGGCCCCAAGGGTCATTCATCATCTGACATATCTGTATGTCATAGTTTGGATAGTGATGTCACCCCAGTGGTCCATATGTTCAAGCCTAGGTCCCAGGGTGGTACTGTTGAGAGGTGAGGAAGCCTTTGGAAGGTGAGACTCAGGGACATCTTTGGATCTTTGGTGACTATCCTTGAAGGAGATAGATAACAGCTCCTTCCTCTCTTTTGTTGCCTGGCCTGTACGATTATGTTTTTTCTCCAGGCACAGAGCACTTAGAACCTCCAAAACTGTGAGGCAAAATCAACCTTTCTTTTCATAAATTGATTAGCTCAGGCATTATATTTATAGTGACAGAAAATTGGCTAACACATTTAATAAACATTTTGATTTTAACCTTCTGGTTCAAATTATGAGAAAGATACAGTGTCTACTAATAATTCAATTTTTGTAAGAAAGAGGTACAATGGCATAGTTTTTAAAAATCCATTATGTTAGCTAGGCATGGGTGGGGTAGGTTTATAATCCCAGATACTCAGGCAGCTGAGGTGGGATGATCAAAACTTCAAGGTCAAGGCTGGAGAAATGGCTTAGTGGTTAAGGCACTTTCCTACAAAGCCGAAGGACCACGGTTCAATTCCCCAGGACCCACATAAGCTGGATGCACAGGATGGCACATGCATCTGGAGTTCATTGGCAACAGCCAGAGGTCCTGGCATGCCCATTCATTCTGTCTCTCTCTCTCAAATAAATAAATATATTTAAAAAAAAACTTCAATGTCAGCCTAGGCAACTTAGTAAGAAACTATCTGAGACTAATGTATGCTGAAGCCCACTCTCCCCCCATCTACCCACTGAAGAAAAGATACACTTGTTCTCTGTTCAACTCACTATATAGTGATGAGTTTAACTTAGATGTAAATTGAAAGGAAAGTCTAGACATGCCTGTAAAGTTTCTACAGGGCTAGAATAGCTGATAAAAACCTCATTGACATGTAGAGACAGAATGTTACAGATCCAAAGCCAAATTCTCTTGGACTATAGTTGTCATCTTAATAGCCATTCATTGCCCAACCCTGTGTCCTTCCTAACAAGCCTTTTGACTACCTATATAAAATCTTTAAACTGTATTATTAGCATGCCACTAGCTTCCACCATCAAAGCTACATCATCAGATAGCATCTGAAACCTGTAGCGACTTTCATGCCTTTGCTGATACCTACCTGTCTATAGTCTTTACCAACATATTTGGTAAATGCCTTGATTTATGACCCCTTTGGTCTGTGTAACTATTTTTCCATGTAGAACACGTTCTTTGAAGTAACCCAAATCCATGTTCCTGGGTTATGGTCACTCATATTTGGCTCAGGAATCAACTTTGTACTCCCCTTGAAGTGAGAACTATAGCTTTAGTTGATAATCAAAAGGGGAAGGAACCCAGCACTAGGGAGGCAGAGGTAGGAGGATTGCCATGAGTTCGAGGCCACCCTGAGACTCCATAGTGAATTCCAGGTCAGCCTGGGCTGGAGTAAGACCCTACCTCGAAAAAAACCAAAAAAAAAAAAAAAAAAAAAAAAAAAGGAAAGAAAGAAAGAAATACAAAAGGGGAAAAAAGACTTGGGGTGTAGCTCAGTGGTAGTGGGAGAACATTTGCTGCCACGCGTGAGGCCTTGGGCTCAGTCCTCCTGCAGTACTACAGCGATATTGCATGTGTGTTAAATGTAACATTAAGGTAAAGGCGAATGTGGCGGTAGAAGGAAATTCTATAATGTGATAAAGAATTTTAATTATATAGGGCTAGTGTAGTTTAGAGTAAAGTACTGTCCCGGTGTGTGCAAAGCCATGAATGGGTTCAGGCTCCAGAACCTCAGCCACCCCCCCTCACACTCACAGGTAGCTGATGGATGCTCATATCTGTGATACAGAGATGAACAGCTGGAAAGACAGTCTCATGCTATGGACTAATTTGTGGACAAATCGCATGTGAAATTGAGTATTGGCTGGAGGCATTTGTTCTCTGTTCAACTCACTATATAGTGATGAGTTTAACTTAGATGTAAATTGAAAGGAAAGTCTAGACATGCCTGTAATCCCAGCACTCAGGATGCTACAAGAAGGAGAATAATATTAGTTTGGGGCTAGTCTGGTCTACCTAGCAAGACTCTGTCTTGGGGCCTTATCTTTTGAAGAGCTTACATGTTCACATGTGGAAACTTTCTCATTTTACTTTCTAAGAAGCCAGATTCTGTTGGGGAAAGCAGCGAGCCCTGCTGAAACCCTGCCTGTCTCAGGCTACCTTGCAGCAGCAGAGAGCTCTCTCATTATTCATAGCCAATGGAACATGGGCTAAGTTGTTGGTTAGAATCTCTCAGGAACCATTTTACTTTTAAAAAATAAATTTTATTTTTATTCATTTATTTGAGAGAGCATGAAAGAGGCAGATAGAGAGAAAGAATGGGCATGCCAGGGCCTCTAGTCACTGCAAACACACTCCAGATGTATGTGCCACTTTGTGCATCTGGCTTATGTGGATCCTGGGGAGTCGAACCTGGGTCCTTTGGCTCTGCAGGCCTTAACCATTAAGCCATCTCTCCAGCCCAAGAATCTCACAAAAAAAAAACATTTAAAAGGAAAACACATGTCACTTTTTGGCCTTTTGTAAAAGACAGAAATCCCAGAACAGGGGAGGCTGAGGTAGGAGGACTATAAGTACGAAGCCAGCCCAGCCCCACAAGCAATACAATTCCCTTTCATGCTGTCTGCTTGCACAGGCAACAGGCACTGCGGAATCTGAGGAGGAAAGCCCGTGATGGCAGGCAGAGTGGGAAAGCAGAAGGAATATGGCCACAGAGGCCTGTTTGTTACAGCAGAAAAATACATGCTTGACTGCTCAAAGCCAATAGAGTTGGTCTACTGGTACAAGCCTCAAATGTAATCCCACCTCAGAAAGCATGTGTGGTGGTTTGATTCAGGTGTCCCCCATAAACTTAGGTGTTGTGAATGCTAGGTTCCCAGATGATGGAGATTTGGGAATTAATGCCTCCTGGAGGGAGTGTATTGTTGGGGGCAGGCTTATGGGCTTTATAGCCAGTTTCCCCATGCCAGTGTTTGGCACACCCTCCTGTTGCTGTGGTCCACCTTACGTTGGCCAGGGGGTGATGTCCACCCTCTGCTCTTGCCATCATTTCCCCTGCCAGCATGGAGCTTCCCCTCGAGCCTGTAAGCCAAAATAAATCTCTTTTTCCCAGAAGCTGCTCTTGGTTGGGTGATTTCTACCAGCAATGCAAACCGGACTGCAACAGTAAAGTGGTACCAAGGAGTGGGGTTGCTGCTAAACACCTGACAATGTGGCTTCAGCCTTTTGTAGCTGATTTTCAAGAGGAATGTGAAAGGAGTTGAAACCTTGGCCTAAGAGATGCCTTGCAGTGCTGTAAGTACAGCTTGATGGTCTATCCTGGTCAGAGCTGAAAGACCTGAAGGCAATAAGAACTATGGACTGTGAGGTTTGGCTTATGAGGGTGAGAAAAAGCTTTGCCTGGACTGGGCTAGCAGTTTGTGTGAGAAGCTTGCTCTTGTGCCCATGTCCTGAGAAGCTGTGCAGGGTTGCTTTGTGTAGAAATGAGCTGGTGTGTGCAGAGAGATATGGCACAGAAAGAAAAATCTTTGGGTGAACTATTGCCCGTTCAGCTGCAACTGAGAGATTACAACCTTTGAGACTGGGCTAGCTGACCTGCGCTGGGGCAACAGGAAGAATGTAGACTCTTTTGAAGGGGCCTGAGTGCTCAAGGAGTGTCCTGTTCTTCAAAGTCTGCTTTATTCCCCCCTGGATTAACAAATTGGCACCCTACCTGGTATCATGGAGTATAAAAAATGCTGGAAAGAGGGTCATTGAGTTTGCAACACGGTCTTGTGTTTTGGAAATGGCCATGGGCAGTGTGAAGCGGGTTTGCTGGTTGCCTGCATAGAGACCCCATGGGGCCATGAGGATGAACCGTGGATTGCAGTGGAGACCCAGTGGAGATGCCGGGACCATGAGATGGCTGCCAAGGAGCTTCCAGCCCCAATGAAGTTTCCCAGGACTGAGTAGCCTAGCTGGAGGGGTGGAATTGGGATGCCAGAGACTTGTTGCTGGTTAGAATTATTGGACTTGAAGATTTGTCACTGGCTAGAATTACTGTACTTGAAGCTACAGAGTTTGATGTTTGCCCTGGTTGTTCTAAATCTTGTATTGGTTGAATGTTTCTTTGCTATGCCCAATGCCATCTTTTGCAGTGTGAATATTTATTCTGTACCATTATGGGTTTTTTGAGGTTATATTTTGGTATTATGGCTCAGTTAAAAGATCTTGAACTATGGGGATGTATGAACATCATTGGGATTGATAAAAAACTATGGGGACTTTTAAAGTCAGACTGAATGCATCATATTTTACATCATGTATGGATATCAGTTTATGGGGGCCAGGGGCGGAATGTGGTGGTTTGATTCAGGTGTCCCCCATAAACTTAGGTGTTGTGAATGCTAGGTTCCCAGATGATGGATATTTGGGAATTAGTGCCTCCTGGAGGGAGTGTATTGTTGGGGGCAGGCTTATGGGCTTTATAGCCAGTTTCCTCATGCCAGTGTTTGGCACACCCTCCTGTTGCTGTGGTCCACCTTCTGTTGACCAGGGAGTGATGTCCACCCTCTGCTCTTGCCATCATTTTCCCCTGCCATCATGGAGCTTCCCCTCGAGCCTGTAAGCCAAATAAACCTCTTTTTCCCAGAAGCTGCTCTTGGTTGGGTGATTTCTACCAGCAATGTGAACCGGACTGCAACAGCATGCCATTTTATTTATGTTTTTTTTTTTAATGTATTTTGTTTCTATTTATTTGAGAGAGAGAGATGAGTAGATGATAAAGAGAAAGAGAATGGGCATGCCAGGACTTCCAGCCACTACAAACGAACTCCAGACCTCCAGACGCATGGGCTACCTTGTGCATCTGGCTTACATGGGTCCTGGGGAATCGAGCCTGGGTCCTTTGGCTTCACAGGTAAGCACCTTAACTGCTAAGCCATCTCTCCAGCCCAAACATGCCATTTTAAATCTCCTTCTAAAATCCAGGTGTGGTTGTGTACACCTATAATCCCAGTACTTGGGAAGTAGAGACAGGAGACTCAAGAGTTCAAGGCCAGCCTCAGATATACACTGAGTATGAGATGCTAGCTTGAGCCACATGGGACCCTGTCTCAAAAGCACTTCAGGTGTGGTGGCTGACACCTATATATGCCAAGCACTTGGGGAAACTGTGACAGAAAGACTGCCAAAAGTTCAAGGCTAAGAGCCAGCACTTGAGAGGCAGAGGTAGGAGGATTGCCGTGAGTTCAAGGCCACCTTGAGACTACATCACGAATTTCATGTCAGCCTGAGCTAGAGTGAGACCCTCCTTGAAAAAAACAACAACAAAAATTCAAGGCTGGGCTGGGCTACATAGAGTTCCCAGGCTGACTTCAGTTAGAGTAAGACACTATCTCTAAAAACCAAAATAAATTAAATAACCCCCTTTGACAGATGCCTGCATAACAGAGTTCATGTAATCTTGAACCTAAGACAAACAGTGAGACTAATTCTTTCTGCGAGCTTAAATAAGTTCTTTTCCTGGCATTAACAGCATACTACATATTTCCACAGAAGCCTGCTCTCCTCTTCTGACTTCCTTCTCCTTAATTTTATCTTCCTCACAAACAGAATCTGCACTTAAAACTCTACTGCGTTCCTTCAGAAAGGAATGGAGCATATATTTTACCTTTCAGAGGAATCTCTGGAGAATGGCTTCCGCTTAGAGAACCTGGGTGCATTTAGCTGAGCAGCATTTAGAAAAGAGACACTTTATGGTGTCATTGTCCTTTCTCTCTCTCACACACTCTCTTCTCTCTCTCTCTCCCTCTCTCTCTCTCTCTCTCTGTCTGTCTCTCTCTGTCTCCTCTCTCCCTGTGCATGCTAATCTAGCACTGAGATGTTATTATTGGTTATGGTTACAGAATGTTTAGAAAATAAAAGGTTCTTTGTGTCAATGTTTGTTTCTTTGATTTTTGCTATCCAGTCCAAGCTACTGATACAACTGTCCCTTTCTGTCTATAGATAAGTAGGTAAGTAAATAGATAGATGATGATGATGATGATGATAAAGGAAGGAAGGAAGAAAGGGAGGGAGGGGCGTAGGGAGGGACTGGAGAGATGGCTTAGCCATTAAGGCAGCTGTCTACGAAGCCTAAGGACCCAGGTTTGATTCCCCAGGACCCATGTAAATCAGATGCACAATGTGGTACATGCATGTGGAGTTGCTTTGCAGTGGCTAGAGGCCCTGGCACATCCATTCTCTTCCTTCCTATCTCTCTCTCTCTTTCTCTCAAGTAAAGAAATAAGATTTGTTTTAAAAAGAGTTATATAGATTTGTAAATGTATATAGAGAGATTATAAAAGTGGAAACATATACTGTGCTTCATTGTAAACAAAAGTAGACATGTCTGGATCCCACCTCTCACATTTGGGACAAGGGTACAAACAGAGGCCCTGACTTTCTCTTCTGACTCTGTCCTTGTCCCTTTGGGCTCCATCACTTGTCACTTGGCCAGCTAGAATGGCTTGTCAAAGGACTATTCTGAGGAAAATGACAAAGTTCCTGACAACACACACAGTCCAGTTGAGGCAGATTTTAGAGGAACACATAGTCTATAGAGAGAGTGTAAGTACAAATAGGGACATTTAGGTGAGCCCTTCCCTACCTGAGTTGAAGTGACAGTAGGCGATCTCTAAAGCCAATGGCCTAGTGTCCCTCCCCAGCCTAGGCTGGACCTAGAGTTGCCAGATAAGATAAAGGACACTCAGCTCAACTAGAATTTCAGATAAACAAGTAAATTTTTTTTTAGTTTGAGTATATTACCTGTAGTGTTTGCAATAAATTTTGCTGAAAAAAATTGTTCATTATGTATCTAAATTTCTTAGGCAGTCTATATTTTTATTTACTGAATCTGACAACCCAAGAAGAAGTCTAATAATGAAAAGCACATCATAGCACAGTTTGAAAGACACTGTCACTGGGAGAAGGGTAGTCTTCCCCTGCCTGAGCTGGGAAAGGAGTCAGGAGATGAAGGGTTAAGACACCCAAGAAATCAAGAACAAATTTGGGAGGAAAAAAAATCTCTTTTGTGCTGGAGAGATGGCTTAGCAGTTGAGGTACTTGACTGCAAAGCTAAAGGACCCAGGTTCAATTCCCCAGTACTCATGTGAAGCCAGATGCACAAGGGGGCACATGCATCTAGAGTTTGTTTAGAGTGGCTGGAGGCCTGACATGCTTTCTAGCTCTTTCTGTTGCGTTCTCTCTCTCATATAAATAAATATTTTTAAAATCTATTTAATGTTACATAATTAACATTTAATTTTTGTTTTGTTTTTTTGAGGTAGGGCCTCACCCTGGCCCAGGCTGACCTGGAATTAACTATGTAGTCTCAGGGTGGCCTCAAACTCATAGTGATCCTCCTACCTCTGCCTCCCAAGTGCTGGGATTAAAGGTGTGCGCCACCATGCCCAGCTAACATTTAATTTCTTATAAAATATTGTAGACATCTTTCTATCTTACCTCTTACCTATATAAAATTCTAACTGTGAAGATAAAAATGAAAAAAAAAATGTTTAAAAGTGTAGAAATGGGTATTGGCAGGAAGCAGTAGTAACACTAATGGAGGCTGGACATGTGACTCCCTAAACAGCAACAGGAAACAATCTCACAGTATTGATCTGGGCTGTGTTAAGAAAAGCCAGAGATCACTTAACCTTCTTTGTATGTGCTTAAGTCCCAATGCATTCTTTCTGGTTTATTTGTCAGATTATATTATGAGAATGGGGAAGGAAGGAGAACACAGGAGAGACACAGCCCCCTTGTCTCCTCAAAATCATTGTTGTTATCAAGGTTTCTCAGTTTTCCACTTTTATAAATATCACTATTCATTGTAGATTCAACAATTATAGAATTAGCATTAAATTTTTTCCTTCCTTCCTTTCCTTCTTTCCTCACTCCGTTCCTCTTTCTTTCTTTCTTGGTACTTTGGAATGAATGCAGAGCCCTACACATGCTAGGCAAGGGGTACACCAGCGAGCTGCTCCCCCAGGCCTGTGTCTGACTTACAGATCATTCCTCTGCTGTTCCTGCACAAAGGGCTTAGGCTAGAATGGCAAACACCAAGGTCAAAGCTGAGCAAGCCAAGCCTGTGGCACTGTCACTTGAAGGCAACACTGCACAAGGCCAGATACAACTCAGCCTTGGGGCAGATTTAGCTGAATCACCACTTATAGGGCCTCCCTCAGGCCATCACTGTCCTGGGCTGCTTCTCACTGGAGCACTGGTTCTCACTGGTTTAGTCTCCTCATCTCCATCATCCACAGCCATGCCTTAGGATAAATATGGCACATAACACACATACTGAATCATTTTTCAGTTTTTTGTTTATTTACGTGTGTGTGTGTGTGTGCACCAGTCTCTCTCCATCTAGTTTTACATGGGTGGCTGGGGAATTGAACCAGGGCCAGGAAGCTTTGTAAGCCAGTGGCTTTAACAACTGAGTCATCTCCCTACTCCTGTATTTAATCATTTTTAAAGTTCATTTTATTCACATTTATTTAATTTGCATACATAAAAGTCACCATTTGAAAAGTGTTCAGTAGGATGATTTTTAGTATATTCCCCACATGGATCCATTCTTACTCCTTCTAATGCAACGAAAATTACAGTAAGGTGATAGACCCACAAGGACAAAGGGAATGCGAGAAGCTTCATAATGATAATTGATCTTGCAGCTCTGAGAAAGCGAACTGCTAAACTGCCAGTGGAGAAAGCCAAGAAGAACCTCATTTGCATGGCAGAAGTGTCCAGAAACTCAGGATCTGGCATCGGGAACTTGTGGATGCAGAAATAAAGTAGATTCAAAGCAGGCAGAGAAAACCTGGTATGGTGGTACACACCTATAAACTCAGCACTCAGGAGGTCGAGACAGGAGAATCAGGAGTCTAAGATCATCTCTGGGAGCTAGAGAGGTGGCTCAGTGGTTAAAGCATAGTTTTCAAAGCTTAATGGTCTGGGTTCAATTCCCCAGTACCCATGTAAAGCCAGATGCATTAAGTGGCACATGCATCTGGAGTTCATTTGCAATGGCAGAGGTCCTGGCATGCCCATCCCCACCCTCTCTGTATCTGCCTCTTCCTCTCTGTCCCTGTCTCTCTCTCAAATAAGTATTTTTTTTTAAAAAAGAAGTCCATCTGTGGGACTAGAGAGATGGCTTAGTGATTAAGGTACTTGCTGGCAAAGACAAAGGACCCAGGTTTGTTTCCTCAGTACCCACATAACACCAGATGCACAAGGAAGCCCATGTATCTGGAGTTTGCTTGCAGTGGCTAGAGGCCCTGGTGTGCCCATTCTCTGTCTTTCTGTCTCTGTCTTTGTCTCTTTCTCTCTCTCAAATAAATAAAGCTAGATGTGGTGGCACACACCTTTAATCCCAGCACTCGGGAGCCAGAGACGGGAGGATCACTGTGCATTCAAGGCCACCCTGAGACTACATAGTGAATTCCAGGTCAGCCTGGGCTAAAGTGAGACTTTACCTCAAAAAACCAAAATAAATAAAATGTAAAAAAAATATTTGGGGAAAAAAAAAGATCAGCTTTGGCTACACAGAGAGCTGGAGTCCAGTCTAAGATGCATACAGACCCTATCTCTCTTTTTAAATTTTTTATTACTTTTGACAATTACACACACACACACACACACACACACACACACACACACACACACACACTGTATTGAGATCATATTCATCCTTCATTTTCCTGTCTTTTTGAAAACCTCCCTCTCTGGCTGACCCCATTCGCCTTCCTAAGTAGTCGTCCTCCTTTTTTCCTATCTTTGTGTGTGTGTTTGCAGGCCATGTGCAGGTAGCCATAGCTGTGTGTGTTCATGATCGCAATGGCCCTGTTATATTGAGAAGACGTCATTTCATAACACGTCTCCCCTACCTTAATATCTTTCTATTTCTTCTCCTGTGATGTTCCCTGGGCCTTAAAGACAGAGTGATAGAGATGTCCTATTTAAGGCTGTATACTCAATAATCACTTTTTTTCTTAGTACTTTTCTCCAGTTTCAAGATGAGATCCTATCTCAAAAAGAAAACAAAAATTAAAAAAAGAAGTTGGGCCAGGTGTGGTGGTACATGCCTTTAATCCCAGCACTTGAGAGGCAGAGATACAAAGATCACTGTGAGTTTGAGGCCACCCTGAGACTACATAGTGAACTACAGGTCAGCCTGTACTAGAGTGAAACCCTACCTCAAAAATAAAAAATGAAGTTGGGCTGAAGGACTAGTTATACAGACAGAGAAAGGTATGAGGGGAGAATGAAGGAATTTCTCTGGAGAAGAAAATTGGACATTCTCTTTACAAGATGACCGGAAGTGCATTTGTGGGTAAGGATTCCTCCTGCGAGAGAGAAATCCATTAGCAATGTGCATCACGAGTGCTGAGGCCCCAGCTGCCCCTGCTAGGTGTCCAGAATGTGAACAGCCAGCCTCACTTGATTGCTAAAACAGGAGATTGAGAGACAGACACACCATTCACTCTTAAGTTTAGTCACCCAAGAGAAAAGAACTGACAATGTTGATATAGGGTAAACCAGTTCATCTTACCCCAAACTCATGGTCCTGCCTCAGTCTCTTGAGGAGCCAATACCCCACTTAATGCCCGTGGCCAGCAGCCATGAGCTAGCATGTAGCTGCTGGAAGGAAAAGACAAACCAAAGTATTCATAATAAAAAGCTAGCTTATAAGAAGCAAAACTAAGCAAGTAGAAGAAAATGAGCAGACTCTTAAGGTTAGTATTGTCATATCACAATGATATGTAGATATCCCTTGGCTGGGTTGTATGTAGCTCAGCCACAGTGCCTTGGCTTTGATCCTTAGGACCAAAAAAAAAAAAAAAAAAAAAAAAAAGTATTCCAAGTAGGAAACAAAACAGTTATATAAAAATAGGGGCTGGATGGGGTTGGGGAAATGGCTCAGCAGTTAAGGTGCTTGCTTGCCAAGTCTAATGACTAGAGTTTAATTCCCCAATACCTGCGCAAGCCAGATGCACAGAGCAGCGCATGTGCCTAAAGTTCACTTGCAGTGGCTGGAGGCCGTGGCATGCTCATAGTCACTATCTGTCTGTCTGTCTATCATCTATCTATCTATCTATCATCTCTCTGCTTGCAAATAAATAAACTATTAAAAAAAACCAGGGGCTGGAGCCAGGCATGGTGGCGCACACCTTGAATCCCAGCCCTTGGGAGGCAGAGATAGGTGGATTGCTGTGAGTTCAAGGCCACCCTGAGACTACATAGTGAATTCTAGGTCAGCCTCAGCTAGAGTGAGACCCTATCTCAAAAAACCAAAAAAAAAAAAAGGGAGGGCTCGGGAGATGGATCAGTGATTAAGGCACTTGTCTGTAAAATCTAACAGCAAGAGTTTGATTCCCCAGTACCCAGGTAAAACCAGATGCACAGTGGCACACGCATCTGGAGTTCATTTGCAGTGTCTAGAGGCCCTGGCATACCCATTCTCTCCGTCGCTCTCTCCTCTCTGTCTTGTCTCTGTCTGCTAGCAAATAAATAAATGAAGTAAAAATATATATTAAAAGATAATGTTGGGGTGGAGAGATGGCTTAGTGGTTAAGGCATTTGCCTGCAAAGTCAAAGGCACCACATTAGCCAGATGCACAAAGTGGTGCATGCATCTGGAGTTCATTTGAAGTGGCTGGAGGCCCTAGTGCTCCCATTCTCTCTCTTGCTCCCTCTTTCTCTCTGTCAAATAAATTTAAAAAAATAAATAAATATTTTTAAAAAGATGATGTTTGGACCCAGGCATGGTAGTCTCAGTACTTAGAAGGCAAAGGTAGGGGATCGCCTTGAGTTCAAGGGCACTCTAAGATGACATTGTGAGTTCCAGGTCAGCCTGGGTTAGAATGAGACCCTATCTTGAAACCCTCACCCCCCCTAAAAAAGATACTGTCTTGTTCCCTCACTTAGATTCCCTCTTGCTTCCTCCCCAGAGAACATCCTGAAGAAAAAGGCACAGATGTGGACGTGAGAGTGCGTTTCCGGGAAAGACGCCTCCTCCCTTTGTCCTCTCCAGTAAGCCCTCTTCGTCAAGGTTGGAGAACCCCACTTGCTGGCCTATAGAAAAACTTTCCGAAAAATATCCCCTGTGGTTTTCAATGTTCTTAAAACCCTGCACTAAATAAATAGTGAATTGTGTTCTCCAATCCATACTTCATCAAATTCAGCACCAGAATTTTCATGATGTCAAAGATCAACGTGAGCATACATTCTAACACTAACTCTCATAGCCCGGAGGTGACGGCACGCTCTCTTGTGAATGAGGACATGGAGACACAAAGATATTTGGAAACTTACTGAAAATCACCTGTTTCTCAAATGTCAGAACTCTTTTTGTTTGTTTCATTTTTTTTTTTTTTTCAAGGTAGAGTCTTGCTCTAGCCAGGCTGACCTGGCAGTCTCAGGGTGGCCTTGAACTCATGGCAATCCTTCTACCTCTGCCTCCCAAGTGCTGAGATTAAAGGGGTGTGCCACCACGACTGGCAAATGTCAGAACTCTTACCCATATAGATCTGTCAAGATCAGTGCATTGGGGCTGGAGACATTGCTCAGTGGTTAAAGGCACTGCTTGCAAAATCTGGTGGCCCAATTTTGCTTCCCCAATATCCATGTAAGGCCAGATGCATGAAGTGGCACATGCATCAGGAGTTTGCTTGCAGTGTCAGGAGGCACTGGCATTGTCCATACTCATACATGTACACCCTGTCTTTGTCTCTCTCTTAAATAGATAAATGAATTAATGCCCCATCATGTCATGGCTCACGTGGAGACAAAGAACCAACCTCAGGTGAGCATTTCCTACTTAACTCAGCAGCCTGGTGCCCACCCCTTTGGACAGACCTAGAATTAAAAAAAAAAATCATGGAATAGTACTGTGCCTTGGTTTTAGAAACTACTCCAAATAAAGTTTTGGTCTTTTGTCCATTTTACTGGTGTAGCAGTTCAGTCCCTAAGATGATCACTAAGTGCCCAAGGCTTATAGTTATTACTGAAGGGACAACCAGAATCCATCTTTTTCTGCTTCCTGAAGAGACAGACCTGCAGAATGTATCCACACCAATAGCTTGTGGTACAGGTGGCAGCCAGTGTACTCTAAACTGACCTTGCTAATTGTAAGAATACTGAAAAAAAAAAAAATTCTGCCATGGGTTTGATTGAGAGACACTCAGATTTCATTCTGGGAGGAGAGTTTTTTTTGGGGGGGGTGGTTAGTACTATGGAAGAGGATGGCAGAGTGCCAATGCCAAAGAAAGGCTTTGGTTCTCAGGAACAAAGTGAGGTGTCCTTTTTTAAAAAAAATAAAATCAAAGTTTCAGGGGTGTTGTGGTAAAGGGTGTGTCTAGGCATGGACTGCATGAGAAGGAGGGTGAGAGATAGAGAAAGCTTCTGGTCCTTCAAGAACTCTTGGGGAAGGGGTGGTTCTGATCCTGTTCTTGGAAGGGTAGGTAGTCAGGGAGCTGCTAAATAACAAAATAATGTTATAGTTGAAGGTTCTCTTGGCCCCCGCAGCCTTTGACCTCTTCAGGCATCTGTGTTCTAACACAAATGTTTCAGACAGCCCAAAATAGCCTTTCTCCCAATGGGTGGAGGATGCACCTGTTCAAAGGGCATCAGATTACTGCTGAGATGTCCAGTGTACTGACAGACAATGGCCAGGCCATGTATGGCAATAGAACTCTAGGCCACACCCTGGGCTACTAAGTCAGGAAGCCAAAGCTTGTCTTTTACCATCATTGGCATAGATTGCCTAGGACATGGACATTAAGTGTCAGCTTCCCTGCCTTTTGCCTGCCATTCTAACTCAGAATTAACCAGAGAAAACCAAACATGCTTCCAGCTGCCCATACCCACAGCTTCCTGCCTACAGTTTTCTGCTGCCAACAAATTCCCGTGACGCATGCCAGAAGCCTTCCTTCATTTTCACAGGTCCCCCACCCACCTTTGAGACTGCCAAACACAGTAGCTCCCTCCCTGCCGAGAGCAGGCACTAGGTAAATGGGCTGTGTTTTCACCTGGGTGGTCTTTGTTTATTTACACAGTTTTCCTGGGGACTCCACACTATAGGTCTTGTTACATGCAAGACGGCCCAGCACTGGGGAGGCCCCTCGGATCATACTGTGTGGAGGTTTTGACTCCATCATGACATGGCAAATCAGTGCCAGGTATAAACTCTGCTTTCTTTGCATTGTCTTTCCTCCTTCCTCCCTCCCTCCCTCCCTCCCTCCCTCCCTCCCTCCCTCCCTCCCTTCCTTCCTTCCTTCCTTCCTTCCTTCCTTCCTTCCTTCCTTCCTTCCTTCATTCCTTCTTGTGTGTGTGCACATCCACACTTGTTAAAGGACAAGAGAGAAATGGAGGTAAATATGATCAAAATGTACTGAATGTGTTGCAGTCAGGTTTGCATTGCTGGCAGAAATCACCCAACCAAGAGCAGCTTGTGGGGAAAAGGGGGGGGGGGTTGGCTTACAGACTTGAGGGGAAGCTCCATGATGGCAGGGGAAAATGACGGCATGAGCAGAGGGTAAACATCACCTCCTGGCCAACATCAGGTGGACAACAGCAACAGGAGAGTGTGGCAAACACTGGCAAGGGGAAACTGACTATAACACCCATAAGTCTGCCCCCAGAAATACACTGCCTCCAGGAGGTGTTAATTCCCAAATCTCCATCAGCTGGGAACCTAGCATTCAGAACAACTAAGATTATGGGGAACACCTGAACCCAAACACCACATGATGCATATATGACAGTTGTCAAAAAATAAAATAAAACACCAAAAATAAATAATGTGAAGAATACACACATACTTTAAAATAATCTAGAAACATCTTTCTACACGTTGGCATTAAAAAAGGTTCCAGTAGCCAGGCATGGTGGTGCACACACCTTTAATCCCAGCACTTAGTAGGATGAGGTAGGAGGATCGCAGTGAGTTTGAGACCACACTGAGAGTACATAGTGAATTCTAGGTTAACCTGGGCTAGTATGACATCCTACCTTGAAAAAAGAAGAAAATGAAAAACTAAAAATAAAAAAGAAGGTTCCAGTGTAACATCAACATGAATAATCTAGACAAGTTCTTGAGAGTTTAACTCAACTTCATGGGAACCACCCCAAGCCCATTGCTTACTGCTATCTCATTCTTGACCTGGTTGCAAAGGCTTCTGGCATTTATTTATAGATAGATGCCCCTTCAAAACACGTCAGTGCTTCTGCTGGACTTGTTCTAGGCTCCCTTCCTCACCTCACATCTCATCATCACCCCAGATGTAACTACTGACTAGGAACTTGCAACACTTCCACTTGCTTGTTAACTTCTTATGAGAGTCTGTCTCTCCTATTCACGTTGCAGCACCTGGCCAGGAAGAAGAGAGTTTCACAATTACCTTATATCTCAAGGAACTTTCCTTACTTCTCTAGAAACCCTTAGCAACTCCCCCAGAGACCCTTGACCTAATGGGATTTGGCTGTTAGTTATCCTTCAGAAGTAAAGCTGAAGACCAAAGTGAACAGCTCTGGCAGAACTGTGACTCCTGCTGGAACTTACCCCATTGTCTTGTGGTTCTGGAGGTCCTATTAGCACAGGGTACAATGACTACCACTTGGCAGATGAACTAAACCAGGATTTTGCCTGCTTCTTGGGCCTGTCAGTGTGACTCACTATGCTGACATGTTTTTCATTTGCAGTGTTGCTGAGGGAGTCATATGAAAGAGTAAATGAGCGCCATTATGACACTTGAAAGTAATCTGTATATGGCTTTCTAGATCTTTTGTAGTCTTATAATAGTTCATTATATATTTACTAAAGATATCCAAAAGTGAGTTGATAATACTTAAGACGTCTTCAAGACTTTTTGTTGTTGTTATGTTTTGAAGTAGAGTCTCATTCTATCCCGGGCTGAACTGGAATTCACCATGTAGTCTCAGTGGCCTCAAACTCACTGCTATCTGCCTAATACTGCCCCCCAAGCACTGGGATTAAATGTGTGTGCTACCATACCTGGCTATCTTCAAAACTTTTCTACCATTGACAGCTATCCAGAATTTCTAAGCAAACCTCAGTAAGTCAGTTTGGTCAATGAATATGTCTGTTTCCATAAGTAGATCATACCCTGTCATCCCATCTTGAGTAATTATCAGGATGAAAGGGCAGATGACTCCACAGACCAGTAAGGAAAACTCAAGGTTCCACAGTGCCCTCTTGGGCAAGATGTTTTTCTCTTTTCCCAAAGGGAACACCATAATGACTCAGCTTTTACAGTCTCTGCATGCATCCTAGACTAGAAAGAGTCAGGAGCCAGGCGTGGTGGTGCACGCTTTTAATCCCAGCACTAGGGAGGCAGAGGTAGGAGGATTGCCGTGAGTCGAGGCTACCCTGAGTCTCCATAGTGAATTCCAGGTCAATCTGGGCTACTGTGAGACCCTACCTTGAAAAACAAACAAAAAAGAGTCAGAAGATTTATAGCAAATGTAATTCAGCCACCTGCATTCTCTTGTTGAGTTGATACAATCCAGATCATAAGATTTGGGTAGACTTCTCTCTTATCCTCCCTACATTAGACACATAGACCAAAGTGACAAATCTCTGTATGTTTTATAAAAATACACATATCTTTCTTGTACTTTACCCTTCTGGGCAAGAGATCTGGATGCAAGTAGAGGATGACGGGAAACAAGGTGAAATCATAGTTACTGCAGTGGCACATGCTGGCTTTTTAGCAGGAGTAGGAATACCATAAGATACAAGATGCGCAGGAGTGCAGGAGCAGCAAGATCATTCATTATCTTGCCTGTTAGAACCACATCCAGAGCTACCTTCACAGAAACTCCCCTGAACTACTGCAGGTGCCTTAAATTTGACTGTTGAGTCTAACCTCCTCCACCAGACAGCTCTTCTCACTATTTGATCACAATTACCCTTAAGCCCACCAGAACATCTCATGTAACTATCAGGGAATGACTTCTGTCCAGATAAGCTGGACAGGGTGGTACATTCCTGTAATCCCTCCACTCAGGAGCCTGAGACACAAAGGCTGAGTTCAAGGCCAGGCCGGGCTACATAGGGAGACTCTATGGAGGTAAGTGTATGCCTGGCTGTTCATCTGGACAAATAGGACAAGAAAGGCTGATGGCCCTTATGCAGTTCCTCCAAAAATAAGGTTTATATTTAGTCAAACTAGACCTGGGATCCTGAGGCCCACCACCTAGTTGGGAAGTCTCATTCAATCTATGATCAACTTGTGTTCCCTGACTAATGCTGGACCCCACTTGGGGACTCCAATAATTAAAAATAATACTATACTTCTATATTTCTATACTGCTTTACTTTGAATGGGGCCATTTCAAAAACAAAAAAAAAAAACTGTATTGCACATCCAATGACTCTGTCGTTCTAACATTTGTAATACTCCATAGTACCAGCTGGGCTACCAAATTTGTTAATCCAGGAGGAGAATAAATCTTGACCTTAAAGAGCAGAATACACTTAAGAATTCTTTCTTCAAGCCTCCTCTTTACAAAGGAATTTGTAATGCTCCTTATTTGAGCCTTGGATGGGTGGATTTCACCCTCAGGCATCTTTTACACTGTCCCACCCTTGGTGGTAATAATAAACTAAACAACTGCAGCTTAAACCAGTCTCAAATTTGCCTGATTTTTTTCCTGTGATAAGCCACACATCTTTCTGTTCTATACCTTCTACTAAGCATACCAGTCTATTACTTTTAAAAATCAACATTGGGTTGGAGTGATCGCTTTGTGGTTAAGCGCTTGCCTGTGAAGCCTAAGGACCTTGGTTTGAGGCTTGATTCCCTAGGACCCACGTTAGCCAGATGCACAAGGGGGCACACTCATCTGGAGTTTGTTTGCAGTGGCTGGAAGCCCTGGCGTGCCCCTTCTCTCTCTCTATCTGCCTCTTTCTCTCTCTGTCTGTTGCTCTCAAATAAATAAATAAAAATAAACAAAAAAAATTTTTTTAATTAACCTTGCTCATATTCTTAGGGCTTGGGCAAAAGTAACCAGCCTTTTCACCAATAGCCTAGTTTCAATGAAGTCTTTTCTTTCTCCTTTAAAAGTTCATAAACCAAAACCCTTCACAGTCCACAATTCTATTAGCATTTAGCATTTTCTTTTTTTTAAATATTTTTTGTTCATTTTTTATTTAGTTATTTGAGAGCGACAGACATAGAGAGAAAGAAGAGGGAGAGAGAGAGAATGGGCGCGCCAGGGCTTCCAGCCACTGCAAACGAACTCCAGACACGTGTGCCCCCTTGTGCATCTGGCTAACGTGGGACCTGGGGAACCGAGCCTTGAACCGGGGTCCTTAGGCTTCATAGGCAAGTGCTTAACCGCTAAGCCATCTCTCCAGCTTGCATTTAGCATTTTCGAACTCTCACCAGAACAGTTCATCGAACTCTGCTTATAGCACTGCAAGGCTTCTCCACTCCAAAGTACCAAATCCTTCCACATTTCTCCCACAGACAAGTTTCAAAAGACCAAAGATCAGATGGTTAGATTCATTATGGCAACAACCGCAGAACTCTGGTACCAATTTTCTGTTGTAGTTACTGTTCATTGCTAGGACAGACATCTGATCAGAAGTAGCTTATGGGAGAAAAAAATTTGTTTATTTCAGGCTTCCAGAATCCAGGGGAAGTTCCATAATGGCAGAAGAAGCTGGCTCCCTTCCACAGATCCACAGCAGAGAGACATCACCAACAGCCAGCAAGTACCAACATCCAGAGCTCTAACTATTGCTCTCTACATATCCAGTAGGGTTGGACTAAAAGATTTTCCTCCAGTTAAACCTCCTCCAACAGGCTTCTGAAGACTTAAGTAGGCAGTCAAACCTTAATCAAAAATCTCTGAGGTAAAGCTGGGCATGGTGGCACGCTCCTTTAATCCCAGCACTCAGGAGGCAGAGTTAGGAGGATCACCGTGAGTTTGAGGCCACCCTGAGACTACATAGTTAATTCCAAGTTAGCCTGGGCCAGAGTGAAACCCTACCTTGAAAAGAAAAAAAAATCCCTGAGGTAGCGAGGTGTGGTGGTATATACCTTTAATCCCAGTACTTGGGAGGCAGAGATAGGAGGATCACTTTGAATTTGAGGCCACCCTAACATAGTGAATTCCAGGTCATCCTGAGCTAGAGTGAGGCCCTACCTCAAAAAGCAAATAAAGAAAAAAAAAAAAAAGAAATAAATAAGACATCCCTGAGGCTATGGGAGATACACATTTACATTCAAACCACCACAAATGTAATCTTTTTCCAAGAAGTAGGAAACACATTATGACTATGCAGATGAGTTTCTTTTCAGATATAGTTAGTGCATTAATTCTGGTGACAACATTCCATAAAAGAGGATCCACCATGGATTTATTTGCTATGTTGTCTCAAACTGTAGTAGTCATTTATTATACACTGTACAGCTGATCACTTTTAAAGAAAAATTTAGTTCCTAGTTAGCATTATACTGATTACAGAGAATTAAACAAAGACACAAATCATTATCCCTGAGGGAATTTCCAGGACAAACAGTATAAAACTATAAAAGTAAATATGTTCCAGGATAATGCCCTGTGGGATTATTGCCCCAGATGCAATGACAATTAGCATATTGATTAGTCTTCTAGGTGATGGGGTTGATGACTTACTACAGTTACCATGTCCCATTTGCCACTACTTCAGTGAAAAACGTGATCAGAGATGCTTCAAGTATGTTTTTACATCCATTGTTTTGGAGATTCAGATGACACATGAAAGTCAAAAGATACTAATGAGGGATGTAAGGCCCAAGCCTGTGAAGCCTAAGGACCCAGGTTCGATTCACAAGGTGGTGTATGCATCTGGAATTTGTTTGTAGTGGCTAGAGGCCCTGGCACGCCCATTCTTTCTCTCTCTCTTCCCCCATGTCTCTAATAAATAAATAAATAAAAATAAATCTTTTAAAAAAAAAAATACAGATGAGGGCTGGAGAGATGGCTTAACAGTTAAGGCACTTGTCTGCAAAGCCTAAGGACCCAGGTTTGATTGCCCAGTAGGCATGTTAACCAAAGCACAAGGTGGCACACATGCATCTGGAGCTAATCTGCAGTGCTGGAGGCCCTGGCATGCCCATTCTCTATCTGCCTCTCTCTCTCTCTCTCAAATAAATAAAATGAAAATTTAAAAATATATATACAGATGAATGGAATGACACATGGATAAGACATATACGTGCTGAACTCTCCCTAGAAGAGAAGCAACCTGTCAGCACCTCCATGTGTTCAGCTGCCTACATGGAAGCTCTTCATAGGAACACAACAAATAAATAGTGGCTCTCATAGATATGACTTGTACTGAAGCAAGTACGTTCAATTTCATCCCACTAGAAATCAGTTCTATATTGGTCTACGGAGGGACATGAAAATCAAGGTCCAAGTGATGAGTTTGCAAATATCAAGTACCAATTGCTTTGGCCAAATTTCAAGGTTGTTTTCTTTCTAGTAAAATGTGCTATTTGTTGCTAGGTGTGGTGGCGCACACCTTTAATCCCAGCACTGAGAAGGCAGAGGTAAGAGGAGATCGCTATGAGTTTGAGGCTACCCTGAAACTACATAGTTAATTCCTGGTCAGCCTGGACAGGAATGAGACCCTACTTTGAAAAACAAAAACAAAAACAAAAACAAAAGAAAGTGCTATTTGCCTCTTGGGAGGAGCAGAGCTCAAGAGAAATAAAGTGAAATACACATGGTATAGGGACTTGAGATTTAGCAAGTGTGGGATCTCTGGAAAATGAATGAGTTGGAGAAGGGAAAGGAAAAGAGAGGAAAGAGAAGTAAATCCCAGAAAAACGCTAACCATCAGCTGCCATCAGTAAGAAGGAGGAGGAGGAGGAGGAGAAGGTGAAGGAGAAGAAGAGGAAGAGGAAGAGGAAGAGGAAGAGGAAGAAGAAGAAGAAGAAGAAGAAGAAGAAGAAGAAGAAGAAGAAGAAGAAAGTAACTATTTTAGTCTTCTTTCTAACCCTTCATTTAATTTTTTTCAATTTTACTTAGAATTTTTGAATAAGATGATTTAGATGATCTCATCTTAAGACTGAAGTTTTGTTTTTCATTTCTTCTTTGGTTTTTCAAAGTAGGGTCTCACTCTACTTTTACACACTGTGTACCTGTTCAGAATCACCTGTGCAAGGAAACTGACTTCTGTCCTACTGGGCTCTGGCTCTCAAAGCTAGGCCAAGAATAGTTTTAGAACAAAGAACTAAAAGAATACGGGGAGGGAGCTGGAGAGATGGCTTAGCCATTGTAGAGCCTGGATGGCTCAGTCGAGATGGTTTAGAAGTTAACACACTTGCCTGTAAAGCCTAAAGACCCAGGTATGATTCCCCAGAACCCATGTAAGCCAGATGCACATGGTGACACATGTGTCTAGAATTCATTTGCTGTAGCTAGAGGCCCTGGAGTGCTCATTTTATTTATTTCTTTTCTTTTTGGGGAGTCAGGGGTTGAGGTAGAGTCTCATTCTAGCCCAGGCTGACCTGGAATTCACCGTGTATGTAGTCTCAGGGTGGCCTCAAACTCACTGAGATCCTCCCAAGTGCTAGGATTAAAGGCATGTACCATCTTTTATTTTCTCTATATATCTACCTCTCTCTCACATACACAAATAAATAAAAATAAAATATTTTAAAGAAAGAACATGGGGAGGGCAAGAACAAGAGGAGGAGGGAGAAAATATAGGAACTTCTTAAAATTTGAACCTTGCCCTTTTGTGACTGCTGGACCTTCATGGTCAGGTGACTGGTTGACCTTTGCCTTTTGGAGAACATCTGATTCAGATGACACATGAAAGTCTGAAAGTGCAAGAGATACATGCAGATGTGGACAGAACTATGCCCTTTGACACAGTGCTTGAAAAGCCACAGGACACTCAGAAACAGGAAGCAGACCCTCATGCCAGGAGAAGAAGCTCAGCCCCGGGAACCCTCGGCATGCCTGTGTGTCTGGATACTGCCGCTTTAGGAAGATTGGACCCTGGAAAAATGCCAGTCTGGGAAGGGGAGGGGGAGGGGAAGGCCATCTGTAAAAAAGAAAGGCGTCTGTCCATCTGTCGTGCAGCTCAAATGATGAGGTGGTTATTTTCTTACCTGGTTGAATTTGCAGCTTCCAGTCTCTCCCCCTGGCTCTCGGTCTCAGTCCTTCCATGTTTATGGCTTGGAAAATAATTAATGAACTGATTTTAACTCCAGTGTGATGCCCCTGTTTATGTACATTAGAATCTTATGTACACCCCAAGTCTTATTCCTAACTCAATTAAGGCATGTATGTCCGGTATGGCTCATGCTCAGCTGTTCGTGTAATTCAATAGATACAATATATTATCCTCAGAAAGACAGAGAAGGGATGTCACACACACTTTACTTTGGGTAATTACCTCATGTGTCTTGGCAGACCTTACATGCCCACCTTTCATGCCTTTTTCTGTAAGAGGAGGATAAAGCATTCTAGAGATGTCCGCTAATGGTCCACTGCCCTTAATTTCCTTCAAGAAGATTTATCTTTATTTGTATCTGCACCAGCAGCTGGGAAGCATGCTTACTGGTTTGCCAAGCACTCCTTTGTGCAGCAGAATGCAGTGAGTGATGGCAAGAGTGTTGCCATTTTTCTTACATGCTTCACTGGTATAAGTGAAATGTTTGCTAACTATTTCATGATTTATTTTTTATTTATTTATTTATTATTATTTTTTTTTACTGACAAAAATGGTGCAGAGACACAGAAGCTTCCAAGACCTCATCACTGAAGCAGACCTAAAATGAACCCAATATGGCTCAGGGAAATTTGCCGAAGAGGGGGCGGAAAGAATGTCAGAGCCCCACTTTGGGTCATGATACACAGAGACATTTCTTCCTACCCATAACTGAGGGCTAACCCCACAATGAATGACCCATATGCCCCAACAAGGAGGGGCTGGGGGGAGGGGGAGGACAGGGAGGAGGCTAACAAAGGTACCAACTTGACTGTACTTACTGAGTACAAAACTAATCAATCAAAATAAATAAATAAATAAAACAAATAGTAAGCAATGAAGTAAACTGTTAGTACACATCCCATAGGAGAAAAATCCATGTTTCCTGTTCTGTTTGTTGCCATTTGGTCAGGAAAGAAATGTTACATTTTAACTTTGGCCTGATCCTCTGAGCTGAGTAAAGAATATGTTGGCCATCAGGATGAATCCTCGGGAGGCTAACGGGGGCGCTGGGCAATTTGCCTGGACCCCAACAGGAACCTGCCCCGCGAGCCTGTCCTTCCCTCACTGGGCCTGCAGGGGGCGCTTCTAGGAAGCTTCCATTTTTGAACAGGAACTGCCATTTTGTCAGGAGCCACGTTTGAGCCTTTGCCAGCCTAATACTATGCTAAACGCAGTGCATTGAAAAGGTCTGAGTTGAATGGTATTCCAACTATACTTTATTTTACTTTAGGTTGAAATGCCCTCTGTTTATAAATAAGATACAGGGCTGGAGAGATGGCACAACAGTTAAGGCACTGGTCTGCAAAACCTACCGACCAGAATTTAATTCCCTAGTACCTACGTAAAGCCATGTGCACAAAGTGGCACATGCAGTGGCTAGAGGCCCTGACATGTCCATATTCTCTCTTTCACATGACTTGAAAATAAAAACATTTAAAAATAAACGAATAACCTAGGCATATATCCGAGGGACTCATCTCATTTCCTTAGAAGTACGTGCTCAACCATGTTTATTGCTGCTCAGTTTATAATAGCTGAGAAATGGAACCAGCCTAGATGTCCCTCAACTGATGAGTGGATAATGAAGATGTGGCACATTTATACAATGGAGTTCTACTCAGCGGTAAAGAAAAATGAAGTTATGAAATTTGCAGAAAAATGGATGGACCTGGAAAGTATTATACTAAGTGAGGTAACCCAGGCCCAGAAAGCCAAGCGCCACATGTTCTCTCTCATATGTGGATCCTAGCTACAGATGACTGGGCTTCTGCGTGAGAATGAAAATACTTAGTAGCAGAGGCCAGTAAGTTAAAAAGGAGACATAACGGGAAGAGAAAGGAAGGGAGGATGGTACTTAATAGGTTGATATTGTATATATGTAAGTACAATGATTGTGTTGGGGAGGTAATATGATGGAGAATGGAATTTCAAAGGGGAAAGTGTGTGGGGGGAGGGAGGGAATTAACATGGGATATTTTTTATAATCGTGGAAAATGCTAATAAAAATTAAAAATCTAAAAAAAAATTAAACAAATAAGATATATTTATTTGTTTTTGTTTTTCAAAGCAGTGTCTCGCTGCGTATACAAGGCTGGCCTCAAACTCAAGGCCCTCCTGCCTTCGCCTGCTAAACAGTAGGATCACAGGGCTGCACCACCATCCTCAGCAGGTTATGATTGGTCAAGTTATGAACCTCTGAGCTCCCCTTGGCAAGAAATAACCCTAAGGCACTTGCCTCCAAAGGACCCAGTTGAACCCAAAGGTTCAATTCCTCAGTACCCATGTGAACCAGATGTACAAGGTGGCACTTGTGTCTGGAGTTTGTTTGCAGTGGCTACTGGACCTGGTACACCCATTCATTCTCTTTCTCTCTCTCTGTGCCACTTTCTCCCTCATAAATAAATAAATAAATATTTTTTTTAAACTATAAAAAAGTAAATAATCCTTCCGTGCTTGTGTTCCACGTCTGGTGAGTGTGTCGAGGACATCACCTCGTGTCACCCCTGAGTCTACTTCCGTGCTTTCTTCCTGTCTGGCCTCTGCTGCTGTGGGGGCAAGAAAAGCCAGGAGAAGGAGGAAGAGTCACTCCTGCTCGTCACAAGTGTGGAGTGACATGCTCTGTGCTTTATCTGCACTTCCCATGAAGTATCAGTATTGTCTCCACTTTACACAGTTAAGGAAAGTTAGGGGCCTTTGAGAGGAAAAGGAACAGGTCCACCTTGCAAATGGGAGCCATCAGGGTTGTCTCTTCTCCTGCCCTTTAACTGCTCTGCTAGTCTTTGTAATCATTCTATTACCACCAGGTGATACTGGTATGTTCTCTGCCAGCAATACTCTCTTAAAAATACATGCTGTATTTCATTCTGCCACAAGATAGTAAGCACCCACAAAAATCCAACTCAACCTGAATGGCATCATCAGTTTGGACTACTAAAGCAAAATACCATAGGCAGAGTGGCTTGACCAGGAGGCTGAAGTCCAAGACCAAGGCGTGCATGGACTGAGGACTTGGGGAAGGTGCAGAGGACAGTCTTGCTGTGACTGCATGTGTTAGACTGAAAAAGGGACCTCTCTCTCTCTCTCCCTTCCTCTATTTGTCCTTTCCCTTCTTTTCTTTTTCTTCCTTTCCCCCTTTCTCCTACTGGGTATTGAACCAACCCTGGGCCTCCACTGAGCACTTCACACTCCAGCCCTGTGCCTCTTTTGTAAGCCTATTAATCACGGCGTGACGTTCCACTTTCTGAGCTAATCATCTCCCAAAAGTCCTACCTCCAAATGCCCTGAGGGTCAGGATGAATCAGCTCATCGCGATTATGAGCACAGAGGACGATTTACCAAGAAACGTTGGGGGTGGGGAGGGTTCTTCACATTAGAATATTCTGCCCTGTATATCTGTTTTTGTTTGGGGTTTTGTTTTGTATTTGTCTATGTACCCCAGGCTATCCTCAAACTTGCTATGCAGTAAGACCTTTGAACTTCTGATCCTTCTGCCTCCAAACTCTCACCTTAAGACATTGTAGGAAAATCTGCCTTTCATTCTCTCCATCTCCCTCAAGCTCTTAGGCCATTAAAATAAATCAATACTGAGTACATTGATTTGTGCATTTCAGGAGAAGAAAGAACCTAACAGAGAAGGCAAAGCATTAAAAACACTTGAATAGTCCCCACGTGCGCACTCCCACAACAGAACACCCACTTTTTTCTTGTTGGAATAGCAACAGTTAATAGTGTCATTGCCATACAATTACTATTACTTTGCTTGCAAACAAAATAAAACCACTGCTCTGGGTTGAATGGGACTCGTTCAAGCCTCAGATGTTGTCATGTTGAGGTGTGGAGCATTTAAGATGTGATTGGGCAATGAGGGTTCCACCTTCCATAATGGGATTAAGGCCCTTTTTATAAAGTATTGTTATTGTCTCCACTTTACAGGGTAAAGAAGGATAGGCCCTTTAAAAAGAGGCTTCTATTGGGTGTGGTAGTGTATGCCTTTAATCCCAGCACTCAGGAGTCAGAGAGAGAGGAGGATCGCTATAAATTTGAGGCCAGCCTGCCTGGGACTACTGAGTGAGTTCCAGGTCAGTCTGGGCTTGAGTTAAACCCTATATCAAAAAAAAAAAAAAAAAAAAGAAGAAGAAGAAGAGGAAGAAGAGGAAGAGGAAGAGGAAGGAGAAGGAGAAGAAGAAAAAGAAGCAACAACAAGAGGGCTGTAGAAATGGCTTAATGGTGAAGGACTTGCTTGTGAAACCTGAGGACTCATGTTCGACTCTCCAGGTCCCACATAAGCGAGTCACACAGTGACGCAAGCGCACAAGGCTGCACATGCGCTCAGGAAACACAAGCGTCTGGAGTTCAATTGCAGTGGCTGAGGCCCTGATATGCCCCCACCCCTCACTCCCTCTTGCTCTCTTGTGTAAAAATGGCCAGTCTGTTGGGCTTGCCTAGAAAACAAAAAAGAATTCCATAATCTTTAAAAGTAAGAATAGCTGGTCATGGTGGGACACACTTTTAATCCCAGAATTTGGGAGGGATTACCATAAATTCAAGGCCATCCTGAAACTACATAGTGAATTCTAGGTCAGCCTGGGCTACAGAGAGACCCTAACTCAAAAAAAAAAAAAAAAAAGAAGAAGAAGAAGAAGAAGAAGAAGCCGGGTGTGGTGGCGCACGCCTTTAATCCCAGCACTCAGGAGGCAGAGGTAGGAGGATCGCTGTGAGTTCATGGCCACCTGAGACTACATAGTGAATTCCAGGTCAGCCTGAGCTAGTAAGACCCTACCTGGAAAAAAAAAAAAAAAGTGGGCTGGAGAGATGGCTTAGCGGTTAAGCGCTTGCCTGTGAAGCCTAAGGACCCCGGTTCGAGGCTCAGTTCCCCAGGTCCCACGTTAGCCAGATGCACAAGGGGGCGCACGCGTCTGGAGTTCGTTTGCAGAGGCTGGAAGCCCTGGCGTACCCATTCTCTCTCTCTCCCTCTATCTGTCTTTCTCTCTGTGTCTGTCGCTCTCAAATAAATAAATTAATTAATTAAAAAAAAAAGGAATCTGGGGGTGTAGCTTAGCTGGTAGTGCACTTGCCTAGCATATGTGAAGCCATGAGTTCAATTTCCAGTACCACATATATAAAATTACATACAAACACATACGTACTACA
Source organism: Jaculus jaculus (assembly GCF_020740685.1). Taxonomy (NCBI): domain Eukaryota; kingdom Metazoa; phylum Chordata; class Mammalia; order Rodentia; family Dipodidae; genus Jaculus; species Jaculus jaculus. Next base: position 150,877,149 of record NC_059103.1, read on the forward strand.
TACATAGGGAAAAAAGAACAGGAAAACTCTGGTTGTCTGCTAGGATGGATGCAGTTACATGACTGAAATTCTCGCCCAACCTGGTTAACAAGAGCTAGAATCACAAAGTTTTTATTTATTTATTTATTTTTTTTTAATTTTTATTTATTTCCTTGAGAGTGACAGAGAGAGAGAGAAAGAGAGATGGGGGAGGGGAAGAATGAGCGTGCCAGGGCTTCCAGCCACTGCAAACGAACTCCAGACACATGCACCCCCTTGTGCATCTGGCTAACGTGGGTCCTGGGGAACCGAGCCTCGAACCGGGGTCCTTTGGCTTCATAGGCAAGCACTTAACCGCTAAGCCATCTCTCTAGCCCAGAAAGTTTTTATTTATTTATTTACTTATTTATTTATTTTTTGAGGTAGGGTTTCATTCGCTGTAGCCCAGGCTGACCTGGAATTTACTATGTAATCTCAGGGTGGCCTCGAATTCATGGCGATCTTCCTACCTCTGCCTCCTGAGTGCAGGGATTAAAGGCGTGCACCACCACGCTAGAATCAAAAACTTTAAAGGAAGGGTGGCCTTGTAAATACTAGCTCTATGATCTCAAAAGAAAGTAATTATGGAAGTATTCCAAACATCATGCCCTTTCCTAGAGTCACACTGTCATGATATACACTATTCTATAATGATACATCCTGTTCAGAGCTAAGCATACCCATAAATAGTATATTTTCAAACAAATCTCAACCCTCTTGGCCTCAAAAATCTCTGAGAGCTGAGGAGGTGGCTTGGTGACTAAAGCACTTGCCACTCAGGCCAGAGTACCTGAGTTCCACCCTCAGTCCCCATGCAAAAAGCCGGAAGCTATGACAAGCTTCTGTCATCCCAGTATGCTGCCTCTGGTGACAAGATGGGAGATGGAGACAACAGAATTTTCTGGAAGCTTGTGGTGAGCACATCAAAGAATAGCAGAACAAGAATCCAGAGCAATAGACCCTGCCATTTTCAAACAAGATGACAGGCAAGACCCAACCTGAGAGTTGTCCTGTGACCTCCACATATGTGTGCCATGGCATGCACACCAGGACTCATACAAATAAGCACACATAAGTAAGAAACTAACCCTTTTTTCTTAAATTTCTACCTGAAGGAGTATGGTGGTGCACACCTGTAATCCCAGCACATCTGAGGCCAGCATGAAGTACATAATGAGCTCAAGGACAGCCTGGGACTCTGTTGTGAATAAACAAACACACAAGCCTTTTCTCCACAACAATATTATCTTCACAAGACCTTGTTCAAAAACAAAAAAACTCTGGCAGGGCATGATGGCACTCAGGTCAAACATAAGATAAATAAGATAGGGGCTGGAGGGATGGCTTAGCCATTAAAGTGCTTGCCTGCAAAGCCAAAGAACCCAGGTTCGATGCCCCAGGACCCATGTTAGCCAGATGCACAAAGGGGCGCACGCATCTGGCATTTGTTTACAGTGTTTGGAGAACCTGTCACCTGGCATGTCCATTCTGTTTCTCTCTCTCCCTCTCTTTCTCTGTCAAATAAATTAAAATATTTTTAAAAATAAAAATAAACAAGTTGGGCTGGAGAGATGGTTTAGCTGTGTAAGGAGCTTGCCTGTGAAGCCTAAAATATTTGATTCCTCAGAACCCATATAGCCAGGTGCACATAGCAGTGCATGCGGCTGGAGTTCACTTGCAGTGGCTACAGGCCCTGGTGTACCCATTCTCTCTCACTCTTTCATAAATAAATAAATCAGACATGGAAGTAGTATGGGGTTCTAATGGGAAGAAAAAAGGAGAGGAAAGGGGAAGAAAGAAGGTAAGTGAGGGGATCAAAATGTACTGTATACATGTATGAAACTGTCAAAAAAAAACATGGTAAAAAAATAGCTGTAGTGACGGGTTATTGAATGCTGGTACTGTAGGATCTTTCTGTCTTCCCTGGACAGTGGGAACAAGCCCAATTGCATCAGCCCTTGTCCAAAGTTGCTTTTGCACTGCAATGTCAGAGTAAAGTTGCTGCCACAGAAACCACATAGCTCTCCAAGCCTAAAATACTTACTATCTGATCTGGCAACTTGACAGAAAAGCTTTGCCAAGCACTGCCTTGGAGGAGGAAGTCTTTAATGCCAGATTGCAGCTTCACACAAAAGCTTGTTTTCTCTGGATCGTTAGGAACCATGCCTCTTCGGAACAGGGAGAGCAACTTGGGAATGTACATGTTTTAACTCAGAGGGTGTCATTTAAACTCACCAAAGAGAGCCGGGCGTGGTGGCACACACCTTTAATCCCAGCACTCGGGAGGCAGAGGGTAAGAGGATCGCCGTGAGTTCAAGGCCGCCCTGATACTACAGAGTTAATTCCAGGTCAGCCTGGACCAGAGTGAGACCCTACCTCGAAAAACCAAAGAACAAACAAACACAAAAACAAACAAACAAACAAATAAAGTCACCAAAGAGATGAAAGGATGAGTAGGAAAAAACTCAGTAGCAGAGGCCAGTAAGCTAGAAAAGAGATATAAAGGGAAGAGAAAGGAAGGGAGAGGGTACTTAATAGGATGGTATATAGATGTAAGTAGAAGAATAGATTAATGTGGGTGAAAAGGCCCAAAATGAGGTCAGGGGAAGAGATTGAGTAAAGGAAAGGTGGAGGGAGGGCTAATCAAAATCTAAGAGGATATAAATAAATCATATGGAATCCTATTTTTTTGGACAAAGGAACACTCAGGAGCCATAGATTGTTGCTAGAAAATTTTCAGTGCCAGGGATGGGATACCTTCCACTGATTTGTTGGCCAAGGAGGTTCCTGATACTCTCAAAACATTATAGGCCATTGCAAGGCCCTTGGTTTTCCACCAGGAATCAATGGTAAGACCCTATTGCTGAAGACTCCACATACTTGGGCTGCAAGGCTACTGAGAAATCCTGCTGGAACTGAGCTGATAACCTCCTCCATGTAGACCAGCTGACAGAAAGCTGGAAGAAGCCATTCTGCATGCAATTCAATGGGAGAAAGAGAAATCACCAGTAAAGATACTCAACAGTGGACAACTCAAGCCTTATATTTAGCCAGCCAGGCCAAGTGATCCAGTGGGTGCAATACTGGCATGTCTATATCATGGTGGAAACCCACTGCCCTCTAATTGGACTGGAGGCCCACTCCATGGAAGGAAATACATCCCTGATACTGAAAACTTAAGACAGGGGTAGTCATGAGCCCTAGGGGGGTAATGTCTGCTGCTGTCTGGCTAAATGTATATACAATGCTTATCAAACTGCCCAGTAAGCACTTCTCTTAATGTTTATACCCTTATATTAATGCTACTCTCACTTTTGGTAATCTTCTCTTTTCAGATGGCAGTGACCTTGGGATGACTCAGAAGATATCATGGTGCTGGAAAGAAGTGACCACAATGCTCAGTAGTGAGATATCTCAATCACACCTTCCAAGGCTCAGGGTCTAATGTGGAAGAGGTGGCGGAAAGAATATAAGAGCCAAAGGAAGGGTAGGACTCCTTACAACATGCTCCCTCCAGACATAAAGTCACCAAAGGGAAACAGAGGGCCATTCTAATTCATGTAATTTGAAAAATGTCCAGCTACACATGTAGCATTTATAAGGTATGAACTGAGGAGGATCATAGTTATTTAGAGCTGATACCTAAGGTGGAGTTTGAGGGTAGGGACCAGGAGTCGGGAGAAGAGAACCAAGGAGAATCAGTGGCCCTGAGAAAACTGAAGAAATGACACAAGCCCTCCATCCCCCAGTGCTTCCACCATGCCACAGTTACTTGGCAGGCTCTAAGAACAATAGAATATCAACCCTGTTAGACTTCAAGGTCACCCCGGGCTAAGCAGACAGCAGACTGGGAGTCAGAACCAAAGCCCAGAGAGCAGACAGGACCTCCTTCTGGGAAGAGCTCTGAGCCACGGAGGTTCCCAGCGCTCCAAAGACTCAGGGTGCACACTGCGACAGAAGTCACTGGTCATGTGGTGAATAAATGTGGGAGAAGGGGAGACATGAGGAAGGAAGAGCAAAAGGACAATGTTAGGCTCTTGGCAGGAGTCATCCAAGTATTGGGGTTACTGGTAGTAATATTGGCTAGTTTGGAGAAAGGAGGGAAGGAAGCTCGCATTTTAAGAGAGAGCCAGGTGTGGTGGTCCATGCCTTTAATCCCAGCATTTGGGAGACTGAGGTGGGAGAAGCTGTAAGTTTGAGGCCAGCCTGGGACTGCAGAGTAAGTTGCAGATCAGCCTGGGCTAGAGTGAGACCCTACCTTGGAGAAAACAAAAGTGGAGCGAAGTAGACAAAATGAACTCTGACTTGGATATGTCAAGATGGAGCAACCTGGTGGCTTGAGAGATGACTCAGCAGTTAAAGGCGCTTGCTTGCAAAGACTGATAGCCAGGGCTTAATTCTCCAATACCCACATAAAACCACATATACAAAACGGCACATGTGTCTGGAGTTTGTTTGCAGTGGCCGGAGGCCCTGGTGTACCCATACATATGCACACTCACTCTCTCCGCCTCTTTCTGTCTCTGTCTCAATTTTTAAATTTTAAATATTTTATGTATTTATTTGAGAGAGAGAGAGAGGCAGGTAGAGAGAATGGGAGCACCAAGGCCTCCGGCCACTGCAAACGAACTCCAGATGCATGCACCACCATGTATATCTGGCTTTATGTGGGCACTGGGGAGTTGAACCTGGGTCCTTAGGCTTTGCAGGGAAGTGCCTTAACTGATAACCCATCTCTCCAGACCTCTGTCTCAAATTTAAAAAAAACAAAAAGAGGCCGGGCATGGTGGCACATGCCTTTAATCCTAGCACTCAGGAGGCAGAGGTAGGAGGATTGCTGAGAGTTGGAGGCCACCCTGAGACTACATAGTGAATTCCAGGTCAGCCTAAGCCAGAGTGAGACCCTACCTTGAAAAACCAAAAAAAAAAAAAGAAAGAAACAGAAAAAGAAAAAGAAAGAAAGAAAGATGTGCACAAGTGACAGTGTAAGCACACAGACCCCATGCTTGCTACATATTTGATGAAGGACTTAGTTGTTTAAATTTTCATCTTTAAATGTACTGCAGCTTTGTATTCTTTGTGCATTATTTAATTTAAAAATATTTATTTATTTATGCATTCATTTTATATGGGGAGAGAGAGAAAGAATGGGTGCACCAGGTCCTCTAGCCACTGAAAACAAACTCCAGATGTATGTGTCACCATGTGTATCTGGCTTACATGGGCTCTGAGGAATCGAACCTGGGATTTTAGGGCTTTGCAGGCAAGTGCCTTAACTGCTAAGTCATCTCTCTAGCCTTCCTTGTGCACTGTTGCATACACTTAGTAACTCATTAAAGGACAAATTCTAAGGCATGTTGTTCTTGGTGAAGAGACATAGCTAGGCATGGTGGTCCATACCTTTAACCTTAGCACTCAGAAGGCTGAGGCAGGAGGATCTTCAGTTTGAGGCCAGCCTGGGCTGCACAGCAAAACAATACAAAACCAAGCCTTTTTTTTTTTTTGACTTTGACATGTTAGAGGAGCAGAAAGGCTACTTTTTAAATATTATTATTATTATTATTTTTTTTTTTTTGGTTTTTCGAGGTAGGGTCCCACTCTGGTCCAGGCTGACCAGGAATTAACTATGTAGTCTCAGGGTGGCCTTGAACTCATGGCAATCCTCCTACCTCTGCCTCCTGAGTGCTGGGTTTAAAGGCATGCGCCACCATGCCCGGCTTAATATTAATATTTTTATTGACAACTTCTATACTTACAGACAACAAACCATGATCTTTCCCTCCCCTCCCCCGCTTCTCCCTTTATAACTCTGCTTTCATATCTTTTCCCTCTATCCATTAGTCTCTCTTTTAATTTGATGACATCATCTTTTTCTGCTACTATGAGGGTCTTATGAAGGTATTGCTAGGCACTGTGAGATCATGGATGTGGAGGCCAATTTCTGTCTGAACAGTTGCATTGCCAAGAGTGGTGCCCTTCCTTTGGCTCTTACATTCTTTCTGCCACCTCTTCCGCAATGGACCCTGAGCCTTGGAGGGTGTGAGATGCAAAACCAAGCTATTTTAAATGTATTAGGTCTTGGAAAAAATGCCTTTCAAACATTTCTTTTTTTGTTTGTTTGTTTCAAGGTAGGGTCTCACTCTAGCCGTAGGTGATGTGGAACTCACAATGATCCTCCTATCTTGCCACCTACATTCTGGGGTTAAAAGCATGTACCTCGCCGGGCGTGGTGGCGCACGCCTTTAATCCCAGCACTCGGGAGGCAGAGGTAGGAGGATCGCCGTGAGTTCAAGGCCACCCTGAGACTACAGAGTTAATTCCAGGTCAGCCTGGACCAGAGTGAGACCCTACCTCGAAAAACCAAAAAAAAAAAAAAAAAAAAAAGCATGTACCAGGCTGAAGGGATGGCTTAGCTTTTAAGGTGTTTGCCTGCAAAGCTAAAGGACCTTGGTTCAATTCCCCAGGACCCACATAAGCCAGATGCACAAGGCACATGCATCTGGAGTTCGTTTGCAGTGACTGGAGGCCTTGGCATGCCCATTCTCTCTGTCTCTTCCTGACACTCTCAAATAAATAAAACTTAAAAATTAAAAAAAAAAAAAGTGCCATCATGCCCAGCTTCATTTTTACTTGTAATTAAATTTACTTATTTATTTAATTCTGGCATTCAGTATTAGGCCAAGGGCCTCATGCATACTAAGCTTGTGACCTCTTGGCTGCACCTTTTGACCATTTCACTTTATTTTTATTTTTAATTTTCTTTGGTTTTTTTTGTTGTTGTTTTTCATTTTTTATTTATTTATTTGAGAGCGACAGACATAGAGAGAAAGACAGATAGAGGGAGAGAGAGAGAATGGGTACGCCAGGGCTTCCAGCCTCTGCAAACGAACTCCAGACGCGTGCGCCCCCTTGTGCATCTGGCTAACATGGGACCTGGGGAACCGAGCCTCGAACCGGGGTCCTTAGGCTTCACAGGCAGGCGTTTAACCGCTAAGCCATCTCTCCAGCCCTTTCTTTGGTTTTTTGAGATAGGGTTTCACTCTAGCCCAGGCTGACCTGGAATTCACTATGTAGTCTCAGAGTGACCTCGAACTTGTAGCAATTCTCCTCCATTTCACTTTTTTTTTTAAAAAAAAATTGTATTCATTTGAATGCGGGGTGGGGGAGAGAATGGGCACACCAGGGCCTCTTGCCATTGCAAGCAAACTCCAGGTTCATGTGCCTCTGGCTTAAGTAGGTACTGGGGAGTTGAACCCAGGCCATCAGGCTTTAAAAGCTGAGCCACCTCCTCAGCCCCATTTCACTTTTTTTAAATAATGTTTTAAATTTTTTATTTATTTGCAAACAGAGAGTGAGAGAGATAGAGAGAGACAGACAGCAAATGGGCACACCAGGGCCTGTAGCCACTACAAACGAACTCCAGACGCATGTGTCCCTTTGTGCATCTGGCTTATGTGGGTCCTGGGGAATCGAACCTGGGTTCTTTGGCTTTGTAGGCAAATGCCTTAACCGCAAACCACCTCTACAGCCCCCATTTCACTTTTTAAATGTATTTTATTTATATTTGAGAGAGAAAAAGAGGGAGAGAGAGAGAGAGAGAGAGAATGGGCACATAAGGGCTTTCAACCACTGCAAACGAACTCCAGATGTTTGTGCCCCTTGTGCATCTGGCTAACTAGGGTCCTGGAGAGTTGAACCAGGCAAATACCTTAACTGCTAAGCCATCTCTCCAGCCTCCCATTTTACTTTTTAAAGTCGCCCTAAGAAATAATAGTTTTACCCATAGTAATCTATTGTCTTTTCAGTCTCTGATAGGTCCAATTTTATTTTAGGTTTCTAACTTTTTTGTTTTAGCCCAAATAAAGTTCAAACAAGGCTTGACTGAAAATGTACTTTATTTTAAATGACTATTTCCCTACAAACAAATAACTTGCTGGATTCATCAATCAAGAGCTCTGTAACTGTTTAGCCTGGTCTCAGTATTGAATCCCTCAGCCCTCAGACGAGTCAAATGCATCTCCATCAGCCCTCCCACCATGGTGATTTCTCGCTGTTCGCAGAAGCTTGAGTTCCTCTAAATGTGTTAATGTGTGCCAGCGTGGCAAAATGTTTGGGACGTTCCTCCATTGAGAGTCCTTTCTTTTGAAACACTGTCTCTCAACAGCACCTATAGAAATACCCAGGTAATTCTTTCGACCATGTTCACGCGTGTCCTGGAAGAGGCTTGGCCACCAGCAAGCACCCTTGCAGGGCGTAGCATCGCTACAGCTGGCCCCAGAGCTCCGTGCTCTGGAATCACTGGGCAATTGCTGCTGGAGTGTGCGCGGGACGCTCAGTGCAGCTGCCTGCTGAAACCCAGGAGCCTCAGGGGATGTGGCCCAGACGCCTGCCCGGCTCCTGGTGCTACTGATGCCGTCTTGTAGATCTCCTTTCCAGGCCTCAGGGGCCCCTCCCATCTGGGTCAATTTCACTTACAGTTGACTTTCAGGGTCGTTTGAACCAGGACTGAGGCTTGTACGAGGTTGTGTGTGTTTTTTCCCCCAAGGGCAGCCCCTTTCAGACTCAGAACTTGTAGTCCCTTTTCCCTCCAGACCTGGCTACACAAGCCAGCCCCATGAGTCCTGTCTCTTCTTAGCTAATTATGCTCAGGATCTGATTCTTCTTCCTCACCTAGTCCAGATGTCCAAGCAGCAGCAGATAGAGAGAGTTTAGATGATAGATACATAACTGATAGATGGGAGATCTACATAGTTAGATAACGGTGGATCGGTCGATCGATCGATGATAGATAGCTGATCGACAAGAGATAGAACCCTCTCAGATGCAGACCTTTCACACAGCACTGCTCACATTGTTAGACCATTCACTATCATGCGGAGAACAGATTTTTGTTTTATTAATTTTTGGTTTTGTTTTCTGAGATAGGGTCTCATGTAGCCCAGGGTGGCCTTGAACTCCTAACCCCCCTGACTTGCCTCCCAAGTGATGGGATGACAGGTGTGTGGCAGATTGTTTGAATTTTCTTGGCTTAAGCTTTGGACCTTGGGCTTGAAGATATATTTAGGCTGTACTGCAAACGTTCTTATGAGAAGCTGAGCTACACTCCTAGGAAGAGATTTGGGGTCCAGGAGACGGTCTTGAGGAGGCTTTAAAGCATCCTGGCAAGTTAGGGCAGAATTTTTTAGTTGTTTATTTTTATTTATTTATTTGAGAGCAACAGAGAAATAGGCAGAGAAAGAGAGAGAATTGGCATGCCAAGGCCTCCAGCCACTGTAAACAAACTCCAGATGCGTGTGTCCCCTTATGCATCTGGTTAACGTGGGTCCTGGGGAATCAGCCTCCAACTGGGTCCTTAGGCCTCACAGGGAAGCACTTAACCACTAAGCCATCTCTCCAGCCCCGGGCAGAATTGTTTTTTTGTGTGTTTTTAAATATTTTATTTTTAAAAATTATTTATTTATTTATTTGAGAGTGACAGACACAGAGAGAAAGACAGATAGAGGGAGAGAGAGAGAATGGGCGTGCCAGGGCTTCCAGCCTCTGCGAACGAACTCCAGACGCGTGCGCCCCCTTGTGCATCTGGCTAACGTGGGACCTGGGGAACCGAGCCTCGAACCGGGGTCCTTAGGCTTCACAGGCAAGCGCTTAATCGCTAAGCCATCTCTCCAGCCTTTTATTTATTTTTTTGGAGAGAGGAATAGAGAGATGGTTTAGCAGTTAAGGTGCCTGCCTGCAAGGCCAAAGGACCCAAGTTCAATTCCAAAGGACCCACATAAGCCAGATGTACAAGATGGCCATGCGTCTGGAGTTCGTTTGCAGTGGCTGGATGCCCTGATGTGCCCGTTCTTCCTCTTTCTCTCTTACAAATAAATACACATTTTTAAAAAATAGCTTTGAGAGAGAGAAAAAAGAAGGAAGCAAGGGAAGGAGGGAGGGAGAGAGAATGAGCACACCAGGGCATCCACTGCAAACAAACTCCAGAAGCATGTACCACCTTGTGCATTTGGCTTACATGGGTCGTAGGGAATTGAACCTGGGTCCTTTGGCTTTTCAGGCAAATGCCTTAACTGCTAAGCCATCTCTTCAGCCTTCTTCTTCTTTTTTGTTTTTTTGAGATAGGATGTTGCTCTAGTCCAGGCTGACCTGGAATTCATCTCAGGCTGGCCTTGAACTCACAGTGATCCTCCTACCTCTGCCTTCTGAGTGCTGGGATTAAAAGCGTGCATCACCAGGTCAGGGCAGAAATGTTTTTCTCTTTCCTTTCCTTTCTCCTACTTCCTTATTTCTTTACCAGTTAGTGAGGGCTTCTGGGAGTCTTTATCTGGTGAAGCAATCATGAAGACAGGTGAAGTTCTTTTGTGGCCCACGGTCCCTGGAGCCATGGCCTGGATAGATAACTGGCCTGCCTGGTAATCATTGCCAGAAAGGAGCATTAGCACTCAGCTGCTGTGGCCTTCAATGTTCCCAGTTTTATTGCTGCTGATAAATGGTTGTTTGACTTTCAACTGGCCATGAATATCAATCTCATATAACATATTTCCTCATTTGCTACCTTGGAATCCATTTTGCAGGGAGTTTATGCTGAAAGAAATGCTTAGAAGTAGCACCATTCAACCTAGTACATTGTATAAATGGTTTCTTAAAATGGTTTATCCAGAGCCATGTCTTTGATTTTAATTTTAATTATATTTTATTCTCTGGAAGTCACTATTTAGTCCACACTGGCTTCATGCTTACAGCAATTCTTCTGACTCAGCTTCCCAGTACTGGGATTACAGGTGTGAGATACCACCAGCTTGTCAGTTTATTTTTGAGATGGGCTCTGTTTTCTAGCTACCTGAGTAGTTGGGACCACAGGTGTGCATCACTATACTGGGCTATAATCTAATTTTTAAAATTATTTTCTTACAAGCAGGAACAGGGAAGAGAGAGACAGAGAATGGGCATGCCAGGGTCTCTTGCCACTGTAAACAAACTCCAGCTACATGTGCCACTTTGTGCATCTGGCTTTACATGGGTTCTGTGGAATCAAACCCAGGCCATCAGGCTTTGCAAATAAGCGCCTTTAACTGATAAGCCATCTCTCCAGTCCCCTTTTAAGTTTTATACATTTTTTATTATCTAATGTTTTTGACAGAGGTGTTCAACTATAACTGCTTTAAAATGAACCTAGTAAAATAGACATTGCGGCAGCCTATAATCCCAGCACTCTGGAGGTCAAGATAGGAAGATCTCATGTTGTCAACCAGGTTGGACTACATAGTGAGTTCCAGGCCAACCTGGACTACAGGTGAGACCTTGTCTCCAAACAAAAATAATAACAAAAAGACACCAATAAAATGCAATGGCCCTGGGGCTGAAGTACATAGCTCGGTGGTAGCGTATTTGTCTAGCTATTGTGAAGCCCTAGATTCCATCCTCAGCCCTGCAAAGATAGAGGGAAAGGAGGGAGGGAGGGAAAGAACCCTGACTAAATGTTCTCAGGGAGCATATGGGTTAGAACTCTGGGGTTCAGCTGTCCATTCCCCTTTGCGGTGCATATGGGATGGCCTTTAAGTAGGTCTCAAATCCCTGCTCATCTCCTCTGACTTCACAGTAGTACATGACTCTATCAGAGACTATTATCTCTTGGCAACAAGAATCACTATAGAGCAGATACTTGCTAGTAGCTAAAAGCAGGAACCAGCTCATGGTGACCAAAGGTTGAGAGAGTGAATATTCTTAGAGGATGCCTTAAAGGAAACATGTGGGTCCCTGGTTCCGCAGGGGCCGTTGCGCACTGGCTGCCCAGAGGTGTCCAGGCAACTGTGGAGCAGGGTCTTGAAGCGCATGAGTGCGATGGGAAAACACCTGGGAGGCAGCACCGTCGGAGAGCAGCTTGTTTATTTGTCAGAGGAATGGGTTTATAAGCATCTATGAGAGAGAGGGAAGAGGTATGGGTTATAAGGGGATTGCATGTAGTGAAGTCACGGGTAAGCCGCAAAGGGTCACAAGGTCTAAGGAGTGGCGGGAAAAGGTATAGGTCAAAGGGGGATTGGCTGTGCGAAGGCTGCTGGCTGATACCTCAGTAACACATAGGGACTTGCCCAGCAAGCGGCAAGGGATCACAAGGCTCTGGGGAAAGTGAACCTAAGTCTTATCAGGCCATCCAGGTGTCCCGGGATGGGGGAGGGAGCGGCCTCATCCTGTTGGCCTCCCGGCCCAAGGTTACTGGGGTTCAGGCTCGCTGCATCCTTGGAGAGGGAGCCGACCAGCTCCTGTTGGGCCTTGGGACCCAAAGTTGATGGGGTCTAGGCCAGCTGTGATCTCCTGTGGCCCAGAGCCCTCAGCTCAGACCTGCTTTAACCCTCAGTGGGGAGGGGGAGGGGAGGGGGAGGGGAGGGGAGGGGAAGGAGGAGGGGGAGGAGGGGGAAGGGGAAGGGGAAGGAGAAGGAGAAGGAGAAGGAGAAGGAGAAGGGGAGAAGGAGAAGGAGAAGGAGAAGAAGTAGTAGTAGTAGTAGTGGAGGAGGAGGAGGAGGAGGAGGAGGAGGAGGAGGAGGAGGAGGAGGAGGAGGAAGTAGTAGTAGAAGAAGAAGAAGAACAAAGAGGGAAAGAAAAAGAAAACCAGACTAAAAGAGTTGGGTAGGAAGCTGGAGGTGGCGGCACATGCTTGTAATCCCAGCCCTTGAGAAAGTAAGGCAAGAAGTTTGAAAGTTCAAGGCCAGCTTTAGCTACAAAATAATACCTTATCTCCAAAGACACTGGGTTCAATCCCCAGTTGGTACCTAAAAGGAACAACAGAGTTCTGGGGAGATGACTCAGCAGTTAAAGGCACTTGCTTGCAAAGTCAGATGGCCTGGGTTTGATTCCCTGTACACACCTAAAGCCAGATGCACAAAGCAGTGCATGCGTCTAGAGTTTGTTTGTAGTGGCAAGAGGTGTTGGGTTGTCCAATCTCTCTTGCTCACTTGCTCTCTCTTGTGCTTACACTCTCTCACACTTTCTCTGATTGTAAATAAATTTTTTTAAAAAGTCAGAGAAGCTTACCAGAGAAAATGAGGCTTGTAGCAGGACCTGAAAAAGACAAATAGACATAATAGCAGGCAAGGGAAGATGGAGCGGAAGAGAACACAAGGTGATGGACTGAGAGATAGCTTAGTGGTTAAGGTACTTGTCCACAAAGCCAAAGGACCCGGGTTGGATTCCCCAGGATCCATGTAAGATGTACAAGGTGGTACATGCATCTGGAGTTCATTAACAGCAGCTGGAGGCCCTAATGTGCCCATTCTTCCCCTCCCTTTGCCTCCTTCTCTCCCAAATAAATAAATAAATAAATAAATAAACAAATAAATAAATAAATAAAAATTTTACAAAGAACGCGAGGTGATGAGAGCACATGGAATATTAAAGGAACCATGGACAGCTTGGGGTGGTTGTGAACAGACCCACCGAGTGCAGATTAGGGAGTGTTAAGACGCCAAGGAGGCGTGCAGGCAGGAGCCAGAGGACCACAGAGAAACTTGAAACTGTGGCTGGCTGAAGCTCACTGGGAGAGTGCTTGCCTGGGACACACATGGCCCTGTGTTCCATTCCCATCGCCCCTCTGCTTTGTTTCCCACACCTTACAAGGGAGAAAATGGGCTTAGCTGGGGGTGGTGACACACACTTTAATCCCAGTGCTCAGGAGGCAGACGCAAGAGAATTGCTGTGAGTTTGAGGCCACCCTGAGACTGCATAGTGAATTCCAGGTCTGTGTGGAGAGTTAGACCCTACCTTGAAAAAAAAAACAAAGCCAGGTGTGGTGGTGCACACCTTTCATCCCAGTACTTGGGAGGCAGAGGTAGGAGGCTTGTGAGTTTGAGAATAGGCTGGCCTATTTAACAAAACTCTAACTCAAGAAGAAAAAAAAAAAATCCCAGGTTTCTTTTTTTTTTTTTTTTTTTTGATTTCTTCATCAACTACCTTTAATCACTGAAAAATTTTTTTAAGTTTAACATAAGGCAATATTTATGACTGGTAGAATATATGAAGCCTAGACAAACTATATTAGCATTGTTTTTAGATTGTGGGCTTTCATAAGATAGGAGGAGTTTCCTCAGTTTCCCTAAGAACAAAGTTACAATGACCAAATCACCTTTCATAAGACTTAGACAATAATCTCAGTGATAATCACCCAGTAAAACAGCATGAACAAGACAGGAACCATCTTAAGGTTACAGTGTTTTTGTCTTTTGTTTGTTTGTTTTAAGATATAATAATATTATTAAATAGTAAAAGGTTGACAAATAGAGGAACATAGCAACATAGTTGCTTGAGAACTTAAAAGCCAGTTTTTCATAACCACTATCATGACCACATTAATATCAATGAGTTAAAGTTTTTAAGTTTACCAGGTTTCCTTTTTTGTTGCAGTTACCTTCCCCCTGCTGGGAAAAAGTACCTGAACAAAAGCAGCTGATGGAAAGAGTTTTTTATTTGACCTTACATACTGAAGAGGAAGCTCCATGATGGCAGGGAAAGCGTGTCATGAGCAGAGGCCAGACAGCACCTGCCACAGCAGGTGGCAATATCAGCAGGAGAGTGAAATTACCAACACTGGCAAACTGCTCTTGGCCCGGTGATTTCTGCCAGCATATGAACTGACTGCAGCATCCCCTGACAAGACTCTGTGTTCCAAACTGTCAACACGGGCAATGAGGCATGCAGAGCACATGAGTTCGTGGGGGACACCTGATTGCAACCATCACCCATTCTTTGGTGTTTGTTCTTTCTATCCATTTGCACTCTAGCCAGGATCTTTCTAGATACAAATGACTGTCCCCTCCTCCCCCAGTCCAGTCATGCTTTTCTTTTTTTCCTTTAAAAAATTTTTTTTTAAATTTTACTTATGAGTGAGAGAAGTGGCGCTCCAGGGCCTTAACCACAGCAAGTAAACTCCTGATGCGTGTGCCACCCTATGTGTGCATGCACCGCCTTGTACACACGTGTCACCTTGTGCATCTGGCTTACGTGGGTTCTGGGGAGTTGAACCTGGGTTCTTAGTCTTTGCAGGCAAGTGCCTTAACCATTGAACAATCTCTCCAGCCCTCCCATGTTTTTTGTTTTGTTTTGTTTTTTGAGGTAGGGTCTCATTCTAACCCAGTCTGACCTAGAATTCTTTATGTACTCTAAGGCTGTCCTCGAACTCATAGCAATCCTCCTACCTCTGCTGGGATTAAAGGGGTGTGCCACCATGCCCAGCTATGTTTTTCTTTCTTTCTTCTTCATTTTTTTTTTGCAGTTCTCACAACCCCAGCCTCAGGTATGCTAGACAAGCACCCCGGCACTGAGCTGCCTCAGCTCTTTCCATCATTCTCTGAATGTCTGAAGCTGCTCCTCATTGTCCTTACTTATTAACATATTTAGTTAGGCTTTTGTTGTTGTTGTTGTTTGTTTGTTTGTTTGTTTTTCGAGGTAGGGCCTCCTTCTAGCTCAGGCTGACTTGGAATTCACTCTGTAGTGTCCGGGTGGCATCGAACTCTTGGCGATCCTCCTACCTCTGCCTCCTGAGTGCTGGGATTAAAGGCGTGCGCCACCACGCCCAGTTTGTGAACACCATTTTTTTATGTCAAGCAACAATAACAACAAAAATAAATTTAGAAGAAAGTGGTAAAGCCAGGCATGGTGGCTCATGCCCATAATCTTAGCACTGGGGAGACTGAAGTAAGAAGATTGCTATGGGGTTGGGAGCAGCCTGCACTAGAATGAGACCCTACCTCAAAAGAAACAAACAAGCCAACCTGGTGGCCCATGTCTTTAATCCCAGCACTTGGGAGGCAGGGGTAGGAGCATCACTGAGTTCGAGGCCACCCTGAGACTACATAGTGAATTCCAGGTCAGCCTAGCTACAGAGAGACCCTACCTCGAAAAACCAAAAAAACAAACAAACAAAAAAGTGGTAATTTACCTCTCTCACCAATGACTGTATTAAGCTTCTTATTACAATTTTTTATATACTGTATTTTTATTTTCATTCAAGTTAAAATATGTCCAACTTCCCCTATGGACTTTTCTTGGTTATTTAGAAATGTGAATGTGATGCTTGATTTCCTAGTCTTGGGGAATTTTCTTAGAATTTTTTTTTTTTTTTGCATGTGTACATATGTGGTAGGTGTGTGTGTGAGTGTGTGTGTGTCTATATATATGTATACATGATTATATGCATGTGGGTGCATATGTGTGCGTGTGGGTGGACATGCACATATGTGCATATACGTGTAGAATCCAGAGGTCAAATCAAACATCTTTCTTCATTACTCTCCACCTTATTTATTGAGACAGGGTCTCTCACTGAACACAGAACTCACTAATTTGGTTAATCTAGCCAGTGAACCCCAGGGTTTCCCTGACTCCACCTCCCCAGCATGAGCCACAATGTCCAGTTTTACCACTTTCTTGGTCAATTTATTTATTAAATATATTTTATTTATTTATTTATTAGAAAGAGAGAGAGAAAGAGAGAATGAGCCCACCAGGGCCACTGCAAATGAACTCCAGATGCATGTGCCCCCTTGTGCATCTGGCTTACATTGGTCCTAGAGAGTTGAACAGGGATCCTTTGGCTTTGCAGGCAAACGCCTTAACCGCTAAACTATCTCTCCAGCCCTTGCTCAATTTATTCTTATTTGTTCACTTAGAATAAAAGTGGATTTCACCATGACATGCCACCACACACAGCATTTACATGAGTTCTTACCATGTTTGCACAGCAAGCACTGTACCAATGGAGCCACCCACCCAGTTCCCAGGATGTGTGTGTATTTGTATATGTGGGCATGTTTGTGAATGCAAGCAAGTGTGTGCATGTGTGCAGATGCCAGAGGACACCACCGGCTATCTACCTGTTTCTGAGACAGGCTGCCTTACTGGCCTGGAGCTCACTGAGAAGGCTAGACTGGCTGCCATCAAGCCTGGGGGATCCTTCTGTCTCCACCTCCCAGGGCTGATATGATAGGTGCAAGCTGCCACTTCCAGATTGTTTTCATGTTGGTTCTGGGGATCCAATTCAAGTCTTCGTGCTTGCAAGGCAAGCACCTGACTGCCTTCCTGTTATGGTTGAATATAAAATGCACCCAGCATAGGCTCAGGTATTTGAACACTTGGGCTTCAGCTGCTGGTGCTATTTGGGAAGGTTGTGGAACCTTTAGGAGATGGAGCCTTGCTGTAGGATGTGGACAGGCTTTGAGGTGGTATAGTCTGCCCCCACATCCTGTTAGTTCTTTGCTTCCTGCATGCTGATATGAGATATAACCAGTTCGCCTCCCTCTCCAAGGTCCATGCCTTTCTGGCCATGATGGACTTTGCCTTCTAAAACTGTAAGCCAAAATAAACTCTTTCCTCTCCTAAATTGCATTTGGTCAAATATTTGCTCAAAGCAATGAGAGCACAATTGATACACTCTCCACTCCATGCCTTTCTTTTTTTAACAAGAGTTCTTTCCTTTCCTCTCTTTCTCCTTCCCTTCTTTCTTCCCTTCTTCCCTCCCTCTCTCCCTCCTTTCCTCCCTTCTTTCCTTCCCTCTTTGCACCTTTGGTTTTAGTTTTTGAGGCAGAATCTCACTCTGTATCCCACTATCCTTGAACTCATGCTGAACGCCCTCCAGAGTACTGGGATTACAGGTGTAAGCCAATGTGTCCACCTTATAACCTTACGTTTTTCCTACGTTAACTAAACAAGTCAAGTTCAGACAAGGAACAAACCACAATCTGTGACTCAAGAATCTTTACAGGATAGATCACTGGCCTCTCTCTACCAGGCTCTGAGGTTTCTCTTTATTGGTTGAACACTCATTAAGTTAAAGGGTCTTTAAGAGCATCTTGTAAAATCCAAAACTTTAAATGTGAATTATATATTTTAATGAGAAATGAGATTTGATGATTCTGATCCCTCCCTGAGACTAAAACTTAAGATTCACATTGAAGGAGTCAGCAAACAGACCCTGGACAGGGAATTTGCCCAGATTTTGATGGCTGACTTGCAGACAAACTCGAATCACAGTCTGCCCAGAGATAACCAGCTGCCCCCTGACTCCCATCTTAGGCTGCACGAAGCCACTTGTTGACTTGCCACCTCTGGAAACCAAAATGACTCCAGAGAGGTTGTAGTTCCCATATCCTCACTTCTCCCTTCCAGTTTTGCAAATAGAACATCCCCATCTCCAACCTCAAAGCTAATAAAACCTCTTAACACCCGCCACCTAAATACACACTTGCTTCCAGGGTCCTAGTGCCGCTGGAACCAAGTCATCAAGCTCTCAGGCTCTCCACTCTAAACAAGGCCTGCTCTTTCCACTGAGATTCCTATCAGTCTCGTCCTTCCAAACTCGCCTCTGAAATTTTTCTTCCACAATTATTTATTTATTTAATTGTACTCACAGCCTTGTACATACCACTTTCCCACTGAAACACATTCTAAGCCAGATTCATTTTAAAAATATAACAATGAGGGCTGAAGATATGGCTTAGTGGCTAAGGCATTTGCGTGCAAAGCCAGAGGATCCCAGTTCAACTCTCCAGGACCCATGTAAGCCAGATACACAAGGGGGCACATGCATCTGGAGTTTGTTTACAGTGGCTTGGAAGCTCTGGTGTGCCCATTCTCTCTCTCTCTGCTTCTCTCTACCTCTCAAATAAATAAATAAAAATATAATATTATATATATATATATATATATATAGAGAGAGAGAGAGAGAGAGAGAGAGAGAGGGAGGGAGGGAGGGAGGGAGGGAGGGAGGGAGGGAGGGAGGGAGGGAGGAAGGGAGGGAGAGAGAGGGAGAGAGAGAGCAATGAAAGCTGGGCGTGGTGGCACACGCCTTTAATCCCAGCACTTGGGAGGCAGAGGTAGGAGGCTCACCATGAGTTCAAAGCCACCCTGAGACTACATAGTGAATTCCAGGTCAGCCTGAGCTACAGTGAGGCCCTGTCTCAAAAATAAACTTAAAAATAAATAAATAAAAACATAACAATGATACTATGTCTATTTCTAGAATACTGGAGCTTAATTTTTTATAATTGGATACAATGGAGCATGCCTGCAATTTCAATACTTGGGAAGCAGAGGCAGGAGGATTGTTTGAGTTTTAAAAATAACCTGGGCCACATAGTGTCTTTTTTGCCAGCCTGAGCTGTATAACAAAACCTTATTTCAAAATGCCAAAAAAGAAAACAACTTACTCATGGATTAGTTCCATGATTTTAAATTCTTAACTGCTCATTAACATGGTTACCTTGGCAACAGCTACATCAAATGATAGCTTTTACAATTCTGACCTACAGAGGACCTTGTTAAAGTAACTCAGCAGCATTAAATAAAAGCCACTAGGATTTTTATATGAAAACTGTCAACATGAAATACCTAATGTATAATTATCCTCTATTGAGTAGGCTTCTCTTGTGAATTGTGGTACAATGGCCAGATTTTTGATCTGATCATTTCTGAACCACATAAGGAAGGGTGCTGGTGATATTGACATATACAATTTAATCTTCTAGAAGTGTATTTACAATTTAAAAAATCCTTGTTGGGGGCTGGAGAGATGGCTTAGCGGTTAAGCGCTTGCCTATGAAGCCTAAGGACCCTGGTTCGAGGCTCAGTTCCCCAGGTCCCACGTTAGCCAGATGCACAAGGGAGCGCACGCGTCTGGAGTTCGTTTGCAGAGGCTGGAAGCCCTGGCGCACCCATTCTCTCTCTCTCCCTCTATCTGTCTTTCTCTCTGTGTCTGTCACTCTCAAATAAATAAATTAATTAATTAATTTAAAAAAAAATCCTTGTTAGTAAGTGTGGTGGTTTGATTCAGGTGTCTCCCATAAACTTAGTTGTTCTGAATGCTGGGTCCCCAGCTGATGGAGATTTAGGAACTAACACCTTCTGGAGGCAGTGTATTGTTGGTGGTGGGCTTATGGGTGTTATATCCAGTGTCACCTTGACAGTGTTTGGCACACTCTCCTATTGCTGTTGTCTACCTGATGTTGGCCAGGAGGTGATGTCCACCCTTCCACCCTCTGCTCATGCTTTCCCCTGCTATCATGGAGCTTCCCCTTGAGTCTGTAAGCCAAAATAAACCTGTTTTGTTGTTGTTGTTGCTGTTGTTGTTTTGTTTTGCCCACAAGCTGCTCGTGGTGGGGTGTTTTCTGCCAGCAATGCGAACCTGAATGCAACAGTATTTGTTTTTACTAATCACAGTTTGAGTTTTTAAAAAATTTTTTAAATATATTTATTTGGCCGGGCGTGGTAGCGCACACACCTTTAATCCCAGCACTCGGGAGGCAGAGGTAGGAGGATTGCCAAGAGTTCGAGGCCACCCTGAGATTACATAGTAAATTCCAGGTCAGCCTGAGCCAGAGTGAGACCCTACCTCGAAAAACCAAAAAGATAAAATATATATATATATATATATATATATATATATATATATATATATATATATATATATATATATTTGAGAGCAACACAGAGAGAGAATGGACGCGCCAAGGCCTCCAGCCATTGCAAACGAACTCCAGATGCGTGCGCCTCCTTGTGCATCTGGCTAACGTGGGACCTGGGGAACCGAGCCTTGAACCGGGGTCCTTAGGCTTCACAGGCAAGCGCTTAACCGCTAAGCCATCTCTGCAGCCCAGTGTTGAGTTTTTGAGATATGAAACACAATCCAACATCTTGAGAAGTTTTCAACTAGGTAAAAATCATTCTATTCATTCATTCATTGTGCCAGGTAATTTTCTAAGGGCAGAGGATGATAACAGGGCATCCACTGGGTAAAACATACCAAAACAAAAACAAAAACAAAAACAAAAACAAAAAACCCTTTACTTATGGGAATTTGAACTCTCATAGGGCTGAGCATGGTGGCATATGCCCAGCACTTGGGAGGTTGAGGTAGAAAGATCACTGTGAATTCGAGCTCAGCCTGGGGCTACAAACAAAGCAAAGCAAAACAAAACAAAACACCTCTAATAGGAAGAATGAGCACTTATCAGGTAATGAAAACTCATGTTTATTCAATTGTAAAATGTGTTCTTGAGAAAAACGACGCAGAGAAATGAAGTCGGAAGGTTCCTCCATACTGACTGGCCTTCACCGAGCCGGCAGGTGCTAGTCAGGCTACTGGGAGAGAATGGTCATAGATAGCATTACTCAGCTGTGGGCCTGGAGGGCAGCACTACACTCAGGCCTGGTAAAATGTGCCCACTGGTATAGCAGGGGCATGACTATGATGAAGTAACCAGCTAGTTCCTGATCGGCTCTGAGGCCACGGGAGGGCACTCCCGTTGGTGGTGTAGACCTGGTCAGAAGCCTGTGGCGGAGGAGCTCTGGCGCCCCGGTGGGGAAGATCCTGCTGTCGTTTTGCTAAATGAACCTTCTGTGCTTGTCAAGTTGCCTTCTTACTGTGTCTGTGCCCATAGACGAGTGCTGCTGCCAGCCTTTGGTCAGAGAAGCTTCTTTCAGTGGGCAGCAATAACTCCAGCAACTCATTAACTAGCCAGTCAAAGTGATGAGAGTAAGTGACAGCTGAATATTCAGTGATAAATGGAACAGCTATAGCGCCCACTGTAAGGCTCAGGGAACACTGAGTAAGAACAGACAGAGAACAGCAGGTGGAGGAGGGGTGGGGTGGTACCAAGTGCTGACTCCTGGGCACGATGCGGCCATTGCACTTGCGAACTCACGGCAGCTGTGACAACCTGCATAAAACCTGCATGAGACTGTGCTCATGGGCATTCTCTCATGGGGGTGGGGGGATGAGTTCAAGAAGCCTCACCCCTACCTGAGGATGTATAGATAGTGATGACTAGAAGCAGGAGAAACCATTTTCTTTTTCTTTCAATTGTTTATTTAAATTTTTTTTTATTGATAACTTCCATAATTATAAATAATATCCCATGGTAATGCCCTCCCTCCCTCCACTTTCCCCTTGAAACTCCACTCTCCATCATATTCCCTCTCCTGCTCAATCAGTCTCTCTTTTATTTTAATGTCATGATCTTTTCTTCCTATTATGATGCTCCTATGTAGGTAGTGTCTGGCACTGTGAGGTCATGGATATCCAGGCCATTTTGTGTCTGGAGGAGCATGTTGTAAGGAGTCCTACCCTTCCTTTGGCTCTTACATTCTTTCTGCCACCTCTTTCACAATGGACCCTGAGCCTCGGAAGATGTGATAGAGATACTTCAGTGCTGAGTACTCCTCTGTTACTTCTCAGTACCATAGTGCCTTCTGAATAATCCCAAGGTCACTGCCATCTGAAAAGAGAAGCATCTCTAACCAAAAGAGAGAATAGCATTAATATATAGGTAAGAACATTAACAGAAGTGCTTACTGGGCAGTTTGATAAGCACAGTATATACATTCAGCCAGACAGCAGCAGACATTACACCTCTAGGGCCCATGACTAACCCTGTTGTAGGTTTTCAGGATCAGGGATGTATTCCCTCCCATGGAGCAGGCCTCCAGTCCAATTAGAGAATGATTGGTTTCCAACCATAACAGACATGCCACTGTTGTACCCATTGTCTCCTTTGGCCTGGCTGGCCAAATAAAAGGCTTGCATTGTCCATTGTTAAGTATCTTTACTGGTGATCTCTCTCTCTCTCTCCTCTCTCTCTCTCTCTCTCCCATTGAACTGCATGCAGCATAACTGGTTCCAGCTTTCTGTCAACTGGTCTACATGGAGGAGGTTTTCAGCTCAGATCCAGCAGGATTTCTCAGTGACCTTGCAGCCCAAGTCTATGGAATCTCCAGCAATAGGGTCTTACCATCTATTCCTGGTGGGAAACCAAGGGCCTTGGCAATGGCCTGTAATGTTTTAGGACAACACCTCCCTGGCCAACAATTCACTGGAAGGTATCCCACCCCTGGCATTGAAAATTTTCTAGTAACAATCTATGGCTTCTGAGTGTTCAATTGTCCAAAAAGTAGATTTCCATGTGGCTTATTTATATTCTCTTAGATTTTGATGAGCCCTCCCTCCACCTTTCCTTTATTCAATCTCTTCCCCTGACCTCACTTAGGCCTTTTCACCCCCATTAATCTGTTCTTCTACTTACATATATACAATACCATCATATTAAGTCCCCCTTCCTCCCTTTCTATTCCCTTTTTATATCTTTCTATATCTTTTTATATAGCTTTTATATATTTATATATATATGTCTAGATTACTGGCCTCTGCTACTGAGTTTTATTCCTACTCATATAGAAGTCCAATCATTTGTAGCTATGATCCACATATGAGAGAGAACATATTATGTTTGGCTTTCTGGGCCTGGGTTACCTCACTAAGTATAATACTTTCCAGATTCATCCATTTTCCTGTAAATTTCACAACTTCATTTTTCTTTTTTTTAATTTTTATTAGCATTTTCCATGATTATAAAAAAATATCCCAAGGTAATTCCCTCCCTCCCCCTCCCATACTTTCCCCTTTGAAATTCCATTCTCCATCATATTACCTCCCCATCTCAATCATTGTACTTACATATATACAATACCAACCTATTAAGTACCCTCCTCCCTTCCTTTCTCTTCCCTTTATGTCTCCTTTTTAACTTACTGGCATCTGCTACTAAGTATTAACTTCATTTTTCTTTACTGCTGAGTAGAACTCCACTGTGTAAATGTGCCACATCTTCATTATCTACTCATCAGATGAGGGACATCTAGGCTGGTTCCATTTCCTAGCTGTTGTGAAGAGAGCAGCAATAAACATGGTTGAGTAAGTATCTGGAAGGTAGTGAGATGAGTCCTTGGGATATATGCCTAGGAGTGATATAATTGGGTCATATGGCAGATCTACATTTAGCTGACGAGAGACATTTTCTTCAGTGGTGGAACCACTGGTTTAAAGGAGCCACTGCTCCTATAATCAAACCCTCAGCATTTTCCTGTAAGCAACTCTAATGAAACTCATTGGATCATCAAAAATAATGAAAGATGCATTGGAACGTACCATCCAATTTGGGGACAGAACTTCCTTCCTCAGACAATGCTCTCTGGAAATGCCCTTACAGACAAGCCAGAGTGTGTCATCAATAGTCTGAACTAGCAGTGGACCCTGCAAGCTTCACACCTGGCCTACCAGGCCAAATGTGACAACTGGTGAAATGATAGCATGTCTGTTATGGGGGAAACAACTGGTCTCTGTTTGGATTTGTGGTCTGTTCTACATGAGGAAATCCAAGCCTGGTACTGAGAACCTAGTCAGAAGTGTATGGTTTGGAAGATCTTAGACACCAGAGGGAAGCTTCCACTGTTCTTTGGCTGAAATGAGAGATTATGCCTGTCAAAATGTCTTCTAGGGCTGGGGAGATGTCATGGCAGTTAAAGACACTTCCTTACAAAACCTGATGGCCCACATTCAATTTCCCAGTACCCATGTAAACCTAGACACAGGAAGTAGCACTTATGTCTGGAATTTGCTTGCAGTGACAGGAGGCCCTGGTGCACCCACGCTTTCTCTCATTATCTCTCTCTCAAATAAATACACATAGTTTTTACAGTTCTTCTAAATATAATGTGTATTCTCTTTGCTCCACATTGCTCTCACTCTTGGCTAGAGAATCTGCTATTTATAGATGACAGCAAATACCAGGGAGACTTACGACCCATTAGAATGACAAGAAAAGCAAGCTGACTGACTCACTGAGGTGAGTTATCTCTATCACACCTGCCAGGGCCCAGGAAACATTGCTGAGGATGCTGAGGAAGTGGTGTGTTAAGTATGAGTGCTGTTTACACTGCTAGCTTGAGAACCTCCTCCAGGGAGGTGGTGGTAGACACAGAAGAGACTTAAAACTCAAGAAAACAGAAAACTAGAGGCTGCCAAGAGCTCAACATTAAAGAAGACTGATCACACAACCTCTAAGGTTCAGGAAACATTGTGGAAGAGGAGGCAGAAAGAATGGAAGAGCAATGGGGTGAGAAGGTGTACTCTGAGGCATTGTCCCCCCCCCCCCCACAGAAACTGACTGGTTCATAATCCCACAGTGAATACTGATAATGCCACTGAGGAGGGCCTTAGAGGAATGGGGGTGGGAAAAGGGGACATAGAGTATAACCTGGGGCTGGATAGTTGACTTAGTGGTTAAGGCACTTGCCTACAAAGCCAAAGGACTCAGATTCTATTCCCCCGGACCCATGTAAGCCAGAGGCACAAGGTGGCACATGCATCTGGAGTTTGTTTACAGTGGCTGAAGGCCCTGGAGTGCCCATTCTTTACACCTCCCCCCGCCTCTTTCTATCTCTCAAATAAATAAAATAAAATGATTTTAAAAAGAGTATAGGGGGCCGGGCGTGGTGGCGCACGCCTTTAATCCCAGCACTTGGGAGGCAGAGGTGGGAGGATTGCCGTGAGTTCGAGGCTACCCTGAGACTCCATAGTGAATTCCAGGTCATCCTGGGCTACAGTGAAACCCTACCTTAAAAAACCAAAAAAAAAAAAAAAAAAAAAAAGGAGTATAGGAGGCTGGAGAGATGGCTTAGCAGTTGAAGCGCTTGTCTGTGAAGCCTAAGGACCCAGGTTCGACTCTCCAGAACGCACATAAGCCAGATGCACACAAGGCAGATGCATATGTGTCCGGAGTTAGTTTATAGTGGCAGGAGGCCCTGGCATGCCCATTCCCTTACCCTCTC
Organism: Jaculus jaculus; assembly: GCF_020740685.1. Taxonomy (NCBI): domain Eukaryota; kingdom Metazoa; phylum Chordata; class Mammalia; order Rodentia; family Dipodidae; genus Jaculus; species Jaculus jaculus. Next base: position 150,902,811 of record NC_059103.1, read on the forward strand.
TCTCTGTCATAAATAAATGGGAAAAAAAATTTTTTTAAAGGAGTATAGGGCTGGAGAGATGGCTTAGTGGTTAAGGTGCTTGCCTGCGAAACCAAAGGACCCAGGTTCGTTTCCCCAAGACCCACATAAGCTAGATGCACAAAGGAGCACTTGCATCTGGAGTTCATTTGCAGTGGCTGGAGGCCCTGGCATACCCATTTTCTCTCTCTCTCTCTCTCCCTCCCTCCCTCTCTCTTTCTCATATATATATATATGAGATATATATCTCTCTCATATATATATATATATATGTATTAAAGGAGTGTAGCCAGGCGTAGTGGCACATGCCTTTAATTCCAGCACTTGGGAGGCAGAGTTAGGAAGATCCCCGTGAGTTCAAGGACACCCCGAGACTACATAGTAAATTCCAGGTCAGCCTGGACTACAGTGAGACCCCACCTCGAAAAATAAAAAACAAAATAAAGGAGTATAACCTGATGGGAATATGACCAATTTACAATATGTTTATATATTAAAGTTCTTCACTGGGCATGGTGGTGCACACCTTTAACCCCAGCACTCAAGAGGCAGAAGTAAGAGAATCACTGTGAGTTCGAGGCCACCCTGAGACTATAGTGAATTCCAGGTCAGCCTGGACTAGACTCCAAAAAAAAAAGAAACAAAATAAACAAAGATTTGAAGGAGGTGAGGAAAGGAGACCTGTGGTTGCGTGAGGCAAGTATAAAAGCCCTTGGGGTGGAGGTGTGGCTGGTGGTGGAGGTAAGTGAGGCAGACCAGGAAGTTCACTTGTGGTAAAGAAAGTACTCACAAGAAAGGAATGCTTTGTATCACTAACCCATTAAAAACACTTTTACTTTAAGGACTTTTTTTTCTATTTTTTTTTTTTCATTTCTTTATTTTGAGAGCAACAAACAGAGAAAGAGGCAGATAGAGAGAGACAGAGATTGGGCATGCCAGGGCCTCCAGCCGCTGCAAATGAACTCCAGATGTGTGTGCCCCCTTGTGCATCTAGCTAACCTGGGTCCTGGGGAATTCGAGCCTTAAACCGGGGTCCTTAGGCTTCACAGGCAAGTGCTCAACCACTAACCCATCTCTCCAGCTCTCTTAAAAAAATTTTTATTATTATTTATTAGAGACAGAGTGAGAATGGGCACTCCAGGGCCTCTAGCCACTGCAAACGAACTACAGATGCTTACGCCACCATGTGCATCTGGCTTATGTGGGACCTGGAGAATTGAACCTGGGTCCTTAGGTTTCACAGGCATGTGCCTTAACCACTAAGCCATCTCTCCAGCCCCACTTTAAGGACTTTCACTGCATTTATAAACAATAGTGGTGACCTAACCAATGGCCATGTTCTTGTCCACAGCATGCCCGGGGCTTGGAAGACACTGAGTGGGAGGAACACTAAGACATATGAACATGAGCGTGGAGGCTACTTTGTCTGGGCGAAAAATCCCAGCTCAATGGTGAGGTGCTTTCCTTGAATACCCAAGGCTCCAGGTTCAATCCCCCATGTTACAAAAAAAACCAAACACCACCAAATCCCTGCTTTGCATTGGACGAGGACCTGAACTTCTCTTTGCTGTTTCTGTTTTTCGAGGTAGGGTTTCACTCTAACACAAGCTTTCTGGAATTCACTCTAGTTCCAGGCTGGCATTGAACTCACAGCAATCATCCTACCTCTGCCTCCCAAATGCTGGGATTAAAAGCCTGTGCTGGGCTGGAGGGATGGCTTAGTGGTTAAGGTGTTTGCCTGCAAAGCCAAAGGACCCAATTCCCCAAGATCCACATTAGCCAGATGCACAAGGGGGTGCATGCATTTGGAGTTCATTTGCAGTGACTGGAGGCCCTGGCATGCGCATTCTCGATCTCTCTCTCCCTCCCTCTTTTTTTGTCAAATGAATAAATAAATAAAATAAATTTTTTCTTTTTCAAATTCTTATTAGCAACTTCCATGATTATAAAACATACCCCATGATAATACCCTCCCTCCCCCCCACTTTCCTCTTTGAAATACCATTCTTTATCATATCCCCTCCCCATCTCAATCAGTCTCTTTTATTTTGATGTCATGGTCTTTTCCTCCTCTTATGATGATCTTGTGTAGGTAGTGTCAGGCACTGTGAGGTCATGGATATCCAGGCCATTTTGTGTCTGGGGAGAGCACGTTGTAAGGAGTCCTACCCTTCCTTTGGCTCTTACATTCTTTCTGCCACCTCTTCTGCATTAGACCCTGAGCCTTGGAAGGTGTGATAGAGATATTGCAGTACTGAGCACTCCAGTCACTTCTTTCCAGCAACATGATGCCTTCTGAGTCATCCCAAGGTCACTGCCATCTGAAAAGAGAAGATTCTCTACCAAAAGTGAGAGTAGCATTATTATAAGGGTATAAACATTAAGAGAAAGTGCTTACTGGGCAGTTTGATAAACATAGTATATACATTTAGCCAAACAGCAGCAGATGTTACTCCCCTAGGGCTCATGACTACCCCTGTTTTAAGTTTTCAGTATCAGAGATGTATTCCCTCACATGTAGCAGGCCTCCAGTCCAATTAGAGGACTGTTGGTTTCCACCATGACAGACATGCCACTATTGTACCCGTTGGCTCATTTGGCTGGCTGGCAAAATATAAGGCTTGTGTTGTCCACTGTTGAATATCTTCACTGGTGATTTCTCTCTCCCCCATTGACTTGCATGCAGAATGGCTTCTTCCAGCTTTCTGTCAGCTGGTTTACATGGAGGAGGTTATCAGCTCAGTTCCAGCAGGATTTCTCAGTATTCTTGCAGCCCAAGTATGTGGAGTCTTCAGCAATAGGGTCTTATCATCTATTCCTGGTGGGAAATCAAGGGCCTTGGCAATGGCCTATAATGTTTTGGGGGCATCAGGGACCTCCTTGGCCAACAACTCAGTGGAAGGTATCCCATCCCTGGCCCTGAAAATTTTCTAGCAACAATCTATGGCTCCTGAGTGTTCCTTTGTCCAAAAAAGTAGGATTCCATGTGCTTTATTTATATCCTCTTAGATAAAATAAAATATTTTTAAAAGTGTGTGCCACCATACCCATCCTAGACCTGGACTTCTCTATGCTTCAGTTTCCTACTTTAAAATGATGATAATCAGCTATGTGTGGTGGCTCACATCTATAGTCCCACCAGAGGTGGATCAGGAGTTCAAGGCCAGCTTTGGCAGTACAGTGAGTGTAGTGAGTTTGAGGCCAGTCTCGGCTATATGAGAGCCTGCTTCCAAAAACCAAAACACAAACAACAACAAAACAAACTGGTGGCAGCTGTGGAGTTAAACAAACAATACAATGTGTCTCTGAAGATTTTTTTTTTTTTTTTTTTTTTTTTGAGGCAGAATCCTACTCTAGCCCAGGCTGGCCTTGAACTTGCAGTAATCTTCCTCCTCATCCTGTAGAGGGCTGGGATTCCAGGTGAGCCCCCAGCCTGGCTTGTCTCTGGAAATTTTACATGATTGGACAGTATCATACATCTGTAATCCTGGCACTGGAGAAGCTGAGGCAGGAAGACCCCTTGAGTTTAGGAGTTCAAGACCAGTTTGAGCAACCAAATGAAAGGAAAGAAAGAGACAGAGACAGAAGGATGGAAGGAAAGGTTAATGTGCATACGAATCATTTTTTTTTGTTTTTTTTTTTTTTTTGTTGTTGTTTTTTGAGGTAGGGTCTCACTCTAGCCCAGGCTGACCTGGAATTCACTATGCAGTCTCAGGGTGGCCTCGAATTCACGGCAATCCTCCTACCTCTGCCTCCCAAATGCTGGGCGTGCGCCACCACGCCCAGCTACGAATCATTTTTAAATACAGGTTCAATGGTACCAAGGCTATGAAACTAAGGCACAGGTGTGTGTGTAGATAATATACTCCTTTCCATTAGGAAGGCTCTCAGTAACTGCTTCCCTGTCCTTGAGTTCATGTCTTTTTGGTCTCTTGTCCAGAATGGTGTTGAACTACCGATCTTCGTACCTCTCTCCACCTCCCAAGTGCACCCCCCCACCCCCGCACATTGTATGCTGATGCTGGGAATTGAACCCAGAGCTTTTGAATGCTAGCCAGGCGACTCACCAACTGAGACTCAGCCCCGGCCCCAAGTTCAAGTCTTCAAGCCCAAGTCCCTAGTCCTTGTTCACTGGGAGCCAGTAGCTAATTGCTGTATCCGATCACCAGACTGTGTAAGTAGTCAGTGGGGCCGAGGGAGCCCGCTTTTATTCGGATTTGTGGCACGTGGGCCAAATCACTATTCTGGGAACGTGGCGGTGGGGTTCTGAAATCCGAGATATGTTAGTCCAGCTTAATTGCATTAGAGCTAACGCAAGACCGCTGACTCTAAGTCGCTGCCTCTCGCACCAGACGAACAGCGCCCTCTGCTGCTCGAGGGCCGCAGATCCAAGCCCGGGGCTGCCGAGTCCTCATCACCCCGCCAAGACCGCTGTGTGTCTCGAAAAAGGGAAGGGTGGCCAAACTGAGAAAGTGAGTGTGGACTCCTCAGGTCAGTTTTGGCTCCCATAGCGAGAGAAGAGCATCCAAACCAGGCCTTTGATAGTCGCGGCCCTGCAGACCAGCTGGGGTAAAGCTCTCCCCCTCCCCCCGCCCGTTGCATCCTTTGTACGTGCAGTAAGTGATGCAGGATGTATGCATGCAGATACGTGAGCGTAAAACCCGACGTACTGGTTAACATAACCAACAGTGCAATGATGTATAGGTTCAAGACACTGAATGGAGCCTAGTGTGATGCACATGAAGCATCAGACGTTCATAAGCACAAGGAACCAGTGGTTCTGGAAGGAAAATGTGACCACATATAAATCAATGGCAAAAGGAAGCCAGAGACTATATTTTCAGATTCCCCACCTCCCCACCTCCCCCAGGTTGCTTCCCCAGGAATCAACTCTCAAGACCTGGACATTGTCTTCCTTCCTCAGGTCTTCATCCTTGGGCGCCGCACTAAAATATCACGGCAGCCAGGTGTAGTGGCGCAGGCCTTTGATCCTATCACCCGAGAGGCCGAGGTAGGACTAATATGAATTCGAGGCCAGCCTGAGCTAGAGTGAGTTCCAGATCAGCCTGGCCTAGATTCCCCAGTCCCCACGAAAGCTCATGCAATCTGGAGTTTGTTTTGCAGCGGCAAGAGGTCCTGGAGCAGTCTCTCTCTCTCTCTCTCTCTCTCTCTCTCTCTCTCTCTCTCTCGCACACACACACACACACACACACACACACACTAAATAACAAGTCACTGCACACACAATGAGAAAATGAAAGTTCTTTTTCCCAGAAAGGCTTTCACAGATATACTGGAGGCGCCTGAGGGAAATCTGCAGCAGGGGCCGACTGAACCTGTGACATACCTGCATGCAAACGATGTCCCTGCACTCTCCTGGGAAGAAGGAGTGTGGCCCGGGTGCTCAGGAGTCACCTACGAGCACTATACCGAGTCCCAGTGGTTGATTTTCATCATCGTCGTCGTGACTATTATTATTTTTCTAGGTTAGCAAACAAAGGACTAGGCTTCATGCATCACGGCCTCTTCATGTAGATGTCATGCTCGTTTTCATTCTCTCCTTGCCACCACTGCCGTCCCTGTGCCGCCTACTGCCCCCTCTTCACCTGTTCCCTTTCTTCCCTCTGACAGTTCCCAACTCCTGCTTTCTCATTCCCTTATCCTGCCTATTTCCTACTTCCCTTAAGAGCTCTTTCTTCCCTCTCCTGATCTCCTTCTCAGTTTTGTGACCTAAATACAGAAACTTATATGTATGTACATACATACAATTTAAAAATTTTTTAAATCTGTATTTATTTATCTGCAAGCAGAGACAGGTAGAGAGAAGGCAGAGAGAAAGAATGGGTAGCCAGGGCCTCCAGCCACCTCCATGAACTCCAGATGCATGGGCCACTTTATGCATCTGGCTTTACTTGAGTACTGGGGCATTGAACATGGATCTTCAGGCACTGCAGGCAAGTGCCTTAAGTACTGAGCCACCTCTCCAACCCCCAGTATTTTTTTCCCTTAAATATTTTATTGCCAGCCATGATTACACATACATTTAATCCCAGCACTCAGAAGGCAGAGGTAGGAGCATCACTATGAGTTCAGGCAGCCCTGAGACTACATAGTGAATTCCAGGCCAGCTTGAGCTACAGTTAAACCCTACCTCAAAAAACCAAAACCAAAACCAAAAACAAAAATTTATTTATTTACTTTTTTTTTTTTTTTTTTTTTTTAGATAGGGTCTTGCTGTAGCCCAGGCTGACCTGGATTCACTATGTAGTCTGGGGCTGGCCTCAAACTCACATTGCTCCCTCCTCCTGTCTATTTATTTACAATTTTAAACTCCCTTTTAATTGCTGTCCTGCTTTCTCAGCCTCTATGTGAGGGAGGATCTTCTAGGTTAAAAAAGTTTTGTTTTTACTGATTTGAGAGAGAGAATGGGTGCACCAGGGCCTGTAGCCACTGCAAACAAACTCCAGACACATGCACCACTTTGTGCGTCTGGCTTATGTGGTACTAGGGATTTGAACTTGGGTCCTTCCTTAGGCTTCTCAGGTAAGTGCCTTAACTGTGAAGCCATCTCTCCAGTCCTCTTCTAGGTTTTTTTTTTTAAATTTATTTGTGTTTATTTTTATTTATTATTTGAGAGCGACAGAGAGAGAGAGAGGGAGAGAGAATGGGCGCACCCGGTCCTCCAGCCACTACAAACGAATCCAGACGCTTGTGCCCCCTTGTGCATCTGGCTAACGTGGGACTTTTTAGGTAGGTCTTCCTCTAGCCCAGGCTGACTGGAATTCATTATTTAGTCTCAGGCTGGCCTTGGGCTCACAGCGATCCTTCTTTCTAGGCCTCCCAAGTGCTGATACTAAAGGCTTGCACCACAATGACCAGTCTTATTGACAATTTTAATATATTTTTTTAATTTTTTATTTATTTATTTGACAGCGACAGACACAAAGAGAAAGACAGGTAGAGGGAGAGAGAGAGAATGGGCGTGCCATGGCTTCCAGCCACTGCAAACGAACTCCAGATGCGTGCGCCCCCTTGTGCATCTGGCTAATGTGGGACCTGGGGAACCGAGCCTCGAACTGGGGTCCTTAGGCTTCACAGGCAAGCGCTTAACCACTAAGCCATCTCTCCAGCCCTTATTTACAATTTTAAATCTAGGTTCACATATGAAAGAAAACATGTAGCAGTTTTTCTGACTATGGTGTATTTTGCTTAACATCATGGTTTCATATTGCATCCATTTTTCTGCAATGACATGATTTTATTTTTATGGTTACATAAAATTTGTTCAGATAGTTATTAGCCTGCTGTCATCATTCACTGGGGCCAGGCTTTCCTTTTCTAATCAGTCCTTCATCAGGATTGTTCTAATTTTGTTTTTACTTCATTTATCTATTTATTTGGTTTTTCAAAGTAGGATCTTGCTCTAGCCCAGGCTGACTTGGAATTCAATATGTAATCCTCCTACCTCTGCCTACTGAATGGTGAAATTAAAGGCATGTGCTACTATGCTTAGCTTAATTTTTATTTATTTATTTGTATGTGTGTGCATGTATGGGTATACCATGTTTTTTTGCTGCTGCAAGTGAATGCCTGTCTGGCTTTATGTGGGTTGCTGGGGAATTGTATTCCAGGCCAACAGGCTTTGTAAGCCAATAACTTTAACCACTGAGCAATTTCCCAGCCTGCTAAGATTGTTCTTAGTATAAGGCCTCCTCCCTGTAGCCTTTGGTCCCTGGCAATGTTAACAGTCATCCTCACATATATTGTCTCCCTCTGTATGCTTTCCAGATTCTCCAGGGCACCAGGGGGTTGCCACAGCATCCCCTGCTGGCACAGTCTGGGCACCATCTGTCTGTAGGTCCCCAGTTCTAACAGAGGCCCTGCATGTCTCTTGAGCTAACCCTGTGTTTGATGGGACTTTTAATCAAGAGTTAAGAAATACAAAGTCTCAAATTAGACATGTTAGAGCAGTCCTGTTAGGATGCTAGGGTAGAATGATCAGGAGGAGTTGAAGGCAAGCCTGGGTTACAAAGCAAGATTGTGTCACTAACAAACAAACAAAAACAAGGAGTTCCCAAGCATTGGTTTTGGAGAGAGCTCTGCAAAGAGATGTCTGTTTCTTTCTGTCCTCCACAGCTGGGTTCACTAGGACAGTAAAAGTCCATGATATTGATGTTGAGATCCAAGGAAAGCTTCACAGAGGGGTGAAAAACGAAATGCAGCAGAAATACAGCGTTGAAATACAGCATTGAAAACCCAAGGATTCCTGCCAAGGACCGCTGTGAGGGAGGGTAGCCAGTAGGGGGGGCATGGCAATTCAGTAACCTCAGGGCGCTTTGCAGGGCTTAATGATTGACTGAATTGCGGGGCTGAGACTGAACCCAGGATCTGCATGTGTTAAGTATTCACCCCACCATTGAACTACACCTCCAGCCCCAGAATGATTTCTGAAAATTGTTCTTTAAGTATGAATATGCACACCTAATTCACTGTTTTCACTTATTCATACACACACACAATAAAAAAGAAACATCTCCCTATTTTTTTTCCCCAAACGTGGACGTTTTCAAGTTCCTCTTAGCTGTACTGTATATATTTGCATTTGGCATCTCTCATTGTTATTTGGAATTCAGTATCCCAAACCCTTGTCAGCTTTGCTCACTCTGAATTTCCACCAACATGTTGGTAATTGTGAAAATAAGACACCCTGACTGAAGAGGAAGTTGCTCTCTCCCTAAGTTGATAGACAACAGCCTCTTCTAACTTCCTGGCCATCTTTGCCCTTTTTGTGGTTGGTGTTTTCAAGGTAGGGTTTCACTCTAATCCAGGCTGACCTGGAATTCACTATGTAGTCTCAGGGTGGCCTCAAACTCATGGTGATCCTCCTAGCTCTTCCTCCTGAGTACTGGGATTAAAGGCATGTGCCACCATGCCCAGCTTTATAAACAATATATATTTTATTTATTTATTTGAGAGAGAGAGGGAAAGAAAGAGAGAGACAGACAGACAGACAGAGAGAAATAGGCTGATAGAGAGAGGGAATGGGCACACTAAGGCCTCTAGCCACTGCAAACAAATCCCAGATGCACCTGCCACATTGTACTTGGGCTTTGTGGACGCTGGGGAATCAAATCCAAGTTCTTAACTGCTGAGCCATCTCTCCAGCCCCACCTTTTCTTTCTACTGTAAATCACTGTAACCTGTTTTTTTTTTTTAATTTATTTATTTGAGAGTGACAGACACAGAGAGAAAGACAGATAGAGGGAGAGAGAGAGAATGGGCGTGCCAGGGCTTCCAGCCTCTGCAAACGAACTCCAGACGCGTGCGCCCCCTTGTGCATCTGGCTAATGTGGGACCTGGGGAGCCGAGCCTCGAACCAGGGTCCTTAGGCTTCACAGGCAAGCGCTTAACTGCTAAGCCATCTCTCCAGCCCTCACTGTAACCTTTAACAGGACCTACAAAAGATCAAATTTCCAACTACTTCTCACTAAAATTTCATGGTCTAAATTATTTTCACTGAAACTTTTTTCTTGCAGTCTTCACTCTTTTATATCTTCAAAAACAAGCTCTGCAGTGTACTTTTTTTTTTAGAGGTAGGGTCTCACTCTAGCCCAAGCTGACCTGGGATTCACTATGTAGTCCCAGGGTGGCCTCGAACTCACGGCGATCCACTTACCTCTGCCTCCCAAGTGCTGTGATTAAAGGCAGATGCCATCACACCCGGCTCACAGTGTACTTTCTACCACATTTAAAACACGTTCGTTTCTCTCCCTGGCTTTCCTGGGTCATACTGATCTGATCTCATCTATTTGTGTTACCTCATACTTTATGATAATCAGAAGGGAAAAAACACCGTAGAAGTGCCTTCACTCTTAACACACTGGAGACAGCCGTTTGCCTGAGCTGAAATTAACATCCCTTGGGTGGAAATCCGTTTCTCAGAGCATGGTGAAGCGCACCAGGACTGAGTCTTTAAACCTGCCTTCTCTGTAGAAGCCCAGCCGGCAATGTATGCACAGATGGAGAGCTTGGGGCGTCTGTGAGTGAAGAATTATCCAAATCCACCGCTGTGCGAGAGGCTGGCTCATAAGCTACAGCTTTCACAGTGGGGATTTGAACAATGAACAGTTTTTACACTCTATTGTATTTTAGCGTTTCTCATTAAGAGCTAATTAAATGCCTATTTCATAGCATGTCTACTTTTTCAAATATTTCAGAATTTCCCCAGATCCATATGCTGCTTATATGCTGAGTAAACAGGCAACTCAGAAGCAGCCACCACGGAGGATGGAAAGATGGTTCTGAAAATAATCTTGAATCCAGTGCATAACTGAAAGTGTACACAGCCCGTGGGTCTGTGGATAGTTCGAGGCTCAAAAGGAGGCATCAAATCTCAGTCTTCCCTTGCGTCATGATCACATTTCTAGTCACAATATGACATAGTATTACATTTACTCAAGTCTTTTCTTCTTATGGTGTTAAGGGCTAAAGCCAGGGCACTTACCTATCAGGTAAGCTCTCTAGCACTGAGATACACTGTAAAATCAAAAGTTAAGGAGGGGCTGGAGAGATGGATTAGCGGTTAAGGCACATGCCTGCAAAACCTAAAGACCCAGGTTCGATTATCCATGTAAGCCAGATGCACATGGTGGCACATGTGTCTGGAGTTTGTTTGTAGTGGCTAGCAGCCCATTCTCACACTTTCTTTCCCTCTCTCTCTGTTTCTAATAAATAAATAAAAATAAAATCTTTTTTAAAAAAATTAAAGAGGTATATGTGTGTGTGTGTGTACACCCCTATGATCCACAGGTAAGTAAGGAATATAATCAAACTGTTTTGTTTGTTTGTTTTTTGGTTTTTTGAGGTAGGGTCTTGCTCTAGCCCAGGCTGACCTGGAATTCACTATGTAGTCTCAGGGTGGCCTTGAACTCACTACCTCTCCTGCCTCTTAAGTGTTTGGATCAAAGGTGTGAGCCACTGCACCCAGCCTTAATAAAATTTTTTTTTGTTTTGTTTTGCTTTTTGTTTTTTGAGGTAGGGTCTCACTCTAGCTGACCTGGCTGACCTGGAATTCACTATGGAGTCTCAGGGTGGCCTCGAACTCACAGTGATCCTCCTACCTCTGCTTCCCAAGTGCTGGGATTAAAGGCGTGCACCACCACGCCCTGCTTCTAATAAAACTTTTTTTTTTTAATTTTTATTTATTTATTTGAGAGCGACAGACACAGAGAGAAAGACAGATAGAGGGAGAGAGAGAGAATGGGTGCGCCAGGGCTTCCAGCCTCTGCAAACGAACTCCAGACGCGTGCGCCCCCTTGTGCATCTGGCTAACGTGGGACCTGGGAACCGAGCCTCGAACCGGGGTCCTTAGGCTTCACAGGCAAGCGCTTAACCACTAAGCCATCTCTCCAGCCCTCTAATAAAACTTTTTAAAAGCAGTGTTAGGGAGTGAAACTAGAGACTTCACATATGCTAAGCAAGGGCTCTGCCACTGAGGTACATTCCAGCCTGGTTCTAACTTTTTTTATCTTTAGACAGGGTCTCTCTAACTTGCCCAGGCTGGCTTTGAACTCACTCTGTAGCCCAGGTGGGCCTTGAAGTAACAATCCTCCTGCCTCAGCCTCTGAGTAGTGGTGTTACAGGTCTGCATTACCTGATTTGGCTCTTACTGGGGCTTCTGATCAGTAATAAAAGTAACAGGGTATGCCATTGTTTACTGACATGCTGAAGCAAGCTAATCCCTCCCTTGCTCCTCCCAATCCCACGGGTCTCACTCTAGCTCAGGCTGACCTGGAGTTCACTATGTAGTCTCAGGGTGGCTTAGAACTCACGGTGATCCTCCTACCTCTGCCTCCCTAGTGCTGGGATTAAAGGTGCCACCATGCCTGCCTGCCTCCCTCTCTCTTTGTAAATAAATAAAGGAACCATGATGGGGCTGGGTGACATCCAGTGGATAAAGAGCCTGCAATACAGCATGAGGACCTGAGTTTGATCACCAGTTCCCACATAAAAATGTTGGGCGTGGTGGCAGGCACACCTGTAATCCCAGCGCTGGGGAGACGGAGATAGGAGGATCCCAGGGATATATTGGCTAGCCAATCTGGAATAATTGGTAGAAGTTTTGGGGCTCTGTCTTAAGACACTGTGTTAAAAAAAAGTGGACAGTGTTCCTAAGGATGACATCCTAGATGGTCTGTCCTCTGGCCATCACATACATGCATGTCCACACACACACTAATGTATATAAGAAGAGAACAGGGGACTGGAGAGATGGTTCAGTGGTTAAAGGCATTTGCTTGCAAAGCCTTTTGGGCTGGTGTTTGATTCCCCACATAAAGCCAAATGATCAAAGTGGCACATTTGTCTAGAGTTTATTTGCAGCAGCAAGAGGCCCCAGTATGCCCATTCTCTCTCTTAAATAAACATTTTTTTCAAAAAGATATCGATAATAAAATGACAGGGAGAAGTAAAAGCTATCGTCATTTGGAAACATTCTGACTGCGGAAGGACCCTGCGGAAGGAACTTCATAAGAAAGCATACATAGGAGTTAGAAGTCACCACACTCGCATGTCTCCATGCAGATGCAAACGCCAACTGATGCAAAGTCCACTCACAGGGAAAGTAAACAATGAGAGGCACTGTGTTGCACGCCTACAACCCCAGTCCTTGGGAGACGGAGACAGGAGGATCACTATGAGTTTACGGCCAGGGTGGGCCTCACAGTGAGATCATGTCTCAGAAACAGAGCAACACACACACACACACACACACACACACACACACCCCAAAAGCCTGGTGTGGCGCCTCACACCTTTAATTCCAGCACTCCAGAGGCTGAGGTAGGAGAAGTGCCATGAGTTCAAGGCCAGCCTAGTCTACAGAGTGAGATCTAGGTCAGCGTGGGCTACAATGAGACCCTGCCTCAACAAAAAATATCAGCAATAGCAACAAAGAAAATAGAGTAAAAACCCGAGGGAAGCCAGTCTAGAGGTGGAGGAATTGTAGCATTGGGAAAGAGGGGACTTGCACAATCTGAGAGCCTTGCAAAGGAAAGGTGTTTTCTGGGTGTCCTCTGCAGGCTCTGTTTCCCCTTACTAACATTTTCTAGATCGGTTTCCTCAAAGATGGAAGCATGACACAAACCTGTATGTTCCAGCGAATGCTGAGGTGGCTTCACACCTTTGAATACCCAATCTGGAGTCCACTGTAGTTATTTCATGGCTCCCGATAGGCTCTTTCTTGGCAATCCTAGGAGTCATTTCAAATTCCGTAAAAGCACACTGAATGGGGTTTTGCTTTTCAGAAGGGAAGCAGGCCATGGAGGTAGCAGGCAGGAAGCTGGGAGGGAAGAGGGAGCTGGTGGGGTCTGTCCTGGTCACTGTGCTGTCCCTGCGGCAGTGACGGACTCTGGGTCTGTGTGTTGCCTAGTGTATTTCCTTCCTGCTGGTTTCACTATCTTCAGACGACCCAGCTTTGAAAAGTTGGCTAGCAGCTGGATTTGTCAAATCAAGCAATTTCTCTTGTGATTCTATCACAAGTGTAGGATAAACCAACATTAAAAAAATTCTGACTGGGTGTGGTGGCACGCGCCTTTTATCCCAGCACTCTCGAGGCTCAGGTAGGAGGACCACTGTGAGTCCAAGACCAACTTGAGAGTACATAGTGAATTCCAGGTCAGCCTGGACTGGAGCGAGACCCTGCCCCCACCAAAAAAAATTTATTTATTTAATTGAGTATATGTGCTCCAGGACTTATTGCTGCTGTAAACGAATCCCAGACACCTAACTGGGTGGCTTGGGAATTGAACTCGTGCTGGCAGGCTTTGCAAGCAAGCACTTTTATCCACTGAGCCATCTTCCTAGCCCTGTGTTGTCATTTTTGCCGCCGCCTCCTCCTCCTCCTCCTCCTTCTTCTTCTTTTTCTTCTTATGAGACAGAGGGAGAGAGAAAAAGAGATTGGGCATGCCAGGGCCTCTAGGCTCTGCAAATGAACTCCACATGCATGCGTCACCTTGTGAATCTGGTTTACGTGAGACCTGGAGAATCGAACCTGAGTCCTTAGGCTTTACAGGCAAGTGCCTTAACTGCTAAGTCATCTCTCCAGCCCTGTGTTGTCATTTTTGATAGTGAAAATGACGGTAAATTCTTCGAGGCTTAGTTGGAACTGGCTCTGCTGCTCATAAGAACCTGCACTGGCTGATCATGGTGGCGCACGCCTTTAATCCCAGCACTCAGGAGGCAGAGGTAGGAGGATCGCCATGAGTTCAAGGCCACCCTGAGACTACAGAGTTAATTCCAGGTCAGCCTGGACCAGAGTGAGACCCTACCTCGAAAAACCAAACCAAACCAAACCAAACCAAAACAAAACAAAACAAAACAAAAAAACCCTGCACTGCTCTTGGAGGAGGAAAGCGGGGAGGGGAGAAGACGTGTCCCTTCAGCTTCCGCCAGACATCAGGACCACAGCCCGTGGCAGTGCTGTACCAAGGCCCTGAGAATGTGAGGACCCTCACTCTGATGGGCAGGGGGACCTGCATTAACTTCCGGCCTCTTCCTCCAACACCCCAACCTCCCCCCACCTCTGTAGATGCTCTCCCAGCTCCTCTTCCCAGCAGCCTGGAAATGAGCTTACTGGGAAATCTCTGTGTCCTTTAATGACAAGATTTGTGTAACAAAAGAAGTATAAAAGCGGGCTGGAGAGATGGCTTAGCGGTTAAGCGCTTGCCTGTGAAGCCTAAGGACCCCGGTTCGAGGCTCGGTTCCCCAGGTCCCACGTTAGCCAGATGCACAAGGGGGCGCATGTATCTGGAGTTCGTTTGCAGAGGCTGGAAGCCCTGGCGCGCCCATTCTCTCTCTCTCCCTCTATCTGTCTTTCTCTCTGTGTCTGTCGCTCTCAAATAAATAAATAAAAGTTAAAAAAAGAAGTATAAAAGCTTCTTGTGGGGGCTGAAGAGATGGCTTAGCAGTTAAGGTGCTTGCCTTTGAGGCCTAAGGACATAGGGTTGACTCTCCAGAACCCATGCAAGTCAGATTCACATGGTGGCACATGTGTCTGACGTTTGTTTGCAATGGCTAGGGGCCCTGGCATGCCCATTCTCTTTCTTTCATAAATAAAAAGAATAATAAAATATGTTTTAAAAACTTCTTGTTGGGTTGGAGAAATGGCTTAGCAGTTAAGGCATTTGCTTGCAAAGCCAAAGGATCCAGGTTCAATTCCCCAGGACCCACATAAGCCCAATGCACAAGGTGGCGCATGTGTCTGGAGTTCGTTTGCAGCAACTGAAGGCTCTGGTGCACCCATTCTTTCTCTATGTGCCTCTTTCTCTCTCTCTCTCTTCCTAAAAGAAATAATAAATTAAATAACTTAAAAAAGAATATAAACCTGGCATGGTGGCTCACGCCTTTAATCCCAGCAGAGGTAGGAGGATCGCCTTGAGTTCAAGGCCATCTTGAGACTACATAGTGAATTCCAGTTCAGCCTGAGCTAGAGTGAGACCCTACCTCGAAAACCCAAAATAAATAATAAAAAAAGAATGTGTGCCATGGATGTCAATTAGTTGGCAGAGTGCTTGAATAGTCCGTATGGATGGGCCTCCTCCATCGCAGCCTCCGCAGCCCCTCCCAGGAGCTTCCTGGAAGCAGGAACCTGGATGACGGCCTTTGGTCAGGTCACTTACCCATTGTTTCGAAGCTTGCTTGCATGTGGTCATGGGTCAGTAAATATTTACTAGACGAGTGAGGGTGAGGTGGACGCAGATGTGAGGCTTGGTAAGTGACTTTTCATGTGGAAGTGGCCAGACTGCACTTCTGCACAGGCCAAGCGAGTCAGCTGGGTCCTCTTAGTTCCAGCTAAGAAGACCTTTCTTCAACATCCCTCTACATTCTTCAACGTCTTACAAGAAGGCTGCGAACTATTGCCATCAGATGGTGTGAAGAGCTTAGCTTTAGGTCCACAGGTGTTTGGGGGCAGGGTGGCTGGATTATCTTGCTTTTGCTTCAGGTCATCCTGAATAAAATTCTCCAGCTGCAGTGACAGTAGGTGGCACTCTCTGCTAGAACACTGTCCTCCAGATTGTGGTGTTGCTGATAAATCACTGGACGGTAGTTAGTAATAACCGCACACGGTCCGCCGGCTGTTTTGCAATGTGTTCTCTTCTATCAGAATCCCACAAGCCACTTCCTTCTCTTGTTTCCTTACGCCGTTTAAGACCATTACCAAGGTTCTACTACCTTGCGTGTAGAGCTGGCTCTTTTCCTAGACGGGGCGGGGGCCTGGGGACGGGGCTCAGTGGTAGAGTTCTTGCTTAGCATGCACAAGGTCTTGAGTTCCATCACCAGCTCTGTTTTGAAAAACAAAAAGTACCTAGATGAGGAGGAAACAGAGAGAACTCCATAGTAACTTCTGTGCTTAAAGACCAGCCTTATCGGGCTGGAGAGATGGCTTAGCGGTTAAGCGCTTGCCTGTGAAGCCTAAGGACCCCGGTTCGAGGCTCGGTTCCCCAGGTCCCACGTTAGCCAGATGCACAAGGGGGCGCACGCGTCTGGAGTTCGTTTGCAGAGGCTGGAAGCCCTGGCGCGCCCATTCTCTCTCTCTCCCTCTATCTGTCTTTCTCTCTGTGTCTATCGCTCTCAAATAAATAAATAAATAAATAGATAAAAAAAGACCAGCCTTATCTTTTTTTTTTGAGGCAGGGTCTCCCTCTAACCCAGGCTGACCCAGGAATTCACTATGCAATCTCAGGCTGGCCTCGAACTCACCGTGATCCTCTTACCTCAGCCTTGCAAGTGCTGCTATTAAAGGTTTGTACCACCGTGTCTGCCCTAGGAGTGGGACCGAGGATTTGAAGCCTACGTCTGCTAATTATTGGCTGAACAAGTTTCTTCACACCCCCAACCCTCTAATTTTTTTTTCTGTAAAATGGGGATGATCACAGTACTCCTCTCACAGGATTGCTTCAGGATTAAATGGATAATTGTCTATAAAGTATGCTAACATTAAGTAAGAGTATTAGATGAGTATGAGCTATTTAATACTTTGTTAATGACTTAGCTTTCTCATGGACATGCTAGCATTTTTATTTTTAGCATATTTTACTTTATTTTATTGCATATCACCCCACCCATTTTAATATCCTAGAGTCAGACTAGGACATAATTAATTAATAGTAATTAACTATAATTTGACACCATTTGGCTAGGCATGGTGGCACACAACTTTAATCTCAGCAGTTGGGAGGCAGAGGTAGGAGGATCGCTGTTAGTTCGACGCCAGCCTGAGACTACATAGTGAATTCCAGGTGAGCCTGGGCTAGAGCGAGACCCTCCCTCAAAAAAAGAAAAAATGAAAGGAAGGAAGGAAGGAAGGAAGGAAGGAAGGAAGGAAGGAAGGAAGGAAGGAAGGAAGGAAGGAAGGGATAGTGCCAAATTATAATTGCTATTATTTGGTTTTTGTTTTTCAAGGTAGGGTCTCGCTCTAGTCCAGGCTGACCTGGAATCCACTATGTAGTCTCAGGGTGACCTCAAACACATGACAATCCTCCTTCCTCTCCCTCCCAAGTGCTGAGATTAAAGGCATGCGTCACCACACCTGGCCATCCTTTCTTAATGATGCACAAAATAGCTGTTTATCATAAAGTTATGGCATTCAGGCTTGATAAAATATTGCAATTATCAAGACAGGGTCTTACTAAGTAGTTCATGCTGGTCTTGAGCTTTTGATCCTCCTGGATACTGAGGGTACAGGAATGTGCACTCATCTGGCAAAATATTGCAATTATAAATGACATCATTTCTTTTTTGTGGTCCCTTCCTCTCAAGTTCAAATGTCCCCAATTAATAAAGAGGGTTGTGTGCAGAGCTCCTTTGCACCCGTGCAGAGCACAGCCTGGAGTGGCATAGGAGAAGGCCTCTGGAAGATCTGAGCAGCTTGTAGAAGCCTCGGAGAGTGAGTCTCAGTTGATCTTCACTCTTATCTCACCTGGAATTGCACACTCAGGCTCTGAGCAAGAGATTGGGAAGTGTAAGAAGTAAGCAACCTTCCGTAATGAAGGCTGGGCTCAGTCCAGTTTTATGTTCTGAAAAAGGCTTAAAACAACAGTTGGGTGGCCTTTCAGGAAAGTGTCCTCTTGAGTGGCTGAGTCACAGTTGGAGGGACTAGGTCTGGTACCCGCAGGCCTGGCCAAGCCACTGCTCTGATAAGGTCTGCGAGCAAAGACGTCCTCAGTCCCATGAGTACATTGGCTCACATGGGTCTCTGTGTGGAATGCGGTGGCTCAGCACTTCTCTCTCTCTCTCTCTCTCTCTCTCTCTCTCTCTCTCTCTCTCTCTCTCTCTCTCTGTGTGTGTGTGTGTGTGTGTGTGTTTTCTTATGCCTTCAACTTGGACTCTTCCTTCAGTGCAACTGAATTTGACTGGCTTAGCCACCCCTCCCTGCTAAAGCTCACTTAATCTACCTTCCACTTGGTGACTGTCCTTGAAGATGCCCAGACAGGAAGCTGGACTCCTTAAGAGGCTAGGATGGGGCTGGAGAGATGGCTTAGCACAGATTTGCTTCCCTAGGACCCACATAAACCAGATGCATGAGGCGACACACACATATGGAGTTCGTTTGCAGTGGCCGAAAGCCCTGGCACACCCTTTCTCTCTCTTTCTAGCTACCTCTTTCTCTCAAATAAATAATTAGAAATAAAATATTTTGAGCCAGGCGTGGTGGCGCACGCCTTTAATCCCAGCACTCGGGAGGCAGAGGTAGGAGGATTGCCATGAGTTCAAGGCCACGCTGAGATGACAGAGTGAATTCCAGGTCAGCCTGGACCAGAGTGAGACCCTACCTCGAAAAACCAAAACCAAAACAAACAAACAAACAAAATCTTTTAAAAAAGAGGCCAAGATGATCTATCTTCTGTGCCCTCTAGTACTCTAGTGATGCCCGTGCTTGTTTGGGATGCATGGAGCACCTCTTTATCTTCTTACCTGAATACCCCTCCAAGCCTCCTCTCCAGCTTTCTGCTCACCCAGCATCTGCTAACCACTCTTGACTTCCTTTTCTTACTTCTTCCTTGATCGCTTAGTATGTTTCTCCACATATCCTGGGTCAGTCCTTGTCCTGGGAATGCAGTTATGTTCTCCTTCCGGTTCACTCTCCTTTGCTCATGTTTCTGACACACCTTTAAACAGCCTATGACATGGGCATCTACTATGCATATAAAGAAATTGAGCCGGGTGTGGTGGCGCACGCCTTTAATCCCAGCACTCGGGAGGCAGAGGTAAGAGGATCGCCGTGAGTTCGAGGCTACCCTGAGACTCCATAGTGAATCCCAGTCAGCCTGGGCTAGAGTGAGACCCTACCTGGAAAAACAAAACAAAACAAAACAAAACAAAACAAAACAAAACAAAACAAAACAAAACAAGAAATTGAGACAAGGGGTTAAATAACTTCCTTATGGCAAATGGCAAAGATCATACTGTCTTGGACCCACTGGGATGGGATTTTCTCTGGAATTTGCCTGCTACTAGCTCCTTGGCCATGTGCTTCATTTCCCCCGCCCCCCCCCCCCCCCCCCCCCCCCGCAACACACACACTTCTCTGAGGATTCTATCCAACACAAAGAGTGGTGGGTCCTGGTCAACTCCAAACCTTAGTCACCTTCACGAGGGCTTACAGATCCTCACTTGCACCCACTCTTTGGTGAGTCCAGGGCTTGTTTCACCTCCACATGTGGCATCTTCTTCCTTAGTCGCGTCGGTCTGCCAACAAACACTTACCAGCACTGAGCACGGAAGTCATCGTGAACTCATTTGTGGTAGAGTAGGAGGATATAGTAACATCAAGAATTTTAAAAAATATATATTTGATTTTCCAGGCGTGGTGGCTCACGCTTTTAATCCCAGTACTTGGGAGGCAGAGATAGGAGGATTGCCATGAGTTCAAGGCCACCCTGAAACTACATAGTGAGTTCCAGGTCAGCTTTGGCTAGATTGAGACTCTACCTCGAAAAACATATATATATATATATATATATATATATATGTAATTTATTTACCAGAAGAGGAAGTAAGAAAGAAAGAGAGTATGGGCATTCCAGGGCTTCCAGCCATTGCAAATGAGCTCAGACGCATGCACCATTTTGTGCATCTAGCTTTACATGGATGATGGGGAATTGAACCTGGGTTGACAGGCTTTGCAAGAACCTCTGGCTTCTATGTTTTTTATACTATACCCTATATGGCTGGCCTTACACTTACCATATAGACCAGGCGGGCCTCAAATTTGTGGCAATCCTTCTGCCTCAGGGTGCTGGAATTAGAGGTTTGCACCACCATGCCTGGGCCCCCAAATTCTTTTAACAAAGCCAGATGTGATGGAACATGCCTGTCCCAGCCCTGGGTCGAGGCAGGGAGGATCACAAGTTCCAACCATCATAGTGAGACCCAAACTAAAAATAAATAGATAAAATAAAACCTTCGAAGAAGAAATTATGACATCCTATTAAAGACTGGGAAGGTGGTGGAGTGGCAGAGCACTTACCTAGCATGCACGAGGCCCTGCGTGCCATCCCTGGCACCTTAAAACTGAAGCAGAGGCTGGAGAGAGGGCTCAGTGGTTTAGTGCACTTCATGCGTGAGGGGGCCTGGAACTGCCCCAGTTCCAATCTCCAGATCCCACATAAGCAGCTGGGTGTGGCCATAACCCCAGTCCAACAGAGGAGCAAAGAGACCAAGGAGTCTCCCGGCCTTGCAGAAAAACAGCAAGACGTAGCATCATTAAGAGACTCTGGCTCAAATAGGAATGGTGGAGCAGCAATGGAAAGGGACGCCCGATGTTTGACATCCTGTTCCAGCCACCTCAGGGGAGCACCCTTCCCTCCCCTTGCCACAAGTGCATGGGGTGCTGCAAGGGCATACAGGTGTGCACACACACACACACACACACACACACTAAAATAAGAGAGAGCTAGGCCCTAAAGAATATGCTCGTATTTTTTTTTTTTTAACAGAGCAATAGAGTGAGTGGTAGTAGTTATATTTGCTTTTCTATTTTAAATTGTTATATTTTTATAGTTAGGATTCTTTCCAAACCTGAGGTCTGTGTGGAAGCCCCTTGGGTGTTCTGCCAGGAGACCACAGGAGCTGAAGCCCCAGTTCATAGCTGCAGGGTGGAGGGGACTTGTGAAACCTCAGACAAACACCCAGAGCCGCTCGTCACCCCCAGGTGTCTGCTGAGTCACCGCCAGCCTGCCCTCTCCCCGGGGCCTGGGGGAGGCTTCTCTTTACAGAAACTGTGGTCTGCACTGTCATACACTGCCCTGGAAAAGGTTGGGCTCTTCTAGAACTAGTTTCTCACAAGAATAAAAAGGGTCACGATCCAAAACCCTATTACCCTCCATTACTTCTCTAATCTCTGGAGGAAGAAAGCTGCAGACTAGGAATCCATGTAGATAACTGTATCACACGTGGGGAGGACCTTTGGAGGATGTGGGTATCACTTGCCTTGATGACTTACCTGCCAAGAGTGGGCTCCACATTTCCCCATCGTCTTGCAGCCTACCGGTCACCTCAGGTGGGGGCACCCTGCAGGACCACGTTTGCCTCACCCGCAAAGTATAGACCAGCACTGCCCAACTCCAAGGGCTGGACAGCCAGATGAATTCAGTCACACCCTGGTCAAATGAATAGATCCTAAGCAAAGGTTTTAAAGTATTCTTTCTGTACTTATTTCTTTTTTTAGGACAGCTCTGGGTCCGCCTGTCCAGGGTACGGCTAAAAAATGAAGATGGAGACAGCTGATGGGAGTCAGGCAGTAAACCAAGACCTTATGAAACTGGCTATTTATGATCATGTCACTGAAGAAACCCTGGATTAGTGGAGGAAAGAAACTGGTGTCCAGAGATGAAGCAGTCTGGCTGAAGAGGTCCCTCCAAATGCTCCTCCTTCCCCACCCTACAGTGCCCCTCAGTCCCAGTCTCTTTCTCTGCCCCCCTCACCCCCACCTATCCTGACTCCCTGCTCTCTGACCACAAAACTTCCACACAGCCATGGTTTGTTACTGAACAGAACATTCTGAAAGAACAAAACAAAGCCAGCTTCCAGATGGCATACTGTAAAATCACATCGAGAGCTGATAGCTGAGAGCGAGATTCAGGAGGGGTAGGAGGCCTCGTGGGTCGTCCTCGTGCAGAGAGAGGAGCGGCATGGGGGTCACTCAAGGCCTCTTCACGGTGTGGCTCTTGTTTTTTTTTTTTTTGTTTTGTTTTTGTCTTTTTTGAGGCAGAGTCTCACTCTAGCTCAGGCTGACCTAGAATTCACTCTTTAGTCTCAGGATGGCCTCCAACTCCTACCTCTGCCTCCAGAGTGCTGGGATTAAAGGTGTGCGCTGCCACACCCAGCTACAGTGTGGCACTTTTAACAGACTAAGAATTAGATGGAACAGAATGAGGACTTGGGGTGTCTCCCTGAGAGAGCAGGGATGGTGCCCTTCCTTCTCCCCACCTGCCTCTCTCCAGCTGAGACCCTATCAGGGGAGGTGCGGAGGTTCGGTGGAGGCAGAATTCTCCAGAGCTTTTATCTCTAGCCTTTCCACCCCTGTTAAAGAAGATGGCCTTGCTTTCAAGTTTAAACAATAAAGATAACCCAGTCACAAGAGAGCTATAATTCTCCCACCCACCGCCCTGCCCCTAGAGGGGGGGAAAAGCCCTGATGTTTCCAGGACCTTGCTTAAGTATGATTTCACTATAGAGACTTCTCCCCTATTTTGGGCCACTGTGGTGAGCTGACAATGATCATGACTTCCGTACTGGCCTCCACACCTCCCTATCTGTCCTTCCCTTCTACACTTGGTCCCCTTTGAAGCCAGGCCTGTGGCTTTTTGGCATCTGAGGTTTGTTGCATGTACTTGGCTAGGTACTGTTGAGTGAGTGGATGAGCTCGGCAGACCAAGAGCCATGATCAAGCCCGAGTTTAACATGGAGATGTTGCATGTAGAAAGCCCATGAGAAACTAAACTCTGGCATGCATGGTGGTGCATGCGTATAATCCTAGCACTGGGGGCGGGGAGACTGAGGCAGGAGAGTTATTAACATCTGGGCCAGCCTGAACTACATAGAGAGATCTTGTCTCAGTCTCTTTCTCCCTCTCTCTCTCCCTCTCTCTCACACACAGAGAAATCTGCTGCATTAATGTTTTCTCACCACGATCTGGAAGAAAAACACCATCTCCTGGCTTAGCGGTCAAGTGCTTGCCTATGAAGTCTAAGGATACCAGTTTGAGGCCCGATTCCCAGGACCCAGATGCACAAGGTGGCGCATGCAATTGGAGTTCACAGTAGCTGGAGGCCCTGATGAGTCCATTCTCTTTCTCTCTCTCTCTCTCTCTCTCTCTCTCTCTCTCTCTCTCTCTCTCTCTCTCTGTTGCTCTCAAATAAATTAAAAAAGAAACAAACTTAGAAGAACACCATCTCCACCTACTCTAAACAAAGCCATTTTTCCTTCCGCAGAGGCAGCGTGGCCGGAATCTCATGCTGCCTGTCAGGGGGAAGGCTATGCTTTCTCAAGACAGCACCTTTCTCAACGTCCTCAAGGCCACCTAGTCCTTCCACTGTCTTGGTCACTCTTAGAACCTGCTTCCCCTCTCTTCCTTCCAGACCAAGGGACAACACAATGTCTCATTTTTCCAGTAGAAGCTGTCCTTACCTTTTCAGAAAGAATGAAGAAGCAGAGGCCCTTTCACCTGCAGAGCTGGTGTCCGAGGATGGCCTATGCATTTGGAAAGGGGTCACAGAGACCATTAGGACGCAGAGGGAGGATGGCTGGGTGGGGGCAGCTACTCAGTGGCCTTTGGCTCAGGTGCTCCTGTGTCTGCCACTCACTTTCTTACTG
Source organism: Jaculus jaculus (assembly GCF_020740685.1). Lineage (NCBI taxonomy): Eukaryota > Metazoa > Chordata > Mammalia > Rodentia > Dipodidae > Jaculus > Jaculus jaculus. The sequence goes on from NC_059103.1 coordinate 150,926,702, forward strand.
CATTTTGTTTTAGTTTTTCGAGGTAGACTTACACTCTAGTTCAGGCTGACCTCAAGGTGGCCTCGAACTCATGGTGATCCTCCTACCTCTGCCTCCCGAGTGCTGGGATTAAAGGCGTGCGCCACCATGCCTGGCTGTCCTACTGCATTCTTTTTTTTTTTTTTAAATATATATATATATATATTTTATTGGCAACTTTTATACTTACAGACAAACCATGGTATTTCCCCTCCCCTCCCCTGCTTTCCCCTTCATCACTCTGTTCTCCATCATATCCCCTCCCTCTCTCCATTAGTCTCTCTTTTACTTTGATGTCATCATCTTTTCCTCCTGTTATGAGGGTCTTGCATAGGTATTGCACTGAGACGTCTTGGATATTGAGGCCAACTTCTGTCTGAACAGTTGTATGTAAGGAGTGGTACCCTTCCTTTGGCTCTTTCATTTTTCCTGCCACCTCTTCCACGATGGACCTTGAGCCCTGGAGGGTGTAATAGAGATGTTTCAGTGCTAGACACTCCTCTGTCACTTCTTCTCAGCACTATGTTGCCTTTTGGGTCATCACCATCTGAAAAGAGAAGCTTCTGTAACCAGAAATAAGATTAGCATTAATATATGAATATGAACATTGAGTGTAATGCATTTAGGGAAATTTGGTGAGATCAGTAGGTGCATTTATCCAGACAAGAGCAGGCTTTATTCCCCTAAGGTGCATGATCTCCCCTGCCATAGGCTTTTTATTAGGTTCTCAGTACCAGGCATGTATTCCCTCCCATCCAGTGGGTCTTCAGTCCAATTAGAGAGCATTTGGTTTCCCCCAGAGCAGACATGCCACTATTGCTCTCATTCAGTCATTTGGCCTGTCTAGCCAAACTTGAGGTTTCCAGTGTCCACTGTTTTCACCACTGATTACTTGTGTCTCCCATAAGGCTGCATAAAGTGCAGCTTTTTCCAGCTTTCAGTTGGCTGGGCTACAGGGAGAAGGTTTTATGCTCAGCAGCAACTTGATTTCTCAGTGACTTTGCAACTCAGGCATGTGAAGTCTTCAGCAATGGGGTCTTAGCATCTCTTTCTCACAGGAAACCAAGGGCCTTGGCAATAGCTTGTAATGTTTTGGAGGTAACAGGGATCTCCCTGGCCAACAATTCACTGGAAGGTATCCCATCCCTGGTACTGAAAATTTTCTAGTAACAATCTATGACTTCTGGATGTGCCATTATTCAGGAAAGTAGATTTTCACATTTCTTTTTTTTCTTTTCTTTCTTTTTTTTTTATAAATTTTTTTTAATTTAATTTATTAGTTTTCTTTTCAGTAAATACAGGCAGTTTGGTACCATTATTTAGGCTCATCTGTGATCTACCCCTCCCATTAGACCCTCCTTGTTATTGCATTCTTGATCCTCAGGCCTCCCCCAGCTGTTGCAAGCCATTTATTTACGAGTGCCACAAGTGAAATTGAGTGTGGCAACACATGCCTGTGACCCCAGGACTCAGGGGGTGAAGGATATCTAAGGTCACTCTTAGCTACATAGTGAGTTGGAGGCCAGTCTCAAAAACAGTGCCCCAAAGTGGAAAAACAGTAGCCCAACGCCAGGCTCATCCCATTCCCCAGCATTACTTGCTCAAACAGCAGCAGAGACTCGTGAGGTGAGATCTGGACAGCGCAGTGAGAGGCCTGCTTCAAAATGATTTCCATGTGCTTACCCAGTGTACCTTAGATACCTCCTCAATGAAGCAGGCCTCAGATTGAACAAGATGCCACGGAGCCTGGTGTGGAGGTGCCACCCGTAATCTCGGTACTAAGAGGATTGGCAAAAATGTAAGGCCAGCCTTGGCTATTAATGAGCTCAGATTAGCCAGGACTTCACAGAGAAGCCCTATCCCAAAGGACGGGGGTGTGTGGAGGAGAGCTGGAGAGATGACCCAGCAGTTAAGATGCTTTCCTGAAAAAGCTAACAACCAGAGTTCAGTTCCCCAGTACCCATATAAACCCAGATGCACAGGTCGGTGCGTGCCTCTGGAGTTTGTTTGTAGTGGCTGGAGGCCGTGAAGTGCCCATTCCCTCTCCTTTTCTCTCTCTCTCTCTCTCTCTCTTTGTGTGTGTGTGTGTCTTTGTGCGTGTGTGTGTCTCTCTCTCTTTTTCTCAAATAAGTAAATAAAAATTTAAAAATGGAAGAAAGAAAAGGCAGATGGAACCAAAAATGCTACCATAAATGTAATTTTTCCTTGCCCATCTAAACCTAGCTGATGACGTGGGACCAGTGGTTCCAGCCTGTTTCTCAGAGGTTTAAAAGCGGTAACGCGAGTAAGGGTGCAGCTCAGGGGGCCGGTGCCCGCCCGGCCTGCACAAAGCCCTGGCTAGCGTCGCCAGCACCGCCACAGCACAAATGAATAAGCAATGACGACGGGCGATGCTTATCCTAGCACACTTACAGTGAGATGGGAGGTGGAGCCATGAGAATTTTCCAGAAGGTAGTGGACCAGCTATGCTATTGAATGAAGAAATGAACACCAAGAGACCCTGCCTTAGACGGGGTGGAATGCAATCCCAGAAAGATATCCTGTGACCACCACATGTGTGCAATGGCATATACATACTTGCCCTCATATAGACATAAACACACACTTACATACGCACTAAAAAAAAAAAAAAAAAGAGTTCTTTGACTAAAACAAAACAAGAAACAGTTTTAACATGTTTTTTTGTTTATTAGCAAGCAGGGTGTAGGAAATGGGTGCACCGGGGCCTTTTGCTACCACGGACTCCAGACACATGCACCACTTTGTGCTCTGTGTGGACTGACCAAACCTAGGCCATCAGACTTTTCAAGCAAGCACCTTTAACCGCTGAGCCATCTCCCCAGCCCTTGACATGTTTTTGTAACTTGAGGGGTCCAGCCAGGAACAGCTGATGGGCTGGCATGCTCAGCCACCTGTGTTCTGCTTGTCTATGTGGCTTGTGGCAGTTTCTTCACCAGCTCAGCTCAGGGGACATCTCCTCAAGCAAGTTTCTCCTGGCCTCTCACCTCAAGTTGCAACTTGCTCTGCCTTCCTGCCTTTAATTTCTGGCTTGTTTGCCTGCTTTCTTTCTTTCTTTTTTTTTTCTCTCTCTCTCTCTTTCTTTCTTTCTTTCTTTTTTTTATTTTAGAGAGACAGAGAGAGAGAGAGAATTGGCTTACCAGGGCGTCAGCCACTGTAATTGAACTCCAGGTACTTGCACCACCTAGTGGGCATGTGCAACCTTGTGCTTGCCTCACCTTTGGGCATCTGGATTACTTGGCATCTGGAGAGATCTAACATGGGTCCTTAGGCTTCGCAGGCAAGTGCCTTAAGCACTAAGCCATCTCTCCAGCTCCATGCTTTCTTTTTTAAAGCACTTATTTTATTAACAGAAAGTGAAACATACTATAATACCTTACTTGTAGTCCTTTTGGGAATTGTCCATGTAGGCTGAAAACAGTTCTCTAAGGAGAGGAATTTTTCTGTTTTTCTCACAAACCTATTCACAATGTGTCACATGGTGCCTGGCATGGAATCAGACAGACAAGAACTCATGGGCTGGAGAGATGGCTTAGTGGTTAAGACACTTGCCTTTGAGGCCTATGGACCCAGGTTCAATTCTCCAGGTCCCATGTGAGCCAGATGCACAAGGAGGCACATGTGTCTGGAGTTCATTTGCAATGGCTAGAGGCCCTGGTGCAGCCATTATCTCTCTCTCTTTTTCTCCCCCTCTCTCTAGTCATAATATAAATAAATAAAAATAAAAAATTAAGAACTCATTTAATTCCTTCAAACACATATTTGTTTGGTGTCTTCCAAGCACCAGTTTCCATTGGGGCCTTGAGACTCGACAAGATGGAGTTTCTACTCTAGAGAGTCGCGTCCTGCGATAGGGTGGTGCTGGGACATTCTAGAGCCCTACTGGCCTGTCTTTGAAGGCATCCGAGAGGCATCCTCTCAGGCATTTTCAGTTTCCCTTGTCTTTCTCGGTCCACACCCTAAAGATTTTAAAGATGGGGCTAGAGCCCACTTTTGGAAGCTCTTACCTTTGTGAGACTAACTCTAATGTGCTAGGAGAGGTGACATTGAGAGGCGTGTGACTGCCAGTGCCTGGGGGACAGCAGATGTTGAAAGGGCAGGTGGGGGTGCAGGAATGGAGGCGCCCAGAGACACGTAGCCTCTTTCACAATCTGGCCTGGGGCTGATCCTGTGATCGGGTGTCTCAGTCAAGAATGTCCCCAGAATTCCAAAGCACTTTCAGAGGCTGCTTCCCTGTCCTATGTCCAATATGATTCAATGAAGTGAGTTTAAGAGCAGGAAGAGAGCAGGCTTATTAGAAGTTCTGCCACAGGAGAGGGGAAAGGGCGCAAGCATCCCAGGGTCGTTTTGGTTTTATATATATTACATATAGTTTAGCATAGTCTGGTTATCTAGCCCAGGCTGGCCTTAAACTATCAACCCTCCTGACTCTGCCTCTGGAGAGCTAGAATTCCAGGCCTGCAGACCACATCCAGTTGTGGTTTGTTTGTTTTGGTTATGTTTTTGTTGTTTTTCTATAAAATATCATAAAATATAGCAAAGAATAAGTATAAAGCACAGTGACTACCCATTTGTCAGTTACATGTCATTAAACTAGGTTTGGGGAGGATTTTTTTTTTTTGCTTGATCCGCATTGGGTCTAGGTTGTTTTGTTTGTTTGCTTTTGTATTTGTTTTTCTGAGACAATCTCATGCAGTTCAGGCTGGACTCAAAGTCACTGGGGCTAAAGATGAATTTGCACATCTGATCTTCCTGCCTCCACCTCTGCTGCCCCAATTCTGGGATTACAGGCTCTTGGCTTTATCTAGTTGTTGGCTTTTTGTGTGTTTAACAGTAGCATTGTACTTTATTTACCCCTTTAACTCTTTTTTTTTTTTTTTTTTTTGGTTTCTCAAGGTAGGGTTTCACTCTAGTCCAGGTTGACCTGGACTTCACTATGGCGCCTCAGGGTGGCCTCGAATTCACAGCGATCCTCCTACCTCTGCCTCCCAAAGTGCTGGGATTAAAGGTGTGTGCTACCACGCCTGGCTTTGTTTTTCTTTATTTTTTTTTAAACTTTTTATTTTATTTTATTTGTTTGAGGGTGGGGGCAGATATAGAGAGAGAGAGAGAATGGGTGCACGCGGGCCTTCAGCCAATGCAAATGAACTCTAGATGCATATGCTATCTGCTTACACGGATCCTGGGAACTTGGGAATTGAACCTGGGTCCTTTGGCTTCACAGGCTAAGCCATCTCTCCAGGCTTCTTTCTTTCTTCTCTCTTTTTTCTTTTCTTCTTCTTCTTTTTTTTTTTTGAGACTAGGTGTCACCCCTGCAGCTCAGACTGGCTTCAAACACTGATGTTTCTAATTCAGCCCCTGAGAGCGAAGGCTGTAGCCACTACCCAGTGCCTGTTAGGTTTGTGCAGCAGGAATAGTCATACGCAGTAATCCCAGCACTTGGGAAACAGAGGCAGGAGAGCTGTTACAAGTTCAAGGCCATTTGATCTACACAGTGAATACCAGACTAAGCCAGTACTGTCAAGACCCTCTTTAAAAAATAAAATCATACAATTGAGTAAGTAACAGCAAATATAAAATTAAAAGACAAGCCATAAGCCAGGACTTGTGCTGCATACCTGTGATCTCAGCAGAAGCAGGAGGGTCAGTTCAAGGCCATTCTTGGCTCCCTCTCTAGTTCAAGGACAGCCATGACACCCTGTTTCAAACAAAACAAAGACTGCAAACCACAAGGAGATTTTTTTTTTTTTCATGATGATTAAAGATTTTAAAAAATATTCTTGACAATATGTGGTGGCTTTGTAGTAAGGAGGCAGGGTAGAAAATCATGGGGACACGGGAGGAGAAAAGGAGTCTGGCTGAAGCCTCTCATTAGCAAAGAATCATGAACTCCAGCACAACTAACAACTTTTATTGTGAAGGTTGCTAACTGAGATAATATTTCTTCTATAGAGAGACATCTTATGTTAAAATAGCAATGATGGGGCTGGAGAGATGGCTCAGTAGTTAAGGCTCTTGCCTGAAAAGCCTAGTGACTCAGGTTTGATTCTCCTATACCCACCTAAAGTCAGATGCACAATGTGGAGCATGCATCTGAAGTTTGGAGGCCCTGGAGCACCCATTATCGCTGTCTGTCTCTCTTTTCTCTATCTCTCTCTGCTTGCAAATAAGTAAATAAAAATATTCAAAGGTCCAGGCATGATGGCACATGCCTTTAAGACCAAGGTAGGAGGAGATGCTATCTTAAAAGACAAAAAAAAAAAAAATTATTTTAAAACAGTGATGAAGCACACTTAAGGCCTAAGCACACATGACCTTGAAGGGTTATCTTATTTTTCTCCCAGACATTTTCTGGGAATTTCAAAAACAAGACCAAACTTTGTGTACAGTACAAACATCTTGCCTTCCCCTGTAACCCTTGTGACCTGGGTTTACCTTATCAGCTGTAATCCCTTCCAGGGCACCTCAGGAACACCCTATGATCTCACTTACCAAAAAAGAGAAGCTTCCTTTGAGGTGTAACTTCAGAAGTCACCAAAAGCCAAGGCCACTACAAAGCACTTAATCTTGACTCTTTTTTTTTTTTGTTGTTGTTGTTGTTTTTTAGGTAAGGTTTCTCTCTAGCCCAGGCTGACCTGGAATTCACTATGTAGACTCAGGGTGATCTTGAACTCAGTGATCCCCATACCTCTGCCTCTCAAGTGCTGGGATTAAAGGCCTGTGCCACCACACCCGGCCTGAGACTCTCTCTTTGAGAAGCCCCTACCTGTACATTCGGGTGTGCTTTGCTTGTTCTTTCCCTGAGCACCTTTCTTTCTCTTTCCCCCCCTGTTTGCAAATGTATAAATGCCTGTTGGGCTGGAGAGATGGCTTAGAGGTTAAGGCCTGTGAAGACTAAAGACCACTGTTGGAGGCTCGATTCCCCAGGACCCATGTTAGCCAGATGCACAAGGGGGCACACACATCTGGAGTTTGCCGTGGCTGGAGGCCCTGGCGCGCCCATTCTCTCTCTCTCTCTCTCTCTCTCTCTCTCTCTCTCTGCCTCTTTCTGTCTGTCGCTCTCAAATAAATAAATAAATAAATAAATAAATAAATAAATAAATGCCTGTCAATAACCTCCAATTCTGCTTTGTACTGGCATTAAAAATTTCTACGCCGGGGAGTCACGTGTCACCAGGGTGAGGGCTGTGGAGACGGATGTGGGAGAACCGTGAGGCATTAGCTGCTAGGAGCATAGCACCAGATATACCTATTTTAAAAAAAAAAAAATTAAAGCCGGGCGTGGTGGCGCACGCCTTTAATCCCAGCACTCAGGAGGCAGAGGTAGGAGGATCGCTGTGAGTTCAAGGCCACCCTGAGACTCCATAGTGAATTCCAGGTCAGCTGAGCTAGAGTGAGACCCTACCTCGAAAAACCAAACAAACAAAACAAAACAAAACAAAACAAAAATTTAAGGCTCAAGATGGAAAATCAAAAAGAAGATACTACTATCAAGAAGAATTCAGTTTTTGAACTCATATCCAGAAAAATTAGCCAACTTCCAGAACCAGAAAGGAATCTACTTGAGTATGGATCAACATACATTGGACTTAATGCTGCTCTCTGTGGCCTAATAGCAAACAGTCTTTTTCGGCGCATCCTGCATGTGACAGAGGCTCGAATAGCTGCTAGCTTACCAATGGCAGTCATCCCATTTTTGACAACAACTGTATCTTATCAAAGTTTTGTAAGTTTGCCTTTGAGCACAGGTGAGTTGAACTGTGAAACCTGTACCATGACAGGGAGTGGACTAGCTAGTTCGCTTGGTTATGGGCGGCCTATACGCTGTTCTTTTGGCTATACCTGTGAACGGTGGCCTTGCAGCCAGGTATGGATCAACCCCACTGCCAGACAAAGGAAACATCTTAAATTACTGGATTAGAGTTTCTAAGCCCGTCTTTAGAAAGATGTTATTTCCTATTTTACTTCAGACTGTGCTGGCAGCTTATCTTGGATCTAGACAGTATAAACTACTTGTAAAGGCCCTTCAGTTACCTGAACCTGGCCTCGAAATTCACTGATTATAAGCACGTGTATATACAAAAATAAAAAATGGTAAAAAAAAAAAAAAATTTCTACGCCGGGCGTGGTGGCGCATGCCTTTAATCCCAATACTCAGGAGGCAGAAGTAGGAGGATTGCGGAGAGTTCGAGGCCACCCTGAGACTCCATAGTGAATTCCAGGTCAGCCTGAGCTAGAGTGAGATCCTACCTCAAAAAAAAAAAAAAAAAAAAAAAAAATTCTATGAGAGGGTTGGAGAGATGGCTCAGCCATTAAGGTGCTTGCCTGCAAAGCCAAAGGACCCAGTTTCAATTCCTCAGGATTCAGGTACCATTAAAATTCTTCCCTGTGCCCAAGAATCTGGCTTTGTCTGAGTGGAGATCCCTGGAAAATAAACTCTAGAGTCTGCTGACAGCCCCAAAGAACTGTCTCCCCACCCTTGCTGCCCCTTTGGAATGGGAATGGGAAGCCTTCCAGGGTTTTCTCCTTACCTCTTCTTCCCTAGACCACAGACTACTCATAGCAAAAGTTCCAAGTCAGGGTGAGGCATGCGCAGGGCATGCCCTGTTTCCAATCTTCTGGGTAAAACTCAAACAAGATGGGACAAATTCTCATGGATTTGTATTTATTTATTTGCATAGAAAGCTTTCATGGTGTTTTTCAAAATTTATTTATTTATTTGAGAGAGAGAGAAAGAGAGAAAGGTGGAGAGAGAGAGAGAATGGGCATGCCAGGACCTCTAGCCACTGCAAACAAACTCCAGATGCATGTGTCACCTTATGCATCTGGAGTACCTGGATCCTGGGGAATTGAACCTGGGTCCTTTGGCTTTGCAAGCTAGCACCTTAACTGCTCAGCCATCTTTTCAGCCCTCTCATAGAAATTTTTAATGCCTTAATTTTGTACTCTTCCGAACTTTTTAGAAATCACAACAAAATGTTTTTATAACAGAAAAGGAATTTTTTCTTTAAAAAGCTTTAAACTTTTAAATTTACTTACAAGCAGAGGGGGGGCAAAAGAAAGAGAGAGAGAACGTGTGAGCCAGAGCCTCTTGCCACTGCAATCAAACTCCAGATGCATGCACCACTTTGTACATCTGGCTTTACGTGGGTACTGAGGAATTGAACCAGGGTCATTAGGTTTTGCAGGCAAGCACCTTAACCACTGAACCATCTCTTCAGTCCCCCCTTTTTTTCTTTTTTGAGTCAGGGTCTTTCTGTATGTTCTAGGCTGGTCTGGAACTTACCATGTAGCTAAACATGACTATGTTCTTGCAGTCCTCTTGCCTCAGTTCTCCCAAATGCTAACAGTATAGACATAAGCTACTGTACCTGGCCAATAATCTTTAATATACCAACTTTACAAGGGAAGTCTCAGAATCTCCATTAAATCTCCATTATTTATTTATTTGTGTGTGTGTATGTGTGTGTTGGGGAAGAGGGGTGGCGCCAGGATCTCTTACTCCTGCAAATGAAGTCAGATGCTTGTACTGCTTTAAAAGTTTTTTTAATTGAGAGTGGTGGCACACACCTTTAATCCCAGCACTCGGGAGGCAGAGGTAGGAGGATCGCTATGAGTTCAAGGCCACCTTGAGACTACAGAGTGAATTCCAGGTCAGCCTGGGCTAGAGTGAGTCCCTACCTCAAAAATCCAAACCAATAAAACCACTTTTTATTGATAATTTCTATAAGTATAGACAATAAACCATGATAATTCCCTCCCATTACCCCTACTGTCCCTCTCCCAAATTGACCCTCCATTGAGTCCCTTCTTTTTTCCAATTAGTCTCTCTTCTATTTTGATGTCATCATTTTTTTCCTCCTATTATGAAGGATTTTTGCACCATAATTTGAATGACTCCACATGGGTGCTGAGGAGTTGAACCCTAGGCTGGTAGGCTTTGCAAACAAGTGCTTTTTTGTTTTTAACCACTGAACCATTTCCCCAGCCAATGTCTCTATTTTAGCAGATCAAAAACCGTGCCTGGAAGAACTTTTGAAGGTCATGCGGCTGGCAAGTAAAGTGGGCTCTCCCTGTTCCATGGTTCAGCCAAACACAGATGGAAAATATTTGAAAAATAGTGCTTGTGGGCTGAAGAGATTGCTTAGTGGTTAAGGTACTTTCTGGTAAAGCCAAAGGACACAGGTTCGATTCCCCAGTACCCACATAAAACTGGATGCGTATGCATACTCTCTCTCTATGTATATCTCCTTCTTTCTTTCATAAATACATAAATAAATGAATAAATAAAACTTGTGCTTGTATTAAACACGTACAAACTTTTTGTTAGGTGTTATGTGTTATGAGAACATACCTGTGATCCAGTACTCAGGGACACTGAGACAGGAAGAGCTCAAAATCAGCCTGGTCTCTACAGTGAGACCCTATCTCTAAGAGGAAAAGTAGAGGACTGGACTATAGGAATGTGGCTGAGATGGCAGAGTGTTTGCCTAGTAACAACGCACCCCTACGTTCAATTCCCAGCACCACATAAACTGAGTGTGGTGATGCATACCTGTAATCTTAGCACTCAGGAGGTAGAGGCAGGAGGATCTGAAGTTCAAGATCATCCTAGGCTGTATGGAAAGTTTGAGGCCAGCCTGAGCTACATGAGACTTTGCTTTATCCTCTCTCCCAAATAAATAAGCCAGTGAATCAGTAAATAAAATACATGAATGTGTCAGACAAAGCAATATTGCTGTTAAGTCTGGTATTCATTCAGAGTCCTGTGGCTGGCAGTGGAAATATGAACAGGACTGGGATCAGTGGACACTGGCCTCTTCCTGTGAGGAAGGGGTGTTGGTGACAGGCAATACGATTAATTATTGGTCTCAGTTCTAATTGGTGTGCAGGGAGATCTGGCCTGTTCTTTTTTGGTGTTGTGCAGATAACCCTCCCATTTGATGTGGTAAGTGCTTAACAACAGGCTTTGAAATTTTCAGAATCCAAACAGGAATCCCGGGTCTGCTTACCATCAACTGAGTGATCTTAAACAATTACCCTTAGTGTACGTCTGCGTTTCTTCTTATCTGCAAAGTGGGGCTAATTCTGAGGTCATGGGGTTGTCAAATGGCTCACATCAGACAGTGAATGTCAAGTGCCTAGAACAAGGCCCCGTGCAGGCCCCCTTCACGAAGGATTAGCCCTTGTTATTCCATGGTGAGGATCACTTGACAGACAGGGCTGCTGAGACGCAGAAATTCAACTGCTTCCTGACTTGTAGATCCTCACATATCAGGCCCTTGGTACAGAGGTGAGCAGCACAGCCGAGCCAGATCCTGGTCTCCTGAGTTGCGTTTGCAGACGTGGAGACAGATGATACACAAAAGTAAGTGAACCATGGGCTGGGGAGATGGCGCAGAGGTCAAAGGCACTTGTTCGCAAAGCCTGACAGCCTGGGTTCCGTTTCTCAGGGTCCATATAAAAGCCAGATACACAGAGTGGCACATGCATTTGGAGTTCATTTGCAATGGCCCTGGTAAACCCAGACATTCTCTGTCTCTCTCAAATAAGTAAAAACTAAAAGCTTTTAGTTTTTATTTATTTATTTGCAAGGAAAGAGAGAGAATGGGGGACATGCTAGGGCCTCTGGCTTCTATAAACGAACTCCAGATGCCTGCACCACTTTGTGCATCTGGTTTTACATGGACCCTGGGGAATTGAACCCTGGGCGTTAGGCTTTGCAGGCAAGCACCTTCACCACTGAGCCATCTCTTCACCCTAGTTTTTTTTGTTAACTTTTTAAAGTTTATTTATTTATTAATTTTGTTTTTTCGAGGTAGGGTCCCACTCTGGTCCAGGCTGACCTGGACTTAACTATGTAGTCTCAGGGTGGTTTCCAACTCACAGCGATCCTCCTACCTCTGCCTCCCGAGTGCTGGGATTAAAGGTGTGTGTCACCATGCCCAGCATTTTTTAACCTTTTAAATTGATGTCTTCCATAATTATAGGCAATAAACCATGGTAATTCCATCCCTTTCCTCACCTTCCCCTTCACAAATCCACTCTCTGTCATATCCCCTCTCCTTCTCAAGTAGTCTCTCTTTTATTTTGATGTCATCATCTTTTCCTCCTATTATGAGGGTCTTGTGTACTTGTACTAGGCACTCTGAGGTCATGGATATTCAGGCCAATTTGTGTCTGGAAGATTGCATTTTAAGCAGTCCTACCCATCCTTTGGCTCTTACATTCTTTCTGTCTCCTCTTCCGCAATGGACCCTGAGCCTTGGAAGGTGTGATAGAGATGTTTCAATGCTAAACACTCCCCTGTCACTTCTTTTTAGCACTATGGTGCCTTTTGGGTCATCCCAATGACCACTGCCATCTGAAAAGAGAAGCTTCTCTAACCAAAATGATGGTGGTATTAATATATGGTCTGAACATTAAGAAAAGTGTTTACAAGGCAGTTTGGTGAGTATAATATATGTATCCAGCCAGACACCAGCAGGCATTATACCCCCTAGGGCTCATGATCTCCCTCACCATAGGCTTTGACTAAATTTTCAGTACCAGGTTTGTATTTCCTCCTACACAGTGAGCCTCCAGTCCAATCAGAGAGTGGTTGGTTTCCCCCAATAACAGACATGCCACTATTGTACCAGTTGGGTCATTTGGCCTGGCTGTCCACACTTAAGGCCCACAGTGTCCACTGCTGTTTATCACTGCTGGTGGCCTCTCTCCCATAGGGCTGCATACAGTATAGCTTTTTCCAGCTTTCTGTCATTGGTCTATAGGGAGGAGGTTTTCAGATCAGCCTCACCTCAATTTTTCAGTGATCTTGCAGCCCAGGTATATGGAATCTTCAGCAATAGGGTTTTACCATCTATTCCTGGTGTGAAACCAAGAGCCTTGGCAATAGTCTGTAATGTTTTGGGGGCATTAGAGACCTCCCTGGCTAACAACTCACTGGAAGGTATCCCATCTCTGGCATTGAAATTCTTCTACTAACAATCTATGACTTCCAGTATGCCATTATCCAAAAAGTACATTTTCGTATGGCTTATTCATACTTTCTTAGATTTTGATTAGCCCTTCTCCCCACCTTTCTTTTACTCAATCTCTTTTCCTGACCTCACTTAGGCCATTCCACCCCCAGTAACCTGTTTAGCTACTTACATATAGTCCTCTCTCTCTCCTCTCTCCTTTACTTCTGCAACTGATTTTTACTCCAACTTACATATAACTCTAAACATTTGTAACTAGGATCCATATATGAGAGAGAACATGCAGCGTTTGGCTTCCTGGGCCTGAGTTACTTCACTTAGTATAAGCCTTTCCAGGTCTATCCATTTCCCTGCAAATTTCATTTTTTTTTTTAAACCACTGAATAGAACTCCATTGTATAAATGTACCACAACTTCATTATCCATTCATCAGTTGAGGGACATTGTGGTGGTTTGATTCAGGTGTCCCCCATAAACTTAGGTGGTATGAATGCTAGGTTCCCAGCTGATGGAGATTTGGGGATTAACGTCTCCTGGAGGCAGTGTATTGTTGGGGGCGGGCTTATGGGTGTTACAGCCAGTTTCCCCTTGCCAGTGTTTGGCATACTTTCCTGTTGCTATTGTCTGCCTGATGTTGGCCAGGAGGTGATGTCCATCCTCTGCTCATGCCATCATTTTCCCGGCCATCATGGAGCTTCCCCCTCAAGCCTGTAAGCCAAAATAAACCTATTTTTTCCCACAAGTTACTCTTGATTGGGTGATTTCTACCAGCAATGTGAATCTGACTGCAACAAGAAAGTGATACTGAGGAGTGGGATTGCTGCTAGACACCTGACTGTGTGGCTTTGGCCTTTTGGAGCTTATTTTCAAGAGGAATGTGGAAGGATTTGAAACCTTGGCCTAGGAGATGCCTTGCAGTGCAGTAAGTACAGCTTGATAGACTATTCTGGTCAGAGTTGAAAACCTGAATGCAATAAGAATTATGGACTAGGATGTTTGCCTTATGAGGGTGAGAAAGAGCTTTGCCTGGACTGGGCTAGCAGTTTGTGTGAGAGTTTGCTGTTATGCCCAGGTCCTGAGAACTTGTGCAGGGTTGAACTGCATAGAAATAGACTGATATAAGCAGAGGGATATGGCACAGAAAGAAATGTTTGGGCCCAAACTGCTGCCTGTTCAGCTGCAATTGAGAGATTACAACCTTTGAGATTGGGCCAGTTGAACGGCACTGGGGCAACAGGAATAAGGAAGACTCTTTTCAAGGGGTCTGAGTGCTCAAGGAGTGTCCTGTTCTTCAACGTCTGCTTTATTCCCCCCACCCCTGAATTAACAAACTGGCACCCTACCTGGTATTGTGGAGTATAAGAAATGCAGGAAAGAGAGGGTCATTGAGTTTGCAACACAGTCTTCTGTTTTGGAAATGGCCATGGGCAGTGTGAAGCAGGTTTGCCGGTTGCCTGCATGGAGACCCCATGGGACCATGAGGATGAACTGTGGATTGCAGTGGAAACCCAATGGAGATGCCGGAACCACGAGATGGCTACTAAGGAAAGCTGCCGGCCCCGGATGAAGTTTTCCAGGACTGTGAGTAGCCTAGCTGGAGGGACAGACTTGGAACTCCAGAGGCTGGCTGCTGGTTAGAATTATTGGACTTGGAGATTTGTCACTGGCTAGAGTCATTGGATTTGGAGCTATAGAGTTTGATGTTTGCCCTGGTTCTTTTAAATCTTATATCGGCTGAATTATTTCTTTGCTATGCCCAAAGCCATCTTTTGTGGTGTGAATGTTTATTCTGTGCCATTATGGGTTTGGGGGTATTTTTCGGTATTAAGGGTCAATTAAAAGACTTTGGACTATGGGGATGTATGAACATCATTGGAATTGATAAAAACTATGGAGATTTTGAAGTTGGACTGAATGCATTGCATTTTACTTCATGTATGGTTGTCAGTTTATGGGGACCAGGGGGCGGTTGTGGTGGTTTGATTCAGGTATCCCCCATAAACTTAAGTGTTCTGAATGCTAGGTTCCCAGCTGATGGAGACTTAGGAATTAATGCCTCCTGGAGGGAGTGTATTATTGGGGGCGGGCTTATGGGTGTTATAGCCAGTTTCCCCATGCCAGTGTTTGGCACACTCTCCTGTTGCTATTGCCCACCTTATGCTGGCTAGGGGGTGATGTCTATCCTCTGCTCATGCCATTATTTTCCCTGCCTTCATGGAGCTTCCCCCTTGAGCCTGTAAGCCAAAATAAACCTCTTTTTTCCCACAAGCTGCTCTTGGTTGGGTGATTTCTACCAGCAATGTGAACCTGACTGCAACAGACATCTAAGCTGGTTTTATTTCCTAGCTATTGTGAATAGAATGGCACTAAACATGGTTGAGCAAGCATCTGTAAGGTAGTGAGAAGAGTCCCTAGGATACATGCCTAGGAATGGTAGAGATCAGTCATATGATAAATCAATTTTTAGCTGTCTCTGGGACCTCCACACTGATTTCCACAATGGCTGTACCAGTTTACATTCCCACCAACAGTTTAGAAGTTGTCCTCTTTTTCTACATCCTCACCAGCATTTATTGCCATTTGTTTTCTTGATAGCCATTCTGACAGGAGTGAGATGAAATCTCAAAGTGGTTTTAATTTGCATTTCCCTAATGGCTAAGGATGTGGAACAACTCTTTAAATGTTTATATGCCATCTGTATTTCTTCCTTTGAGAAATCTGTTTTTAGTTCCATAGTCCCTCCCCACCCCCCAACCTCCTTTTTTGTTTTTAGAGGTAGGGGCTCACTCTAGCCCAGGCTGACCTGGAATTCACTATGGAGTCTCAGGGTGGCCTTGAACTCACAGCAACCCTCCCACCTCTGCCTCCCAAGTGCTGTGACTAAAGGCATGTACCACCGCACCTGGTCCCTTAGCCCATTTAATTTTTTTTTTAATTTTATTGACAACTTCTATACTAAAGACAATAAACCTTGATAATTCCCTCCCCTGTTGGGCCTTGACAGGCCCGGATGTGAGGCCTAGTGGGACTTCCTGAGCCTGGCTAAAGTTTGGGGAACTGCCTGCGCCCAGCTATGGCTCAGCAGGGGGCCAAATGGCCTCTGGCCTGCCACTTCTGCACAGGAAGTTAAGAGTCCCTGCTCGTGCTTAGAACCAATCATCTCAAAGGTCACAGTGTGCTATTGGCCCTTACAGCTCACCCCACCCTAAATTCTCCGCCTTTGTTCTCAACACTATATAAACACCCGCCTGTAACAATCAAGTGAGTTCCTGCTTCGAAAAGACTCCCGACTCAGTGTGCTTTTTCTCCAATGGCCAGGAGAGGATGCTGGGTCGTCCTTCCATCGCTCATCATCCCCTCAACCCCTAGGGAGGAACCAGCAGGCCTGGTCCTTCCCTCGGCACTACCTGGCCCCACCATGCGGCCGGCACTCCCCCACTTTCATCTTCACAACTCCACTCTCCGTCACATCCCCACCCTCTCTCCATTGATCCCTCTTTCATTTTGATGTCATCTTCTTTTTCTTCTATTATGAGGGTCTGGTGAAGGTATTGCTAGGCACTGCGAGGTCACGGTATCATAACCGTCTGGACAGTTGCATTGTAAGGAGTGGTTCCCTTTCTTTGGGTCTTACATTCTTTCTGCCACCTCTTCCGCAATGGATCGTGAGCCTTGGAGGGTGTGATAGAGACGTTTCAGTGCTGAGAACTCCTCCGTCACTGCTTCTCAGCACTATGTTGCCTTTTGGGTCATCCCAGTGGTAGCTGCCATCTGAAAAGAGAAGCATCTCTAACCAAAAGTGAGAGTAGCATTAATAGATAAATATGAACATTAAGTGTGGTGCTTACAGGGCAGTTTGGTGAGCATAATATATGCATTTAGCCAGACGAGAGCAGTCTTTATACCCCTAAGACTCATGACCTCCCCTGCCATAGACTTTTGATTAAGTTTTCAGTACCAGGCATGTATTCCCTCCCATAGAGCAGGCCTCCGGTCCAGTTAGAGAGCAGTTGGTTTCCCTTAGAGCAGACATGCCACTGTTGCACCCATTTGGTTATTTGGCTTGGCTGGCCAAACTTGAGGCTTCCGGTGTCCACTGTTTTCACTGCTGATGTCTCCCATAGGGCTGCATGCAGTGCAGCTTTTTCCAGCTTTCAGTTGGCTGGTCTACAAAGAGAAGGTTTTCAGCTCAGCATCAGCTTTATTTCTCAGTGACCTTGCGCCCAAGCATGTGAAGTCTTCAGCAATAGGGTCTTATCATTGGTTTCTGCCTTGGCAATAGCCTGTAATGTTTTGTAGGCAACAGGGCCCTCCCTGGCCAACAACTCACTGGAAGGTATCCCATCCCTGGCACTGAAAATTTTCTAGTAGCAATCTGTGGCTTCTGGATGTGCATTATCCAAAACATAGGCTTTCATATGTCTTATTCAGAATATTTTGAACTTTGATTGACCTTACCTTCTCTTACTCAATCTCTTCCCCTGACCTCACTTAGGCCATTCCACTCCCTGTAATCTGTCATTCTACTTACATATATACAATACCATCCCCTAAAATTCTTCCCTCTCCTCCCTCACTTGTAGCCTTTTCTAGCTTACTGGCCTCTGCTAACGATTTTTGGTTCTAGCTCATACACAAGTCTACACATTTGTAGCTAGGACCCACATACGGGAAAGAACATGTGACATTTGCCTCTCTGGGCCTGGGCTACCTCACTTAGTATAGTCCTTTCCAGATCCATCAATTTACCTGCACATTTCATTTTTCTTTACTGCTGAATAGAATTCCATTGTGTAGATGTACCACATCTTTATTATCCACTCATCTATGGATGGACATCTAGGCTGGTTCCATTTCCTAGCTATCATGAATAGAGCAGTAATAAGCATGGTTGTGCAAGTATCTCTAAGGTAGTGAGAAGAGGCATTAGGATATATGCCTAGAAGTGCTATAGCTGGAATTTTAGCTGTCTCAAGAACCTCCACACTGATTTCCACAATGGCTATACCAGACTACATTCCCACCAATAGTATAAAAGGGTTCCCTTTTTCCGCATCCTTGCCAACATTTATTGTCATTTATTTTCTTGATGATAGCCATTCTGACATGAGTGAGATGGAATCTCAAAGTACATTTAATTTGCATTTCCCTGATGACTAAGGATGTAGAACACTTTTTTAGATGCTTATATGCCATCTGTATTTCTTCCTTTGAGAACTCTCTATTTAGTTCCATAGCCCCCTTTATTTTTTGCTTATTTTTATTTATTTATGTGAGAGACATATACACACAGAGAGAATGGTTGCATCAGGGCCTCTAGCCACTGCAAACGAACTCCAGATGCATATGCCACCTTGTGCATCTGGCTTACATGGGTACTGGGGAATTGACCCTTGAACCAGTGTCCTTAGGCTTCACAGACAAGTCCTTAACCTCTAAGCCATCTTCCAGCCCCCCATAGCCCATTTTTTAATTGGGTTGTTTAATTTCTTACTATTTAGTTTTTTGAGTTCTTTGTATATCCTGTATATTAATCCTCTGTCACATGTATAGCTGGCAAAGATTTTCTCCCATTCTTTAGGTTGTTTCTTTGCTCTATTCACAGTGTCCTTTGCCTAACAAAAGCTTTGTAATTTTCATGAGGTCCCAGTGGTTGATTAGTGGTCTTATTTCCTAAGCAACTGGGGTTATATTCAGAACGTTGTTGCCTATGCCAATATGTTGAAGGGTTTCCCCTATAAAATGTTTCCTCTATCAGTTTTAGAGTTTTAGGTCTGATATCAAGGCCTTTGATCCATTTGGACTTGATTCTTGTGCATGGAGAGAGATAAGGATCTATTTTCATCCTTATAAATATCGATATCCAGTTTTTCCAGCACCATTTGTTAAAGAGACTGTCTTTTCTCAAATGAATATTTTTGGCATGTTTATAGAAAAGCAGATGGCTGTAGCTGCCTGGACTTACATCTGGGTCCTCTGTTCTGTTCCATTGATCTGTATGTTCTGGTGCCAGTATCATGCTGACTTTGTTACTATGGCTCTGTTATATAGCTTAAAATTAGGCATGGAGATACCTCCAGCCTTATTTTTGTTGTTCAAAATTGTTTGGACTATTTGAGGTTTTTTGTGCTTCCAAATGAATTACAGGATTTTTTTTTTTCATGAAGAATACCATTGGAATTTTGATGGAGATTACATTAAATGTATAGATTGCTTTTGGCAAGATTGACATTTTCACAATATTGAGTCTTCCAATCCAAGAAATGAGATGTCTTTCCATTTCCTGGTGTCTTCTCCAATTTCTCTCTTGAGTGTTTTCAAGTTTTCATTGAAGAGATCCTTCCAAGGCAGGGATTGATTGAGAGGGAAAGGGGATAAAATGGGAGAGTGAAGATGTGAAGGGGAACATGTCGGGAGCCGGGGAGGAATTACCATGGTTTATTGATTATAATTATGGAAGTTGTCAATTAAAATAAATAAATTTTAAAATGTTTGTCAGCTCTAACAGTTTGCTGGTAGTCTTTACGGTCTTTTATGTATAGAATCGTATCATCTGTAAAGAATAATAATGTAGCCGGGTGTGGTGGTGCACGCCTTTAATACCAGCACTCGGGAGGCAGAGGTAGGAGGATTGCCATGAGTTCGAGGCCACCCTGAGACTACAGAGTTAATTCCAGGTCAGCCTGGACCAGAGTGAGACCCAACCTTGAAAAACCAAAAAATAAAAAAAATAAAACAATAAAAAAAATAATGTGATCTCTTCCTTTCCAACTTGTATCATTTTATGAATGCCTCTTGCCTTATTGCTATAGCTATAACTTCCAGTACTATATTAAATAAAAGCAGGAAGAGTGGAAATCCTTGTCTGGTTCCTGATTTTAGTGAAAAGGCTTCAAGTTTTTCCCCATTTCATGTTATGTTGGCTGTAGGTTTATCAAAAATAGCCTTTATTAAATTGAGATATCTTCTTTCTATTTTCAGTTTCTTTAGGACTTTTACTATGAAGGGATGTTGGATTTTGTCAGATGCCTTTTCTGCATCTACTGAGATGATCATGCAATTTTTGGTTTTCAGTTCACTTATATAGTGTATTGCATTTATTGATTTGTATATTTTGAACCATCCCTGCATCTCTGGGACAAAACCTACTTGCTTGGGGTAAATCATCTTTTTGATATATTCTTGTATTCTATTTGCCAGTATTTTGTTGAGAATTTTTGCATCTATGTTTATGAAGGAGATTGGCCTATAATTTTGAGACTGAGTCTTCATCAACCTCACAGGGCTGGTACCTGTCTCCACCATCTTCTTATGGATGATTAAAACATTTCAAAGTAGTCAGGGCTACTTTCAGCCAGTCAGCCTGAGCTAAATGCTACCTAGAAAGGCCAAAAAATAAAAATAAAAATAATAAAAAAAAATAAAAAAGGTCTCAAAGGATAGAAATTTGAAACAAAATACACACAGCTCATACTTAACAACAACAAAAAGTTTCAGTTGTTCTTTGAATTGGGGTCTCACTCTAGCCCAGGCTGCCCTGGGACTTACTCTTTAGCCCATGCTAGCCTAGAATCTATGGCAATCCTCCTACCTCAGTTTGAATTCAGAGATTAAAAGCATGAGCTAAACTTAACAAATTTCAATAATTTTCTGTATTTGCTTCAGATTGTTTTAAACTTTTTTGTTGTTGTTGGTTTTCGAGGTAGGGTTTCACTCTAGTCCAGGCTGACCTGGAATTCACTGTGTAGTCTCAGTGTGGCCTGAACTCATGGGGATCCTCCTACCTCTGCCTCCCGAGTGCTGGGATTAAAAGCGTGTGCCACCATGTCGGGCTTAAACTTTTTTTTAATCAACAGCTTTCATAAACATAAAAAATGCTCCATGATTCTAATCCATTCCCACCATTCTCCCTAGATCTTTATTAATGAAAGGACTGAGGTAAAGTTGATTTTCACTTTGGACTTTTCCCAGCTCTATTCTCTTCCTAGAAGCAACCATCATCTGGAAGTTGCAAATATGCTTCTATCAATGTGCTGAATTTTTTTTTTTTTTTTTTTTTGAGATCGGGTCTCACTTGAGCCCAGGCTGACCTGGAATTCACTATGTAGTCTCAGAGTGGCCTCAAACTCACCGTGATTCTCTTACCTCTGCCTCCCAGGTGCTGGGATTAAAGGTGTGTGCCACCACACCCACCATGCTGAGCTTTTTATATTAAATACTTTGATTTATTTATATGCAAGCAAAGAGTGAGAGAAAGAGAAGATAGAAGAGAGATAAACACATAGAATGGGCACACCAGGGCCTCAAGCTTCTGCAAATGAACTCCAGATACATATTTCACTTTGTGCACTTTGGCTTTATGTGGGTACTGGGAAATCAAACCTGTGCCCTCATGCTTTGTAGGCAAGTGTCTTAACCACTGAGCCATCTCTCTAGCCCTGAACTTTTGTTTATAATTATTATTCTAACATAGAATTGTGTTTATAGTTTGAGAAATCACATCACTGGCATTACAGTCACATTTTTTTTGTTTTTTTTAAGACAGGGTGTCATGTAGCTCAGGCTGTCCTCAAACTTGTTTGGTAGCTGAGGATGCCTCTAACTTCTGATACACCTTCCTGTTCTTCCAAAGAGCCGGGATTATAGTCGTGCATTGACCACCCTGCCCCACTTATGCAGTGTTGGAGAAGGAACCCAGGGCTCTGTGCATGCCAAGCAAACACTCTACCAACTGGCCTACATGCCCAGCCTCCCCATGTTTCATCATAACATTCAAGACCTCCTTGTGATCTGCAGACATTAGTTATAAATCTGGTATCTAGTATTCTTTCTTGAAAAGTGACCAGTAGGATTCCTTATCCTATACGCTAGGTCATATAGTGATGGCTAGCAAAGGTATGTGTTTTGCAATGTGTTCCTCTTAAGGTTTCCTTACGTTATTTGTCAAGCTGCCACCTCTCTGAGACCAATGCCGGCATGGGATAAATTTGCTGAGGCAAGGATCAAGAACCCCTGGGAGGGGCTGGAGAGACGGCTTAGTGGTTAAGATGTTTGCCTGCAAAGCCAAAGGACCGTGGTTCAATTTCCTAGGACCCAAGTAAGCCAGATGCACAAGGTGGCACATGCGTCTGAATTTTGTTTGCAATGGTTGGAGGCCCTGGTATGCCCATTCTCTCTGTCTTTCTCTCTCTCTCAAATAAATAAATAAAAAATAAATAAATTGTTTTAAAATTTTTTAATAAAAGAACCACAGGAAGAAACCAGCTGAACAGCAACCTAGATAAAGTGTAATGTAAGGAAAGGGTTTCTTGAGTTTATGTGCAAAATTCCTACATTGGCCTCCTGCAGGATTTTTCCTGCTTCTCACCCTCTGCAGAGCCAACCACCCTTCAGCCTTTTCACTTTTAACTTGGCTAACTGAGGTTAACTGTTCTAGACAATCATAGATATAGAACCAATGCAGCGAGTGCTGTTGTGACACCTGTTAACGTGTTTTTTGAGATTCATCCATGTTGTTACATATGGCATAGACAAATTCCCGTCACCTTTTAGACAGGATCTCTTTGTGTGTACCCCAAGCAGGCCTTGAATTTTTAAACTTTATTTTATTTTATTTATTTACTTGATTAATTTATTTATTTTGTTTTATTCAAGGTAGGGTCTCAGTTTAGCCCTGGAATTCACTACGTAGTCTCAGGGTGGCCTCGAACCCACGGCGAGCCTCCTACCTCTGCCTCCCAAGTGCTGGGATTAAAGGTGTGCGTCACCATGCCCAGCTTTATTTTATTTTTAAAGGAAGGGTCTCACTGTAGCTCAGGCTAACCTAGAACTCATTCTGTAGTCCAGGCTGGCCTTGAACTCATAGCGGTCCTCCTACTCCAGCCTCCCCAGGGCTGGAACTAAAGATATAAAGATATGTCTGCTTTTTATGTTCTTCCTTCAAGCTAGAGCGCGGGGACTGTGTGTGGGGGCTGCAGTGCTCACTGCTTTCCTTGTCGTCGCTGCAGAAGATTTTGTTCAATGAACACACAGCATTTTATTCTCCTGTTACTAACACTAGGACTGTCTCTGGCTTGGGGCTGTTATGAAAATTGCTGTATAAACATCAATGTGTGTAAATTTGTGTAACACATTTTCATTTGCTTGGATAATTACCCAGGAATAGTGTGGTGGTTTAAATTAGATGTCCCCGTAAACTCAGGTGTTTAGAATACTTGTTCCCCGGCTGATGGTGACCCAGGAGGTGGAGCTTTGCTGGAGGAGGTGTGCTGTTGGGGTGGACCTTGAGGTTCATCACCCTAGCTTGCCAGTGTCAGTTGGCTCACTCTCCTGCTGCTCTTGTCCACCTGATGTTGGCCAGCAGGGACGTCCAGCCTCTGCGTTGCTATATTTCCCCTGCCCTTGTGAAGCTTCCCCTTGAGACTCTGAGCTAGAATAAACAACTTTTCTTCCCATCAACTACTTTTGATCAGATGTTTTGTCCCAGCAACACAAAGGTAACTATGACAGCAGAATTGTTATATCTTATGTTAAATGTATGCTTGACTTTGTATTATGTTTTCTTTCTTTCTTCATTCCTTCCTTTTTTTTTATTTTGAAGCAGGGGCTCACTATAGCCCAGGATGATCTTGAATTCTCTATGTAGTCTCAGGGTGGCTTCAAACTCACGACAATCCTCCTGCCTCCTGAGTGCTTGGATTAGCAGCGTGCACCACCATGCCCAATTTTGTTTTATTTTCTTTTGAGTTAGGGTCTCATTCTAGTCCAGACTGACCCAGAAATCACCCTGTAGCACAGGTTGGTCTTGAATTCATGGCTGCTGGTATTAAAGACACGCATCACCAAGCCTGGATGTATTCAACTTTAAAAGGTCTCCACACTGTTTTCTAAACTGTATTTCTCAATGGCAACAAAGAAGCATCTCCAGAGCTGGAGAGATGGCTTAGCAGTTGGGGCATTTGCCTGCAAAGACTAAGGACCCAGGTTTGATTCCCTAGAACCCACCTAAAGCCAGCCTCACAAGGTGGTGCATGTTTCTGGAGATTGTTTGCAGTGGCTGGAGGCCCTGGCGTGCCCTTCTACTCACTGTCTCTCTATCACTTCTTTCTTTTTCTCAAAGGAATAAATAAATAAAATTAAAAAGATACTAAAAAGAAAAACAAGAAAAGATCATGACATCATAATAAAAGAGAGAGCCAGGGATGGGATACCTTCCAGTGAGTTGTTTGGCACAGAGGTCCTTGATGCCCCCAAAACATTACAGGCCATTGCCAAAGCCCTTGGTTTTCCACCAGGAATAGATGGTAAGACCCGATTGCTGAAGACTCCACATATTTGGGCTTCAAGGCCACTGAAAAATCCTGTTGGAACTGAGCTGATAACCTCCTGCATATAGACCAGCTGACAGAAAGCTGGAAGTAACCATTCTGTATGCAGTTCAGTGAGAGAGAGAGAAATCACCAGTGAAGATACTCAACAGTGGACACTGCAAGCCTTATATTTTGCCAGCCAGGCCAAATGAGCCAACGGGTGCAATAGTGGCATGTCTGTCATGGTGGAAACCAAGTGTCTTCTAATTGGACTGGAGGCCCGTTCCATGGGAGGGAATACATCCCTGATACTGAAAACCTACAACAAGGGTAGTCATGAGCCCTAGGGGTGTAACTTCCACTGCTGTCTAGCTAAATGTATATACTATGCTTGTTAAACTGGCCAGTAAGCACTTCTCTTAATGTTCATACCTATATTTTAATGCTACTCTCACTTTTGTTCAGAACCTTCTCTTGTCAGATGGCAGTGACCTTGGGATGACTCAGAAGGCATCATGGTGCTGAGAAGAAGTGACAGAGGAGTGCTCAGCACTGAAACATCTCTATCACACCTTCCAAGACTCAGGGTCCATTGCGGAAGGAGTGGCAGAAAGAATGTAAGAGCCAAAGGAAGGGTTGGACTCCTTACAACGTGCTCCTCAAGACACAAAATGGCCTGGATATCCATGACCTCACAGTGCCTGACACTACCTACACTAGACCATCATAATAGGAGGAAAAGATCATGACATCAAAATAAAAGAGAGACTGATTGAGAAGGGGAGGGGTATGATGGAGAATTGAGTTTCAAAGGGGAAAGTGGGGGGAGGGAATTACCATGGGATAATGTTTACAATCATGGAAGTTGTCAATAAAAAAATAATAAATTAAAAAAAGAAAAGACAAAAGGAAAAGCTTCTCCAGGGCTGAAGAGTTGGCTCAGCAGTTAAAGGCGCAGCCTGGGTTCAATTCCCCAGGGCCTACATAAAGGCAGATATACAAGGTGGAACATGCATCTGGAGTTCATTTGCAGTGGCAGGAGGTTCTTCATGCCAATACTTCCTCTCTTTCTGATTGCAAATAAATAACAAATGAGAAAAAGTATCTCTATAGCCCCATGTCCACATCAACTTTTATTTTTATCTTTATTTTTATTTTTTTTAGTTCATTTTTATTTATTTATTTGAGAGTGACAGAGAGAGAAAGAGGCAGAGAGAGAGAGAGAATGGGCACACCAGGGCCTCCAGCCACTGCAAACGAACTCCAGACGCATGCACCCCCTTGTGCATCTGGCTTTTCTTTTCTTTTCTTTTCTTTTCTTTTTTTTTGAGACAGGGTCTCATGTAGCTCAGTCTGGCCTCCAGTTAGAATTATTGATGTGTACATACACAGTGCATAGGGTTCTGGGGATTGAACCTTGGTCTACATAAGTACTCTACCAACTGGGCAACATCGCCAGCCCTAGGGTATCTCATTGACTTTATCCCCCACAACATTTTTATTAGTTAAAATAGATTCCAAAAGCTTTCTAAGATCCTATCTATCAACCATCATGCCTGTAGTCTCAGTACTAGGGAGGTTGAGATAGGCAGATTGCAAGTTTGAGATTAGCCTATGTTACACAGTGAGTTCTAGACTATCCTTGGCATACATAGTGAGACTTTGTCTCAAAAAAATGAATAAAAGGCTGGAGAGATGGCTTAGTGGTTAAGCGCTTGCCTATGAAGCCTAAGGACCCCGGTTCGAGGCTCGATTCCCCAGGACCCACGTTAGCCAGATGCACAAGGGGGCGCACGCATCTGGAGTTCGTTTGCAGTGGCTGGAGGCCCTGGCGCACCCATTCTCTCTCTCTCTCTCTCTCTCCTTCTCTCTCTCTTCCTCTTACTCTCTCTGTCACTCTCAAATAAATAAATAAATAAAAATAACAAAAAAAAAAAAAAAGCCGGGCGTGGTGGCGCATGCCTTTAGTCCCTGCACTGGAGAGGCAGAGGTAGGAGGATTACTGAATTCAAGGCCAACCTGAGACTACATAGTGAAATTTCAGGTCAGCTTGGGATAGAGTGACTCCTTTCCTCAAAAAAAAAAGGAAAAAAAAGAAAAAAAATGAAAACCAACCAAACAAATAAAAACAGAGAGTGAGAAAGAGGAAGAGAAATTTTCTCTATTGAATATTTTATTGTGACAGTATTATGATTCTTTTTTTTTTTGTCTGTTTTTGAGGTAGGGTCTCACTCTGGCCCGGTCTGATTTGGCATGCACTCTGTAGTGCACACCTTTAATTCCAGCTCTCAGGAGGCCGAGGTAGGAGGATCCCTGTGAGTTCTAAGCTAGCCTAAGACTCCATAGTGAATTACAAATCATCATGGGCTAAAGAAAGACCCTATCTCCTAAATAAATAAATAAGTAAATAAAAGCAGGTCAGGCGTGGCACATGCCTTTAATCCCAGCAGTTGGGAGGCAGGGGTAGGAGGATCACCATGAGTGAGGCCACCCTGAGACTACACAGTGGATTCCAGGTCACCCTGGACTAGAGTGAGACCCTACCTCCACAACAACAACCATAACAACAAAGTTTTTGTCCTGGGCATGGTGGTACATGCCTTTAATCCCAGCACTAAGAAGGCTGAAGAAGGAGGACTACCATAAGTTCGAGACCAGCCTGGGCTACGGGGTGAATTACAGGCGCTAGTGTAAGCCCTTGCTTCAGAAAGAGCAATGAAAAGTCCCGTGCACACTTGCCTGTGTGAGTGGAGGCATGCTGGGCCACAACACACGAGGGGTTCAGAGGACAGCCCTGACTTTCCGCCTCGTTGAAGCTGACCTGGAGCTTCAGAGAATTCTCTTGGTTCTGCCTCCCACCTCTGTAGGACCTGGGAACACAGAGCCAAACCCCACATACAGCTTTACATGAATGTGGAAGATCTGAGTTAGGTGCTCACGCTTTCACAGGAAGTGCTTTACCCACTGTCCTCGTCTCTCAGTATTTGTCTTTCTGAGTTTGGCTTATTACACTTAACACGATGATCTCCATTCCACCCACTTACTGCTAATGTCCTAATTACATTCTTTTTAAAAAATAGTTATTTATGAGATATTATGAGAGAGAGAAAAAAATGGGTGCCCCAGAAAAAAAAATGGGTGCAAACGAACTCCAGATGCATGCACTACCTTGCACATCTGGTTTACATGGGTACTGGGGAATCAAACCTGGGTCCTTGGGCTTTGTAGGCAAGTGCCTTAACTGCTAAGCTATCTCTCCAGCCCCATAATTACAATTTTAGTTTGTATTTCCCCGATCGTTAAGTTTGTTGAACTCTTTTTCAAATACTTACTGAGCATTTATATTTTTGTTGTTGTTTTTGTTTTTCCAGGTAGTGTCTCATTCTAACCCATCTTGACCTGGAATTCACTATGTTGTGTCAGGCTGCCCTTGGACTCACGGTGATCCTGGCATGCCCATTCTCTCTCTACATACGTCTACCTACCTACCTTTTCCTGTCTCTCAAATAAATAAATAAATAAATAAATAAACAAATAAATAATTTAAAAAGAATTATTAAACCTCTAAAAAGTTTCTATTTGGAACAAATGCTATGTACATAACCTATCTCAAAACCTCCTTTGTTTCTTCTGCTAGCTTTTAGTTTTCTTCATATGTTTAATAAATTTATTTATGATTTATTTATTTATTTGAGAGAGAGGCGGGCAGAAAAAGAGAGGGAATGGGCAAGCCAGAGCTACTAGTCAATACAAATGAACTCCAGATGCATGTGCCTTCTTGTGCATCTGGCTTTACTTGGTACTGGGAAATTGAATCTGGATCCTTTGGCTTTGCAGGCAAGTGCCTTAACTGCTAAGCATCTCTCCAGCCCTATTCATGACTCTTTTTTTTTGGCCCAACAATATTGTACCAAGGTAAAGAGAAGAAAACATTTATTTAGAAGCAGAGATATTGGTTTCTAGGGTCTACTTTGTCAGTTGTCAGCTGGGTGACCTTCAACAAGTTATTTAACCTCTGTGAGCCTCTTTCCTAATCTGGAAAGAGCCAATAATAATAGTACCTACTTTGTTTGGGTTGTCTGGAGAATCCAATGAGATAATAAAATGCTTTGAAAATTCTAATATATTTGAGTGCTACAGAAGGAATAAACTCAGATTGCTGTCTTTTCTAATAAGGAAGTCTTGTGGGGAGCTGGGGGGTGGGAAAGCTCATACACCAGCCAGGAGCCGCATCCTGACATGGCTGCTCTATGCCTCCCACGCATTCTTTCTTCTACAAAATCACAAGTCATGACAAGTCATGGCACTTCCTGAATAACACAATCAAAATCACCAGATTAGATTCCACAGGCTGACAAAGAGGAAAACTGGACAGACAGAAAAGAGCGTTCTGAAAAACAAACCTCTCACTCATTAGTGTCTACACAATAAACTGCTGGATTTTAATTTACTTGAATTAATGTGCTTTAATTAATTACTTTTTCACTTTATGCTGGGCTTAAGCTCATTATCTAGTTGAGCATGGCCTTGAAGTGATCCTTCTGGCTCAACCTACTGAGGGCCAGGATTACAGCACTCAGGAGTGTACAGCCATGCCTGGTTATGCATGTAGGAAATAGAAATAGACACAAACAGTGACAAGACCAAGCCAAGTATGGTGGCTCTTATCTGGAATCCCATCAGTCTGGAGGCTGAAGCTGCTGGACCACAAAGAGTTGGAGTCCAGCCTGGGCTACAGTGAGACCCTAACTTAAAAAAATCAAACTAAGCCTGCCTATAGTGAGACCCTACCTCGAACAATAAAAAAAAAAAAAAAATCAACCAAAGCAAAGACTGAAAAGACCATGTGATAGTGGAATGAAGGAGATGTGTACATGGTGATAAACACGCACACACACACACACACACACACACACACACTCACACACGGAGAGGAGGACCTGAGGCAGGTAGAACGCTGCAATGGAAGGCAAACATGGGAATTTATGATTTATCAGATGCTAATCCATGCACTTAGTGTTTCTCCTGTTTGCCTGTCTAAAAGCACTTTCAAGCCAGGCATGGTGGTGTATGCCTGTAATCCCAGTGCTCTAGAGGCCAAAGCAGCTGGGTGGTGGGCTGGGCTCTATAACATTTTCCAGGCCAACCAGAGTCACAAAGTGAGATCCTGTCTCAAGATATGTGTGTGTGCGTGCATGTGTATGTGTGTGTGTGTGTGTGTGTGTATGAACATATATATATATATATATATATACATATATATATATATATATATATTATTTTTTTTTTTTTTTTTTTTTTTTTTCAAGGCTCTTGGTTGCCCACCAGAACCAGTTGAGCTGGAAGCCTCTTCCCTGTTGACTAGTTATCACGATGCTGGAAAGAGCTGTGCAGCCTGTTAAGGGAGCAAAGTTCTCAGTGGTCTTAACTAGCAGTGAGCCTTGTAAAACTCATGGCTATCCAGACAGATCAAATATGCCAACTGATACAATGGTGGCAAGTCTCTTATGGGGGAAACCAGCTGCTCTCTGTTTGGATTTGAGGCCCACTCCATGAGAGGTAATTCATGTCTGGTACTGAAAGTGTAGTTAAAAGCCTATGGCTCAGGGGTGGAGAGATGGCTTAGCAGTTAAGGTACTTGCCTGCAAAACCTAAGGACCCAGGACCCACATAAACCAGATGCACAAAGTGGCACATGAATCTGGAGTTTGTTTGCACTGGCTAGAAGCCCTGGTGCATCCATTTTCTCTCTATTTGCCTGTTTCTCTCTCAAATAAATAAGTAAATAAAATATTTTTTTAAAAAACGAAATTAAAAGCCTACGGCTTAAGAAGTCATAAGCTTAGCTGGGTGTGGTGGCGCACACCTTTAATCCCAGCACTCAGTAGGCAGAGGTAGGAGGACTGCCATGATTTCAAGGCCACCCTGAGACTCCATAGTGAATTCCAGATCAGCCTGGGCTAGAGTGACACCCTACCTTGAAAAACCAAAAAAAAAAAAAAAAAAAAAAAAAAAAAAAAAAAAAAGCCATAAGCTCTAGAGGGAAAACTAATGAAGGAGCAATGGGGGCAAGATAGCTCTTTTCTAGGGAGTCAGTCAGGGTTGGGGACCAAGAGGAACAAAGAAATTCTACCTTGCCAGCTGGGGTAGAATCAAAACTCAGTGCCTGATCCAGTCTCACCCAAGATGATTACAAGGAATTCCCTAGCAACAGCATCCCCTACTTCTTTTCTTAATCTCTCACACAAACAAATCCCTTTTTTTCCATAAACTGCTTTTACTCTGGTCTTTTGTCCCAGCACCAAAGAAGGAAACTGCTACATATGTGCTTGGTCCACACACAGGCTCTGGGTTCAACTGTACTAACATAAAACTGTAAGCGAAGAAGCTGGGCGCAGTGACGCGCAACGGTAAGGCCAGCGCAGCGCTTGGGAGGTGAGGCAGGAGCCCAGGAGTTTAAGATCACTTTCAGCTACGTAGAGAGTTCAAGGATAGCCTGTGCTAAATAAAATCCTGTCCAAAAACAAAAACAAAAACAGGGTGGGGGAGATGCCTAAGTAGGTGAGAGCAGTTCCTGTGCAAGCATGAAGACCCAAGTTTGATCCCCCAGTACCCACGTAAAAATATGGGTTATGGGCTGGGCATGGTGGTGTACACCTTTAATTACAGCACTCGGGAGGTGGAAGTAGGAGGATTGTTGTGAGTTCGAGGCCACCCTGAGACTACATAGTGAATTCCAGGTCAGTCTGTGATATAGCAAGACCTTACTTCAAAAAGTAAAACAAAACAAAAAATCTGGGCATGACCACACCTGTCTATGACCCCAGCAGCACCAGCAATAAGAGAAGATAGCTTACATGCCTTCTTACAACAGCTCCAGAAGACCAACACGTTATACTTACATGAATGCCATTTCAGATAGAGATATTTAAATTGTGGTTTATAATCTACAGTAATGTTGCACATGATCTATGAACATGTCATGGAAAGTATGCTGTTTCATTTTCTACTTTTATAACTAACTATTGTAAGTGCATAGCAACAAATAAAAATTCAGTGTACAAGATCATGTTACAAAGAACACAACTCTACTGAAATGTGATTTCTCACAAGCTAATGAATTCAAAACATCTAATGTTCTACTGTTAAAGATATAATTCTAGGGCTGGAGAGATGGCTTAGCGGTTAGGCGCTTGCCTGTGAAGCCTAAGGACCCCAGTTCGAGGCTCGGTTCCCCAGGTCCCACGTTAGCCAGATGCACAAGGGAGCTCACGCGTCTGGAGTTCGTTTGCAGAGGCTGGAAGCCCTGGCGCGCCCATTCTCTCTCTCTTCCTCTATCTGTCTTTCTCTCTGTGTCTGTTGCTCTCAAATAAATAAATAAATAAATTTTAGAAAAAAAAAAGATATAATTCTAGTTAAATATAGATGAAAACCTAGGCAAATTAAAGGCACACAATTGTCATTTGCTCATCATAGTACAGTCAATCCAGTTCATAATGTGAAGGATAATTAACTTTTGTCTTACATGGGACAGGCTCTATTTTTATATGTTCAGCTTTGGGTCAGCGCCCTGGGTAACGTCCTGTGTTTCACACACCCCGTGTAAAAAATGGCTGTGAGCTGGATATGGTGTCAATTTTGTAATCTCAGCGTTTAGGATGTACAGGCAGGGGAATCAAGTCTTCAAGGTCATCATCAATAGTGAGTTCAAGGTCATTCTGGACCACAAGAGATCCTGTCTCAAAAACAAATAAACCACCTGGTATGGTGGTACACGCCTTTGATCCCAGCACTGGGGAGGTAGAGATAGAAGGTTCGCTGTACGTTCAGGGCCAGCTTGAGACTACGTAGAGAATTCCAGGTGAGCCTGGGGTAGAGCGAGACCCTACCTCAAAAAAAAAAAAAAAAAAAAAGTCGGGCCCATCCACACACCTGGGGGCCCAATTTGCACTTTAAGGGCAGCCCCCTCCACCCCACAGGGCCACCAGTACATAGCTAAGTTAGCCTAGGCCAACATTTCCCTGGGTACTTGCAGAATTTCAAAGGAGGGAGGTTCATTTCAAGTTACATTTCCAAGAGGCCTAAAGTAGGACAAAGAGGAGTTTATATTCTTATGAGCACTTCATTGAGGGCGTTTAAGATAAAACAGAAAGTCCTCAGTGTGGGTGTCTTGCCCCAGGCAAACAGGCCTCAAAACTTCTTTGCCTCTGGGAGAAGCTCGGTGAAAGAATGTGCGAATGATTTTAAAGGTTTCTGAGGCTGTTGGAAGAGACATTTTTGAGAAATCCAAACCCTTTCCTGGCAGGGAATAAGACTCGCAAAGGGTCTCTGCCCAGAAGGGACACCAGAGCTCCCAGGTGTGACCCCAGCTCTGTCCCCGCGCTGTTCCATGACTCTTCCTTTTTTGTTGTTTTCAAGGTAGGGTCTCACTCTAGCCCAGGCTGACCTGGAATTCACTCTGTCGGCCCAGGGTGGCCTTGAACTCACAGCGATCCTCCTACCTCTGCCTCTGGAGCGCTGGGATTACAGGCGTGCGCCACCATGCCAGGCTCTTTTCCATGATTCTCACTAGTCGCTGTCGCCAAAGTAGCTGCCCCAGCCATGGATATCTGCTTCTGGAGATGTTTTTTGTGGAGATTTTTTTTTTAAATAGTAAATCTCCCAAGGGCTGGAGAGATGGCTTAGAGGTTAGGTGCTTGTTTGTGAAGCCTAAGGACCCAGGTTCGATTTTCCAGGTCCCACGTAAGCAAGATGCACAAGGTGGCTCATGTATCCGGAGTTCAGTTGTAGTGGCTTGAAACTCTGGCACACTCATATTCTCTCTCTCTCTGTTTCTAATAAATAAAAACAAGAAATTAAAAAATAAACCTCCTTGTGGAGAAAGAAGAAAGGGGGAGAGAGAGAAGAGTTGGGGATTCATTTTGCTTTGTGTTTCTTCCATATTTAAGAGAGGAATTGGTATCTGGTTCTTTCACCTGTTCTAAGGTGGAAGACTGCTTAAGGCCTGTTAGACTCTGACATAGAAGGACACTTCTCGAACGTCCTGAAGCTTGCTGA
Source organism: Jaculus jaculus (assembly GCF_020740685.1). NCBI lineage: Eukaryota > Metazoa > Chordata > Mammalia > Rodentia > Dipodidae > Jaculus > Jaculus jaculus. Next base: position 150,960,087 of record NC_059103.1, read on the forward strand.
ATCACCTTGAACAAGGTTTTGGCTTATTTTGTTTTGGGAGTGTCTCACTCAGCAGCCACACTGACCTAGAATCCATGATTCTCCTGCCTCAGCCTCTTGAGTGCTGCTCAGATTACTTCAGATGTGTGCCACCAACCTTGGCTTATAGGCAAGTTTCTTTTCCTTCCTTCTTTCTTTCTTTCTTTCTTTCAAGTTTAAAGTAAAAAGAAAGAGGAAAGATTATGAAGCCCACCTGCCCATGAGAAGGCAGGAGGGAGTAAAGCCCATCTAGAGACCCAAATTGGAGTCTTTTATAGGTTCTGAATGGGGGCTGAGATAACCAGCCACCGTGCCAGGTGGGCAAGTTTCTTGATCAAGGCTGTCAATGGTTTTCTCTTCCTTTACCTGGGTAACAAAACGCCCCTCCCCCTCCAGCTCTGTGCATAAGCATGTACAGAGAGCTTGTACCCTGGGCTTTCTCTAAGTGGGTTTATAAAACACTCAGCTGGGGCTGGAGGGATGGCTTAGCAGTTAAGGTGTTTGCCTGCAAAGCCAAAGGACCTTGGTTCAATTCCCCAGGGCCCATGTAAGCCAGATGCACAAGGGGGCGACATTTGCAGTGGCTGGAGGTCCTGGTGCACCCATTCTCTCTCTCCGTCTTTCTCTGTCAAATAAATTAAAAACAAAAAAACATTCAGCTGAAATTCTCTGGTCTGGTTTCCTCTCCCGCTAAGCCATCCCTCCATCTCATCCTTTTTGCTGTGCTTTCCTGGGACTCCAACCTCTCAGACCTTCCTCGTGGTTCTCAAGTGTGCCCTCTCTCATCCTCCGCTTCGGGCCGTGCCAGCCTGACTTCCCACACTTCCTGGTGGCCTAGTGGCTAAGATTTGGCACTCAGAACCTGACTTCCCCTTCTCAGGTTCTGTCACTTGCCTCACCCCAGTTCTCCTCCATGGAGAGGGCTTCCTTACTAAAGAAATCATTCACCTTGCCCTACAGACACTCCAGCCACTGCCCCTGTCCTTGTTTTCCCAGCAGTCATCTGTCTAAAATTATTTGATAGTCTTTCACTCTCCCACTATGAAGACAGCAACCCCAAGGCCCTGGTTCACCATTTCTCAAGGTCTACCCAAGAGCTTTGTTTTTTTATTTCATTATTATTATTATTATTATTTAATTTATTTGAGAGCGACAGACACAGAGAGAAAGACAGATAGAGGGAGAGAGAGAGAATGGGCGCGCCAGGGCTTCCAGCCTCTGCAAACGAACTCCAGACGCGTGCGCCCCCTTGTGCATCTGGCTAACGTGGGACCTGGGGAACCGAGCCTCGAACCGGGGTCCTTAGGCTTCACAGGCAAGCGCTTAACCGCTAAGCCATCTCTCCAGCCCTTATTATTATTATTTGAGGCAAGCCCAACAGACTGGTCTTTTCTTTTGTTTATGTGAGAGAGTGATGGTGGGAAGGAGAGTGATGGGTGGAGAGGTGGAGAGAGACTAGGCACGCCAGGGCCTCCAGGCACTGCAAAGGAACTCCAGACGCATGCGCCCCCTTGTGCATATGGCTAATGTGGGTCCTGGGGAATTCAACCTGGGTCGTTGGCTTTGCAGGCAAGCTCCTTAACTGCTAAGCCATTCCTCCAGCCTTTTTTAAAAAACACGGTCTTGCTATCGAGCCCAGGCTCATCATGAACTCAAGGTAATCCTTCTGCCTTAGACTCCCAAATGCTGGAATTACAGCCGGCACTACGACACCAGGAAAAGGGCACTTATTGAATAAAAGCAAACCCTTGAAGGGTCAGTTCCTAGGGGAAAGACAGGCTTGCTATTCATGTCCCATGCCTCTGAGCAGTAAAGGGACAGTTGGGCATGCCTGGCCCCGGGGTGTTGGAAGCCCCTCTGAAGCTGTCTTCATCACTTTCCCCTTGAACTTGCCCTGAAGATTGTATCTTTGGGGTGGTGGGGGCGGGCAAAGCACTGAGGGTTAAACCTAGGTCTCCGTGTTAGGCAAGCCTTCTACCACTGAGCCCAGCCCTTGTGTTACTGACTTGGCAGAAGCCAACATAGTTTAAGGAGAGACATTTGTTCCCCTCCGGGCGACTATTGACACAATGGACCCCAAGAAATTGGAATTTCCTCGGCAGTCTCATGCTGGGAAAAGACAATGGCTGAAGCCGGGTGCTGGCCGGCGGAGGACCTGGACTCCCTGAAAGAGAGGTCACATAATTCTGACAGCTTGTCACACCACCTGGCAGGAGAAAGTGGAGCTGAAGGAATGATGGAGGAGACCTCACCTTGACCAGGACTGTTTGGTTAAGCTCACTTCACGTCAGGACCCTAAAGATGGACTTGAGGGTCACTGGCCAGCTTTGTTTGTTTGCCTTCCAAGGCGGTCACATTGAGCTCCCTGCTCTGCTGTTCAGGATTACTTGTCTGTTGGATCGGCCTGTTAAGGAGGGGCCATGCCCAGCTTGTTAGGGCTGCCAGGGCCTACCTAGGCTGTACCCTTCACCACTCTGGGAGCCCTTCCTCTGCAGATGCTGATGTTTGTACTCGCCTGTCTCCCGTGCCGGTTACTTCCCACTCTTACAGAGTCAAGTCTGGTCTTGTTAGACTTCAGTCTATGCCTAATGCCACACCGGGCAGGCGTATCAGGTGCAGCGCACACAACACATCAAAACAAGCACGGAAATAATATGTTATCTCTCTGGCTGCAGAGATGGCTCAGCAGTTAAGGAGCTTGCCTGCAAAGCCTAACAACCTGGGTTTGATTCCCCAGTACCCACATGAGCCAGATGCACAAAGTGTGCGTGCATCTGGATTTTGTTTGCAGTGGCCGGCTGGAGGCCTTGGCACATGCATACTCTTTCTCTCTGTATCTCCCTGCTTGCAAATAAATAAATAAATAAGAGAAAATGTGTTATATATCATATACATGGTGTTATGTCGACACTAACAAAATGATTCCTTATGTTTGTCTTTGGAAAAACAGGATTTTTTTTAAAAATTATTTTATTTAATTAATTAATTTATTTTTTGTTCTTTTGAGGTACAGTTTCTCTCTAGTCTAAGCTGATCTGGAATTAGTCTCATGGTGGCCTCCAACTCACTGAGATCCTCCTACCTCTGCCACCCAAGTGCTGAGATTAGAGTGCACCACCACACCTGGCTGGAAATAAAGACTTTTTGATCATGAATGTCTGTCCGGCATGGCCAGGTGGGGGCGGGGGAGCATTTTGGTGCCTGGTGGGGTAGTGTGGAGCCGGGGCTCAAGACTTCAGGGAGCAAAGTCAGGCCCTGCGCTTCCTTATTGCAGGAAGGGTTGAGCAGGAGCTAGGCAGCTCGGGACAGCTGGAATTTCCAGCAAGGAGGTAAAGTGTCACCCCACCCAGCTAGAGACCGGGAATGGGCCCAGGGGGGACTCTCCAGGGTGCAGTGGGTGGGGAGGGAGGGGTAGGGGTTGAGGAAGAGCTGGGGAGTCAGCAAACACTCTGAAGTACTTTTCCATAGATAAATGTGGGTGGGGAGAGAGGGAATCTGCCCAGGGAGAAGAGAGGGAGGCTCTGTAAAACCTATCGCCAGGTGACCCCTAAGAATCCCTATCTTTCACCTATCCCCACCTGAAGGCCAATTGTTCTGCGGGGCTGTTTTGGCTGCAGGCTTATCTAAATCCAGTCTTGGGGAGCAAGGGTGGGTGAGGACTTTCTTCCTTTGAAGGGGAGGGGATACACATCTAACAACTCCCAGAATAAAGGCTTTCTTTATTGCCCAAACAGCTTACTAAAGTCAAAGAAGTTTCTCTGCTTTTTACATCTCTTTTCCCCCCTTCTATCCTGCCTCGTAGGAAGGTGCATTACATCTCCTCTCCTTTAAAAACTTGTCTGTGTCTGGTGTGGCGCCTGCCTTGGATCCTAGCAGAGGTAGGAAGACCACTGTGTGTTCAAGGCCAGCCTGAGACTACATAGTGAATTCCAGGCCAGCTTGGGGTAGAGCAAGACTCTACCTTGAAAAACAAAACAAAAAATAAGATAAAAATAATATAAAGCCAGGAGTGGTGGCACATGCTTTAATCCCAGCACTCGAGAGGCAGAGGCAGGAGGATCGCCATGGGTTTGAGGCCACCCTGAGACTACACAGTGAATTCCAGGTCAGCCTGGGCTAGAGTGAGCCTTACCTCTAAAAACCAATAAATAAATAAACAACAACTACAAACAAAAAAATAAAACCACCTTTGTCCCTGAGATAGGAGGTACAGGTCAATAGGTCAATGGTAGAGTGCTGGTCTAGCATGCATAAGGCCCGAGCTAGGTTAGGTTCAATCCCTAGCACTGCAAGAGAAAAATTAAAATTGAAGTCAGCCTCCTCAGAGACATCTTCCTATGCTACTTCCGCTGTGTTCCAGCCTCAGGCCAAGGGGTCTTTTTTGTCTCCTTTTAGGAGTGCAGGCTGAGCTGGTGGCACCTGGAAGCAACAGAGACAGGGGAAAGAAATTGATATTAAAAACATTAAAATCCTGTATGTTGGACTCAGTAGGATCTTATTTCTTGTGAGGATTACATGAGATTATGAGGGAAGGACTGAGGAGAACACTTTGTTCATTATTGGCATACATTAGAATATATATATTCTGAATGTGATTTTTATTTGTAGTTTCTTGGTTTTTGCAGTACTGGGGATTACTGTGGTTAACTGGAAATTAACACGTGCCAGGTAAGTGCTTTACCATTGAACTATAACCCCGCCCCTTTTAATTTAGTTACTTTGATTTTGAGACAGTCTTGCTACATTGTCCAGGCAGACCCTGGCCCTTGGACTCAGCCTCTTGAGTAGCTAGGGCGAAAGGCCTGTGCCAGAAGACTCGGCTTTTATTGTTGTTTTCTGTGTCTGGTGCTGCGGAATGGAATCCAGGGTCTCATGCGTGCTAAGCATGCTCTCTCATGGAGCTATGCCCCCAGTGCTGAAGACACTAAAATTCAGTCCTCAGACACTCATGACTGGAGTACAAGGAGGAAGAAAATGGCCCTGCCTTCAGGGAGCTTGTGCTGAAGATGAGGACAGAGGTATGGTCAGACTCACTATGGAATGAACAAAGAGTGCCCCAGGGGCTCAGAGAAGTGGCTGATGAGCATCTGCCTATTTCCCCAAGGTCTCATCTCAGTGTAGCAAATGAAAAGCCGTCTTTTAATCTGGTCTTAATTCCGTATTTGTTTCAGCACCAGCATAGGGCCTAAGATATAGAAAGGATTGAATATATACTGTTTTTTATATGTTTGGGCCAATTTCTATTTACTTCTCTATGAATTCATTCATTCACTCATTTATTTGCAAAGAGAGAGAGGAAGAGAATGGGAGCATCAGGGCCTCTTGCCAGTGCAAATGAATTCCAGATGCATGTGCCACTTTGTTCATCTGGCTTTACACGGGTACTGAGGAATCCATCCTGGGCCAACCCAGGCTGGCAGGCTTTGTAAGAAAGCACCCTTAACTACTGAACCATCTCGCTAGCCCATCTCTGCCAGTGTTTGTTTGTTTGTTTGTTTTTTCTGCAAGGAAGGGTCTCTCTCTAGCTCAGGCTGACCTGGAATTCACTATGAATTCTCAGGGTGGCCTCAAACTCATGGCGATCCTCCTAGTCCTGCCTCCCGAGTACTGGAATTAAAGGCGTGCGTCACCACTCCCAGCCATCTCTGTCAGTTTTAAGAAGAAAATAATGTAACAATGGAGAAGACATGAGCAGTACAGCCTCTGAAGCAAAATTACCTTTGGCAAATTGAAAACTTCTCTGTATGTCAAGTATGTGGTTTTTGGAGTAGACATCATATAAATATAGCAGGCATGTTGTCACTGAGCATACTCAAATATTTCTTCATGTTTGTGCAGACTGGAAAGGGCTTTTCAAGCATACTAGGGTATTGCAAGCACCTGAACTCACATTTATCTGTGGGGATGTGTAAGATCCTTTAGCAACAAAACACAACACACACAACATCACACAACAAACACAGCACACACAACAAAGCACAACCCACCACAGCACAACACAATGCAGCAATATTTTGGCCGTGCCACCTAGTCCTAGATTCTGAGCAAAATAGAAAGCTTAGCTCCTGAGACTGAGAGCAGGCTCAGGATCCAGAGGAGAAATTGAAGAGAAGCAAAGGCTGGACGCGGAGCCAGGATAGGACCACCCAGCCACTGGGCTTCACCCAGACAGGGTGCAGGAAAAGACTGTGGGGAAGGAGGAGGGAGCCAGTGTGACATGGACAGGGGACATGGAGAGACTGTGGGGAAGAGAAGGGAGCCAGTGTGACAAGGACAGGAAACATGGAGAGACTGTAGGGAAGGAGCAGAGAGAGTTCAGCTTCATTTCACTTGTTTCTTTCTTTTTGGGGCTTTATATAAGATTTAGATAGGATTTCATGTAACTTACAGTCTGATCTCAAACTTACTGTATAGTCAATCCATGCCTTCAACTTCTGCTGCACCTGTTTCTACTCCTGCGAATTGGGGTTACAAATGTTTGCCATAGCACCTAGCTTTTCATGTCCTTTATGCCCAATCCTTGTGAAGTGTGTTTGTCAAGTCTCCTCAGGTGAAAGTGGACACCTGGAGTCAGGGAGACCCTCCCAGTTCCATTAACTCTGTGTCTTCTGGCAAGTGACCTCAACATTCCTGTTGCTTAGTTTTCCAACCATGTAATATATGATAATTGTGAGAACTGAGTGAGTTCAGGTAAAGGGTTGAGCCTAGAGACTGGCAGGAGGGAATGTACTGGTCACACTTGAGATGTTGACCTCTCACCTGGACGTGTCATTGCTTTTTGTCATAATGAGTGTGCCTTGGTGGCTGACAACCTAACAGGCTGTAGGGAAGCCTTGGTGTGTTTAAAGGTGAAGCCTAAGACTGACTGAGTCAATGGTAGAGTACTTATCTACCATGCATGAGGGTCTGTGCTTGTTCCTAGTACTAAATAAAAAAAGAAAAGAAATATAAGAATTATGTGGTCAGGTGCAGTGGCACACACCTTCAATTCCAACATTCAGGAGGCTGAGGTAGGAAGATTGCTGTGAGTCTCAGGTCAGCCTGGGCTACAGAGAGAGAGAGAGACCCTGCTTCAAAATAAATAAATAAAATAAAATAAAACAAAACAAAAAAGAGAGCCAGGCTTTATGGTGCATGCCTTTAATCCCAGTACTTGGGAGGCAGAGGTATGAGGATCAGCCTGGATCAGAATAAGACCTTAACATAAAAAACCAAAATAAACAAACAAACAAGCAGCAACAACAAAAAACACCAGTTGGAGAGATGGCTTAGTGGTTCAGGTGCTTGTTGGCAAAGCCAAAATACCCAGCTTTGATTCCCCAGGACCCACATAAGCCAGATGCACAAGGTAGCACATCCTTCTGGAGTTCGTTTGCAGCATCTGAAGGCCCTGATATGCCCATTCTCTCTCTGTATATATGTACCTCTTTCTCTCTCTCTCTCTCTCTCTCTGTCGTGCAAATAAGTAAAATGAAATAAAAAGGGGGGGCGGGCATGGTGACCCACGCCTTTAATTCTAGCACTCGAGAAGCAGAGGTAGGAGGATCACCATGAGTTCGAGGCTACCCTGAGATTACATAGTGAATTCCAGGTCAGCCTAGCTAGAGTGAAACCCTACCTTAAAAAAAAAAAAAAAAAAAAAAAGGAAGGCTGAGAGAGGACTCAGTGCTTAAGGTGCTTGCCCACAAAGCCTGATGCCCTAGGCTCAATTCCCCAGTACCCATATAAAGCCAGATGCACGGAGTGCCACATGTATCTGGCGTTTGTTTGGAGTGGCTAGAGGTCCTGGAATGCCCATTCTCTCTCTCTCCCCTCTCCCTCCTTGCAAATAAAGTTTTTAAAGTATTTAAAGAACAAAGGAATTATAAAATTATTGAAGTCATATTTGAATTTTATTTTAAAAACTTTTTTTTTTTTGAGGACTGGGGAGAAAGCTTATCAGTAAAGTACTTATCTGGCATGCAAGAGGACCAGAGTTTTATCTCTAGTTTTGTTTGTTTGTTTGTTTGCTTTGAGGTAGGGTCTCACTCTAGTTTAGGCTGACCTGGAATTCACTATGTAGTCTCAGGGTGGCCTTGAACTCATGGCGATCCTCCTTTCTCTGCCTCTTGTGTGCTGGAATTAAATGTGTGAGCCACTACGCCTGGCTATCTCCACTTTTATCCCGAGTGGCTACATAAATGCTGGGCATGGTGGCACTCTCCTGTAATCCCTGAAGGTCACTGAACAGTCTAGTTTAATAATCAAGCTCCAGGCCAAGGAAAGACCTTGTCAAAAAAAAAAAAAAAATGGAGGCAGTGTTCCTGAGGAATGACAGCAGAGGTTGTTCTCCGGCCTCCACTGCATGGGCATACACATGCACCCTCCACATACACGTAAACTTGCGCACACATGAACACATGAATAAAATCTTTTGAGGTGGGGCCTTGCTGCACTGCCAGGTTGGTCTTGAAGTCATAAACTCTAGTAATCCTCTGATTTCAACCTCTCCAGTGTTGGACCGTTGCACCACATGTGAGGTACCAAATATGGCTTCATATCTGTATTTTAAAGTATTTTATTTATTTATTTGCATGTAGAGAAAGAGAAAGAGAGAGAGAGAGGGGGAAGGAGAGAATGGGCATGCCAGGTCCTCCTGCCACTGTAAACAAATTCCAGGTGCATGTGTCACTTTGTGCGTTTGCCTTTGCATGCGTACTGGGGAGTCAGACCCAGGCGGTTAGGCTTTGCAGGCAATCACCTTCACTGCTGAGTCGTCTCTGCAGCCCGTTCACATCTGTATTTCAGAGAGAGAAGTGGACTTCCGGGAAGAACAGAGTGGAGGAAGTCGGGGCTGGGGATGTAGCTTGGGCGGCAGAGTGCCTGCTTGCCCTAGCACTGCGTGTCGGTGTGGCGACTCGTACCTGCAAGCCGGCACTGGGCGGCAGAGGGAGGACGAGCAGGCGCTCTCAGTTATCCTCTGTGCCAAGGGGACTTTGAGGCCATCCTGTGTACACGAGAGCCTGTCCCAACAGAGAAAAAGGTAGAGGAAACCACTAAGGAGGATGCTGCCACGGGCTGGGCCTGAGCCCAGCAGGTGTGAAGAGAGGAGCCTTAGAATTAGATGGACAGGGTTTAGTGATTGACCTGGAGGGAGGAGGGAGGGAGGACCGCCAAGGATCCAGCTGGGATGAAGGGTGCAGGGGAAGCTGCCTGGAGGGCCACGGCAGTGACTTCTGGTCTGACCATAGCATGGCTGCCAAGACCTTCTTCCCATGACCAATCCTTGCCCTCAGCTGCCGATGAGTCACTAGAGCTATTGAGTAAATGGGCGGCATTGATGGCGTTTACCTCGTAGGATTGCATTAACCATTAGTTAATACGAACTGAATACTTTCAACCACCCAATCGCATGTTATCAGAACCATGTTTGCTACGGTAATGAACGAGTGGGACTTCAAAGCCCAGCATGCAGAAGCTTCTAGTATGTGTCCATAAGTGTCTGGGTGGAGAGAGGAGCAAGCAAGTAGGTGCTCGGCCTAGCATGGTGTGTTTGGTGTAGAAGGTTTATGGAGGTGTTCCGCTCAGGTGGATGAAGGAACGAGAGGAACCTATGGGAGACACTTAGAGGGGAGGTGTGCACTAGGGAGTAGTCTGCATGGAGTCTCAATTAGGAGACAGAGGACATCCTAGAAGAGGAGCCTTGCGCACACTTCACCTCTCGCCTTTCATCTTCTTTGGAGACAGGGTCCCATGTAAGGCACACTGACCTTGAACTCACTGTATAACGCCTACACCTAGTTTCATGTGGTGCCTGGGACTAAATCCAGGGTCTCCTGCACACTAGGTAGGCATTTACCCATTTAGCCACATGCCCAGCCCATCACCTCTCATTGCTTATTTATTTATTTTAAAATATTTATTTATTTATTTATTAGAGACAGAGAGAGGAAATAAGCATGACAGGGCCTCTATGCATCTGGCTTATGGGGGACCTGGAGAATTGAACCTCGTTCCTTAGGCTTCGTAGGCATGCACCTTAACCGCTAAGCCATCTCTCCAGCCCACCACTTATTTATTGATTTGGTTTTTCAAAGTAGGGTCTTGCTTTAGCCCAGGCTGACCTAGAATTCACTATATAGTCCCAGGCTGGCCTTGAACTCATAGTGATTGTCCTACCTTTGTCTTCTGGTGCTGGGATTAAAGATGTGCACCACCACACCTGGATCTTATTTATTTATTTGAGGCAGGGTCTCATTCTGGCCCAGCCTGGTCTGGAACTCATCCTGTAGCCCAGGCTGGCCTTGAACTGAGCAGCGGTCCCACTTCACCCTCCTCAGTACTGGGAATAAAGGCATGAGCCACCATGACCAGCATCTCTCATCTTTAAATGTTTAATTATTATATATTATTTTTATTTATTTACACACATGTGCCACCAAACACGTGTGTGTGTGTGTGTGTGTGTGCGTGCATGCATGTGTGTGCATGGTCATGCCAAGGTCTCTTGTCACTGTAAATGAATGCATGTCCAGCTCTATGTGGCTGTCAGAGAATTGAACTTGAGCCAGTATGCTTTGCAAGCAAGACCCTCTAACTGCAGAGTACCTCCCCAGCCCACCTGGAATTCACTACGTAGTCTCAAGGTGGCCTGAAACTCATGGCGATACTCCTACCTCTGCTTTCCAAGTGCATGTGCCACCACTTCTGGCTCTACCTCTTACCTTTTGATTACTTGCTTTTTCTGGAAAACCTTCTCCATGGCTCCCGGAATTCCACTGTAGTCTACTTTTGTTGCTTTCATGGACTCGTTCCTTGACTTTTTTGACCCTAGCCAATTCTTTGCTTTTTGAGATGGTAGCTCATGTCGTTCAGGCTGGCCTCAAACTCACTATACAGCTGAAGATAACTGTGAAATTATGACCCCCTTATCTCGACCTTCCTCTCAAGCCCTAGGATTATAGGCATGTGCCATGTCGGGCTTTCTTTTACTTTTTTTTTATTAAAATGTATTTATTTATTTATTTATTTATTTATTTATTTATTTTGAGAGTGACAGACACAGAGAGAAAGACAGGTAGAGGGAGAGAGAGAGAATGGGCGTGCCAGGGCTTCCAGCCTCTGCAGACGAACTCCAGACGCGTGCGCCCCCTTGTGCATCTGGCTAACGTGGGACCTGGGGAACTGAGCCTCGAACCGGGGTCCTTAGGCTTCACAGGCAAGCGCTTAACCGCTAAGCCATCTCTCCAGCCCTTTCTTTTACTTTTATGTTAAATATTTTTATTTATCTATTTATTTGTTTAAGAGAGACAAAGAGAACGAGCCAGCGAGAGTGAGTATGGGTGTGCCAGGGCCTCCTGCCACAGCAAACAAACTCTAGATGCATCTGGCTTTACATGGGTACTGGGGAACTGAATCCAATGCCATCAGGCTTTGCAAGCAAGTGCCTTTAACCACTAGGCAACCTCACTAACTCTCCCCACCATGTCTGGCTTTCTAATAACCCTCCTGAGCCCCTAATTTCAGGATTCCTTACTGACACCCAGCTTCAGCATTGCTCCTGAACTCTGACCTGATCTGCTCCCAACGGGACGACCGACTGTTTCCCAGCCAGCCAGGTGGAACAAGTCATGCTTCCCACCCTCCGTTCCATGCCACACTAAATCCTCCCCTCTTCCCAAGTTAGTAAATCAGATCACCACGTATAATCTACTAGACAAAGCCCTAGAGATTTCCATTGCTTCTCAGACTTTCTCCCTGCATCCTTTCTCTTATAGCTTGTCATTTCTGCTTATGAAAGTCTTGATTTTCTTTTCTCATGCTGGGGATCGCAGTGTGGGGAGAGGAGCAAGAGGATGCTGGTGTGCACAGGGCCTCTGACGTACATGCTAGGCAAGCACTCCACCATGGGGCGACACCTCTGGCCCTTGACAGTCTTGAGTCTGACTCTATTTCATTTTTACTGTCTCAATCTTAGCTCTCACTCTCATTGCCTGTCTCCAGGTCACTTTCCACAATGCAAGTCTGGCCATGCAGGTCCTTCCAAGGCCTTACAGCTTACAGAAGGTCAGCCCCTGACCATGACATTCAATGCCTTCACAATATGGCCCTAATCTATTTCTTTCCATTCCTACCTCTCACATGCCCACCCTTTAAGAGCACTCTTTGTATATCTCCACATGGCTGTCACACTAGCACTTAAATATCCCTTTATGTTCCCAAATCCAAAACGCTTTGATGTTAGGTCCAGCCCATGTTTATTACTAATTAAGTTAGTAATGCTCTTTCTTTTTTTTTTAAGGTAGGGTCTCACTGTAGCCCAGGCTGACCTGGAATTCAGTATGTAGTCTCAGGGTGGCCTCGAACTCACAGCGATCCTCCTACCTCTGCCTCTGGAGTGCTGGGATTAAAGTTGTGCACCACCACAGCCAACAGTAATGCCTTTTCTTTTTCGTAATTCTTTTTATGCTTCTGGGGATAGAACCCAATGCCTTCAGTATGAAAGGCGAGCTCTCTCACTCTATCATTGGGCTCCATCTCCCACCCTTGATTTTTTTTTTTTTTTTTTTTTTAAGGTAGGGTTCACTCTGGCCCAGGCTGACCTGGAATTCACTATGTAATCTCAGGGTGGCCTCAAACTCATGGTGATCCTTCTACCTCTGCCTCCTGAGTGTTGGGACTAAAGGCATGTGCCACCCACCACACCCAGCTTGAATTTTTTTTTTAATTAAATATAGTTATTTACTTACGAGAGATTGAGAGAGAGAGAGAGAGAGAGAGAAAATAAGAATGGGCACACCAGGGCCTCTAGCCACTGCAAATGAACTCCAGACACATGTGTCACCATGTGCATCTGGCTTACATAGGTTCTGGAGAATTGAACCTGGGTCCTTAGGCTTCACAGGCAAGTGCTTTAACCACTGAGCAATCTCTCCAGCCCCTATGTCTTTATTTTAAAATTTGTATTTATTTATTTATAAGAAAAGAGAGAGAGAGAGACAGAGAGAGAGAGAGAGAGAGAGAGAAAAGAGAGAGTCAGAGAGAATGGGCATGTCAGGGCCTCCAGCAGCTGCAAACACCAGATGCACACACCACTTTGTGCATATGGCTGTATGTGGGTCCTGGTGAGTCTTTAGACTTTGCAGGCAAGTGTCTTAACCACTGAGCAATCTCTAGCCCTACATACTATTTCTTTTCTTTTCTTTTCTTTTTTTTTTTTTTTCGTTTTTCAAGGTAGGGTCTTATTCCAGTCCAGGCTGACCTGGAATTCACTATGGAGTCTCAGGGTGACCTCGAACTCACAGCAATCCTCCTACCTCTGCCTCCCAAGTGCTGGGATTAAAGGTGTGCACCACCACACCCGGCCCTACATTAGTATTTCTTGAACAACGGTATAAATGGATGAATGATCATCTGCTTGTTGCTACAGTCTGGATGACTCACAATTCCTTGCTGCCTCTTGCCCCTCTTTTCCCTGGCACTGGTCATTTCGGTGTTCCCCCTCCCCGCTGAGGTAGAATCTTGCTCAGCCCAGGTTGACCTGGAATTTACTATGTAGTCTCAGGGTAGCCTTGAATGCATAGTGATCCTCCTACATGTGCTTTTGAGTGCTGTGATTAAAGGTGTGTGCCATGCCTGGTGTCATTGTGGGTTTTCCACCTACTACTGTGAAGTGAGTTGGCATGGTGATATGATGTCCAGTTTACTAATGTTGTGCACAGTCAAAAAAGATTCCTCTTCCTACCTCCATGCAAATTGAAGTCACTTCTCACCAAAGGAGAAGGAGAGTGTTTTGAATTGAGGAGGTATGATAGGGAAAGAGGAAGCTAATGTTATCTTGGTGTTAATTTGAATTTCATTTAATTAGCATGAGTTCCTTCTAGTGTTAGCTAAGTCATTTGAAAATCAGGAATAGATTTTTTTGTCTCTATGCTAATAACATGGCTATTAGAAATATAAAAGATAAGCTTACATACTTTTATAATTGAACTTCTAGGAAGAATAGGGAAGTGGATCTACACAATGCAATGGACCAGACAGAAATCGGCCTTGATATCCATGACCTTGCAGTGCCTAGCACAATCTTCACGAGACCCTCATCGTAGGAGGAAAAGATGATGACATCAAAATAAAAGAGAGACTAATGGGGACAGGGAGGCCATATGATGGAGAGTGGAGTTGTGAAGGGGAAAGTGGGGGAGGGAAGTATGGTTTATTTGTCTGTAAGTATGGAAGCTGTCAATAAAAAGGAAAAAAAAGTGAATCAATTTATTATTTAACATTTTAAAAACTTCACAAACAAAAAGTGCAGTTGCACAAAGCTAATATTATTAGCTTCATACTGTCCACAAATAAAGTACCTTTGATCAAAAAAAAAAAAAAAAAGGAAAAATGAGCTGGGCATGGTGGCGCACGCCTCTAGTCACAGCACTCAGGAGGCAGAGATAGGAGGATCACTATGAGTTCGAGGCCACCCTGAGACTACAAAGCGAATTCCAGGTCAGCCTGAGCTAGAGTGAGACCCTACCTCAAAAACAAACAAACCCACAAAAGGCGGGGGTGGTGGTGGGGGAAATTGAACACCAGTGGAACTTGTATTGAGCTTTTTATTTGCGGGTGTTTTTTTTTTTTTTTTTTTTCCCCGAGATAGGGTCTCACTGTAGCCCAGGCTGACCTGGGATTCACTATGTAGCCTCAGGGTGGCCTCGAACTCACAACGATCCTCCTACCCCCGCCTCTCGAGTGCTGGGATTAAAGGCATGCACCACCACGGCATTTGCGGGGTTTTGTGTATGACACAGGATGTGCTGGTGTGGAGCTGGGCACACGGCTCGGTTGCTAGACCGCTTGGCCAGCATGAAGCCATGAGTTTTGCCCCCAGCACTGCATCACCCGGTGTGGTGGTGCACATTGATAATCCCAGCCCTTGGGAAGTACAGGCAGGAGGATAAACTGCTCACCTCTCAAGCTGGAGTGCCTGAGTTCAATTGCCAGACCCCATGTGAAATGCTCAAACTCCGGGAAGACTTCTGGAATTCCGGCATACAGACACTGCTGGAGACATGGGAGGCGGAGACACAAACCGCAGTGCCCACGTACACGCTGAACACACACAAGTTAATAACGGAAGAGAAGTCCAAAGTCACCCTCAGCTACATAGACACCAGCTTGGGCCACATGAGAACTTCTTAAAGTAAAAAATAAAAGGAAGGAAGAAAGGGAGGGAGGAAGAGAAGGAGGAAGGAAGATACATCAGTGCTTTCTTTACATCAAAATTTTTTTAAAAATGTTTCATTTATTTATTTGAGAGGGAAAGAGAGAATGAGAATGGGCATACCTGGGTCTCTTGCCACTGCAAACAAACTCCAAATACACGTGCCACTTGGGGCGTCTGGCATACATGGGAACTGGGGGATAGAAGCTGGGGTAACAGACTTTAGAAGCAAGCGCCTTTGACTGCTGAGCATCTCCCCACCCCTCTTTACATCAAATTTAAGTGCACCATGAAAAGTGTAGATTTCTGGGCTCTGCCTCAAATTACCTCTCTGAATTTCTGGGGATAAGGTTCAGGACTAGCTCAGTCTTCCCAAGTGTTGTTATTACAGGTATGAGCTACCATGCCTAGGTGTGGTGGTTTGATTCAGGTGTCCCCCATAAACTTAGGTGTTGTGAATGCTAGGTTCCCAGCTGATGGAGATTTGGGAATTAATGCCTCCTGGAGGGAGTGTATTGTTGGGGGTGGGCTTATGGGCTTTATAGCCAGTTTCCCCATGCCAGTGTTTGGCACACCCTTCTGTTGCTGTGGTCCATCTTATGTTTGCCAGGGGGTGATGTCCACCCTCTGCTCATGCCATCGTTTTCCCCTGCCATCATGAAGCTTCCCCTCGAGCCTGTAAGCCAAAATAAATCTCTTTTTCCCAGAAGCTGCTCTTGGTTGGGTGATTTCTAACAGCAATGCGAACCGGACTGCAACACTAGGTCACTTCAATTTTTAAAAATAATTTATTTGTTTAAAAGAGACTGAGAGGGCTGGAGAGATGGCTTAGCGGTTAAGCGCTTGCCTGTGAAGCCTAAGGACCCCGGTTCGAGGCTCGGTTCCCCAGGTCCCACGTTAGCCAGATGCACAAGGGGGCGCACGCGTCTGGAGTTCGTTTGCAGAGGCTGGAAGCCCTGGCGCGCCCATTCTCTCTCTCTCCCTCTATCTGTCTTTCTCTCTGTGTCTGTTGCTCTCAAAAAAAAAAAAAAAAAAAAAAAGAGACTTAGAGAAAGAGGGAGGAGAAGAGAGAGAGAGAGAGAGAGAGAATGGGCACACCAGGGCCTCTAGTCACTGTGCCACCTTGTGCATCTGGTGTTATATTGGCACTAGGGATTTGAATCTGGGTCTTTAGGCTTTGCAGGTAAGTGCTTTAACCGCTATGCAACCTTTCCAGCCCCTTATATGTTTTTAATATATACTTTCTTGGATTAGCATATCTTCCAGAGCATAGATTCAAGGCCAGGTTCAGAAACCCTGAGAGGGTTTGAAAGTCTCTAAGACAGGACTCCAGACTCATGGGAACACAGGTGTATTCAGCCATTCAGATGACAGCTTTCTGCCTTGGTGTTGGAAGAAGCTGTTTAGGCTAGTAACCTGAATCGTGCCTATCTGAACCCCATTCCCTTCAGTATTATGGGTGAACGCTTATTTATAAATAGCATGGTATAGCAGCACCGAAAAAAAGAAGAAAAATCATAAACACACACACACATGCTTGAGCATACCCTGAATGTATATTGTACAAGGACCTTTGCTCATTTATTTCTTATTAAAGGCTAATGTTAGTACTATTTTTGTACCCCCACTTAACAGATGAGAAAGCAAGCTCGGAGATGTTAAATAGTTTCCTCAAGCAAGCAAATATTGGATCAAATCAAATCTGCTTGCATTGACAATCCATGTTGTTTGTTTTCATTTTTTTTTTTTTTGAGGTAGGGTCTCACTCTAGCCCAGGCTGACCTGTAATTTACTATGTAGTCTCAGGGTGACCTCGAACTCACGGCAATCCTCCTACCTCTGCCTCCCAAGTGCTGGGATTAAAGGCGTGCGCCACCACGCCTGGCATTTTTTTGTTTGTTTGTTTGTTTTTTTTGAGGTAAGGTCTTGCTCTAGTCCAGGCTGACCTGGAATTCACTATGTAGTCTCAGGATGGCCTTGAACTCTCGGTGATTCTCCTACCTTTGCCTCCCAAGTGCTGGGATTAAAGGTGTGGTCCACCACCGCCTGGTGACTTTTGTTGTTGTTATGAGGCAGGCTGTCACTCTATCCCAGACTGTCCTGGAACTCACTCTGTAGCCCAAGCTAACCATGGTTATCCTATCTCAGCCTCCCAACATACTGGTATTATGGGTAAGAGCCCCCTCCAGCCACCATACCTGGTTAAATCCAGAAAAAGTGTAGCTATAAAGATGGAAAATTATTTTAAGAGCCTGAGAGAGGTTTAAATGCATTGTCCAAAGAGCAGAAGGAGAGTCAAACTCAGTCCCTGTTGAGCCAGGTGTGCCAGCTCATACCTCTAATCCCAGCACTTCGGAGGCTGAAAGCTAGGAAGATCACTCTAACTTTCATGTCAGCTTGAATTACTGAGCGAGCTCCTAGTTAGCCTGAGCTAAAGTGAGACCTTGCCTCAAAAGCAAGCAAACAAACAAACAAACAAAAAACCAGGGCCTGGAGGAATGGCTTAGTGGTAAAGAATCTTGCTTGCAAAGCCAGAAGACCCAGGTTCTATTCCCCAGGACCCATGTAAGCCAGATACACAAAGTGTGCATGTGTCTGAAGTTCATTTGCAGTGGCTGGAGGCTCTGGTGCACCTATTATCTCCCTCTTTCTTTCTCCCCCTCTTCCTTTCTCTCTCTCCCTCTTTCTCTCAAAATAAAAACAAAATAATATGCCAAGCGTGATGGCACACACCTATAATTCTAGCACTTGGGAGGCAGAGGTAGGAGGATCTCTGTGAGTTTGAGGTCATCCTGAGACTACACAGTGAATTCCAGGTCAGCCTAGGTCACAGTGAGACCCTGCCTTGAAAAACTAACAAAATCAATAATAAAATAATGTGAATAGATAAAAATTAAATGAAACAAAAAATCTGTCCCTGCTGCAGAGGGCTCATGGCTGCTTGCAAGAGAAACTTCTGGAGAAGCAGGTGCAACTGCCAGAGATAGGGTGAGGAAAATATCAGCCACCTGCTCAGGAAATGATTTGTTACAGCATTACTAGATGGAAAGGAGCCCTGACGGGTTTGTATACAGAAACCACTGAACAAAGCAGCATCTGCCCAGAGCTAACAGGTGATGCAAGCCACCAGGCAGCGAGAAAGCCTCCAGGAAGACTGAAGGGTATCCAGGCATGGTGGCACATGTTTTTAATCCCGTCAGTTGGGAGCTAACAGTGAGTCCAGTCAGCCTAGGATACAGTGAGACTACTTCAACACCACCACCCCCCCCCGCAACAAAAACTTCACCCCCCAAAAAACAAACTAACAAAAAACAAAACAAAACAAAGAAAGACTTGAGGATGAATGAGAGTGAAATGGTAAAGCCACACAACAGTAATCTAGTCTCTGGGAGCCCAGCGGATGAGGATGGAAGTGAGGTCAAGCAATGGTCTGGGGATCCCAGTGGATGAGGATGGAAATGAGGTCAAGCGATGGTCTGGGGAGCCTAGTGGATGAGGATGGAAGTGAGGTCAAGCGATGGTCTGGGGATCCCAGTGGATGAGGAAGGAAGTGAGGTCAAGTGATGGTCTGGGGAGCCCAGTGGATGAGGAAGGAAGTGAGGTCAAGCGATGGTCTGGGGAGCCCAGTGAATGAGGAAGGAAGTGAGGTCAAGCGATGGTCTGGGGATCCCAGTGGATGAGGAAGGAAGTGAGGTCAAGCAATGGTCTGGGGAGCCCAGTGGATGAGGAAGGAAGTGAGGTCAAGTGATGGTCTGGGGATCCCAGTGGATGAGGAAGGAAGTGAGGTCAAGTGATGGTCTGGGGAGCCCAGTGGATGAGGAAGGAAGTGAGGTCAAGCGATGGTCTGGGGAGCCCAGTGGATGAGGAAGGAAGTGAGGTCAAGTGATGGTCTGGGGATCCCAGTGGATGAGGAAGGAAGTGAGGTCAAGCAATGGTCTGGGGAACCCAGTGGATGAGGATGGAAGTGAGGTCAAGTGATGGTCTGGGGATCCCAGTGGATGAGGAAGGAAGTGAGGTCAAGCGATGGTCTGGGGAGCCCAGTGGATGAGGAAGGAAGTGAGGTCAAGCGATGGTCTGGGGATCCCAGTGGATGAGGAAGGAAGTGAGGTCAAGCAATGGTCTGGGGAACCCAGTGGATGAGGATGGAAGTGAGGTCAAGTGATGGTCTGGGGATCCCAGTGGATGAGGAAGGAAGTGAGGTCAAGCAATGGTCTGGGGAGCCCAGTGGATGAGGAAGGAAGTGAGGTCAAGTGATGGTCTGGGGATCCCAGTGGATGAGGAAGGAAGTGAGGTCAAGCAATGGTCTGGGGAACCCAGTGGATGAGGATGGAAGTGAGGTCAAGCGATGGTCTGGGGATCCCAGTGGATGAGGAAGGAAGTGAGGTCAAGTGATGGTCTGGGGATCCCAGTGGATGAGGAAGGAAGTGAGGTCAAGCAATGGTCTGGGGAGCCCAGTGGATGAGGAAGGAAGTGAGGTCAAGGGATGGTCTGGGGATCCCAGTGGATGAGGAAGGAAGTGAGGTCAAGCAATGGTCTGGGGAGCCCAGTGGATGAGGAAGGAAGTGAGGTCAAGTGACTGGCTAGAGATCAACTGTCAGGGTCTGATAGGAGCCACTAAGAGGATGAATTAAAAGACCAGGGAAGGGAAAAGAAACAGGACTTTTTCTGATGTCATGGAACCCTGGAGGGAGAGGAAGGAGGACTTATGTGATCATATTGATTGTCTCAAATTTGGGGTGAATCCAAAATAGGGGAGTGCTTCCTTGGAGCAGGAACCATTCTATTT
This sequence comes from Jaculus jaculus, assembly GCF_020740685.1. NCBI lineage: Eukaryota > Metazoa > Chordata > Mammalia > Rodentia > Dipodidae > Jaculus > Jaculus jaculus. The sequence goes on from NC_059103.1 coordinate 150,980,084, forward strand.
GGGGCCTGGGAGGGTCTGAGTTCCAGGTGTCAGGAAGTGGTGAGAAGGTCGGTGGAGGGGAACAGAAGGTCTGAGGCAGTGGCTGCGGGGTCAGGGTTAGCAGAGGCCTACCTGAAGTTGCCGGTCAGAACTGTGGTCTGCTGTAGGGTGTTCTGCCCCACTGCCTTCCTGAGAAAGATGATCTGCTCCAAAACCACTGACCAAAAAAAAAAAAAAAAAAAAAAATACACACACACAAATCCTAAGACACGTGTGAAAGGGGTTTGGACTCATATCCAGTTAAATAAAGAACAATGATTGCTAGTTGTTTAAACAGCCGAGTAAGTTACTTAAAGGTTAATAGAATCAATTTGGAAACACTGGCTTTGAGATTTTCCTAGAGACTGGAGGAATTGTAATTGAAGTCAATTGTAGTCATGGTAGATTTCCTCCTTAATGTTTATTTTTCTTCTGGTTATATTTCAATCCGTTAATAATCTCTAATGACTCAGGCTTTCAGGTAATTACTGCCAGTGAGTACAGTCTCTTTTAGGAATGTGACTCTCACACAGGGACTGTGCAAGTGAAGGCAATCTGGTGATAATTCATCAAAATTCTTCCAATAGGCTGTAAAAATATTTGCAAACTTTCAAATACATTTACTCTCCCTTTATATCTACATTTGTAGCTAGAAAAAAAAAATTAGTTTTTAAAAAATACCCTATAAGTACCCTTTAGAAAGTGGCTCCTGGGCTGGAGGGGTGGCTTAGTGGTTAAGGCTCTAGCCTGCAAAGCTAAAGGACCCAGATTCCATTCTCCAGGACCCAAGTAAGCCACAGGGTGGCACATGCTACTGGAGCTCTTTTGCAGTGGCTGAAGGCCCTAGCACACTCACTCTCTATCTGCCTCTCTATCTCTACCTCTTACTCAAATATAAGTAAAAAATAAAATATTAAAATAAAAGTAATACCTTCTAGGGCTGGAGAGATGGCTCAGTGGGTTAAAGGCACCGGGCAGCCTGAGTTTGAGTCCCCAGCACAAGTAAAACCAGATGTACGAGGCGCCACATGTATCTGCGGCTCGTCACCGTGGCAGGAGGCTCTGCTGCACCCGTACTCTCTGTCCCTCTCCGTGTCTCTTTTTCAAGTAAATGAATAATTTTTTTTAAAAGCAGTTCCTTCTTATATACCTTTTCATTCCTCCACTCTCAGAATACTTGGGGAAAGTGAGAATGAAAATAGATGATGCATCTTTTTTAATCCCTTGTAGTCTTGGCTTCTAGGAGTGGAAGTATTTTAGTGAAAGTTTCATGGAAGCTTTGTAAATAAGTAATCTTTTGTTTCTTTGCAAAGTCTGACAACACAGGAGTACAATAACAGGCGTAAGACACCGCCCTGATTGAGCAAGGGTGCGCTCTTCCGAGCAGCGCGCCGTCCCGTGGAATGTGCTGAAGTCACATTCCAACACCTTCCCGAACTAATGGGAATCGCGCTCTCTGCCTCTGCTCTTAGAAAGCGGGCTAAGGGAGCGGGCGCACAGGCCGAAGGCGGGAAAGCAGTGGGCTCTGGAAAACAAAGGTCGGAGCACCTGGGGCAGTTTGGTCTGGATGGGGAAAGATGCAGCCAGTGACGAATGAGTCAGGAAGGATGGCCAAGGGGGCGGATCAGGGATGTGCAGCTGGTCAGATGAGAGGAAGGAGGAACCGTCTTGAGAAGATAACCCCTCATTCCCCGGGAACCCCACCCTCCTCCCACCCAAGGCAAGGCAGATGGAAGTAAAAACTGTGACTACAGTTCCTGTTTTTGTTTTTCCTACTTCTGCCCCCCAAGTGCTGGGATTAAAGGCATGCCACACCACACCCAGCTCTTGTTTTCATTATTTGTTTGAGACAAGGCCTTGCTTGGGAGCCCAGACTGGCCTTGAATTCAGAATCCTCCTGCCTCAGCCTTCAGTGTGCTGGGATGGCAGGTGCGAGCCAGCATGATTAGTTTGCAGCTGAGGTTCTTGTTTGTGCTTGGGCGGACCACTGAGTGAGAGCGCGCAGACGGCCATCTGGACAGCCGCACCGCGCTGCACTTAGTAAGCTCTTTGAAATTAAGACGGCCTCCATAACGAATGAAAACACACTCCCCCCTCAAAACAAGGAACCCACCCCCACAAAATACAAACACTTAAAGAACTTTGTAATCTTAACTTTTTTTTTGTTTGTTTGTTTTTCGAGGTAGGGTCTCACTCTGGTCCAGGCCGACCTGGAATTAACTCTGTCATCTCAGGGTGGCCTTGAACTCATGGCAAGCCTCCTACCTCTGCCTCCCAAGTGCTGGGATTAAAGGCATGTGCCACCACGCCTGGCCTAACTTTTGTTTTGTTTTGAAGCAGGGTTTTACTCTAGCCTAGGCTGACTGAAATTCACTCTCTATCCCAGGCTGGCTCAGAACTCAGAGCTCCCTTCCTCCCTCAGCCTCCCGAGCGCTGGGATTAAAGGTGTGCCCATCGCATGAATTTTCTGTGTATTACCAGGCTGGTCTTAAACTCACAGTATGGCTTCAGAACTTGAAATCCTGCTGAGTGCTGTGATTATAGGTGTATACCATTATGCCCAGCTATGACGTCTCTTGTTTTACTTGAGTGTTGGAATAAATGTTAAGAATTAATTCCCTGCAACATATTGTCCCAAGGCCCTGAATCTTTTATTTTTTCTTCTCTTTCTTTTCTTCTTCCTCCCCGCTCTTTTGAGAAAGGGTCTCATGTAGTTCAGGCTGACTTTGAACTTACTTTGCAGCCAAGGAAAGCATTGATCTGATCCTCCTGCCTGGGCTTCCCCAACATTGGGATTGCAGATGGGTGCTGCCATACCTGTGTTCCCCTCTCGTTCTCTCCTGTCCCTTTGCAATCGTCCCTTCTTTCTTTCAAGGTTGGGTCTTGCTATGTTGTCCAGGCTGGTTTCAAACTCATGATCTTCCTGCCTTAGTCTCCTGGGTGCTGGAAGTACAGACATATGCTCTGGGCCCAAATCATTTTTCTTTTTCTTTTTGCTTACTTGAAAGAATGAGCTGGGGGGGGGGAGAAAGAGAGAGAGAGAGAGAGAGAGAGAGAGAGAGAATGGGCATGCCAGGGCTTCTAGCCATTGCAAACAAACTCCAGATGTATGCACCACCTTGTGCATCTGGCTTTATGAGGGTACTAGGGAATTGAGCCCAGGCTGTTAGGCTTTGCAAGCAAGTGCCTTAACTATGGGGCCATCTCTCCAGCTCACATATTCTTGTTTTGCTTTGTGTTGTTTTTTTTTTTAATTTTTATTTATTTATTTATTTAAGAACGACAGACACACAGAGAAAGACAGATAGAGGGGGAGAGAGAGAATGGGCGCGCCAGGGCTTCCAGCCTCTGCAAACGAACTCCAGACGCGTGCGCCCCCTTGTGCATCTGGCTAACGTGGGACCTGGGGAACCGAGCCTCGAGCCGGGGTCCTTAGGCTTCACAGGCAAGCGCTTAACCACTAAGCCATTTCTCCAGCCCTGCTTTGTGTTTTTTTGAGACAGGATCTCACTATTAGCCCATGTTAATCTGAAACTCATGATCCTCCTGCCTCAGCCTCTCGAGTGTCTGGCTTTAAATTTGTACTGTTTTTGATTTTAATGCATGTCACTAAATTCAATATTTTATTCTTTTTAATTCCTTCCTTCCTCCCTGCCTTCTTGCTTCCCTTTTGGTGAGACAGTGTTTCACTTTCCTGTAGGATGGCTGGGAACTTACTATGTAGGCCAGGCTTGCCTCAAATTTGTGGCAATACTCTTGCCTTAGCCACTGCATTGACCAATTAAGCCCAGCCATTATCTCATTCTTTTTTATTTTGAGGTAGGGTCTCACTCTAGCCCAGGCTTACCTGGAATTCACTATGGAGTCTCAGGGTGGCCTCAAACTCACGGCAATCCTCCTATCTCTGCCTCCCGAGTGCTGGGATTAAAGGTGTGCGCCACCACGCCCGGCAATTATCTCATTTTGTTGTTGTTATACAGAGTTCCAATTTATAGATACACCACATTTTAAAAAAAGATATATGTATTATATATTTATTTATTTGGAAGGGAGAAAGAGGCAAAGGGAGAGAGCGAGAGAGAGAAGGAGGCAGACAGAGGGAGGGAGAGAATGGGCACACCAGGGCCTCCAGCCACTGCAAACGAACTCCAGATGCAAGCGCCCCCTTGTGCATCTGGCTTATGTGGGTCCTGGGGAATTGAACCGGGATCTTTAGGTTTTGCAGGCAAATGCCTTAACCACAAATCCATCTCTCTAGCCCACACCACATTTTCTTTATTCACCAATTGACAGATGCTTAGATTGTTTCCAGGCTTTGGTTATTATGAATAATGCTGCTGTGAACATCCTGTGTAATCATGTCTCCGTTTTCCATGATTTCATTTTGTACTTAGAAATTGAATGGCTAGTTGATGTGACAAATTTATGTGTAACACTTTAAGGCGTGGTGAGTGTGAAGTGGTATCTCATGTTTTAAAAAAATATTTATTTATTTGCAAGCGGACCTCCCCCCCCCCCACATACAAACACACACATACACACGATGAATATGGGTGTGCTAGGGCCTCTAGCTGTTGCAGAAGATTTCCAGATACATGTACCACTTTCTGCTTCTGGCTTTATGTGGGTACTGAAGAACTGAACCCAGGTCGTTAGGCTTTGCAGGCAAGTGCCTTAACTGCTGAGTCATCTCTCCAACCATTAAAAAATAATTGGTTCAGAGATATTTGCTCAACCATGAAGATGTTCAATTCATAATAGCTAAGAATGGGAATCGACCCAGGTGCCCATCATTGTATGAATGGATAACCAAGATGTGGTGTATCTACACGATGGAATTTTACTCAGCAGTAAGAAAAAAATGACACAGTGAAATTTGTAGAAAAATGGTTGAACTTGGAAAAGATCATTCTAAGTGAACTCACACAATCACAGAAAGACAATCGTCACATGGTCTCACTCATCTGTGGTTCCCAACCTAGAGCAGCCCGAGTTGCTGACATACGTGAGTGGCATCTCGAGGCTTGGACAATAGGGAGGGTAGGGCTTGGGGGAAGGGGAGGGTGGTGGTGGGGGACACATAACTGAACCCAAATTGAACTGGTTCCATAGAAACCTACATCCTGGAAGTCAGACTAAAAGGTGGAAAGCTCAAGAGAACCTTAGAGGGAGCACCTGAATTGAAGGGCCCTGGAGAGGGTGAGATGAAGCCTAACCTTAAATTTCTCCTGTTTCTCTTTTGTCTGTCTTTTCCTTTTTTTTTTTTTTTTTTCATTTCGCCTCCTCCTCATCATCATAATTTTGTTTTGTTTTTGGGACAGGGCCTTACTGCTTCAAACTCGAGATCCTTCTACCTCATTCTCCCAATTACAGGCATGCACCATACACCTAGATTTTTGTTTTATTTTTGTGTCAATTACCTTTTTGTTACTGGAACAAAATATTTAACCATATGCAGCTTAGGGAAGGTGATGGTTTATTTTTTATTTATTTATTTTTATTAACAACTTCCATGATTGTAAACAGTATCCCATGGTAGTACCCTCCCTCCCCCCACTTCCCCCTTTGAAACTCCATTCTCCATCATATCCCCTCCCCCTCTCAATCAGTCCCTTTTTTATTTTGATGTCATGATCTTTTCCTTCTATTATGATGGTCTTGTGGAGGTAGTGTCAGGCACTGTGAGGTCATAGATATTCAGGTTATTTTGTGTCTGGAGGAGCACATTGAAGGAGTCCTTCCCTTCCCTTTTTAAAATTTCTTTTATTTTTATTTTTTGTCATTTTTATGTCTTTATTTGAGAGTGACAGAGAGAGAGGGAGAGAAAGAGACAGATAGAAAGGGAATGGGCACGCCAGGGCTTCCAGCCACAGCAAACGAACTCCAGACGCGTGTGCCCCCTTGTGCATCTGGCTAACGTGGGTCCTGGGGAATCGAGCCTCGAACCGGTCCTTAGGCGTCACAGGCAAGTGCTTAACTGCTAAGCCATCTCTCCAGCCCCCTTCCCTTCCTTTGTCTCTTACATTCATTCCGCCACCTCTTCCACAATGGATTCTGAGTCTTGGAAGGTGTGATAGAGATATTTCAGTGCTGAGCACTCTGTCACTTCTTCTCAGCACCATGATGCCTTCTGAGTCATCCCAAGGTCACTGCCATCTGACAAGAGAAGGTTCTCTACTAAAAGTTAGAGTAATATTAATATGTGAGTATGAACATTAAGAGAAGTGCTTATTGGGCAGTTTGATGAGCATAATATATACATTTAGCCAGACAGCAGTAGAGGTTACACCCCTAGGGCTCATGACTACCCTTGTTTTAGGTTTTCATTATCAGGGATGTATTCCCTCCCATGGAGTGGGTCTCCAGTCCAATTAGAGGGCAGTTGGTTTCCACCATGACAGACATGCCATTATTGCACCCGTTGGCTCATTTGGCCTGGCTGGCCAAAGATAAGGCTTGCAGTGTCCACTGTTGAGTATCTTCACTGGTGATTTCTCTCTCACCCATTGAACTACGTGCAGAATGGCTTTTTCCAGCTTTCTGTCAGCTGGTCTACATGGAGGAGGTTTTTAGCTCAGCTCCAGCAGGATTTCTCAGTGACTTTGCAGCCCAAGTATGTGGAGTCTTCAGCAATAGGGTTTTACCATCTATTCCTGGCAGGAAACCAAGGGCCTTGGCAATGGCCTGTAATGTTTTGGGGGCATCAGCGACCTCCCTGGCCAACAACTCACTGGAAGGTATTGGAAATGGTTTATTTCTGGCTGGTAGGGTTTCAGTCTAGCTGACCTGGAATTAACTCTAGTCTCAGGATGACCTCGAACTCACGGCAATCCACCTACCTCTGCCTCCCGAGTGTTGGGATTAAAGGCGTGCGCCACCATGTCCGGCAGTATTCACTATTAAGTAAAATGGTATTTGATTCTGTCTCAGCTGTCCTTTGGTATTTTTGTTAATGGTTATGATGAAATCACAAAGGGATTTAATATTTCTCAGTCTGTTACAGGCAGGTTCATATTGCTGGAAGAAATCATCCAACCAAAGAGCAGCTTGTGGACAAATAAGGTTTATTTTGATTACAGATTCGAGGGGAGGCTCCATGATGGCAGGAAAAATGACCGCAAGAGCAGAGGGTGGACATCACCTCCTGACCAACATGAGGTGGACAACAGCAACAGGACAGTATGTCAAACACTGGCAAGAGGAAGCTGGCTATAACACCCATAAGCCTGCCCCCAACAATACTCTGCCTCCAGAGGTGTTAATTCCCAAATCTCCATCAGCTGGGAACCTAGCAGTCAGAATGCCTAAGTTTATAGGGGACACCTGAATCAAACCACCATAGGTACATTGGTTATATTCCTTACTTTCCTTGCTAGTGTGCAATCTGAGGCAAAGGCATTCTCTGAAGCCAAGAGTTAGATCATAGGCAATGTGGAGAGACTGTCTCAAAAGAGAACAAAAGAAGAAAAGCTGTTTGGTGGTACAGGCCAGTGTTCCAGAACTTAAGAGGCAGAGGTAGGAAATCTCAAGTTCAAAGCTAGCCTTGGCTACATAGTGAAACTATGCCTCTAGAACATTAAGTAGGGGCTGGAGAGATGGCTTAGCAGTTAAGGTGCTTGCCTGCAAAGCCAAATGAACCAAAACTGAGGAATCAAACCCAGGCCACCAGGCTTTGCAAGCAAGTGCCTTTAACCAGCAAGTCACTCCTCTCCCCCTAGTTTTTTTTTTTTTTTTGAGGGAGGGTCTCACTCTAGCCCAGGCTGACCTAGATAGAACTCACTCTGTAGTTCCAGGCTAGCCTCCAACTCATGGCAATCCTACCTCTGCCTTTGGAGTGGTGGGATTAAAGGTGTGTGCCATCATGATACACTTGGGTCCAAAATTTGTATTTTTAATTAGTTATTGGGGGGCAGGGAAGACAGGGAGAGAGTGAGAGTATATGGGTGCAGTGTGGGGGGGAGGGAAGATGGGCAGAGAGAGTGAGCGTATATGGGTGCAGTGTGGGGGGTGCAAGGGATACAGGGGGAGAGATAGAAAGAGTATATGGGTGCAGCATGGCTTCTTCACAATGTGCCACTTTGTGCATCTGGCTTGATGTGGGTACCCAGAATATAACCTGGGCCATCAGGCATTGCAAGCAAGCCATTAAACCACTGAGCCATCTCTCTAGCCCCCAAATGTGTATTTTAATAATAGAGAAGGGCTGGGGAGATGGCTCAGAGGTTAACATTAAAGGCTCTTGTTTGTAAAGCCTGAAGGCCAGGGTTCAATACTCATGAAAAGCCATATGTATAAAGTGACACATGCATCTGGAGTCTGTTTGCGGTGGCAAGAGGCCCTGGCACACTTATTCTATCTCTATCTTTCTCTCCTCCTCACCACAAATAAATAATTTAAAAAAAAAAAAGGATAGGCGAAAGCTGGACATGGTTGCACATGCATTTATTTGGAGCTCATTTGCAGTGGCAAGAGGCCCTGGTCTGCTCATTTTCTCTCTCCACCTCTCTTTCTCTTTCTCCCTCCCTTTCTACTTGTAAATAAATAAATAAAACAGATTAAAAGTCTTTGATATTTGGTTTTTCCTTTTTTCCTTTGGTAACTTATTTAATCTTGGTCCTCTGGGGGTGTTTCTATCTCCATCAGGACCAGAACATAAGATTATAGGATGGTTTAAGGTTTCCAAATTAGGCTGTTGGTGAGCCAGCCCTCAAGCCTGCAGGCCTGGCTCTGAGCCGACATGCAAGAAGCCACAGCGGCTGGGTGGGGCTTTCCTAGACAGCTGCACCACACCTCTAAGCGAGGGAAGCTTCAGCCAACATTGCACTGGGCAGGAATAAAATCAAGGGCAATAAAACCAGACATATCACTTCATTAGAGGAGCAGTTTACTGGTAAAACCACTCCAACAAGTGTAAGAGATGAGAGGACAGACTCGCGTTCCTTGTCAAATTCTTTCACTTACCATTGCGCGTCATGTAATAATGAGGGTGCTCCCTGAGAAAGGCTTCCGTGATGACCTTGTCTGAGTGCCAGCGAGCACTTACTCAACCTGCGTGATGTAGCTGGCTCGCGCTTCTCCCGGCCCCGGGGTACAGCCACAGTTGCTCATGTGTTCCAATGTTACTCAGCATATCTGCAGACTTCTCTGAAAGCGGAAAGTCTTTTCAGTAGCAGTTTTGGTAGTAGTTCAGAGGACACTTTCTGGATTTTTTTTAAAAAAAGATAATCTCATTATGTGCCCTAAAATGGCCTGGAACTTGAGAGCCTCAGCTTGTAGAGCAGTGGGATTACAAGTATGTATCACCACACCCAGCTTGTCTCTGGAATTTGGGGCCCTTGCTTGGCTGCTACTGAAAGAGCATTACATGATCAACTTGTCTCAGAACTGTTTTATCTAGCCTGGAACAGTCTGTCTAGATTCAAAGAATCCCTGAGTGTTGACCTACACATTAAAATCACACTTACTTTATGGATGGAATCATTTCTTAACCATATACAACATGGTGATGTGTTGCTTATAAAGAATTAAGCCAAATATGGTGGTGCATGCCTTTAATCCCAGCACTTGGGAGGCAAAGGTAGGAGGATCACTGTGAGTTCGAGGCCACCCTGAGACTACATACTGAATTCCAGGCCACCCTGGGCTAGAGTGAGACTTAACCTCACAAAACAAAACAAAACAAAAAAAAATTAATAAGTATGGGCTTAGTGATTGAAGACATTTGCTTGCAAAGCCTAACTGCCTGGGTTTGATTCCTCAGTAACCACATAAAGCCAGATGCACAAAGTGGCACATGCATCTGGACTTTGTTTGCAGTGGCAAGAGGCCGTAGCATGCCCATTTCCTCTCTCTGCTTGCAAAGAAATACATAAAATATTCTGAAAAAAGGAATTAAGAAGGAAAAATAGGGACTGGTGACAGAGCACTTGCCTAGCAAACATCAAGTCCTGGGTTTGACTATAAAGAAAATATGAGGGCTGGGGAAATGGCTTAGCGGTTAAGGCGATTGCCTGTGAAGCCTAAGGACTCTTTGGTTTGATTCTCCAGGACCCACCTAAGCCAGATGCACAAGAGGGCACATGCATCTGGAATTCATCTGTAGTGGCTGGAGGCCCTGGTGTGCCCCCAATCTCTTTTTCTGCCTCTCTCAAATAAATAAATAAGATATTAAAAAAAAAGAAAATATAGCATCTGGCTTTACATGGGTTGTGGGGAATTTCACCCAAGCTGTTAGGCTTTATAACTTTAACCACTGAGCCTTTTCTCCAACCCTTCCTTAATCACTTGTTTGAAAAAAGTTTTGCTGGGCATGGTGGCGCATGCTTTTAATCCTAGCACTCAGGAGGCTAAGGTAGGAGGATCACTGTGAGTTTGAGGCCAGCCTGAGACTTTGTAGTGAATTCCAGGTCAGCATGGGCTAAAGACCCTACCTCAAAAAAAAAAAAAAAAAAAAAAAAAAAAAAAAAAATTAAAAAAATTTATTTGAGAGAAAGAGAGAGAGAGAGAGAATATGGGCATACCAGGGCCTCTTGCCATTGCAAAACAAACTCCAGATGTATGTGCCACTTTGTGCATCTGGCTTTACATGGGTCCTGAGGAACTGAATACAGGCTATTAAGCTGAAATGAGAATTTTGGGGTTCCTTGTCAATACACCAATATGCCAACACAGTAATAAATTTAGGATAGCCTGGATTCCTGCTTATGAGTTTAAATAATTACAATCCATAAACCAGAGGGTAAGATTTAGAGAGACTCTCTAAGAGAGAAGGAAAGAGGAAAAAGTACAGAGCGCTCCCGCCATGAGGGAGGCAAGAGGGGTGAAGCCCCCGTGGGAGTGGGGGTGGTAGTGGGGTCGTCATCGAGGGAGACCTACCAGGACCTGGAGGTTCTGGAGACATGAACAGCCATCACTGAGAGGACTGCCTACCTGCTATCTATGAAACTTGTGGTGGGCTTTTCCTTCAGGCTCAGGTGAGCCAGTGTGAGGGCTGATTGGAAATTGCTAGGGCAGACTTAAGGACATTTCTACTTTAAAAAAATTTTTTTTAATTTATTTATTTGAGAGCGACAGACACAGAGAGAAAGACAGATAGAGGGAGAGAGAGAGAATGGGCGCACCAGGGCTTCCAGCCTCTGCAAACGGAACTCCAGATGCGTGCGCCTCCTTGTGCATCTGGCTAACGTGGGACCTGGGGAACCGAGCCTTGAACCGGGGTCCTTAGGCTTCACAGGCAAGCACTTAACCGCTAAGCCATCTCTCCAGCCCCATTTCTACTTTTTACATTCAGGGCCCAGTTACCCTAAACTACCTAACAAGGCTACCAGACTCCCTCTCAAGGCTTTGCAAACAAGCGCTTTTAGCTGCTGAGCCATCTCTTCAGCTACCTTAATACTTTTTGCTTTGTTGAAGTGTATTATATTTTGAGGAAAAGTCTCATAAAACCCAGGCTGGCCTTGAACTCACTAGGTGCTATAGGCTAACTTTGAATTACTGATTCTCTTGCTTCTACATCCCCAGTGCTGGGATTATAGGCATATGCCCACTAAGCTTGGCCTGTCCTATGTGTGTGTGTGTGTGTGTGTGTGTGTGTGTGTATTTAAATATTTTAAGTATTTACTTATTTGGGAGAGAGAGAGAATGGGCACACCAAGCAGGGCTATCATAAGGATCAGGTAGGAAGAGTCTCTTGTCACTGAGTCTCTAGCTAACGGACCCTCAATTTGAGTGGGTCCTGTGGGTGTGTGATGGCTCTCTACAGACTTCACGTGTGAGTGATGTACTCAGGAAGGGATGCCGTCTACCTTGATGGCCATTGGAGTGGTCAGGATCATGCTTTAGGGTCCCTTCCAGCTGGCTTCAAGAGTCTCCTTTCAGTGTCTTTTGATAAATACTAGGTCTCCTGGTCTGAACCTGTGGAGATGTCTTTTCATAGATGGCCCACAGTTGGGGCCAGAGAGATTCTTGCCCCTGAAATAAGCTTGTAAGGAGGAGAGAAATCTCTCATCATCAAATTCAGTTACTGCTTTTATACTAGGCAACAAGGGTATGGGTCTTGCATACATGATTTCAAAGGAAGTCAGTCCTATGGTGTAGGGGGCGTTTCAAACTCGGAAAAGGGCAAAGGGAAAGAAAGACACTCAGTCACTGCCAGTTTCAAGGGTTAATTTAGTTAGGGTCTCCTTTAGGGTCTGATTCATTCTTTTTTTTTTAATTTTTTTTTGTTTATTTTTATTTATTTGAGAGGGAAAGACAGAGAAAGAGGGAGAGAGAGAGAGAGGGTGGGGGGAGAGGGAGAGAGGATGGGCACACCAGGGCTTCCAGCCACTGCAAATGAACTCCAGATGCGTGCGCCCCCTTGTGCATCTGGCTAATGTGGGTCCTGGGGAACCGAGCCTCGAACCGGGGTCCTTAGGCTTCACAGGCAAGCGCTTAACTGCTAAGCCATCTCTCCAGCCCTGATTCATTCTTTCTACCTGTCCTGAACTCTGGGGATAATACACACAATAGAGTTTCCAAGTTGTCCACACAATTTTAACTATGGCCTGGGTTGCCTGTGAGATGAAGACTGCCCTGTTGTCTGACCCCAAAAGAACAGGTAAACCATACCTTGGAATGATGTCATCCAATCGTTTTTTGGCCACAGTTATGGCAGTCTCATTCTTGGTTGAAAAACCTCAGTCCATCCTGAAAAGGTGTCTGGAGGGAGAGCTTCTGACCACACAGTTGTCTCTTCAGGTGTCGCTGCAGCTCCTGTGTACCAGGCACCATCTTTAAGGACGCTGCTACCCTCTGTATACCAGGTCAGCTCTGCCCCTTTAAGGGGAATGTCCTTGAGATCTGGTGGGTCCCTTGTAAACTGCTCAAGATCTCCAAGCAGTCTGCATGGGACTGTCCAGATCTGGATCAGGTAGCAGCCTTGCAGGATTGAGGGCCTGGCTGGCAGCAAATTGGACCCATGGGGGGTTGAGAAGAAGAGCCTGATAATGAGTGAGTCTGGCATTGGTCAGCCTCCTGTCAGGGGGCTGCTTTAGCACTCCTTCAATAGTGTGAGGAGTAGTCACTCTTAGGGTTTGGCCCAAAGTAAATTTATCCAAGTCTTTGGCCAATAAGGCAGTAGCTGCTATTATTCGGAGGCACAGGGGCCATCCCATTGCCACTGGGTCTAATTTCTTTGGTAGATAATTAACTGGCCTCTTCCAAGGGACGAGAGTTTGAGTCAACACCCCTTTGGCTATGCCTTTGTTTTCATCAACATAAAGATGGAAAGGGTTGTGGAGATCTGTCAAAGCCAATGCCGGGGCTTCCAGGAGGGTCTCTTTCAATCAGAGGAGGCCTTCTCCATTTCTGGGGTCCATTCAAGGGAGATTTCTTGTCCCCTCATGGCCTCATAGAGAAGCTTGGCAATTTCTGTGAATCTGGTTATCCAGAATCTACAAAACCCTGCTGACCCCAAGTACCTGTCACCAGGCTTTTATGTTAAGGATTGCCTCTTTGCGGGCTTGAGACAACAGGCATTGCCCCCCACCCCTTGAGTATGTACCCAAGATAAGTTCCTTCCCTCTGGCAAAGCTACGCCTTTCTGGCTGAAACTCGGTATCCCACATGGTCCAATTCTCTCAACAAGGCCTCTGTGGCTGAGCAGCAGTCTCCTTCATCTGAGGCTGCTATCTATGTACTGTGAAACTGTCCAGTTGTTGGAGTTTCCTGTGGATGTGTGGCACTGCCTGGTTGACAAAAGCCATGTTCACAGCAGACTAGTTTTCTCTTGCTTCTGGGTCCAGGGACATACAGGTCTGGTGTGTTTTTAATAGTCTCTCTAAAAAAGGCCCCAGGGCTTTGCTCCTTGCCTTGTATAACCTGTTCTACCTTAGATAAATCTGTGGGCTTCCTTGCAGCCTCTTGGAGACCCTCCCATCATAATCTTGTGGTAGACTCTCAATCTTTCCTTACCTGCAGGGCTGTTGGGATCCAAATCCAGGCAAGTTAAGGGAAAGGCTGCATTCATGTCAGCCTGCACAGTTGTGGGCTGACCATCAGGTCTAGGAACCAGCTTGAGGGCAGTAGCTAGAATTCTGTAGTAAAAAGAACCTGTATGAGCTGCTGACAATCATCCCAAGTGGGCTGATGGGTTATCATTATGGAATCTAACAAGTCTAGGAGGGCTGAGGGCTTCTCAGAAAACTTTGGATTCTGCATCTTCCAATTATATAAGTTACTGGTAGAAAAAGGGATATGATGCACAAACTGCTGACCTTCCTGATTGGGGGGACGGTGGGCAGTTGCCAATACAGCTAGTGCAATTGTTGTGGAGCCTGCCTGTCTTGGGATCCAGGCCTGTGTATGGGGAGGGCTGATCATGTTTCCTCTTTCTTCCCCTGGGCCCGGGTCAGCAGCTACCACTTGTGGTATGGGTTCTGGCGCAGGGGCAGGTACATAGGGAGGTGATAGAGGTCCTCCTCAGGGGCAGAATGGAGCAGGACTGCTGGCTTATGGTCCTTCTGTGAGCCAGACTCATTGACTGACAAGATTGCTGGGGCTGGTGATAGCAAGGGGCTCAGCCAAGGAGGGGGGCTTTCCACTAGATATTGCCAGACTGTGATGTATGGGACCTGGTCAGGATGCCCAGGATTCCCGTACAATACCTTCAACTTTGTAAATGGTGGGGAGGTGGAAGGTGCCTCCCTCTGGCCATCCCACATTATAAGTCGGCCATTCATTCCTGCAAAAGATGGTTAGTTTTCCTGACCATACTATTAAACCCAAATTGTCTGCCCAGTGTTGGAAATCCTTGAAGTGGGACTGGACTAGGTCCAGTGGGGTGGAACTTGCTGCCTGTCCTATGGTGTTCCACAAGAAAGTAAAACAGGATGAACAAGACACAAACACACAGACATAGAAACAAATTTCCCAAGAAGTGAAAAAGAAATCAAAACAATGCTGATGGCGGCCTATGCCAGGAATGGGTTCTGCCAGACAGGCGCGATCCACCAGTATTTATCAAAACCAGAGTCAGACTGCACCTCTCAGGCTCCAACAGATGGGGGTCCAGAATGTCCTCAGAACCCACTGGCCCAGAGGCATTAATTGGCACGTCCATCCGACCTTTATGGGCCTCCAGATTGTTTCTGGACACCAGAACCAGATTTACCTGAAAAACAAAGAACAGAGCAGAACAAAGACACACAGTACAGAGGGGTGCCCCAACTCACTGATCAGCAGAGAACCAATTGTTACCCTAAAAACCCTCCACTATTGAGTTGGGGGGTCCCCAGTGACCCCAGACAAGCCCCCAAATGTAAGGGTCCAAGAATTGCTGAAGAAAGAACCCAGACTCAAATAGTATGTGAAAGCAACAAGAGTTTATTCTGCAGAATCAGCCAGCATGTGGGGGTCAACCATTCCTACAAAATGGCGACCCCGAGAAGACCTCACAGGCCCCTTTTAAGCACAACTAGGGGAATTTCAGGTGGGGTTAAGTAATCTTTTTAAATGATTGGCTAGGCAGGCAACAGTTACAGTTGTACATCTTTGATTGGTTGGGGCGAAAGGTGAAAGGGACATGTCTGGGCATGTTTGGACATGTCTCCAGGAACTGACTCAGCCCCTGGGGGGGCTATCTTCTCTGGCCACATGTCAGGGTCACTGTTGATTAACATCCCACCCTTTTCCAGAAGTCTTGCCTGCCTCTCCAGGAAGCTGAAACTTAGGTCTAGTTAGGGTGGCACTTTACTGAAGCCTGTCATGGCATCAGTTTGGTCTTTTCAACATCTAGACTGGTTCCATTTCCTAGCTATTATAAGTAGAGTGGCAATAAACATGGATGTGCAGGTATCTCTAAAGTAATGCAATGAGACCTTAGGATATATGCCTAGGAGTGCTATAGCTATATCATATGGTGAATCTATTTTTAACTGACTCAGGAACCTCCACACTGATTTCTACAATGGTTGGATCAGATGACATTCCCACCAACAGCGTCGAAGGGTCCCTATTTTTTCCACATCCTCACCAGCATCTTTTGTCATTGTTTTCTCGATGGTAGCCATTCTGACAGAAGTAAGATGGAATCTCAGTTCAGTTTTAATTTGAATTTGCCTGATGGCTAAGGATGTAAAACATTTTTTAAAATTATTTTTATTTATTTATTTGAGAGAGGGAAAGAGGCAGAGAAAGAGAGAGAATGAGTGTACCAGGGCTTCCAGCGGCTGCAAAGGAACTCCAGATACATGTGCCCCCTGGTGCATCTGGCTTATGTGGGTCCCGGGGAATTTAATGGAGGTTCTTTGGCTTTTCAGGCAAGTGCCTTAACCGCTAAGCCATCCCTCCAGCCCGTAGAACATTTCTTTAAAACATTATTTTATTTACTCATTTTAGAGACAGAGAGAAAGAGGGAGGGGAGAGAGAGAGAGAGAATGAGTATGCCAGTACCTCTAGCCACTACAAACAAATTCCAGATACACGTGCCACTTTATGCATCTGGCTTTATGTGGGTACTGAGGAGTTGAACCTGGGACCTTAGGCTTTGTAGGCAAATGCCTCAACTGCTGACCTCATATCTCCAGCCCTAGAACATTTTTTTAGATGTTTATATGCCTTCTATATTTTTTTCTTTTGAGAACTCTCTATTTAGTTCCATAGTCCATTTTTTAAAATTGGGTTGTTTGATTTTTTTTTTTTTTTTTTTTTGGTAAGGTCTCACTCTAGCTCAGACTGACCTGGAATTAACTATATAGTCTCAGGGTGGCCTTAAACTCAAGGCGATCCTCCTCCCTCTGCCTCCCAAGTGCTGGGATTAAAGGAATGTACCACCGTGCCCAGCCTGGATTGTTTGATTTCTTATTATTTAGTTATTTTACTTCTTTTAATATTCTCTGTCAGATGCATAGCTGGCAAAGATTTTCTCCCATTCTGTAGGTCGCCTCTTTGCTCTATTCACAGTGTCTTTGCTGTACAAAAGCTTTGTAATTTCATGAGGCCCTAGTAGTTGATTAGTGGTTTTATTTCCTGAGAAACTGGGGTTATATTCAGAAAGTCATTGCCTATGCCAATATGTTGAAGGGTTTCCCCTGTTTTTCTCTCTAGCAATTTCAGAGTTTGGGATCTGATATTAAGGTCTTTGATATATTTGGACTTAATTCTTGTGCATGGAGAGAGAGAGAAGGATCTTTTTTCATCCTTCTACATATAAATAATCAGTTTTTCCAGCACCATTTGTTGAAGAGGCTATCTTTTCTTCAATGAATATTTGTAGCACTTTTGTCAAAGATCAGGTGGCTGTAGCTGTCCAGACTTATATCTGGGTCTTCTATTCTGTTTCATTGATCTATGTGTCTGTTTTTGTGCCAGTACCATGCTGTTTTTGTTACTATGGTCTGTACTTTTCTATTCTCTTTTTTTTCTGTTTTTGTGATGTGAGTTCTAAGCCGCCCTGAGACTACATGGTGAATTCCAGGTCAGCCTGGGCTAGAACGAGATCCTACCTTGGAAAAACCAAAATTAAACAAACAAAAAACCATAGTTGGGCATTAAACTATATCTGCCTGGCTGAGTGTTGAGATTACAGGCATACACCTCCATGCCTGATTACACCTGTCAATAGCTGTGCTTCATGTAATAATTTCTTTATGGCTCAGAGAACTATTTTATACCTCAAAGGAAGGTCTTTGCGCTCTCTCAGTTCTTAGGTGTGGCGGTGAAAGGTGTCTGCAACCATGTTCTACCTCTGCAATATTCTTCAACCTGAATTCCCCAGTCCCTTAACAGAGCACCCACGCTGTAGCCTTTGAACAACCTTCTTCTATTCTGTGTGGTGAGTGATTCTGCTCTTCTGTCACTTGGTCTTCTCACCCACACATTAGGGTTGTTTTGGGGAGGGGAGGGGAGGGGAGGGGAGAAGATCTGGAGAACCATCTCTAAGGTCCTCTTCAAACCTCGACATTCTGTGAATCTGTGACTGGTTGAGGTCGAAGGGCCTTTCCAACTCTGCACTTGGGTCAGCAATTTAAATTTTTAGTCTTGTTTCTCCAACTGTCCACAACCTCATTCAAGACAAGAATATCCTGCTAACATTGTTGCTCCAGAAATGTTTATTGATCTTCTGGTCTAGCATCTAAAATGAAACATTTATATCTGTTCTAGTCCTAGTACTTGAAACAGGTTAGTTATCCTCATTTATTAGGACAGAAAGGGAATGACTGTCAATGCCATGTATGATAGTTTGAATAGATACCCACCCCCCTCCATAGATTTAGGAGTTTATTAAAACTTTTTGGATTTTCAGCCACCTGGCTGGAGGAGGTGTCACCAGGTAGATCTTAGGGTCCACGCCTGAGGTATGGCTGTGGATTTGGAATTCCAGTCTAAAGATATACAAAGTACCTGAGTTCCACCTGCAATTCCTAAGTGTGCTTGTGTGTGGCGTGGCTTTGGGGTTTTGGCTTGTGGCTATTTTTTTTTTTTTCTCTTTCTGCTTGGATCTGTGAAAGCAGCCCAGCATCTTCTGCCATTGTGGAACTTTCCCTGGATCTGTAAGCTTCAATAAATCCCTTCCTTTACAACTGTGCCTGGTCTGGAAGTTCATCTCAACGACCTGGAAGCTGTCTGCTACACCATGTTAAAACAATTGGGATCCTTTTTTTTTTTTTTTCAGATAGGGTTTCACTCTAGCTCAGGCTGACCTGGAATTCACTATGTAGTCTCAGGGTAGCCTTGAACTCCTACCTCTGCCTCCCAAGTGCTGGGATTAAAGGTGTGGGCCACCAGGCCTGGCTATTTTTATTTATTTATTTGAGAGAGAGAGAATGGACACACCAGGGCCTCTAGCCACTGCAAGCGAATTCCAGACACATGCGCCACCGTGTGCATCTGACTTATGTGGGACCTGGAGAATCAAACCTGGGTCTTTAGGCTTCAGAGGCAAGCTCCTTAACCACTAGCCATCCCGTCAGCCCCCCTGTTGTTTTTATCAATCCTGTAGCAGTCAGATTCCAGGTTGCCGAGATGAGCTTCTAGACCAGGCACAGTTATGGAAGAAGGGATTTATTGAAGCTTACAGGCCCAGGGGAAGTTCCATAATGGCAGAAGAAGCTAGCCTCCTTTTGCAGGTCCAACCAGAAAGTGTGAGAAGAGCCACAAGCCAAAAACAAAACAAACAAACAAACAAAAAAACAACCCAAAAGCCACACCACAAACACACTTCAGGCACTCCATGCACTTTTCATATCTTTAGACTGGAATTGCAAATACACCACCATACTTTAGGAATGGACCCTATTATCTGTCAAGAGACACCTCTTCCAGTCAGGTGGTTACAGATCCAAACTACAAACTAATAAAACACTGAATATATTGGGAGCCATCTATTCAAACTACCACAGATTCCAGCACTGTTCAAACATACATAGAGTCTAAGTTCTCTCTATATATCTCTTTTGTTTATTTTCCTAAGCAGGGTCTCACTATAGCTCAGGTTGACCTGGAACTCACTCCTGTAGCCCTAAGCTGGCCTCAAATTTATGATGATCCTTCTTTTTCAACCTCCCAAGTGCCAGGATTAAAGGCCTGTGCTACTACACCCAGCTAGGTCTCTCTCTCTTTCTTTTCTTAATTTTAATTAATTTATTTATTTAGTTATGAGAGAGAGAGAGAGACAATGGGTGCACCAGGGCCTCTAGCCACTGCAAAAAAAATTCCAAATGCATGTGTCTTCATGTGCATCTGGCTTATGTGGGTTCTGGGGAGTCAAACATGGGTCTTTAGGCTTTGCAGGCAAGTGCCTTAACTGTTAATCTATTTCTCCAGCCCAGTCTCCCTCTTTTTTATTTATTTTTTATTTTTTTCTGAGGTAGGGTTTCACTCTAGCTCAGGCTGACCTGGAACTCACTCTGTAGTCTCAGGGTGGCCCTGAACTCATGGTGATCCTCCTACCTCTGCCTCCCGAGTACTGGGATTAAAGGCGTGTGCCATCATGCCTGGCACCCTCTTTTTTTTTTTTAATTTTTTTAAATTTTATTTATTTATTTGAGAGCGACAGACACAGAGAGAAAGACAGGTAGAGGGAGAGAGAGAGAATGGGCGCGCCAGGGCTTCCAGCCTCTGCAAATGAACTCCAGACGCGTGCGTCCCTTTGTGCATCTGGCTAACGTGGGACCTGGGGAACCGAGCCTCGAACCGGGGTCCTTAGGCTTCACAGGCAAGCGCTTAACTGCTATGCCATCTCTCCAGCCCTGGCACCCTCTTTTTTATTTTAAGTTTATATTTATTTGCAATGAGAGAGAGAAGAAAAGAGAGAGAGAGAGAATGAATGGGTACTCCAGGGTTTCTTGCTCATGCAAATGAACTCCAGATGCATGCACCAGTTTGTGCATCTGGCTTTAGGTGGGTGCTGGGGAATTGGAAACAGGCTTTGCAAGCAAGTATCTTATCTTTAATTGCTGAGCCATCTCCCCAACCCCCTTTTATTTATTTATTTGTTTTTTCAAGGTAGGGTCTCACTCTAGCCCAGGCTGACCTGGAATTCACTATGGAGTCTCAGGATGGCCTTGAACTCATGGCGATCCTCCTACCTCTGCCTCCCGAGTGCTGGAATTAAAGGCGTGTGCCACCATGCCCAGCTTCCAGCCCCCTTTTTAAAAATGCACCTTTAGCTGGGTGTGGTGGCACATGGCTTTAATCCCAGCACTCAGGAGGCAGAGGTAGGAGGATCGCCATGTCTTTGAGGTCAGCCTGAGACTACATAGTGAATTCCAGGCCAGCCTGCACTAGAATTAAACTCTACCTTGAAAAAACAAAATAAATAAATAAATAAATATTTTACTGGGGAAGGGGGCAGAAGAATGGGTGTGCCAGGGCCTCGAGCCACTGCAAATGAACTCCACAGTTGCGATACCATGTGTATCTGGTTTTATGTGGATATGAGGGAATTGAATCTGGGTCCTTTGGCATTGCAGGCAAGCATCTTAACCATTAAGCCATTTCTCCAGCCCTTGTTTGCTTTAAAAAAAATTTATTTATTTACTTGAGAGGGATGGAGAGAGAATGGGTGCCAACAGAGCTTTTAACCACTGCAAACAAAGTCCAGATGCATGTGCCACCTTATGCATCTGTTTTATGTGGGTACTGGGAAATCAAATCTGGGTCCTTGGGTTTCACAGGCAAGTGCCTTTACTGTTAAGCCATCTCTCCAGCCCCTACTTGCTTTTGGTGTTTGCTGGCTGCTTAGTGGTTTCTCTCTACCTGGATCGATAAAAGGGGTCAGATTTTCCTTCCACTGATGGAGCTTCCCCTGGATCTGTAAGCTGAAATAAACCCATTCCTCCCATAAACTGTGCCTGGTTGGATGTTCATCCCAGCGATGAGGAGCTGGCTACAAGAGCTTGCATAAATAAATTTTTAAAAATTTTAAAGAAAAATTAAACCAATGAAAGATCTAAAACAAACAGGGAAAACATCAAATTCTGCCATTCCATGTCCACCAGAGACACAAAATGAAATCTCTGGGTTTCCACTTCCTCCCCTTTAGCTGGGCCCACTGTCTGAGGAAACTCCATCCTGAGCCAGCAGCTTTCCTTTTTGGCCATTCTATATTTCTAACAATTCCAGAAAATCCTGGAAACTAGATTGCAAACTACAGTCCATCCTTATGGCTCCATTGGGCCTTCACACAGGGATTGCAACAATCCTGCATCACATCTCCAGTGCCATTTCAAAAGAACAAACCATGTTGCAAATCCAGTGACCCCTCTTTCCTGCATTTGTTACACTCCCATAGTACCAGATAGGCTGCCAAATTTGTTAATCCAGAGAGGAACAAAGGCAATTTAGAAGAGCAGGAGAACTCCTTCAGCATTTTGGCCCCCTACTTTCTTTTTCTTAAAGTTTATTTATTTATTTATGTGCATGTGTGTGGGTGTGGGTGTGTGTTTGTGTATGTGGCATGCACCATGGTCTCTGACCAATGCAAATAAATGCCCATAAGGCTTTAGTGAGTGGCTGGGGTATTGAATTTAGGGGGCATGCAGGATTTGCAAGCACCTCTAACCACTGGGCAACCTTCCTACCCTCATGACCACCCTACTTTTAAAAGGGTCAATTTTCTTCCTGCTGTCCAAATGTAGAAACAGCTTTCCTTCAGGGCGTGGTGGCACACACCTTTAATCCGAGCACTTGGGAGGCAGAGGTAGGAGGATCGCTGTGAGTTTGAGGCTACCCCGACACTACATAGTGAATTCCAGGTCAGCCTAGGCTAAAGTGAAACCCTACCTTGAAAACAAAGAAAAAAGAAAGAAATGGTTGTCCCAATATCAATGGTGGGAATCTCTCAAACACTTGCTGCTGAGTGGAGTCATTGTCTGTAGCCTGAGCCTTTCATTCCTTTTTTTTCCCCCAATCCTCTCTATATTGTTCCAATTTTAGTGTATGTCTTGCTGAAGCAAGCCCATTTCTTTCTGTGCCACTTCCATCTGCATTTGTCCATCCAGTCCATTCATTCTAAATTCAGCCCTGCTGAAGTCCATATGACGTAGCCAGAACCTAGTAAGCCCTCTCTCACAAACTGCTTCTGGCCCAGTCTGGGCTCATTCTTGCCCTCACAAGCCAAGCCTACACAGTCCAGTGGTCTTTCTGCATTCAGATCTTCCAACTCTGACCAGGAAGTCCACCAAACTCTGCTTACAGCACTGCAAGGCGTCTCTCAGGCCAAGGTTTTAAGTCTGTTAACATTCCTCCCACAGATGAGTTCCAAAAGGCCAAAAGCAACAGTCAGGTTTCTAGTAGTAATGACCCCAGTCCAGTAGTGCCAATTTACATCTAGACTGTTATGAATGGTACTATCAGGTGGATTAGAAAATGGCAGAAAAGTTAATACTGCAAAAGGATGTGGTAGGAGCAAAGTCAACTTAAATTCACTTTGATGGAAAAAAGCATTCTGTTATAATTTGCATCTGAAATGTTCTGCGACCAGGCTTGTGTTTTGAATGTTCAAACCCCAGCCCATGATGCTGTTTTTTAAAATTTTTATTTATTTATTCACAAGCAGAGAGAGACAGAGAGAAGAGAGACAGACTGATAGAATGGGCATACCAGGGCCTCCAGCCTCTGCAAATAAACTCGAGTTGCATGTGCCACTTTGTGCATGTGACTTTACATGGTTACTAGGGAATTAAATCCAGACCGTTAGGCTTTGCATGCAGTGCCTTAACCACTGAGTCATCTCTCCAGCCCACAATGTTATTTTTTTTGAACGCTGTGGAGTCTTTAAGAGGTGGAGTCTGACAGGTGCAAATAGGTCACCAGGGGAGGCCCTTGGAAGTTTTACCTGCTTCTGGTTTCACCTTCTTTCTCTGCCTTCTGGCTAGCTGCCCTGTGAATGGGCACTCTGCCCGCACGACTGCCACCATTGACGGACGCATGTGGCTTTGCCTTCACCACTGTGATGAACTGTGACCCTTGGAAATGATGGGCCAGGTATTTTGTCATGATAAATGGCAAGAAAAATAATTAATTAGAAAGTTCAACATAAAATTGTGGCAAGTTTATGAGAAGGTTTAATAATGTAATTTCAAGTTCAAAAGCTTAATCATATATCTATATATAATAATAAAAATTTATCTTACCAGCACTCAATATTTTATATATCTTACTGCAACCAGTACTTGTCTCTTAGGACTGATGCACGTTTCCTGACCGAGTTCTAGTATAATGATAGCTCCTCAAGGATTCTCTACACCCAGTGCGTGATTGCAAGGTGTATGTATGGTGGAGACAACCAGCTCCTCAGACTTGAACCTTGCTTACTTCAATAAAGACCTATTCAAGCCAGGCGTGGTGACACATGCTTTTAATCCCAGCTCTCAGGAGGCAGAGGTGGGAGGATCGTTGTGGGTTCAAGGCCAGCCTGAGGTCTGGAGATGCGGTTTAGGGGTAAAGTGCTTGCCTTCAAGGTCAACCAGAGACTGCATAATGAATTCCAGATTAACCTGGACTCGAGTGAGACTCTGCCTCAAAAAAAGAACTATTCAAAACATATCTTAACTGGTATGGTTTATATCTGGAATGTTCCTCTGAAGACCTATGTGTTTAAGTCCCCTCTCCCCATACTCAGCTTGGTGCCTGTGGAAGGTAATGGAAGTTTTTTCTTCTTCTTTCTTCTTCCAGTTACGGTCTCAGTCTAGCCCAGGCTGACCTGGAAATCACTCTGTAGTCTCAGGGTGGCCTCGAACTCATGGCAATTCTCCTACCTCTGCCTCATGAGTGCTGGGATTAAAGGCATGCACCACCATGCCCAGTGGAAGGTTTTTTTTTAAATAGTTTGTTCTTTCTTACTTTATTTATTTATGAAAGAAAATATTAAATTCTACATAATAATGTGAAAAATTCTTGACACATGTTCAGGAGACAATATTAGAGACAGAAGGAGAGAGAAAGTCCCTTAGCCACCAACAAGGAGCCTAATGCTCAGTATACAGAGATACATCCTCTACTGATCTAGTGGGGACAGGAAGCAGTTCAGGTGAGGATATTTAGGGTCAGCAAGTTGCTGTCAGTCCAGTTGGGTCACTTTACTTTATGAGGTTGGAGGTAAAGCTGACAGTGAAAACAAGAGGTGAAAGTACATTGTCAAGGAAGTGAAGACAGTAGAGTTGATGGGTTAGTCCACTTTCTGCTGTTGTAACCAAATACCCGAGAGAGTCCACTTATAAAGAGGAAATGCTTGGCTTACAGCTGGACCCAGTGCTTCGGGCCTGTGATGAGGAGTCCCTTGTGGTAGGAGCACATGGCAGAGCTGGGCACTCATTTACAGTTGGTACAAAGGAAAAAGTGAAAAGCCTGAGTCCCATAATCTGGTGAGGGAGAGATCTAAAACCTCCCTCTATGCCTCACCTCTTGTCCCCCTCACACGAGGTCTTGTTATAGAGCAAAGCTGGCTTCTAACTCACAATCCTTCCACTTCAGCCTCCTGAGTGCTGGGATTTTTGAGCATGTGCCAAAATGCCAGGTGAGGGCCCTACCTCTTAAAACTTCCACTGTGGGGCTGGAGAGATGACTTCGTGATTAAGACTGTTGCCTACAAAGCCTAAGGACCTAGGTTTGATTCCCCAAGACCCACCTAAGCCAAATGCAGATGGTAGAGCATACGTCTCAAGTTCATTTGCAATGGCTAGAGGCCCTGGCACACCCATTCTCTCTGCAGACCCTGCATTGCCCATTCTCTCTTTCTCTATTTGCCTTTCTCTCAAATAATGAAATAAATAAAAATTTTTAAAAAGGAATTTTAAAAAATTTATTTGAGAGAGAGAGAAAGAGGCAGATAGAGAGAAAAAAAAAATGGGCAAGCCAGGGCCTTTGGCCACTGCAAAGAAACTCCAGATGCATGTATCATCTTATGAATCTGGTTTACATAGGTCCTGGGGAACTGAACCTAAGTTCTTTGGCTTTGCAGGCAAGCATCTTAACTGCTAAGCCATCTCTCCAGTCCAAGAAATTCTTTCCCATGTGTGTGTGCGTGCTTGTGTGTGTATACTCATGAGTGGGGTGCGTATGTACACACTGCCTTGCATGCATGGAGGGTCTTGGGTGTTGTTCCTCAGGAATACAATCCACCTCTTTTTGAGACAGGGTGACCCTCTTTCTCGTTGACCTAGAGCCCACCAATTAGGCTAGATTGGCAGGACAGTGAGCCCCAGGGGTCCTCCTGTCACTGCCTCCCCAAAGCACTTGCCACTGTGCCTGGCATTTGTTCGTTTGCTTGTTTGTTTATTATTTTCAAGCAGAGAGAGATAAGTAGCAAGGGAGCATGGGCAGACCAGGGCTTCCTGCCCTACAAATGAATTCCAGGTGGACAGTAGGCTTTGCAAGCAAGTGGCCTCAGGCGCTAAGGCATCTCTCCAGCCCCATGCCTGGCATTTTTACATGGATTCTGAAGACCAAACTCAGGTTTGCAAGCTTGTGAGGCAAACACTTTACCAATTGAGTTATCTCCTCAGTCCTCTCCTCTCATCTTCCTTCACTAGTTCTTGGGGAGTAAATAAAGGGCCTCATACAAACTCAGCAATTTCTCTACCTCTGAGCTACATGTATTGCCAGGCCATAAATTCTTTACTTTTAGCTATTAAGTAAGCAATTACTAAATTAAGTAAGTAATTATTTAAGGTTTCTTTTTCCTTTTCTTTTTTTCAATCAAGGTAGGGTCTTACTCTAGCCCAGGCTTATCTGGAATTCACTGTGTAGTCTCAGGCTGGCTTTGAACTCACATGCCTCCTCAAATGCTGGGATTAAAGGTGTAAGCCACCAGGTGCAGAGGTCTTGGGTCTTTGAAGGGGGTTAGAGTCTGTGGTCTCTTCCTTTCTGCCTGGCCGTGAGCAGTTTTGCTCTGCCACACCGTCCCACCATGATGTCCCCAACCTTGCTACCACAGGCCCAAAGCAACAGATCCAACAAACCAATGGATCATTGGCTAAAATCCCCTGGACTGTAAGTCAGAACACAATGTCTTGATTTTAGAAGCTGATGATTCCAGGCACTTGTGATGGCAAGCTAATACATGTTACTTTAAGATAACTTTATGAACTGGCTATATTATAGCTCAGTGGTAGAACATGTGCAGAGCACATACCAGGCCCAAGGCTCAATCGCTAGCAGCAGAAATAAATGAATAGGGCTGGAGAGATGGCTCAGCAGTTAAGGCACTTGCCTGCAAAGCCTAAGGACCCAGGTTCAATTCTCTAGTACCCACATAAGCCAGATGTATAAGGTGGCACATGCACCTGGAGTTTGTTTGCAGTGGCTGGAGGCCTTGGCATGTGCCCTTTCTCTCTCTCGAAAACAAACAAAATAAGTGTTTTTTAAAAAAACAAGGCAAATATAAGTAGAGCATACATTTCACTTAAAAAACTAAATGGGGCTGAGAGATGGCTTAGCAGTTAAGGCGCTTTTCTGCAAAGCCAAAGGACACAGGTTCGATTCCCCAGTACCCATATAAGCCAGCTGTACAAGGTGGCACATGCGTCTGGAGTTCGTTTGCAGTGGCTAGAGACCCTGGCATGCTAATTCTCTATTTCTCTCTCTCTCTCTGTCTGTCTCTACCTGCCTCTTCCTCTCAAATAACTAAATAAAAATAAAATAAAATAGATGAGTGCAATAGTGGTACACAGCCATGCTGAGGAATCAATTGCTCTTGATTTGGCTAACTGATCCACTCAGTGGTACTAGATCCTTAGCTGGAGCTGGGAAACAAGTCAGAACCATACCCAAACACAAGCCCACTCTACAATATCAAGCTACCATCAATCTCGGGGTATAAGAGGGCCTACACCTATCAAACTGTCTATCAAAAAAGTAAGTGTTATCTCAATTTTCCGGGTGCTAACTTACTCTCCCTTGGAGAATCTGCTTCTCTTTTCCAGATAGATGCAGATCCTAAGAAGAGAGCTGCCCCAACATACCTCAAAAGGGGCCCAACTGAAACTAAGGACAACTGGCGAAATAAGCAAGGGTGATGTTTTCCTGTGAACCGGATACCAGCACAAAGGGGAAGGAGATCAACGCAGAGAAAAATCAACTCCTACCAAATCAGAGAGCCAGAGCCTCAGAGGCCCCCAACACCTCAGCACTGAAGCAGACCAAAAATGAACCCAACATGGCTCAGGGAAATCTTGCGGAAGAGGGGGCGGAAAGAATGTCAGAGTCACATGTTGGGTCATGATTTGCAGAGACATTTATCATACTAATAACTGGGGGCTAACTCCACAATGCACGACCCATTTACATCAACAAGGAGGGTCTAATGGGAGGGGGTAGATCACAGATGAGCCTAAATAATGGTACCAAACTGCCTGTATTTACTGAAAAGAAAACTAATAAATTAAATTAAAAAAAAAATAAATGAGTAAAATAGCTTTACACAGTGGTTGCTATTTTTACTGTTGCACTGGAGGGTAGTCGTATCACTGCTGATTGCTTGGAGGGAGGCAAGAAGGAGAGCTGTGTCTTGCCGACACCCCTCTCACTTAGGTCACGTTTGACTTCCTCTGGATTGTGATGACGGCCGGAATTCTTTCCTAGCGGCTCCGACAGGTCCCAGGTGTGTTGCCAGAGGATTGTCGGCCATCATGTGCTGCATCTTGCATCACAGATTCCCCGGCGGATCTGGCTCATCTGATCTCATCACTGCCAGAGGAATGTATCCAGGCACACATTGCCCTCGGTGCCATGGCGCTCATCCTCGGGGGATTTCCTCCAGAGCTGTTGAGAATGAAACATGGGGCCTCACACAGGGTGAGAGAGAGCACTCCATCCTTGAGCCACAGCTCCCGGACCTTGTGGCTTTAGTCAGTGCCACAGTTCTTCAAGTTGTGTCCAGGAAAAGGATACTGTGGGAGCTCACGTATGAATTAAGAGCACGGGTTCTGAGTCAAACACACTTGGATTGGATTTCCTGCCGCACCAGTTCCTAGGGCCATCCATGTCCGTGGCCAGTGGGACCAGCAG
Source organism: Jaculus jaculus (assembly GCF_020740685.1). Taxonomy (NCBI): domain Eukaryota; kingdom Metazoa; phylum Chordata; class Mammalia; order Rodentia; family Dipodidae; genus Jaculus; species Jaculus jaculus. The sequence goes on from NC_059103.1 coordinate 151,008,590, forward strand.
TGCCAGGGAAGTTGTGAAAGATTACCATGGGCTGGAGTCATGGACAGCCACCTCAGGGAGGGGGCTGGAATCTAGACCTTGGAAGACAAGTCAACTTTGGACAAATAGAACGAAACAAGAAAGGAAGTTCGGCTGGACAGAGCAGCAGCCCTCCAGGCTGGAGTAGGAGTGAGCAGAAGGTAAAGTGAGCCAAAGTGACTCTAACATATAATTATTGTCACTTTTTTCTGCATTGGGATGTTTATTAAAAAGATAGACTAGGGGGCTGGAGATATGGCTTAGCGGTTAAGTGCTTGCCTGTGAAGCCTAAGGACCCCGGTTCAAGGCTCGGTTCCCCAGGTCCCACGTTAGCCAGATGCACAAGGGGGCGCACGCGTCTGGAGTTCGTTTACAGAGGCTGGAAGCCCTGGCGCTCCCATTCTCTCTCTCCCCCTCTATCTGTCTTTCTCTCTGTGTCTGTCACTCTCAAATAAATAAATAAATAAATAATGAACAAAAAAAAATATAGAACAAAAAAAATATGTGCTTCAGTGTCATTGTGGGTGTGAACTGACTTCCATAAAACCTATCTTCACAAACACACTCTGCACAGGAGGCAAAGGTGGACAGAAATGACTGCGAAGGCAATACTGTTCCAGATACAATCCCCTTATAATCACACTTGTTAGAGAGTGGGGTCAGACATTATTTACAGTTATATTTACGCTCACAGCGGCTGAATATCACAGGAATAAGATCACTCTATGGCCACAAGACATCTTTTCGTACTTCCCAAATCCTTTATATTTTAGCTATGAAGGCCAGTTACCACAGCCCAACTTATTTTTCCAAATAGAAGATTTTTGTCCATTCAAACAGTTCTTACACCTGTCTGGACCAATTCATTTGAGGATAGGATAGAAACTGGAACCACGTTCCTCATGGCACGCATTCTCATGCGGCTCCCCGTCTTCAGAGGCTGTCCAAGTTCTTCAAGATAAAAGGACGAGTGAGTTGCATGCAGCACGGCCATTAGGTAAGGAAGTTCCATTCGCAGGAGAGCACGTCCTGTCCCACAGCTCGAACTCAGGTGTCCTGCTCTCCCCCCACAGCAGTCACCTCTAATTACTGTCATTCTTTCTTTTTTTTTTTTTCTTTTTCTTTTTTAGTCCAGGCTGACCTGGAATTCACTATGCAGTTTCAGACTGGCCTCGAACTCACAGCAATCTTCCTACCTCTGCCTCCCAGGTGCTGGGATTAAATTGTCATTCTTTTTTTTTTTTTTTGTAAGATTTTATTTATTTATTTATTTAAAAGTGACAGGCAGAGAGAGAAAGAGGCAGAGAGAGAGAGAGATTGAGAATGGGCATGCCAGGGCCTCCAGCCACTGCATACAAACTCCAGATGCGTGCACCCCCTTGTGCATCTGGTTTATGTGGGCCCTGGGGAATCGAGCCTCAAACTGGGGTCCTTAGGCTTCACAGGCAAGTGCTTAACCACTAATCCATCTCTCTAGCCCATTATTGTCATTCTTGATGGGAAATAAAAATTGGAAGAAGGAGCCAATGTGAGGAACAAAAGGAGTTTGATTTATTTTATTTTATATTTTAGTTGGCATACAAACATGTAGGTATCATTCATTCTGACGTTTTCCAAAACCATTTGTTATAGTTGATTCTCACCCCTCCTCGCCTCCCCCATTTCTGTTTACACAGCACATGTGTTCTTCCACTCTTCTCTCACTCAGCTATGTAGTCTTAGGGTGGCCTTGAACTCACGGCAATCCTTCTACTTCTGCCTCCTGAGTGCTGGGATTAAAGGCATGCACCACCACGCCCAGCTTACATGCTCTTTTAATGCAACATACAAACTTTATTTAAGAAAAGTAACAGGGGCCTGGAGAGACAGCTCAGTAGTTAAGGCACTCATCTGCAAAGCCTAATGACCTGGGTTTAATTCTCCAATACCCACATAAAGCCAGATGCACAAGGTAATGCATGTATTTGCAGTTTGTTTGCAATGGCTAGAGGCCCTGGCATGCTCATTCCCTCTCTCTCTTTCTCTCTCTCTCTCTTTCTCTATTTGCAAGTAAATAATTATTATTAAGAAAAGAAAGCTTGGTGTGGTGGCACATGCCTTTAATCCCAGCATTTGGGAGGCAGAGGTAGGAGGACCTCTGTGAGTTCAAGCCCACCCTGAGACTAGTGAATTCCAGGTCAGCATGGGCTAGAGTGAGACCCTATCTTGAAAAGCCAAAAAAAAGAAGCACGTTAAACAAACCAGCATAACACTACTTGTAAGTCATATTTCCTTCTACTCACAATGTCCCAAGGGTGACAATTATCAACACTAAAGGAGACAACACAAAACAAAAACTCCAACTGTGACCCACTTGTAATCCAGGTTGACCTCATGGTGATCTTCTGACCTCAGCCTCCCAAATGTTGGGATAAAAGGCATGTGACCACAAACATTGGTATGTTTTTATTAACATACCAAGAATCAGACTTCACTGGACATGGTGGCGCATGCCTTTAATCCCAACGCTAGGGAGTCAGAGGTAGGAGGATCACTGTGAGTTTGAGGCCACCCTGAGACTACATAGTGAATTCCAGGTCAGCCTAGGCTAGAGCAAAACTCTACCTCAAAAAAACTAAAATAAAGTAGAACCAAAAATGGCTGGAGAGATGGCTTACAGGTTAAGGTGCTTGCCTGAGAAGCTGAAGGACCCACGCTCAATACCCCAGGACCCACATAAGCCAGATGCAAAAGGTAGAACGTGCATCTGGAGTTCTTTTGCAGCAGCTAGAGCCCTGCCATGCCCATTCTCTCGATTTGCGCCCTCCCTTAAATAAATAAATAATTTTTAAAAAACCAAAAAGAATTAAGCTTAATTATGATGTTTTCCAAACAAGTTATGTTTTTTTCCCCCTCCCTTTCTTCTCCCCACAACCTCCATGTCCTCCTTTTGGTTTTCACACTTCATTCCTTCTGTCCTCCCCTTCTTCTCATCACCCCTTGCTTCCCATCACATTTGTACATTTTCATTGTCATCCCTTATTGATCGAACATCTAGGCCGATTTCATTTCCTGGCTGTTGTGAACAGAGTAGCAGTGAACATGGATGTGTAAGTATTCCTTCTTGTAAAGTTTAGTTTACAAAGAATGCAGAACAACTTAAAAGAAAGCTGGCGTGATAATGTTTAATATTATATATGCACCAGTGATCTTCAAACTCATTTAACTATACAACTCTGATCAAAATCCCACTGTGCTCTTGGGTGACTTGACAAGCCAACCCTAAATAACAATAAAGAGAAAACTAAAGCCGAGCATGGTGGCTCATCCCAGCAATGTTGGGACTGGTTAAGACTATGGGAGCTTTTAAAGTTGAACGAAATACACTTTGCATCATGATATGGCCATGAGTCTGTGAGGCCGGACTGCAGTGATTTGTGTGTGAAATGCCCCCACAGCTTCATATGTTTGTGGATGGGTAACAGGGTCTTAGGATGTTGAAAAGCTTGGCCAGTGTCTCTGTAAGAAGATGCAGAGTGGGACAGCTTGCGGGGGGGTTCTCTTGATAAAATCAGGGTGGTCTTTGCTTTTATTTATTTCAAAAATTACTCGTGGTGGCTCACGCCTTTAATCCCAGCAGAGGTAGGAGGATCACTATGAGTTCAAGGCCAGCCTGAGACTACAGAGTGAATTCCAGGTCAGCCTGAGCTAGAGTGGGACCCTACCTCGAAAAGCCAAAAAAAAATTACTTAGTAGGAGAGAGAAAGGGAGGGAATAGGAGTATACCAGGGCCTCTTGCTGTTGCAAATGTGCTCCAGATGCACGCACTAGTTTGTGCATCTGGCTTTACATGGGTACTGGGGATTCGAACCTGGACTGGCAGGCTCTTCAAGCAAGGGCCTTTAAACACTGAGCAGACAGGCTTTCCCAAGACTTCTCTGCTTTTATACTCAGATTTCAACCCACTATTGCAATCTTCTCTTTGTCCAGCTGAAAAAAAAAAATAAATATAGCATCTTAAAATAAAATTTAAGAAGTCTAAAATATATAATAAAACTACTCTGATCAATACAAAGGAATTAACTATTTAGTATCAAAGTTAGCAAACAACCCACAAAAATTTTGGGCCAATAGAATATTAGCTTATTTGGAGACTGACATTCTAAATCATTCCACTTAGGGATAAAAGGATTTGAGTTTGAACAAGTTCACACTAGAGAACACTCGATCTACCCACCATAACACATTGTCATACACACGTGATCACGTCTGTCTCCATATTTAAAGTGTTAGAGTCCGTAACTGTTATTGAACTGAGCACATAGGAAGCAGATTGGGACAACTCGGCCTACGCCATGTGAATCGTGCCTTTGTGAGCTGTGGCTTTGTAAGCTGGTTCTTTTTATCACTTCTTATTACTCTGAGAAGTTCAGGGTGAGTGTGGAAACCAGCATGTGTCTTTGTTCCAAAACCTTTGAAGGGCAAGTCCCGCGTGCCTGTGAACCCCACTCCCACCACCCTTCTGCTTGCCGCCCCCATCCCTGCATGTCTGGTGTGCTGGTCCCTCAAACTTGCTGGCTCTCGCAAGGAGAACCTCCAGGGTGGGTGGCTTCCCTGTCCTGCCTGAGAGTTCTCAGAGACGGCATGGTGCAAACAGGTGTGCTGGGAGATCAGCCAAGTCTAGCTCAGCCAGGTGCATTTGGGGGAACACAGGACAGAGCAGTTGCTTGGCCATGGTAACAAAGGGAGACAAACTCCTTGATGTCTCCCCTCTGGGGAAGCCATGCCTGAGGCAGGTTAATGATCAGAGCTGGAGGTGGGTTAGTCATGGAAGGGTGAGAGGCAGGGGGCAGGAGAGAAGGGAGAGAGAACTGGAGGTGGGTTTGATGATAGCTAGTTTCACTGCCTGAAGCTCTGGGTTAAGGTGACTGGGTCCCATCTCCTATCCAGGGACCTCTGCCTGTGACTACACTTACTGTTTAGTGCCTTCAGCTCCTGGAAGCAGCAGTGGCAGTGAAAACTTTAATAGTATCTTTTATTCTCCTGGCATTCAAGGCCCCCATATAACATGAGTTAGTTTTCTTTGGGTTAGCACATGACAAATGCATTAGCTACAGAAGTTTAAAGATGAGTCTGCACAGGACTGGAGAGATGGCTCAGGGGTTTAGGCCTTTGCTTACAAAGCCTGAAGACGTGGGTTTAATTCTCCAGTATCCATATAAAGCCAGATACACAGACAGGCAGATGCATCTGAAGTTCCTTTGCAGCTGCAGGAGACCCTGGCACACCCCTTCAATCTCTCTCCCCTTGCAAATAAATAAAGAAAAATAAAAAGTCTACAGGCTTCATCTTTCTGGAGACTGAGGAGGGAGTCTTTTCCTTTTCAGCAAAGGCCAGTGATTTTTCTTTGTTCATGACCTTTTCTTCCATGTTCCAAGCCAAAGCAAGCTGTCTGGCTGTTTCCCCAAATGCACCTGGCAGAGCTGCTCCTGGCTTGATGGTCCAGTCCATCAACCTTTAGCCCATGCCATCTTTGAGAAGGAATGTCACCAATGTTCCTCTTCTCTTAAATATTTTTATTTATTTATTTGTAAGCAGAGAGAGATAGGGAAAAGAGAGACAGAGAGAATGGGCATGTCAGGGACTCCAGCTACTGCAAATGAACTCCAGATGCATGTGCCACTTTGTGCATCTGGCTTTACATGGGTACTGGGGAATTGAACGGGTCATTAGTTTTTGCAGGCAAACGCCTTAACCACTATGTCATCTCTCCAGCTCTCTCCCTTTTTTGAGTGTTCTCTCTTTGATGGGATATGTGTGTGTGTGTGTGTGTGTGTGTGTGTGTATTTCTTTTATATATATATAATCTTTTGTTCATGGTAGAGTCTCGCTCTAGCCCAGGCTGACCTGGAATTCACTATGTAATCTCAGGGTGGCCTCGAACTCATGGCAATCCTTCTACCTCTGCCTCCCAAGTGCTGGGATTAAAGGTGTGCACCACCACGCCTGGCTGATGGGCTATATTTTGTTTTTGTTTTTATTTTTAACGTATTTGTATTTATTCTCAAGCAAGCACAGAGAAAGAGAAAGAGAATGCCGAAGTCCATGAGAATACAAGAAAGTTCTGGCAAACCTGATTCCGACCTGCAGAGAGTAATGGAGAGGACTTGTAAATTCTCTTCTGAAGTTGAACGCTTGAATCATCCAGATGGTGTGCTCACCTTCGGGAGAAACCTCTCAAGGAAATGACAGTTCATCATATGAAGTCCTGCCCCTTTGGACCTTTGCTGTGGTGATCTTGTCATATTTGTCATTTGCACAGCATGTTTTCAACAGTTTATATACAATATAGTTTTTCTGCATTTGGATTCCTTTTTGCTGTGCCTTAGTTACAAATTCCCATTTAAGAAAATTCTCTTTTCCTTTCATGCATGTATGTGTGTATGCATGTGTGTGTGTGAGTGTGTGGATACACATGCATATGCAAGTGCTGATGAGCGTGTGAGAGTGTGAGCGTGTGTGTGTAAGCAGAGGCTGACAGCTGCTATCCTTCTCAGTTGCTCTCCTTAGGTTTTGAGACGCACCCTTGCATGCCCTGAGGACTCTGGCGCAGCCAGGTGCGCTAGCTTGTAAACCCTCCAGATTTGCCAGCCTCCACCTCCCCAGTGTTGGGATTACGGGGCTGTGTCTCCAAGCCTGGCTTATTATGTGGGTTCTGGGGAACCAAACTCAGGTCCTCATGCTTGCACAGCTTGCAAGACAGCTCCTTTCCCTGGGCTTCATCCCGGCTTCTGGAGAGCTCCGCCCCCGAATCCGAGCTCGTGAGCCGAACGAGCATCATGGCAACGGGCGAGCTCACGGCGCAGCCTGTCAGCTTCCTGAGTTGTGCCACTCACCGTGTCACCCTGGTCATTGCTACTGAACCATGCGGAGGTTGTAGACAAACCTGTGCCAAAGAAAATCAGGTTCAAAGCTAGCATTAAAATCCCATCAGTGCCAATACTAAGTACATGACGAGGGGTAGACTGATTTCCTTCTGTGTAAGTGTTATTACCTTATTCGTCAGCTAGTGTAGCAGAATGCAATGTTCTTGTGAAGCTCAGGTGCCACAGTGTGAAGTCCTCAGCAAAGTGGGACCCAAGACATGTGACTGACTGTAGTTGTCTGTCTGTCCTTGCTTTGGGTTATTTTGTTCTAGAGAGCTTCCAAAGCTGGAAACGCAGGAGGCTTATTGGCAGGCTATGGGAGCAGCAGAGTTTGATGGACACTATTGTTTTCTGCACCATTCAGATGAGGGACCAAGTGTAAATGGGGGCCAAGGTCACACATTCCCACTTGACTCTTTTGCCCTGATGCCGTTTCTGAATTCCAGGTGGGATTCCTGCATTCCAGTTGTTAATAAGGAGTGTCATAGATGTTGGGGACCGACTGTGGTGAGACAGGCCACCACTGAGCCTGGAAAATGTTACAAATTCCCATTTATTACTGTAAATAGAGCTTTCAGGGCAAGACATCACCATGGTTTCCTGTTGGCCCACGGATTCCTGAATCTCCAATTCACTCTGGGAATCCAGTAGACACCAGCCAGCTTATAAGGCATATGACTGTCACCAAAGGAGCAAAGTCATTTTGCACTGTCTTCCAAAAGCAAACAGTGAGCCTGGGCATGAGCCACCCTTATGTCAGCACAGTGAACTTTATGAGAGACTGGCTTGGTGTGTCTTCTGGAAGTTCACTGGGCATTCTAAGCTCACCTGGATCCCATTTCCAGCACCCCTGTTCCTGAAACCGCCCTCTGATGATGCTGGAGTAGAGGAGCCAGGGATGCCTGGATGGTAGGCATGACCCAGGTCTCCTCACAGCCTGGGATAGGAGGGACTTCACAGTACAACTCCCCTTGTCTATAGAAATAAAGCCAGGTTAAGGTGAGTTTGCAGAGGTAAGAGGATAACTGTGAGTTAGAGGCCAGCCTGAGACTGTACATACTTGCAATCCTAGTTTTTAGGAGGTGGATGAAGGAAGACCGGAAATTCAAGGTCATCCTTTGCTACACAGCAAATTTGAAACCAGACAAGGTTACAGGAGACCTTATCTCAAAAAATAAAACAGAAAGAGAAAGAAAAGAGACAAAGAGAAAAGTAAAGGAACTGTACTGGGGATGTACTCAGTGGTGGTTTGATTCAGATGTCCCCCATAAACTTAGATGTTCTGAATGCTGGTCTCCCCAACTGATGGAGATTTGGGAATTATTGCCTCATGGAGACAGTGTATTGTTGGGGGTGGGCTTATGGGTGTTATAGCAAATTTCCCCTTGCCAGTGTTTGGCACACTCTCCTGTTTCTATTGTCCACCTTATGTTGGCCAGGGAGTGATGTTCACCTTCTGTTCATGCCATCATTTTCCCCTACCATCATGGAACTTCCCCTCCAGCCTGTAAGCCAAAATAAACCTCTTTTCCTACAAGCTACTCTTGGTTGGGTGATTTCTACCAGCAATGTGAATCTGACTGCAACATACTCCATACTAGCTTAACATGCGTATGAGGCTCCAGACTCAATCTCTAGAACCACACGAAGGAAGGAAGAAAGGAAGGAAGGAAGGAAGAAAGGAAGGAAGGAAGAAAGGAAGGAAGGAAGAAAGGAAGGAAGGAAGGAAGGAAGAAAGGAAGGAAGGAAGGGAGGAAGGGAGGGAGAGAGGAAGAAAGAAAGGAAGGAAATGGCATGATAAAAGAGAAATAACCCTTAGGTTCAAAGGTTCTCGTTCTCCCTAATATTATCAAGTCATTCACTCTTTCTCTCTCTCCATCTCCCTCTCTCCTGTTCTGCACCAGAACAATGATTTACCATGTGACGTAGAAAAAGAACAGCACAGACTAGAATATTTCCAAGGCTTTTGGTTGCCCACCAAAACTAGATGGTAAGACCTTGTTGCTGAAGACACCACATACTTTGGTTGAGAAATCACAATGACCCTGAACTGGAGCTTCCTCTCTGCTGGCTAGCTGTCACAGAGCTGTGTAGGCTGCTGGGGGGCTGGGGGGGGGGTCATCAGCAGTCTTAGCAGTAGATCCTGTGAGCCATACGACTGACAAGCCAGGCAAGATGTGCCTAGTACAATCATGGCACTTCTGTTATGGAGTTAACCAACTGCTCTCTGATTGGATTTGAGGCCCACTCTACAGGCGGGAATTCATGCCTGGTTCTGCAAACGTGGTCAAAAGCTTATGGCAGGAAAGGTGATAGGCCTTAGGGAGGGAAGCTACTACTGTTGTTGACTAAGTGAACATTGTGCACATCAAATTGCCAAGTGCTTCTGGTTATGCTCATAGGTGAGTGCTGCTCTTACCTTTGCTCGGAGAAGTTTCTGTTTATAGCTGGTGACTACTGGGAAGAAGTCAAGTTGTCAACGTGCTGACATTCAGCGACTGTTGAGTGCTCAGAGCTTAATGAGACCTGTCTGCCACAACGTCGGAGGCTCAGGGAGCACTGTGGAAAAGGTAGCAGAAAGAAAGACCTGGAGGACAGGAAGGGGCGCTTCGGAACATTGTCTTCTGGACATGAAGATGCCATGGCATTCATGCCCTCACAGTGGCTACTGCTACCTGCACGAGACATGTACAACGTTCCATCATAGATGGCAGAGAGGAGCAAACAAACAAACAAAAACACTACCAAGAAGAACAAACCCTGCCAAACCCATCACCCACCCCCCCAAAAAAAGCAATGAAAGTAGAAGGACTAGGGGCTGGAGAGATGGCTTAGTAGTTAAGGCACTTGTCTGCAAAGCCAAAAGACCCAGGTTTGACTCCCCAGTACCCATGTAAAGGCAGATACACAAGGTGGTACATGTGTCTGGAATTCATGTGCAGTGGCTAGAGGCCCTGGTGCATGCATTTTCTCTCTCTGTCTCTTTCTCTCTCAAATAAATAAAATTATATATATTTGGTGTTTTGAGGTAAGGTCTTGCTCTCATTCAGGCTGAGTTGAGATTCACTATGGAGTCTTAGGGTGGTCTTGAACTCACAGCGATCTTCCTACCTCTGCCTCCTGAGGGCTGGGATTAAAGGCATGTGCCACCATGCCTGCTCAAATAAAATATATTTTTAAAAAAGGTAGCACTAGTTGTAAATCAAGTGGTTCAGTGGAAAGGGCATGGGGGGACAAGAGAAGGTAACTGGAAGGTATTATGATGGAAATACAATATGTACATGTATGAAAATTGTCAACAAAACCCAGCACAGATGCCATCAGCTCTTACTGCTATGATTAGGAATTGCTGCTGCTTGTCACAACACATCAGAGAGAGCATCAGCCCATCTGTTCCAAACTGATACAGCGAAGAAGTTTCTCCAGACTGTTGGGGGGTGGGGGCTTGCGTCTGCAGTGTAGGGTACCCAGGCCTGTGTGACCATGCTCTGAGAATCTGTCACACGCCAGATCTCGACCTAGCTGTGTATCATGTCACAGCTGTCATCACAACAGCTAGGAGTTTTGACCAGCAGACTGTCTTAGGATGAAAATGTCCAAGTGGGAAGAAGAATATCTTCTGTTGGAAATGAAATGCCACTGGAGATCTACAGCTCCACCTGGACTAGTCCATACCAGGCTATACTAACGGGAAATGGAAGCCAGCCCTCTTTCCAACCCACAAAACAAATTGCTGTAACACTCACTTTGGGTAATTAGCAGCACATAAAAGCTAATGACTAATTACCTTGGCCTGTGTTCACATCCTGGGCAGCCTGACTTAACAGATACACAGAATGTAAACTCCAAGGTTTTTCTCTCAATGACTTGTGGGGGTTCTGGGAGATGGGTAGGAAGTAGGGAAGGTTTATGAGGAAATTAGTAGGGCTGGGAATGGTGATGCACACTTGCTGTGGAAGCACTGAGGAGGTAGAGGCAGGATGATCACCGTAAGTTTGAAGCTGGTCAGGTCTACATGGTGAAATGCTGTTTTCAACAAAGAAACAAACAAGACAGACAAAACACGACAAGACCAAACATTAAGCACTTGGACCTTAGGCGACAGAGTTGGGCAGTTTCCAGCCTCTGTAGATTAACTCTGTGAAAATAAATTGAATTCAGAAAGGCATACAGTCTCTGCGTACATTTCCTTGAAGGTCTGTTTTTCTCCAGTTGCTCTGTTGTCAGAAGCTGTGAGACTTAGAACTTGCTGCAGGAACATCTGGTATGCTTAATAAAACATGTCAGATAAATAGGCAGCTTCTGGGAAGCCTATGTGCATATACAGGGAAATGCATAATTCACTTTTCTGGAAAAAAAATCAAGGGCAAAGAGGATTTTCGTAAAAAGGTGTTAGTAAGGGATCACCAGAGCACAGGCCCTGCCCACTAAAGCTCCTTGTTCTGCCCTGGGGGCGAGAACTTCTATTGGGTTGGGGCTTCAGGACAGAGGTGGCATTAGGAAAATGGACTGCGAACGTTTGTGGAAGCTTTGTACCAAACAAGGAGAGTCTTTTGTTTGTGTTCTTTCTCTGTTTTGTGGTATGTGTTCACATGTATGTAGACACATATGTACATATAGGTGGATGTGCACATGTGTGTATGTGGAAGCCAGAGTTCAACATCAGATGTCTTCCTCAATCACTCCACTTTAATTTTTTTTTTTTTCAAAGTAGGGTTTCAATTTAGCCCAGGCTGACATTCACTATGTAGTCTCAGGGTGGCCTTGAACTCGTGGTAATCCTCCTACCTCTGCCTCCCAAGTGCTGGGATTAAAGGTGTGTGCCACCACTCCTGGCTACCACCTTAGTTTTTAAGACATTGTCTCCCACTTAAGCTAGAGCTCCCTAATTTGGTTAGACTAGCCAACGAGCCCAGGGATTCTCCTGTAGTTACTCCCCAGCATTGGGACTGCGTACACCTGTGCCCAGTGTTTCCATGGCTGCTGGGAATCTGAACTCTGTCCTCATGTCTGCATGCCAAGCGCTTTGCTCAGCCCCCAGCCTAATCTTCGACAAAGGTTTCAAAAACGTACTCTGGAACAAAAGCCTACTAAAAAATGGTACTGGGCAACTGGATAGCCAAATGTAAAAGAATGAAACAAGGGGTGGGGGAAATGGCTTCATGGGTGAGAATGTGTTCCACACAAGTATGACGACCTGAGAGAACCTGAGATGATCTGGGTTCAATCCCCAGCTCCCATGTTAAGCTGGGCACAGCCACTCATGCTTGTAACCCTAGCCCTGTGGGGAGCAGATCCAGTAGGAGAATCACTGGGTTCACTGATGAGTCCTCTGACAGAAAACAGTGGCTCTCAGCTCACTGAGGGACTCCTTGAGGAAACACACTGAGAGCAACAGAGGAGGACACTGGACATTTTCCATGGGCCTCTGCATGTGAGCATACAAGGCATGTGTCTTCACGTACATATGTCCCACATGTCACACATACCACACTCCCTCACTCTTCTAAGAAAGAGACAGGTCCTTCCTATGTAGCACGCACTGGCCTTGAAGTTTTTACCTAGGAGGAGGTTAGCCTTCGGCTGCTGATTCTCCTGCCTCTGCTTCCCAAGTGCTGAGACTACAGGCATGTACCACCACTCCTAAGACACTGTGCTATAATATGTGAGGGCTATCTTTTTATGAAACTTTTAAAAATTATTTTATTTATTTGAGAGAGAGAGAAAGAGACAGATAAAGAGATAGAGAGAGAGAAAATGGGCACTCTAGGGCCTTCAGCCACTGTAAATGAACTCCAGATGCATGCGTCACCTTGTGCATCTGGCTTACGTGGGTCCTGGGGAATCAAACCTAGGTCTTTTGGCTTCTCAAGCAAATGCCTTAACCGCTAAGCCATCTCTCTAGCCCTGTAAATGTTTTTATCTTGTTAAGAGATTCAGTGGGGATTTTGGCAATTTACGTTGCAACTATGTTCTGACCATGTCAGCCAAACAACTTCTCACTTCAGACACTTGGGTTACAGTAAACCTAAGAAGAAAAATTAATATTCTCAAGCTCCTAAAAGTCAGATATTGCTTCAAACATTATTTAGAACAATGATCTTGAACACTGAGGTGGATGATTCTCATATCCCATGCATCATAAACAAAAGAGTAAAATTGTTGCCCAGCCATGCCAAATGAGCCAGCAGGTGCAATAGTGGCACATCTATCATGGTGGAAACCAACTGCCCTCCAATTGGACTGGAGGCCTGCTCCATGGAAGGAAATACATCCCTGATACTGAAAACTTAAAACAGGGGTAGTCATGAGCCTTAGGGGTATAACATCTGCTGATGTCTGGATAAATGTATAACTATGCTTATCAAACTGTACAGTAAGCACTTCTCTTAATATTCATACCCTTATATTAATACTACTCTCACTTTGGGTAGAGAATCTTCTCTTTTCAGATAGCAGTGACCTTGGGATGACTCAGATGGTATCATAGTGCTGGAAAGAAGTGACTGGAGTACTGAGTAACTTCCTGATCACACCTTCCAAGGCTCAGGGTCTAATGCAGAAGAGGTGGCAGAAAGAATATAATAGCCAAAGGAAGGGTAGGACTCCTTACATCGTGCTCCCTCCAGACATAAAATGGCCTGGATATCCATGACCTCACAGTGCCTGACACTACCTACACAAGACCATCATAAGAGGAGGAAAAGATCCTAACATCAAAATAAAAGAAGGACTGATTGAGATGGGGGTATGATGGAGAGTGGAGTTTCAAAGGGGAAAGTGCGGGGAGGGAGGGTATCACCATGGTGTATTTTTTATAATCATGGAAGTTGTTAATAATAAAAAATATTTAAAAAAAGAAAAAATATCTTCCAGCACTATGATACCTTCTGAGTCATCACCATGGGATTTTTTTTTATAATCATGGAAGATGTTAATAAAAATTGAGGGAAAAAAGGGTCAAATTGTGACAGGCCAGGTGTGGTGGCGCATGCATTTAACCCCAGCACTTGGGAGGCAGAAGTAGGAGGATTGCCATGAGTTCAAGGTCACCCTGAGACTACCTAGTGAATCCAGGTTTAGCCTGGGCTAGACCAAGATACCATCTTGAAAAAAAATGTGACAGAATAACAGTTTAGTATCTTTTCAAAAGAACACTATATAAATTTTCTTTGAGGAAGGGCAGAGTAATAAAATGGTTAAAATTGGACCACCAGGTATTTTGAGACTCACCTTGACTATTACTGGCTGTCTAACAACGGCTCATTCCTACACACTCAACCCAAAGACAATCATTTGGAATTCAATATGACCATTTATCTGAAAAGACATAGGGAGCCCACCTCAAGTTACTTATCAAAATAGTTCTGTAGCCATAATTTGAAGGGGACATTCTGATAAATACAATGTCCCCAGTCTACACTCAGCAATGTTTTTTTGTTTTGTTTTTCGAGGTAGGGTCTCACTCTAGCTCAGGTTGACCTGGAATTCATTATGTAGTCTCACGGTGGTCTTGAACTCATGGCAGTCCTCCTACCTCTGTCTCCTGAGTGGTGGAATTAAAGGCGTGCGCCACCATACCCGGCTTCAGCAATGTTTTAATCACCTCGTTTTCACATCCTCTAAAGGTTTAAGTAGATATCCATTCTAGTCTTGTTTCTGTTACGGGAAAATGAGGCACACAGAATCAGCACCAGAGACAGAGTGGAAAATCAGACGAGTTATTCATGCCCACATGGATTTAAGGAAATGACTTCCAAAGACTGAGTCCTGAACTCTGATGGCTCAGAATTTTTATTATTTTTTATATTTATTTTACTTACTTATTTGAGAGAAAAAAGCAGAGAGAGAGAGAGAGGGAGAGAATGGGGGCACCAGGTCCTCCAGCTGCTGCAGACAAACTCCAGATACATGCAGCACTTTGTGCATTTGGCTTACATGGGTCCTGAGGAATCGAACCTAGGTCCTTTGGCTATACAGGCAAGCACCTTAACTGCTAAGTCATCTCTCCAGCCCAGATTTTTTTTTTTTTATTCCCAAGATAGGTCTTGCTCTAACCCAGGCTGACCTGGAATTCACTATGTAGTCTCAGGATGGTTTGGAACTCTTGGCAAGCTTCCTATCTCTGCCTCCTGAGTGCTGGATTAAAGGTGCGAGCCAACATTCAGAGTTTTTTAATTTTTAATTTTAATTTTAATTTTTTTAAAGGTAGGGTCTCCAGGCTTACCTAGAACTCACTCTGTAGGCCCAAGCTGGCTTTGAATTCCTAGGGATCCTCCTACCTTGGCCTCCTGAGTGCTGGAATTAAAGGCATGCAACACTATGCCAGGCTCAGCTCAGAGTTTTGTTTTGTTTTTATTTATTGACAACTTCCATAATTGTAAACAATATCCCATGGTAATTCTCTCCCTCCCCCAGCTTTCCCCTTTGAAACTCCACTCTGTCATACCTCCTCCTCCTCTCAATCAGTCTCCTTTTATTTTCATATCATTATCTTTTCCTCCTATTATGATGGTTGTGGTGATTTGATTCAGGTGAACCCCATAAATTAGGTGTTTTGAATACTAGGTTCCCAGCTGATGGAGATTTGGGGATTAATGTCTCCTGGAGGCAGTGTTATTGTTGGGGGCAGACTTATGGGTATTATAACCAGTTTCCCCTTGCTAGTGTTTGACACACTCTCCTGTCCCTGTTGCCCACCTTATGTTGGCCAGGGCGTGATGTCCACCCTCTGATCATGCCATCGTTTCCCCTGCCATTGTGGAGCTTCCCCTCTAGCCTGCAAGCCAAAATAAACCTCTTTTTCCCACAAGCTGCTCTTGGTTGGGTAATTTCTACCTGCAACGTGATCCTGACTGCAACAGTAAAGTCATACCGAGGAGTGGGATTCCTGCTAGACACCTGTGTGGCTTTGGCCTTTTGGAGCTGATTTTTAAGAGGAATGTGGAAGGATTTGAAACCTTGGCCTAAGAGATGCCTTACAGAGCTGTAAGTATAGCTTGATGGACTACTCTGGTCAGAGCTGAAAGACCTGAATGCAGTAAGAACTATGGACTGTGAGGTTTGGCTTATGGTGGTGAAAAAGAGTTTTGCTTGGACTGGGCTGGCAGTTTGTGTGAAAAGCTTGCTGTTATGCCCATGCCCAGAGAAATTGTGCAGGGTTGCATTGCATTGAAATGTATTGGTGTGAGCAGAGGGATATAGCACAGAAAAAAAAAAAAATGAAATAACTGGGTCTAAACTGGTGCCTGTTCACCTGTAAATTGTTTGAGAGATGACAACCTTTGAGATTGGGCCAGCTGACCAGAACTGGAGTAATAAGAAGAATGTCGACTCTTTTGAAGGAGCCTGAGGGTTCAATGAGTGTCCTGTTCTTCAAAGTCTGTTTTATTCCCCCCTGGATTAACAAATTGGCACCCCACCTGGTATTGTGGAATATAAGAAAGGCAAGGAAGAGCCTGGTGTGGTGGCATATGCCGTTAGTCCCAGCACTGGGAGGCAGAGGTAGGAGGATCACAGTGAGTTCGAGGCCACCCTGACACTACATAGTGAATTCCAGATCAACCTGAGTCAGAATGTGAAAACAAACAAACAAAAAAATGGAGGAAAGAGAAGTTCGTTGAGTTTGCAACACGGTAACACAGTCTTGTGTTCTGGTAAAGGCTATAGGAAGTATGAAGCAGGTTTGCTGGTTGCCTGCATGGAGACCTGATGGAACGGTGAGGATGGACCATGTGTCGCAGTGGAGACCCAGCGGAGATGCTGGGACCATGAGACTGCTGCTAAGGAGAGCTACTGCCCTGGATGAAGTTTTGCAAGACTGTGAGTAGCCTAGAGGGGCGGAATTGGAATACCAGAGACTTGTTGCTGGTAAGAATTATCAGACTTGGAGATTTGTCACTGGCTAGAGTTGTTGAACTTGGAGTTACTGAATTTGGTGTTTGCCCTGGTTGTTTAAAATCTTGTATTAGCTGAATATTTCTTTGCTATGCCCAATGCCATCTTTTGCAGTGTGAATGTTTATTCTGTGCCATTATGGGTTTTGGGAGGATTTTTTGGTACTGTGGCTCAGTTAATAGAATTTGGACTATGGGATGTATGAACATCATTGGAATTGATAAAAACTACGGGGACTTTTAAGTTGGGCTGAATGCATTGTATTTTATATCACGTATGGATATCAGTTTATGGGGACCAGGGGCGAAATGTGGTGGTTTGATTCAGGTGTCTCCCATGAACTTAGGTGTTCTGAATGCTTGGCTCCCAGCTGATGTAGATTTGGGAATTAATGCTTTTCTTGGAGGGAGTGTATTGTTGGGGGCGGGCTTATGGGCTTTATAGCCAGTTTCCCCATGCCAGTGTTTGGCACACTCTCCTGTTGCTATGGTCCACCTTATGTTGGCCAGGGGGTGATGCCCACCCTCTGCTCATGCCATCATTTTCCCTGCCATTATAGAGCTTCCTCCTCAAGCCTGTAAGTCAAAATAAGCCCTTTTTCCCACAAGCTGCTCTTGGTTGGGTGATTTCTACCAGCAATGCAAACCTGACGGCTACAGTGGTCTTGTGTAGGTAGTGTCAGGCACTGCGAGGTCATGGATATCCAGGTCATTTTGTGTCTGGAGGAGTGTGTTGTAAGGAGGCCTACCCTCCCTTTGGCTCTTACATTCTTTTTGCCACCTCTTCCGCAATGAACCCCAAGGCTTGGAAGGTGTGATAGAGATGTTTCAGTGCTGAGTACTCCTCTGTCACTTCTGCTCAGCTCCATGGTGCCTTCTGAGTCATCCCAAAGGTCACTGCCATCTGAAAAGAGAAGCTTCTTGTAGCAGACAGCTTCAGGTTCTCTGAGATGAACTTCCAGATCAGGCATAGTTATGGAGGAAGGGCTTTATTAAAGCTTACATATCCAGGGGAAGTTCCATAATGGCAAAAGAAACTGGCCTGCCTTCATTGGACCAAACACACAGAGAGAAGCACAAGCCTAAAAGCCAAGAACTCCAGCTAGGCACACATATATGTTTTTGTTTTGTTTTGTTTCGTTTTTGTTTTTCAAGGTAGGGTTTCATTCTAGTCCAGGCTGACCTGAAATTCACTATGTTGTCTCAGGGTGGCCTAGAACTCACAGCGATCCTCCTACCTCTGCCTCCCCAGTGCTGGGATTAAAGGTGAACCACCATACCTGGCCCACTTTGCATATCTTTATATTGAAATCTCACACCCACCACTGCACCTTAATATTGTCAAGTGATACTGAGGCCAGCCAAGTGGCTGCAGATGCAATGTACAAACTAACAAAACACTGAATGTATTGGGTGCCATCTATTCAAATTACCATGCTTCTCTAACTAAAAATGAGAGTAGCATCAATATATGGTCATGATCATTAAGAAAAGTGCTTACTGGGCAGTTTAATGAGCATAGTATATACATTTAGCCATATACCAGCAGACATTATACCCCTAGGGCTCATAAATACCCCTATTGTAGGTTTTTAGTATTAGAGATGTATTCCCTCCCATGGAGCAGCCTTCAGCCCAATTAGAAAATGGTTGGTTTTCCCCATAAAACATGTGCCACTATTGCACTTGTTGGCTCATTTGGACTGGCTGGCCAAGTTTAAGACTTGCAGTGTCCACTGTTGAGTATCTTCACTGGTGATTTCTCTTTCCCATTGAACTTCATGCAGCGTGGCTTTTTCCAGCTTTCTGTCAGCTGGTCTACAGGGAGGAAGTTTTCAACTCAGCTCCAGCAGTATTTCTCAGTGACCCTGGTATGCCCATTCTCTCAGTTTGTTTCTCTTTTCTCTCCTCTCTCACTCACTTGCTCTCTCTCTGTTTACAAATAAAATAAAAATATAATATTTAAAGCTGGACATGGTGTGCACGCCTTTAATTCCAGTACTCGGGAGGTAGAGGTAGGAGGATTGCCGTGAGTTCAAGGCCACCCTGAGACTACATAGTGAATTCCAGGTCAGTGTGGGCTAGAGTGAGACTCTACCTTGAAAAACAAACAAACAAACAAAACCCCAATATTTAAAAAACTAAAGTAACTATACTACAGGTATA
Organism: Jaculus jaculus; assembly: GCF_020740685.1. Classification (NCBI taxonomy): domain Eukaryota; kingdom Metazoa; phylum Chordata; class Mammalia; order Rodentia; family Dipodidae; genus Jaculus; species Jaculus jaculus. Next base: position 151,027,575 of record NC_059103.1, read on the forward strand.
TATCTTACTGCTTCCCTAACATGCACAAGGCCCTGGGTTCAATTCTCATGACCTTGATAAAAATGTCAGCCCTTGCTGATCTAGATTTCTTTTTGTCACTAAAGCACTGGCTCTTTTTACTCCCTTTCCTATTGATGTAAGTTCTCTTGTGATTTCCAAATGGATAATAGAGGTTAATCTCTTCAACACAAGATCAACTAATGATGGACTTTGGTCCCATCTGTGACCCTAAATCCCCTTTGCCATGTTCTGTGACACACTCACACTTTCCAGGGATGTAGATGTGGACATCAATGTGAGGCTGCTTTTCTGCCCATCACACTATTTTACTGACTGAAATCTTACCAAGTTCAGCATGTCCTCTTTCCAGCATTTACACCAGACTCTGAACTCACTAGTGTTTTTGACTTGTTTTCCAGAAAATTCCACAGTGGGTGCTGCAAATGGGCTGGGATCATCCAAGTTCCCTGAATTGCCTGAAGTGCCCAGGAAGAAAATTGAAAATGACAGACCAGAAGACTAAAAGTCAACATCATCATCTACTCTGACTCATCCCATTGCTAGATATAAACTGAACAAGCTAAGACACTGAATTCATTTCAACTTGACTCAACCAGGAATAGGGGCAGAATAGTTGGTGCTTTGCCAGTACAAAGGCTCTTGAGTGATTGTGTCATGTAGAGGAAAGTGAGGCAAGTTCCAAAAAGGCAGTGACATACAGTACAGTCAGGACATGTCTTTTTTTTTTTTTTTTTTTTTTCCCCACAGTAGGGTCTCACTCTAGTGCAGGCTAACCTGGAACTCACAGTGATCCTTTTATCTCTGTCCCCATGAGTGCTCGCATTAAAGGTGTGAGCCACTATGCCTAGCATCAGGACACATCTTTTTAAAAAAATGTTTTATTATTTATTTATTTACTTATGAGAAAGAAAAGAAGGAGAGTGGAGGCGGGGAGAGAGAGAGAATGGGCCTCTAGCCACTGTAAACTCCAGACACATATGCCACCTTGTGCATCTGGCTTTATGTGGGTACTGGGGAATCAAACCTGGGTCCTTTGGATTTGCAGGCAAGTGCCTTAACTGCTGAGCCATCACTCCAGCCCCAGGCCACATCTTAACTGAACCAGTAATGCCACAGGCATGAGAGGAGGGAAGGCCACGTGAGAAGCAATGGCGTCTGAGACGGTCCTTGGGGGGTGCGGAGGTGAGGTGCAGGTAGGTGAATTGTGGAGCAGAGGACACATAGGGGCTAAGAGTTGTCACCCGAGTAATTGGAGGTGCCTGCACTGCTTTTCATCCTCAGGAAATCTTTTGAAACCAGTGTTTTACTTGATCTTAACCAAAAAGGCCAAGAAGTGGTAAAAACCAGGGTTTTATAACATTATTAAGCTTGGTATTTAGAGGTAATACTTAAGGTGCAGACCTCCTACAATGCTTAGCAGCATCTTTTTTTTTTAAAATTTTTTATTTATTTGTTTGAATGAGAGAGACGCAGAGAGAAAGGCAGATAGAGGGAGAGAGAGAGAATGGGCGCGCCAGGGCTTCCAGCCTCTGCAAACGAACTCCAGACGCGTGCGCCCCCTTGTGCATCTGGCTAACGCGGGACCTGGGGAACCGAGCCTCGAACCGGGGTTCTTAGGCTTCACAGGCAAGCGCTTAACCGCTAAGCCATCTCTGCAGCCTGCTTAGCAGCATCTTACCTCTTCTTCCTGGATGCTCATAGGCCGCTGTGTATTGCCTGCCACCCAGGATATCTCCAAATATTGCCAAGAATCTCTTGTAAACCAGTGAGCTAGATTTACTCTGTAACTCCAAAAGGAAGTTGAAAGCTAAATTCTGTGTAGCTGTGGGCTGAGACAGCCATGGAGCCCTGCTTATGGGGCCACATTCCTTTAGCTTTGATGGGCAGGAGGTCTGAAAGTATGTAATTATCATCTAGTCATCTATGGCAACTCTGCCAGTCCAGAGTGGCCTCATTCTGGTCACATGGATGCTTTCTGTATAATAAAACAAAGCAAGATTCCACAGCTCAATGGCGAAGCCCACCCAGCTGTCCTTTCCAGAGCATGCCCTATGATGTGCAATGCCAGGGCCTTCATACCAACTCTTCATGCTTCCAGAGCTTTCACAGAATTGTTTGCCTTTAAGCTTCAAATGATAGAATATACCATGCCAAAAATATCCTGGGTTAACTCTTCAGGAAAGTACTTTACAACACCATCATTGGGGCTTTTTTACTGATGTTTCTAAACCTTTAAAAGGGCAAATGAGAGGGGCTGGGGAACCTGGCTTGGTTAGTAGAGTGCTGGCCTAGCATGTGTGACGCAATCCATAAAACCTGGCTTGGTGGCCCTCACCTTTAATCCCAGCACTCAGTAGATAGAGGCAGGAGGATCAAGAGTTCACGGCCGCCGGGCGTGGTGGCGCATGCCTTTAATCCCAGCCTTGGGAGGCAGAGGTAGGAGGATTGCTGTGAGTTCGAGGCCACCCTGAGACTCCATAATGAATTCTAGGTCAGCCTGGGCTAGAGTGAGACCCTACCTCGAAAAAACAAAAAAAAACAACAAAAAAAAAAACAAAAAAAAAAAGAGTTTAAGGCCATCCTTGGCTATATAGAAAGTTTGAGGCTAATGCCAATGTGGGTTTGATTCCTCAGTAGTCATGTAAAGCCAGATGCACAAAGAGGCACAAGCATCTGGATTTATTTTCATTTATTTATGAGAGAGAGGAAGAATGGGCACGCCAGGGCCTCCAGCCTCTGTGAATGAACTCCAGAAGCATGTGTCACTTTGTGGATCTGGCTTATGGGGGTACTGAGGAGTCAAACCTGGGTCCTTAGGCTTCACAGGCAAGTACTTTATCCACTAAGCTATCTGTCCAGCCCCAAGTATCTGGATTTTGTTTGCAATGGCAAGGAGCTCAGACATAATCATACTATCTTTCTCCCACTACTCACACAAAAAATATACACAAAAAAATTGTTTTAAATGTATATATAGTTAAAAATATTTAAGGGGGAAATGATAGAAAGTAAAAGCTTTCAGTGTTTATGTGTTTACACTTAATGCTTGTGAGAAAGGAAAGTGACCAGAAAAACTAACATTTGTAATAACAACAAAAAAATGACCATACCTAACATTTGCTTCCAGTTGTATATGCATGACTAATTAAATCCTACTGACAGAGAACATGTGAAAAACCAGTCTAATGTGCTATTAGAATTTGGTGTAGTCCTAAATAATACTGAATTCTGTTAAAAAAATTTTTCACCAAAATAGCCTGTTGGCAAGATATAAATTTATTTAAAACTAAAGCAGAATGGCTTTAATGCTCATTTTAAACAGTTTTTTGTTTTTATTTTTGCTTTTGTTTTTCAAGGTGGGGTCTCACTCTGGCCCAGGCTGACCTGAAATTCACTATGTAGTCTCAGGGTGGCCTTGAACTCACTGTGATCCTCTTACCTCTGCCTCCTGAATGCTGGGATTAAGGGCATGTGCCACCACGCCCGGCAATAAAAATATTTTTAAAAGATTTTTAAAAACTATTAGAATGAAGCCTGGGCCAGAGTGAGACCCTGCCTCAAAACACAACAACAAAATTTTATTTATTTACTTGCAAGCAGAGACAGATAGAGAGACAAACAGAGAGAATAGACATCCCAGGGACTCCAGCCACTGCAAACAGACTCCAGATGCATGTGCCACTTTGTGTATCTGGCTTTACTTAGGTACTGGGGAATTGAACTTTGGGTCATGAGGCTTGCAGACAAGTGCCTTAACTGCTGAGCCATCTCTCCAGGTCACCCCTTCTCCCCATTCTTTTGAGACAGTTTCATTCACATAATTGCAGACTGGCCTTGAATTTGCTATGTGAATTGTGCTATTTGAATTGCTATGTGGATATGTGCTATATGAATTGCTAGAATGACCTTGAACTCCTCTTAATAGTGTCTCTGTCAGTGGAAGGCAAAGGTAGGCAGGGTGTTTGTCACGTCCTGGTGGCCTGGCTCTGGTAGATCTTCTAACACACAGTCCTAATTAGGTGCCTCAGTTTGTTCTGTGTTTCCATGTTGCCATGGTATTGATATTTTCCAATAGCTTTGGCTCTCCGCTCATCTCCTTGGCATCTGCTGGATTTCTGGTGTCCCCGTCATCTGCGGAGGCGCTGAGCAGCCCCTTAGTCACCACAGCTCCCCTGACTGGATCGGGCTTCCTGGCTTGTGCTCGCTCTTCCATACTCACCTCTCTCTTTTTTTCTTTTTTGTTGTTTTGAGGTAGGCTCTCACTCTGGTCCAGGGGGACCTGGAATTCACTATGTAGTCTCAAGGTGGCCTTGAACTCAGAGTGATCCCCTACCTTTGCCTCCTGAGTGCTGGGATTAAAGGCGTGCGCCACCACGCCCAGTTCTGTAGTTCTTGTATGTGACTTCAAATAGACAGTGCGATGCTTAAAATCAGAGACCCTAGCTTCATCATTTTAAAGTTGTCACGAGATGGTGCAGTGGCTAACACATGGGCCTCTTACAAAGTTTTGAATGAGTTCACACCAGTATTTTGCTTCACACAGAGCAACCAGAGAAGGGAGGTAATTGCAGCAGCGCTCAGTTCAGTTCCATATCTTGGAAGTTACAATCACAAACTTGGGACACTAAAAATGACTCATTTTCAGATGCTTATGTTCTTGACAGTCAGGATAACTCTCGTGGTTAAACCGTGGAAGCATGGTGGTCAGAGTTTCATGCTACACAATGTGTGCATGGGCTTTTTAAAATGTTTCCTCTCAAACTTTGTTTTGACTTCAACTCAGATGATATAACCGGCTGGCTAGAACCTTTATGTAACCTTATTCTTTCAAGTAGCTTTATTTGCAATTTTTAAAAAAAGCTTTGTGGTTTTTGTGGACTCCACAGGACTGCTCTCTGACCTCCCCCTGGTTAGGAACACGGCCTGCTGGTCCCATAGCTGCCACTCACCATCATGCCCTGCTCCTCAGCCCAACTGGCAAAAGTGAAAATACCACAGGAAAAACAAGGGAAGGAACTAAAATAAGCTCACTTGGATTCATCTTGCCAGAAACTATCTGGGAGAATAATTCAATATCCATCAAATGTGAAAATGCTAAAAGGAAAAAAAGAAATGTCTGTTACTTTTTTTTTTTTTTTTTGAGGTAGGGTCTAGCTCTAGCCCAGGCTGACCTGGAATTCACTATGTAGTCTCAGAATGGCCCCGAACCCATGGCAATCCTCCTTCCTCTGCCTCCCGAGTGCTGGGATTAAAGGCGTGTGCCACCATGCTCAGCCAAGGTCTGTTACCTTTAAGGGGAAGTCATGCCCTGTAAATTAAAGGGTTGGCAACCTCTCTCTCTCTCTCTCAAATAAATAAATAAAATATTAAAGACCAGGCTATAAGATTTGTGACATGGAGACCCAAGGTCACACTAAAGAGACAGGTCAGAACAAAACTCATCCACAGCAGACAGGTTGGGAAAATGGCCTGGCTTTTAAAATTGCCTGCTGGCCTGGGTTCAATTTGCCTGTGCCCACATAAAACAGATACACCAAGTCGTACATGCATCTGGAGTTTGTTTGCAGTGGCAAAAGACCCTGGCGTACTTATGCTCTCTCTCTCTCTCTCTCAAATTAATAATAAACGTATTTTTTTAAGTGGTCCTCGGGCTGGAGAGATTGCTTAGTGGTTAAGCACTTGCCTGTGAAACCTAAGGACCCCAGTTCGAGGCTCAGTTCCCCAGGACCCACATTAGCCAAATACACAAGGGTGCACACGTGTCTGGAGTTCATTTGCAGTGGCTGGAAGCCCTGCCATGCCCATTCTCTCTCTCGCTCTCTGCCTGTTTCTCTCTCTGTCTGTCACTGTCAAATAAATAAATTAAAATAAAATAAAAAAAATTTAAAGTGGTTCTCAAGCCAGGTGTGGTGGTGCCTACATAGCAGAGAATTGCTATGAGTTCAAGGCTACCCTGACAGTATATAGTGAATTCTAGGTCAGCCTGAGCTAGAGTGAAACTCTACCTCAAAGAACAAAAGCAAACAAACAAAAAAAGTGGCCCCCTGATATTTAGCTATGTAAGAAAGGGCTCACATCAGGGAAGATGTAGAGCCACAGCTGCCGTAGGAGCCCTCAGAACCCCAACATACGTGACACTTGCCGGTCTGATTGCGAGTGCCTCCTGTCTCGTTTTACTAACTATGGTCTACCTCTCCTCACTCCCATAAACTCTCACCTGGTTAAGGACCTATTTCCAGAAATCATCATTTTTCTTCCCGGAACTGTCATATTTCCTTTTCTGTTGGATCATTCCCTTCAATATTCAATGCGTACAGGCGTCTCACCTCTCCTTTTATAACCAAACCCTTTCAGAAAAGTATGTGATATTGCTATCCCGTACTTTCCCATTCTCTCAGCTTAACCCTCCACAATCAGGCTCTGCGGACACTGGCCTTGTTGACCAGCTACAGCTAGATGAAGAGTAGTTCTCTGTTCTCAACTTGCTTCCTCCATCAGCACTATCAGCAGGTGTTTTTCTTTTTAGTGGCACTGAACATTGACCGCAAGACTTGGCACATGCTAGGCAAGTATGTAACCCCCGAGCCATGTCTTCAGCCTTACACAGTGGGTTGCTTTCTCTTCAAAAGTACCACTACCTGTGACTGGGGAGGTGGCTGCCGACCGGACTGTGGATCCCCAGCACCTCCGTAAAGCTGGATACAATGTGGAGCATGCGTCTGTAATCCCAGTGTGTCTGCAACAATGGGGACCAGAGCCAGGGAGAGCCCAGAGCTCACAGGGCCTGCTAGTCCGGCCTTCCCAGCAGCAAGTGACAAGGACAGACCCTGTCTTAAACAAGGTGGAAGGAGGCGACCAACACCCCAGGATGTCCTCTGGCCTCCACATGCATACTGTGACGTGTGTGCCCATACACGTACACACACAAATAAAGAATGAAATAACCAGAAAGCCAAGTGCCACATGTTCTCCCTCATATGTGGATCCTAGCTACAGATGATTGGGCTTCTGCATGAGAAGGAAAATACTTAGTAGCAGAGGCCAGTAAGTTAAAAAGGAGACATAGAAGGAAGAGAAAGGAAGGGAGGAGGGTACTTAATAGGTTGATATTGTATATTTGTAAGTACCATGATTGTGATGGGGAGGTAATATGATGGAGAATGGAATTTCAAAGGGGAAAGTGTAAGGGGGGAGGGAGGGAATTATCATGGGATATTTTTTTATAATCATGGAAAATGCTAATAAAAATTTTCAAAAAAGAATGAAATAAAATAAAAATTTGCTTGCTCACTGTGGCTTCAAGAAAAACACTGTTGTTCTTGTTCCCTAACTACTTGGCCTGTATATCTCAGTCTCTAGATTTGTTATTACTAGAGGCTCATTCCCCCCAAATCTTTTCTCTTCTTCATTCACTCTCTTGGTGATCACCCTTCCTGCGATGACAACCCTTCCTGTGATCACCTTTGCTGTGACAATCACCTTTCCTGTGGTCCTCCTACCTCTGCCTCCTGAGTGCTGTGATGAAGGACGTGTGCCTCTCTTCTATTTCAGTGTTAGCATTCTCTCCTGCCGATTATGCAGGCCTGTGGTCACGAATACCTCGGTTGCTTTTTGTCTAGAAGACTGTGTTGCAAAGCGCTTGTCCCTTTCCTTGGCTCTAACGTTCTTTCTGCCACCTCTCCAGCAGTGGTTCTTAAGCCTTGGAAGGTGTGATGTTTTACTTAGTGCTGAACACAACACTTCTCCTCTTCTCAGCACTTTGGTAAGTTTTGATTCTCCCCAGTGGTCACTGCCATCTGAAAAGAAAAGCATGTTCCTGTAACCAAAAATGAAAGTAGCATGAGCACATGGGCATAACCATAATGAGGGGGTAGGTTGGTGGCCAGAAATATTTCCATTTACCCAGACAACAGTAGTAGTTTTCCCCCTAGGAATTATGACCTCCCACTATAGGTTTTTTATTAGCTTGTCAGTACCAGGCATGGATTTCTTCTGGTGGAACAGGCCTAAGTCCAACCAGAGAGCAGTTGGTTTCCCCCATAACAGACACACCACCATTGCACCAGTTGGTACATTGGGCCTGGCTGTCCAGTTAAGCCTGTAGCATCTACTTCTGGTTAAGCTGTTAACTCCCCCCCCCCCCAATCAGGCTGCATAGGTCTTTTTGACATCTTGACAGCTAGTCAATAGGAAAGATGTTTCCAGCTCAGCCAACTTGATCCCTCAAGGACCTGTAGCCCAAACATGTGGTGTCTTCAGCATGATGTGCCTTTTGACAGCTGGGGTAGGAGTAAGAGAAAGAACATGTTCTCTTCCAATGGGAAAGATCCAGTTGAGAAGAAAAGTAGAGAAACAGAGCATAATGATTCTACTTGTATTTGCCTTTCCTACAAGTTCATATAAATGGAACCCTTGTACAATGACACGCGTTCCTTTATGTCTGGTGTCTCATTCAGCATATGGATTGTGAGATTCATGCTGTGTGTAGTACCATGACTACTACTCTAGTCTAAAAATATGCCACACGTTTAATCCCAGCACTCAGGAGGCAGAAGTAGGAGGATCGCCAAGAGTTCGAGGCCACCCTGAGACTACATAGTTAATTCCACGTCAGCCTGGACCAGAATGAGACCTTACCTTGAAAAAACAAAATAAAGGGGAAAGTGTCAGGGGGGAGGGAGGGAATTACCATGGGATTTTTTTTTTATAATCATGGAAAATGTTAATAAAAATTTAAAAATAAAAATAAATAAATAAATAAGTCATTTGTGGGAAAATATGTGGAACTGGAGATCACAAAATAAGCTATACTCAGAAAGAAAAACATAGCATGTTTTTCCTCCTACAGGATCTAGATTTAAATACACACTTACATGTGACATAAAAATACAGGGGATCTGTGAGTGGGGAAGAAGTCTAAAGAAGCAGGAACAAGAGAGACTAATGGAAGGGAAGAAAGACAAAACAGTCCATGTTCTTTTTCATGTACAGAATCATGAGAACAGAACACGGATTATTTGAAGAAAGGAAGAGGGGTGAAAATGAGCAAGGTACAATAATATATATGTATGAAAATATCATGACACTATTATTTTGTATGCTTACTAAAAGAATAACCAGGTGTGGTGCTGCATGCCTTTAACCCTTGCCCTTGGAAAGCTGAGGTAGGAGGATCACTGTGAGTTCGAGGCCAGTCTGGGATAATGAGTTCCAGGTCAACCAGGACTAGAGTGAGACCCCGCTTCAAGAAAATAAGGGGCTGGAGAGATTGCTTAGTGGTTAAGGTGCTTGCCTGTGAAGCCTAAGGACCCAGGTTTTATTCTCAGTACTGATGGGTATCAGATGCACAAAGTGGCACATGCATCTGGAGTTTGTTTGCAGTGGCCAGAGGCCCTTGTGTGTCCATTCTCTGTATCCGTGTCTTTCTCTCTAATAAATAAATGTTTAAAAATAAATAAATAAGCGCTGGGGAGATAGTTCAGTGGTTAAAGACACTTGCTTGCAAAGCCTGCCAGTCCAGGTTCAACTCTCCAGGGCCCACATTAAGCAAGAAGCACAAAGTGGCACATATATCTGGAGTTTACTTGCAGTGTCAGGAGGCTCTACCGTGACCATTGATTCTCTCCCCACCCTCCCTCTCTCTCTCTGTTTTCAAATCAACGAAATAAATAAAAGAATAATGATTGCATGCTTTTCATAGTGGTTGTACTATTTTACCTTCTTTTTTTAAAAATTTTTTAATTTTTATTTTTATTAACATTTTCTATTTTACCTTCTTACCAGTGATGCGTGAGCATGCCAGTTGCTCTACATCCTTGCCATCACCTGATATTTTCAGTATGTTTTATATTTTATTTATTGTTTTATGTGCAAAGAGAAGAGAAAGAGAGAGCATGAAAGAGAGAGAGAGATAACCTTCAGGTCCGTCCTCTCTGTTCCACCTCATTTGAGGCAGGGTTGCTCTGGTGTTACCTTTAATTGCACTCCGAGAGGTTCTGGGAAACTCCCCCGTGTCTACCTCCCCTCTTTCCATCAACATCTGGGATTACAGAAGTCCGCCACAGCTTCCTGCTTCTTATGTGGGGTCTGAGGACCAAACTGGGGGGGTGCTCAGGCATGAGCAGCAAGCCCTTTATCCACTGAAAGTCGCCTCAGTCCCTATTTTCATTTCCTTAATGATGTCTCAAAGAACACATGTTGAAAATGCACTGAGAAAGTCTGCTTTACCAAATTTTTTCTCTCATTATTTGAACTTTTGTGTTCTAAAAAGCCTTTGCTTGCTTGCAAAGCGTAAGGATCCAAGTTTGACTCCCCAGAAACCATGTAAGCCAGATGCCCATGGTGGCGCAGGCGTCTGGAGTTTGCTTGTGGTGGCTCAAGGCCCTGGCATACCCATTCTCTCTTTCTCTCTCTCTTTAATAGATAAATACAACTAAAAACAAATTTTAAAAAGCCTTGCATCTGAAGAAATGGCTCAGGGGTTAAGTACACGTCCTGAACAAGCATGAGAGCCTGAGGGCGCCTAAGACTGGGTTCAACTCTCCAGAACCTATGTCAACAGCTGGGGGACCATGAACAGTCCTGTGGGTTAAAACTGGAGGATCCCTGGGGCTTGCTAATGGTAAGCTCCAAAATCAGTAAGAGATTTTACACAAGGAGAAACAGGTAGGTAGGGAGTGATGGAGGGGTACCCCACGTTCCCCTCTGTTCATTGCTGGTGAGTCCCCTGCAGGCCAGCACATGGAGTGCTGCATCATTACATACAACCCACATGTGCATACACCACACACACACACACACACACTCACACCCGCCACTCACACACGCACCATGCACACCACACCGCACATACTACACACTTAAAAAAAAAACAACCTTTTCTATATCAAACTTGTGGGAGATTTTCTCCTACAAAAATAATGCATACGTTGCTTATTTAAATTTTCTCTCACTTTTAAAAAAGATTGCAGAGAACTTGTGAACATTAGAATGAAACCAATTCCTCGGTCCAGGCACGGTGTTGTAAACCTACAACCCATGCACTTGAGAGGTGGAGGCAGGAGGATGAGGAGTTCAAGGTCATCCTGCTACATGGCAAGTTTGAGGCCAGTATGAGCTTAATGAGATTTTGCATCAAACAAAAATCAATAAACAAATAATAAAAACCCAACTGGTTTGTTTACATTTTCCAACTTCTAGCTTAGCTAGATTGTATTTTGGTAATTTTCTGACGGGTTTCTTACCTCCTCCTCTTCCTCCTCTTTCTCTTCCTCCTCCATCTCCTTTTCTTGGTCTGGCTTGAGTTTTTTGTTTGTTTGTTTGTTTTGTTTTTAAAGGTAGAGTCTCACTGTAGCACAGGCTCACCTGGATCTAATTCTGTAGTCCCAGGCTAGCCTCGAACTCATAACTATCCTCCGACCTCTGCCTCCCAAGTGCTAGGATTAAAGGTGTGTACTACCATGCCTAAATTGTTGTGTTTTTAAAGTTTTATTATTTTTGTTTGTTTATTTAATTATGTGGGGGCACAATCCACGGCCTCTTGCCTTTGCCATCAAACACCAGATACTTGTGCCACTTTTGAATCCAGTATATATGGATTCTTTGGGAATTAAACCCCTTGCCAGCAGGCTTTGTTAGGAAACATCTTTAATCATTGAGCCATTTTCCCAGCCCTGGTTTTTTTGATGTTGTTGTTGTTTGTTTGTTTAATATATTTTATTAATTTATTTATTTGAGAGAGAGAAAGAAGCAGAGGGGGGGGGGGAGAGAATGGGCATGCCAGGGCATCCAGCCACTGCAAACAAACTCCAGATGCATGTGCCCCCTTGTGCATCTGGTTTATGTGGGTCTTGGAGAATCGAACTGGGGTCCTTTGGCTTTGTAGGCAAACGTCTTAACTGTCAAGCCATCTCTTCCAGCCCTGTTTGTTTGTTTTTTAAGACAAGGCTTCACTATGAATCCAATGCTGGCCTCAGTCTCATAGCAATCCTCCTGCTTCAGGCTTGTGAGGGCTGGGGTTATAGGCATGAGTTACCACATGTTTTTGCTGATAAGTTTTTATAAAAAGACAGTGGAGAGCCAGGCGTGGTGGTACACGCCTTTAATCCCAGCACTCAGGAGGCAGAGGTAGGAGGATTGCCATGAGTTCAAGGCCACCCTGAGACTACATAGTGAATTCCAGGTCAGTGTGGGCTAGAGTGAGACCCTACCTCAAAAATCAAAGAAACAAAAAAGACAGTGGAACACAGTGGTGAAAAGCAAAGACAGAAAACAGGCAGACTTGGAGCTGAAATCTGCTGCCTGTCCTACTGGCCTCGATTAGCCAATTCTCAGCCTCTTTCCTCCTCCTCCTCATCATCATCATCAATGAAAATAGTGATGATTTTATGAGTTAGTTCACACTTTGACCCACTCCAGGCCACATGAATAGGGTTCATAAACCTTATATGCCTCCATTATCACTGTAAATATAAAGAGGCCAATGCCATCTAAGCCAGCGGCACACAGTGACCAGTTCATATTCATAAGGTAGCCAGACGTTCAAAACCTTCTACAGTGATCACTTCATTATTGGAGGAGCATTTCCCAAAGACTAATGAGCCACACATTTCACACTTGGCAGTGTTTTCCTAACAAAAATTTGGGGGTGTTTGTAATTTGTTAGGGTCATGTGTCAACAGATTCCTTCCAACCTTCTAAAAATAAAATAACCTCAAGTTACTTTGCAACAAGACTATCTAAAAATGGCTTTCTTGGCTAGAGCGGCTTCTGTTTTGAAAAGTTAGCTAGTGGAGTTTCGGTAAGTTTAATGTATTTGTAGCTATTGCCTGCCTCCTCACTTCTCATCCTAGACCATGCCAGTCACTCAACATCTCCGGTTGTAGATCAGAATACAGATTTACCTGACACTCTCTTGAACTATATATGAATATATATATACATATATACACACACACATATATGTATATATATAGGGCTGGAGGGCTGTCTTAGTGGTTAAGGCATTTGCCTGCAAAGCCAAAGGTTTGATTCCCCAAGACCCATGTGAGCCAGCTGTACAAGGCAGTGCACGCATCTCGAGTTTGTTTGCAGTGGCTGGAGGCCCTGGTGTACCCATTCTCTCTCTTTCTCCCTCTCCCTCTTTCTCTGTCAAATAAATAAAAAAAATGTTGAAATATCTATATGGTGTGGTGGTGCATGCCTTTAAACCCAGCACCCAGGAGGCAGAGGTAGGAGGAATACCATGAGTTGGAGGCCACCCTGAGACTACCTCGAAAAACCAAAAAAAAAAAAAAAAAAAAAAAAAATATATATATATATATATATATATACACACACACACACACACACACACACATATATATATTTCAAACAGAGAGAAATAGAGGGATGGGGGAGAGAGAGAGAGATTGAGAGAGAGGAAGGAAGAGAGAGAGAGAGAGAAAGAGAGGGAGGGAGAGAGAGAAAAAGAGATTGGGCACACCAGGGCCTCCAGCCATTGCAAACAAACTCCAGATGTGTGTGCCATTTGGTGCATCTGACTTTAGTTTTTTTGTTTTGTTTTGTTTTTTGAGGTAGGGTCTCACTGTAGCCAAAATTTCTCTGGAATTCACCATGCAGTCTCAGGGTGGCCTTGAACTCCCCTGGATCCTCCTACTGCCTCCCCAGTGCTGGGATTAAAGGCATACACCACCATGCCTGGTTCTGTATCAAACTTCACATGGTGTGGTGGTTTGATTCAGGTGTCCCCCATAAACTTAGGTGTTCTGAATGCTAGGTTCTCAGCTGATGGAGATTTGCGAATTAACACTTCCTGGAGGCAGTGTATTGTTGGGGGCGGGCTTATGGGTGTTATAGCCAGCTTCCCCTTGTCAGTGTTTGGCACATTGTCCTGTTGCTGTGATCCACCTTATGTTGGCCAGGGGGTGATGTCCACCCTCTGCTCGTGTCATCATTTTTCGTGTCATCATGGAGCTTCCCCCTTGAGACTGTAAGCCAAAATAAACCTCTTTTTCCCACAAACTGTGCTTGGTCACGTGATTTCTACCAGCAACGCCACCCGAGCTGCAATAGTAAAGTGGTACCGAGGAGTGAGATTGCTGCTAGACACATGACTGTGTGGCTTTGGCCTTTTGGAACTGATTTTCAAGAGGAATATGGAAGGATTTAAAACCTTGGCCTAAGAGATGCCTTGCAGTGCTGTAAGTACAGCTTGATAGATTATTCTGGTTAGAGTTAAAAGGCCTGAATGCAATGAGAACTATGGACTGTGAGGTTTGGCTTATGAGGGTGAGAAAGAGCTTTGCCTGGACTGGGCTAGCAGTTTGTGTGAGACTTGCTGTTATGCTTGAGTCCTGGGAAGTTGTGCAGGCTTGCTTTGCATAGAAATGGACTGATGTGAGCAGAGGGATATGGCACAGAAAAAATATTTGGGCCTAAACTGCTGCCCATTCACCTGCAAATTGTTTGAGAGATTACAACCATTAAGACTGGGCAAACTGACCTGCACTGGGGCAACAGGAAAAATGTAGACTCTTTAGAAGGGCCCTGAGTGCTCAAGGAGTATCTTGTTCTTCAAAGTCTGCTTTATTTCCCACTGGATTAACAAATTGGCACCCTACCTGGTATTATGGAGTATAAGAAATGCAGGAGCCAGGTGTGGTGATGCACACCTTAAATCCCAGCACTTGGGAGGCAGAGGTAGGGGGATCACTGTGAGTTCGAAGTGACCCTGAGACTACATAGAGAATTCCAGGTCAGCCTGAGCTAAAGTGAGACCCTACCTCCAAAAAAAAAAAAAAAAAAAAAAAAGAAAGAAATGCAGGAAAGAGAGGGTCATGGTCTTGTGTTTTGGAAATGGCCATGGGCAGTGTGAAGCAGGTTTGCTGGATGCCTGCATGGAGACCCCGTGCGGCCATGAGGATGGACCGAGCATTGCAGTGGAGCTGCTAGGACCACAAGATGACCGGCCCCGATGAAGTTTCCCAGGACTGTGAGTAGCCTAGCTGGAGGGGTGAATTGGAACTCCCCAGACTTGTTGCTGGTTAGAATTATCGGACTTGAAGATTTGTCACTGACTAGAGTTGTTGGACTTGAAGGTACAGAATTTGATGTTTGCCCTGGTTGTTTTAAATCTTGTATTGATTGAATGTTTCTTTGCTATGCCCAATGCCATGTTTTGCAGGGCAAATGTTTATTCTGTGCCATTATAGTTTTATTGAGGTTATTTTTTGGTATTATGGCTCAGTTAAAGACCTTGGATTATGGGGTTGTTTGAACATCATTGGAATTGATAAAATCTCTTGGGACTTTTAAAGTTGAACTAAATGCATTGTATTTTACATCATGTATAGATATCAGTTTATGGGAGCTGGGGGCGGAATGTGGTGGTTTTATTCAGGTAACCCTCATAAACTTAGGTGTTCTGAATGCTAGGTTCCCAACTGATGGAGATTTGGGAATTAACACTTCCTGGAGGCAGTGTATTGTTGGGGGCTTATGGGTGTTATAGCTAGTGTCCCTTGCCAGTGTTTGGCACATTCTCCTGTTGCTATGGTCCACCTTATGTTGGCCAGGGGGTGATTTCCACCCTCTGCTCATGTCGTTGTTTTCCCTGCATCGTGGAGCTTCCCCCCCGCTAGAGCCTGTAAGCCAAAATAAACCTCTTTTTCCCACAAGCTGCTCTTGGTCAGGTGATTTCTGCCAGCAATGCAAACCTGACTGCAACACAAGGGAACTGGGGAATCAAACCCGAGTTGTTCGGCTTTGTAGGCAAGCACCCTAACTGCTGAGTTATCTTTCCAGCTACCCAGACACTCATTTTCACTCAAAGAGATTATGCAATTTCTTGTTTTGAGTGTTTCCAGGCAAATTGGCAACATAACTATGTCCCAGATTATTTGCATGTCATTTTCAATTACATTAGCTTTCCAGGCCTAGAATCCTGGACCAAATATTTAATAAGCAATCTTTATATTTTAAACTAGCTACTGGGAAAAGGTGACTGGTTCCTTATAGATAGTTGCTAAGCCATATGCTTTAAAGTCACATAATGCACACTCTGGCGACCTCCCCTGAGAATGTAAACACAGAAATACTAACTTTGATGTCGAGAACTTATAGACAGATGGACTTTTGCTGTCTGATTTAAACCTCTACTGCTTGGTGCCTTTCTCTAGTGAGACATCCTGAGAGTAACAAATGACTCACTTCACACTCTCATTGGCCTGTTGGCTTCGATCCAAGCCACACACCATACATACAGCTTGGTTTCTACTGTTTGTCATATGATTAAATAGACGTTAACCAAGTGCTTATAGGTCTCCCTGCTCCTGAATTATATTCTTTCTCATAGTATGTCTTTCTCCCAGACAAGAGAGCCAGTTCTTGGTGGAAGAGAATCATTTCACTTGCTGACCACACAGGAAATACAGGTGTCCCTGGGACTTGATGTGTGCTTCTGTTTCTCTGCTTCTTTAAGGTTTTACAAGGGACAGCTCCCAGCTACCCCACCAGGGTCCACTTTTCCTTCCTAAACAGAGCCCACACTTCCTAAGTGTAGCGTGGTCAATATGGGTGATGGGAGAGCTTGTTACCCTTGGTGAATTAAAGTTTAATTTTGTTGACTTATCGTATGGGAGAGATGAATTGATGCCCCAAAAGGGTGATGAGTGTGTGCATCAAACCCAGGACCACACAAGTGCCAGGCAAGGGCTTTACTACTGAGTCACACCCACAACCCAGGTTATATATTCTAGTATAAATGGATTTCTCACTCCATCCTGTGATCTACTATCTGCACAAGAAGAGGTGGCAGGAACTAGAACATACAAGCACTGGGGAACCGGGCGTGGTGGCGCATGCCTCTGATCCCAGCACTCGGGAGGCAGAGGTAGGAGGATCACCATGAGTTCAAGGCCACCCTAAGACTACATAGTGAATTCCAGGTCAGCCTGGGCTAGAGTGAGATCCTACCTCAAAAAACCAAATAAATAAATAAAAGGGCACTGGGGATGTGAAGTGGGACCCCAGGAGGGCGATGTGCAAGGCTAGGAGAGGGGCAGAGTGCCGTTCCGCAGTCCTCATGCCTCACGTTTTTCGGAGTGAGAGAGCCTGAAGTCTTCTGCGGTTATCATGCACTTGTTCTCAACATGTACTGTGTACTAGCATCGCCTGGAAGGTTCTGAAACTACCTAGCCAGGCTATTGTTTGAACATTTTATTGACAACTTCCATAATTATAGACAATAAACCATCATGATCCCCTTCCCCGCCCCTCTCCCACTTCCCCTTCACAGATCCACCCTCCATCCTATCCCCTCCCCCTCAATTAGTCTCTTCTATGTTGATGTCATCATCTTTTCCTCCTATTATGAAGGTCTTGTGGAGGTAGTGCCAGGTCCTGAGACATCATGGATATCCAGGCCATTTTGTGTCTGAAAGCATGCATTGTAAGTAGTCCTATGCTTCCTTTGGCTCTTACTTTCTTCCTGTTAAGTCTTCCGCAATGGACCCTGAACCTTGGAAAGTATGATAGTCCCTTTTTTTTTTTTCTTTTTGAGGTAGGGTTTTACTCTAGTCCGGGCTGACCTGGAATTCACTATGGAGTCTCAGGGTAGCCTCAAACTCACCACAATCCTCCTACCTCAGCCTCCCGTGTGCTGGGATTAAAGGTGTGTTCCACCATGCCTGACTGTTGTTTGGTTGAGGTAGGGTCTCGCTCTAGCTCAGGCCAACCTGGAATTCACTATGCAGTCTCAGGTGGCCTCAAACTCATGGCGATCCTCCTACCTCTGCCTCCCCAGTGCTGGGATTAAAGGTGTGCGCCACCATGCCCAGCCTATAGTGCCTTTTGAGTCACAAGGATGATTTAATTAATAGAAGATAGGGACCAGCAGCTTTATAAACTCTGCCACTGCCAGGGGCAAGCCTAAAGGGTGCTTTAGGAGTCCCTAAGAGTGGGGATCCCCACTTTGGTGTCTTCTCTTAGGGAACCTGGGGAAGTCCTGTTATTTAGCAATAGAAATCCCCACATCTGTTTCATAGTTAAGGAAGACTAGATAGTTGGTGGTCACCCTGGGAACCCCCAGACCCTCAAGATTCTCCTGGCCCTTCTGTCAGGCAATGGCACCAAGGGCCTCCTAAAGGGGCAGGGCCTGCTGCTCCTGGCAGTTCCTCATATTCCACCTGGACCAGAGGCCTTTGGAGGTTTTACCATGAACCTTTCCTCAACTTGGATTTCAGAGAAGTTGGTGAGGCTGGAGCATGATTCTCGGTTTGCCATGGACTGAGACCTAGTTCCCTAGTTACAAGAAGCATCTATAGGGCTTTATGACACATTCCTTTTTTTTCTTTTTTAAATATATATTTTATTTTTTAAGTTATTTATTTGAGAGAGAAAGAGAGAAGGAGGGAGAGAATGAGAATGGGCATGTCAGGGCCTCCAGCCACTGCAAACAAACTCCAGATGATGCATGTGTCACCTTGTGCTTCTGGCTTACATGGGCCCTGGGTAATCAAACCTGGGTCCTTTGGCTTTGGAGGCAAGCACCTTAACTGCTAAGTCACTTCCCCAGCCCTATATTTTATTTTATTTTATTTTATTTTATTTTATTTTATTTTATTTTATTTATTTATTTACTTGAGAGGGGGTGGGGGAGGAGAGAGAGAGAATGGGTGTACCAGGGCCTCTAGCCACTGCAAATGAATTCCAATGCATGTGCCACTATGTGCATCTGGCTTATGTGGGTTCTGGGGAATTGAACCTGGGTCTTTAGGCTTTGTAGGCAAGCACTTTATCCACTAAGCCATCTCTGCAGCCCTCTTTTTCTGTTTATTTATTTGTAAGGGGCGGGGGAGAGAGAATGGGCATGCCAGGGCCCTCTAGCTGCTACAATGAAACTTCAGACGTATGTGCCACTTTGTGCATGTCTTTATGTGGGTACTGGGGAGTCAAACTTGGTCCATCTCTCCAGCCCTTGACACATTTCTTTTTATTATTTATTTATTTATTATTTATTTGAGAGAGAGAGAGAGAATACAGAAATAGGTAGGTGAGAGAATGGGCATGCCAGGGCCTCCAGCCACTGCAAATGAACTCCAGATGTGTGCGCCCCCCTGTGCATCTGGTTTACATTGGCCTGGGGGGGGGGCCTTGACACATTTCTTAAATACAGTCATAAGGTAAGTTACAACTGTCACAGATACAGAGAAAGCGTGTACTAGTATAATAATAACCCAGTTAACATCAGATGAGTGATCTGAACCTGGCGTTGTCCTGTAATTCCCTGTACCAGGATGTGGTCTTCATCCACAATGAGCCGTTGATCAAAGAGAACTATTAGATCTCCCAAAACAAACAAGACAGATTTCTGTCAGAGCACTTGATTACCCACCAGAGATTAATGGTAAGACCCTGATACTGAAGACACCAAACACTGTTGTCACAGACCATGGAGAGACCTGCTTGGAATCCGGAGGAGAGGCACTGCCCAGACAATTAGCCCATCTAGTACTGGAAGGCACTATATGAGCTACAAGAGGAAAGTGGCCAACATCTGTCTAAGCCAGAATTTTAAAAAATCTGGTCTTTTTCAAGGAAAAAAGGATAAAAGAATACACACACACACACACACACATATATACACACACATATACACACACATACATATATATATGTGTATACATATGTGTGTGTGTATATATCAGAAATAAACTGTTGTCATACTCTAGTTGAAGGTTTTCAATTTAGAACTAACTGCATTTAAAAGACTCACCCATGAGCCCGGTGTGGTGGCATACACCTTTAGTCCCAGCACTTGGGAGGAAGAGGTAAGAGGATCTCCATGAGTTCGAGGCCACCCTGAGACTGTAGAGTGAATTCCAGGTCAGCCTGGACTAGAATGAGACTGTACCTCAAAAATAAATAAATAAATAAATAAAATAATCAACAAAAACAAACAACAGAAATACCAAACCATCCCCAGTAACATGGGCCACCTGGGCTGTCCCCTTATTTTCTAAACTAAACAGCCCACTCCATTCTCTATTCCCAAGGTTATTTTGAATCAAACCCAAGACTCTTATTTTAATCCTTTCATTCACAAGGGCTTGAATATTGAGACACATTTTGAAACAAATAGCCCCAGTTTCCACGATGCTAATGTCGAAATGGAGGACCCTTAGCGCCTTGCATAGGTTTCACGGACTATAAGTACAACTTCAAACAAGCTTTCCAGATTTCATTAGAAATAATACTTAAAATTCATTAAAATATAACTGGTCTGAGGAGTGCTTCTCTTTTTAAAAGTGTGTTTTGGGGGCTGAAGAGATGACTCGGGGTGGGGGGTCGAGACTGCTTGCCTGGCAAGCATGAGGACCCAAGTTTGATCCCTAGCACCCATGTAAAAAGCCAAGTGTGGCCACACATTCCTACAAGCTCTGAGAAGTACAGAAACTGGGAAATTGCTGGGCTCAATGGATGAGCAAGTCTAACGAAAACACAGTGGTTCCAGGTTCAGTGAGAGACACTATCTCAAGGAAGTAAAGGGAAGAATGGTGGAGGACAGGCAACACTCTCCTGTGGCCTCCACTCAAAGTGCTTTACCAGCTGGGCATGGGGGCACACATCCGAAATTCCAGCACTTTGGAGGCTCACAAGCTCTAGAGCAGCCTTGTTAGAGGGCCTGCCTCAAAAACAAAGAAAAAGAAATGGTGGTGACCTCTGGGATAACTCAAAAGTCACCATAGTGCTGAAAAGAAGTGACAGAGGAGTGCCCAGCACAGAAACATCTCTATCACACCTTCCAAGGCTCAGGCTCCATTGTGGAAGAGGTGGCAGAAAGAATGTAAGAGCCAAGGGAAGGGTAGGACTGCTTACAATGCCCACCTCCAGGCACAAAATGACCTGAATATCCTTGATCTCTCCGTGCCTGGCACTACCTACACAAGACCAGTACAATTGGACATCAAAATAAAAGAGAGAGTGATTGAGATGGAGAGGGCATATGATGGAGAGTGGAGTTTCAAAGGGGAAAGTGGGGAGAGGGAATTATGATAGCTTATTGTCTATAATTATGGAAGTTGTCAATAATAAAAAAATAAAAGAAAAAAGGCCTATATTTTCATCTAACTGCAGATCTTCCTAATAAAATTAATTCTACAAACTCAATGACAAAATCCCATACCAAACATAGGACATTTGAAGTTGATTCTCATGAATTAAGTAATAAATTCTGGCATGAGTCCCAGAAATAAAAATATGAGGTTGGGGGCTGGGGAAATGGCTCAGTGGTTAAACACACTGCTTGCAAAGCCTGTGTGCTTGGGTGTGACTCCCCAATACTCATGTAAAGCCAGATGCACAATGTGATGCAAGAGGCCATGGAGTACTCCTTCTCTCTCACTCCTTGCAAATAAACAAATAAAAATATTTATTTAAAAAATATGAAGTGAGGGCTTGAGAAATGGCTCAGTAATTAAGGTGCTTGCCTGCAAAGCCCAAACTACTGGTGTTTGATTCCCCAGCACCCATGTAAAGCCACATGCACAAGTTGGTGCATGCATATGAAGTTAGTTTGCAGTGGCTGGAAACCTACCACACCCATTCTCTCTTTGTCTCTCTTCTCCCTGTCTCTCAGCTTGCAAATAAACCAAATTTTAGAAATATGAGGTGGGGGCTGGAGGGATGGTTTAGCAGTTAAGGTGTTTGCCTGCAAGCCAAAGGACCATGGTTCAATTTCCCAGGACTCACATAAGCCAGATGCACAAGGTGGCACATGTGTCTCAAGTTCGTTTGCAGTGGCTGGAGGCCCTGGCGTGCCCATACTCTCTCTTTCTCTCTTTTTGACTCTCTCAAATAAATAAAACTTAAATAATAAAAATAAATATGAGGTGGACTTGAATCTTGTCCAATTCCATAATTTTAAAGATGAAGACATTTATTTTTATTTATTTGAGAGAGGGAAAGAGACAGAATGAGAGAGAGAGAATGAGTGCACCAGGGCTTCCAGCCACTGCAAACAAACTCCAGACGCGTGCACCAACTTGTGCATCTGGCTTACATGGGTCCTGGGGAATAGAACCGAGGCCCTTTAGCTTTGCAGGCAGGTGACTTAACTGCTAAGCCATCTCTCCAGCCCTAAAGATGAAAACATTTAGATCCATAGGGATTAAGAAACTCATTCTCAGGCTGGAGAGAGCTTAGCAGCTAAGGCACTTGCCAGCAAAGCGTAATGAACCATACTGAGCTCTCCAGATCCCACATAAGGCATGCATACAAGGTAAGGCAAGCAATCAAGGTTGCACAGGTGCACGAGATGGCACTCACATCTGGAGTTGATTGCAGTAGCTGGAGGCCCTGGTGCAGCAATTTTCTCTCATTCTCACTTTCTCTAAATAAATAAATAAAAATAAAAAAGAAACTAGCTCAGAAAGGAAAAGAAGAAAAAGAAAAAAAAAACTCACACTCTAGAATAGCATAAAATAAATTAGTTGACATTTTGTAACAATGAGGTAAAATAGTTAAGAATTTGCTTTCAGAGTGGAAAATTTAAATGAGATCTATAATGATTTATACTTTGCCGATATTGTATAGTAGCCATGCAAATATTGGAGGTTTTAAAGATGGAAGAGTAATGAGGGTGTCCAGACAGGTCAAACTCACTTTTGGAGCCAGTTGCACAGGACAATGCTATCCATCAAGCAATAAGTTGGGGCTGAAACAGACATGGCAAAGTGGGATTCTATAAAGAACACATGAGATTGGATCAGAAAAGGAAAAACTTGCATTGGGGGAAAATCCAGCGTCTTTTACAAATGTTGTGTGTGTTGATCATTTTCACTAGGTGGTTGTTGACTTTGACCCTCCTGCCTCCACCTCCTCAGTGCTGGAATCACAGGCATGAGCACCACACTTAACTCCCAGCAGCTTTTAATTCAATGGTGTTTTCGCAGGACTGACATAAAAAAGGGTATGCATGCACGTGCATGCTCGCCTTACTGGTGCGCATAAACAGAAGTATGTTTGCTTGTATATATGACTATATATATTGTGTAAGCTGGGTTTCCTAATACATATAAATAAAAGTGCATGTATATATGCATGTGTGGGTGCATGCTGGGTTTACTAGTGCACACAAATAAAAGCGTGTGTGTAATCAAATTAACATAAAATTTAGTTGTAGAACTTAAGGTCTCCTAGTCCAGTGTCATTTGTGGATATAACAGTTGACAAGATTTATAAAGGGCAAGTAACGCTAATGGAGGATGAAGGAAGGAAAGTCTTGGCAGGGGTTCTCACTAGGCTGCAGCTCTCCTGAGCCCTGGAGCACTTCTCCCTTAATATCAGCTACTACATTGGATTCTATTCCTTTGGTGGAAATATGGTCGTGAAGGAACTTTATTGCCTAGTCGGAGATCTATTAACCATGGAACACTCCAAGAGCTCACTGGAGACAAGGCTATATTTGAAGAAATTCTGATTTCATCAGAAGGTGGTAGAACCAAGACAGTGGTAGAATTTTGGGTTTCTAAAGTGGTTCTAATGGACCACTTTATTATTTTAATGGATCAGGGCTTGAAAACCTCTGGCTTTGGTGTTGAGAAGCCCTTCCTGCCCAAGGCTCTTCTGGGAAGGAGGATTTGTCTCCATTTTCTGGAGACCACCACCATGCTCGCTGGGAGGAGGAAAGATTGCTGTGACAGGGGCTCAGGCACCACCTGTGTCCTCTCACTGACTTAGCTCCTCTTGGGTGGACAGTCAGAGCTCAGTTGAGAAGATCTCCAGATGTCATCATGTAGGATGGCTGTGAGGAACATGGCCATCCTATGAGGCCAGTGGATAAAACAGAGCTTTATAGAAGACTTCTCAGATCAAGTCTAGTCCAAGTGTCAAGTCTAGGTATATTCCATAGGGGTTGATAGCCAGGCCAGGTCAAGCCAGTTTTGGTGTTGCCTGGGCACTTGGAATCCTCTGCCAGCAGGTCACTGTCTGCATTCCAGGTTGTCTCCTCAGGGCTCATGCCTTACTTACCCTAGGGCTCTTTGTAGCTCGACTTACAAAGCAGATACTGTTGCAACTTTAGAATAAGAATGAAGGTTGGAGGGATGGCTTAGAGGTTAAGGCATTTGCCTGCAAAGCCAAAGGACCCTGGTTCGATTCCCCAGGATCCACATTAGCCAGATTTACAAGGGGGGTGCATGCGTCTGGAGCTCATTTGCAATGGCTGGAGGCTTTGTATACCCATTCTCTCTCTCTCCTTCTCTCTGTCAAATAACTGAATAAAATATTATTAAAAAATAGAATAAGAATGACAATAAAGGTGGTTTCAATGAATATGTAAGCTTGAAGAATATACTCACCCTCAGGGATGGAAGAGAGAAGGAAGTGGGGTAGGGAGGGGAGGTTTAACCAAAACTAAAGATGGTGCTGGGCATGGTAGCACATGCCTTTAATCCTAACACTTGGGAGGCTGAGGTAGGAGGATCACTGTGAGTTTGAGGCCACCCTGAGACTACATAGTGAATTCCATCAGCCTGAGCTATAGTGAGACCCTACCTTGAAAAACCAAACAATAAATAAATAACAATTTTAAAAGGAGCTGGAGAGATGGCTTAGCAGTTAAGGTTCTTGCCTGTGAAGTCTACAGATCTAAGCTCAATGCTTCAGATCCCAAGTAAGCCAGATGCGCAAGGTGGCACATGCATCTGGAGTTCATTTGCAGTGGCTAAGGCCCTGGCATACCCATTCTTTCCTTCTCTCTCTCCCTCTGTCTCTCTGTCTCTAGTATATAAATAAAAATAAATCTTAAAAAAACTAAAGATGATATGAAATAAGTCATATTTTAAACTTACTTGTTAGATAATTTAAAATGTAATTTAAGACAGAGGGGTGGGGAGGAGTTTAGGCAGAAGTACCCTGCAGAGGTATAGAACATTGCTCCTTCCCAGAAGCCATAGGTAGTTATAGGAAAATCCAAGTGCCAGGGGTAAGGAACCCCCCAGTGAATTGTTGGCCAGGGAAGTCCATGAGGCCTCCAAAACGATATAGGTTATTGCCAGTGTTCTTGGTTCCCTACCAGAGCTACAATGGAAGACTATGTTATTGAAAACACCATATGTGTTGATTGCTTGCCACTGAAAAATCAAGCTAGAAAGGAGCTGGAAGCTTCCCTTTTGCTGGCTAGCTGTCACAGTGCTAGAAAGTAGGCCACCGGACACAGTCATCCTAGCCTGGTGTGGTGGCTCACACCTTTAATCCCAACACTTAGGAGGCTGAGGTAGGAGGATTGCTGTGGGTTCAAGGCCAGCCTGAGAATAATTCCAGGTCAGCCTGGGCTAGATGAAGACCCTACCTTGAAAAAAAAAAAAAACCAGTCACCTACAGTTTTAAGTAAAAGTGAGCCCTTTGAACTATACAACTGGCCACCTGGCTACCTGGGCAAGATGAGCCTACCAGTGCTATAGTGGCATGACTGTTACGGGTATAAACAACTGCTCTCTGATTGATTTTGAGGCCTACTCTACAGGAGGGAATTCATGCCAAGCACTGAAAACTGAGTCAAAAGCCCATGGCTTGAAAGGTCATAGGCCCTAGTGTGGAAGCTGCTACTGTTTTTGGCTCAATGGATATGTTGTGCCCATTAAACTGCCTCTGAAGTACTTAATGTTTACACTCTGAGTAGTGCTGAATCGGAGAAGTTCCTTTCTGCAGATGGCAGTGACTACTGGGAGACTCAGAACTTATCAATGTGTTGAGAAGTGACACTTAAATGTTCACCCTTAAATGAATAATCCTTCTTACACCCATGAAGTCTCAGAAAATATTGTGGAAGATGTGGCAGACAGAATGGAAGAGGTGGGTGATGGAGTGAAATACTTTGTAACATTTTATTCCAGACACAGGGTGGCCATTGCATTCATGACCTGCACAGTATTGGGCCTGCCACAGATGATGAAGGAAAACAACAGAAAAAAAAAAAAAAAAGAAGATATCAAAATAGAAGAGGAACTGGTTGGAGGGAAGAAAGAGTTCAGTGGAGTGGGGTAAGAGAGGACAAAAGAGAATGATTATGATCAAAATACATTATGTATGTATATAAAAATTGTCAATAACTTAAAAAATTAAGAAAGAATATGCTTGTCCTTTTTACCCATCAATAATAAACCAGTTCATAGCCGGGCATGGTGGCACACACCTTTAATCTCAGAATTTGGGAGGCAGAGGTAGGAGGATCGCCATGAGTTCAAAGTCACCCTGAGACTACATAGTGAATTCCAGGTCAGCCTGGGATAGAGTGAAACCCTACCTCAAAAAATAAACAAACAAAAAAGAAACCAGTTCATTCATTTCCTATGACAAAATATGCTGCTTTTTTTAACTTTTTATTTAAAGTTTTTATAAGTATAGACAATTGACCATGATAATTCCCACCTACTACCCTGGGGTTTATCTGTTTATTTGCTTTTTTGAGGTAGGGTCCCAGGCTGACCTCAGAGTCACAGTAATCCTCTCACTTCTGCCTGCCACGTGCTAGAATTAAATGTGTGTGCCACCATGCCCAGCAAGATGCTCCTTATCAGAACAACTACTTTGATTTTGGTACTGTAGGTTAACAACTCACATTTTGCATTTTCCCATTAATACGTGTGTTTAAATATATCTTCATTATTTTAAAATATTTTTATTTATTTATTAGAGAGAGGGAAAGAGGAAGATAGAGAGAATGTGCATGCCAGGGCCTCTAGCCCCTGCAAACCAACTCCAGACACATGCACCACCTTGTGCATCTGGCTTACATAAGTCCTGGAGAATCAAACTTAGCTTTGAAGGGAAGCACCTTAATTGCTAAGCCATCTCTCCATCTCATATTTCTTTATTCTTAAAATTGAAAAGCACTTTACCCACTAAGCTATCTCTCCAGCTCTGTTATTGTTTCTGAGAGGGTCTGCTACATAGCCCAGGCTGGCCTTGAACTCAAGATTCTCCTGCCTTTATTTCCCAAGTACTGGAGGAAGGTGTGAGCCACCACGCCAGACAGGAATCTTCATTTGTATCCTATTTGGAGCATTTCCTCCTTTGAAATATCTCTTGAGACCATCTCCCTCATTCTCACCTCAAGTAGATATGCCCTGGTTATCTTCTCATTCTGAGCCATGTCTTCCTGCAGCTGACCCTACATGGCTGTCAGGTGAGTCTCATTAAGTTTCTTTTATTTTTAAAGGCAACAGGGTCTTCCTGCATAACCTAGACTGGCCTCAAACTCATGGACTTCTGGGCTCAAGCTATTTGTCTGCCTCAGTCTTCCAAGTAGCTGGTACTATAGGCATGTAACCATTTCTGTCTAAGCTGGTTTTTAAAAATATTTGTTAATTTATTTGAAAGAAAGAGAGGTAGAGAGAGAGAGAATGGGTAGGTGCACTATGGCCTTTAGCCACTGTAAATGAACTTCAGACACATGTGCCACCTTGTACATCTGGCTTTTATGTGGGTCCTGGAGAATCAAACCTGGGTCCTTTGGCTTTGCAGGCAAGTGCCTTAACTGCTAAGCCATCTCTCCAGCCCTGTTTTGTTTTGTTCTTAACATTCTCTTTTTTCTTCTTGGAAAACAGAAATGTCTTTGACTGCCTACTTGGGTCAGTTCTAACCTCTGCTGGCTCTCAGGAATCTACAATCTAGATTACCATGCATCTGCACCCTTTCCACACTTCCTCTCATAATCTCCCAGTGTGTCCATTCATTGCTCCAAAACTGCATTGTCCTGATGATCGCTGTCCTTACTCTCTTCCCCTACCATGACTTTGTGTGGTCTTCCATCTGTGCACTATGGCCTCCTTCAACCCCTGGGTCTAGTCATGCTTCCTTTCTGTGATGTCCCTACATCTCGCCAGTCTACTCTGATTGATTTTTTCTTGGATGACTATACCAGTCATCATTTACCATTATTTATTTACCTCTTTGGATTGGTCACAGTGTGGTGTTATTGTTTTTGTTGTTAACTGAGCCCTCTCAAATAAATTACAAACTTACTGAGAATGAAATCTATAGCAAGTTCTTTTCTCATCCAGAATATAGGGCTAAATTTGTGGAAATAGGGCTGGAGTGCTGGCTCAGAGGTTAAGCCATTTGCCTGCAAAGCCTAAGGACCCAGGTTCAGTTCCCCAGTACCCACATAAGCCAGAAGCACAAGGTGACTGTGGCTGGAGGCCCTAACAGTCTCATTCTCTCTCTGCCTCTTTCACTGTCTCTATAAAATAAATAATATTATTTAAATTTGTGGAAATTCGTATATAAATACTCAGCCTTTTGAGAAGGATATTACATGCAGGAAAATTAACATTAAAATTCTAGTTGCCTTTTTGCCAATATTTTAAAGGAAATTATGCTTTTAGCTAGGCGTGGTGGCACATGCCTTTAATCCCAGCACTTGGGAGGCAGAGATAGGAGGATCACTGTGAGTTCAAAGCCACCCTGAGACTACATCATGAATTCCAAGTTAGCCTGAACTAGAGTGAAACCCTTCATCGAAAAAAAAAAGAAAGAAAGAAAAGGAAATTATGCTTTTAATTTTCTACTCACTAAAAGTTAATCTGTATATGTAACATAATACAAGTTATATCAATAATAAGAAAAAGGAAAGACTATAATTTATAGACTTTGTAAGCAAACACAAGTAATTGCCTATCTTCATTTTCATCAATGACATTAAAATGCACAGCCGGGCGTGGTGGCACACACCTTTAATCTCAGCACTCGGGAGGCAGAGTTAAGAGTGTTGCCGTGAGTTCAAGGCCACCCTGAGACTACATAGTGAATTTCAGGTCAGCCTGGGCTAGAGCAAGACCCTACCCTGAAAAACAAAAAAATAAACAAATAATAATAAAATGCACTAATTTAAAGTAATTCAGTATAGATAGGAACTTATCATTGTTATGAGCGGAAGGATAAGAAAGTCAGCCCCAGGGCTTGGGAGAGTGCCTAGCAGTTAAGGTGCTTGCTTGTAAAGCCTGCCAGTCTACGTGAAATCTCCCAGTACCATGTGAAGGCAGATGCACAAAGTGGCAAATATGTCTAGAGTTCATTTACAGGGGCAATAGGCCATACTGTCTTTCTCTCTAATAAAAAAAATTTTTTAGGACCGGAGAGATGGCTTAGCCATTAAGGCATTTGCCTGCAAAACCAAAGGACCTTGGTGTGATTCCCTAGAACCCATGTAAGCTGAACGCACAAGGTGGCGCATGCCAACACTTACATGGGGATGTATTTCTTTTTGATATTGTTGAGTTAGGGCCTCATTCTACCCCAGGCTGACCTACCTGGGACTTGCTATGGAACTAAGCAGCAGGCTGGCCTCACAGTGATCCTCTTACCTCTGCCTGCTGAGTGCCGGGATTAAAGGTGTGCAGTACAATGCATGGCTGATTTTTATTTATTTATTTATTTATTTATTTATTTTGGTTTTTCAAGGTAGGGTCTCACTTTAGCTCAGGCTGTCCTGGAATT
Organism: Jaculus jaculus; assembly: GCF_020740685.1. Taxonomy (NCBI): domain Eukaryota; kingdom Metazoa; phylum Chordata; class Mammalia; order Rodentia; family Dipodidae; genus Jaculus; species Jaculus jaculus. The sequence continues at coordinate 151,057,095 of NC_059103.1, forward strand.
CACTATGTAGTCTCAGGGCGGCCTCGGACTCTCAAAGATCCTCCAACCTCTGCCTCCAGAGTACTGGGATTAAAGGCGTGCGCCACCCACACCTGGCTATTTCTGTATTTTGAGGCAGGTCTCATTATATAGAAATTTTCCTGCCTCGGCCTCCCACATGCTCCTCCAAGCATGGCCTGGTTATGTTGTCTTTGTGCTGGTATGAACCCTGCATGAAGGGCGTGTTTATTCTTGGACCTAAAACTGTGTGTGCGTGTGACAAATTAAGAAGCACGAGCCTTAACTATTTTTCTCCTGATTATGTACATATTCGTTGAAAATAGGGCTGGTGTTCCAGCTGAGTGGAAGGGCACTTGCCTAGCATGCTCTAGGTTTGGTCCCCAGCACCGTCATCAATGAACCCATTCATCCCGGAGGGCTGCGTGTATAGTTCAGTGGTAGGATACTTGTCTACCACATGCGGGCCCCAAGGTTTGGTCCCCAGCGCCAACACCACACCACACCACACCACGCAAGAAGATAATGAAAATCAGCCAAAGCTAAAGGGAGAATAATGCCCATAAACCCAGTAGCAATAATCCTCACTTTAGGATTCCGATCCTTCCCGCTTGTCTCCATGACTTAAAAGGATAACTTTGCTCAAATGTTTCTCCTCTGCACGAAATGGGCCCAACTCTCCCATCCCAGGAGCATCTCATGATACAACTAGGAACTGTCACGGGAGCGGGGCGGCGCTGAGGAACCAGGAACTGCATGTTTTAGCAGTTATGAATGTTGCTTCATCTGTTCTTTAAATCCCTTGGAGTTTGGCGTTCAGTAATGAAAACACCTGCAGACCTGGAGGCTGTGCCACGAGGCTTTTGTGAAGAGGATGGGGGGGGGGGGGCGGGAGTGTGGGGAGCCCCGATCACCTGAGCCGTCAGAGGAGCACATCTGCGAACGCCTCTGGACCCTTCGTTCTAGGGCAGAGGGGAAAGGGGAGCACTGTGGCTTCAAATCCCAAGTTCCTGCCGGTGGAAAGATTGTTTGAGAAGAACCCAAACCTCCACTGAAAGTACCCTCAGCTCTTTGACAGACAGGGGAGAGAGAGAGAGAGAGGAAATGATAACATTGACTTTGGAACAGGTAGCCTGAGCTAAACTTCCTTTCTATTACATATAAAATTCCAGTTTCTTAGTAAGTTTCGTCATCTGCAAAGTGAGGCACAGTGGGCCAGTATAAAGTTTGCCCCAGCTGCAAGCTACAAAATCTTGGGACCCTAAGTCTCTTTGAACCTGTTTGAACACTGCAGGCAAATACTACCTAGCACAAAGCAGGCTTCCAAGACACACATTTGCTGAGTTAAATTAAAAAGGGCCAGAAAGATTGCCATTAACTAAATTAATTACTTTGTAAAAAAAAAAAAAAAAAAAGAGCCGGGTGTGGTGGTGCACGCCTTTAATCCCAGCACTTGGGAGGCAGAGGTAGGAGGATCGCCATGAGTTCAAGGCCACCCTGAGACTCCTTAGTGAATGCCAGGTCAGCCTGGGCTACAGTGAAACCCCACATCGAAAAAAAAAAACAAAAAAAAAAACAACCAAAAACAAAAACAAAAACAAAAAAATGCCGGTCGTGATAGCACATGCCTTTAATCCCAGCACTTGGGAGGCAGAGGTAGAAGGATCACTGTGAGTTCAAGGCCAGCCTAAGACTACATAGTGAATTCCAGGTCAGCCTGAGCTAGAGTGAAACCCAACCTCAAAAAACAAAACAACAAACAAACAAATAAATAAATTAAATTGAGCCAGGCGTGGTGGCGCACGCCTTTAATTCCAGCACTCAGGAGGCAGAGGTAGGAGGATCAGCGTGAGTTCAAGGCCACCCTGAGACTACATAGTGAATTCCAGGTCAGCCTGGACAAGAGTGAAACCCTACCTCAGGAAAAAAAATAATAAATTAAATTGAAATTCTGTGTATATTGTTGACAAAAGCAAATGTCTCTGTGGCAGGACATCAGGTAATTATTTTGCTCTTAATCAGCCATAAATTGATGGTTGTCAACATGTTGAATGGGAGTGAGGACGTAGCTCAATTGGTAGAACGCCTACCTAGTATGTGCAAAGCCCTGAGTCTGATCCCTGCGCCCGAGAAACTAGGAGTGCTGGTGCATTCTTGTAATCCCAGGTAGTTACGGGGTGAAGGCAGGAGAACCCTCAACTACCGAGTTCCTGGCCAACCTGGGATACACAAGACTTTGTCTTAGAAAATGTTGACTACTAGGAGTGGTAATGTAACTTGAACTTCAAATATAATACCATCAGGCTGAGGAAATAGAAGTTGAAAAAGCTCGCTGGGTATGGTGGCCCTGGGGAGTAGGAGGATTGCTGTGAGTTTGAGGCCACCTGGGACTACAGTGAATTCCATGTCATCCTGGTCTAGAGGGAGACGCTACCTCAAAATAAAAGAAAGTGTGTATTGTGCTAGGAGCCATGATCCCAGCTACTCAGGAAGCTGAGCCAAGATGATTGGGAGTTTGGGGTTAGCCTGGGCAACTTAATGTAATCTAGTCCCAAAATAATTTTTTAAATATATTATTTTTATTTATTTAATTGACAGAAAGAAGGAGAGAGAGAGAGAGAGAGAGAAAGAGAATGGGCATGCCAGGGCTCCAGCCACTGCAAACGAACTCCAGACACGTGAACCCCCTTGTGCATCTGGCTTACGTGGGTCCTGGGGAATCGAACCTGGGTTCTTTGGCTTTGCAGACAAACACCTTAACTGCTAAGCCACCCCTCCAGTCCTTGAAATAAAATTTAAAAGGGGGTTGAAGGTACAGCTTAGTGGTAGAGCACCTGCCTAGGGTGCACAGGGCACTGGATTGACCCTATAGCATTGGGAGGGGAGAGGAAGGAAAAGAAAGGAAAGGAAGAGAGGAGAGGGGAGAAGAGGGGAGGGGAAGGGAGGGAAAAGGAGGAAAGAGAAAGGGAAGAGAAAGAAAGGGAAGATCACTGTGAGTTCTAGGCCACCCTGAGACTACATTGTGAATTCCAGGTCTGCCTGAGCTAGAGTGAGACCCTACCTCAGAAAAGAAAGAAAGAAAGAAAGAAAGGCAAGGGAGGGGAGAGGGAGGCAGGGAGGAAGAAAAGAGGGAGGGAGGGAAAGGGAAGGAGTGGGAGGGGTAAAGGAGGGAGAGAGGGAAGGAGGAAGAAAGAAAGGAGGGAAGGAGGGAAGTAGAGCTAGAAGGAGGGCGCACCACTTTCTTCGCTGCCAGGCAAACTAGTGGAGTCATCACAAAATTCCGGTGAAATTCCCTGATCGAAAAGGTCTGATTCTATTACACCTATCACCATAGACTAACTACTCTGTCTGCCTCAGACAATTTGGAAAACAGACTTGAAATTTCTCACATGTCAATATGCTATTGCCAGTCCAAACTGGCACAATGTTTATCTGCATCGAAGTCTAGCATTGGTTACTAAGGCAGTTCTCCTAAATTATGTTTACTCAAACTCCTACAGACTTCAACTTCTTGTTTCCTATTATAACTCACCAAGATTTCCAGACGAGCCCAAAGGAGGTCATCTTAATCCTGTGCAGCATGCTCAGAGCCCTTAATACACTCTCGTACTGTTGACCTCTGGCTTTGGGGTACATAATGATGCTCACACACCCCAGAAGTCTTTTACAACTGAAGTCCTACTGCTGCTGTCTGTCCCAGGGGACCACAATCAACATTAATTCAGAGATTATATTTCAACTTCTAGCCATTCAAGGAGTGTTGGTTAGAAATCCACAACAGCAAATTTTTAGTTCTCACCACAATGATAAGCACATGGAGTAATGCATGCTATTTAGCCATTCTACAATGAATATATATTCAAAATGTCATATTATATGCATAACCATATATAACTCTTTTGTTTGATGGGCGTGGTGGCACATGCCTTTAATCCTAGCACTCGGGAGGCAGAGGTAGGAGGATCGCTGTGAGTTCGAGGCCACCCTGAGAATACATAGTGAATTCCAGGTCAGCCTGAGCTAGAGAGAGACCCTACCTTGAAAAACTAAAGAAATAAAAATAAAAAATAAAAAACTTAAAGATGTTTGTTGAAAAAATTATTTCCACAAATAAGAATAATTAGTAAATTTGTTAAGATCAATTTATTCTTTGCTTTTCAAGGTTTAATCATTATGTTCTGCTGCAAATAAGGGTGTTTGTGATTGAGGTGATAGTTATCTTTTTTTCTTAAGGAAATAAATGAAGATTATCCTTGTTTAGAACTGTAGCTTACTATAGTACCTGTCTTGAGTTCAGTACTTTTAAAATTCAATTTATATAGTAGTACCAGGGATCAAACACCAAGATCTTATGCATGCAAGCATTCTACAACTGATCTATAGCCCAGCCCTGGTCTCAGTAAACTTTTGTTGACCTAAACCAATTTAGCCACTCTATATATTGCAAAGACCTGTTTTGATGACAATAATTTTATTTAATTGAGCACTTTCAAGCTGAAACCATCTAGGAAATAAAAATAATGTTTTATCTAATATGCCTAGAAAAATGCCTGATATCTAGTAGGCATTCAATATTTACTAATTCTGACACAAATATACTAAGAGATTAATTTAAAAAAAAACCTTTAACACTAAGCTGGCCCTCATGGTGTGGACCTATTAAACCCAGGAGACTCAGGCAGGATGAATGAATGTTCAAGGTTAGCCTGGGCAATTTAGTGAAATTCTGTCTCAAAATAAAAACTAAAAATAGGGCTGGGGATATAGCTTAGTGGTATACACTCGCCTAGCATACATGAGGCCAAATTCAATCTTCAGTACTGCAAAATGTAACAACAGCAACGACAAAACAACTTTAAAGCTTGGTGGAAAGAGATGTTAACTTTAATAAAGGGCACACACACACACACACACACACACACACACAAACATACACACACAAAAGTCGGTATTATCTTTTGACCTAGCAAAGAGATTTAATCATCTTGTTATAATTTAAAATGTCACCCACCTTCTTGATATTTCCTGCCATCATAATGGAACTGAATCTGATTGCCAGATAAAACATGCAACATCATTTCAGATAAATACTGAATAATTATTTTGTAAATATGTCCCCCATGTAATATTTGGGCCATGCAAAATGTGGGGGCCATACATAACACTAAAAACTATTCATTGCCAGGCGTGATGGCACATGGCTTTAATCCCAGCACTCAGGAGGCAGAGGTAGGAGGATCGCTGTGAGTTTGAAGCCGCTCTGAGACTACATAGTGAATTCCAGGTCAACCTTGGTTAGATATCTCTTGATACCTTGAAAAACCAAACAACTATTCATTGTTGGTTTGCAATTCAAATTTAACTGGGCATCTTGTGTTTTTACTTGCTGAATTCAGCAATCCTAACCAAAAGGCAATGGCCAGCAACAATTTGACAAGTAATAGCAGTTTGGTGAGCTCTTTTGATTTTTAAAAAAATGTTATCTTGGCAGTCAACCAAATTCTTGAAAGTTTTCAAGTTAATTCCTTTCCTCATCTTAAACCTATGGTTAGTTTGCAATGTGATTTTACCTTCCTTTAGAAAACGCTCTGGAATCAAAATATCTATTTTGGCTCTCCATGGTCACCAGAATGTGGCTTTAAAAAAGGAACAGTTGTTAGCCCTGGCTAAAAGCCAGACATTTGGTGTAGAATTATCAGTTGCTTGTTCTCCTGGAAGTTCAGTGGGCGCTTGTAAAGCAGGTTTTCCTTATTGGTTTGGATCCAGTAGCCAGGAGACCGTTGACATGACTGCTTATTTCCATTGCATAGTGAAGAGCTCAGAGCTGCCATGCTAAGGAAGAGAAGGCCAGCCTTGATAAGCAGTGTGGCCAGGGGATAATAAGCGTTGTGACCTGCCAGTGAGCTCCGGTTCACAGCAGAGGGGCATCAAGCCAAGTCTAGATGGAGGTCTTGGCAGGGCACTGCCAGCCAGGAAAGAAAAACCAGAAGTTTGCTCTAAATTGGTCCTTTTATGGGTACTTTTTCTTTCATTATTCACCTCTCAAGCAACCATATAAATCATCTCGGGTCTGAGCTCTAAACTTCCAGAAAGTTGGTAGGTGAGCAGCTGTGGGAGGCCAGGGCCTCTTGCCAATACAAAACCCTGAGGACATTCCGGGTCTCCAGCCAGCTCGCGAAAGCCCTTTCCTTTCTTCTCTGAGCCCTGGTGATTGGCCAGCCTGTTTCCTCTCCTCCGGTACCACCTGTTATTTCCAACTGCGTTGATCTCCTCTCTGGAACAGCGTGGGACAGACGACAGCTTCACGACTTCTGGCCTACCTTGTTCATACCAACTGCCATGTAGGGACTGCTCACCCCGTGCCCAGCGCCCTCCTCTGCACATCAGAGCATGCCGTTTGATCTTGCCTGTCCCCTTGAGCATGGCTGTGTGACATCTGACAGACAGGAGCTGGAGTTCCTCGCAGGTCATCAGTAATGAAGATGCACTTCAAATGCACCCAGTTATGATCTCCATCTAGCTGCTGAGACAGGCAACAGGCATGGTTTAATAGATGTTTTCTACGCAATTCCCAAGAAAGGTGCTCCTGCCTAACACAGCAGCAGGTCTAAAGGAAAACACAAAGACAGGCTGGAGAGATGGTTCCGTGGTTAAAGGTGCTTGCTTACAAAGCCTACCAGCAGAGATTCCTCAGTACCCACATAAAGCCAGACGCACAAAGTGGTGTGTATGCCTGGAGTTCATTTGCAATGGCAAGAGGCCCTGTTGTACCCATTCTCTCCCTCCCCTCCTCTCTCAAATAAATTTTTAAAAATTAAAAAAAAGAAAAGAAAATATGAAGACAACAGAGGTGCCAGGCTTGAGGCTTTCTGGGATGGGACAAGGAAAGAAATGAGATGGTCTGATGAAGAAGCAGTTTTTAAATTTTGACCTGCACAAAAATCATCCAGAAATCATTTTAAAAAATATATTCTTGTCAGGCGTGGTGGGACACGCCTTTAATCCCAGCACTCAGAGGCAGAGTTAGGAGGATTGCTGTGAGTTCGCGGACACCCCGAGACTCCATAGTGAATTCCAGGCCAGCCTGGGCTAGAGTGAGACCCAACCTTGAAAAACCAAAATATATATATATACATATTCTTGGCTGGGTGAACTTACCTGAAATCTCCACATTTGGGGGGGTTAGAGGTAGGATGACCAAAAGTGCAAGGCTACTTTCAACTACATAGGCAGTTTGAGGCCAGCTTCAAATACATGGGACCCTGCTTTAAAAAAAATAAAAAAACATAGAAATTAAAAGTAAAAAAGAAACTAGGCCAGCATTTTGGAGGCAGAGAGAGGAGGAGCACTATGAATTTGAGACAAGCCTGGGCTATAGTGAGACATACCTTGAACCCCAGCCCCCCCCCCAAAAAAATACTGGCTAAATAAATAAAACTTATAACCAAAAACCAGGACTAGGTGTATGGTTGTCCTAGACAGATCACTTGTTTAATATATACAAAGCCCTGAGTTTGATCCCCAGCACTGAAAAAAGAGATACAAAATTATTCTGAGATGAATGATAATGAAAACTTGTGAAAGTTTGTCATACCTGGTGCTTAAAACAAAATTTGTAGCTTGCAATGCTTATGCTTCAAATGAAGAAATTTTTTTAAATTTTTATTTATTTATTTGAGAGCCACACACAAAGAGAGAAAGAGTCAGAGAAAGAGAGAGAGGGAATGGATGCACTAGGGCCTCCAGCCACTGCAAACGAACTCCAGATGCATGTTCCCCCTTGTGCATCTGGCTAACGTGGGTCCTGGGGAATCGAACCTTGAACCCATGTCCTTAGGCTTTACAGGCAAGTACTTAGCCGCTAAACCATCTCTCCAGCCCTAAATGAAGAAAAATTTTAAAGCCCTGATTTGACTTTCCACATTAAGAAATAGGAAAAAGAATCAGGAATGGCAACTTGGAACTTACAAAACTGAGACAAAGCCGGGTGTGGAGGCGCATGCCTTTAATCCCAGCACTTGGGAGGCAGAGGTAGGAGGATCACCATGAGTTTGAGGCCACCCTAAGAATACAGAGTGAATTCCAGGTCAGCCTGGGCTAGAGTGAGAACCTACCTCGAAAAACCAAAAAAGAAAACTGAGACAAGATTGGCTTAATTGAAGGCCAGCCTGGGCTACAGTGTCAGGCCAGTCCAAGCTAGAGATTGAAATTCTGTGTCAAAAACTAACTAATTGCTGCAGTTGCCTTCTTTTTTGCTTGGACAAAACACCAAAGGCAGCTTATGTGAGGAAAACATTTATTTCAGAATCATAATTTCCAGGGTTTGCTTCATCATGGAGGGAAAGCATGGCATGAACAGGAAACTGCTCACATCTTGTCACATGTTTGGGGGGAAGTCTAAGCACTGGGCTTAGAGCTGGGTTAATCAGCCTCAAGGTCTTCCCGCCCTCCCCCCTGCCAGCCGCACACCCCCCTAGCAAGGATCTCCCTTCCTAAGACTCCGCCAGCTAGGGGGTGAGTATGGGAGGCTTAATCACAAACAGATGAGGCTATAGGGACACTTCACATTCAAACGACCTCGCTCATGAACTAACTAGACAACAACAAACCTTATGGTGAATGGAGGGGGAGAGAAATAAGAAAAAGAAAAATTAGGTTTAAATTTTAGATAGGTAGAAAAATAATAACACAGAAACCAGTGAAATGGTGGGAAACTAAAGAAAAATTTAAAAGAGAGTTCTTTAATAGGATCAATCAGTTGGTAAACACTGAATAAGATTAAGAAAAGATTATGGGCTGGAGGAATGACTTAGTGGTTAAGGCACTTGCCTATGAAGAGTAAGGACCCAGGTTTGAGTCTCCAGGTCCCATGTAAGCCAGGTGCACATGGTGGCACATGCATCTGGAGTTTGTTTACAGTGGCTAGAGGCCTTAGTGTGCCCATTCTCTCTCTCTCTCTCTAATAAACAAATAATTAAATAAAAATAAACTAGGTGGGGTCCCAAACATTCTGCACTGCGTGCTCCTTCACACCAGGCCAGGTTGGTTCCCTGTATCTGGTATCAAAATGTCAATAAAAACAAAATCTGAAAGATGGTTGAGCAGGTGATGGGAACTGTAACTACGTGAGTACCTTTTTATGTGCCTAGGATTTGCCATAGCTTTGGCACTTTGGCACTGTCGGGATGTGTACAAAGATTACCTGCCTAATTTTGTTTTTTTCTTTAGGGCGGGGGGGGGGGGGGGTGACGGGTCTCGCTCTAGGCTAGGCTGACCTGCATTTCACACTGAATTCCCTGGTTGCCTCGAACTCATGGTGATCCTCGTACCTCTGCCTCCCAAATGCCGGGATTAAAGGCGTGCACCACCACGCCCAGTTTACCTGCCTCATTTTCAAAGATGAGGATTTCTTTTATGGTGGCAGAAGTACACGCAAGATTTGTAAACAGCAACATAAGATACTGTAAACATAACAGAGCGTGAATAAAACAGAAGTAAATCTAAATTTACAAGTGGGCAAAAATAAAGCAGAGAGCCCAACATGGTGTCGCACACCTTTGTTTATTTATTTTTTAATTTTTATTTATTTGAGAGCGACAGACAGAGAAAGGCAGATAGAGGGAGAAAGAAAGATTGGGTACACCAGGGCCTCCAGCCACTGCAAACGAACTCCAGACGCCTGGGCCCCCTTGTGCATCTGGCTAACGCGGGTCCTGGGGAATCAAGCCTCGAACCGGGGTCTTTAGGCTTCACAGGCAAGCGCTTAACCGCTAATCCTCCCTCCATTCCTGTCCCACACCTTTAATCCCAGCACTCAGGAGGCAGAGGTAGGAAGATCTCTGTGAGTTGGAGGCCACCCTGAGACTACATAGTAAATTCCAGGTCAGGCTGGGCTGGAGTGAGACCCTACCTTGAAAAACTAAAAAACAAAACAAAACAACAACAACGGCATTTTCATACAAAGTTCTCCCTCCTGTGCAAAGTGATTTTCTTTCTTTTTATCTTTTCTCTGATGACAAATATAATCCAGAGCTGAAAAACTGGGAATTGAGGAGACAGCCATCTTTGCATACAAAGTCTCCAAAGGACGCTTCCTGCTGGCTTTTCTCTAGTGATACTCAGCTGGCAAAGGCAGACTGAAGGAGTGGCTTTGGAGATGCGGGGTTCAGCGTGGCCCCAGCTCTGGAGCCTGCTGCTGCGCCTGCCATGGCTCTTTCCCCGCGGAGGGAGCGCAGCCCGGCTTCTTGCAGCAGGTCCTGGAGCGCTGGGCTGGCACGACCTGAAACCTCAAAGCAACCCTGCAGAAAGGTACACAGGGGCGGACGTGGGCCAGGCAAGAACCTGATAATGCTGAAGAAAGGAGATTGCAGTTTTTATGCATCACATGATAAACATTGCCTTTATATTCTTTCCCCAATTGTTTTACAATTTTTCTAGATCATCTTCTAGAAAGTCAGTGCTCCCTAAAACAATAACTTCTTTAAATTTAAATGTTTCTCCTAGTTCAGAGCATTTCCTGGGGACATTTCAAGTATTCCAGAAAAAAAGGATAAGGCTGGCCACCACCGTAAGCAAACTCTCTGCCATACACTTCAACTCCTGAATGAAAAACCCCAATTCCAATGGATGAGGTGTATGCTTTCATCCAGCACATGTCGCACACGTTGAGCTCCGCTGTTAGCCCCCTACACAAACACACACACACACACACACACACACACACACACACACACACACACACATATGCACAAGCACACTAAGCGTCCAGCCTGGCCCAAAGCAACCCAGGCAAGCCTCAGGCAGGGAGAGGCGGCTCCCAGGGCCACCACCAGGGATGTATCTGTGCAAGGAGCCAGACCAGAGGGGTGGTAGCCCACTTCAAGCTTCAGGGGCCTCCTTTCCTCATTTTTTTTCTTATCAAAAACTACTAGTGGGGCTGGAGAGATGGCTCAGTGGTTAAGGCACTTACCTAACCACCCAAGTTTGATTCCCCAGGACCCACATAAAGCCAGATGCACAAAGCAGCACAAGCATCTGGAATTTGTTTGCAGCAGCTAGAGATCCTGGCATACCCATTCTCTCTGTCTCTCTTCTCTCTATCTCTTTCTCCTTGCAAATAAATAAATAAAAATAAAAAGTAGTAGCTGGCTGTGGTGGCGCACGTCTTTAATCGCAGCAATGGGGAGGCAGAGGTAGGAGGATCACTGTGAGTTCAAGGGCACCCTGAGACTACAGAGTGAATTCCAGGTCAGCCTGGGCTAGACTGAAACTCTACCTCGAAAAAATAATAATAATAATAATAAAAACTAGTTAAAATAACTTTAAAGAAAACTAGTTAAAAGCTGGGTGTGATAGCTCTCATATTTAATCTCAGCACTCAGGAGGCTAAAGTAGGAGAATCACGATGAGTTCAAGGCTAGCCTGGGCTACAGAGTGAGTTCTAGGTCAGCCTGGAGCTAGAGTGAAACCCTGTCTCAAAAAACAACCAAGCTGGACATGGTGGCACACGCCTTTAAGCCCAGCACTAGAGAGGCCGAGGTAGGATTGCTGTGAGTTTGAGGCCAACCTGAGACTACATAATGAATTCCAGGTCAGCCTGGGTTAGAGCAAGACCCTATCTCAAAAAAACAAAAACTAAAGAAAATAAACAAGAGCTGCAGAAATGGCTCAGTAGGTAAAGTCACTTGCTTGCGAATCTGATGGCCCGGATTCAATTCCCTAGTACCCACAAAAATCCAGATGCACAAAGTGTCGCATGGGTCTGGAATGTCAGCAGTGGCGAGAGGCCCTGGCACTCCCATACTCACTCTCTATTTGCCTCTCTCTAAATAAATAAATAAATAAAATTTAAAAATAAACAAAAAACCAGTGTGGCTGTTTGAATGTGAAATGTTCCCTGTAGCCTCATGTGGCTGTGATTAAGCCTCACACTCAATTCCTTCCTCGTAGAGCCTTTGGAAGATGAAGTCTTGCTGGAAGAGGCATGATTCTGGGGGTGGGCTTCGGGGTACCATATCCCAGCCCCAGGCCCAGTAGATAGACTACTTCCATCCAGAGGATATGACCATGTCCTGTTGTCCCCTTCCTGCCATGCTTTCCCAGTCAGGATGAAATTTCTCCTTGACATAATGTAATAATGGAGGCTGAAATACAGCTGCTGTGGGGTTGGGAGTGTTCCCAACAAGGAGGAGGGAATTACTATAACTAGTTAGTAAATGAAAAGCCAGTCAACTAAGTCCTGTACTCAGAACAAAGAACTACAGTTAGTAAAGACTAACAACCCAATAAATAAAGGTTTGAATAGGCTCTGCACATATGAATGGTTAACATTATCAGTCGTGAAAGACATGCAAAATAAAATCACAGTGAAGTTTAATTTCACTAGATTACATAGAAATTGACAAGTTAATAACTATATCTGTTATACATTGCTCATAGGTATGGAAACTGTACCAACTCTTTAAAAGGTCATTTGGTGATTCTTTACAAAAGTAATTCCCCTTCTGGGTGCTCACCTCAGAGAAAAACAGGTGAGCCCATTCTCTCTCTCTCTCTCTCTCTCTCTCTCTCTCTCTCTCTCTCTCTCACACACACACACACACACACACACAAACACACACATAAATAAAAGTAAAAACAGAACAAGTGTAGACCAAAAAAGTGTGCAAGAATGTTTATAATAGCCAAAATATGAAATAACTTAAATATTTTTTTTAAATGTGACATAAGCCAGGCATGGTGGCACATGCCTTTAATCCTAACTCTCAGAAGGCAGAGGTAGGGGCCACCCTGGAACTACATAGTGAATTCCAGGTCAGCCTGAGCTAGAGACCCTACACTGAAAAGCAAACAAAACAACTGTGATGTATTTATTCAGTATAGTATGATTCCAAAATTTTTAAAGATGAACTGTCACTACATAGGAGAGAGCATGGAGGCCAGCACAAAAGAAGACATCTCCATGGTTCCACTGGTAGTAAGTTCAAGAGCAGGCAAAAGCGATCTATGGTGATGGAAACCCGAGCATGTGCCGGGAGCATGCACTAAAAATGGGCAGAGGAATCTTTGGGGTGATGTGACTGGGTGATTCCTCTCAATCTCCACTACGGCGCTGGTTACACAGCTACATCTATTTTTGAAACTGTATCAAGTCATATTCAAAATTTGCATGTTTCATTATATAGGAATATTGCTTCATTTAAGTAAACATAATTAAATGAAAGAGGCATAGGTGAGTCTGGGATGTTGGGCAGAACCAACAATGCCTGTTCATGTCCAGGCTGAGGAGGCGGAACTTGGTCCCCAACTAGCAGGCAGCTCTTGAAGTAGGATTTGACACTAAGCATGTTTTAGAATGTACTGAGAGGCTATGCATGAAGGATGTACTGTTCCTTTTTTTTTCTTTTTGTCAATATCAATGTAAGCCTCATGAAGGACACAAACAGAAATCTTTTGTCCCTTTACAAAGCACACAGTTAAGAACTTGTACCTTTCCTCTCTCTGCTTTGTCCCAGGGAGATCCGTTTTTTTTTTTCTTTTTTTTTTTTTTGTTTGTTTGTTTGTTTGTTTGTTTTTGAGGTAGGTGCTCACTGTAGCCCAGGCTGACCTGGAACTCACTCTGTAGTCCCAGGCTGGCCACAAAATCATGGCAATCTTCTACCTTGGCCTCCCTAGTGCTGGGATTAAAGTGAGCCACCACACCTGACTTCCAAGTGATACCTTTTATTTCTGGAGACTTTGGCTTAAAGGAAACTAAATAGCACCATGTTTATTCCTGCTGTATTAAAACAATAGCTAGGAAGTGGAACCAGCCTAGATATCCATCTGCTGATGAGTGGATAGTGAAGCAGTAAAGAAAAAATGAAATGAAATTTGCAGGATATGATAGAAATGGATAGAAATGAATAGATATGGATATGATAGAACTGAAAAGGATTATACTTAGTTTGGTAACCCAAGCCCAGAAAGCCAAATGTCACATGTTCTCTCTCATATGTGGATCCTAGCTACAAAAGTTTGTACTTGTATGTCAGCTGGAATAAAACTCAGTAGTAGCAAGGGCCAGTAAGCTAGAAAGGGGACATAAGGGAGGGAGGAGAGGGGACTTAAGGGGATGGCATTGTATATATGCAAGTCAAAGAACAACTTAATGGGTGTAGAAAGGCCTAAGTGAGGCCAGGGAAGAGATTGAGTAAAGGAATGGTGGGGGCAGGGTTAATAAAAATATAACAGGGCATCAATAAGTCATATGGAAATCTACTTTTTTGGACAAGGGCACAGGTTGTTACTAGAAAATTGTCAGAGCCAGAGATGGGATACCTTCCAGTAAGTTGTTGGCCAGGACAGGCCCAAATGTCCTCCAAAACATTACAGGCCATTGCTGAGACTCTTGGTTTCCCACCAGGAATAGATGGTAAGACCCCATTGCTGAAGACTCCACATACTTGGGCTGCAAGGTCACTGAGAAATCCTGCTGGAGCTGAGCTGAAAACCTCTTCCATGTAGACGAGTTGACAGAAAACTGGAAAAAGCTAAGTGGCATGCAGTTCCATGGGAGAGAGAGAAGTCATCAGTGGAGATAAACAACAGAGGACACTTCAAACCTTCAATTTGGCCACCCAGGCCAAATGAGCCAACAGGTGCAATAGTGGCACATCTGTTATGGGGGAAACCAGCCACACTCTAATTAGACTGGAGGCCTGCTCCATGGGAGGTAATGCATGCCTGATATTGAAAACTAAAAACAAGAAAAATCATGAGCCCTACAGATGTAACACCTGCTGGTATCTGGCTAAATGTATGTATTATGCTCACCAAATTGCCTGGTCAACACTTCTCTTACCTAAAACACAGGTTTGTGGTGTCAGTGACCCATGCCTCCCATTTTGTGGCAGCCTCTTCTATCGGCTTTCTCACTGCCCCACACTTGGTTCTCACAGGTATCGAGTTTGTGACCTGTAATAAATATGGCATCACTCATAGCAATCTTCACAGAGTCTCAGTGAAGGTGTTTTATTTTTGTCCTGGCTCTTTCATTTATAGTTGCTTAGCTGGGCATAGTGGCACACGCCTTTAATCCCAGCACGTGGGAGGCAGAGATAGGAGGATCACTGTGAGCTCAAGTCCAGTCTGAGTCTACATAATGAAATCCAATTCATCCTGGGCTAGAGCAAGACCCTATCAGGAAAAAAATATATATATAGGGCTGGAGAGATGGCTTAGCAGTTAAGCGCTTGCCTGTGAAGCCTAAGGACCAGGTTCAAGGCTCACTCCCCAGGACCCATGTTAGCCAGATGCACAAGGGGGCGCACATCTGGAGTTCGTTTTCAGTGGCTGGAGGCCCTGGTGTGTCCATTCTCTCTCCCTCTCTCTATCTGCCTCTTTCTGTCTCTCTCAAATAAATAAACAAAAATAACAAAAAACATTAAATATAGTTGCTGAGAATCTATATTAGAATTAAAGATGTATAGTTTTTTTTTTCCAGAACTTTATGGAATCGTCCATCACCTTTCCACTTTTTCTTCTGATAATTCCGTAGAGGTTCAGCCCAGCAGGCTGCTGGTTCTCCATGAAGACATGGCTGTGAGGTTCATCAGAATCTCTGGTTAAAATGAAACTCTTGCGCCTGCTCACTCAGCTGTGTCACTTCAAAGAAGAAAACAAAGAAAACCCAGCTTCCTGTCATCTCCCGGCATTAAAGGATGACAAACTACAGTTGTTTTCCATTTTGACTAGAAGCAAAACTGCAGATGAATGGCACCATAGATCAAGAAGCCGAGCACGCCGCCGAAGCAACCTCGTCATCAGCAGAGGCCGACTAGTGAAAGACATCAAAAACCTCCCACGCCCACACCCTCTCCACTTCAAATGAGGGCAGGAAGAAAGAACAAAGAGAGGAGAAAGGAAGAGAAACTGCTGGGCAATGAGACCATAAACCTAATATTGACTGAAACTACTAAAATCTGAAAGCACATTTTCTGATTTGCAAGGAGTTAAAAAGAAACTGCTAAAATAATAGAAACATGCATGCTCAATCCCAGATGGTTTCGTTTCCTAAACGGTGAATTTTCCTCCCAGTACCTGCAGAACACTTTGGCTGCTAGGAACTATGGGGAGGGCTGGGGTGGGGGAGTTCCACTTCCTATGAGACAATCACAGTCTCTCTTTTCAAATATTTTAGTCTTTATTTGCTTGCACGCCTGTGCATGCGTGTGTGTGTGTGAGAGAGAGAAAGAGAGAGAGACAGAGAGAGAGAGAGAAGAGAGAGAGAGAGAGAGAGAGGGTCTCTTGCCACTGCAAACAAATGCCTATCTGGCTATACATGGGTAGCTGTGGAATTGAACCTGAGCCAACAGGCTTTGCAAGCAAGTGTCTTTAACCCCTGAGCCATCTGCACAGCCCACTGTTTCCTCCCCATACTCATTTGTATCTGCTTCTGTCCACTGGTATTGCCAAAGGACTGTATGAAAGCAGTCTGTTCTTTAAGGTTGTGTCTTTTCATGATTCCAGCACTTGCTTAACTTACTTTCTAATGGCCTGCGCATTCTTTGGCAATGCCCAACCCCTAGTTCTACCCCAGGGCAAGGGTAGCAGGACAACCTGTTCTGACCTCTGTTCTTTTAGAATCTAGTAGACAGATGTCGGGAATAGCTGACACATGATCACATTAATTAGATCACCAAGGACCATTGCAAGTCATCGTCTTAGCCCCTGAGTCCATATGTGTGTGTGTTTGGAATAGATATATTCCAAATAGATATATTGTTTTATTTTGTTTTTGTTTTGGGTCAGGGGTGGGAATTTGAGACAGGCCCTCAGTCTGTCAAGCCTGCTGGTCTGGTACTTTCTCTGTAACCTGGGCAGGCAATCTTTAGCCTTCCAAGTGCTGGGGTTAGAGGTCTGTATGATCACACCTCCTAATTTAGGGTTTGTTCATATGTACTCTGTGGGCTCAGAATTAACTTGGGGTGATTTTTTTTCTAGCTCATGCTGACTTGGAAACTCACTCTGTAGTCCCAGGCTGGCCTCAAATTCACAGCATTCCTCTCCAGTTCTAGAATGAAATATGTACCTGGCCAGGAGGTCCCTGATACCCCCAAAACATAAGCCATTGCTGAGGCCCTTGGTTTCCTACCAGGAATAGATGGTAAGATGCTATTGCTGAAGACTCCACATACTTGGGCTACAAGGTCACTGAGAAATCCTGCTGAAACTGAGTTGAAAACCTCCTACATATAGACTAGCTGATAGAAAGCTGGAAAAAGCCATGCTGCATGCAGTTCAATGGGAGAGAGAGAAATCACCAGTGAAGATACTCAACAGTGGACACTGTAAGGCTTATATTTGGCCAACTAACCAAATGAGCCAAAGGGTGCAATAGTGGCATGTCTGTTATGGGGAAAACCAACTGCCCTCTGCTTTGACTTTGCTCCAGAGGAGGGAATACATCCTTGATACTGAAAACCTACAAGAGGGGTAGTCATGAGCCCTAGGGGTATAACATCTGTTGCTGTTTGGCTAAATGTATAAATTATGCTCACCAAACTGCCTGGTAAGCACTTCTCTTAATGTTCATACCCATATATTAATGCTACTCTCACTTTTGGTTAGAGAAGCTTCTCTTGTCAGAGGGCAGTGACCTTGGGATGACTCAGAAGGCACCATGGTGCTGAAAAGTGACAGAGGAGTGCTCAGCACTGAAATATCTCTATCACACCTTCCTAGACTCAGGGTCCATTGTGGAAGAGGTGGCAGAAAGAATGTAAGTGCCAAAGGAAGGGTAGGACTCCTTACAACGTGCTCCTCAGACACAAAATGGGCTGGATATCCATGACCTCACAGTGCCAGACACCACCTACACAGGACTATCATAATAGGAGGAAAAGATCATGACATCAAAATAAAAGAGAGGTTGATTGAGAGGGGGAAGGGGATATGATGGAGAGTGGAATTTCAAAGGGGAAAGTGGGGGTGGAGGAGGGAGGAATTGACATGGGATATTGTTTATAATTATGGAAGTTATCAATAAAAAAATTAAAAAATATGCATCTGGACACTTGAGGTGATTTTTAAGTCTGCCCCTGATCTATTGCATCAGATTCTCAGACTGAATCCCCCCACTTTTTTTTTGAGTTAGGGTTTCCCTCTAGCCCAGGCTGACCTGGAATTCACTATTTTGTCTCAGGGTAGCCTCAAAGTCATGGCTGTGCTTCCCAAGTGGTAGGATTAAAGGTGTACACCACCATGTCCAGCTTTTCTGAATCCACTTTTAATGCAGGCACCCAGGGAGAATCTTATGCACTGTAAAGCTAATAATCATTGTACTAGACCATCTGCAAGTTCCCTTTCAGTACTACAGGTCATGACCATGCAGAAAAGAGTGTCACTGAGAAGACGACTTGTTGTTGTTGTTTGGTTGGTTGGTTTCTGAGGTAGGGTTTTGCTCTAGCCCAAGATGACCTGGTACTCACTCTATATTCCCAGGCTGGCCTTGAACTCATGGCTATCTTCCTCCCTCTGCCTTCCGAATGCTGGGATTAAAGGTGTGCACCACCATGCCCAATTTAAGATGACTTTTTTTGGGGGGGAGGGGTTCGAGGTAGGGTTTCATTCTAGCCCAGGGTGGCCTTGAACTCATAGTGATCTTCCTACCTCTGCATCCCGAGTACTGGGATTAAAGGCGTGTACTACCATCCCCGACTTAAGATAACATTTTTGACTAAGGTTGAAAGATTTGAGGTCAAAGAGGTAATTTGGGAAAACAGAGAACTTTACAAATTATACAATTAAACACACAAAAAAAATTATGCTGAATTAATACCCCTCAAAAGAGTAAAATGCAATATTATTTTTAAATGAATGATTCTAGTGTGTTTAAGAGTCACCATCTTAAAAATGTGTGGTTAATATATTAAGCTATAATTGGAAGAACAAGAATAAATTCCAGATGCCTCGCTTTCACACAGCAGTAACGTTGGGTTAGGCAAGGACTGTTCATCTCAGTTAGAGATGACAAGTGTTTTCTGTAGAGTGGAGTAAATATTTTTGGTAGAATGCCTTTAATCATCATTCTGGTGGTGGATTATACTTCATTGGTGATAGAAAGAAAACAAACGAAAGAATCCTAGCAGAGCTGAAGAAACATAACATTTTGATTTACAGTTAGCAGTGATTGTTTAGGAACTGTCATTTATTCAGCTGGTTTGAGAAAGCTGCAGAAATAAAAAGCATATTTCTGGGTCAGGAAAATCACAAAGAAGAAAACATTTGAAAAATAGAAATCCTCTCACTAGTGAACCAACTTCCCTTGATGGAAGGAGCTATACATACTCACTGGAATTTCCAGCCTTGCCCAGGAAGGCAACGAATATTCAGAGGAGCCATCAGCTAGTTAGATGATGTAAATTTTCACCCTGTTAGTATGTCAGGTCATTGCTTATTTCTCTTCCTTGGCCCTAAAATTTACATCAGAAAATAGATGTGCCTTTGCAAGCTTATCTCTGTTGTCTTTTGGAAGGGTCTAATCTTGTCAAGTTAGCAAACTTGTGGACTCCAAGTGCATGGACACTTGAGTTTACATCATTGTTTTCCCCTTGCAGACAACAGTACTGTGATCTTCTTGGTGACAAAACAAGTTACAGGACAT
This sequence comes from Jaculus jaculus, assembly GCF_020740685.1. NCBI lineage: Eukaryota > Metazoa > Chordata > Mammalia > Rodentia > Dipodidae > Jaculus > Jaculus jaculus. Next base: position 151,076,737 of record NC_059103.1, read on the forward strand.
GCTGCAAAACCATATGTAAATAACAGTGTACCCAAGGTGTTAAGAAGACACATGCTTCACTGCTGTGTCCAAACAAATAAATGCTGGGTGTGGAGGCAGGAGGATCAGAAATTGAATAGCATCCTGGAATACATAGCAAGTTCAAGGCCAGCCTGGAGTGGGGGAAAAAAAAAAAAGCACACTCAGGCTGGGGTTATGGCTCAGTGGTAAAGCACTTACATACCTAGTATGTGTAGAGGCCCTGGGTTCCATCCCCAGCACTGAAACACAGAAAAGGACACACATTGTACCGGATGTTTGAAATATGTTATTATCTTAATTCCAGCATGATGTTGATGTTGTCCAGAAATACCATGTTTGGTCTAGATTCAGAACACGTTGTCCCACTGACTGCTTAAGGACACTCCTGCTAGTAGCACTTTCAGAAAAAGTTGACTCTCATTTCAAACCTTAAAAACTTACCTTTTAGCTGGGCATGGTGATAAACACCTTTGAGCCCACTACTCTGTAAGGAGAGGTGGGAGGATTGCTGTGAGTTCAAGGCCAACCTGAGGCTACATAGTGAATTCTAGGTCAGCCTGGACTAGAGTGAGACCCTACCTTGAAAACTAATAAATAAGTGAATAAATAAAAAGTGACTTTATTTATTTATTTAAGAGAGAGAATGGGTACACCAGGGACTCTAGAACTGCAAAAGAACTCCAGAAGCATGTGCTACCATGTACATCTGGTTTATGTGCATACTAGGGAATCAAATCTGAGTCCATAGGCTTCTCAGGCATGCATCTTAACCACTAAGCCATCTCTCCAGTAGTCTCAGGGTGGCTTCAGACTTGTGGTGATCCTCTTATCTCGGCCTCCCAAATGCTGGGATTAAAGCCGTGTACCGCCGTACCTCATGAAAAGTGAGTTTTATCTTCTCATTCTACTGCACCCTGCTCAGACCCTCTCTTTCAGGTGTCACCATGGCAGATGCTCAAATCCACACTTCAGCCCACATCTAGAGCAGATGGATTTTCTAGCAGACTGTCCTATCTGAATGTGCTGTAGATACCTTCTGTATTAGTTACTTCCTCATTACTATGATAAAATACCTATCCAGAAGCAGCTTAGGGAAGGAAAGGTAGAGTTCATCATGGTGGGAAAAACATGGTAGGAGCAGGATGCTGGAGTCACATCAGCAGGACTGAATACTAGTACTTTCTCCTTGTTTCTCTCTAGCCCAGGCTGGCCTAAAATTTATGAGATTAAAAATATGAGCCATCACATCCAGTTTACCATGCGGTTAAAATGTTTAAAAGAAAAAATATATATATATATATGGCATGAGCTACCATGTCTGGCTAGCTTTTTTTTTTAGTTTTTCAAGGTAGGGTTTCTCTCTAGCTGAGGCTGACCTGGAATTCACTATGGAGTCTCAAGCTGGCCTCCAACTGGAGTAATCCTCCTACCTCTGCCTCCCAAGTGCTGGGATTAAAGGCGTGCGCCACCATGCCCAGCTCACTTTCTTATATAGTCCAAGATCCCCAGCCCCATGGAATGTCCCTGCCCACTAACACTTATGGTGAGTCTTCCTACCTCAATTAATCTTATCTAAATTCCTAACAAACTTACCAAGAAATTCTATAAAATTGACAGAGATTGACCATCCTACCTTCTATCATCTCCTCAACTGTAGCCTCTCCCTTTTCTCCACAGATGGTCCTTCCATAATGCTCTCCTAATTGGGAGAGATCAGAGCCCAAATCCGGAGGCATGCCTGGCCCCTGTTGTTTGACTTCTCATGGTATTAACCATAATATGGACCTACCAACTGTGCTTCATTTTTCTTGGACAACACCCTGACCTCCCTTCTCCACCCTACTCACCCCACCATCACATCCCACCTGGGTGATGGCCATGAGCTCCCAGGTGGTCTTGCATCTCGTCTGCTTCCCTGCTATCCATTCATCACTGCAATCTAGATGCACAATCGTGTTCACCTCAGCCTTTGTCCTGCAGATCTCCATCCTAGTTTACAACATTACTTCAAAGTCCCTAATAGTTTGATCCCCTCTGGCTTGTCCAATCACTGTGCTTCTGTTCAGCCCCTTCTCCAAACCACAGCTGTGACCTTGGTTGCAGCATTCGTATTCTCACTGGGAATCTATATTCTGTGCTTCCATCCGTTCTCCCCATCCCTGGCGGCTTTGCTCTCTCAGTAAACCCAGCCTCATCCTCAGACTATTTCCTCCTTCCTGGCATCCTTCATGGCACTTGTGTGCATGCCTTTCTCACAGTCTCTGTTCCGCCACACCAGACATGTTCATCCCTTAGACGTGACAAATCCACCTTACTTCTGGCCTCCTCACATACTGTTATTTCCTCTACCTAAATCTTTTCCCATCTCTCTTTTTCTAGCTGGCTACCACTGCTCGTCCTTAATGTCTCAGCCTAAACATCACTTCCTTTCTGAACTTCTTTTTTGTGTGTGCTTTTTGACTTTTTGAGACAGGGTCTTATGGAGCCCAGGTTGGCTTAAACCCACTATATAGCCAAAGGTAACGTTTAACTACCACCTCTACCACCCAAGTGCTGGATTAACCCCCTACATCCAGCAACACTTTCTTAAAGATTATAGATCTCCAGTTCCCCTATTGCAACCCATGTTGTGACTACCTGGGTAATCATCTGTGTTTCCAAGAGCGTGCACCCTTACAGGCTCAGAGACTAGGTGTCTTTCCCTTTCCCTGCTGTATTCATGGCACTACCATTGTGGCTGGTGTCACCAGGAACCTATTAAGATTTTCTTCAATAAACAGATTACACTACCCATCCTATCTCTGCAACAATTTGTGTAATATGTCTTTCTTGGCAGGGGTTGTACTATTCATGCTTGCATGGCTAGCATCTAGCACAGTGCCTGCACTTGCAGTTAGCAAATATAAAATGAAAGAATGAGCTGCTATCAGCACATCAGATCTGGATGATTTACTGAACTGCTATGAGCAGACTTTGCCTCGTTCATTTTCCAGTCCTCAGGTGATCTGGCCAGGACCTCGACCCACAGATAATAGACACTTCGTCTCAGTTGATCCCCTCCAATCCCCACCAGAAACATGAGCAGAGTATGCGTTTCTCTTATTCTTCAAACATAATAACAATAGTAAATTAGTGATCGATCTCTGTCCAAATAGGAGTAGATGGAATTATTGGAGAGGCAAGGAAAGGGAAACTGCCATCTGTTGGCCTCATGCCATGAGACTAAATGTACCATCATTCTACATGGTAAAGTAATTATGCTTGCTTTCATAGATCAGAAAAAGTATTGCTCAGTTGATTGGGAAACCTGATGAAGATAGCTGGCTGTGCAACACCACATTTACCGCTGAACTGTGCTACATAGACACAGACGAGCTTGTGCTGATTTACCTGAAAATTCTCTTCTTAGTCTTGTACCATGACTATTTATTTCTTAACCGAGTGAGTTACCTTAATGAATTCAGAGCCCTCTGTGGGCCAGGTGCTCTAGAGCCAGAGTCTTTGAAAACAATTTCATGAATTTAGTACTGTCCTCAACTTAGAGATGCTGAAATTGACTCATAGAGATGCTTGAATATAATCCAGAAGTAACAATATGGGAGTCCCAACCCTGCCTTGTAAAACAGTCAATGGCCTACTACTGCCACCTTAATACGGAGAATACATGGTTTTTGAATCCTTTTTTTAGGGGGTGGAGGGTTCCGAGGTAGGGTTTCACTGTAGCCCACACTGACCTACAATTCACTATGTAGTCTCAGGGTGGCCTGCCTCCCAAGTGCTGGGATTAAAGGCATGCGCCACCACGCCCAGCTGAACACCTGGTTTGATCTGGTCCAGTGAGGGTAAACCTTCAGACAATGCACTAAAAGGTCTCTGGAGCTTATCCCTTCCCTGGAAGGACATGAAAAGATTTTTGATTTGGTGGGCGAGGTGGGGTAGGAATTGTACTCCACAGGGGGACACCTTCAGCCTCTTCACTGCCGTATCTTAGTCATATCTTAGCACTAAGGTTTAGCCCTTGGGGTAGGGAAACATGAATGGAACAGGAAAATTATGGGCAACTCAGTTTACATAGAGTAAATAGGAAAGTGAGTTAAGCTGCTGGTAATAGATAATGATGCAAAGTACTGAGTGTTAAGTAAGTATTTGTGAAAACACATGATCTTCTGAAGAGCAACAAAATACATTTACAAAACAACAATAAAACACTGCCCGTCAATGCAGACTGCACCTTATAAGCTTAGACACAAATCTAGCAAGTTTAATGAAAGAAGGAAGTAAATGGCCTCTTTTCAAAATTAGTTTTAAAAACAAACAAAAAAGAATTTTGGAACCAGATATGGTAGTACAGCCTTGTAATCCCAGAATCTGGGAGCTGGGAGCAGGAGGGTCAGGATTCGATATCATTCAACTCAGAGTTGACAGCTAGCCTGGGCTAAATGACACCCTATAATAAACAAAGAAAATAACATATAAAATCATTTGGCCAGGCATGGTGGCATACACCTTTAGTTCCCAGAGGCAGAAGTAGTAGGATTGCCCTGGGTTTGAGGCCAGCCTGCCAATTCCAGACAAGCCTGGGCTTAGACCCCACCTTGAAAACAAACAAACAAACCAAAAGCATCTTGAAATTGATGAAACTTTCATAATTTTCCATTAATTCCCCATTTCTAGAGAAACTATACTGCGGGTTCACTTTAAACCCAAATCAATTTTCAGGGATGTAAGAATTTCATATTAATATTTTATAAAAATTTATCCCCTGTTAGTTTAATGGCATATGGCATATTTTCTAGTTCACCTAGAGAAGTTCAAATACCATATTGGTTCTTTTTTCTTTTCTTTTCTTTTTTTTTTTTTTTTTTTTTTTTTTTTTTTTTTTTTTTTTGGTTTTTCAAGGTAGGGCTCACTCCAGCCCAGGCTGACCTGGAATTAACTATGTAGTCTCAGAGTGGCCTCGAACTCATGGTAGTCCTCCTACCTTTGCCTCCCAAGTGCTGAACCAGGATCCTTTGGCTTTGCAGGTAAATGCCTTAACCACTAAGCAATCTCTCTGGCCTCCTCATTTTGTTTTTTAAACAGGGTCTGACTATGGAGGCCTTAAACTCATGCCAACCCTCCTATCTCTGCCTCCTCCTGAGTGTTAGGATTGCAGGCACCTGCCATCATGCCTGGCTTAAATAGCTATTTCTTCATAAATAACCAGACGTGCTGTGCTCATGTCATCTTAAAATCATAGGGTAGGAGTTGGAAAGATTGCTCAGTGGTTAAGGCACTTGCCTGCAAAGCCTAACTACTCAAGTTCAATTTTCCAGTACCACATAGAGCCAGATGCACAACGTGGCATGTGCACCTGGAGTTTGTTTGCAGCAGCTGGAGGCCCTGACACACTGATTCTCTCTCTCTCTCTCTCTCTCTCTCTCTCTCTCTCTTTTTTCTCTCTCTCTCTCCTTGAAAAAAAGTTTTTTAATTTGTTTTAAAACTCTGACCACCATACAGAAGCATTCCCTACCACAGGCAAGTGTATGGGGAACCACATTACACACACACAAGCCAAAAAAGAAAAGAAAAGAAAAAATGGAGATTGGTATACCAATAAACAATCAAGATCTGGGGTTTCACTAGCCCCTGAGCTTCCAGATTCTGCTGCTCTTGGTCAGGTGATTTCTGCCAGCAATGTGAACCTGACTGCAACAATATAAGTTGTTGCAAGACACCTGACTGGCTTTGGCCTTTTGGAGCTGATTTTCAAGAGGAAAGTGGAAGAATTTGAAACTTTGGCCTAAGAGACACCTTGCAGTACTGTAAGTACAGCTTGATGGACTATTCTGGCCAGAGTTGAAAGACCTGAATGCAGTAAGAACTATGGAGTCTGATGTTTGGCTTGTGAGGTTGACAAAGAGCTTTGCCTGGACTGGGCCAGAAGCAGTTTTTGTGAGAGGCTTGCTGTTATGCCTGTGTACTGAGAACTTGTGCAGGGTTGCAGTGTGTAGAAACAGACTGATGTGACCAGAGGAATATGGTACAGAAAGAAATCTTTGGGCTAAAACTTCTGCCTGTCCAGCTGCAATTATATGAGAGATAACAACCATTGAGATTAGGCCAGCTGACCTGCATTGGGACAACAGAAAGAATGCAGTCTTTTGAAGGGGCCTGAATGCTCAAGGAGTGTCCTGTTCTTCAAAGTCTGCTTTATTGCCCCCCTGGGTTAACAAATTGTTACCCTACCTAGTATTATGGAGTATTGCAAGAAACAGAGGGTCATTGAATTTGCAACACAATTTTGCATTTTGGAAATGGCCATGGACGGTGTGAAACAGGCTTGTTGTTGGATTACCTGTGTGGAGACCCAGTGGAGCAATGAAGATGAACTGTGGATTGTACTAGAGACCCAATGAAGATGCCAGGATTATGGGATGGCTGCCAAGGAGAGCTGCCAGCACCAGAAGGAGTTTTCTGGGACTGTGAGTATCCTAGCTGGAGGAGCAGAATTGGAACTCCAGAGACTTGTCAATGGTTAGAATTATCAGACTTGAAGACTTGTCACTGACTAGAGTTGTTGGACTTGGAACTAATGAGTTGGATGTTTATCCTGGCTAAAACTTGTATTGGTTGAAAATTTCTTTGCTATGCCCAATGCCATCTTTTGCAGTGCAGATGTTTATTCTGTGCCATTATGGGTTTTTGGAAGACTTTTTGGTATTATGGCTCAGTTAAAAGACCTTGGATTATGGGGATGTTTGAACATCATTAGGACTGATAAAAACTATGGGGTCTTTTAAAGTTGGACTGAATGCATTGCATTTTACACCATGTATGGTGATCAGTTTATAGGGGTCAGGGTAGAATGTGATAGTTTGATTCAGGTGTCCCCCATAATCTTGGGTGTTCTGAATGCTAGGTCCCCAGTGGATAGCAATTTGGGAATTGAATCATCCTGGAGGCAGTGTATTGTTGGGGGTGGGCTTATCGGTGTAACAGCCAGTTTCCTCTTGCCAGTGTTTGGCACACTCTCCTATTGCTGTTGTCCATCTGATGTTGTCCAGGAGATGATGTTTACCCTCTGCTCATGCCATTGTTTTCCCTGTCATCATGGAGCTTCCTCTCAAGTCTATAAGCCAGAATAAACCCTCCCCCCCCCACACACAAATATGGGCTGTTTGGAACACTTTTTAGAACATGAGAAAGGAATTTGCTTTTCTTAGGATAAATAAGAAACCACCTGTATAATATTATACTGTTTTATTTTCTCTTCTTTTTACTTATGTTTTGGGATTGAATTTAGGCCTTCAGCATGTTAAGTACAAACTTCCACTGAGATACACCATCAGTCCCTTTGTGCAATATTTTAGACACTTTCTTTCTTTCTTTTTTTTTTTTTTTTTGTTTTCTGAGGTAGGGTCTCACTGTATCCCAGGCTGACCTGGAATTCACTCTGTAGTCTCAGAGTGGCCTTGAACTCACAACAATCCTCCTACCTCTGCCTCCTGAGTGCTGGGATTAAAGGCGTGCGCCACCACGCCCGGCCTTAGAGACACTTTCTTTTATTCTGGAAACTATTAATTAACATATCCCTAAATACGTGAGTTGATGTTGATAAAACAAATTTCCACTGCAATTCCTAAATGCTGCCAACACAGCATTGAATGTTTCAAATAATCATAGTAAATTGATATCAGCTTTGTGTTTGAAAGAGACAGAAGTCATGCAGTGACCAGCTTGCTTCTGATGTTGTCTGAGAGCTCAGCATCAGCAGACTGCTATCTGGAGAAGCTTCTTGGAGGAAAGGAAGTGATGGACTCATATTTGCTTCAAAGACCATGATGTGCATCCTCCTCTCTCGTACGCAGTTGCTCCGTCAATGGGTGCGCTTCATTCATAAGAATCCGAGAACTAGGAAATCAGAAGCGATGAGTCTGTACGCCATTTGCTGCCACTTACTGGAAAACCACTCTTCTTGCCTGAGGAAATAGAGAAGAATTTGTTAACTACTTTTTGGCAGTCGTATTCAAGTGCCAGATAAATATTAGAGACAAAATAGAAATATTGCTACCCACATCTATTGCACATATTAATTAATATACACTACCTTCTTTTTTAAAAATGTTTATTAACAACTTTCATTATTATAAAAAATATTCCATGGTAATACCTTCCCTCCCCCCAATTTCCCATTGAAACTCCATTCTCCATCACATCCCTTCCCCATCTCAATCGGTCTCTTTTTTATTTTGATGTTATGGTCTTTTCCTCCTCTCATGATGGTCTTGTGTAGGTAGTGTCAGGCACTATGAGGTCATGGATATCCAGGCCATTTTGTGTCTGAGGGGAGCACATTGTAAGGAGTCCTACCCTTCCTTTGGCTCTTACGTTCTTTCCACCACCTCTTCCGCATTAGACCCTGAGCCTTGGAAGCTGTGATAGAGATATTACAGTACTGAGCACTCCAGTCACTTCTTTCCAGCACCATGATGCCTTCTGAATCATCCCAAGGTCACTGCCATCTGAAAAGAAAAGATTCTCTACCCAAAGTGAGAGTAGCATGAATATAAGGGTATGAACATTAAGAGAAGTGCTTACTGGGCAGTTTGATAAGCATAGTATATATATTTAGTCAGACAGCAGCAGACATTATACCTCTATGGCTCATGACTACCCCTGTTTTAAGTTTTCAGTATCAGGGATGTATTTCCTTCCATAGAGTGGGCCTCCACTCCAATTAGAGGGCAGTTGGTTTCCACTATGACAGATGTGCCACTATTGCATCCATTGGCTCATTTGGCCTGGCTGGCCAAATATAAGGCTTGCAGTGTCTACTGTTGAGTATCTTCACTAGTGATTTCTCTTTCTCCCATTGAAATGAATGCAGAATGGCTTCTTCCAGCTTTCTGTCAGCTGGTCTACATGGAGGAGGTTATCAGCTCAGTTCCAGCAGGATTTCTCAGTGGCCTTGCAGCCCAAGTATGTGGAGTCTTCAGCAATAGGGTCTTACCATCTATTCCTGGTGGGAAACCAAGGGCCTTGGCAATGGCCTATAATGTTTTGGAGGCATCAGGGACCTCTCTGGCCAACAACTCACTGGAAGGTATCCCATCCCTGGCACTGAAAATTTTCTAGCAAAAATCTACGGCTTCTGAGTGTTCCATTGTCCCGAAAAAGTAGGATTCCATATGATTTATTTATATCCTCTTAGATTTTGATTAGCCCTCCCTCCACTTTTCCTTTACTCTATCTCTTCCCCTGACCTCACTTTGGGCCTTTTCATCCCCATTAATCTATTCTTCTATATACACTCTATATATATACTATATATATATATATATATATATATATATATATATATATATATATATACTATATATACACTCTCTTCTGGTATTTATTTTATTTTATTGGTTTTTTTGAAGTAGGGTTTCACTCTAGTCCAGGGCTATGCAGTCTCAGGGTGGCCTAGAACTCACAGTGATCCTCCTACCTCTGCTTCCCGAGTGCTGGGATAAAGGTGTGCACCACCACGCCCAGCTCTATTTATTTTATTTTTATGCCCAGGGAAAGGAAAGCAGAAACAAAGCATCTAAAACAGAATTTCAAGTTGGAGAAATCAATCAGCAATTAAAAGCACTTGCTTGCAAAGACTGTTGACCAGGTTCAATTCCCCAGTAACCACATAAAGCCAGATAGTCAGGTACAAAAAGTATGCATGCATCTGCAGTTTGCAGCAACAAGAGGCCCTGGTGCACCAATGTATGCATAAACCTGCATGTACACACACACACACACACACACACACACACACACTCTCTCTCTCTCACATACACAGTTGTAAATAAATTAAAAGGCTCAGGATATTTTAAAAAACCGCGTTTCTGGGATAAGGGAAAAGGGGGTGGAATACCATCCATTATGAGTAAGGGATCAAGAACATGAGTTAAGGCCAGGTGTGGTGGTGCACGCTTTTAGTCCCAGCTCGTGGAGACAGAGGAGGAGGATCACTGTGAGTTTGAGGCCAACCTGGGAATACAGAGTGAGTTCCTGGTCTGCCTGGGCTAGAGTGAGACCCTACTTAAAAAAAATAAAAAAGAACATTAGTTAATTATAACTCACAGTGTTCCAGTAGCATAACACTATGAAATGGGAAGCTTTTCTTAGAATAAATGGAATCACTTTACCTACACAATATATTTTTAATATTTATTGACAGCTTTCATAAATATAGACAGTGTACCATGGTAATAACCCTCTCCCACCACCCTTTCTTCCCCCCTACTAATCCCCCTCCACTGAATCCCTTGTTTTCAAGCAGTCTCTCTTCTATTTTGATTTCATCATGTTCCCCCTCCGATTATGCAGGTCTTGTGTAGGTAGTGTCAGCCACTGTGAGGTCATTGGTATCAAGGTCATTTTGTGTCTAGATGACAGCATTGTAAGCAGCCCTCCCTTCCTTTGGCTCTTACATTCTTTCTGCCACCAAGGTCCCTGAGCCTGAGAGAGTTCTACACAATGTTTATTCTACTTATTTGTCATGGTGCAGAATATTCCACTGGGTAGATCTAGGACCTACTAGTTAGTCCATGTCATCTCTCTCATTCACTTAGGATCACAGATCTATTAGAAAAAAAGAGGACTTTGAACATATCACACTCAAGTATCCAATCTCTATAACATTAGATGTTTTTATTTTTTTTTTCCCCATGATGATTCTCAGCTACTACTGAAGTTTGCACACTCACAGTTAGTGACAGGAATTTCTTCAAGGATTCCCTTTAGTTGATGTCATGATGACTTGTGAAATGGTTGTAGCCTTTTGTGGAAGTCTGTGTATATTTAAAAAAATTTTTTTAACTTGTTTTTCATTTTTATTTATTTAACAGAGAAAGAGAGAGAGAAAATGGGTGGGCCAGGGCCTCCAGACATTGCAAATGAACTCCAGATGCCTGCATCCTCTTGTGCATCTGGCTAACGTGGGTCCTGGGGAATGGAACCTGGGTCCTTTGGCTTTGCAGGCAAATGTCTTATCCGCTAAACCATCCCTCCAGCCTGAAGTCTGTGTATATTTAACTAGAGTGTCTGTTGTTCTAGTTCCAAATTACATAAGTGACCTGACAGTCTTGTATCTTGTAATGATTTTTAAAAGCAGCTAGCAGACATTAGGTAATAAGAGAGACCAGCAGTTTCTGTCTCCTGTATAGAGTATAGCAGAACATGCTTTAAAAAATATTTTTATTTACTTATTTGTAAGCAGAGAGGAATGAGAGAGAGAGAGATAATAGATCCACATCAGGGCCTCTAGCTGATATAAATGAACTCCAGATGCATGCACTGCTCCAGCCCAAGATTTTTCTTTATCACTCAGAACAAACTGACTTTCCAACCTTGTGTGTTACCTAGAAGACCATGCAGTTTACAACAGCAAGCTTGAATTGCCTGGACCAGAACCAAGAGTCAGGAATCATGAAAGAACCCAAGCAGGTTCCTCTGGATCAGGAAACATCACACTGCGGGAGGGTGTGGGATCTGAAAAGAGGCTGGGGATAGAAGTTTCATTTCCGGTGATGGGCATGGGGCAGGAGAGAACAAGGACGCACGTCACAGTCTTTCTGTCCAGAATGTACACTGCTTCTGGGACTCCTTTTCTCCGCCAGTGGCTCACTAGGCTGGCCCAAGCTCAAGGAGTAGATGGGATTAGCTCTGCTTGAGAGAATGGGTGGACATGTCTTCAATTCCACCACCGTGAGCTAAATATTCTTAGCTTGGGGGGTTATAAAAGTAATTTTCTTCATGAAGTGAAGTATGAAATCCATTTTTCTCTCTTTTTCTTTAGTTTTTTTTTTAATTATATTTTTATTTTATTTACTTATTTATTTAAGACAGTGGGAGGGAGAGATACAGAGTGAGTGAGAATGGGTGTGCCAGGGCTTCTAGCCACTACAAAAGAACTCCAGATACATGTGCCACCATGTGCATCTGGCTTACGTGGGACCTGGAGAATTAAACCTGGGTCCTTAGGCTTCATAGGCATGCTCCTTAACTGCTAAGCCATCTTCCCAGCCCATATTTTTATTTTATTTATGAGAGAGACAGAGACAGAGAATGAGTGTGCCAGAGCCTCTAGCCACTGCAAATGAACTTAAGGCACTTGCCTGTGATGCCTGAGGACCGAAGTTTGATTCTTCGGTACCACCATAAGCCAAATGCACAAGGTGGTTCATGTATCTGGAGAGTTCATTTGTAGTGGCTGGAGGCCCTGGCACACCCATTCTCTCTCTCTCTTTCTCTGTTGCTATCATCTACCTATGTACCTCTTCCTCTCTCTTTCTCAAATAAATATTTTTAATTAGTTACTTGAGAGAAAGAGAGTGTGTGTATGTGGGCGCACCAGGGCCACTTGCCACTGTAAAGGAACTCTAGATGCATGCACCACTTTGTGCATCTGAATTTATGTGGGCACTGGGGAATGGAATCTATGCCATTAGGCTCTGCAAGCAATACCTTTAACAGCTGAACTATCTCTCTAGACCACCTTAACTTTAAAAAAAAAATATTTGAGAGAGACAGACACAGAGAGAAAAAGGCAGAATAGAAAGAGTATGAGCACATCAAGGCTTTCTACCACTACAAACAAACTCCAGACACATGAGCCACTTTGTACATCTAGCTTTAAGTAGGTACTGGGGAATCAAACATGGGCTATCAGGCTTTGCAAGCAAGCACCTTTAACAGCTGAGCCATCTCTCCAGCCCCATCTTTTTTTTTTTTTTTTGAAACAAAAGTTTCATGTAGCCCAGGCTGACCTGGAACTCACTATGTAGCAGAAAATAAGTCTGAACTGATCACTCTGTTCCTATGTCCTGAGTGCTAGGATTACAGGTGTGCATTACTACATTCAGCTTATTGGGATTTTAAGAGATTAATTATAAACAAACTCTCACTTCTTTCAAATTTAATTACACACCAGGTTCTTGCTTTGAGAATGAACATGAAAGTATAAAAAAATTTTATGACTGCTGGGCGTGGTGGCACATGCCTTTAATCCCAGCACTGGGGAAGCAGACGTAGGAGGATCGCCGTGAGTTTGAGGCCACCATGAAACTACATAGTGAATTCCAGGTCAGCCTGGGCTAGAGTGAGACCCTACCTCAAAAAAAACAAAAAAAAAAAAAAAAAAAAAAAAACATTATCAGCCTAAGAACATACACTTCCATTTTCATGTTTTCAAGACAGGGTCTTTGCAGCCTAGAGCGGCCTTGACCTCACACGCCGCCTGCCTCAGTCTCCTGAGTGCTGGGATTACGGGTGTGAGCCACCAGCCCCTGTTCTGTCTGGGCTTTAATTGCTAATTCACTTTTGTTAATTTACAATGGGCAGTAAAATGGTTAATTGCTACTCTTATCAATATCCGTTCTTTCATGAAAGTTTGCTGAGACACTGAAATGCTACTGCTGGTCCGGGGTTTGTGTTTGCTCTGGGATTAGCAAGGTAAAGAGAACCAAAGGCCGAGTGTTTTATCTGTGCAATATTCTGTGTTATCCTAATATGTTATTAGATGAAGGTGCTGCTAATTTACAAAGAAAAACCTGATAGAAGTCCCCTGTTCAACTTTGCTTTTGATTTTTTTTTATTTATTTATTAAGTTATTTGAGAGAGAGACAGCAAGCTGCACCAGAGCCTCCAGCCACTGCAAACAAACTTCAGATACATGCACTACCTTGTGCATCTGGCTTATGTGGGTCCTGGGGAATAGAACCTGGGTCCTTTAGCTTTACAGGCAAGTGCCTTAACCACTAATCTATCTCTCCAATCCTAACTTTGCTTTTAAGAAAGTAGTTTTAATGTCATAAAATATATTTTTCATATTTTTAATCAAGGCAGCAATGAAAGTACAGTACTTTGTCTATTTTGGTGTTTTGAGACAGGGTCTTATTACGTAGTACAAGCTGATCTGGAACTCCTGGTGATCCTCCAACTTCAGTTACCCAAGTGTTGAGCTTACAGGTGTGAGCCGCCGTGCTTGGCTCCAGATGTTTGTTTAGATGTTATAAATCTTCTGATAGCCTCTGTGAAGAAATTTCTATGAGGAGACATAAAGGGAAGAGAAAGGAAGGGAGGAGGGTACTTAATAGGTTGATATTGTATATATGTAAGTACAATGACTGTGATGGGGAGGTAATATGATGGAAAATGGAATTTCAAAGGGGAAAGTGGGGGGTGGAGGGAATTACCCTGGGATTTTTTTTATAATCATGGAAAATGCTAATAAAAATTAAAATTAAAAATAAAAAAAGAAATTTCTACGACTTGAAGATATATATGAGAGAGGGTTTTGCAACCCTGCCCAGACTGTACTCAAACTCCAGCCTCAAGGGGTGATCCTCCCAGTCCTTCAAGTCTCTGGGACCACAGGCATGTGACGCGAGGCCTGGCTCTGCGTTTTCTCTGCCGCTACTGCATGTCCTCACACCCACTATGGTCAGAGTTTCTAGCTATGTAAGGCCTGACCTGAAGGGCCGGGCAGAAGCTCAGTGGGAGGACACTTGTCCCACATGCTCAACACCTTTGTTGTCGTCCCCAGCGCCACATGCACACACAAACACGAGAGTCCCTTAGAAGCAGCTCAAGAGGATAATTTCAAGCCACATCTACCTTTCACTGATAGTCTATGGTCCTCTTCCCTTTACGTGGTTGTTATTCTCCCCTGAAGTCCCACCCAGGGTGGGCTCCAATGCCTCACGAGGCAGCCAGTGCCATTTTTGGACATCAACTATTTTATATAGACATCTCATCTTTCAGGATACTCATCTCTGCCTCCTGGGCTGGTTCGAGTCTACCCTAGAGCTACGCTGCGGTCTTTCTGCTGCTCGTGACTTCAAATGCTTCAAGCATTCTCTTTTCCTTTAAAAAAATTATCTATTTTATTTGCAAGGAAAGAGAGAAAACGGGCACACCAGGGCCTCTTGCCACTACAAAGGAACTCCAGAAGCATGTGCCACTTTGTCCATCTGGATTTATGAGGGTACTGGGGAATCAAACCCAGGCCACATCAGGCTTTGCAAGCAAGGGCCTTAACCATTGAGACATCTCTCCAGCTCCAAGTATTCTCTCTCTCTCTCTTTTATTTTTTTATTTTTCAAGGTAGGGTCTCACTCTAGCTCAGGCTGATCTGGAATTCACTACACAGTCTCAGGGTGGCCTTGAACTCACAGCGACCCTCCTACCTCTGCCTGCCAAGGGCTGAGATTAAAGGTGTGTACCACCAAACCCGGCTAGTATTCTTTTTTCTCTATACCAAATACTTTTTGTCCTTTCTGTGTTATTTCCTATAACCTTCAGGGATCTAGCTTTCAATAGTTCACTCTCAAGAACTCCATACCCAGCTAAGAGTGGTCAGACAGCTCCAGGTCTGCCCTTGGACTTATTAGTAAAGACCTTGAGTCTTTACATGTAAACATGAGGGGCCAGCAGGACTTGACAGCCTTGTGGTATGGATGAAGTGAGATAATCTGAAACATTGATCCCACAAACTGATCTGTCGAAAACATTTAGTAAATAGTAGCCACGTAGACAGTTTAAACATCCATGCTACTCTTTTCATCGGAGGTCTGGAGAGAACTCTGGTGGAATGCACTAGAATGCTACCAACACAGGGTAAGTTCCCATTAGATTTATTTATTTTGAGAGAAAAAGAGGGAGGGAAGGAGGAAGAGAGGGAGGGAGAGAATGGGCATGCCTGGGCTTCCTGCCACTGCAAAAGAACTACACAGGTCTGTGGGCATCTGGCTTCGCGTGGGTACGAGGGACTCAAACTCAGGCCCCAGGCTTTGCTAGCAAGCGCCTTTAACCCCTGAGCCACCTCGCTAGCTCCATCTTTCCCATCTGTACTTGTGCTGTTTATGTTTGCGTGTTTGTTTTGCTGTTGCTTGAAGTGTCTATTTTGCATTATCTTACTTGATTCGAACATGTTAAGTGCTTCCTATCCTCCTAGCTAACAGAGGTTATTTTGTATTCCATGTGTTTTCTATCTTTTTTGGCTCTGTGGAACTATTTATTATAAAGTAGAGTTGTTTACTGTTCACCTATTCTAAGGCTCAGGGACCACTGTGGAAGAGAGAGTAAAAAGAATGTAAGCTGGGACTGAAGGAATGGCTTAGTGGTTAAGGCATTTGCCTGCAAAGCCAAAGGACCCAGGTTCAATTCTCCAGGACCCACATTAGCCAGATGCACAAGGGTGTGCGTGCTTCTGGAGTTCATTTGCAGTGGTTGGAGACTCTGGGGCACCCATTCTCTCTCTCCCTCTTTCTCTGTCAAATAAATAAACAAATATTAAAAAAAAAAATTAAAAAAGAAGAAGAATGTTGCCAGGTATCATGGTACACACCTTTAACCCCAGCACTAGGGAGGCAGAGGTAGGATCGCCGTGAATTCAAGGCCACTCTGAAAACACAGAGTGAATTCTAGGTCAGCCTGGACTAGCGTGAAACCCTAACTGGAAAAAAAAAAAAAAGAAAAGAATAGAAAGAAGAGGAATGTAAGAGGCAGAGGCTAAAGAGGAGTGCTGCGGAATGCCACCTTCAGACATGACATGGCCGCTGTAGTCATGACCTCACTACAACTGTCATTACCTGCTCAAGACCCAGCAACACTCCACCCACCATGGATGACAAAGCATGAGGCCCACATCCCTGCCAGCGCCACCATGACCAGCTCTTTCTTTTCCCCTTTCTTTTTCTTTTTGGTGGCAAGGCCTCAGCTCAGGCTGACCTGGGATTCACTCTATAACTACAGGCTGGCCTTGAACTCACAGTGGTTCTCCTACCTCAGCCTCCAAAGGGCTGGGATTAGAGGCCTGTGCTACCACTCCCGACATGACATTTTATCAGTCCTGTGGCCCCTGGTAAGTTGAACGTGCTCTGGTAAATAATACCATGCCTTGGCTCACTCAGGCAGCCCTAACTCCATGGGACACATAGACAAAAAAGACATCAAGGTAGAAGAGTGGCTAGTTGGAAAGAAGGAGGGCCTCAATAGTAGGTGAGGGGGACAAGAGGAGGTAATGGAGAGGATGTATTATACACACACATACAAATGAAATAAAGGGCTGGAGAGATGGCTCAGCAGTTAAGGCGCTTGCCTGCAAAACATAACAACCCTAATTCAATTCCCCAGTACCCACATAAAGCCAGAGGCACAAAATGTGCATGCATCTGGAGTTCATCACAGCCCCTGGAGGCCCTGGCACACATTCTCTCTCTCTGCTTGCAAATAAATAAATAAAACATTTTTAAAAACATAAAATAAAGTAAAAAGCAGGTCTAGTTGCTGTTTGTATCTGTGCATCTGAGGCTTTATGGGGTAGACACTCTTTTGCCAGAAAGAGTAGCGTCCTCTGTCAGGGCTCACCCCCTGCGGGCTGGGAGCAGCTGAAGGCCCCTGGTGAGCTGCAGGCTTGATGTGGGGCGTGTGGACCTCAGCGCGTCTGCAGGGTGCTTTGATCCCTACTGGCAGGAAAGCTGGAGCTGTCCAGTAAGTGTCCTGGGCTGGGCCCCTACTTCAGTGGATCATGTGTCAGTTAGGTGTCAAGTTCTAGGTTACAATATTGGTTACAAGGTCCTGCGCTTCGGGAGCATGGAACAAGGCAATAGAAGCTTATCCAGAGGATATGCAGGAAGTTTGTGCCCCTGCCCAGAGCCCAGCATTACATTCAACCACATTCAGACTTTCAAAACATATGCCTAATGCGTTACGTCTCTAGCTCCTATAACAAAACATCTGACAAAAGCAACTCAAGAAAGGGATTATTGGGGCTCACAGTTTGAGGGTACAGTCCATTCGTGGTAGCAGAAGTGTGAGGAGGCACTGGTCATGTTACATCTGCAGACAGGAAGCAAAGAGACAGCAATGCTGGTGCTCAGCTCATTGTTTCCTTTTTATTCAGTTTGGAATAATGGGGAGGTCATGGGGAGGTGCCACCCACATTCATTCCCTTTTCAGTTAAACCTCTCTGGAAACACCTTCCTAGACCTACTCAGATGGATACTTCTATGATGATTCTAAATCTGATCAAGCTAACTATCAAGATTCACCCAAGGCCGAGGGCACCCATGTTCATCCTCTCTCGCTCTCCTTGCAAATAAATAAATAAAATGAAAAGATGAGCTGGGCGTGGTGGTGCAAATCTTTAATCCCAGCACTCTGGAGACAGAGGTAGAAGGATAACCATGAGTTCAAGGCCCCTCTTAGACTGCATAGTGAATTCCAGGTCAGTCTGGGATACCGCAAGACCCTACCTTGAAAAACAAAACAAAAGGGCTGGAGATCAGATGGCTTAGTGGCTGGATTCCCCAGGACCCATGTTATCCAGATGCACAAGGGGGCGCACGCATCTGGAGTTCGTTGGCAGTGCTGGAGGCCCTGGCGCGCCCATTCTCTCTCCCTCCCTCCCTCTCTCTCTGCCTCTTTCTCTATCTATTGCCCTCAAATGAATAAACAAAAATAAACAAAAACATGAAAAAAAAAAAAAAAGATTCACCCAAGGCCATCCCTTTTGGGAAGAGAAGACACTTCTATGCTTACAGCTAACTTTGTCACTAGAGCATCTTGGGCATATGAATGACCTTTTCTGGAAAGAATAAGACAAGGAGATCGATTAATATTACTAACAGTTGCCAAAGAGGCAGGCTTCTATTGTTCACTTCAGTTCTCTCCTGTTGAAAATGTGTCTTGCCTGAGGACATAACTCAGTAGTAGCGCAGTGGCCTAGCCCGGGTGCGGCCCTGGGTTCGATGTCCAGCAGCGGGCACAGCTGCCGAGTCCGTTAAACATTCCCCTCTGCTCTGCGTCTGCTGCGGGCGCCTGAGGCCAGCTCCTCCTCTACAGCAACCCCGCCTACTTGGGGCTGCGGTCCACCAGCCCATGCTGTAGAGATAGCACTGCAACCATCCACAGTGCCGGTCTGCTCAGGCTGCACCCGGCTTCACGCATAGGTCTACGCTACAGACCTGCCATACGCCATGGTCACCAGACTTCTACCCTTTTCTTCACGACTCTACCTGGCTGACTATCTCCCCCTTTCTCAAGAAATAACCATTTTTGAAATATTGTAAAATATTTATTTATTTCAGAGAGAAAGAATAGGTACACCAGGGCCTCCTGCCACTACAGATAAACCCCCAGACACACACGTCACTTTGTGCATCTAGCCTGATGGACTGCGGAGTAGAACCAGGGCTGTCAGGCTTTGTAAGCAAGCATGTTTAACTGCTGAGCCATCTGTCCGGCCCTATATATTTTACTTTATTTATTTTATTTTTATTTTTTGGTTTTTCGAGGTAGGGTCTCACTCTGGCCCAGAGTGACCTGGAATTCACTATTGAGTCTCAGGGTGGCCTCGAACTCACAGCAATCCTCCTACCTCTGCCTCCCGAGTGCTGGGATTAAAGGCGTGTGCCACCATGCCCGGCTTTATATTTTATTTATTTATTTTTTTAATTTTTTTTATTTATTTATTTGAGAGCAACAGACACAGAGAGAAAGACAGATAGAGGGAGAGAGAAAGAATGGGCGTGCCAGGGCTTCCAGCCTCTGCAAACGAACTCCAGACGTGTGCACCTCCTTGTGCATCTGGCTAACGTGGGTCCTGGGGAACCGAGCCTCGAACCAGGGTCCTTAGGCTTCACAGGCAAGCGCTTAACCGCTAAGCCATCTCTCCAGCCCTATATTTTATTTTTTAATGGATGCATAATAATGTACACTTCTAGGAGGTGTGATGTGACACTTCAGTGTGCCTCTATAATGTGCAACAAGCATATTAGGGCAAATGGCACACCTAACACTGCAGACATTTATCATTACTTTGTGTTGGAGACATTCAAAATCCTCTGGGCTAGCTATGTTGAAATATTCAATTAGTTGCGCTCAGCTGTAGTTATCTCACTGTGCTATAGAACACTAAAGTTATTGCTCCTATCCCACTGTAAGCCTCCTCTGTCAACCCTCCTTGGCCCTCCTCCCCCCAACACTGCATATTTTGAAATTTAGCACGTGTTGCCTTCTTTAAAGAATCTGGGGCTAGAGAGATGGCTCAGCAGTTAAAGGCACAGGTTTGCAAAGCCTGACAGCTGGGGTTTGATTCTTCAATACTTACAAAAGCCAGATGCACAAAGTGGCACATGCGTCTGGAGTTTGTTTACAGTTGCAGAAGGCCCTGGCATGCCCATACTCACTGTGTGTGTGTGTGTGTGTGTGTGTGTGTGTGTGTGTGTGTGTGTGTTGGCCTCTTTCTCTGTCTAAAATAAAATAAAATAAAGTATAAAGAATCTTTTGTAGCAGGGTATGGTGGTGTGGAAGTGCACACCTTTAATCACAGTACTTGGGAGACAGAAGTAGGAGGATCACTGAGTTCAAAGTTACCCTGAGAATACATAGTGAGTTAGTGAGTTCCAGGTCAGCCTGGGCTAAAGTGAGATATTACCTCAAAAACACAAAACAAGCAAACAAAAAGAATCTCAATGAGGTGTACCTCTTTAGCATCTCAGGAACATACTGGGACTTGAGTTCATATTATAATTGTGGATTCAATTGTTCATTTGCCAGAGGGTTTGGATGATAGCTCAGTTGCTTCACAAGCATGAGGACCTGAGTTTGAGCCCCAGAAACCACGTAAGAATGTCAGGTGTGATGGCATGTGCCTGTAATCCCCGTGCTGGGAGGGTGAAAACAGGTGGATTCTTGGAGCTTGCTCGATAGCCAGCCTGCTCTACTTGGTGAGCTCCAGGCCAATTAGAGACCCTGTCTCAAAAAAAGAAAGGTTGAGCCGGGTGTGGTGGTGCACGCCTTTAATCCCAGCACTCAGGAGGCAGAAGTAGGAAGATCACCGTGAGTTCGAGGCCACCCTGAGAATACAGAGTGGATTTCCAGGTCAGCCTGGGCTAGAGTGAGACCCTACCTTGAAAAAAAGAAAAAAAAGAAAAGAAAGGTTGTCCTCTGGGCTCCACATGTACATGTTCAAACATGAATGTCACCTACATACACACACACACACACACACACACACACACACACACACACACACACACTTGCCCAGCTCCCACATAGGACTGTAAAGTTTCACATAATGAAATGTTATCCAGTTTTGTTTATTTTTTCTGTGCTAGGGGTGGAACCCAGGGCCTCCTTCATGCCAGGACCTCCACGAACTCCATGCTCAGCTCCAGGATGGGATCTTCAATGCTAGTGCAGGAGAAATCCCGGAGGTCAGGGTACATAAACACAATTTTGCCACCTAGATTTTTTTACTATGGTTTATTGTCTATAATTCTGGAAGTTGACAATAATATTTTTTTAAAAGAATTAAAGGAAGTTCTAGTCCCAAAACACAGGAGACAACCGGAGGCAAGTACAGTACAATTGTGATGGGAATGTAGTGATGATGATGACAACAGAGGGAAGACACACTTACCTAACTCATTACATGAGACGGCAGGCTGCGCAGCTGTGCTGTGTGCCGTGACTGTTTTCGCCTCGTTGGTTCACAGTGACCTTTCAGGGAAACAGTAGATACGGGCCCTTTGCATCTGACTTTGGCTTTTAGACACCTGTCCAGAAGGGAAGGAAGTGATGAGGCCAGAGGTTCATCCCTTCTCCAGTGATCTCTCCTCCTGCCTCCCAAGGTGATCAGGTACAGAGGATGTCAGTTACAGGCGCAAAAAAAAAAAAAAAAAAAAATCAGTTTCAGCTGGCTAACAACTTGGGGAGATTAGCAACTGGAAAGAAAGTTGGAAAAGGAGCCAAGACTCCAGCATTTGCAGACTGGAACGGCACAGTTGAGATGGAGTGGGAGGTGGTGAGGTTAGCAGGAATGAGCTTCTTGGTTGGGGAGGCAGCAAACGACTAGAGCTAAAGAAATAAAAAGAAACCACAAAACTGGATTGGGAGCCTGAATGTAGAAGGTAAAACTCAAGAGGGGGAAAAGCCATCTGTTTGTCTCAGGGCACCTTGTCACTCTGTCACTTCTTTACCTCTTGAACACTTCGCTTTCATGAAGACCTACTTTGCAGCATGCACTTGGGCGCAGAGACACGCGCTCATGCTGTTTAGGTGCTTGACTTTGACTGTCGCTGCCAGGACGTCCTCCTCTTCCTCCCCACCTCTTTCTCTTGTGGTCATTTTGCCCACGTAAATACAACGTGATGGGCGTGTGCCTCAGTGGTAGAGCAGTTTTAGCATGGACGAGGATCTACGTCTAATCTCTGGAACGAACACCAAAGAACCCCTTCCCCAAATTATAGAGATGCCAAGCTCTAAAGCACAAACCTTTTTCAGTATTGATACCACAATTGCATTAAATGCTGGAGATACAAACATGCCCAAGATATACTGCCTTTATGGTAGAAGTTTGGTATAGAAGAAAACATTACCTAGTGGTGGCAGATGCCTTTAATCCCAGCACTCAGGAGGCAGAGGTAGGTGGATTACTGTGAGTTCGAGGCCACCCTGAGAGTGACAGAGTTAATTCCAGGTCAGCCTGGGCCAGAGTGAGACTCTACCTCAGAAAACCAAAAAAAAAAAAAAAAAAAAAAGTTACCTGCTTGGTTGTAAAACATTCAAGAGGAATAGACTCCAAATGGTTAGTTGTTAACTTATTTTATTTAGACTGGGTTTCATGTAGCTAGGCTGGCCTCAAACTCACTATGTAGCTGAGAATGACGTTGAACTTCAGATCCTCCTGCCTCTACTTTCTAAGTACTGTGATTACAGAAGTGTGTCACCATGCCTAGTTTAAATTTATTAATTAAAGTGTTTAATTCATTGGATTTTTTTTGAGGTGGTATCTTGCTGTAGCCCAGGCTGGCCTGGAATTCACTATGTAGTCTCAGGGTGGCCTCGAACTCATGGCTTGGACTTGTTTTATTGAATGATGATGCCTATTAAACAAGTTCAATGAAGCAGGGCATGGTGGCACATGCCTTTAATCCTAGTACTCAAGAGGCAGAAGTAGGAGGATCACCATGAGTTTGAGGCCACCTGAGACTACATAGTGAATTCCATGTCACCATGGGTGACAGTGAGACCCTACCTTGGGGGTAGGGGGAACAAGCTCAATGATAAGGAAAGGGAGAAACAGCTAATATCTGTGCCGAAATCATTATGAGCTTCCAGGATCTGAAAAATGACACTGGTTTCACGAAGCTGTTGGCTTCAGGGTCTCCCGGATGCTTATGGAGCTGATTAGCCATGTATGACCCTTACAGTGATACAGAACGGGCCTCTCAGAGGAACTGAAAGCCTCAAAGATACTCCATTTGTAGCAAGTAGTTGATCGAAGTAAGAGCATAGAAACATAGAGGGGAGTGGGGCTCATCTAGAGTTCCAGGTCAAAGACCAGCTGGACCTGATTCCTGAGGTCTTTCCACAGAGTATTCATGTAAGCAAGCGCTGTTGGGAATGAAGTAGAAGCTGGCAGAGGAGAGGCGGGAGAGGTGAGGATCAGTGGGGGGAAGGGCCACGGGGGGGGGGGGGCTGAAGCTGGGGCCTGGTAGGAACAGTGGAATGAGAAGAAAGGGTTGAGCACAGAGACACAAGAAACAGAAATCGCTGGCTTGAATGTGATTGTAGGAGAGATTCGAGGGAGCTTTCCATAACTTGGCAATTAGGTACTGAATGAGCACAGGCACAATTAATGAGAACTCAAGAGGAAGATGATAAGTTTAGGGTTGGTTTCATTGCTTAGGAGATGTTAATATGTTATAATAGTGAAAATATCTAGTTCTAAATCTACTCAAAGAGTGGTCCACAGGCTGGGGTTGTAGTAAGTGCTTAGTAAGGCACTGGCCTCACACAGTGGGACTTGAAGAGTGGTCTGAGAGAGCCCCGTAGCATGGCATTTCCGGGCCATGGTACATGCCTGCAGTCTGAGCACTTGGGAGGTAGAGGCAGGAGGATCAGAACTTCAAAGTCATCTTTGGCTACATAGCAGGTTCAAGGCCAGCCTAGGCTACATGAAACCCTATCTCTGGCCGGGCATGGTGGCGCATGCCTTTAATCCCAGCACTTGGGAGGCAGGGGCAGTAGGATCACCCTAAGACTGTATAGTGAATTCCAGGTCAATCTGAGCTACAGTGAGACCCTACCTCAAAAAACAAAAAACAACCAAACAAAAAATGGTAGTGACCCACACTTTTAATTCCACGGGGGAGGTTAAGGTAGGTGGAGCATGATGAGTTTGAGGCCAGCCTGAGCTCTGGAGTGAGTATCAGGGGCAGACTGGACTACAATGAGACATGCCTCGAAAACAAACAAACAAAAGCCGCAGGCAGACCCCAGCCCACAGATCTGCTGAGTCAAGACTCCATTGTAAGGCTGCACCTGTTCAACCCTAGCTCTGACTTAGTTCCAGACTGCTGAAGAAGTCACAGGACTTCCTGATCTCTGAGAATAAAACTTTGAGATTTTACCATGTGTCCTGTTGATGTGGTTAGTCAAAGAAACTGCAGGGGGGGAAAAAAACAGAGAGAGAGACTAGGCAAAGAGTTCTGCTTATAAAGTCTTCTGGGGCTAGAAGTCGCCTGTCACACAGAGCCACCCTCATCTGCCCACCAGCCAGCTGTACCACACATGTCCCTCTGTATTTAAGAGCAGAGATAATGACATCAAAGAGCAAATGACTTTCAGAGTTTCAATGAACTTGTCAAATTGTAAGAATTTGTGTATAGATAATAAGTGAGAATTTCAGTTTAACACCATAATTATAAAATGAGTGTCTTGTTCTTCAAAACTCTCTCTCTGTTTGTAAATACTGAGGGTTCCTTCTAACACAAAAATCAGTTCCTCAAATTCACCACAAGATAGACATCTGTGTGTAAGAAATCACTTCCCAATCTCAAAAGCAAAACACAACGATAACATCTGTAACTGTATAGTTTATATAAATGCATAGGAAGTTGCTTTTTTTATCTGCTCATCAACTCTGTAACCTGTGAAGAAAATGTTGTTTGATATCATAATGCTACTTTTTAAATATTTTCAATATGATTTTACACACCAGTTTATTATGCTGGTGATACTTAGGAGCTGTAACTCTAAGTGAAATAGTGCATGTAATACAATGTGTACCCAGTAGAGATGAGACCACAGTATGCCATGGTGATGACCACAGATGCTCACACTCATCCTCAGTGCTCAATTCAATACCAACTGGATACTAAGATTTTAGCAACGCCCTTCACACTTATTTTCTTTTTGGTTTGGGGTGCTGGGGATAAAACCCAAGGCCTCACACATACTGAGCAAGAGTTCTCCCAAGCCCACATGTCAACTCTTTACTGAGACCTTAAAAATCTCAGGATCTCTAGTTCTTGGATGTTCATTTGCTTGTGTCAGAAGTGACTATCATCTGTAGAATGGAGAGACACAATATCCCAAGGGAATGGGTAGTAAAAGAGCCTGCAGAGCTGGAGAGATTGCTCAATGGTTACAAAAACACTTGCTGGCAAAGTGTGGTGGCCCTGGGTTCAGTACCTTAGTACCCACATGTTACAGTCAGCTCCACATTGCTGGGATGAACTTCCAAACAGACACAGTTTATGGGAGGAAGGGATTTATTTCAGGCTCACAGATCGGGAAGTTCCAAGCACAGAGATACCACCACGCAGCCAGCACCACAAGCGATCACAAAACTGGCAGCAAACAGGAGGGAACTTCAGGCAGAGCACAAGCACGCTGCATGCCTTTAAACTGGAAATCAAATCTGCTTCCAGTTTTACCTCTTCCAGCCAAGTAGCTGGAGACAAGCTCTTTTAAAACACCTAAGTCTGCAGGAGCACATACATTCAAACTACCACACCACGTTAAGCCAGATGCACAAAGTAGCACGTGTGTTTGCACTTTGTTTGCAGTGGCAGGGGCCCCTGGCACCCCTTCTCCCTCCTTCTCCTTCCACCCCCTCTCTCTTTCTGCTTGAAATAAATAAAGAAATAATATTTTTAAAAATAGGGCCAGCTATGGTGGTGCACGTCTTTAATCCCAGCACTTGGGAGGCAGAAGTGGGAGGATTTCCTTGAGTTCAAGGCTTCCCTGAGACTACATAGTGAATTCCAGGTCAGCCTGGGCTACAGTGAAACCCTACCTCGAAAAACCAATAAATAAATAAATAAATAAAATAGGGGTATGGTGGTACCTTTAATCTCAGTACTTGGGAGGCGGAGGTAGGAGGACCACCTTGAGTTTGAGGCCAGCCTGGTACTACAGAGTGAGTTCCAGGTTGGTCTGGGCTAGAGTGAGCCCCTACCTCAAAAAGAAAGAAAGATAGCCGGGCATGGTGGCGCACGCCTTAAATCCCAGCACTCTGGAGGCAGAGGTAGGAGGATCGCCATGAGTTCAAGGCCACCCTGAGACTACATAGTGAATTCCAGGTCAGCCAGAGCCAGAGTGAGACCCTACCTCGAAAAACCAAAAAAAAAAGAAAGAAAGAAAGGAGGGAGAGAGGGAGGGAGGGAGGAAGGGACGGGGGGGGGGAGGGAGGGAGGGAAGGAAGGAAGGAAGGAAGGAAGGAAGGAAGGAAGGAAGGAAGGAAGAAAAAAGAAAGAGCGAGACTACAAATGAAATGGTATTCAAATAAGTATCAAAACTATTAAGATGTGCTGCATAAAACTGCCAATATTTGTTCAAATTAGACACTCATTGGCCAAATATTAGCACTTTCCCATGCCTCAGTCTTTATTGCACTAAAGCAATGCCTTACGGGTTGATCTGTGCCGTAGTTAGACAATGACATAGAAGCACAGCAGAGAGTGCATGAAAGCGACGGTTTTCTGCGTGTCGCCGGTTCGCATAGCAGAAGTGTGTCTGCCGAGCTACTGCCTCACGGACCTCCCAACCGCGGCCGCGCAGCTCCGCTGCCAGGAGGAGCTCACATTCACAGCGAGCCTTCGGGAGAGCGGCTGCATCTGGTAATCGCTCCCATCACCAGAGAGAACTTGACGGATAGTGTGACAGGGTGGGAAGAAGCCTGTACCAAAAGCACTTCTTGTTTCTTTAGCTGCCTGGAAGTGTACATGAGCTGTCGCTGTACCCTCTTTGAACTAAAATGCCAAGCATGTGAAATGCAAAGACCTGAGGGCACACGTTGCAGAAAAGAAAAAAGCAGACCTGACATAAAGTACGTTTATATTGAAAATATCTTGTTCCAGCAGGGTGTGGTGGCACATGACTATAAATCCAGCACTCTGGAGGTAGAGCCAGTGGGATCAGGAGTTCAAGGTCATTCCTGGCTATGCATATCAAATGTGGCTGACTACATATTGAGTTCAATGCCAGTCTTTAGAGACCCAGTCTCAAAATTGGCAACATGGAGCTGGGCGTGGTGGCACATGCCTTTAATCCCAACACTCAGGAGGCAAAGGTAGGAGGAGTGCCTTGAGTTCAAAGCCACCCTGAGACTACATAGTCCATTCCAGGTCGGCTTGAGCTAGAGTGAAACCCTACCTCAAAAAAAGAAAAAAAAAAAAATTGGCAACATAGGCCGGAGAAATGGATTAGCAGTTAAGGCACTTATCTGCGGAGCCATGTTCAACTCTCCAGATCCCACATAAGCCAGACACACAAGGTGATGCAAGTACAAACAGTCACACATGTGCACAAGGTGGCACACACATCTGGAGTTCGATTACAGTGGCTGAAGGCCCTGGTGCACCGATCCTCCCTCTCTCTCTTTCTCCCTCCCTCACATAACAAAAGGAGGGGCAGTCGGTTGGGTTTGCCTCAAAAATATAAAAAATTGGCAACAGCTAGAAAATAGAACCAGCCTAGATGTCTACCAACAGAGAAATATACAAAGAAAATGTGGTATATATACATAATAGAATTGTACTCATCTATTTTTTTTATTTTGTTGGTTTATTTTTATTTATTTATTTAAGAGTGACAGACAGAGAAAGAGGCAGAAAGAGAGAGAATGGGCATGCCAGGGCCTCCAGCCATGCAGACAAATTCCAGATGCGTGCACTCCCTTGTACATCTGGCCTACATGGGTCCTGGAGAATCGAGCCTCGAACCAGGATCCTTAGGCTTCACAGGGAAGCACTTAACCACTATGCCATCTCTCCAGCCCAATTGCATTCATCTATAAACAAAAATGTAACCATGATATTGGCAGGAGAATGGATGGCGCTGGAAGTCCTTATGTCAAGAGAAATAAGCCAGGTAGAGAAAGACAAATACTGCAAGTTTTCTCTCACATGAAGAACCTAGATTTAAAATTGTGTGTGTATGAAAGAGAGAGAGAGAGAAAAACTAGAAAGCAGCTCATAAGAGAGGAAGAAAAAAATCTTCAGGACAGGGGTAAGAGAGGGTAATGAACTACATGTGGCATGAAGGAGAGACTATTTGAGGGGAAAAAAGGAACCACCCAGAACGGGTACAGAAGACATATGAGAAGTTAGTGGGGGAGGGGATGAATTTAAACAAATTATGACATGTATGTATGAAAATGCCAAAATGAAACCCATTACTTGATTGATTGATTGATGAACTATGTCCTCAGTCTGTTAGCAGAAGCCTATTATTTTGTATACTTTGCTAACTTTAAAAAGTTTAAGGCCAGGCGTGGTGGCACATTCCTTTTATCCCAGCACTCAGGCGGCAGAGGTAGGAGGATCTTTGTGAATTCAAGGCCTGAGACTACATAGTCAGCATGGGCTAGAGTAAAATCCTACCTTGAAATACCCAGAAAAACTGTGAGAAAGCAATAATCACACTGGGATTTGGAGAGATGGCTCCATGGTTAAAATCCTTGCCTGAAAAGCCTAAGGACCTGGGTTTAATTCCCCAGTACCCACATAAAACCAGATGTCCAAAGTGTCACATGTGTCTGGAGTTCCCTGCCTCTTTCTCGTTCAAGTAAGTAAGTAAATAAGTAAGTAAGTAAATAAATAAATAAATCTACCTTATCCAGTTTTGGGGGGTGGTGAAGAAATGGCTTAGCAGTGAAAGCACTTGCATGCAAAATCTGATGGCCCTGGTTTGATTCCCCAGAATCCATGTAAAACCAGATGCACAAAGTGGCACATGCATCTGGAGTTTATTTGCAAGGGCAGGAGGCCCTAGCATGCCCATACTCAGTCTCTCTCTCTCCCCCTTCTGCCCAAAAATAAATAAATATTTTAAATAATCACAGAGGACTAGAAAGATGGCTCATCAGTTAAGGCCTTTGCCTGCAAACTAACAACGCAGGTTTTATTCCCCAGAAACCATGTAAAGCCAGATGCACAGTGGTGCATGCATGGGGAGTTCATATGCAGTGGCTGAAGTCCTGGTGCACAAGAAAGTGCTTCCTTTGCAAGTATGAGGACCTGGGTTTGATTCCCTAGAGCCCACATTAAAAATCTGGGTGTGAAGCCGGGTGTGGTGGCGCACGCCTTTAATCCCAGCATTCGGGAGGCAGAGGTAGGAGGATCGCCTTGAGCTTGAGGCCAGCCAGGCCTATATGGTGGGTTCAAAATAGCCTGGGATACAGATCCTGTCTTAAAAACCCAAACAAGTGAGGCAAGGTGGTCCACAGCTTTAATCCCAGCACTCAAGAGGCTGAGCTGAGAGGATCACTGTGAGTTCAGGGCCAGCCTGAGACTACATAGTGAATTCCAGGTCAGCGTGGGCTACAGTGAGCCCTTACCATGAACCAACGCCCCCTCCCCTCGCCCAAAAAGAAAGAGAGAGGGAGAGATGGCTTAGCAGTTAAGCACACTTCCTACACAAGCATGAGACCTGAGGATACCTGAGAGTGTGCAGGAGTCCAATCCCCAGGATCCACATAACCAGCAAGTGTGGCCGTGTATGTCTGTAACTCCAGTCCTGTAGGGGAGCAGAAACCCAAAGGTTGTTGAAGCTCAGGGGAAACCTGTATGCTTTGAGATCAATAAGAAACTCCAGATCAAATGCCAATATATAGCAGAAGTGCTATGGAGTGAAATACCGGATGCCCTGCTCTGGCCACTACACAGGTACACTCTGCCACAGGTGAGTGCACGGGGTACTTTATGATCACATACACACATACAAGTGCATACACACATCCCCCCCACACACACATACGCCACATTATACACACAAGCAAAAAAAAAAAAAAAGGAAGAACGTCCTATTCCACTTAGTCAAATTCTGAGTGCACGGCCAGCTCATGCCCCTGAGCAGGGGTCTGTGCAGGGGGTGGAATGCAGAGCCTTGTACTTGCCAGGGTAGGCATTCCACCATGGGGCTACACCCGAGCCTCACATCGGTTCTCTAAGTGCTATTTTCTCTCTCTTTCCTCAATTAATTTCCTCTGCAGACAGTGCTTCTCAAATTATAAGCCCCAGACCAGGCCCTGCAATTTGTCAGAAATGCAAATTCGTGGTCTCTGCCCCAGATCTACTAAATTATAAATTCTGGGTATGGTTTAGCAATCTGTCTTAAAAGCCCTCCAGGTGATTCTGACAAAGATGGTTTGAGAACCACTGGCAATTGTTTTTGAAGCCAAATTCTATCTAGGATTGCTGCATGGCGGGGGGCGGGGGGGTGGACTCCATTCAGATCATGTTGATATCATTTCCATGTGTGTGTGTGTGTGTGTGTGTGTGTGAGAGAGAGAGAGAGAGAGAGAGAGAGAGAGAGAGAGAGAGAGAGAGAGAGAGAGAGAAGGTACTAGAGCAATTGATGGCATGCCTGAGGTCCTAAGCGTTTGTGCGTGAGCAGTCTTACTTTGGTCCCTGTTCCTAGAATGCTAGACCACACCCGCCAAATGCACACAGAAGCAAGGTGCAGTAGCAGTTTGAAACCCGAAGAAAACTTTAAGAGGTCCAATTCACATAAACGCTTTAACCTTCAGACATCCCCTTAACACTGAATATACCATATTTATAATAATACATTTTTGCTTCGTTGTGGGGTATCTAGTAGGAAAGACCAAAATATCACTTTTCTAATCCCCATCTGAATTTTGAAGCACAAGTTTCTGACTATCCTGCAATTAAATAAACTTCCACTTTTGATATTTTAGTTTTTGATTTCCATAAATATAAACAATATACCACGATCTTAATCCACTCCCAATACTACCCCTTTCCCCCTCCCAAATCCTGCTCCACGGAATCTCTTCTTTCTAACTAGTCTCTCTTCTATTCTGATGGCATCATTGTTTTCCTCCTAGTATGCGGATCTTGTGTAGGTAGTGTCAAGCAGTGTGAGGTCATGAATATCAAGGCCACTTTGTGTCTGGATGACAGTATGGTAAGCCCTCCTCCCCTCCTTTGGCTCTTACATTCTTTCTGCCACCTCTGCAGGGGTCCCTGAGCCCTGGAGGATGTAATAGAGATGTCTCACTTAATGCTGACCACTCCACTGTCACTTTTTAGCACTTTGGCTACTTTTGAGTCACCCCTGTGATCACTGCCATCTGTAAAGAGAAGCTTCTCTAACCAAAAGGGAGAGTAGCATTAGTATATGGACACGACTCTTAAGTTTTTAGAAGGCAGTTTGGTGGTCGTAGTATGTCCATTTAGACACGCAACAGCAGTGGTTTCCTTCTCAGGGTTCATGACCTTCTAAGCCATAGACTTTTGACTGGGTTGTTTAGTAGCAGGAGGAATTCCCTCCCGTAGAGGTGGCGTAGACCTCAAATCCCATGAGAGCAGTTGGTCTCCCCACAGACAGACATGCCACCGTTGTACCTGTTAAACCATTTTACCTGGCTGTCCAATTATAAGTGGAAGCTTTCATCATCCACTGCTGGTTGAGACCATTGGTGACGTTTCTCCTTCTAAAGTCTCTGTGCTGCAAACTTTCGCTTTTTTGCCATTTAAAAAAAAAAAAAAGCATGTCTTTGCTTAATTAAGCCTACTCAAAGCTACGCACACAGAGGAGAGTTACAGTCCTCGATAAAGGCCCAGATGGGGACGCCTTGTTCTAAGTGTTCCAAATGTGTTTAATTGTATCTTCTGGCTTTCTTATTTCTTTTTCTAGGACAAAAGGTCTGTTTTAGTTCTATGTGTATTTCCGCCCCCATGGAGCCATATCTATCTCACAGCTTCCGGTAAAAAGCACAAAATGGGTAGGAGAGGGAGGGAGGGTAGTATAGGGTGTTGGTTTCTAATCTAGGCAATCCCCTCGTTGGAAGCTAACGATGTTTCACAACGGCAGGCACATCTTTAATCTCACAATGAATAATGTATAATGGCTTAGAGAATGATTTAATAAATGATCCTTATGTTCCAAAGCCAGTAATTTGGGTGTTATGCTAGTTCCTCCCTCTCCCGTCTCCCAACACAATCTGTCACCAAGCCATACTGATTCTAGCTGCCAAACCGTTCACAAACCTGTCTTTGCCTTTCCATTCTTGTTACAACTGCCTTAATTTAGGATCTAGGCATTTAATTGGACTTCCTTTCTCTAGCTCCTTTTTTGCCTCATTGTCATGACAACCATAAAGACTTGTCTTAATATCAGATTGCTTCCCTATTTTGAATGTCTTCAACACCTGAAAATGAGCCCTGAGCAAGCAGACCTCCTTCCTACCTCCTCTCTGGCTCAGTCGGCACCCTAGCTAGCTTCCAGGCTTTAGGTTTTGTTTCCCAGCTGCTTCTTCAGCTTGGAATTCCCTTTCTCCTTGTAGGCCAGGAGGGAAATACACTGTATTTCCTTCAAAACTTTGCCTAAAGATAGACCTCTGAAGAAGTCTCCCCAGCCTTGTGTGTAGGAATTTCTCAAAACTGCCATGACAATTTCTCAGACAAAAATCTCATATGCTATTATATTATTCCTTTATTTACTTACAGGGGTTTGTATAGCTCTGTCTTCTAATTAAAATATTCCCTCCTGGAGGGAGGCTTATAAGCCCCAGAAAGCTAAGGAAATTAATAGGATGCAGGAAGCTCAGAAAGTTACGAGACCCAGCAAGCCCTTCTCCAAGAAAATGTAAGTGTAAACAACGGCTGGGGAAGAGGGGACTCTTTGGAGGAACTGCCTGCAAGGTTAGCAAGGCGCTCCAAGGGTGCCACTGTTGTTACCCGTGTTGAGGTGGGGCGTTTTGGTGATGCAGTTGCCTCTGAGTCACCCATGCTTCTCTAAGTAACCCCTAAACCATGCTCCAGTGAGTAACCCTCATAAACTCATTGTCTCACCAAGCTAGACGTGAGTGGAATCTTTTCTTTGCTCTTTAGTGGGTGCTCTGTCTGAGGTAAATGTACATATTTGTTCATTTCTCCCCAGGAAAAGTCACATAACACAGAACTTGTTCAGTCTGAATCTCCAACCATTTCTAATCTTTTTTTTTTGTTTGTTTGTTTATTTTATTTATTTGACAGTGACAGACAGAGAGAGAAGCAGATAGATAAAGAATGGCTGAGCCAGGGCCTCCAGCCTCTGCAAACGACCTTATGTGGGTCCTGGAGAATCAAGCCTTGAACCGGGGTCCTTAGGCTTCATAGGCAAGTGCTTAACCACTAAACCATCTCTCTCCAGCCCTCCAACCATTTCTAGAAACACAAAGCCTGAGATGAGTCCTTAGGATATATGCCTAGGAGTGCTATAGCTGGGTCATATGGTAGATCAATCTTTAGCTGTTTTAGGAACCTCCACACTGTTTTCCACAATGACTGGACCAGATTGCATTCCCACCAGCAGTGTAGAAGGGTTCCTTTTTTTCCACATCCCCGCCAACATTTATGATCATTTGTTTTCATGATGGTGGCCAATCTGACAGGAGTGAGATGGAATCTCAATGTAGTTTTAATCTGCATTTCCCTGATGACTAGTGACGTAGAACATTTTTTTAGATGCTTATATGCCATTCGTATTTCTTCCTTTGAGAACTCTCTATTTAGCTCCATAGCCCATTTTTTGATTGGCTTGTTTGATTCCTTATTATTTAACTTTTTGAGTTCTTTGTATATCCTAGATATTAATCATCTATCAGATAGATTTTTTTCCCATTCTGTAGGTTGCCTCTTGCTTTTTTCACTATGTCCTTTGCAATGCAAAATCTTTGTAATTTCATGAGGTCCCAGTGATTAATCTGTGGTTTTATTACCTGAGCAATTGGGGTTGTATTCAGAAAGTCTTTGCCAAGACCAATATGTTGAAGGGTTTCCCCTACTTTTTCCTCTAGCAGTTTCAGAGTTTCAGGTCTGATGTTAAGGTCTTTAATCCATTTGGACTTAATTCTTGTACATGGCGAAGGAGAAGAATCTATTTCATCCTTATGCAGATATATATCCAGTTTCCCAACACCATTTGCTGAAGAGGCTGTCTTTTCTCCAATGAGTATTTTGGGCATTTTTATCAAATATCAGGTGGCTATAGCTACTTGGGCTTACATCTGGGTCCTCTATCCTGTTCCTCTGATCTACATGTCTGTTCTTGTGCCAGTACCATGCCATTTTTGTTACTATGGGCTGTAGTATAGGTTAAAATCAGGTATGGTGATACCACCAACCTTATTTTTGTTGCTCAGTATTATTTTAGATATTCGAGGTTTTTTGTGATTCCAAATGAATTTTTGGATTGTTTTTTCTATTTCCATGAAGAAAGCCTTTGGAATTTTGATAGGGTTTGCATTAAATGTGTAAATTGCTTTAGGTAAGATTGCCATTTTCACAATATTGATTCTTCCAATCCAGGAAAAAGGGATGTTTCTCCACTTTCTAGTGTCTTTACAATTTCTCGCTTGAGTGTTTTAAAGTTCTCATTGTAGAGATTCTTTACTTCCTTGGTTAGGTCTATTCCAAGGTACTTTATTTATTTATTTATTTATTTATTTATTTATTTATTTATTTATTTATTGATGCAATTGTGAATGGGAGTGATTCTCTGATTTCATCCTCTGTGTGTTTGTTGTTAGCATATATGAAGGCTACTGATTTTTGTACCCTGCTACATGGCTGTAGGTTTTTATCAGCTCTAACAGTTTGCTAGTAGAATGAGTGTAACATTTTTATTTCTCATGCAAATGCTTGTAGAATCCAGATGCTTATAGTGGAATGACCCAGCATCACTGACTGCTATCTATTTCACGTGTTCATTCTTTGTCTTGAGTTATGGTGGAAGACAAAAAATATTTCAACTACCACAAAAATCTGTATGACACAAAGAAATCAGAAAAGCCTACTGCCATCTTGTTTTGCATTGTTATGTTAAACACATATTTTGTATTTGTTTATTTGCAAGCAGAGAGAGAGAGAGATATACAGAGAAGAGAGACAGAGAGAATGGGTGTGCCAGGGCCTCTAGCCACTACAAATGAACTCCAGAAACATGAATCACTAGGTACATCTGGCTTATGTAGGTACTGGGGAACCAAACCTGAGTCCTTAGGCTTCATAGGCAAGCACCTTAACCATTAAGCAATCTCTCCAGCCCCTTAAACTAAGATAACTAGACTTTATTTGTCTTTGTGTGTCTGAGAAATTGATGCTGAAGATACACTTGAACTGACCAGATTATGATACATAACTATTACCCTCAACAATTAAGGAATAAAGTGTTGAGGTATGAAACACAATGTTAATGTGTAAACTAACAAGAAGGGACCTAGACATATTCAGACACCTTGCTGTTTAGAGAAATTCGAAGCAAGGTAGCATTCTTTTGTAGGTAGGTAGTTAAGGACACAGGCTCAAAAGAACACGAATGTCAACCTGCTTTGGCACAACTCCAGTCTAAACCTAAACATGCTTCATCAAGATGGCAAGGGGGCGAAGGGGGCGCACACCTGTTTTACTTCCTGGTTCTTCCTCATTCTTGGAACTTCTTGGCAGGTTCGTTTCCAAGTGGTGGGACTCCACAATCCTTTGTCTAAATCATTAGCCTATAAGGATCCCCCACATACATTCAAAGTAACCAATCCACCCTGACTTGATGTTTCATTTATATCCCCCCAAAGGTATAACAAATCCAGTGCAAGTCATTCTGTGGCTACCAACTCTGGATCCTCCTAACCTGCTGGCTTTTCCACTTGGCTTTCTCTCTCTTTACTAGTAGGCTGTTGTTTGCCTTTCTGCCATGTGTGCACTTGTCAATCTTCTGAAGTCGCAAGACAATGAACTCCAGCGCCAGTGGAGGTCTTAGTGACTGTTGAGTGGTTGGGATTCTAACCTCCGAACAAGTCCACCAGGGGAGGGAAAAGCTCCATTGCTCTCAAAACTCACACCACCATCGCTCTCCACAGCTACACAGGGAGGAGGTAAAGTTATAATAAGACAGCTGTGATTGAGGGTAGACTTAGACCAAAGGGTCACATCTGGCCTTGGGAATTGTTTCTTCCAGTCCAGAAACAAAGCAGATGAGTCTTTCCTGGCCTCATTGCGCCAGAGCACACTTTCTCTCTGGGACCTGTCTGGCAGGCCAGGGATGTTTTCTCCTGGAAAGGTCAATGGGAACACTGCCAAGTTTTGCTTTGGAGAGGGGTTCTTTGTTTACTACTATTGCCTGGATTCTTTCCTTCTGCTATCAAATTTTACTTTGTTTTCTTTGGATGGACATAATAAACAGTGATTGTGGAACTTACCTCTTTCATACTTGACTTCCTACTTTGCCTGTTAACCTCTTTAAGATGTTTACTTCCTTCCTGTATCACTGTTAGTTTCCTTCATTACCCTAGTCTCTTAAGTCATATGTATGCCTTTTTGTATATACATATGCATATATATGATTTTATGCATTATATAATATCTGAGATTCATAAATTAAATATACACTATTTATCTTTTTATTTGTCTGGGCTTTTTTTTTTTTTTTTTTTTTTGAGTCAGCATCTCACTCTAGCCCAAGCTGACCTGGAATTCACTCTGCAGTCCCAGGCTAGCCTCAGATATTCCTACCTCTGCCTCCCTAGTGTTGGGATTGAAAGGTGTGTGCCACTATGCCTATTTGCCTGAAGTCTAGCTTATTTCTCAATATGACAATCTCCAGTTGGAACCATTTTCTTTCTCCAAATAATATAATTCCATTTTACTTTATGGCTGAATAAAATTTCATTATATATATATATTTTTTAAAAAGATGTTTACTTTCTCTTGTTCATATTGGTGGGGTGGGGGACAAGCAATAAGGCCATCATAGTGAGTTCCAGGCCAATAAAATCTGCCAGCCTAGATTACAAAAGGAGGCCATGACTCAAAATGAGAAAAAAAAAAAACACCAAAAACCACTATATCCCCATCCTGCCTTGTCAGAGGACCCAGCAGGCCCATCTACCCCCTTATAAATGGTCCCAAGGGGACCACTGTCCCAACCCTCCACTCTTCAGCACCTCTGAACCACCATGCATTCCCATCCTCACCCCACCCCTCCACAGCCCAGCCCCAACACCAGTCTGCTTTGTCCCATTCCTGCCTACCCCCCTGTCCCCTTGGGCCACCTGATCATGCATTCCCATACCCCAAAACACTGAACAACAAGCCCCTTCATCAGGTCCTTGGGTCGCCACCAGAGCCTCACTGGCTCCTTCCCTCTGAGCAGACTCGCCCCATTGCCATCAGAAGCCTAGTGGAAGCAAACATAAAAGGGAATAGTCAGTGAAGATGCTTCAAGGGTAAACTGCACTGTGATGGGCAGACCACAGTGCAAAAGGAATAACATGAAAAATCAAATGCAAGTAAATCATTCACAATTGCCCAGTCCCACAATGGATGTCTCTAATCAAAACATAAAAGAGACAATATGATCAGAACCCCAAAATGAAGATACAAGCTATGCAGCCCTGACAAAGCAAATAGCAGAACTTGCAGAAAATCAACAAAGGGCCAATAATTGTATGAATGCTGTCATCACTAGATTAGACCTAATAGAAAAGAACCAGGAAGGGTTCCAAAGACAGTTAAATGATCTGAAGGAGAGAAAAAGAAGAAGGAGAAAAAGAAAAAGAAAAAAGAGGACCTCAGTAACCAGCTGGCTAAGCTCAATGAAGACATAAATAAAAGCAAGGATGAATTCCAAGAAGCACTGAGAAAATCAGAAAATAACGAAACTCGACAGAAGGATGGAAACTATGCATAAAAAACAGTAGAAAATACAAACCAAACTGAACAAGCCCAAAACTCTATAGAAGCTTTCAAGAATAGAGTCAGCCATGTGGAGGATAGAAACTCAGAACTGGAAGACAAAACATAAGAGACAGGTCATGAGTAGAAAAGTTTTAATAAATTCAAAAATGTTTGTGAAGAGCTGGAGGGATGGCTTAGCAGTTAAGGCATTTGCCTGCAAATCCAAAGGACCCAGGTTTGATTCCCCAGGACCCACGTTAACCAGATGTACAAGAGGGTGCATGCATCTGGAGTTCATTTGCAGTGGCTGGAGGCACTGGCACACCCATTCTCTCACACTCTCTCCCTCTTTCTCTATCAAATAAATAAATATATTTTTTAAAATGTTTGTGAACAGAACATGAGGGAACTGTGGGATGCCCTTAAACATCCCAACATTCAGATCATGGGAATAACAGAAGGGGAAGAAATTCAGACCAAAGGCATGGAGAACTTATTCAACAAAATTATTAAAGAAAACTTTCCCACTCTCAAAAGAAAGTCCCATCAAGTTATAAGAACCTAACAGAACTCCAAACAGACTGGACCAAAGGAGAAATTCTCCATGACATATTATCATTAAGACTCTAAACATCAATCACAAAGAGAAAGTACTAAAAGCAGCTAGGGAGAAACAACACATTACATAGAAAGGTAAATCCACCAGAATTACTTCAGACTTCTCAATGGAAACCCTGAAAGCCAGAAGGGCCTGGAATGGAACACTGCAAAGTCTAAGAACCTATGGCTTAAAACCCAAACTACTCTACCCAGCAAAAGTATCCCTCATAATAAATGAAAATAACATATAAAAAGGCTCTAATAGTATATTTATGAAAATAAGGCCAGAGGTTCAAATATTCCTTTTTTTATTTTTCTTTTGAAGTAGGGTCTCTAGCTCAGGCTGACCTGGAATTCACCATGCAGTTTCAGACTGGCCTCAAACTCACGGTGACTCTCCTACCTCTGTCTTCTAAGTGCGGGGAGTAAAGGTGTGTGCCACCATGCCAGGCTTCCCTGTTACTTCTTCCCAATTTCTTCTTCTTCTACCTCAAAAGCAGATGGAGACAAAAAAGTCCTACTTGACTTAAGACTTACTAAGCACTTATCTATTATCAAGGAAACTAGTTTCTGCTTCAAATTCTATCTTACCCGTGTTGTACCTCTGTGTTGTTCATAATATAGTGACACAGTTTATTTATGTGCAAGTCTGTGTATTAAAAAATATATAACAGGTAATATAAAAAAACTACGAAGTACATGAAAACACCAAACCACACAAACCACCACAATATGGCAGGGATTAAATCAAACCTCACAGCCTAAATATTAATGGCCTTTATTCACCCATCAAGAGACATAAGATAACAGGATAGATCAGGAAATTAGACCCCTCAATCTGCTGCCTTCAAGAAACCCACCTCACCACTAAAGACAGACACCTCCTCAGGGTGAAAGGGTGGAAAATGATATTCCAAGCAAATGGAAGTAAGAAACAAGCAGGTGTAGCTATACTAATAACAGATAAAATAGACTTCAAAGTAAAAGTAATTTTAAAAGACAAATAAGGCCACTTCCTACTTATCACAGAATGATCAAACAAGATGATATCACAATCACCAATCTTTATGCACCTAACACAGGTGCACCACAATTCATAAAACAAAACCTACTTGACAACAAAACAGAAATAACCACCAACACCATCATAGGTGGGGACTTCAATACTCCACTATCAGCAATAGATAGACCATCCAAACAGAAATTCAACAGGGAAGTGAGAGAGCTCAACAAAACTATAGATAAATTATAATGCACATCTACAGAACATTGTACCCAAAATCCACAGATTACACATTCTTCTCAGCAGCCCATGGAACCTTCTCTAAAATAGATCATATACTGGGTCATGAAGCCTGCCTCCATATATTCAGGAAGACCAACATTTCCTGAATGATATCAGATCACAATGCTGTATTGCTAGAAATTAACAATAAAAGATGCACCAAGAATCCCATCAGCTCTGGAAACCGAACAGCACACTTTTAAATAATGGGTAATGGATGAAATGAAAAATGAAATTGCAAAATTTCTAGAAATGAATGACAATGAGAACACAACATACCAAAACTTATGGGACACAATGAAGGCGGTCCTTGGAAGAAAATTCATAGCACTAAAACCCTTCATAACAAAGACAGAGAGATCCCAAATCAATAACCTAAACATTCACCTAAAGGCACTAGGAAAACAAGAAGAATATAACCCAAAAAGCTCCATATGAAAGAAATAATTAAGATCAGAGCAGAAATTAATAAATTAGAAACTAAGAAAACAAGAAGAATGAATCAATAAATGAAAATTTTAAAAGAGTCCTGTAGGGATGTCTTAGCGGTTAAGGAGTTTGCCTACAAAACTAAAGGACCCAGGTTTGATTCCCCAGGACCCATGTTAGCCAGATGCACAAGGGGGTGCACACATCAGGAGTTCGTTTGCAATGGCTGGAGGCCCTGGTGCACACATTCCCTCTCTTCCTTTCTCTGTCAAATAAATAAAAATTAAGAAAATTGATGAAACAAAGAGCTGGTTCTTTGAAAAAATCAAGAAGATTGATAAACCTCTGGCCAATTTGATCAAGTGAAAAAAAGATGCTTCAAATTAACAAAATTAGAGATGAACTTCAAAAACCTCTACTCCACAAAACTGGATAATACAGAGGAAATTGATGAATTCCTGAATATATACCACCTACCAAAGCTAAACTCAGAACAGATTAATCTCCTAAACTAACCGCTCACACCCATCGAGATTGAAAAGGTAATCAAAAACCTCCCCAAAAAGAAGAGTCCAGGACCAGA
Organism: Jaculus jaculus; assembly: GCF_020740685.1. NCBI lineage: Eukaryota > Metazoa > Chordata > Mammalia > Rodentia > Dipodidae > Jaculus > Jaculus jaculus. The sequence continues at coordinate 151,117,655 of NC_059103.1, forward strand.
TGGCTTCTCAGCTGAATTCTACCAAACCTTCATGGAAGAACTGAAACCAATTTCTCACAAACTGTGCCACATAATCAGAGAACAGGGAAAGCTCCCTAACTGCTTCTAGGAAGCTAGTATCACCCTAATACCAAAACCAGGCAGAGATGCCACAAGAAAAGAAAACTATAGGCCTATTTCCCTGGTAAACGTAGACACAAAGATCCTGAACAAAATCATCACAAACCAAATCCAACAACACATCAAAAGCATTATCCACCTTAAGTAGGCTTTATCCCAGGAACATAGGTGTAGTTCAACAGATGGAAATCTGTCAATGTAATACATCACATAAATAAGCTTAGACAAAAAAAAAAACCACATAATCATTTTGATAGATGCAAAAAAGGCCTTTGACAAAATATACCATCACTTCATGATCAAAACATTGGAGAGAATAGGCATGGATGGTTTATATCTCAACATAATAAAGGCTATATATAAAACTCCCAAAACCCAAATAATACTTAATGGGGTATTCCCATTGAGAATTCCCATTGAGGTTAGGAACAAGGGAATTCCCATTGAGATTAGGAACAAGACAGGGATGTCCACTCTCACTTCTGCTCTTCAACATAGTACTGGAAGTCCTTGCTCAAGCAATAAGATGGGAAAAAGAAATAAAAGAGAAACAAATTGGAAAGGAAAAAATTAAGTTAATCCTATTCACAGATGAAATGATTCTATACATAAGAGACCTGAAACCTCCATATTAAAACTCTCAAAGGTGATTAATTCCTTCAGCAAAGTAGCAGGCTACAAAACCAATGCACAAAAATCAGTAGCCTTTCTATATGCAAAAGACAAAAATACAGAGAAAGAAATAAATGATATTGTTCCATTTTCAATAGCAACAACAACAACAACAAAAAAAAAACCTTGGAATAACATTAACCAAGATGTGAAAGACCTATACAATGAAAACATAAAAACACTCCAGAAAGAAATTGAGGAGGACTTGAGAAAATAGAAAGACCTCCCATGCTCCTGGATAGGCAGAATTAACATTGTGAAAATGGCAACCTTACCAAAGGCAATATATAGATTTAATGCAATAAAAACACCAACAGTGGGGGCCAGGCGTGGTGGCACATGCCTTTAATCCCAGCACTCGGGAGGCAGAGGTAGGAGGATTGCCATGAGTGCGAGGCCACCCTGAGACTACATAGTGAATTCCAGGTCAGCCTGAGCTTGAGTGAAACCCTACCTCAAAAAAAAAAAAAAAAAAAAAAAATCCCAACATTTGGGTCTGGAGAGATGACTTACCATTTAAGGCATTTGCCTGCAAAGCCAAAGGATTCTTGTTTGATTCTCCAAAACCCACATAAGCCAGAGCACAAGGGGCTGCATGCATCTGGAGTTCCTTTGCAGTAGCTAGAGGCCCTGACAAGCCCCACTCCCTCTCTCTCTCTCTCTCTCTCCCTCTCCCTCATTCACTCAAATAAATAAATAAAATATATTGAAAAAAATCCCTGGGGGAGGGAGGGAGGGTATTACCATGGGATTTTTTTTATAATCATGGAAAATGTTAATAAAAATTTAAAAAAATAAAAATTTTTTAAAAAAGAAAAAAATCCCAACATTTTTCTTCACAGAGATAGAAAAAATGACCTCAAAATTCATATAGAAAGGCAGAAAGCCTTGGATATCCAAGCATATCCTCAGCAAAAGAAACACCTCTGGAGGTATCACCATACCTGATCTAAAGCTATATTGCAAAGCCATAGTAATCAAAAAACATGGTATTGGCATAAAAACAGGATTATAGACCAATGGAACAGAATCATGACCCAGACTATGGGTCAAGTAACTAGAGCTACTTGATATTAGACAAAGGCCCTAACAATGTAGGCTGGAAAAAAGACAGCATCTTCAACAAATGGTGCTATATAAACTGGGTAACCATATGCAGGAAAATGAAGCTCAATCCACACATCTCACCAAGCACAACAATCAAGTCCAAATGTATCAGAGACCTAAATATAAGACCAGAAACTCTGCTACTACTGGAAGAAAAAAAATAAATAAAAGGAACTTTCCATGATATAGGAATGGGAAAAGACTTCCTGAACAAAACTTAATCAATCACTCAACCATTGGGATTTCATGAAGCTGAAAAGTTTCTTCACAGACAAACATACAATAAGCAAATCCAATAGATTACCCACAGAATGGGAGGAAATTTTTGCCAGCTATACAACTAAAAGAGGCCTAATTTCTATTTTATTTTATTTTTATATTTTTGGTTTTTTGAGGTAGGGCCTCACTCTAGCCCAGGCTGACCTGGAATTCACTCTGTATTCTCAGGGTGGCCTCAAACTCACAGCAATTCTCCTAGCTCCACCTCCTGAGCACTGGCATTAAAGGCATGTGCCAGCATGCGGCTGAGGCCTAATTTCTAGAATCTACAAACAACTCAAAAACCTAAACAATTAAAAAAAAAAAAATCAAACAACCTACTCACAAAATTGGGCAGAGAACTGAACAGGGAGTTCTCAGAGGAAGAAATACAAATGGTAAACACACACTTAAGAAAATGTTCATTATCCCTAATCATCAGGGAAATGCAAATTAAAACAACTATGAGATTCCACCTTACCCCAGTAAGGATAGAAAACATTAAAAAATCAAATGAAAGGCCAGGCATGGTGGACCATGTCTTTAATCCCAGCACTTGAGAGGCAGAGGTACAAGGATTACCATGAGTTTGAGACCACCCTCAGACTACATAGTGAATTCCAGATCAGCCTGAGCTAGAGTGACACCCTACCTCAGAAAACCAAAATAAATAAATAAATAAATAAATAAATAAAATAAAAAAATCAAATGAAACCAAATGCTGGCAAAGATGTGGAGAAATAGGAACCCCACTCACTGTGGGAATGTAAGATGGTACAACCACTATGGAAAGCAATATGGATCATTCTTAGTGAACTCACTCAATCACAGAAAGATAATTGTCTCATGGTCTCACTCATCTGTGGTTCCTAACCTGAATCTGCCCGAGATACTGACATACCTAATAAGCATCTCAAGGACCAGACAATAAGAAGGGTGGGGCAGGAGGGGAGGGCAAGGGGAGGGGACACAAAACTGGACCTAAACAGCAATGGTACCATAAAATTTGATATCCTAAAAGACAGACTAACTGGTCGAACTTTCATCTGGACCTTAGAGGGAATACTTGAACCACAGGGCCCTGGAGAGTGTATGATGAAGACTAACCTTAATCTTCTCCTGGTTCTCTCTCTCTCTCTCTCTCTCTCTCTCTCTCTCTCTCTCTCTTTCTCTTTCTCTCTCTCTCTCTCTCTCCCTCCCTCCCTCCCCCCCTCTCCCTCTTCTCTCTTTCTCTTTATATTACTGTGGTGGTTTGATTCAGGTGTCCCCCATAAACTTAGGTGTTCGGAATGCTAGATTCCCAGCTGATGAAGATTTGGGAATTAATACCTCCTGGAGGGAGTGTATTGTTTGTAGCTGGCTTATGGGTGTTATAGCAAGTTTCCTCTTTCCAGTATTTGGCACACTCTCCTGTTGCTATTGTCCACCTTATGTTGGCCAGGGGGTGATGTCCACCCTCTGCTTATGTCATCATTTTCACTGCCAGCATGGAGCTTCCCCCTCAAGTCTGTAAGCCAAAATAAACCTCTTTTTTTCCACAAGCTACTCTTTGTTGGGTGATTTCTACCAGCAATAAGAACCTAACTGCAACAATTACCTATCTATTTCTTGGTTCTTTTCCTTAGCTCTGGCCTGTAACTCCCATTATCAGCATGCAGTTCATATCCACAATGAGCTATTGATCATAGAGACCTACAAGGTTTCCCAAAAGAATACAGATTTCTGCCAGTGTACTTGCTAATCCACTAAAGGTTAGTGGTAAGACCCTACTGCCAAAGACACCATATGCTGTTGGTCCGGAACATGGAGTGACCTAGCTGATTCTGAAAGAGACTCAGTCCTCAGACAGCTTGTCTAGTACCAGAAGGTGCTACATGAACAACTGGGGGAAAATGGCCAACATCTGTCCAAGCAACTCATGGTCTAAGATACTCAGCAGCAAACAACCTGACATGATGCTCACACAAGTACAATAGTGGCACCCAGCCATGGTGGGAAACCAACTGCTCTTGATTTAGCTAATGGATCTGCTCAATGGAATGGAACCCATAGCTAGAGCTGGGAAACAAGTCAGAACCATATCCAAAAGATGAGCCCGCTCTCCATTATTAAACTCCCACCAATATTGGGCTACCAGAGGGTCTACATATATTAAATTTTCTCTAAAATAATAATGGTTATCCCATTTATCTGGTGCTGACTTCACTCTCTGTTGGAGAATTTGCTTCTCTTTTTCAGATGGATGCAGATCCTCAGAAGAAAATCAGCCCATCACACCTTATCAGGGCCCCAGCTTAAACCATAGAGGAATTGGAGAAATGAGCAAAAGTGCTGCTTTCTTGGTGAACGTGGTACCAGCACAAGGTTGAAGGACATAGACACAGAGAACACTCAACTCCTACCAAACTATATATCCAGAGACACAGAGGCCCCCAAGACATCATCACTGAAGCGGACCTAAAACGAACCCAACATGGCTCAGGAAAATTCATGGAAGAGGAGGCAGAAAGATTGTTAGAGCTACATGTTGGGACATTATGCACAGAGACATTACCTTTTATCCATAACTGATGGTTAACCCCACAATGCACAACCCACGTTCCCCAACAAGGAGGGTCCCTGCAGAGGGGGGAGGACAGGGAGGAGGCTAACAATGGTATCAACATGGCTGTATACACACTGTGTACATAACTAATAATAAAAAATTTTAAAACCTAGAATTTAAAAAAAAAAAAACTACAGGGCTGGAAAGATGGCTTAGTGGTTAAGCAGTTGCCTGTGAAGCCTAAGGACCCTGGTTTGAGGCTCCATTCCCCAGGACCCAATTTAGCCAGATGCACAAGGGGGCACACACATCTGGAGTTCCTCTGCAGTTCCTCTGCAGTGGCTAGAGGCCCTGGCACACCCATATTCTCCCTCTCTCCCTCTCTCTCTCTCTCTCTCTCTCTCTCTCTCTCTCTGTCGCTCTCAAATAAATAATTTTGTTTAAAAACTAGAGTTTTTGAGCAGAATGAATGACAATTGGAGTAGCTGAGCTGCATCTTTCTCATTCTGATCCTCAGGAACCAACAATTCCCTTTCTGCTCTCACTCCATGGCTGGAGTAGAGGTGGCCTTTGTAAGGTGTCCTGGGTAGAATTACTCACTGCCAGAGGCCAGAAAAAGAGCCTCTGTTTGTATCATCTCCACCAAGGCTTCTACCCTTGCTGAGGCTCAGAGGAAGGTGGACCCTGATACGCTGTGTGGCACATGAGCTGATTTCAGTTTTCAAGAAAATTTTACATGTATGTTTTACATGTATGATGATAACTTGTCCAAAAGTGGGTAGCCACCATTATTCATGGCCTTGAAGGCATAACTTGTACATTATCTGTGCTCCCCTTCACGTCTGTACAAGAGGGATAGAAATACTTGATCTGAGCCAGGCATGGTGGCGCACGCCTTTAATCCCAGCACTCAGGGGGCAGAGGTAGGAAGAGCACTATGAGTTCGAGGCCACCCTGAGACTACATAGTGGATTCCAAGTCCCCCGCCTCCATCTTTTGTGCTACTAAACTCTTTCTTTCCAACCAGTCCCCTTCCTTCTTTAATGTCCTTTTTGTGTGTGGCCCACTGAATTTGATTGGTGCAGCTTGCATGAGCGTGGGTGGTGGTTAGTAACTCCAGTAGAGACATTGTATCAGCGACTAAACCACTAAGGAACATGAATTCCCCTCCCCCAGAAACCATTAAGTGCCCATAGCTCCTCTGGGAAAAATGGTGTGTGTGGGGGGGATTCTCAGGAGCCCTTCTACATCCATGAATGTTGACAGGCTGAGTCTTGTGAAGGAAGCCAGAACTGCTGTGAGTTCATGAGCGTAATGGCCACGTCATGTCCAGGAGATTTCCATGGCGCTCCGCCCTTCTATCCCTTTTGGCCCCTCTTCACATGATCTCACTGAGCCTCGGAGGGAGGGACATAGAAGCCCCATTTATACTCACAACAGTCATTGTCAGCGCTTTGACCAGTTATGTGTGTCTGCTGCCCTCTGCACAAAGAAGCTTTCTAATCCAGGCTGCGAGTATAAACATAAACATTTAGAAGGCAGTTTGACATCATGCCCACTTAGTAGTAGATTTCCAAGCACAGGGATCTTGCTTTGCGTTTGGACATTGCCATTTGGAACTCTTCCTGGAACACATAGTAGACATTATTAGATGAACTCGTGGTATTTTAAACTCTTATAACCCATGTCTTAGAATTGGAAGGAAAGGCCTTAGAAACTTTAAAGTATGACATTTTCAGGTTATACATAATATATGTTAGGGCTCAGAGAGGTTAAATGATATATTCACAAAGGGAAAGGCTAGTGTGTATATCCAGTTATAACACCCCAGCTTCACATCACACTCCATTCCAGCGAGTGGCCTTGCCTTCTTTTCCCAGTGCATCCATCCATTAGCTTGATCATATTTCTCTCTTCCTTCTCCACAAATTCTCTGGGCTATTGTACATTTATCACTGCCAATATAGCCTATTTTCTTGTGAAGCTTACTAGCTTGCTTATTAGCTCTATGAAGTGCTTTGTAATGGGAGCCACACCAAATATCTCAGGAAAATGCACTAGGGCATGAGAAAGCTGCAGGCTATGGCAGTCCCGCATACAGTGCCTCAACAAAGGCTCACTTGTGCGGTTGTGGGGAAGAGTCAATAATTGGTAACACATTTCTAAAGGTCTCTCTTGCATAATTTTTGTGTCCAGATGTCTATGACATTTGGGTTCTAAAATAGAGTTCCAAATACCACACATTCATGCACATTTTCCAAGAATAATTGGATGGTTTTTGAATCTTTCTATTTAATAAACATCAGGACCAAAGATGGACTACTCCAGTCTATGGACTTTATTCATTTTAAGCATCCATTGTGATGTGGAAAGTGTTTAGAACACACACAATTAGAAAAGTGCCAGATTGTAAATCCTTTGAAGTTTGCATTTATGATATGTCTCTTCCAACTGCTGGTAGTATAAAAATGGAAAGTAATTTACATAAAATTCTTCAATTCACATGTTCTAGGAGATTAACTATTAACAATTGTCACTAAATACTATGGCAGATCCCCATGACCCAGAGCACAAAGTCCACGTGCCCTGCACGCCACAGGCTCCCTTTCCAACCTGGGGCCCTGCCTACGTCTGCGTCCATAGCCCCCCTCCCAGCCCGGGTTATGCTCACTTGCTGGAACGCAGACACAGCGTCTCTCGCTGCACCCTCAAGGTCCACTCCGACTTTCCACTTCTCCCGGCTTATTCCCATGCAGCCTTCAAGGTTCAGCACATGGCCACTTCCTGTCCGAATTGTTTCTGTCACCCTCAAGATGGGTGAGGTGGTCCTTGGAACTTAACTCCCTCCCTTAACTACAATGAATTACAACTGTCTAGGATATTACCTGGTGGGCCATAGACCACTAGAGAAGGGTCTTGTTTGCCTGCCCAACATGTAGTAGGAGAGAAAAGCTAATGAAATTAAGCCATAAAAAAACAAAGGTTAGGGGCTGGAGAGATGGCTTAGCGGTTAAGCGCTTGCCTGTGAAGCCTAAGGACCCCAGTTCGAGGCTCGGTTCCCCAGGTCCCACGTTAGCCAGATGCACAAGGGGGCGCACGCGTCTGGAGTTCGTTTGCAGAGGCTGGAAGCCCTGGCGCGCCCATTCTCTCTCTCTCCCTCTACCTGTCTTTCTCTCTGTGTCTGTCACTCTCAAATAAATAAATAAATAATTTTAAAAAAAAGAAAAAAAAAAAAAAAAACAAAGGTTAGGGCTGGAGAAATGGTTTGTTAAGCTCTTGCCTGTGAAGACTAAGGACCCCGGTTCGAGGCTCGATTCCCCAGGACCCACGTTAGCCAGATGCGCAAGGGGGCGCACGCGTCTGGAATTCGTTTGCAGTGGCTGGAGGCCTTGGTGTGCCCTCTCCCTCCCTCCCTCCCTCTCTCCCTCTTTCTCTCTGTCTGTCTCAAATAAATAAATTTAAAAAAAAGAAACAAAGGTTAGACAAAAGTTGTTGTTAGTTTAAGAAAAACCTCAACTAAAGATAAGTGTCATGGTTCATGTCTTTAATTTTAGCATCCAGGACACTGAGGTATGGGATCAGCATGAGTTCCAAGCCAGTCTGGCTATAGAGTGAGTTCCAGTTTAGTCTGGGCTAGAGTGAGTTCCTGCTTCAGGAGAAAAAAAAAAAAAAAAAGTAAAAGAAAAATCTTGAGCCAGGCATGGTGGTGCATGCCTTTAATCCCAGCACTCAGGAGGCAGAGATAGGAGGATTGCCATGAGTTCGAGGCCACCCTGAGACTACATAGTGAATTCTAGGTCAGCCTGAGCTAGAGTGAGACCCTACCTACCTCGAGGACTTGCCCTCTCATGCTGTCTTAGTTTGTTTAAAAATGAGGGATCTGGAAAGATAGCTTAATGGTTAAGGCATTTGCTTTCAAAGCCAAAGGGCCCAGGTTCAATTTCTGAGGACCCACATGCCAGATGTACGGGGTGGTACATGTGTCTGGAGTTCGTTTGCAGTAGCTGGAGGCCCTGGCGCGCCCATTCTCTCTCTCTCTCCCTCTCTCCCTCTCTTGTTTTTGCTTTTGTTTTTCAAGGCAGGGTTTCACTCTAGCTCAGGCTGACCTGGAATTCACTATGTAGTCTCTGAGTGGCCTCAAACTCATGGTGATCCTCCTATCTCTTACCTCTGTCTCCTGAGTGCTGGGATGAACGGCGTGTACCACCATACCTGGCTACCATTCTTTCTCCTTATCTGCTGCCTCCCTCCCTCTCTCTCTCTCTCTCTCTCTCTCACACACACACACACACACACACACACACACACACACACACATAGAAAAGAGAAGAAAAGAAAAGAGAAGAAAAGAAAAGAAAAGAAAAGAAAAGAAAAGAAAAGAAAAGAAAAGAAAAACTTCAGTTAGATTCACCAACTGGGAGACTTTACTGGAATTTTTCTTGCTTTTAAAAGAAGGCTTAAAGCTGGCATGGTGGCACATGCCTTCAATCCCAGCATGCAGGAGGCAGAGGTAGGAGGATCACAATGAGTTAGAGGCCGCTCTGAGATTACATATTGAATGTCAGGTCAGCCTAAGATAGATAGAGAGACCCTACCTTGGGGGGGGGGGGGAAGGTGGGTTTATTTAGCTCAATATTTGAGACAGATTCTTAATCTTTATTTTCTTTTTTGCCGGCATAAGCATGGGTGGAAGACTATTTACCAGAGACCGTGTGCTTCCCAGTGGCTAAGCCACTGATGAAAGTAGCTCCTCCCCTGCGGCCCCCACACCATTAACTACAACAACTCCTCAGGGAAGGATGGAGGCCTTATGCTCTCCATCACCCACGATGGGATGTTGATGCGTCCTATATTGTTCAGGTCTTATACAGGTAAGGACAGTCACCGTGAGGTCATGAATGTAAGGGCCATGGCCTGTCCAGAAATGGCATTCTACAGCACTCCTCCCCCTCCTCTGCCTCTTACATTCTTTCTGCCCCCTCTTTTTTTAAAATACTTTTTATATTTATTTATTTAACTGTGAGGGAGAGACAAAGAATGGGCACACCAGGGCCTCTAGCCACTGCAAACAAACTCAAGATGCATGAGACACCAGGTACATCTGGCTTCTCTTTCCTTCCTTCCTCCCTTTCTTCCTTTATCTTTCCTTCCTATCTTCTTTCTCTTTCCTTCCTTCCTTTCTTTTTTTCTTCTTATGGCCTTGAACTTACTATGAAAGTGCTCTGCAATGAAACTAAATCTCCAGTTCTATTTTATTTGTGAGACAGGTTCTCTAAGTTGCCCAGGTTGGCCTTGCATTTGTGATCTTCCTGCAGCAGCCTACAAAGTAGCTGGGGTTACCGACTTGTGCTGCCAGACCTGGCTTTTACTGGAACTTTTATAAAGGAAGATTTAAATTTATGCCTATATAGTTCCAATTTTACATATTTATTTAAGAGAGAGAGAACGAATGGGTACACCAGGGCTTTCTGCTACTACAAATGCACGTGCCAGTTTGTGCATCTGGCTTCATATGGGTACTGGAGGTTTGAACCAGGACCTGCCGGCATTGCAAGCAAGCACCTTTATCCACTGAACCATCTTCCCAACCCTATGTTTATGTTTTGGGGTTTTTAATTTCATGGTAGTGTCTTACTTTAACACAGGCTAATCTGGAACTCACTCTCTCAAGACATTTAGAGTCTAGTCGCTGACTTTTGGATTAAGATCTAACCTCAACCCCCACAATGCAACACCCACAATCCTCATGGGGGGAGGACAGGGAGAAGGCTAACGATGATACCATCATGACTGTATACACACTATATATATAACTAATAAAAAAGAAACAAAAATCTAGCCTCAAGGCTAGGCATGGTGGCGCATGTCTTTAATATCAGCACTTGGGAGGCAGAGGTAGAAGGATCACTTTGAGGTCACAGCTATCCTGAGACAACATAGTGAATTCCAGGTCAGCCTGGGCTAGAGTGAGACCCTACCTCAAAAAACCAAAACAAGCCAGGCGTGGTGGTGCACGCCTTTAATCCCAGCACTCGGGAGGCAGAGGTAGGAGGATTGCCGCGAATTCGAGGTCACCCTGAGACTACATAGTGAATTCCAGGTCAGCCTGAGCTAGAGTAAGACCCTACCTTGGAAAAAAAGAAAAAGAAAGGGAGGAAGGAAGGAAGGAAGGAAGGAAGGGAGGAAGGAAGGAAGGAAGGAAGGAAGGAAGGAAGGAAGGAAGGAAGGAAGGAAGGAAGAAAGGAAGGAAAAAAAGAAAGATCTACCTTCAGAAAGAGGTGCATAGCAGTTATGCCTTCTAGTTGTTAGAACAAAACTCCTAACTAGAAGCTGTTTGTGGGAAGAAGCAGTTTGTGGGAGGAAAGAATTTACTTAATCTCACGGTTTCCAAGTGACGTTTCATCATGTTGAGGAAAGCACAACAGGCCTGGGTCCCATTCCCCACATCAAAGGGAAAGAAGTCGAAGTGAGCTGAGTTTGGAACAAGGCTGTATTACTCCAAAACTGGCCCCTAGTGACATACCTCCTCCAGCAAGGCTCCACCTCTCAAAGATCCCACAATTCCCAAGTGGCCAACAGCCAGGGGCCAAGCATCCCAAACACATGAGGGTATGGCATACATTTCATTCAACTCACTCACAGTGGGAAATAGAATTTTAATTTTTATTTATTTATTTATTTGAGAGCAACAGACAGAGAGAAAGACAGATACAGGGAGAGAGAGAGAATGGGCGCGCCAGGGCCTCCAGCCTCTGCAAACGAACTCCAGACGCGTGCGCCCCCTTGTGCATCTGGCTAACGTGGGACCTGGGGAACCGAGCCTCGAACCGGGGTCCTTAGGCTTCACAGACAAGCGCTTAACCGCTAAGCCGTCTCTCCAGCCCATGGGAAATAGAATTTTAGATAGCCAGGTGTAGTCCCAGCACTTGAGAGGAGTAGGAGGATCAGGAGTTAAAGGCAAATGGGGCACATTTGAGGCCAGAACACTGGCTCAAAACAAAACAAAACACACACATATACACACTAAAAAAGGAAAGAAAGACCTTAAGTTTTCAGTGGCCAGTACAAGGCATTTTTTCTAAACATAGCAATGAAAACAATAGCCAAGGGTAGGCTAGCCACTGTCAATCAAATGACTTCCTACAGTGCTAACTTGGACTGCATGCAAACAGATTCCTCAAACAATATCTATTTTTTAAAATACACAATAGAAACTGGAGAGATTGCTTATTGGTTAAGGCACTTGCCTGTAAAGCTAAGGACCGAGGTTTGATTCCCCAGTACCCATGTAAGCCAGATACAAAAGATAGCACATGCATCTGGACTTCCATTTGCAGTGGCTAGAAGCCCTAGCGCACCAATTCTCTCTCTCAAATAAATAAATGAAATATTAAAATACACATTAGAGTATTATTATAATCATACTGAACATTTTTCTCAGACTGTGAACATCTTATTCCAGCAGATCTGGTCAATTGTGCATTGGCAGAAGCTTGGACCTTTATGCTACTCTCTTATATATTTACATATTTGTTTATTTATTTCATTTTGGAAACAGGGTCTTGCCCTAGCCCAGACTAACTTTGAACCCATGATGATCCTTCTACCTCAGCCCCCCAAGTACTGGGATTAAAAGGCATGGGCACCATGCCTGGTTCCACCCTCTTATTTAAGCTCCACTCTGTGCATCTGGCTTTAGGTGGGTACTGGGGAATTGAACCTAGACTGGCAGGTTTTGCAAGCAAGTGCCTTTAACTACTGGGCCATCACCCCAGCCCTTATTATACTCCAACTGTCCACAGCTGCCAGGTGTCATGACACACAGTTATAATCCCAGCACTTGGGAGGCAAAAGTAGGAGGATCAGGAGTTTAAGACAAGCCTGGGCTACATAACAAGTTCCAGACCAGCCTGGGACACATGTGTACCTGTCTCAAAAATAAACGAAGTGTCTACAGAGAAAAAAAGACTATTGACATTGGGACCCAGAGGGCTTTGTTGTTGTTGCTGTTGCTGTTCTCTTTAACTCTGGACAAAACTGGTTCCAAATGGTCTCATTCTCTTCAACTAGTTATTGTCTTGGTGATACAATTCCAGAAGGAACATCACCTGGGGTAGGCTGGAAAAGGAGGCAGATTTTTTTTTGGTGGGGGGGAAGCATGGTGCTGCCTTTATCCTTAATTTCTAGAAGGCCTCTCTACTGTTTGCTCTGAGTTTAATTACCTATTCTTGTCTAAGGTAATAATTTTGTGCCTCAAAGCTATTCTCCCAAATAAGGGGGAGATGAACCCCAAACTTTAAAAAGAATAAAGTGGGAGCTGGATGTGCTGGCACCTGCCTTTAATCCCAGAACTTGGGAGGCAGAGGTAGGAGGATCACTATGAGTTTGAGGCCAATCTGAGACTACATAGTGAATTCCAGGTCAGCCTGGGCTAGAGTGAAACCCTAACTCGAAAAACTAAAATTAAAAAAAAAAATTAAAAAGGAATAAAGTGGGCTAGAGAGATGGCTCAGTGGTTAACAGTGTTTGCTTGCAAAGCCAGCCAGGCTGTACCTAGTAGCCATGTAAAGCCAGATGCACAAAGAGGTACATGCATCTGGAGTTCATTTGCAGTGACAAGAAGCCCTGGCATGCCCATTCTCCCTCTCCCTCTCCCTCTCCCTCTTTCTCTCTCTCTCTCTCTGTTTGCAAATTAATTTTTTAATTTTTTTAAAAATTTATTTGAGAGAGAGAAGCAGAGATAAAGAGAATGGGCATGCCAGGGCCTCCAGCCACTGCAAATGAATTCCAGACACATGTGCCATCTTATGCATCTGGCTTATGTGGGTCCTGGGGAATTGAAACTAGGTCCTTTGGCTTTGCAGGCAAGCACCTTAACCACTGACACATTTCCCCAGCCTGCAAATAAATTTTTAAAAATGTAAAAACCAAAAAGAATAAAGTGACCATAAACTCATGGCTGTCTACATAATACCTTATTATTATTATTATTGTTGTTTTGGTTTTTCAAGGTGGTCCAGGCTGACCTGGAATTCACTATGTAGTCTCAGAGTGGCATCGAACTCATGGTGATCCTCTTACCTCTGCCTTCTGAGGGCTGGGATTAAAGGCGTGTGCCCACCACACCCAGCTCATTTTCATTCTTTTTATTCATTTATTTATTTTTTTTGTTTTGTTCTGCTTTTTGAGGTAGAGTTTCACTCTAGCCCAGGGTGACCTGGAACTCACTATGTAGTCCCAGGGTGGCCTCGAACTCAGCAATTCTCCTCCCTCTATCTCCCAAGTGCTGGGATTAAAGATGTGTGCCACCATGCCCAGCCTTATTTTTAAAGCACCTTCATAAGTTTGGGACTGCACAGCTATGAATTGAGGCATTTGCCCTCTGCTGTGCTTGGAGGAGAGATTGAGAAATCAGCTGTCAGCGGATTTCCCTGGGGGCTCCACAGCCTTGATGATGTCAGCACTTTTCTTCATTGGGGTAAATCTAGGAGGAAAGGACAATGTGCTGAGTTGGTGTTTTCTGTGGCGATGAGCCAATTTTCCCTTTCCTCTGTTGCACGCCCCAGGGCACACTTAGGAGGTGCATAGGATTCATTTCCACTGAAGGAGCAAGCCTTCCAGAAGGGGAGGAAAAATGAATTCGACAGGATGGTAGGATTAGTTACTTGCTGTGACAGGCAAGAGAGTATAAAAACTGAGAATAGAGGCTGAGGATTACAAACGTGCACAAATTCGGGCTGGCATTCCCGGAAGCAAGCACGTTTTCTTGATTTGTGGCATGAGCAGGTTATTGGAAGATCAAGGGCAGGAGAGTTTGTTTGAAGTGCCAGTGCTCTGAGGTCCCGGGCCAGTGGGATTTCAGAGAAAGGGGAAATTTACAGCTTGATTTAGTATTCTGGTGAGGGAGGCAGAAATGACCATAAGAATACATATAGAAAGATTTGGGGCTCTGCGGAGGAAGTCCTGCCTGAGCTGAGATTTAAACATAAAGAAGACAGACGTCAGGCATAGGGGTCAGGTAGAGCAGTACATTAGTAAGGGGATCAGAGAGGAGAAGCATTTATGCAAAGCATGAATGGAAAGCTGGGTGTGGTGGCGCACGCCTTTAATCCCAGCACTTGGGAGGCAGAGCTAGGAGGATCACCATTAGTTCAAGGTCACCCTGAGACTACAGAGTGAAATCCAGGTCAGCCTGGACTAGAGTGAAACCCTTCCTCAAAAAATAAATAAATAGAATAATGGGAGGTGCATTCCAGGAACTGCATGTCATTCAATATGCCAAAACAGTGTGCAGATGGGGAGAAAGGGAGGTTAACGAGAGGAGGCCAGAGACATTCAGCAAGAGCCAGGTGTGGTGTGCACACCCACAATCTCAGCCCTTGGTGCAAGAGAATCAAAAGTTTAGTCATCCTCAGCTACAGAGTGAGTTTCAGGCCAGGCTGGGCTACGTAAGTCTCTGTCTAAAAAGGCAAACAGAGGAGAAGAGAGGGAGAGAGCAAAAGAGAGGGAGAAAGAGGATCAATTGTGAAATATCAGCTTGGCGTCTGTGTGAAGAACGGATGGAGGGACCAGGATGTAAATGGGGCTTCAGGAGACAATAAAGCAGGTGACAGGTGATCTGAACCAAGGCATTGCTGCTGGGATAGGTGGAAGTGATGGAATTAGGAAGAGGAGTGAAGGCAACCTGGTAAGGGTTGGAAGAAGGAAGGGAGGAGAACAAGTAGCCCAGAGTTTGTAGGTTCCTGGCTTCAAGAACTGGAAGACAGTGTGACCTAGGATGATACCCAGAGGAGGTCCAAGTTCCTCACCCCCCAAGTCCTTTGTGTTGAAGGTCTGGCTGCATGAAGAGGGAAATTTTATCAGCCACCTGGGTCCTATGAGTTTGGTGCCACAGTCACAAGTTTCCGAGATGGTTCTGTTCTGTGTCGCTGAGGGCTCGTGTAGTTATGATCTTTCTGGAAAAGAGGGTCTAGTTTGACTATAGTCACTTAGTTGTGGGTAGCTTTCCTTATAAAGCAAAATATATTTTATGTCTGTTTTGTGGTGGTAAGTGAGGATTGACCTCAGGGCCTCACAAGTTAGCCAAACAGTTTCTCATTGAGCTATACCTTTTAACATCCTGGTTCTTTTCTTGAGCACAGATTTGACAGTGGTGGCAATTAAAAACCAGTGTATAATAAAGGGTGGAGAAAGGAAGGGAGGAGGATACTTAATAGGTTGATATTGTATATATGTAATTACAATGATTGTAATGGGGAGGTAATATGATGGAGAATGGAATTTCAAATGGGAAAGTGTGGGGGTGGGGAGGGAGGGAATTACCATGGGATATATTTTATAATCATGGAAAATGTTAACAAAAATTAAAAAAAAAAAACCACTGTATAAAGAGGGATGAGCTGTGTAGAAAAAAATTGGTAGTGAATAATCTGTTATTCTTATTTGAGCAAAATTACTGAGGTAGGATTTTTTTTTTTTTTTTTTCCTTTTTTCAAGGTAGGGTCACACACTGGCCCAGGCTATTCTGGAACTCACTTAGTCCAGGCTGGCCTTGAATCCACAGTAGCGATCCTCCTACCTCTGCCTCCCAAATGCTGGGATTAAAGTCAGGTACCACCACTACTGGCTTCAGAGGTAGGAATTTCATTTTTAATTTTTATTTATTTACTTGCAAGAGATAGAAAAGCAGAGGGAGAGACACACACACAGAGAATATTGGTGCATCAGGGCATTCAGCCACTGCACTCAGACTCCAGACGCATGAGCCACCTTCTGTGCATGTGCAGCTGTGCGCTTGTGTCGCTCATGCATCTGGCTTATGTGGGATCTGGAGAGTCAAACATAGGTCTTTAAGATTCACAGACAAGCGCCCTAACCACTAAGCCATCTTACTAGCCATGAGGCAGGAATGTTTTTTATTTTGGCAACTTCCATAATTATAGACAATAAACTATAATAACTCCCTCCCTCAAGTTTTGCCTTCACAATCCCACTCTCCATCATACCCCTTCCCCCTCTTAATCAGTCTTTTATTTTGATGTCATCACCTTTTCCTCCTGTCATGATGGTCTTGTGTAGGTAGCCAGGCACTGTGAAGTCATGGAAATACAGGCCATTTGGTGTCTGGAAGAGCACATTGTAGAGTCCTATCCTTCTTTGACACAGTCTTCCCGCCACCTCTTCCACCGTGGACCCTGAGCCTGGGAAGTGTGATAGAGATGTTTCAGTGCTGAGCACTCCTCTGTCACTTCTTCTCAGCACCATAGTGCCTTCTGAGTCATCCCAGAGGTCACCATCTGAAAAAAAAAGAAGCTTCTCTAACCAAAAGTGAGAGGAGCATTAATATATGGGTATGAACATTAAGAAAAATGTTTACTGGGCACTTTGGTGAGCACAAGATATGAGCACAGCCAGGCGTGGTGGCGCACGCCTTTAATCCCAGCACTCAGGAGGCAGAGGTAGGAGGATTGCCGTGAGTTCGAGGCCACCCTGAGACTCCATAGTGAATTCCAGGTCAACCTGGGTTAGGGTGAGACCCTACCTCGAAAAACCACCAAAAAAAAAAAAAAAAAAAAAAAAGATATGAGCACAGACACCAGCAGGTGTGAGGTAGGAATTTTAAATGTTATCTATTCTGAATGAAAAAAAAAAAAGTGGAACTTTAGAAATTCTAAGATTCCAACCTGCCAATTAATTTTTCAAATTGTGAGCTGTTGTGGTGTGATTCAAGTGTCCCCCCTAAACTTAGGTGTTCTGGATGGTAGGTTCCCCAGCTGATGGCAATTGGAAATTAAAGCCTTCTGGAGGTGGTGTATTGTTGGGGGCGGGCCTATGAATGTTATTGCCAGTTTCCCCATGCCAGTGGTTGGCACACTTGCCTGTTGCTATTGTCCACCTGATGTTGGCCAGGGGGTGACGTCCACCCCCTGCTCATGCCATCATTTTTTCCCTGCCATCATGGAGCTTCCCCCTCGAGTCTGTAAACCAAAATAAACCCTTTTTCTCAAAAGCTGCTCTTGGTCGAGGGTCTTCTGGCAGCAATGCCAGCTTGACTGCAACATGAGCACCGGTGATTGTACCTGTTACAGGGAAGGGCAGTAACTGCTGGGCAGGATTACATTATACACTCCTTTAACCACGTTTTATTCACATGAAAGTGATTTAACGGGGATGAGATTATTTCTTGGCTATAAATGGGCTTCAGTCAAACGTGGGGTGCTATCCAATTATCCTAATGAGGGTACAGAAGGCTTCACCTACAGGGATATGTTTCAGAACCCTTGGGGGTGCCTGGAACCACTGATTATACCTGCTAGGGTTTAGATGTGAAGTGCCTCCTCCCAAAGGCTCGTGTGTTGGAGGCTTGTTGCCCAGCTGATGGCATTGTTGAGAAGTGATTAGTCGGGGGGGGGGGGAATGCTCTGGAAGCGGGTCTCTGGTGTCCAGCCTTTCCTCCTCTGCTCCCTGTCCAACCCGAGGCAAGCCCCTTTGCTCCCCCACATTTCCTGTCATGATGTTCTACATACACTCAGTAGAGGAGCCAATGACCATGAAAAGAGACCTCTGAAGCTGAGAGCCAAAACACATTCATCCTCCCAAACCTGTCTTCATTGGCATTTTGTCAGAGGGACAAAAAGTGAGTAATATCATACCTTACTCTCTATGCTTCTCTATTCCCTGTGGGTTGCCATATGGTACCAGGGACAGCTTGCCCTATCATATTTGTGACCTGATGTCTCCTTTGTGTCACTGCTATTTTTGTGTCTGTTTTTGTCAAGGTAGGGTCTCATTCTAGGAACTTACTCTGTAGCTGCAAGCTGGCCTTGAACTCACAGCAATCCTTTTACCTCAGCCTCCCTTGTGCTGGGAGGATTAAAGGTGCGTTACCTCCATGCCTGGCATACCTGTTTAGTTTATTTTTTAATTATTTATTTATTTTAGCTTTTCAAGGTAGGGTCTCGCTCTAGCCCTGGCTGACCTGGAATTCACTATGTAGTCTCAGGGTGGCCTCAAACTCACAGCAATCCTCCTACCTCTGCTTCCCGAGTGCTGGGATTGTTTTATTAAGACAGAGTCTCATTCTGTAGCCCAGACTGATCTCCATGAACCTCTTGCTTCTGCCTCATGAGTGCTGGGATTATAGGCATGTGCTACCATGCCTGACATCTTACATCCTCCCTCCCCTTATTATGAGTAAAGCAAAGATTTCCTGAGTGAAAGAGAAAGCTCCCAGTGGCTGAAAGCTGGTTACTGGCTGCGGGAAGGAGGGGGGGGCGGGATGAGAAAGCACATTGTATCAATGTTCTTAATAATGGTCTGAGTCTATTATTAAGTAAAATGAGAGTCACCAGCACTGAAACACAGTGACAGGTGATCTGATAACCCAAAGGGCTACTAAGGAACTAACAGGTGGGTGGTGCATATGCGTAGTAACTGTCCATGGACTTGGTGCCCCTGTAATCCTAGCCCTCAGGAGGCTGAGGTAAGATTCCTGTGAGTGCACATGACAAGCCTGGACTGTAGAATGGGTTCCAGGCCAGCCTAGTTACAGAATAAGACCCTGACTAAAGCAGGACAAAGCAAAACTATAAATTATTTTTGTAATTCGTTGCTTTCATTCGTGGTTGTCTGTGGATAAGTAAAAAAACAAACCTGGAAGGCATGGGAAATCAACTATAGTTGATTCCAGGACTGTCCAGTTTTCCATGATCTCTAAACATGACGAAATGATTTTGCAGCTACCTTAAAAGTTTTAAAATCTACTCAAGTGATTTTTAAATCTGCAAGCCTCGTTTATATACTTAGATCCCAGCTCCTTCCAAACACTATCCAAGATAGCTCAGAAAAATTTAGTCCCTATTAGAAATCAGTTTTTCATAGTAGTTGATATGTTTTTACCTCCAGACTTTTTGGAAAGCTAAATTATACAGACTTCCCTGTTATTTCATTTTGAAACAGATTGTATTCCAAAAATGCATTTGAGGCTTGGCTCTTTGGAAGATGAAATAGTTTTTTTTTTTTTTTTTTTTCTTTCAGAAAAACTGTGATGAGTAAGTTTCCAGACTAGTGCACAAAAACCTAGTCAATCTTGGATGAATATTACTGACTTCAATTCTGGTCCTAGAAGTATTACAAACAGAGTGGAACTCAGCAGGCTCAGGGGGAGGATTGTCATGCATTTGGGGCCAGCCAGGGCCACATAGTCAGATCCCATCTCAAGAAAACAAACAAAACAAAGACATTGGAATGAGGAGTTTACCTTTGCTATCTTCATACAGAGGAAAATTCTAGAAAATGTCAAGTCTGTCTTAGCTGTACCCTTTTCTACATGTTTCCTTCTCCTGCTGGTGCTTCTGTAGCCTGGCACTATGTCAGATCATCCCTCCTCCCTCCACTTATTTCTTTCAACTGGTAAATAATGTCATTTCCCCTAATTATGTCTTTGTTCTTTCCTCATAAAATGCCAATGCCTTCAGAGTAGTTACTTTAACTTCCCATTAAAACACCGATTGACAGCTGGGTGTGGTGGCACATGCCTTTAATCCCAGCACTCGGGAGATAGAGGTAGGAACGCAGTGAGTTCGAGGCCACCCTGAGAATACAGAGTGAATTCCAGTTCAGCCTGGGCTAGGGTGAGATCCTACCTCGAAAAACAAAACATATATATACTGATTGAACACCTATTTGTAGAGCTCTGTCTCAAAAATATCAAAAGTAAATTTATACTTTGTTTAATTTCTACTTTTTATTTATTTATTTATTTATTTTTGAGATAGGGTCTCACTGTAGCTCAGGCTGACCTGAAATTCAGTATGTAGTCTCAGGGTGGCCTTGAACTCACAGCAATCCTCTACCTCCTACCTCTGCCCGACTCTTTTTATTATTTTTTTTAAAGAATTTTTTTCTTCTTTAAACTTTTGTTAATTTTTATTTATTTATTTGGCAGAGAGAATGGGTGCGCCAGGGCCTCCAGCCACTGCAAATGAACTCCATATGCATGTGCCCCCTTGTGTATCTGCTTTACATGGGTCCTGGGAACTTGAACCTGGGTCCTTTGGCTTTGCAGACAAATGCCTTAACTGCTAAGCCATCCCTCCAGCCTTAATTTTTATCATTTTTAGAAAGTGTCTCAAGTATCCCAGGCAGGCCTTGAAATCACTACACAGCTAAGGATTACCTTGAGCTCACAATCCTCCAACTTCTGCCTGGGGAGGGCTGAGATTATAGACCTAGGCAGGATTATGCCTGGTTACTGCCTTGGCTTTTAACTGAAAACAGTAAGTATCAGGAAGTATCTTTTTTTTTTTTAATTTTTTTGTTTGAGAGCGACAGACACAGAGAGAAAGACAGATTGAGGGAGAGAGAGAAT
The DNA here is from genome assembly GCF_020740685.1 of Jaculus jaculus. NCBI lineage: Eukaryota > Metazoa > Chordata > Mammalia > Rodentia > Dipodidae > Jaculus > Jaculus jaculus. Next base: position 151,138,726 of record NC_059103.1, read on the forward strand.
GGGCGCGCCAGGGCTTTCAGCCTCTGCAAACGAACTCCAGACGCGTGCGCCCCCTTGTGCATCTGGCTAACGTGGGACCTGGGGAACCGAGCCTCGAACCGGGGTCCTTAGGCTTCATAGGCAAGCGCTTAACCGCTAAGCCATCTCTCCAGCCCATCAGGAAGTATCTTTAGGAGGCATAAAGTGATCTGGTATGCCTTTCACCTGAATGGGATCATTCACAGAAGAGGAAGCTGAGGTTTGGAGGAGCTAAGTGTGTGCCTTGCATGGGGGTGGGGGTCTCTCCTGCTGGTGGTGAAACTCTGATTGGAGAGGAGCCAGACCCCTAGACGGATTCAGCGTCAGCTCTGTCGTGTTGGCACTGCCCCTCTGAGTTTTTAAGTTCTGATAGATAGCTTCATGTTTATGCGGAGACCAGCATTTAGATGGAACTCCTCCTTCAGGATGGTTGCTGTGGCAACAGCTGATGTCAATTCCATCTGAAGGGAGTGGGGAAAGGAGTCAGATTAAATGGAGGGCCTCAGGTGTAGTTAGTTCAGTTGACAGAGCCTCCTAGAGGAAGTGCTCTAAAAACACCATGGGGAAAGAACAGAGCCCAAGAGTTCACTCTTTTCATGTGCAAAAAAATTTAAGTAGTACTGGGCAAACATTTATCGACTAGAAGTTTGTGTTTGCATGCTGAAAGGAAGGTGCTAGACCATGGCTTGAATTTAAAAAGAGTGAGTCATGGGATCCCATGGCGGGAAAACGGGGGTTCTTGTGGGGGGGGTGGAGCAGGGAGGAAGAGCACCGGGCGGTCTGGGTCCCTTGAGATCACTTGATAGCCTATCATGCCTGGGGTGGGGAAGATTCCAGCAACGAAAATGTTAATCCATTTACTCTAAACAAAGGAGGTCTGTCTGTTGGCTGATAGTATAGAATTTAGGGGTGATTTGGGTCTACTTGAAAATCAGAACCTCCTCAAAGAATGTTAAACTGGAACAAAAAAGTTGGGTGTGGTGACACACCTGTCAGCCTGGCTTATACAGAGACCCTTTCTCGAACAAAACCAAAGCAAAGCACCCTGTAAGACAGATGTAACTAATTAACTTACTTAAAATCCACAGAGTTTCCGGGCATGGTGGTGCATGTCTTTAATTCCAGCACTTGGGAGGCAGAGGTAGGAGTATTGCCATGAGTTCGAGGCCACCCTGAGACGGCATAGTGAATTCCAGGTCAGCCTGAGCTAGAGCAAGACTCTACCTCAAAAAAAAAAAGAAAAAGAAAAAAGAATCCTCAGAGTGATTAAGTGGTGGAGATGTGACCAGACCTTAAAGATATGTCTGAAGACACTTAGAAATCAGTCGAAAAGAGCACTGGGAATCTGGGTATGTAGCTCATTAGGTAGAATGCTTGCCTAGTATGCAAGCCCTGGGTTCAATCCCCAGCACCACATAAAACTGAGCACAGCCAGGGGTGGTGTCTCACGCCTTTAATCCCAGCACTGGAGGCAGAGGTAGGATTGCCATGAGTTTGCTGTGAGTTCGAGGCCACCCTGAGACTACATAGAGAATTCCAGGTCAACCTGGGCTACAGCAAAACACTACCTTGAAAACAAACAAAACTGGATATGGTAGCACACACCTGTAGTTCCAGCACTGAGGAGGTGGAAGCAGGAAGATCAGAAGTTCAAGGTCATCCAGCCTTGGTGGTTCACATCTATAATATCGGACAACACTCAGAGGCTGAGGCAGTTTCCACACCAGCCAGTCTACATGGTGAGTTCATGACCGCCTCAGCTACAGAGTTAAGAGCCTGCCTCAGAAAAGAAGGAAGTTCAAGGTCAGCCAAGACTGAAGACCAGCCTGGACTATATAAGATTGTCTCAGAAAGCAAATAGGAGCTATGCATGGTAGCACGTGTCTTTAATCCCAGCACTTGGGAGGCAAAGGTAGGAGGATCGCTGTGATTCGAGGCCACCCTGAGATTACATAGTGAATTCCAGGTCAGCCTGGGCTAGACTGAGACCCTATCTTGGGGCGGGGGGGGGGGGGAGACAAACAAACAGGGGCTGGGGAAATGACCCAGTGGTTAAAGGCACTTGCTTATAAAGCCTGTTGGCCCAGGTTTGATTCCCCACTACCCACAAAAAGTCAAATGCATAAAGTGGTACTTAGATTTGGAGTTCAGTGGCAGGAGGGCCTGTGTGCCTATACTCTCTCCCTCTCTTTTTCATAAATAAATAAGTAAAATATTTTTTTAATCAAGAAAACAAATGAAGAAAGATTGGGATGGACTATACTCCCAGTACTCAGGGGGCTGAGGATTGCCATAAGTTTGAGGCCAGTCTGGGCTATAGAATGATTACAGGTCAGCCTGGGCTAGAGTGAGATGCTGCCTCAAAAATAAAACAAAAGCTGGAGAGATGGTTTAGTGGTTAAGGCACTTGCCTGTGAAACCTAAAGACCCAAGTTCGAAGGTTCGATTCCCCAGAACCCACATAAACCAAATGCATAGAGTGGCACATGCATCTGGAGTTCATTTGCAGAGTCTTGAGACCCTGGTATGCCTACTCTCTCCGTGTCTGACCCCCTCTCTCTCTCAAATAAAAAAATATATTAAAAAGTAACTCTTAAAAAATACAAATAGGAGGCTGGAGAGATGGCTTAGCGGTTAAGGCACCTGCCTGCGAAGCCTAAGGACCAAAGTTTGATTCCTCAGCACTCATGTAAGCCAGATGTAGAAGGTGGCACATGAACCTGGAGTTGGTTTGCAGTGGCTAGAAGCCCTGGCAGGCCCATTCTCTCTCTCTCTCTCTCACTCTGCCTCTTTCCCTCTCTCAAATAAATAAATAAAAATATTAAAAAAAAAAATACAAATAGCCTGGTGTGATAGTGCACGCCTTTAATCCCAGCACTCGGGAGGCAGAGGTAGGAGGATCACTGAGAGTTCGAGCCCACCCTGAGACTATAGAGTGAATTTCAGGTCAGCCTGAGCCAGAGTGAGACCCTACCTTGAAAAACCAAAAACAAACCCAAAAATACAAATAGCCTGGCGTGGTGGCACATGCCTTCAACCCCAACACTCAGCTTGAAGTAAGAGAATCAGTGTGAATTCAAGGCCTGGACTAGAGTCAGACTCTACCTCAAAAAAAAAAAAAAAAAAAAAAAAAGAATGTATACTTATGGAAGTTTTCAATTTTTTTAAGGGCTAGAGAGATGATTCAGTGGTTAAGGTGTTTGCCTGTAAAGCCTAATGATCCAAGTTCAATTTCCCAGTGCTCACATAAAGCCAGATGTACAAAGTAGTGCATATGTCTGGAGTTCATTTGCTATGGCTGGAGGCCTGGGTACATCCATTCTCCCCCGTACCCCCCCCTTTCGTTGCTTTTTGTTTTTAAAGTCTAGCATGGTGGTGCACTCCTTTAATTCCAGCACTCTGGAGGCAGTGAGTTGGAGACCAGCCTGGGACTACAGAGTGAGTTCCAGGTCAGCCTAGACTAGAGTGAGATCCTATCTTGTAAAAACAAAGCAAAACAAACAACAACAAAAAAAAGTTGTTTTTTTTTTAAAAAAAGAATGGAAAGGGCTAGAGACATGGCTTAATGGTTAAGTAAGGAACTTGCCTGCAAACCCAAAGGACCCAGGTTCAATTCCCCAGGACCCATGTAAGCCAGATACACATAGCACATGCGTCTGGAGTTTGTTTGCAGTGGCTGGGTGCCTTTCTCTCTCTAATAAATAAATATAGTATTTTAAAGAAAAGAATGGAAAATGAAAAGAATAGTACCAAGAAATAAAATTTTTGGAGAATTCCAGGCATGGTGGAGTACACCTTTCATCCAAGCACTATGAATGCCAGGACAGACTGGGGTAGAGTGAAAAAAAAAATTTTTTTTTGGAGAATAAATCAGTAGGACTAAAATGATAACTGTACCTAAGACAATCAGTTTTAAGTTATTTATTTGCACATGTGTATGTGTGTGTGTGCACGCACACCATTGTCTCTTGCTACTGCAAATGAATGCCCAGCAGGCCAGAGTGGCTGGAGAATTGAACCAGTGAGTTTTGTAAGGAAGTGCCTTTAATCACTGACCCATCTCTCCAGCTTTCTAAAATAAGTGTTTAAGGAAATATACTAGCTCCTTAACCTGTCCAATTAAAGATGTTTGTTGGACTGGAGGGATGGCTTGGTTTAGGTGCTTGCCTACAAAGCCTAAGGACCCAGGTTCAATTTCCTAGTACCCAGGTAAGCCAGATGCACAAAGGGGCACATGTGTCTGGAGTTAGTTTGCATCCATTCTCTCTGTCTCTCTCAAATAAATAAAATATATACATATTTTTAAAAGATATTTGTGAACCAGGCATGATGGCACACGCCTTTAATCCCAGCACTCGAGAGGCGGAGGTAGGAGGATCACCATGAGTTTGATGCCAGCCTGAGACTACATAGTGAATTCCAGGTCAGCCTGGACTAGCATGAAACCCTACCTCGAAAAACCAAAAAAAAAGCAGCAGCAGCAGCAGCTCAGCCAGGCATGGTGGTGCACACCTTTAATCCTAGCACTCAGTTGGCAAAGGTAGGAGGATCGCCTAGAGTTCAAGGCCACCTACCCTGAGACTATATAAGGAAATAATGAATTCCAGATCAGCCTGGGCTAGAGTGAGATTACCTTGAAAAACAAAGCAAAACAAAAAAAGATGCTCATGCTGCAGTTAACTTTTTTTTTGAGGTAGGGTCTTATCTTGCCCAGGCTGACCTGGAACTCGGTAATCTCAGGGTGGCCTCGAACTCACATCAATTCTTCTACCTTTGCCTCCCAAGTGCTAGTATTAAAGGTGTGTGCCACTATACCCGGCTAAGTTAATATTCTTAAAGTGGACAGTTATTCTGGGTATGTTGGTACATGCCTGTAATGCCAGCACTTGGGAGCTTGAGGCAGGAAGATCACAAGTTTGAGGCCAACCTGGGCTACATAGAGAGTTTTAGACCAGCCCAAGCTACATAGCAAGACCTTGTCAGAAAAAAGGAAGAAAGTTGAAGGAGATAGGAGGGCAATCAAGCAATTCAACATAGGAGGGACTTTATATCTAAGCTAACTAAAGGTCAAGTAAATTAAGAAGCTGCCAGCCAGGAGCTCAAGCAGAATTCCACAGAATATTACCAGAGTTAGGACCACAGCCTGCTGAGAGCCTGACATACCCAGCTCTGCCTCCTGTCCTCAAGAAGCCAAATTAATAGTAAAAAGCAAAAAGAAAAAGATTTATTCAATGTGGCCACATTGCAAAGAGGAACAGAGGCTTGGATCCCATTAATTTCACCTCTGGGGGTCCTACCATAGGCTTAGGTTTAAGCAGAGGGCCAGCAGTATTCACAGCTGAGCAGTCCCTGTCAGTGGGGTAAGATTTACTCCATCGTTGTCTGGGCCCCATTCTCCTGCAAGGTAGCCTGACAAGTTGCCAGCACTGCATAAAATCCCTTTTTGGGGGAGACCCCTCTGATAGGCACCAGGCTTTGGCCTTTTCTTTCTCACAGCATGAGATTCCTGGGGGAATTCCAATTTCTTGGGGTTCATTGTTTCAATAGCTCAAGAAATTGGAACAACTGTCACTAGAATCTCTTCCTTCCTGCCAGGCCAGTTTACAAGAAGAAACCTCAAAGAATGGCAGGTCCTACACAGAAAAAAATAGCTTCAAAACTCAATTGCAAATAGATGCTATTTGAACCAGTTTAAAGGAGTTTTAGACCAGGATTTTGCATGCAGTGTTGTGTGATACCTGTGGGACATCCTGCATTTAGGGGAGCCTAACCCAGGACATGAATTACATCATTTTACATAGTCCCAAATCTGTTTTCCTACCCATATCCTTTTGCTTATTAATTAATCAATTAATTTGCTTTTAAACTTATTTATTTATTTGTTGTTGTTGTTGTTTTGTTTTTGGTTTTTCTGAGGTAGGGTTTCAATCTAGTCCAGGCTGACCTGGAATTCACTACATAGTCTCAGGGTGGCCTGGAACTCAAGGTGATCCTCCTACCTCTGCCTCCCCAGTGCTGAGATTAAAGGCATGTGCAACCACACCCAGCTTCTTTTTAAAATATTCTTTTTTTTTTCTCAATTTTTATTAACATTTTCCATGATTAAAAATATTCTTATTATTTTTTATTCTTATTGTTTTTACATAAAATTTACTGTTTTATTTTATTTTTTTTCTTCTTTTTCTCAATTTTTATTAGCATTTTCCATGATTATAAAAAATATCCCATGGTAATACCCTCCCTCCCCCACCCACTTTCCCCTTTGAAATTCCATTCTCCATCATATCCCCTCCCCATCTCAATCAGTCTCTCTTTTATTTTGATGTTATGATCTTTTCCTCCTCTTATGATGGTCTTGTGTAGGTAGTGTCAGGCACTGTGACATCATTAAGTTTCCCCCCAAGTCTGTAAGCCAAATTAAACTCTTTCCTCCCTCCAGTTGCTTTTTTAAAAAATATTTTATTTATGTTTATTTATTTATTTGACAGAAAGTGAGAGAATGGGTGTGCCAGGGACTCCAGCCACTGCAAACGAACTCCAGATGCATGCGCCCCCTTGTGCATCTGGTTAATGTGGGTCCTGGGGAATCGAACCTGGGTACTTTGGCTTTGCAGGCAAATGCCTTAACCAATAAGCCATCCCTCCAGCCCCTTCCAGTTGATCCAGTTTTGAAATGCAGGAAATTGAACCTTCCTAGATGTCCCTTGCCTGATGAGTAGATAATGAAGAAGTGGCACATTTAAACAATGGAGTTCTACTCAGAGGTAAAGAAAAATGAAGTTATGATATTTTCAGGAAAATGGATGGATCTGGAAAGGATTATACTAAGTGAGGTAACCCAGGCCCAGAAAGCCAAGCACCGTATGTTCTCCTTCATATGTGGATCCTAGCTACAGATGATTGGGCATCTGTGTGAGAAGGAAAAATCTCAGTAGCAGAGACCAGTAAGTTAAAAAGGAGATATAAAGGGAAGAGAAAGGAAGGGAGGAGGGTACTTACTAGGTTGGTATTGAATATATGTAAGTAGAAGAATAGATTAACGGGGGTAAAAAGGCCCAAAGTGAGGCCAGGGGAAGAGACTGAGTAAAGGAAAGGTGGATGCAAATAAATCATATGCTGTATACTTCCCCTGTTTGTTTCCCATTATGGACCATAGCCTGTTTCACTGGTCCTCCAGTTTTGGACAATGGAACACTCAGGAGCCACAGATTGTTGTTAGAAAAATTTTAGTACCAGGAATAGGATACCTCCAGTGAGTTGTTGGCCAGGGAGATCCCTGATGCCCCCAAAACATTATAAGCCATTGCCGAAGTCCTTGGTTCCCCACCAGGAATCAATGGTAAGACCCTATTGCTGAAGACTCCACATACTTGGGCTGCAATGCCACTGAAAAATCCTGCTGGGACTGAGCTGATAACCTCCTCCATGTAGACCAGCTGACAGAAAGCTGGAAGAAGCCATTTTATATGTAGTTCAATGGGAGAAAGAGAAACCACCAGTGAAGATATTCAACTGTGCTTAGTAGCAGAGGCCAATAAGTTAAAAAAGAGACATAAAGGGAAAAGAAAGGAAGGGAAGAGGGTACTTAATAGGTTGATATTGTATATATGTAAGTACAATGATTGTGATGGGGAGGTAATATGATGGAGAATGGAATTTCAAAGGGGAAAGTATGTGGGGGGAGGGAGGTAATTACCATGGGATTTTTTTAATAATCATGGAAAATGCTAATAAAAATTTTTTAAAAATTTAAAAAAAAAGATATTCAACCGTGGACACTGCAAACCTTATAATTGGCCAGCCAGGCCAAATGAGCCAATGGTGCAATAGTGGCATGTCTGTCAGGGTGGAAACCAATTGCCCTCCATGGGAGGGAATACATCCCTGATACTGAAAACTTAAAACAGGGGTAGTCGTGAGCCCTAGGGGTATAACATCTGCTGATGTCTAGATAAGTGTATATACTATGCTTATCAAACTGTCCAGTAAGCACTTCTCTTAATATTTATACACTTATATTAATGCTACTCTCACTTTGTGTAGAGAATCTTCTCTTTTCAGATGGCAGTGACCTTGGGATGACTCAGAAGGTATCATAGTGCTGGAAAGAAGTGACTGGAGTACTGAGTAACATCTCGATCACACCTTCGAAGGCTCAGGGTCTAATGTGGAAGAGGTGGCAGAAAGAATGTAAGAGCCAAAGGAAGGGTAGGACTCCTTACAACATGCTCCTCCAGACACAAAATGGCCTGCAAATCCGTGACCTCACTGTGCCTGACACTACCTACATAAGACCATCATAAGAGGAGGAAAAGATCATGACATCAAAATACAGAGAGACTGATTGAGATGGGGAGGGGATATGATGGAGAATGGAATTTCAAAGGGGAAAGTTGGTGGGGGGAGGGAGGGTATTACCATGGGATATTTTTTATAATCATGGAAAATGTTAATAAAAATTAAGAAAAAAAAAAAGACTGAGGGTTCAAAGTGTTATTTTGTAGAAAATTGAGGGCTTCCATATAATTAAATGACATCTCAACTCTCATCTTTTTTGTTTGTTTGTTTTTGTTATTTTGTTGTTGTTTCGAGGCAGGGTCACCAGCCCAGTTTATAGAATACCGGGGATAAACTCAGGGCTTCATGCATGTTACTCAAACTGAACAACACCCCCAGACTTCTTGTGGAATCTAAACAGCAGCTGAAGCAGGGCATGGTGGTGCATGCCTTTAACCCCAGCACTCAGAAGGCAGAGGTAGGAGGATCCCCGTGAGTTCAAGGCCACCCTGAGACTACAAAGTGAATCCCAGGTCAGCCTGGGCCAGAGTAAGACCCTACTTTTAAAAACCAAAACAAAAAAGAAGCAGCTGAATTCTTCAATTAGATTTTAGACAAACAGACCCCCTCTATTAGGTGGTTTTTTTTGTCATTTCTTAAAAAGTATTTTCTTATTTTTATTTGAGAGAGTGAGAGAGAAAAGAAAGAGGCATGTAGAGACAGAGAATGGGCACACCAGGTCCTCCAGCTGCTAAAAATGAACTATAAATGCATGCGCCAGCTTGTGCATCTATGTGGGTCCTGGGGAACTGAACATGGGTCCTTTGGCTTTGCAGGCAAGTACCTTAACTGCTAAGATATCTCTCCAGCCCTGTTTTTTTCTCTTTTCAATAAATTTTTATTTATTGATTGATTGAATTGAGAGCTACAGACAGAGAAAGAGGCAGATAGAGAATGGTCGCTTCAGGGTCTCTAGCCACTGCAAACAAACTCCAGATGCATGAGCCCCCTTGTGCATCTGGCTTATGTAGGTCCTGGGGAATTGAGCCTTGAACCAGGGTCCTTAGGCTTCACAGGCAAGCCCTTAACCACTAAGCAATCTCTCCAGCCCTTTTTTTTTTCCTTTTTTTTCCTTCTTCTTCTTCTTCTTTTTTTTTTTTTTTTTTTTTTTTTTTTGAGGTAGGGTCTCACTTTACTAAGGTTGACTTGGAACTCATTCTGTAGTCTGAGGTTGGCCTCGAACTCATGAACTCACAGTGATTCTCCTATCTCTGCCTCCCTAGTGCTGATACTAAAGGCAAATAAAACCAAATCCAGCTTTTCTATTAGTTTCTGTTGACTTCTAAATCAAAAGTATTTTCTAAGTAGCTTCAAGGAAAGAACTGTGAATAAAACACTTACAGGGACCATGTGTCGCAACCATGAAGATTAGCAATCACCCAATTTCCAAGAGCAGCTAAAAATAGAGCTTGTGGAATTGGGCCAAATGAGGGGGTGAGTAGATATTTTTAAAGGACCATGACCTCTAAGATTTTCTGTTGTCCTTCCTATGGCCTACAAACTAAACAGAGTGCTGGGGGCGTTGTTTGTTTGTTTTTGTTTTGTTTTGTTTTTTGATCCCAGAGAGTGTCCTCTTTTTTTGTTGTTGTTTGTTTGTTTTTGGTTTTTCAAGGTAGGGTCTCACTCTAGCCCAGGCTGACCTGGAATCCACTATGTAGTTTCAGGGTGGCCTCAAACTCAGGGTGATCCTCCTGCTCTGTTTCCCAAGGACTGGGATTAAAGCCTGGCTAGATTGTCCTTTACTAGTCTGGGATCAAGACCTCTTATAGGAAGATATTATTCTTATTGCCAGCCCCCCTACACCCTTAGGGTTGTTGTTGTTTTTTTGTTGCCTGTTTTCAGGACAGGGTCTCCTGTAGCCCAGGCTGGCCTTGAACTCCTGACCCTCCTGGCTCTACCTCAGGTCGCCATGCCAGGCCTTTATTTATTTTTATTTAAAAATATTGTTTTTCAGCCAGGTGTGGTGATGCACGGCTTTAATCCCAGAACTTGGGAGGCAGAGGTAGGAGGATCACCATGAGTTTGAGGCCACCCTGAGACTACATAGTGAATTCCAGGTCAGCCTGGACTAGAGTGAAACCCGACCTCAAAAAACCAAATAATATTTTTTTTTTCAAGATTGTGTCTACCTCTAGCCACAGCTGACCTGGAATTCACTATGTGGTCTCAGTGTAGCTTTGAATTTACGGCGATCCTCCTACCTCTGCCTCCTGAGTGCTAGGATTAAAGGTGTGCACCACCATGTCCAACTTAAATATTTTTAGTATTTATTTAAGAGCAAGAGACAGAGAGAAAGAGGCAGAGAGGGAGAGAGAAAAAAAGAGAGTGGATTGGCGCACCAGGGCCTCCTGCCATTGCAAATGAACTCCAGGCACATGTGCCATCTGGCTTTACATGGATTAGTACTAAGGAATTGAACTGGGCTTTGCAGGCAATGCCTTTAACCACTGAGCCATCTCTCCAGCCCTATTTATTTTTTTCCGTGGCAAACTTAGGCTAGTAGAACTAGAGTTCTCCTGGGTTGCAAGTCCATGGCAAACAATCTGCCGTGACAATTTTAAGTCCAATTATTCCAGTTTGCTACAGCATCTTTTGCTAAGCTGGGCTTCTGCTTCAAAATTCCTAATACCATGCTACACAGTGATAACTCAGCTAGTGCAATCACCTGGGAATGACAAGGTGAAACCCCCCTGCCATTGCTGGTCACTTCCTTGTTCATGGTTGACTTATGGCAGGCATCCCGTGAACACCCCTTGAGCTAAAAAGTGGACTGACTGCAATATGATAGCACACTCCTGTAGTCCCAGCACTTGGCAGACTGAGGTGGGAAGACGTCTTGAGCCCAGGAGTTTGAGACCCACCTGGGAAACATAGTGAGACTGTTTGTCACAAGCAAGTAAACAGAAGCAGATTGAGAATACAAGGATGACCACAATAATGTTGCTTTCCAAAGAAGCTTATACTGAAGAGAGAGAAGCATGCAAAAACACAATGAGAAAGACAGATAGATGAAAGAAAGAAAGAAAGAAAGAAAGAAAGAAAGAAAGAAAGAAAGAAAGAAAGAAAGGAAGGAAGGAAGGAAGGAAGGAAGGAAGGAAGGAAGGAAGGAAGGAAAGAAGGAAGGAAGGAAGGGGGAAAGAAAAGAGCACTGGGAAGGCGGAGGTAGGAAGATCACTGTGAGTTCAGGACCAGCCTGGAACTACTGAGTGAGTTCCAGATCAGCCTGGGCTAGAGTGAGACTCTACCTCAAAGGAAACAAAATCAATAAAAGAAAAAGAGAGAAAGAGGGCTGGAGAGATGGCTTAGAGGTTAAGGCGCTTGCCTGCCAAGCCTAAGGACTCAGGTTTGATTCTTTAGTACCGACATAAGCCAGATGCACGAAGCGGCATATGCTTCTTACTGCAGCCAGGTTGGCATCGCTGGCAGAAATCACACGACCAAGAGCAGCTTGTGGGGAAGAAAGTTTATTTTCGCTTACAGACTCAAGGGGAAGCTCCAAGATGGCAGTGGGAAACGATGGCATGGGCAAGGGTAGACATCATTCCCTGGCCAACATAAGGTAGACAATAGCAACAGGAGAGTGTGCCAAACACTGGCACAGGGAAACTGGCTATAATGCCCATAAACCCACCCACAACAATACACTGCCTCCAGGAGGTGTTAACTCCTGAATCTCCATCAGCTGGGAATCTAGCATTCAGAACACCTAAATTTACGGGATATACCTGAATCAAACCATGACATTCCACCCTTAGCCCCCATCAACTGAGAACTATCCATAATAAAGCAAGCATTCAGTCCCTCTTTAAAAGTCCCCATTCCCCATAGTTTTTATCAATACTAGTGGTGTTCAAACATCCCCACAGACCGAGATCTTTTAACTGAGCCATAATTTTAAAAAAAGCACAGAATAAACACTCACTGCAAAAGATGGCAAAGCAAAGAAATATTCAACCAATATAAGATTTAAACAGGACAAACATCGAACCTTGCAGCTCCAAACTCAACAACTAATAGCCGGTGACAAATCTCCAAATCTGATAATTCTAACCACTGACAAATCTCTGGAGTTCCAATTCCACCCCTCCAGTGAGGCTACTCACAGTCCTGGAAAACTTCATTCAGGGCTGACAGCTCTCCTCAGCAGCCATCTTGTGGGATCAGCATCTCCACTGGGTCTCCACTGCAATTGAGGGTCCATCCTTAAGGCTCCATGGGGTCTCCATGCAGGCATCCAACAAACCTGCTTCACACTGCCCATGGGCATTTCCACAACACACGACCATGTTGCAAATTCAATGATCCTCTCTTTCCTGAATTTCTTATTTATTGATTTATTATTGACAACTTCCATAATTGTAAACAGTATCCCATGGTAATTCCCTCCCTCCCCCCTCCCACTTTCCCCTTTGAAACTCTACTCTCAATCATATCCCCTCCCCCTCTCAGTCTCTCTTTTATTTTGATGTCATGATCTTTTCTTCCTTTTTTTTATTTTGTTTTTTTTTTTTTTTTGGCGGGGGGGGTTTGTTTTTGTTTTTGTTTTTTGAGGTAGAGTTTCACTGTAGCTCAGGCTGACCTGGAATTCACTATGTAGTCTCAGGGTGGCCTTGAATTCATGGCAATCCTCCTACCTTTGCCTCCTGGGTGCTGGGATTAAAGGCATGTGCCATCACGCCCAGCTAGCTTTTCTTACTATTATAATAGTCTTCTGTAGGTAGTATCAGGCACTGTGAGGTCATGGATATCCAGGCCATTTTGTGTATGCAGGAGCATGTTGTAGTGAGTCCTACCCTTCCTTTGACTCTTACATTCTTTCTGTCACCTCTTCTGCAAAGGACCCTGAGCCATGGAAGGTGTGATTGAGGTATTTCAATGCTGAGCACTCCTCTGTCACTTCTTCCACCACTATGGTGCCTTCTGAGTCATCCCAAGGTCACTGCCAACTGAAAAGAGAAGCTTCTCTAACTAAAAGTGGATAATATATTATACTATCTATATATGTTAATTTATGGGTATGAACATTAAGAGAAGTGCTTACTGGGCAGTTTGGTAAGCATAGTATATATTTTTAGCCAGACAGCAGCATACATTACACCCCTAGGGCTCATGACTACCCCTGTTGTAGGTTTTCAGTATCAGGGGTGTATTCCCTCCCATGGAGTGGGCCTCCAGTCCAATTAGAGGGTGGTTGGTTTTCCCATACCAGATGTGCCACTATTGTACCCATTGGCTCACTTGGCCTGGCTGGCCAAATATAAGGCTTGCAGTGTCCATGTTGGATATTTTCCCTGGTAATTTCTCTTCCAATGAACTGCATGCAGTGTGGCTTTTTCCAGCTTTGTTTTTTTTTTATTTGAGAGTGACAGACACAGAGAGAAAGACAGATAGAGGGAGAGAGAGAGAATGGGCGCGCCAGGGCTTCCAGCCTCTGCAAACGAACTCCAGACACGTGCGCCCCCTTGTGCATCTGGCTAACGTGGGACCTGGGGAACCGAGCCTCGAACCGGGGTCCTTAGGCTTCACAGGCAAGCGTTTAACCGCTAAGCCATCTCTCCAGCCCTTTTTCCAGCTTTCTGTCAGCTGGTATACATGGAGGAGGTTTTCAGCTCAGTTCCAGCAGGATTGCTCAGTGACCTTGCAGCCCAAGTATGTGGAGTCTTCAGCAATAGCGTCTTACCATCGATTCCTGGTGGAAAACCAAGGGCCTCAGCAATGGCCTGTAATGTTTTGGAGGCATCAGGGACTTCCCTCACCAACAACCCACTGGAAGATATCCCATCTCTGGCACTTAAAATTTTCTACTTACAATCTATGGCTCCTGTGTGTTCCATTGTCCAAAAAAGTAGGTTTCCATATGACTTATTTATATTGTCTCAGATTTTTTTTGGGGGGGGGGTGGTTCGAGGTAGGGTCTTGCTAAAGCCCAGGCTGACCTGGAACTCACTAGGTAGTCTCAGGGTGGCCTTGAACTCACGGCAATCCTCATACCTCTGCCTCCCTAGTGCTGGGATTAAAGGCGTGTGCCACCTTACCTGGCTTTTGTCTCAGATTTTGATTAGCCCTCCCTCCACCTTTCCTTTACTCAATCTCTTCCCCTGACCTCACTTAGGCCTTTTCACCCCCGTTAATCTGTTCTTCTTACATATATACAATACCATCTTATTAGGTCCCCCCCCCCCACTTCCCGTTCTATTTCCTTTAAATCGCCTTTCTAGCTTTCTGGCCTATGCTACTGGGTTTTCTTCCTACTCACATAAAAATCCAGCCATTTATAGCTAGGATTCACATATGAGAGAGAACCTGTGACATCTGGCTTTCTGGGCCTGGATTACCTCATATAGTATAATCCTTTCCAGATCCATCCATTTTCCTGAAAATATCATAACTTCATTTTTCTTTACCTCTGAGTAGAACTCCATTGTATAAATGTGCCACTTCTTCATTATCCACTCATCAGTTGAGGGACATCTAGGCAGGTTCCATTTCCTGCATTTCTTATACTCCATTATACCAGGTGGGGTGCCAATTTGTTAATACAGAGGGGAGTAAAGCAGACTTTGATGAACTCCCTCAGCATCCAGGACCCTTTAAAAGACTGCATTCTTTCTGTTGTCCCAATGCAGGTCAGCTGACCCAATCTCAGTGGTTGTAATCTCTCACATAATTGCAGCTGAACGGGCAGAAATTTCAGCCCAAAGATTTTATTTCTGTGCCATATCCCTCTGCTCTCATCAGTCTGTTCTACACAAAGTAACCCTACACAAGTTCTCAGGACATGGGCATAACAGCAAGCCTCTCACACAAACTGCTTGTAGCCCAGTCCAGGCAAAGCTCTTTCTCACCCTCACAAGTCAAGCCACGCAGTTCATAGTTCTTACTATATTCAGGTCTTTCAACTCTGACCAGAATAGTCCATCCATCCAGTTATACTTACAGCACTGAAAGGTATCTCTTAGGCCAAAGTTTCAAATCCTCCCACATTCCTCTGGAAAATTAGCTCCCCCCACCCCCTCCAAAAGCCAAAGCCACACTGTCAGGTGTCTAGGAGCAAATGACACTGCCTCTCTGTACCAACTTTATTATTGCAGTCAGGTTCACATTGCTGGCAGAAATTATCTGACCAAGAGCAGCTTTTGGGGGAGAAGGGTTTATTTTGGCTTACAGACTTAAAGGGAGCTCCATGATGGCCAACATAAAGTGCACATAGCAACAGGAGAGTGTGCCAAACACTGGCAAGGGGAGACTGGCTGTAAGACCCATAAGCTCACCCCCAACAACACCCTGCCTCCATGAAGCATTTATTCCCAAATTTACATCAGCTGGGAACCTAGCATTCAGAACACCCAAGTTTATGGGAGACACCTGAATTAAACCACAACATTTCTGGAGTTTGTTTACAGTAGTTAGAGGCCCTGGGGCACCCATTCTCTCTGACTGTCTCTCTTCTCTGTATTTCTTTTTCTCTGCTTGCAAATAAACAAATATATTTTTTAAAAAATTTAAAGAGGGAAAGAAGGAAGGAAGGTAGGAAGGAAAGAAGGAAGGGAGGGAAAGCCAGCCAGCTACATGTGGTCACTCATCTTGACTTTAATCCCAGAATTTGAGAGGCAGAGGTAGGAGGATCACTGTGAGTTCAAGGGCAGCCTGGGAATACAGAATGACTTCTAGCCTGGGCTAGAGTGAGATCTTGCCTTGAAAACAAAGAAAAGAACCCAGTGGCAGCATAACAAAGGAAAGTAACTATACATGTGCAAGTTAAGTCAGATTTTACATTTTTTATTATGTATTGTTTATTTTTAAGCACACAGAGAGAGAATATGTATGCACCACAATGCAAATGAACTCGAGTTGCATGTACCACTTTGTACAAGTGCATCTGGCTTTATGTGGGTACTCGGTACTTGAACCTGGACTGTCAGGCTTTGCAAGCAAGCACTTTAACCACTAAGCTATCTCTCCAACCCTGATTTTACATCTTAAACAAGAAGGGGAATAAAACCCATGCAGGTA
Organism: Jaculus jaculus; assembly: GCF_020740685.1. Taxonomy (NCBI): domain Eukaryota; kingdom Metazoa; phylum Chordata; class Mammalia; order Rodentia; family Dipodidae; genus Jaculus; species Jaculus jaculus. The sequence goes on from NC_059103.1 coordinate 151,155,094, forward strand.
CAGGCAAAACTCTTCCCTGTTGAAGCTGACATCATGACATTAGGAGCAGCTCCGCTTATTTCATTCAATTCTATAATGGTATTGAGAGTTACCTTTTGAAATGTCACAATAGGGATTTGAGGTTAATAATAAATACAAGAATTTACTTTCACCAGTGAGACATAAAGAATCAAGATAACCCTACTTACTAAAACCTTGACATTTAATATGAAGCAAATCCAAGTACAACACAAAGATGCATAAAGCTTTTATATAAGGGATTTAAACCAGTTGTGGTGCTCAGACCTATAATCCCAGCATTTGAGAGGCTAAGGCAGAGGGATATTCAGGATTTCAAGACCAGCCTGGGCTGTAGTTGGACCCTGTCTCAAACAACCATACATATAAACATTCCAGCCAAGTATTGTGCTGCACACATGTTATCTTAGCACTTGGGAGACAGAGGCAGAATGATCAATGAGTTCAAGGCAAACCTAGTCTACATAGTGAATCCTAGGCCCACTGAGGCTATAGAAAGAGTATGTATCAAAAAAGAAAGGGGGCCGGGCTTGGTGGCGCACGCCTTTAATCCCAGCACTCGGGAGGCAGAGGTAGGAGGATTGCCGTGAGTTCAAGGCCACCCTGAGACTACAGAGTTAATTTCAGGTCAGCCTGGACCAGAGTGAGACCCTACCTCGAAAAAAAAAAAAAAGAAAGGGGCTGGAGGGATGGCTTAGCAGTTAAGGCGTTTGCCTGCAAAGCCAAAATACCCAGGTTTGATTCCCCAGGACTCACGTTAGCCAGATGCACAAAGGGGGTACATGCATCTGGAGTTCATTTGCAGTAGCTGGCGGCCCTGGGGCACCCATTCTCTCTCTCTCCCTCTTTCTCTGCCAAATAAATAAATAAAAATAAAATATTTTTCAAAAAGGGAAGAAAGGAGGAAGGAAGGAAGGAAGGAAGGAAGGAAGGAAGGAAGGAAGGAAGGAAGGAAAGAAAAAAGAAAGAAGGAAGGGAAGAAAGAAAGAAAGAAGGAAGAAAAGAAAAAAAGAAAGGAAAGAAGGAAGACAAGGAAATTTAAGAAAACTCACATGACCCTCAAAGGCAATGTAGCAACAGACTCCACAACTTAGAGAGGGATGCGGAGAACGTGGAAAAGATTCAACAGTCACAGAGATGATTAAAGGGTTAGGAAAATAGGAGCTAGGAGTTGTTTAGCCCGAGTTAGAAAAGACTACCAGGTTTCTTAATCACAGTCCCAGCTGGGAGGGGTTGTTATATACAAGATGAAGAACAGCTGCTTTCCCTCTAAACTGAGGCCAATGGAAGAGATAGACCTCGAAGCACGGGAGGCCCAGGTCGGATATGAGAAAGGACTTCTGGCAACAAGCGTCACTGCATGTGGGATCCTCTCCGGGTCCTCTTGCCACAGCTGTCCCTTACATGATGCTACCTGGAATTTTGAAGCACTCCGTTTCTGGGCTTGGGCTGTGGCTCCATGACAGTGTGCTTCTGTCTTGTCTCACTTCAGAGGTTCTCCTTACTTTACTTCATGTACTCTGATTTTTATGGCCCTCTTATAAACTATAAATTTCCAACTATATCTCTAAAGATCTCCAATCCAGACTGCTCTATAAATGCCTACAGGACATCTGGCTTTTGTTTCTTGTTCTATTGAGATGGAATCACGGGTGATAGCCCTCTTCCTCTAGTCTTGGATTCAGTTTTTTGCCTTATATGATAATTTAGAACTTTCTATCTAAAAACAAGACAATGTGGGCTGGAGGGATGGCTAGGCAGTTAAGTCACTTGACTGCAAAGCCAAAGGACCCGGGTTCAATTTCCCAGGACCCACGTAAGCCAGATGCACAAGATGGCACATGTGTCTGGAGTTTGTTGTTTGCAATAGCTGGAGACCCTGGTGCACCCATTCTCTCCCTCTCTCTCAAGTAAATAAATGAATTTAAAAAATAAAAATTAAAAAAAAAAGACAACATCATGTTATTTTTTGTTTAAAATGTCTCCATGGGTCCCTGTCACTTATTTCTCTCCACCAATTGGCCTCTGAGTTGCACCGTATCATCTCCTGACACTCCTCATGTTACTCATTCCAAGGAAATTTCACCTCTTTGACCCAAGTCATGTGTCTCTTTGCCTCCTCAAGCCCTTGTTCTCATCATGCATCCTAAAACACACGCTTTCTCGCGGTGGCCAAGTGCTATATTCTAGCTCCAGAAGTTTTCCTTTGACTGCACTATACTGGATTATTGGCCCTCAATAAAGATTCATGAACTTCCACAAAATCTTCCCTTGAGTTAATCTTGATAAGTTTTTCCTGACCCCAGATTTAACAGAGACTCACTTAGGAAATATCTTCATTAATTGGGAAATTAACAGAAGCTAGAGAGCAGCCCTCAGAAGCGGCAATGCCAGACTGTTGCTCGTCACGTTCAATTCAGCCTGCTGCCCACTGACCCCTTCCCTTCCCGAAGGCACTCCCGTCTACTCTACTCCTCCTGAGCCAGTGCCTTTCCCTAGTCTCTCTTCCCAGCGTAGCCTCCCATATGTACATCATCTCCATTCATCTCTTTTTGTAAAGAAAATTGTTTACTTATACACGTGTGTATGTGCAAGCCAGATTCTCTTACTACTGCAAATGAACTCCGGCTGCCTATACCACTTTTGTGTCTGGCTGGGAAATTGAACCTAAGCTGGCAGTGTTTGCAAGCCACTGAGCCATCATCCCAGCCCTTTTACTCAATTCTTATGATATCCCTGTGCAGCACCAGTATTCCCATTGATCATTGATTACACTTAACCACCTGTATGCAAGAGCAGTAGATAGACATATATATACTTAAACCTTATGTCCTCTGGCCTCAGCCTGGAGTGCTAGGAAGTCAGACATATGCTACCATGCCTGGAAACATACCTTTTTGAGCATCTCAAAACTAGATTTCCAAAGAAGAATCCCTAATTTTAGCCCCTGAACTTTCTTCATCTGATGTTACCTGCCTCTGTGAATGATTCCAGAAATCTAGGAATTATTATCAGCATGCTTTAAAAAATATTTATTTATAAGAGAAAGAGAGAATGCTTGTGTCAGGGCCTCCAGCCACTGGAAACGAACTCCAGATGTATGCACCACCTTGTAGATCTTGCGTTATGTGGGTACTGGGGAATTGAACCCAGGCCCAGGTCCTTAGGCTTTACAGGCAAAAGCCTTAACCACTGAGTAATTTCTCCAGCTCTCTACCCTATTTTTTAATTTGGTTGTTTTATCTTTTTCATTGCTTAGTGTTTTTGAGTTCTTTATAGATTCTGGATATTAGACCTTTATTGGAGATATAGCTGGTGAAGATTTTCTCCCATTGTGTGGGATATCAATTGATTTTATTGATGGATTGCTCCTCTGTATGGTAGCTTTTGAAATTTTAAAAATTTATTTATTAAAGTTAGAGAGAGAGAGAGAGCAAGAGTGAGAATGGGCACACCAGGGCTTCCAGCCACTGCAGACGAACTCCAGATGTGTGTGCCCCCTTGTGTATATGGCAAATGTGGGTCCTGGTGAATTGATCCTGGGTCCTTTGGCTTTGCAGGCAAGTGCCTTTCAATACTGCTAAGTCATTCCTCCAGCCCTACAGTAGGGTCTTATTTATTTATTTATATTTAAAAAACAAAAAAATTTCATTTTTATTTATTTGAGAGCGACAGACAGAGAAAGAAAGAGGCAGAGAGAGAGAGAGAGAATGGGCACACCAGGGCCTCCAGCTACTGCAAACGAACTCCAGATGTATGTGCCCCCTTGTGCATTTGGCTAATGTGGGTCCTGGGGAATTGAGCCTTGAACGGGGGTCCTTAGGCTTCACAGACAAGCACTTAACCTCTAAGCCATCTCTCCAGCTCAATTTATTTATTTTTATTTATTAGAGAGAGAAAGAAAGAGGTGGTGGGGGGAGGGAAAAGAGAGAATGGGTATGCCAGGGCCTATAGCCATTGTAAATGAACTCCAGATGTATGCTCCACCTTGTGCATCTGGCTTACATGGGTCTTTGGAAATATAACCCAGGTCTTTTGGCTTTGCAGACAAACAAACACCTTAACCATTAACCCATCTCTCCAGCCCACAGCAGCTTTATAGTTTCAAGAGATTCTGGTGGTTGAATGTTCATCTAATTTCTTAGGGTGACCTTGAACTCATGGTGATCATCCTACCTCTGCCTCCCAAGTGCTGGGATTAAAAGCATGAGCCACCAGCCCTGGCCCAAGATCTTTGATTTACTTAGAGTTGAATTGTGCAGTGTGAGAGAAGTGGGTCTAATTTCATTCTTCTACAGGTGGTTATCCAACTTCTCCAGCATCGTTTGTTGAAGATGTTTTTTTTTCCAGTGTGTATTTTTGGCCTCCTTGTCAAAGATCAGGAAGCTGTGGTTGCTTGGGTTTAGAGATGGTTCTTCTATTTTATTGATCTGTGTGTCTATTTTTGTGCCAATACCATCCTGTTTTAGTTACTATGTCTTGGTAGTATACCTTGAAATCAGATATGGTGATACCTCCAAATGTATTGCTTTTATCTTTGGCTGTCCAAGGCCTTCTGTTCTTCCATATGAATTTTGAGGCTTTTTAAAAAAATCTCTGTGAAGAATGTTGCTAGAATTTTCATTGGAATTGCATTGAATCTGTCCAGTGCTTTTGGTAGGATGGCCATTTTTATAATATTAACTTTTCTAGTTCATGAGCATGGGAGATTATTTCCATGTCCTCAATTTCTTTCTTTAGTGTTTTTATGTTTTCTTTGTATTAGTCTTTTACCTCCTTTGTTAGTTATATCCCTTGGTATTCAATTTTTTTCTGGATATTGAAAATGGGATAGCAACCTTCATGTCTTTCTCCATATGTTTATCTTTGGCATAAAGGCTACTCATTTTTGTGTATTGATTTTGTATCCTTCCACTTTACTGAAAGGATTTCTCACTTTTAGGAGTTTTTTTGGTGGGGTCTTTTGGGTCACTTATATATAAAATCATGTCATCTACAAATAGGGCTAGTTTTAATTCTTCATTACCAATTTGTGTCCCACTTGTCGCTTTATTGCTGAGCTAAGACTTCAAGCACTATGCTGAAAGCAATGGTTGAGAATGGGCAGCACTGTCTTGTTCCAGACCTTAATGAGAATGCTTTAAGTTCTTCCCCATTTAGTGTGATCTGGGCCTTAGATGCTTTATAAATCACCTTTATTATGTTAAGATATGGCCCCTCCTTCCCTAGTCTCCCAGGGTTTTAATCATGAAGGGGTGTTGTATTTGGTCAAAGGCTTTTACTGCATCTATTGAAATAATCATGTGATTTCTGTGTTTATTACATGTATCAATTTCCATATGTTGAGCCATATGCACCCTGGGATGAAACCTACTTGATTAAGATGGATGATGCTTTTGATGTTTTTGTTTGTTTGTACTTTGTGCTGTTGTTGTTGAGGTAGTGTCTTGCTTTAGCCCAGGCTGACCTGGAATTCACTATGCATGCTCAAGCTGGCCTTCAACTCATGGAGCTCCTCTTGCCTCTGCCTCCCAAGTGCTGGTATTAAAGGCATACACCACCATGGCCGACTCTTCTCTTTTCTTTCTTTTGATTAATTTGGCTAGTGGTTTATATATCTTGTTTACTTTTTTGTTTGTTTGTTTGTTCTGGTTTTGGTTTTTCAAGGTACTATCTCACCCTAGGCCAGGCTTACCTGGAACTCACCATGTAGTCTTAGGCTGGTCTTGAACTCAGGGCAATCCTCCTATTTCTGCCTCCTGAGTGCTGTTATTAAAGGCATGTGCCACCACACTCAGCTTTTTCTTGCTTACTTTTTCAAAGAACCAGCTCTTTGTTTTGTCATTTATTTCCAGTTCATTGATTTCTGCTTTGATCTTTATTTCTTTTCATCTGGTACTTTTGGACTTGGACTGTTCTTTCCAGAACCTTCAAATGAATATTTAAGATATTTGAGATCTCTCTGTTTTTGCAGTGTAGTCATTTAGTGCTATAGTACGCCCTTCATTGTGTGCTATAAGTTTTGGTATGTTGTGATTTCATTGTCATTCGGTTTTATAAATATACTGATTTCCCCAATAACCCATTCACTGTTTAATAGTGAGTTGTTTAGCTTCCAGGAGTTGGCGTGTTTTAAATTGTTACTGTTGTTGATTTCTAGTTGTAATGCATTGTGGTCATATATAATGCAGGGGATTGTTTCAATTTTGCCAAATTTGTGGAGACATACTTAATGCCCTATTTTTATTTTTTGCTTTTTTGAGATAGGATCTCAGTTTAGCTCAGGCTGACCTTAAACTCATGATGATCCTCCTGCCTCTGCCTCCTGAATGCTGGGATTAAAGGTGTGCACCACCATATCCCCATGCCCAGCTTTAATGCTCTATTTTGGAGAGGGTTCAATGAGCTGCTGAGAAGAAAGAATATTCAGTAGAATTAGGGTGGAATTTTCTGTAGATGTCTATTAAGTCCATTTGAGCTGTGGTATTGCTTATCTCCAATGTTTCTTTGTTTATTTTCTGCTTAGAGGATCTGTATACTGACAATAATGGGTGTTAAAGTCTCCTACTATCATTTTACTAGAATTTATATCTGTTTTAGTATCTAGTAAATTTTGCTCTACAAAATTAGGTGTCCCTGTTTGGTGCATATAAGTTTATAGATGTAATATCTTCTTGTTGAATTGTTCCTTTAAGGAGTATGAAGTGGCCTTCCTTATTGCTTTTGATTACTTTTGGTTTAAAGTCAATTTTGTCAAAAATCAGTAACAGTGACTCCTGTTTGTTTCTTGTTTCAGTTTGCTTGGAAAACTTTTTCCATCCCTTCACCCTAAGGTAGTATTTATCTTTAATTGTAAGGTGGGTTTCTTTTAGAAGGCAAATAGATGGATCTAGCTTTCTGATCCAGCCTGTTAACTTGTATCCTTTGATTGGAGAGTTGAGCCCATTAATGTTCAGAGTTATAATTGTTGAGGTATGAGTTACTCCCTCATTTATTGAAGGTTTTGTGGAGTTTAGTGTCTACTTGGTCTTTTCATGCTTTATGTCTATTTTAGTTTTGATTGTTTCTTTTGCTCTCCTTATGTGCATGTTGGTACATCTCCTAAATGTGAAGTGTTCCATGCCCTTTTCTCTGTAGAGCTGGCGTGGTGCTCATGAAATTGTAAAGCTTGTTTATATTGTGAAAAAAGGTTTTATTTTTACCTTCTATTATGAGGGATAATTTTGCTGGGTATAGTAGTTTGGGTTGGCAGCTATTGTCTTTTAACTTTTGAGATACCCCATTTTAAGTTTTCTTTTGCCTTTAAGAGTTTTTGTTTGTTGTTTTTTGTTTTTATTTTTTCCCAAGGCAGGGTCTCACTGTAGCTCAGGCTGACCTGGAATTCACTATGTAGTCTCAAGGTGGCCTCAAACTCATGGTGATCCACCTACCTTTGCCTCCAAAGTGCCAGAAGAATTTTCATTTAAAAAAATCTGAGGAGACGAGTCGTTGAGCTGCTTGGGAGCGGTTGTGTTTTCTGTTGCACTCGCTTGGTATGCTTTGTGTTCCATGGCTGCGTGCACCGGAAGGATGGCCCACAAGCAGATTTACTACTCTGACAAGTATTTTGACAAGCACTATGAGTACCAGCATGTCATGTTACCCAGAGAACTCTCTAAACAAGTACCTAAGACCCATATCATGTCTGAAGAGGAGTGGAGGAGACTTGGTGTCCAACAGAGTCTGAGATGGGTTCATTACATGATTCATGAGCCAGAACCACACATTCTTCTCTTTAGACGACCTCTTCCAAAAGAACAACAAAAATGAAGTACATCTAGGATCCTCAAATCTTTTTCCATTTGAATGTACATGTGTGTGTATATAAGGGTATAGTATCCAGTGAATACTTGACAAATGTACAAATGATTCATCCATACCTGTGCATGAGCTGTATTCTTCACAGCAACATAGCTCAGTAAATGCAACTGCAAGTAGGTTACTGTAAGGTGTTTAAGATAGTTTCTAGTCAGTTTTTCCCTTAATATAAGTGCCTGTTTGACTTTACCTGTTACTTTTGTTAAATAAAGTTTGTATGTTGCATTTTAAAAAAAAAAATCTGAGGTTTTCATGAGCCTGGAGGTGTAATGTCTGCTGCTGTCTGGCTAAATGTATATACAATGCTTATCAAACTGCCCAGTAAGCACTTCTCTTAATGTTCATACCCTTATATTAATGCTACTTTCACTTTTGGTTGAGAACCTTCTTTTTTCATATGGCAGTGACCTTGAGATGACTCAGAAGGCATCATGGTGCTGGAAAAAAGTGATAAGAGTGCTCAGTACTGCAATATCTCTATTACACCTTCCAAGGCTCAGGGTCTATTGCAGAAGAGGTGGCAGAAAGAATCTAAGAACCAAAGGAAAGGTAGGACTCCTTACAATGTGCTCCCCCCAACATAAAAGGGCCTGGATATCCATGACCTCACAGTGCCTGACACTACCTACACAAGACCATCATAATAGGAAGAAAAGATCATGACATCAAATTAAACGAGAGACTGATTGAGATGGGGAGGAGATATGATAGAGAATGGAGTTTCAAAGGGGAAAGTAAGGGGAGGGAGGGAGGATATTATCATGGGATATTTTTTATAATAATGGAAGTTGTTGATAAAAAAGAAAAATTGAGCCAGGCATGGTGGTGCATGTCTTTAATCCCAACACTCAGGAGGCAGAGGTAGGAGGATTGCCATGAGTTCGAGGCCACCCTGAAACTCCATTGTGAATTCCAGGTCAGCCTGGGCTAGAATGAGACCCTACCCCAAAAAAAAAAAAAAAAAAAAAAAAAAAAAAAAAAAAAAACTTGTAAAGGAAAAAAAAAACAAAGAAACAAACAAAAAAAATCTGAGGTTATTCTGATGGACTTACCTTTGTATATAATATGCCTATGATCCAAATGTTTGGTCTTTTTAAGATGTCCCATAGTTCCTTCATGTGCTGTTTGCATACTGTTTTGAACTTGACAATGTTTTAGAGTCCTCTTCTAATTTTTCTGTTTCATTCTTGACTTCTGAAATTCTGTCCTCACTGTGGCTTATTCTGTTGGTAAGATTTTCTTGGGATACTTAGGAGGGTTATTTCATTTGTTTTATTAATATGTTTTTCAGCATTTCTGTCTCTTGCTTTAATTCCGTTTTCATCTTTTTTTTGTTTGTTTTTAAGACAGGGTCTCACTCTAGCTCTGAAATTCACTATGTAATCTCACGCTGGCCTCCTACCTCTGCATCCCTTGTGTTGGGATTAAAGGCATATGCCACTATGCCCAACACCATTTCAGTCCTTGATTTGACTGTTTATTTTGTTTTGGTTTTTCAAAGTACAGTTTTTTGAGGTAGGGTCTTCCTCTAGCCCAGGCTGACTTAGAATTCATTATGTAGTCTCAGGGTGGTCTCAAATTCATGGCATTCCTCCTACCTCTGCCTCCCAAGTGCTGGGGTTAAAGGTGTATGCCACCATGTCCGGCTGATCTGACCTTTATATTGTCTCTTGGAGTTCATTCCTGCATTTGGATATGTCCTTGTTGAGCTTACTCCTTTGGCCCATGAACTCATTTATTTATTGCTTTTCCTCAAGTTCCTTTAGCCTTATATTGCTCTGTTTTTGTCTCTGATTTTATGAAGCTGTCTATGAAGTACTGTTTCTTGATTCTCTTTGGTTTCCTCAGCCATTGATTGAGTTGTTCTTGTTATGTCCATTTCCTTCATCCGTCCTTTGAGTTCTTTTTGTTGTCTTTCTTCCAAATCACTGATTTGTAATTTGAATTATTTTTGCTGATTTTCTTCCATTTCTTTCAGCCATTCTTGGAGCTCTTGTTTGATTACTCTTTGTCCAGTCCCTGCCCCCCAATTAACCAGTTTTCTCATGGCCTCATTAAGTTTGTTTATAATTCATGTTGAGATTTCATTTTGATCTTCTATGCTTTGGTGTCCTCTAAGCTTTCCCTTGTGGGAGCAGGTAATCTTGGTGGAGATCCATTTACTGGGCATTGTTTGTTTTACATTGCGGTCTGCCCATCTTAAGTTCATTTGTCTCACTGTGAATGCAGCAATAGCAGCCCATGTGTAGCCTGTGTTGGGTAGCCTGGTCTGAAGTGATCATGGTGGGTGTGGGATTGAAGATAATCCACTGGGTTGGGGTGGGTGTGCTTGAGCCTGTAGAGGATCTACTTTGTGTATGTCACTTCCGACCATATCTGGGTAGGAGTTTGGGAAGCCTGGTGAGCAAGTTGCGTATAGATCTACCTGATTTATTTGTTCTCTGAAATGAGATCAGCTCCAGGCTTCTCCTGTGTACAGTTGCCTTTGCATGAGCCCTTCTTCAGATACATTTTTGGGGGAGCTGAGGGAGGGCTTGCAAGGTGGGTGTGAGTAGAATCCGAGTTGGTCAGATGCCCACTGCTGACCGTCCCCTGGCCTGTTCTCTCCCAGGCAGTTGTCCTGGAATGTTGTCTAGCCCTGCTACAGAACCTCGGCCTCAGCCCAGTCTCACAGCTTAGCACAGGCCTGCTCTGCTCTGACCTTGCACTGCTTCATTCCCTCCCAGGCAGGCATAGCAAGTGCTCAGCCCTATCTCCCAATGGCATGCTGCAATGTTCCCTTCTGACTTTCCACTGATCTGTTTCCTCCCAAGTAAGCACCCTGGGATGGCATCTAGACCTGGCTCAGAACCATGGCACTCACCCCCGTCTCTTTTTATTTTTGAGAGTCTCTAGAAATTGAGACAGCAGACGAACTTCCCATCCTCTTGCCTCAGCCTCTCAAGAAGCTGGGATTGCAGACCCACAATGTTAGTCCTGACTCATTGTGGTAGTTCATGCTAACCCTTCAAGAAAATGATCCTTACTGCTGAAGACTCCACATATATGGGCTGCAAGGTCACTGAGAAATCCTGCTGGAGCTGAGCTAAAAGCCACCACCATGTAGACCAGCTGACAGAAAGCTGTCAAAAAGCCACGCTGCATGCAGTTCAATGAGAGAGAGAGAGAGAGAGAGAGAGAGAGATCACCAGTGAAGATACCCAACAGTGGATACTGCAAGCCAAATGAGCCAACTGGTGCAATAGTAGCATGTCTGTTATGGGGGAAACCAACTGCCCTCTAATTGTACTGGAGGCCCGCTCCTCCATTGGAGGGAATATATCCCCGATACTGAGAACCTACAACAGGGGTCGTCATGCGCCCTAGGGGTGAAATGTCGGCTGGTGTCTGCCTAAAAGTATATACTATACTCACCAAACTGCCCAGTAAGCACTTCTCTTAATGTTCATACCCATATATTAATGCTACTCTCACTTTTGGCTAGAGAAACTTCTCTTTTCGGATGGCAGTGACCTTGGGATGATTCAGAAGGCATCATGGTGCTGGGAAGAAGTGACAGGAGTGCTCATCACTGAAATATCCCTATCACACCTTCCATGGCTCAGGGTCTATTGTGGAAGAGGTGGCAAAAAGAATATAAGAGCCAAAGGAAGGGTAGGACTCCTTACAACATGCTCCTCCAGACACAAAATGGTCTGGACATCCATGACCTCACAGTGCTTGACACTACACAAGACCATCATAATGGGAGGAAAAGATCATGACATCAAAATAAAAGAGAGACTGATTGAGAAGGGGAGGGGATATGATGAAGAATGGAGTTTCAAAGGGGAAAGTGGGGGGAGGGAGGGTATTACCATGGGATATGTTTTATAATCATGGAAGTTGTTAATAAAAATTTGAAAAGAAAAAAAAATAATAGAAAATGATCCTGGGATAGAGGGATGGCTTAGTGGTTAAGGCATTTGCCTGAAAAGCCAAAGGACCCTGGTTCGATTCCCCAGGACCCACGTAAGCCAGATGCACAAGGGGACACATGCATCTGAAGTTCATTCACAGTGGCTGGAGGTCCTAGTGTGCCCATTCTCTTTCTCCCTCTGCCTCTTTATCTCTCTGTCTCTCAAATAAATAAATAAAACTAAAAATCTTAAAAAGAAAAGAAAATGATACTAAACCGGGCGTGATGGGGCACATCTTTAATCCCAGCACTCAGGTGGCAGAGGTAGGAAGGTCACTGTGAGTTCTAGGCCACCCTGAGACAACATAGTGAATTCCAGGTCAGCCTGGGCTAGAGCAAGACCCTACCTCACAAAAAAAAAAAGAAAGAAAGAAAGAAAGAAAGAAAGAAAGAAAGAAAGAAAGAAAGAAAGAAAGAAAAGAAAATGATCCTATAAACTAGGCATGGTGGCATACACCTTTAATACCAGTACTTGGCAGGCAGAGGTAGGAGGATCGATGTGAGTTTGAGACCAGCCTGGTGAGTTCGTTTACTAGGCACTGAACTAAGTGCTTTACCCACATTATTTCATTAAATCTTCACAATGAACCTGAGGCTGCTATGATTCTATTATTAGCTCCGTTTTACAAATGAGGAAACTAGTGTCTAGAGATCCTAACTTGCCTCAAGGCTCCACAGTAAAACCACGTGTGAGCGTGACTTTGTAGTTGTCAACACATTCACTAAAGTGACACTAGACATGAGGGAAGGAAGGTATCTCTAAATCATGACACGTGTGTCTCCTGAGCAGACCTGCAAACCCTAACACAGTCAGAGTCAACAACAGAATCTCACGGTTGTCAGGGCGGGTTACTTAAACAGAAGGAGCAAGGGGGCCGTGCCTGAATTGTACTTGCTCATTGAGCCTGACTGTTGCACAGACCAGTGAGGCATGGTAACTTCTCACAGCACGAGGCTGACTATGACTGGCCTGGGGAAGCAGCTGGGTCAAGAAACCTGCCGACCAGAGCCAGAATAATGACTTGATTCTCCCTTCACCAGCAGGAAAACAACGTGCCTGCCTGGCTTCTGTTGACCATCGTCGTACACACAGCTATTAGCGATGACTCACTGTAGCAGCATGCCCATAATAATGCTGTCGTATGTCAGGCTCAGTGCAAGAGGTACACCTACTTGAAGCAGTTCACCCAAAAGCACTTGTGAAATTTCCGTCTCCACTCCCACTATGTGGCCCAGCCCTTTTGGCAAACAGATGCTCAACCTCATAGTTTTTTGTTTTGTTTTCTTTTTAGGCAGCTTCGCTATCCTGCCTCAGTCTCTTGAGTGCTGGGATGATAGGTATGTATATACCCACCCCTCAAATTTGCATAGTGCGGTCTATTTATTTATTTATTTTTGAGGTAGGGTCTCACTTTAGCCCAGTCTGACCTGGAATTCACTATGTAGTCGCAGGCTGGCCTTGAAATCATAGAGATCCTCCTATCTCAGCCTCCCAAGGGGATCAAAAGGGTATACCACCACACACAGCTGTTTTCAATGTTTTTTTTTTTTTTTAATTATTTATTTATTTGAGAGCGACAGACACAGAGAAAGACAGAGAGAGGGAGAGAGAGAGAATGGGCGCGCCAGGGCTTCCAGCCTCTGCAAACGAACTCCAGACGCGTGCGCCCTCTTGTGCATCTGGCTAACGTGGGACCTGGGGAACCGAGCCTCGACTGGGGTCCTTAGGCTTCACAGGCAAGCGCTTAACCGCTAAGCCATCTCTCCAGCCCTGTTTTTTTTTTAATTTCATTTATTTATATGTGAGAGTCAGAGAGTGAGAGAGAGAGAAAAAAAGGGAGAGAGAGAATGGGCACACCAGAGCCTCTGGCCGCTGCAAATGAATGCCAGACACATGCACCACCTTGTGCATCTGGCTTACATGGATCCTGGGGAACTGAACCTGGATCCTTTGGCTTTGCCGTCAAATATCTTAAACTGCTAAGTCATCCCTCCAACCCTGTTTTGGATAATACAATTTTTTTTATTAAAAATAAGTTACAGCATCACTAACATATACACAATTGTCATTAACTGAACTTTGCCTCCAATATACTTCTATACAATACTTAATATTATTAAACTTAAAACTGCTATGCTGTTTTGTTGGCTTTAAATAATAGACAATGGTTTGTAGTCACTTAAGTGAGATGTATGTTTTATAACCACATATTACATGTAAAACTGATTTTAAAAAAATCACTGTCACCTTTCAAAGTCCATCTCCTTCCCCCTCTTTTATATTCCAAATCAAAGAAAGATAGGATCATTATTCAGTATCTTAGTATCTTCTCCTAAACCTAAAGGCAAAAAGAAAGGTGGCTTTTGATTCAACCATTGAAAAATGCCAGTTTCTCCTCATTCCATCACTCATCACAGAGGAGAGGAATGCGTAACAAAACGTTGTACCACATACACCAGTAACTGAGACTCAGACTTAGCTCTCAGCTTTCAGAACAATTACCACTAACATGCCGAGCAATCTGCTAAAGGGCTTCTTCTTCCTCTCATTCCAGTGGCAGCATGGAGAGAAAATATAACTGTCATCCTGGGAACTTTTAAGGTATACAATGGCAACTCAGTGGCTGGATGGATTTTCACTCATTTCATTTCTACAACTAGCAAAACCCAAAGGTATAAATATGGCATGTAGCACATTGTTTTTTATTTTTTCTTTTAAAGCCGAAAAATGCTGCTGTTGGTTGGTAATAACTGAGTTCACAATACTGATTTCTGTGTTGTGTGCCTATCACACTTTCTTTTCCAGTATTTGTGTTTTTAAAAAAAATAACATGAAATTATCCGAAAACAAGACGAGTCTGTGGAGTGCACACCTTTAATCCCAGCTCTCAGGAGGCAGAGCTAGGAAGACTGCCATGAGTCTGAGGCCACCCTGAGAATACATAGTGAATTCCAGGTCAGCCCAGGCTAGAGCAAGACCCTATCTCGAGGGAAAATAAAATAAAACCCAACAGATGTCATGTCACACTTTTTTGTTTGTTTGTTTTTCTTGAGGTAGGGTCTTACTCCAGCCCAGGCTGACCTGGAATTCACTATGGAGTCTCAGGGTGGCCTCGAACTCACAGCACTCCTCCTACCTCTGCCTTCTGAGTGTCTAGCCCTGTTTTTAACGTTTTGAGACAGACTCTAAATATGTAGGTCTGCCTCTGTTTTCTGAATGCTGAGATCACAGGTGTGGGCTATGGCTCCAGGTCAGCTTGGGTTAGCGTGAGACCCTACCTTAAAAAGAAAAACGAAAGGATTTTAAGGAATATTTGCATCTCCTTCTCAGATCTGCTGCTCACACATGGCCATTCATAAATGGGGGTGGTTTGAGGAAGGGTCTTACACTAGCCCAGGCTGACCTGGAACTCACTTTGTAGTCCAGGCTGGCTTCGAACTCACAGTGATCCTCATATCTCTACCTCCTGAGTGCTGGGATTAAAGCCATGTGCCACTGTGCTTGGCAAAATTTCCCTATGTTTAAGATAAACTGCATTTTGGCAAATTTCATTTGTATCTAAAAATCCTGCTGAAAGACCAGCAACAGTTCATGTTTCCATAGCAACTTAGACATATCTCCATTGACATTTAACTTTTTACTTTAAAAAAAATTATTTGAAAGAGAGACGGAGACTAACTCAAGACACATGCACCAGTCTGGGCATTTGGCTTTAGATGGTGTGATGGTTTGGTTCAGGTGTCCCCCATGTACTTAGGTGCTCTGAATACCATGTTCCCAGCTGTTAGCAATTTGGGAATTAAACCCTCCGGAGGCAGTGTATTGTTGGGGGCAGGCTTATGGTTATTATAGCCAGCTTCCTCTCGCCAGTATTTGGCACACTCTCCTGTTGCTGTTGGCCAGGAGGTGATGTCCACCGTCTCTCTGCTCCTGCCATCATGGAGCTTCCCCTTGAGTCTGTAAGCCAAAATAGACCCCTTTTTCCAGAAGCTGCTCTTGGTAGGGTGTTTTCTGTCAGCAATGGGAACCTGACTGCAACAAGTGCGTATTGTAAGCAAGCATTTTAAACCTCCTTACCACCTCTCCAGCCCTTTTATTTTTATTTATTTAATTATTTATTTTTGATTTTCGAGGCATGGTCTTGCTCTAGCCCAGGCTGACTTGACTATGTATTCTCAGGCTGGCCTCCAACTCCCATTGATCCTCCTACCTCTGCTGGGATTAAAAGCATGTGCCACCATGCCTGGGTTAATTTAATTTTTACTTTTATTATTTTTTATTTATTTTTATTTTTTGGTTTTTCAAGGTAGGGTTTAGCTCTGGCTCAAGCTGACCTGGAATTCACTATGTAGTCTCAGGGTGGCCTCGAACTCATGGCGATCCTCCTACCTCTGCCTCCTGAATGCTGGGATTAAAGGCGTGCACCACCACGCCTGGCTCTAATTTTTACTTTTAATTCTGTATGTGTGTCCTTGCAGCACTCTATATACTCATCTGTGGTGGCTTAATTGTCTTTAAATCCACACTTAAAACAAACAAAAAAAAAACTTTAGGGCTGGAGAGATGCCTTAGTGGTTAAGCACTTGTCTGTGAAGCCTAAGGACCCCGGTTCGAGGCTTAATTCTCCAGGACCCACGTAAGACAGATGCACAAGGGGGCACATGCATCTGGAGTTTATTTGCAATGGCTGGAGGCCCTGGCATGCCCATTCTCTCTCTCTCTCTCTGCCTCTTTCTCTGTGTCACTTTCAAATAAATAAATAAACATAAAACAAAAAAAATTTAAAAAAACTTTTTAAATATTTTGTTTTTATGTATTTTATTTATTAGAGACAGAGAGAAGGAGAGAGTGAGAGTGAGAATGGGCACACCATGGCTTCTAGGCACTGCAAATGAACTCCAGATGCATGTGCCACTATGTGCATCTGGTTTATATGGGACCTGGAGAATCAAACCTAGGTTCTTAGTCTTCACAGACAAGCTCCTTAATCACTAAGCCATCTCTCCAATCCCCCACCCCCTAAAAAAATCTTTTTATTTATTCTTATTTTATTTGTTGAGAGAGAAAGAGACAGATGGAGCCGGGCGTGGTGGCTTACTGGTTGTAGGGTTAGCCAATAGAAATCAACTGGAAGATGAGCCAGCAGAATTCTAGCTCAATCCCTGGTGTAAGAAGAGCATTTTTCAAAGAATTTTTAAAATCCATGTAAAGTAGTTAGAAGCTATGGTGGCACATGCTTTTAATTCCAGCACTCAGGAGGCAGAGGTAGGAGGATCGCCATGAGTTTGAGGCCACCCTGAGACTACATAGTAAATTCCAAGTCAGCCTGGGCCAGAGTGAGACCCTGCCTCAAAAAAAAAAAAAGAAAGAAAGAAAGAAAAGAAAAGGCATATGGAAAAAGAGAGAGCGAGCACACCAGGGTCTTCAGCCATTGCAAACAAACTCCAGACACATGTGCCACCTTGTGCATCTGGCTTATGTGGGTCCCAGGAAATCGAACCTAGGTCCTTTGGCTTTGCAGGCAAGCACCTTAATTGCTAAGCCATTTCTCCAGCCCTAAACCCTAACTTTTAACATACAGTAGAACTCATAAAAGCCCTTCAAACTGTTCAATAACTGTGGTGAGAGATGGCTCAGAGGTTAAGGCACTTGCCTGCAAAGCCTAATTACTCCAGTTTGATTCCCTAGTGCCCACATAGGGCCAGATGCATAAGGTGGCACATGTATCAGGAGTTCATTTGCAGTGGCTAGAAACCCTGGCACACCCATTTCTCTCTACCATCCCAGCAATCAGGAGGCAGAGGTAAGTGCTCCAGGCCAGTCTGGGCTAGAATGAGACTCTACCACCAAAACCAAAACAACAATAACAACAAAAGCTGTGTGTGTTATACTCTTTTTTTTTGTTTGTTTGTTTGTTTGTTTGTTTTTCAAGGTAAGGTCTCACTCTAGCTCAGGGAGCTGACCTGGAATTCATTATATAGTCTTAGTCTCAGGGTGGCCTTGAGCTATCAGTGATCTTCCTGCCTCTGCCTCCTGAATGTTGGGATTAAAAGTGTGCACCACCATGCCCAGCTATACTCTGGTCATACTATTCCACTAGGCCAGTGGTTCTCTCAGGCTTTGTAATTCTTTAAATTAAAAATAAATTTTGGGGAGCTGGAGAGATAGCTTAGCAGTTAAGGCACTTGTCTGCAAAGCCAAAGAACCTTGGTTCAATTCCCCAGGACCCACGTAAGCCAAATGCACAAGGTGGCACATGCATCTGGAGTTCATTCGCAACGGTTGGAAGCCCTGGCATACCCATTCTCTCTTTCTCTCCCTCTCTCTCTTTCACAAATAAGTAAATAAACATAAAATATAAATTGCACTTAGTATGATGCTCTCCAGTTCCATCCATTTTCCTTCAATTTACATGTTTTCATTCTTTATAGCTGAACTAAATTTGATTGTGTGTATATATATCTATATCTATATACCATGTTTTCTTTATCCATTTATCTGTTGTTGGGCACCTAGGTTGGTTCTATACAGTGGCTATCATGAGTACTGCTGCAATGAACATGGATACGCAAGAATCTCTGTGCTATATTGACTTACAGTCCCTTCAGTATATATGCAGGAATAGTTACATGGTAATTCAGAGGTAGGGCTTTAGAGAAATCATTAAAATTAGATAAAGTAGCATATCCATATATGGCATATGTGAGGGAATACTATTAACATGATACTGATATGGGCAGTTAAAGGTGCTTTCTTGCAAAGCCTGCTGGTCCAGGTTCAATTCCCTAGTAGCCACATAAAACCAGATGCACAAAGTGGCACATGTGTCTACAGTTTGTTTGCAGTCAGTAGACCCTGGCATGCCCCGTCCTTCTTTTCTGTAAATTAACCACATCTTTAATCCCAGCACTCAGGAGGCAGAGGTAGGAGGATCACCATGAGTTGGAGGCCAGCCTGGGAGTACAAAGTGAGTTCCAGGTTAGCCTGGACTAGAATGAGATCCTACTTCAAAAAAAAAAAAAAAAAGAAAAAGAAAAAGAAAAAAAAGATACTGAAAATATTTAACAATATTTTAAAAATTCATCAATTACTAAAAGCACAAATATACTACTGCCCAGTTTGTAAATATCAAACAACAATTTTAGTTAGACACAGGTAAAGAACATTATATAATATTGCTTAATTCTCTGCACTAGAAATAATGGGAAATTTTTCCTTTTTTCCCTATAAATATATTTAAACAAGAAATTAAATTTCAGGTTATAATTCTGCAGAGATAATACTGTATACAAAGATGCTTTAGAAGCCGGGCATGGTGGCGCATGCCTTTAATCCCAGCACTCTGGAGGCAGAGGTAGGAGGATCACTGGGAGTTCAAGGCTACCCTGAGGCTTCATAGTGAATTCCAGGTCAGCCTGGCTAGAGTGAGACCCTACCTCAAAGAAAAAAAATCAAAAATCAAAGCTACTTTAGGCAAGAGGATATGTATTTCTCTTGTTGATAATACTGTCTGAAGCCCAGGCAAGCTATGAGTTTGTAGTCCTCCTGTCTTTCCAGAGCTCTGACTGCTGAGATTACACATGAATGACACCTAACTTGGCTTTCACTCACTATTTTATTTATTATTATCTTGATTTTCCTACACAAAGTCTCACTCTAGCTCATGCTGACCTGGAACTCACTCTGTAGCTCCAGGCTGGCTTTGATCTCAGGGTGATCCCCCTACCTCAGCCTCCTGAGTGCTGGGATTAAAGGTGTGTGTCCCCATGCCTAGCTCCCAGTATTTTATAAAAAGAGGGCTGGAGAGATGGTTTAGCTATTAAGGAGCTTGCCTGCGAAGCCTAAGGACCCAGGCTCAATTCCCCAGTACCCACATAAGTCAGGTGCACAAGGTGGTGCATGCATCTGGAGTTCATTTGCAGTGGCTGGAGGCCTTGGGGTGTCTATTCTTCTCCCCTTCCCCCCCCACCCATTCTCTGTCTCTTTCTCTCTTATGCTTTTAAATTTAAAATTTAAAAAAAGGCATGATGGTGCATGCCTTTAATCCCAGCATTTGAGAGGCAGAGGTAGGAGGATCACTGTGAGTTCAAGGCCACCATAGACTACATAGTGAATTCCAGGTCAGCTTGGAAACCTGGAAAACAAAAAAAAAGGACAAAACAAAACAAAAAAGAAACTCATCCATATCAGAGTTTAGTGGGACAGCCTCCATCAGTTTTACATAGCTTAAGGTGAAATTAGGGGACAAATTGGTCGGGGATGCCCCATTCTTCAGGGGTTCCCCTGGTAAGCATAAAGGGGAATTCCCTTAAGTATGGCAGAACTCTAACAGTAAGTATGGGGGCTAGAGGGGAGAACAGATCCCTGCTTGCTGGTGAGCTGCTGGAAGGGGTGGGGGAATTCCTAAAAACTCCATTTACAGAGTAGGAGATCCCCTTGTAATTCAAAGTTCCCTTGTTTAAGGGTATTTGGAGAGATCTGTGATTGTTTTCCCTTTGAGCTTCGTTTCTGATCCCTTCAGGGTTTCCATACTCCTTCAGGGTTTAGAGGAAGACAACTGAAGATAAATATACACACACACATAAACATATCTACCAGTTCACTGCCTGGCTGTCAGCTCAATAGTCCTAAAACCTAAGCAATTTATGTAGATCTAGTATCATTCTTTTTTCAAAAAAAAAAGTTACTGGGCTGGAGAGATGGCTTAGTGGTTCAGGCACTTGCCTGCAAAGCCAAAGGACCTATGTTTGACTCCGCAGGACCCACATAGCCAAATGTACAAGGTGGTACATGGGTCTGGAGTTTGTTTGCAGTGGCTGGAGGCCCTGGTGTGCCTGTTCTGTCTGCCTCTTCTTTCTCTTTCTCCCTCCCTCTAGGAAAAAAAAAAAAAAAAAAAAGTTATTTATTTGTGCACATGTGGATGTAGGCACTTACCAGCGCTTCTTGCCACTGCAAATGTCAGATGCATACACTACATGGTGCTGAGAACTTGAACTTGAGCTGCCAGGCTTTGTAAGCAAGTACCTTTGACTGCTGAGCTCTCCAGCCCTTTATTATTGTTCCTAACTCATATTTAAAGATAATTCCATACACAAGACAATGTAAATTTTCTTTTTTCAAGATTTTTTGTTTTTTTTTCTGTTGAAGCAGTCTTATCCTAGGCTAGCCTTGAACATGCAATGTAGCCAAAGCTGACCTTGAGTGAGCTCCTGATCCTACTTCCTCCATCTCCCAAGTGCTGGGATTAGGGATTTGTACCACCATGCTCAATTCTGGCCCCCCGCCTCCCTGAGGTAGAGTCTCACTCTAGTGCAAGCTGACCTGGAGTTCACTATGGAGTCTCAGGGTGGCCTTGAACTCACAGTGATCCTCCTACCTCTGCCTCCCAAGTGCTGGTATTAAAGACGTGTGCCACCATGCCAGGCTCATTTTTTTTTTTTTTCATTTTTGTTTTTTGAGGGTGGGTTCCATTCTATCCCAAGCTGACTTGGAACTCACTCTGTAGCCCAGGTTGACCTTCAATTCTAGGTGATTCTCCTATCTCAGTCTCCAGAGTGCAGGGATTATAGGTGTGAGCCTCCACCCTGGCTCTTGTTTGTTTTTAAAGCGAAGAAATGCTTGGGATTAGGGTGTGTGCTGCCACACCTGGCAGCAATGTGGGTTTTGTGAAATATAAGGTAGGGTAGATATCAGGAAATGAATTCCTAAAGCACCACCATTAAAAGATTCAATTTTTTTTTTTTTTTGCTTTTTCTATGAGGACTAGAAAGCAGATACTAGTATAAATTGATATAGTGCCTATTTGAAAACTTGAATAGTTCTGTAATAAAACCGATGTGGATATAAAATGGATATAAATTATTAAGTCAATTTATATTTCCTATCACTTTATTTATTTGGGGTTTCAAGGTAGGGCTTCAGTCTAGCTCAGGTTGAACTTTAAAGTATATATTAAATATTTTTGTTTATTTGAGCAAGAGAGAGGGGGAGTGAGAGAATGGGCAGAGCCTCCTGCCACTGTAAATAAACTCTAGATGCATGCACGCCTTTGTGCATCTGGCTTTACATGGGTACTGGGGGACTGAACCTTGGCTGTCAGCCTTTGCAAGTAAGTGCCTTTACCACTGAGCAATCTCTCCAGCCCTACAAATACATTCATATTTATTTGGGAGAGCAAGACAGTGAGTGTGTATGGATACACTAAGGGTTCTTGCTGCTGCAAACAAGCTCCAGATGCACACAAGACTTTGTGTGTCTGGCTTTATATGAGCTCTGGGGAACCAAACCCAGGTCAGCAGGCTTTGCAAGCAAAGGCCTTTAAACACAGAGCCATCTCCCCAGCCCTCCCATTAGTAATTTTAGATAAGCGACTAAAGAGGCTGAGGTGGTTAAAATAATCTTTTATTTTCCCAAGGTATTAATTAGGTACAGGTTACAGACCTGTCTTAAAGTTTCCAATAACCAAAATTTACAACAGTATCAGCCTGAGAACCTATATGAGAATAAGTAGCCTATGGCATCTCATGACCAACATGCTTATTACTGGGAGAACAGCTTAAAGCCTAAATCTTCTTGTGAGATGGCAGAACTGTCATTCTTTTTTTTTTTTTTTTTTTTTGGTTTTTCAAGGTAGGGTCTCACTCTGGCTCAGGCTGACCTGAAATTCACTCTGTAGTCTCAGGGTGGGCTCGAACTCTCAGCGATCCTCCTACCTCTGCCTCCTGAGTGCTGGGATTAAAGGCGTGCGCCACCACGCCCGGCTAGAACTGTCATTCTTTACATTGAAATGTTTAAGAGGAATAAACAGAGCGTGGTGGCACACATCTTTAATCCCAGCACTTGGATAGCAGAAATAGGAAGATTGCCTTGAGTTTGAGGCTACCATGAGACTACACAGTGAATTCCAGGTCATCCTGAGCTAGAGTGAGACCCTACCTAAAAACAAACAAACAAAAAAAAAAAAAAAACCTTTAATCCCGGCACTTGGGAGGCAGAGGTAGGAGGACTACCATGAGTTCGAAACTACCCTGAGACTCCATAGTGAGTTCCAAGTCAGCCTGGGCTAAAAGTGAGACCCTACCTCGAAAAACCAAAAAAATAAATAAATAAAGGAGAGAGAGATAGAAAGATATGCATGTATATAATGCACACAGGTCCAATGGGTTTTTCTTTTTTTCTAGGCTAGCCTTGAACTCACATGATCCTGGGATTAAAGGCATGTGCTACCTGCCTGCTGAACTAATAGGTTTTATTTGATATATAAAACTGCTTATTTAATTTTTCTTAATGTTTATACCCATATATTAATGCTCCTCCCACTTTTGGTTAGAGAAGCTTTCTTTGCAGATGGCAATGACCACTGGGATGACTCAAAAGTCACTATAGTACTGAGAAGTGACAGTGGAGTTTTTAGCACTGAGACATCTCTATCGCACCCTCCAAATGTCCATTGCAGAAAAGGTGGAGGAAAGAATGTAAGAACTGGGCTGGAGAGATTGCCTGGTGGTTAAGGTGCTTGCCTGCAAAGCCTAATGACCTGAGTTCAATTCCCCCGTACCCATATAAACCCAGATGTACAAGGTGGCACATGTGTCTTGAGTTTGTTTGCAGTGGCTAGAGGCCCTGGCATGCTCATTCTGTCTGCCCCCCCTCAACAAATTAAAAAAAAAATTTTTTTTTAAGTATGTAAGAGCCAAAGGAAGGGTAGGACTGCTTACAATGCAATCTTCCAGACACAAAATGGCCTGGATATCCATGACCTCACAGTCCCTGGCACTACCTACATAATAGAAAGAAAAGAGAATGACATCAAAATACAGATTGAGAGGGGAAGAGGGATATGATGGAGGGGAGAGCTGAGAGGGGGAAGTGAGGGTGAGGAGGGAATTATGGTTTATTGTCTATAATTATAGAAACTGTCAATACAAAGTTTAAAGTGTACTTACTTATACAAGCACAATAAATTTATAGTGAATTAAATGAAAGTGGCTTTATAAAACCTATAAATCAGGAGCTGGGCATGGTGGTACAGAGGTAGGATGTTCAAGGCCAATTTGAGACTACATAATGAATTCCAGGTCACTGTGTAGTCAGTCCTAGGGTGGGCTCAAACTCACAGTGATCTTCTTACCTCTGCCTCCCAAGTGAGTGCTGGGATTAAAGGCGTGTGTCACCACGGCTGGCTGGATACTTTATAATCTTAAAAATATATTCCACATTCTATCAAGGCTTTGGATACTGATATTTTAAAAATAGAAATTTTGAAGACAATGAAAATCATAAAATTAGAAGGCTCAAGAATTTTAAACATGTCTGCTTTTAAAACACATAATTTAAAAGCCGGTGTGGTGGCTCACCCCTTTAATCCTAGCTGAGGTAAGAGCGACATGAGTTAGAGGACAGCCTGAGCTCTACATGGGCTACAGTGAGACTCTGATTCAAAAAAATTAAAACAAAGAAAATCCCCATAAATCTTACATAATATATGTTGGGAATGTAAAGCTTCTGGCGTATCCCTGCCACTAGGTAACACACAACTATACAGAGTTCATGTCGGACTGAAGAAATACTCAGCTCTTAAAGGTGTACAGCCATACTTTCTGTTTCTCTTTCTTTAATAAACCAGCCAGAATATATCTCTCTTTAAAAAAATAAAAAGGCTGGCCTTGGTGGCACATGCTTTTTAATCCCAACACTTAGAAGCAGAGGTAGAAGGATTGCTGAGACTACATAGTGAATTCCAGATCAGCCTGGGCTAGAGTGAGAGCCTACCTCAAAAACCAAAAAGGGCAGGGGGGTGGGTGTGGAGTCATGGCTTAATGGTTAAGGTGCTTGCCTGCAAAGCCCATGGACCTAGGTTTGATTCCACAAGACTCATGTAAGCCAGATGCACAAGGTGGTGCATGGGTCTAGAGTTTGTTTGCATGGCTAGAGGCTCTAGTGTGCCCATCCCGCCCTTTCTCTGTCAAATAAATAAAATATTTTTAAAACAAACAAAAATATTTAATTTATAATTCTCTTAAAAAATACTTTACTGGGCCAGGTGTGGTGTCTCACACCTTTAATCCCAGCACTTGGGAGGCAGAGGTAGGAGGATCACCATGAGTTTGAGGCCACCCTGAGACTACATAGTGAATTCCAGATCAGCCTCGGCTACAGCAAGACTCTACCTCAAAAAACAACAACAACAAACAACAAAATTTATTTGAGGAAGACAGAGGGGGGAGATAGGACAGGTACACCAGAGCCTCCAGGCACTGCAAACAAACTCTATACTCTTGCACCATCTTGTACATCTGGCTTACATGGGTACTGAGGAATTGAACCTTGATTCTTAGGCTTCTCAGGCAAGCACCTTAAGGGCTTAGCCATCTCATTGTTCATATGATCCTAATATGAAATATATATGTAATATATAGCAATGTCAAAATTGCATTGCCATGTACATACCTTTTACTTAACACTTATTTTGAACATATATTCGTTTGTGATCTGATTTAATGCATATCTTTAAAAAGTATTTTCATTCATTTATTTGTAAGCAGAGACAGAGAATGAGCATGCTAGGCCCTTCAGCTGCTGCAAACGAACTTCAGAAGCATGACCCACTTTGTGCATGTGGCTTTATGTGGTTACTGAGAAACTGAACCCTGTTATGAAGGCTTCTTTGCAGAGAAGTGCTTTAGCCACTAAACCATCTCTCCAGCCCTCATGTATTTTGTTTGTTTTTGAGGTAGGGTCTCACTTTAGCTCAGGCTGACCTGGAATTCACTCTCTCAGGGTGGCCTCGAATTTGGCAATCCTCCTACCTCTGCCTCCCGAGTGCTGGGATTAAAGGCGTGCGCCACCACACCCGGCTCCTCATGTATTTTTTAAATTATTTTATTTTTATTTATTTATTTGTCAGAGTAAGAGGTAGAGAGACTTAAGGAGGGAGAAAGAGAATGGGTGTGCCAGGGCTTCCAGCCACTGCAAATGAACTCCAGATGCTTGCGCCCCCTTGTGTATCTGGCTAACGTGGGTTCTGGGAAACTGAACCTAAGTCTTTTGGCTTTGCAGGCAAATGCCCTAACCGCTAAGTCATCCCTCCAGC
The DNA here is from genome assembly GCF_020740685.1 of Jaculus jaculus. Classification (NCBI taxonomy): domain Eukaryota; kingdom Metazoa; phylum Chordata; class Mammalia; order Rodentia; family Dipodidae; genus Jaculus; species Jaculus jaculus. The sequence goes on from NC_059103.1 coordinate 151,181,020, forward strand.
CCCCTCATGTATTTCTTGAAAGAGGGGAAAAAAAATCCTACAACTTTATTTTGTTGTTCTTGTTTGGTTTTTCAAGGTAGGGTCTCGCTCTAGCCCAGACTGACCTGGAACTTACAATGTAGTCTCAGGTTGGCCCCAAACTCAAGTGATTTTCCTACCTCTGCTGGGATTAAAGGCGTACTGCACCACGCCCAGTTGAGAACATCTTTTTTTTGTTTGTTTGTTTGAATAAAAAACAACCCCTGAAATAAAGCCAGGTGTAGAGGATCGCACCTTTAATTCTTGCAAAGTGGAGGTTACGGTAGGAAGAACCTTGGTGAGCTCAAGGCCAGTCTGGGTTAGGGTGAGACCCTGCCTCAAAGACAGACAAAACCTGAAACAGGGATGACGTTGTCTAGATCTCCCTGCCTCCAAACAATCAAACACCTGAAATAGAAGCTTGACCAAAAGTATGTTTATCCTGCCAGGTATATTGGTGCATGCCTGTAATCTCAGCCTTAGGGAGGTTGGGGCAGGAGGCTTGCTACAAGCTCGAGTTTAGCTTGGGGTACTCGGCAAGATGGTGTCTCCAATAAAAGAAAAAGTTTCACATTCTAAATTAGAAACTGAGTCTAAACACTTTAGTGTTTCTTAAATTTAGCATATTAAACGTCAGGGGTAAGTTGCAAAGTATCTTTCTGAAAAGCTCCACTAAGATTATAACGGGAGAACTCCGTCGGTTCTAATCGATCCAAATTCCATATGCAATGGAAACGGCTTTGTGGGAAACAAGTCTAGGAAATTAATTCCCGTCCTTCTACACGCTCCGAGAGCCGCACACAGCGTCGGTCGGAGCAGACTCCTCCCCGGCTCGTGGGGAAAACCCTGCCTAATATTTATAACGCTATGACATACTGTAATACTCACAAGGTGGTTGTAGAAGTATAAACACGACCCGAGTTATCTGATTGGCTGCCGGTGATGTAACACCCATGTCAATACTTCCCAGCGAACGCACGTGTTCGACCTTTTATTTAAATTTCCATTTCATCACCAGCAATAAGACACTGGGGCGGTGCATTTTGTGTGCAGCGGTGGCGGCCCGGGTCTCCCCCGCTTCACCCCCCGCCACACGCACTACACCGAGGTGCCAGCCCGGCGCACACAATGCCAGACACCCCGAGGACGTTTGTCCGTGCCTTGGAACCTCCTCGCGCGACGAGGCACCGCCTGGGCCAGTCTTTGTGAAGGAACAAAATAAGTTCACTTCCTCGGGCACCGCCACCCGCCCGCAGCCCCCCGGCAAATGACAAGGCTGCAGCGCGGCGGCTCCCGGCTCAGTTATTTGTAAAAGTCCCAGGTGAAGTCGTGGCGAGAGCCGGGGGGGGTAAATGTGCGCCCCGGGCGAGGGCGAGGGCGCGGGCGCGGGGAGGTGCGCGCGGGCGGCGGCCGCCCCTGACACTCGCCAGCTGTTTGTCCTGCATGGAGCCCGGCCCCTCCCCGAGACCCCCGCCGCCCCGCGCCCGCCCCCGCCCCCTCCCGGCGCCCACTTCCTTCCCGAGGCCGCATCCCCGCCCCTCCCAGGCCGGAGACGCGGCCGGCCCCTTTCCCGGTCCCCGGGCGCCCCCGGCCCAGCCCAGCCCAGCCCAGCCCAGCGCGGCTCAGCCCGCCCCCTCCCCTCCCCGGCGGGCGGGCGGCCGGCCGGCCCCCACCCTCTCCCCCTCCAGCGGTTACTGCTACCCCGGTGCATTGTGGGCGCACGGTCCGTTGTTCATTTGCCATTCGACCTCCGCCAGGGCCTGGTCGGACGGAAACGCTCCGCCGGCTTTATTGTCGGCTCGCTATGTGGCGGGGCCGGGCGGCTTAACGCGCCGGTGCTCAGCGCTCCGGAGAGCCGGCGGCGGGGCTCCTGGGCGCGCCCGCCCGCCCCCGAGGAAGGAGATCAGTTGGCGGGCCGGTGTGCGGGGTGTGCGCGCCCGCAGCTTTGGAGAAGCGGCGGCCGAGGCTCTCCCGCACTCCGCCTCAACTTCGAAGGCCGCACGCGCCCCGGCTCGCCGCTCCGCCGCCCGCCCCCCTTTTCTCCGCGCGGGACGCAGCCGGGAGCGCGGCGGGGCGGGGGTGGAGGACAAGGACGAGAGAGCGAGCGGACGCGTGCGGCGGCGGCGGCGGCGGCGGCGGCGGGAGGGTGAGGCCGAGCCCGCGGGGGAGAGCGAGGGAGAGAGCGCGGGGGCACGGCGGGGGTGGGCGCGAGACGGAAGGGGGAGCCGCGGCGGGGATCGCGCGGGACGCGGCCCGAGACCGGGCTGGAGCCGGGGCACCGGGCGGCGGCGGCGGCGCGCGCCATGTCGTTCAGTGAAATGAACCGCAGGACGCTGGCGTTCCGAGGAGGCGGGTTGGTCACTGCTGGCGGCGGCGGCGGCGGCGGCGGCGTCGCCTCCTCCACGAACAATAACGCCGGCGGGGAGGCCTCGGTTTGGCCTCCGCAGCCGCCACCGAGACTGCCCGCGCCGCTGCAGCCCAATGGGCGCGGGGCCGACGAGGAAATGGACACGGAGGGCCTGGAGCCCCAAGACGCGGAGGCCGCCGCCGCCGAGGAAGCCAAGGAGTTGCTGCTCCCCCAGGACGCGGGCGGCCCCGCCTCGCTGGGCGGCGGAGGCGCGGGGGGCCCCCTGCTAGCGGAAAGGAACCGTCGGACTCTGGCCTTCCGCGGAGGTGGCGGCGGCGGGGGTCTCGGCAACAATGGCAGCAGCCGCGGCCGCCCCGAGACCTCGGCGTGGCCCCTGAGGCATTTCAATGGGCGAGGGCCGGCGGCGGCCGAGCTGGAGCTGGACGCGCTGGAGGGGAAGGAGCTGATGCAGGACGGCGCGTCCCTGAGCGACAGCAGCGAGGACGAGGAGGAGGGGGCGAGCCTGGGCGACGGCAGCGGGGCGGAAGGCGGCAGCTGCGGCAGCAGGCGGTCGGGCGGCGATGGCGGGGACGAAGCGGAGGGCAGCGGTGTGGGAGCTGGCGAAGGAGAGCCCGTCCAGCAGCACTTCCCGCTTGCGCGGCCCAAGTCCCTCATGCAGAAGCTCCAGAGCTCCTTTCAGACGTCCTGGCTCAAGGATTTTCCTTGGCTGCGCTATTCCAAGGATACTGGCATCATGTTTTGCGGCTGGTGCCAAAAGACCTCCGAGGATGGGGGCAACGGGGACCTTCCCCAGGTGGGGCACGACGAGCTTTCGCGAGGGACGCGCAACTACAAGAAAACCCTGCTCCAGAGGCACCACGTCTCCACCGAGCACAAACTCCACGAAGCCAACGCCCAGGTATGCTCCTGCTTTTCCAGATCCTTTAGGGAAAGGGTTATCAGCTAAAAAGAGAGAGAGAAAAAAAGGAAACCCCAAAACTTGAAAACAAACCAAAATGGTTTGAAAAAAAGCACCCCCACACCCCGTGAAGGCGTTGTTCCAGTGGAGAGGTGAAGGGAGTTTATGCGTGGGGGTTTTTAGAAATCCTGGGAACAAAGTTTTCAAAAGTTGTGGATTTGTTGGGGGAGGGGCTGGAACGACAATTTTCTAATCATAGTGCTGAATCAATTTTTAATGACTCAGACTTTGCCTGTAAGATTGAATCAGAAAGATAGTGTGATTGAAGATTTTAACCTAAGAGATTGACTTTGGGTTAAGAAATTTATCAGCTGAGATTTTTAGAGAAGTCCCTTACCTTATAGCCATAGACACCTTGCCTGGAGAAAGTGGATTAAACAATTTCCTAAGTTTTGATGTGACTATTCCATTCTGAAAGCATCCACTCTTCGAAATTCTTCTGTCAGGGCAAGATAATGTGAAATATGAGAGCCATATGTAAATAGAGAGGAAGCTATTTGAATTATAGCCTCGTGAATAATTTTAGAAGTCCATCTCTTGAACTTGTTGAACCTTCTCCCAAGGCTTGCCTGGGTAAGATTCCTGTACTTTTAAACTTGTGCCCTTCTGTCCAGATTTGTGTTCTGAGATACTGCTATCTTCTTCCTTAAAAACCTTTCTTGTGAAAGTTTGCCTGAAGTAAAGGTTAGCTTTAAAAATGTTTAACGTGAAGTTATTTGTATTAAGTAATTCATTTGAATTGGTAGGGAATTTATTTACTCAGCTCCTTGAACATCGTCTGCCCTTAGTTACAAAACAAGCCTTGCTATGGTTATTAACCCCTTATCTTTAACAATCCTTGCCCAACGATTTGCTGGCCATTTTCTACCCAAGTACGTTGATCAGCCTTCCTTTTTATGACCCCGACAACCTGTAGTGGTAGATGGAATTCATTCTATCCTATTGGTAGCCAGCCATTGATTTTAGAAAGTCCACAGTGTGGTACTAATGGAAGCCTTCCTGCCTTTCAGCACACTAACACTGTATTTATTGGGCGCATTAGTATCCCGGCCATTGACATAAGTTTCTCAAAAGTTAAGTCCTTAACTTTAAAAGCATAGGGTTATTTATCTTTTTCCTAGAGGACAATGCAGTAGATTTTTTTCTTGCACATTTACTGGACATATTTTCCTAAACCTTACAAAGTCACTTAAAGATAGAAAGCCGAGAAAGGTTAACTGAATTGTTCATAAGTCCTTGGACTATTCATTATGGAAAAAAGAATGGGTTTTAACTGAATGTGGGTTTTCTGCATTACCATCTTTGGGATTTGATCTGTGGAGTTCAGTAGTAGTTCAGTTTTCTTCTGTGTGCTAAACACATTTCTTTAGTTGAAAAGTATTTCTTTGCTTTATAGAAAGTCATCCCAGGTTTTAAATGGTTAAGCAATGTATTCCTGAAGTTATTTATTAAATAAAATGATTGAAGCCAGTGCTTGTGAACATTAAAACTTAATTTCCCCAATATTGGTAGGTTGGTATTTCGAGAAATTTAAAAAGAGAATTGGAATGAATTTCCTTACTCAACAATAGTGGACCAAGTTACTCTCAGCAATGTTGTCTATTCCTGCAGGCAGTCTGAATGGGATGCAAATTATAATTAGCTGCCTAGTGAATCGTAAATCAAAGGAAGAGGGAATTAGTTGGCTAACCTTATGATAGACTTAGTATGGGTGTATCCTGGAGGCATATATCTGGATCTGGAATTTATCCCTAGCTGAATCCTTTTCTAACTTGACTTCTGAACTATCCCTCTCTGGATTCCCTCTGATGAAATTGCCTTTTAATGTGGTCTAGGTGCCACCTACTTTCTTTTAGCACATTAAGTTTTGTTTTTCTTAAGGTTATTACATATTGGTTTCTATTAAATTCTTAGTGTTTACAGATTGAATTGATCCATCCTCACCATTTCTTTTAATTTCTAACTAGCCTTTGGATATCTTTATTTTTTATTTTTATTTATTTTTGAGCTAGGTTCTCACTTTGTACTCCGTGGTTGGTCTCAAATGCAGAGATCATCTTACCTCTGCTTCCTCCCAAATGCTGGGATTAAAGGCATGTGCCCCACTACCTTGACAGGTTCTTAGTCCTTTGAACAGAATTCTGTTTTTGTTGTTGTCTTGCATATTTTGACCTGCAGGAGGCAGTGTAACACAGCTTGTAAGGATATTGGTCCAGGGGTCAAGGCTGTGGGTCCTAATCCTCCACTTTATTAGCAAAAAAAAAAAAAAAAAGTTACTTATCTTCTTGTTTCCTCATGTACATGAAGTATGCACCATCAATTAGTAAACATTGACTTACTGTTATGGTTACTTTTATTGTGCATTCATGTTTATTTTCTTTTTTGTTTATTTTTATTTTTTCAGGTAGGGTCTCGCTGTAGCCTAGGCTGACCTCAGGTTGGCCTCAAACTGACAGTGATCTTCCTCTGCCTCCCGAGTACTGAGATTAAAGGTGTGCACCACCACACCCTGTTGGTTTGTTTATTGGCATAGCTTTGTAGCCTAGGCTGGACTCTCTTTTCTTTTTCTTTTTTTTTCCTTTTTCTTTTCTTTCTTTTTTTTTTTTTTGGTTTTTTGAGGTAGTGTCTCACTCTAGCTCAGGCTGAACTGGAATTCACTATGTAGCCTCAGGGTGGCCTCGAATTTGTGATCCTCCTACCTCTGTCTCCCTAGAGCTGGGATTAAAGGCATGCGCCACCATGCCCAGCACTCAAACTTTCTTTTAAAAAATATTTTATTTATTAGAGAGAGGTAGGGGGCAGAGAGAGATAGAATTTGGGTTACACAAGGGCTTCCATCCGTTGCACATGAAACTCCAGACTCTTGTGCCACCGTGTGCATCTGGCTTATGTAGGACCTGGAGAATTGAATCTGTGTCCTGAAAGTTCGCAGGCATGCACCTTAACTGCTAAGCCATCTCTCTAGCTCTCAAACTTTCTTTGATCTTCCCACCTCTCTTCCCAAGTGTTGGTGTGTAGACCTGTCTCACCTCACCATGCATGGCTCAGAATTTTTACTTTAAAAATTTACTTATGCCGGGTATGATGGTGCATGCATTTAATCCTAGTACTTGGGAGGCAGAGGTAGGGGTAATCTCAGTGAGTTCTAGGCCACCCTGAGATTACATAGGGAATTCCAGGTTGGCGTGGTGGTGCACGCCTTTAATCCCAGTACTTGGGAGGCAGAAGTAGGAGGATTGCCAGGAGTTCGAGGTCACCCTGAGACTCCATAGTGAATTCCAGGTCAGCCTGGGCTAGAGTGAGACCCTACCTCGAAAAACCAAAAAAAAAAAAGCCCAATATGTACATACATACATATGTATATATATTATGTATATACATATGTATGTATGTATGTATATTTACTTATTTTAAGCAGTGCTGCAAGTATCTAATCTAGGATCTTACATATGCTAGGCAAGTGCTCTACCACTGCGCCACACTTACCAGTCCCAAGATTTATTCGATTGATTTATTGATTGCTTAATTGAAGGCTACCATGAATTACAAACAAGCACCTTAAGCACTTCAGCCCTTTCCCCAGCCTAGGATTTTGAGTTTTAAAGCCACTTTGTTAGGAATCTCTTGATTCTAGAGAGCAAAGCACTTTTCCTTTTTATACTTTCTAAGACTTCTTTGAATATTCTGAACATTTTGGTTTCACAAAGGATATGTTATATTAGTTTTATCTCATATTAAAAACATTGAGATGAAACTGGGTATGGTGGCTCATGCCTGTAATTTCAGCACATAGCAGGTAGAGGCAGGAAAATCAGGAGATAAAGGTCCTTTAAAAAAAAAAATACTTGCAAACAGAATGGACATGCCAGGGCCTCTAACCATGGTAAACGAACTCCAGATGCATGAGCCGCCTTGTGCATCTGGCTTTACATGGTTATTGAGGAATCAAACTTGGGTAGTTAGGCATTGCAGGCAAGTACCTTAACCATTGAGCCATCTCTCCAGCCCAAAAGTCTTTTCTAACTAAGAAGTTCAAGGACAGCCTGGGCCACCCGAGAAAAGAGTTGGATGTGGTGACTCACATCTGTCAGCACCTGGGAGGCTGAGGTAGTATTGCCTTGTTCCAAGCCAGCCTGAGCTACTTAGTAAGTTTCAGTCAGTCTGGGTTAATCTGCCTAAAACAAACAAACAAACAAAGAAAAAAAAACATTGAAATGAGAATTTTGGAGAGCTGGGGATAAAATTCAGTAGTAGGCTGCTTGCATCAAGCATGAGTGAGAACCTAGAGCCTCACCCCTCAGAAAGCATGAGAGACATAAAAGTGATAAACTAAAGTCTCCCAACCCTCCAAAAAACTAACCCTCTGTTTTGTTTTGAGACAGGTTGTCACTGAGTTGTCCAGGCTGACCTAGAACTTTCATCCTGCATCTCAGACAGGATATGAATTTGTGATCTTCCTGTTTCCGTTTCCTGAGTAGCTTCATCAGGCCCAACTTCCAAGGCTTTCTAGAAATAAGAAAGTCCTTTCAATTAATTTTTGTTTGTTTTTCACGGTAGGGTCTTACTCTAGCCCATGCTGACCTGGAATTCACTGTGTAGTCTCTGGGTGGCCTCGAACACACAGTGATCCTCCTATCCTTCCCTGCCAAGTGCTGGGATTAAAGGTACGCACCACCACACCCAGCTCAGTTAAATTTTTTGATGATAACCGAGAATTTTTTCTTTTTCTTAAAAAAATTTTTTTTAGCAACTTACATGATTATAAAAAATATCCCATGGTAATGCCCTCCCTCCACCCACTTTCTTTCCCCATTAAAACTGCATTCTCCATCATATCCCCTCCCCCTCTTAATCAGTCTCTCTTTTATTTTGATGTCATGATCTTTTCCTCCTATTATGATGGTCTTGTGTAGGTAGTGTCAGGCACTGTGAGGTCATGGATATCCAAGCTATTTTGTGTCTGGAGGGAGCATGGATAACCAAAAATTCTTGAATACACTATTACATATTGTTTAGGGCCTAGACATATGTTGAGGATTGAACTCAAGTTTAAGGATTATCTCATCCAAAATTTGATCATTTAGCCCAGAGAGATTTTAAAATTGTTTTAATTATAGGGATTGCCACTGTATCTTGTGGCTCAACATCACCTTCTGTCCAATTGTGAGATTCTTAGATCCCAAGTCACTCATTCCTTCAACTCTTTCCAGTTTGCTATGCACCCAAATTGTCCTTATCATTGTAAGTTTAGCCGACCTTCTCGGAAGTTAAACAGTGAAATCAGATCAGTGATGTAACTGAAAGTACTGGTTGGAATATGTTGTCAGCTGGCGCAAATAAAGAAGGTGAAGTAGATTGGCCAGTCTTTGCATTTAACAAGTCCCAGTGGCTCGTTGATTAGTTCTTAACAATTTAGAAAGTTTGGAATTTTTGTTTTTCGACTTAGGGTCTCACTTTAGCCCAGGGTGATCTGGAATTTGCTGTGTAGTGTCAGTGACCTTGAACTTATTGTATACACCTACCTTTGTATTCCCAGTGCTAGCATTAAAATCCCACCATGCTTTGCTATTTTTTTTTTTTTTCTTCTGAGACAGGGTCTCAGGTGTCCCAGGCTGGATTAGAATTTACCACTTAGCTGAGGGTGGCTTTAAAATTCTGACCTTCTAACCTTTACCTCCTGAGTGCTGCTGTTAATAGGCTTATGCCACCATAGTTTTTTTTTAATTTACTTGTTAGTTTTGTTTTTAATATTTATTTATTGAGAGCAACAAAGAGGCAGAGAGAATGAGAATGGGCGCACCAGGTCCTCCAGCCACTCCAAACAAACTCCAGATGTGCATGTGTTGCCTTTTGCATCTGGTTTAGGTGGATCCTGGGGAATCGAGCCTCAAACTGGGGTCCTTAGGCTTCACAGGCAAGCGCTTAACCGCGAAATCATCTCTCCAGCCCTTGTTTTTGTTTTTGTTTTGTTTTGTTTTGGTTTGGTTTGTTTTGTTTTGTTTTGTTTTGGTTTTTGAAGGTAGGGTTTCACTCTAGCCATAGCTGGCTGGAATTCACTATGTAGTCTCAGGGTGGCCTCAAACTCATGACATTCCTCTGCCTCTCCAGTGATGCTTAGCTGTTTTTTTTTTTTTGTTTTGTTTTTTTTGTTGTTGTTGTTGTTTTCCCTCTGGGATGGAACCTAGGACTGTGTGCCAAGCGGGCTATATATCTCCAGCTCCTGAAAAGGAAAAGTTAGTTATTAAGGATAAGCCATCAGGTCAGGTGTGGTGGTAGCATACACCTTTAATTCCAGCACTCTGAGGCAGAGGGTGATGGGTTGCTGTGTATTTGTGGCCAGCCTAATGCACAGATGGGGAATTGAATCCACAACACAGGCTTTGTAAGCAAGTGCTTTACTTCCCCAGGTAGGGTGTTCTTCCAAGCAAGGCTTACCTGGAATTCACTCTAGTCCGAGTGCCCTCGAACTCATGGTGATCCTCCTACCTCTGACTCTCAATGCTGGGATTAAAGGTGTATGGCTAGTGCTTAAAAAAAGATGTTTTTTTTTTTTTAAACTTAGAAAATGGATACACCAGGGCCTCCTGCCACTGCAAACGAACTCCAAATGCATATGCCACTTTTTTTGTTTTCCGAGGTAGGGTTTCACTCTAGCTCAGGCTGACCTGGAATTCACTATGTGGTTTCTCTTACCTCTGCCCCCTTGAGTGCTGGGGATTAAAGATGCGCACCACCATGCCTGGCTGCATATGCCACTTTGTACTTCTGGCTTTATATGGGCAGTGGAGATTAGAACCCAGGCCATTAGGCTTTGCAAACAAGTGCCATCTCTCCAGCCCCACGCAAACACTTTTAACAAACACTGAGCAAGCTCCCTAATCCCAACAGCAGTTTTAAGTAGAAAAGAATAATGATCAAATGCATGTGTTACTAGAGGCACCAATGTAATACATAAGCAGGTTTAGAATTTGAGGAGTGAGCTGGTATTATCTTTTTTTTTCTTTTCCTTTTTGAAGATAGTCTCTTACTGAGTTTACCAGTTCAGCAAGATTAGAGCCAGAAGCACTTACTTCACCCACTGAGTTCTCTCTGGCTCTAAAGCATATCTTTATTATTAAAGTTAGAGGAATACTATAATCACCTGAAGGTCCATCACCCTTCAAACATTTAAAGAATTAGAATTTCTGGCAATGATACTTTAGCCACAGGAGAATTCCATCATAGAGATGAACAGAAGAATGCAAAGGAGGTCTTTTTTTTAAATTAATTCAATTGTTGGTTCCAGTAGGTGTTTGTCATTACATTTATTATGGTCTTACCCTCATTCTATAAATTGATTTTTTTTGGGGGGGGTTAGGGGTTTGAGGTAGCATCTTGCTCTAGCCCAGGCTGACCTGGAATTCCCTATGTAGTCTCAGGGTGGCCTTGAACTCACTGCAATCCTCCTACCTCTTCCTCCCAAGTGCTGGGATTAAAGGGGTGCATTTACATATTTGAGAAAGGTGGAGGCAGAGCCTCTAGCTACTGCAAATGCACTCTAGACATATATGCCATCTTGTACATCTGGCTTATTAAGGTACTGGGAAATTGAACCTAGCAAGTACCTTAACCATTAAGCCTTCTTTCCAGTCCTTATAAGTTGATTTTTTTTTTTTGTTTGTTTTTTTGAGGTAGGTTCTCATTGTAGCCCAGGCTGACCTGGAATTCACTATGGAGTCTCAGGGTGGCCTCAAACTCACAGCAATCCTCCTACCTCTGCCTTCCAAGTGCTGGAATTAAAGGCTTGTGCCACCATGATCGGCAATTTAAAAAAAAAAATTTTAGGCTGGGTGTGGTGGTGCACACCTTTAATCCTACCATTTAAGAGGCCGAGGTAAGAGGATAGCTCTGAATTGAAGTCTAGCCTGAGACTACAAGGTGAATTCCAGGTCAACCCTAGCTAGAACTGGACCCTACCAGGAAAAAACACAACAAAAAATTAATTTGGGAGAGCAAGAGGCAGATTATGGGCATGCCAGGGCTCCCTGCTACTGCAAGTGAACTTCTTGGCCCACGTGTCACTTAGTGCATCTGGCTTTGCCTGGATACTGGGGAATCCAATTCTCATCATTATGCTTTGCAGACAAGTGCCTTAACCCTGAACCATCTCTCCAGGCCCTAAGTTCATCTTCTGTATCTGAATTTGAAAGCAAAATGATTTCTAGCATATTATTCAGTGGGGTTCTGCATCAAGTAATACTGGTTTTGATTTTTGTTTTTTGGCTTGTGAGGAGAGCTTTTTAAGACATGGTGTTATTTTGTATCCCAGGCTGTCATAGAATTTTAAGCAATCCTCCTGCCTCTACCTCATAAGTGCTGGGATTTCGGGCATGTGTCATCACACCAGGTTTACCATCAAAGATGGTTTATATGGTGGTAGGAATTATTGTGCATGCTAGGCAAGCACTCTGCCAAAATTTGAGGTGTTTTTTAAAAATATATTTTTTTAATTTTTTTATTGTTTGTTTATTTATTTGAGAGCAACAGACAGAGAGAGAAAGAGGCAAACAGACAGAGAGAGAGAGAATGGGTGCTCCAGGGCCTCCAACCACTGCAAACGAACTCCAGATGCGTGCGCCCCCTTGTGCATCTGGCTAACGTGGGTCCTGGGGAGTTGAGCTTCAAACCAGGGTCCTTAGGCTTCACAGATAAGCGCTTAAACGCTAAGCCATCTCTCCATCCCCTAAAAATATTTTTTTTTATTTGCAAGCAGAGAAAAGTCAGTTGGGGGGCGGGGAGAATGGCCATACCAGGGCCACTAGCCACTGAGAACTCCAAATGCACATGCTACTTTGTGCATCTGGCTTTATGTGGGTACTTGGCAATCCATCCTGGGTCCTTGGGCTTTGCAGGCAAGTGCCTTAACTGCTGAGCCATATTCTGCCCCCCCCCAATATGTGTGTGTGTGTGTGTGTGTGTGTGTGTGTGTGTGTGTGTGTGTGTGTACAATCTGCAAGCACAGGGTGGGAAGAGAATGGGCACACCAGGGCTTCCCATCACTCCAAACGAATTTAAGATGTATATGTCACTTTGTGCATCTGGCTTTACATTGGTCTTGTGGAATTCATCTCTCCAGTCCCCATTTTATTTTTTAACATTATTATTTTTGAGACAGGGTCGCATGATGCTGTATAGACAAGGATAACCTTCAACTCCTGATCTTACTGCCTTCACCTCCCTAGTGCCAGGATTATAAATTTATGCCATCTTGCGTAGGCCTCAGGCTTTTTTTTGGGGGGGTGGTCGATGTAGAGTTTCAGTCTAGCTAAGTCTGACCTAGAATTCACTATGTAGTCTCAGGATGGCCTTCAACTCAGGACAATCCTCCCTCTGCCTCCCAAGTGCTGGGATTAAAAGCACCCTCCCCTGCAGGCCTCAGGTTTTAATGGCTTTTCAAACAAATATTTATTTGGAAGCAGAGAGCAAGAGAGAGAGGAGGTGCACCATGGCTTCTAGCTACTGAAAATGAACTTCAGGTGCGCCACTTTTGTGCATCTGTCTTTATGTAGGCACTGGGAGGTTGAACCCATGTAGTCAGACTTGGCAGGCAGGTGCTTTAACTGCTGAGCCATTTCTCCAGCCATGAGTTTTGTTGGTGGTGTTTTTTTTTTTTTTTTAATGAAGGGGGGACAAGCTGAGCTCAGCCATCCCCTTTAAAAAAAAAATTTATTTGTGAGCAACAGATAGAAAGAAAGAGGCAGACAGAGAAGAGAGAATGGGCGCGCCAGGGCCTCCAGCCACTGCCAACAAACTCCAGACGCGTGCGCCCCCTTGTGCATGTGGCTAATGTGGGCCCTGGGGAATTGAGCCTCGAACTGGGGTCCTTAGGCTTCACAGGCAAGCGCCTAACCGTTAAGCCATCTCTCCAGCCCCTTGTTGGTGTTTCTATTTTATTTTTTTTTGTAAACTTTGGTGTTACGTTAGAAATGTGCTTTCTAGTAATCTCTTTACCAGAATAGGACTATAAATGGGACTACTAAAGGGAATCCTTGGTAAATTTTAGTTGAGCATCAGTGGTTTGAGTATAGAAGCTGTTTGAAGTTTATTAGCTTCTCTCCTCACAAGTTATGAACTGAGTAGTGGTCCAAGTTGAGATTTTCTATTTTCCCAAAATCGGTTACTAAAAGACTGAATCTTTCCTTTTCATCCCCCCTCCCCCGCCAATCTATTTTATCACTTAAATTGTGCTATTAGGATGTTTGAAAGACTTTCTAGGCTCTGCTTTCCTTTCCATTAACATCCATCTTCTCTGTTTTCAAGGCCCTTGTTCTTGTAAATACATTATACCATTAACAGTAGCTTTCTCAGCTGGTCATGGTATCTGCACTTAGTCCACTGATGCCGATTTTCTACATTGTTGGCACAGTCCTTTCTTCTGTCTGCTAATCCAATTTTTAAAAAATTATCATTATTATTAATGGGAGGAGAGACAATTGCCATGTCAGGCCTCTAGACACTGCAGTCAAACTCCAGAGGTGTGCACCATGTTGTGCACATGTGTGACCTTGTGCATTTGGTTTATGTGGGTGTTAGGGAGGTGAACCTGGGTCCTTAGGCTTCTCAGGCAAGCTCCTTAACTATTAAGCTATCTCTCCAGCCCAAATCCAATTCTTTTTTTGTTTGTTTGTTTTGGTTTGCTGAGGTAGGGTCTCATGCTAGCTCATGCTGACCTGGAATTCACTATGTAGTATCGGGGTGGCCTCGAACTCTCAGCCATCCTCCTACTTCTGCCTCTCAAGTGTTGGGATTAAAGGTATATGCTGGGTTGGTTTAGCAGTTAAGTGTTTGCCTGCGAAGCCTTAAGGATCCCAGTTTGAGGCTCGATTCCCCAGTACCCATGTAAGCTAGATGCCCTCTTGTGCATTGTTTAGTTGCAGTGGCTGGAGGCCCTGGTGTGGCCATTTTCTTTCTCTCTTCCTTTCTCTCTGTGTCTGATTGTTGCTCTCAAATAAAAATAAACAAAAAAAAATTTTTTTTTTTTAAGGCATGTGCCACCATGCCCGGCTCTTAATCCAATTCTTAAATGTTTCAAAGTACTGGCTCTGAGTTCAAGTATGTGTGTGTACCTACGCACATATACGCAAATGTACATAAGCTCTTAAAAGTCAAGTTTTAGGGCTGGAGACATGACTTAGCAATTAAGGCATTTACTTGCCAGCAAAGTCAAAGGACAAAGGTTTTGATTCCCCAGGACCCATGTAAAGCCAGATGCACAAGGTGGCACTTGGATTTGAAGTTCATAATCAGTGGCTAGAGGCCCTGTCACAACCATTCTCTCTCTGTTACCTCTTTCTTTCAAATAAAAATAAAGCTTTGTAAAATGTCTATAGCTTATATATGGCAGCTTTTAATCTTTTGAGGGATCTGCTTTGTGTGTGTGTGTGTGTGTGTGTGTGTGTGTGTGTGTGTGTGTGTGTGTGTGTCTGAGGGGAGCCTCTTTTTTTATTTTCAAGGTAAGATCTCACTGGAGCCCAGGCTGGCCTCAAACTCCCGGCAGCCCTTCTACTGCTCCTTAAAAATATATTTTTTTAAGCACTGTTTTTCATTTGTTTAGAATGTTTATCCTTCCATCCCCCTCTTCTATTTAAAGCTATACTCGGATCTCTAAAGCTATACCCACAAAGAAATTGGAGTACATACACTTGCTCTGCTCCTACATAACAACCCTTTGTTTATACTCTTCAGTACCATAAGTGGTTCTTTTACTACCAAAATCTTGAAAATTTAGACCTCATCATTTTGGTTCCCAGCACACACTGGATAACGTGCATTCAGTTACCGCTAATTAAATGAGTAGGTTTGTTGTATAGTAGTATGTACGTACCTGTAATCCCAGCATTGATGAGTCAAGAAGATTGTGAATTTGAAGCCATCCTGGGCTATTTAATGTGCCCTTGTCTCAAAAATAAATACATACAGGGCTGGAGAGCTGGCTTAGCAGTTAAGGTGTTTGCTTGCAAAGCCAAAGGACCTTGGTTTGATTCCCCAGGACCCACGTAAGCCAAATGCACAAGGTGGTGCATGCATCTGGATGGAGTTCATTTGCAGTGGCTGGAGGCTCTGGTGTGTCAATTCCTTGCTCCCCCCCCCCCCCCGTCTTTCCTCTCTCAAATAAACAAAGATAAATCACTGTTTTAAAATACATACATACGTACATACATGTAAGTGTAAGGCTGGAGTCTTTTTTCAGGTTGCAAGCAAAATAGGCTATTGTAAACTATATCTGAAAATATAAAGATTGCTAGTTATGAGAATTTAAGTGGTCAATTTAATAATCTCCTTGAGAGTAATATACTCATGGCTTAGAAACCCTTGATTTTGAAGGGCATACTTAATAGTTGTTACACATGATAAGTAGAGAGAAATAAATTACTGGTGGTGAGCCGGGCGTGGTGGTGCTTGCATTTAATCTCAGTACTCAGGAGGCAGAGTTAGAAGGATCACCTTGAACTCATGTTCAAGGCCACCCTGAGACTATATAGTGAATTCAGGTCAACCTGAGCTAGAGTGAGACCCTACCTCGGAAATTCAAAAGAAAATTGCTGGTGGTGTTTATGAAGACAGGACGTTAATGTTGTACATTGCTAATAAGAAAAAAAAAAAAAAACAGTGGTTACATTGTGTTTGAATTGTATAGGTTGTGTCAATACAGAATGGAGGGGCTAAAGGCACTTGCTTACACAGTCTGACAAGCCTGGGCTTAATTCCTCAGAACCTACATAGTATGTTAAAGGGAGCAAATGACAGATTGATAGCTCCAGCCCAGAACATGCAGGGCATAGTGATCATAGCTTAGGATGGACTGCATGCAGCATTTGACATAACCAACCCAAATGTGTGTCTCCCCCTCCCCCCGCTTTGATACCTGTATAACAAGGTAGACTCATGAACTTCCAGCCTCAGCCTCCTAAGTGCGGTACAGAGATGCACTACAGTATCTGGTTTTTAGCTTTTTATTGACAGCCTCCATAATCAAGACAATAAACCATAATAATTCCTCCACTTTCCCCCTCTCAAATCCACCCTCCATTATATCCTCTCCCCCTTTCAAAGTCGTTTATTTTGATGTCATCATCTTTTTTCCTCCTATTATGAAGGTCTTGTATAGGTAGTGTCAGGCACTGTGAGGTCATGAATATCCAGACCATTTTGTGTCTGGAAGACCACATGTAAGTAGTTCTACCCTTCCTTTGGTTTTTACATTCTTTCTGCCACCTCTTCCACAGTGGCCCCTGAGCGTTGGAGGGTGTGATAGTGATATGTTAGTGCTGGACACTCCTGTCACTGTCTAGACCCATTATCTCCAAAGTATCGGGACTGATCAGGGAGCTTGAAGAAATTGCTGTCATTCCTATTTTTATTTGTTTTAACCTTTACACTGCATGAAATTATTGTTATTAATTTTATTTATTTATTTTGGTTTTTCGAGGTAAGGTCTCACTCTAGCTCAGGCTGACCTGGAATTCCCTATGTAGTCTCACTGTGGCCTTGAACTCTTGGCGATCCTCCTACTTCTGCCTCCCAAGTGTTGGGATTAAAGGTATATGCCACCACACCTGGCTAAAATAAATATTTAGTATAGATATTGATAGTACAGTTTCTAGGGCTGTCATACCCCCAATACCAAGCACAGCAGCTGAGAAACAGCATTTGTTTTTTGGTTTATTTTTATTTACTTGATCAACACATAAAGAGGCAGAGAGAGCAAGAATGGGCTTGTCAGAGCCTCCAGCCATTGCAAATGAACTCCAGTTGCATGCATCACTTTGTACATCTGGCTTACATGAGTACTGGGGAATTGAGCCTCAAACCACAGTCCTTAGGCTTCACAGGCAAGCGCTCAACCTCTAAACCATCTCTCCAGCCCAAGAAACAGCATTTGTTAATGATGTGAGGTCGATTTGGCTGGGATGTGACACCCCAGCGTGTTGATTCAGCTGATCTGGCTGCCTAGGCGGTGTTCCTTTCTTCCCTTCTTCCTGAAGCTGCGCACTTCACTCAGCAGAAGGGGATGACCTCCCAATGGAGGAGGACTGGTCAAGAGTACACGATTAGCTGTGCTCCTGTGCTGCAACCTCCTAACAAGCTCACAAGGGGAATTCTTTATTCATTCTGTGTAGCAGTCGTAACTCCAATTTTGCAGTTCTCTGTACTATCTAGTTCTATGAAACATTATGAAATTCTGATTTTGTTTCTTTTCCTTTTTTTTTTTCCCAAGGTAGGGTCTCACTCTAGCCCAGGCAGTCCTGGAATTCGCTCTGTGGTCTCAGGGTGGCCTCGAACTCATGGTGATTCTCTTACCTCTGTCTCCTGAGTGCTTGAATTAAAGGTGTGCGCCACCACACCCAGCTTCTGTTTCTTTTACTCTTGACAAATATCTGGCAACAGCGCAAACCTTTCTGGGTAGACTGTAGTTTAGAATCAGAGAATCAATATTGTGTGTAGCCTCTTGAGTACAGCTGTGAGAAGTAAAGGTGGTGATTGAGTCATACTTTGGATTGTGATTGCTTAGGATGCTACTCCTTTCAAATACTATTTGCCCAAGCTGGGGATGTGGCTCAATGGGTAAAGTGCCTGGCTAGCAGACACAAAGCCCTAGGTTCAGTCCCTAGCACCACATAAAAACTGGGGCATAACCTTAGCCCTTAAGGTTGTCCTTAGCTACATAGTAAGCTTTAGGCCAGCATAAGGCTACATTTTTTGTCTTAAAACAACGACGACAAAACACATTATTTGCAGTCCTGTCTTCTTCCCTGGCCCCTCTTCTCTCATCCCCAAGTGTATTTGTTCAGCATATAGTCTGTCTCTCCATGTTTTCTTGATTCTCATGAAATTGTGGAGCCATGGGTAAACACCCATATGTGTATATGTATTATTTTAAGGGAATGGTTTATATAAAAGTAAATATTTTCATGCCAAAAGAAAAAAATTGATATTTTTTAATACTTAAAAAAGTTAGCATTTCCATATTTTATGTACTTATTTTTGGTTTTTTGAAGTAGGGTCTCACTCTGGTCCAGGCTGACCTCGAATTATGTAGTCTCAGGGTGGACTCAAACTCATGGTGATCCTCCTATGCCTGCTTTCCAAGTGCTGGGATTAAAGGCATGTGCCACCATGCATGGCCATTCCCATATATATATTTTTTTTAATAAAAATGGATCAGCAGTTTTTCTCTTTGGAAAAAGATAGCTATTGCAGTTATTTAGCAGAATAATGAATTAGTGTACCAAGCACAAGGGTTATAAGGATATAGAGCATTGTCAGAAAGGTAAAACTACCCAGCTATTCACTTAGTGAAGTCCTAAAGTTGTTACCAGTAATTAATGTTTATGTGCTTTATGTGCATCTGGGGAATCAAGCCTGGTCTGTCAGGTTTTGCAAGCAAGTGTTTTTAACCACTGAGCTATCTTTCCAAGCCATTAATTCTGCTGTACCACTTTAAGAAAAATGCTGTAGGTCTAGTGAGTTGCCCAAGGGAAAAAATTAATACAGACAACATTCTTAAATTATCATACTATTACCTTTTTTTTTTTTTTTTGAGGTAGGGTCTAACTCTAGCCCAAGCTGACCTGGAATTCATCTTATAGTCTCAGGCTGGCCTCAAACTCACAGTGATCCTCCTCCCTTAGCCACCCAAGTGCTGGGATTAAAGGTGTGTACCTCTATACCGACAGGGAGAGGGAGGGAAGGAGAGAGGGCCACACTAGTGCCTCTAGCTGCTGCAGTGGAACCAGACACATGTGCCACTTCATTCATCTGGCTTTAACGTGGGTACTGGGCAATCAGCTTGTGTCGTTAGGCTTGTCCAGCAAGCACAGAAACCACCGAGGCATCTCTCCAGCCCCTAATGTTTTTTTGTTTTGTTTTGTTTTGTTTTTTTAACCCCGAGGTAGAATCTCACCGTTTAGCCCAGGCTGGCCTGGAACCCACTATGTCCCAGGCTGACCTTTGGCCATCCTTCTACCTCTGCTTCCCGAGTGCTGGAATTAAAGGTGTATGCCACCTCACCTGGCTACTGTTACTGATTTATATCACAATTTTTTTTTCATACCATGCTGGGGGATTGAAAACCAGAGGCTTGAACATGCTATATAAGCATTGTATCACTGTACTATATACCTATCTCCCCATGGGATATCATGTGACCTAGATCGGTCTCAAACTGTATGACCAAAGATGACCTTGATTCATTCCCTCCACCTTAGCTTCCCCAGTGCTAGGATCACAGGTGTGGGCCACCACACCTGCTGCCTTAGTTATAGAAAGTGTAACTAAAGAGATGCTAAGTGGAACTATGAGGACCTGATATGCTAGGTGAGGAATAAAATTTAAACACTAAAATTTGTGAAGTCAGTTCCTTTAAATCGTTTTATACGTTATAATGTGGCGACTCTAAAGAGGTAAGGCATTTTGAAAGTTGATGAAATTGTATAACTGGATATTCCTGTAGTGGAAGCAAAATTTCTTCAACTTTATCACTAGTTAAATTATTTCATTGACCTAAACTATGTTACTCAGTGTTTGCCAAGAATTCACATTTTCCTTCAATAGTGTTAGATAAAGTGCTATAAATACTATATTATAACTTGGATGCTTTAAGTTTAGTGCGAGATTACTGCTTTTCCATCAGAGATGAAGACTAATTTGATTTCTTACAAATGAAGGTTTCTTACGATAATTTCTCTTTTCATTTTTGTTTTAAGGAATTCTTGATTCATGTCCTTAGCTAGTATTTGAAGAATAGCCAATGAAATCCTGCTGATCTTCAGTCAGTGTGTTTCATTTTTCTTAAAATAGTAGTTTGTTTATTTTAATGTTTGATATGAATATTTCAACTTCAAAATCCATAATTACTCAAATTTTTATATTTGATTAGTGCTTTTAAGAACTTGTTTTGATAATCACATTTGTTTTCCTTGGATTTGGGGGGCTTTAAATGTAAATGAAATTTAATATTAATGTTTTCCATCCAATTACAGGAGTCAGAGATACCATCAGAGGAGGGGTACTGTGACTTTAATAGTAGGCCAAATGAGAACTCTTATTGCTATCAACTTCTTCGACAACTAAATGAACAGAGAAAGAAAGATATTCTTTGTGATGTCAGCATTGTGGTGAGCGGGAAAATCTTTAAAGCTCATAAGAATATCCTGGTTGCAGGCAGCCGTTTCTTTAAGACTTTATATTGTGTTTCAAACAAAGAAAGCCCTAACCAAAACAATACTACCCATTTAGATATTGCTGCAGTTCAAGGTTTTTCAGTCATCTTGGACTTCTTGTATTCTGGTAACCTGGTGCTCACAAGCCAAAATGCCATTGAAGTGATGACAGTGGCCAGCTACCTTCAAATGAGTGAAGTTGTTCAAACTTGCCGACATTTCATTAAAGATGCCTTAAACATAAGCATTAAATCAGAAGCTCCAGAGTCTGTAGTTGTGGACTATAACAATAGAAAACCACTTCATAGAGATGGTCTGTCTTCATCACGGGATCAAAAAATTGCCAGCTTTTGGGCAACACGGAATCTTACCAATTTGGCAAGTAATATAAAAATTGAAAATGATGGTTGTAATGTCGACGAGGGCCAAATAGAAAACTACCAAATGAATGACAGTAGCTGGGTCCAGGATGGTTCTCCTGAGTTGGCTGAAAGTGAATCTCAAGGTCAAACAAAAGTTTTTATTTGGAATAATATGGGCTCCCAGGGAATTCAAGAGACTGGCAAAGCAAGGAGGAAAAACCAAACCACAAAGAGATTTATTTATAATATACCACCTAATAATGAAACCATTTTAGAAGATTGCTCAGTGATGCAGCCACCTGTTGCCTATCCAGAAGAAAGTAAGGCCCTAATCATCAAGGAAGAACCAGGTAAATAACTATTATATCACAGATCTGTTTTAATTCTAACTGGATATAATATTGAATTATGGCTTACCTGAAATTTACTCATTATTAAAGTAATACAATACTGCATTGGAATGTTACAATAGAATATAGGTTTTCAAGTTAATTTGTTATTATTTTTGTAATTTTTGAAGCAGAGTCTCTAAGCAAGGCTGACTTCTTAACTCACAGTGGTACTCCTACCTCAGCCTCCAACGTGTTAGGCATGTGTTACCACCATGCACAGCCTTAATTTTTTTTGTTTCATTTATTTGTCTATTTATTTATTAAATTTTATTTATGTATTTATTTATTTGACAGAGAAGAGGGAGAGAGAGGGAGAGAATGGGCACGCCAGGGCCTCCAGCCACTGCAGACGACCTCCAGATGCGTGCGCCCCCTTGTGCATCTGGCTAACGTGGGTCCTGGGGAATCAAACCGGGGTCCTTTGGCTTTGTAGGCAAATACCTTAACTGCTAAGCCATCCCTCCAGCCCTGTCTATTTATTTTTTATTTGGAAGCAGAGAGAGAGAGAGAGAGAGAGAGAGAGGGAGGAAGAAGAGGGAAAGAAAGGTGTCTTTGCACCACCACCACCACCACCACCACCCCGCCCCCCCCCCCCCCCCCCCCCCCCCCCCCCGTGGGTTAGATGCACTGAAACCCAGAATTGTGTCCTGGGCCAGGGTGCTCTTCACGTCTTGGCCTCCTCCCTGTCCTACTCCACCATCTTCAGCAGCTCCTCTGAAGTAGATCCTCAGGACCTCTGTGACAGGTAGGTAGGTGCCTTATTTTTTTTTTTTAAGGGTAGCTTATTGGTGCTGGAGAGATTTCTCAGTGGTTAAAGACACTTGCTTGCAAAGTCTGTAGGACTGGATTCAATACCCTAATATCCATGTGAAGCCAGATGCACATAGTGGCACTTGGACCTGGAGTTCTCTCTCTGCCCCCCCCTCATCATATATATGTATCTTTTTTTTTAAAAGAGGAGCTGGAGAGATGGCTTAGTTGTTAAGTCACTCTCACCTAAATATAATTTTTATTATTATTATTATTATTATTATTATTTATTGGGTTTTTCAAGGTAAGGTCTCAGTCTAGCCCAGGCTGATCTGAAATTCACTATGTAGTCTCAGGGTGGCCTCAAACACTCAGAGATCCTCCTATCTCTGCCTGCCAAGAGCTGCTTGGGATTAAAGGTGTGCACTACCATGCCCAGCACTATATAAAATAAATATAAAAAATATGAAAAAAATGTATTTATTTTTACAAAGGGGCTTATTGAGTACACCATAAGGGAGCAACGGACTAGGCAAATGGACTAGAGCACTTCTTGACTAAAAGTTTTAATATACAGGTCTTCTATATACAGACACTTCTTGACTTATGATGAGATTATTGCTTCATAAACATGTCATAAGATAAAGCTGTAATTAAGTCAGAAATACATTTTAATACACCTGGCCTACTGAAACCTCACCTTAGCTTAGCCTGCCTTGAATGTGATCTGCACACTTCTAGCATAGTTTGTCAAATCCTCCAACCCAAACCTATTTTATAAGTGACAGATAGTTCATAACATTAAATACTAAACCAAAAGATGTTTTTAAAAAGTGATCGTATCAAGGTAGCACACGTGTCTGGAGGCCCTGGCACACTAATTCTCTCTCTCTTGCTCTGTCTTTTTCGCTCATAAAAAAAATACAATTTTTTTTAAATTAAAAAAAGTGATTGTAGGATATACTTTTGTATCCTCACAAGATAGAAAATGTTTAAGTTGAACCATCAGAGGTGGACGCCTGGCAGTGCAGTTTTGCTTTCTACACTTCCTGTGTTCACTGTCTTACTAGTAGAAGAGTCTTCAGGGGTACTGTGGAATCACTTTCACCTTGAAACATCTGTGAGACCTAGTTGCCAGTTTTTTCCTACTTAGACATTTAAGTGTAAAGAATTTTCTAAGCCAGGCGTGGTGGTGCACACCTTTAATCCCAGCATTCAGGAGGTAGAGTTGTAGGAGGATCGCTGTGAGTTTGAGGCCACCCTGAGACTCCATAGTGAATTCTAGGTCAACCTGGGATAGAGTGAGACCCTACCTCAAAAAAGAAGAAAGAATTTTCTAATTATGAGATTACATGTTTAGAGCAACAGGTCATCATAGCTCTTACTGAAGCAGGAACATTTTAAGTTTTTTGTCATGTGATTTCCATTCTCCTTTGTATTGGTAGGAGGAGGAGCCTCTGAGACCTTTGTTTTCAATTTATTTCTGACAGTGTATATAAGATCACGTCGGGGGTAGAGGTTTTGTTAAAAGTGGGTGGAGGGCCATTACTAAAAAGTAGAAATGACCACAGTCTAATCTGGTTATACATAACTTGATTGGAAGAAGCAGTACAGTGGGTTTTATGGTTTCTACAAGTACTTCATTTTATCCAGAATTGTCATATGATTTAATGCCTGTTTCCCGCAAAGCACGTTCCTTTAATCTCTGATTGGTACAGGGGGATCATCTGGTTGTTAGTTCCCACTGGGCAAAAATGCCACATAGTAGCCTGGGAAATAGTTTTTCTGGCTTTTGTATTCAAATAAGTTTTCTTTAGTAGCCATTTATTTAAATTAGCATACATGTACAATGAATACTATTCTGTTTTTCCCTTGTATTTTTAGATCAAGTATTTAGGAGTAAACACTCTGAGGTAGGCTTTAATTTGTTATTTTGGAAGCAAGGTTTTACTCTAGCCTAGGAATTTACTCTGTAACACAGGTTGCCCTCAATCTCACCTTCTGAATGTTGGAATTACAGGTTTGAGCTACCTCATAAGGCTTTTCCTGTGACTTTTTTTTTTAAGAGTAGTTTTTTTGTTTTTAAGAGACAAGGTCTTCTCTAGCCCAGGCTGACCTGCGATTTACTCTGTAGCCAAGACTGGCCTCAAATTCATAGAAGTTGTCCTACCGCAGCCACCTGGGTATGTCTGATCTGTGGCAAAAATTTTTTAAATGAGCTCTCAAAAAGCAAAAAAAAGAGGAGTAATATAAGAGCATTATGGTTAAGGAATAATGTGGAGCCACAGATTTTCAGCTGTGCTGTGTGCTTTATAAGATAAAAAGTCATAAATAAGTAAACGTGTGTGGGTTTCCAACAAAACTTCATTGCCAGTTTTTGTATAACAGTGCTTCTTAATCTTAGCCGCAGATTTGCCAGACATTTGTATGTTATAGACCATATACCTGGTATCTGTCTTTTAGGGATTCAAGTTTAATTAGTATTTGTGGTCTTGTGTGTGGGAATTTTTTTTTTTTTTATTCTACTGTGCGTCAAAGCTGAGATTGAGTATGCATTGTGGTTCAGGCACTTGCCTATGAAGCCTAAGGACTCATGTTCAATTCCAGTACCCATGTAAGCCAGATGCACCGGGTGACCCATGTTTCTGGAGTTTGTTTGCAATGGCTGGAGGACCTGGTAGGCCCATTGTCTATATCTGCCTCTTCCTGTCTCCCTCTCAGTCTCTCTCAAATACATAAAATACTTTGTTTAAAGTTTTTGGGTTTTTTTTTTTTTGGGGGGGGGTTGAGCTAGGGTCTCACTCTGGTCCAGGCTGACCTGGAATTAACTCTCTCATCTCAGGGTGGCCTTGAACTCATGGCAATCCTACTTCTGCCTCCTGAGTGCTGGGATTAAAGTCATGTGCCACCACGCCCGGCAAGAATGTATTTTTTTAATGTTTCTTTAGTTTTATTTATTTATTTGAGAGCAACAGACAGAGAAATAGGCTGATAGAGAGAATGGGCACACCAGGGCTTCCAGCCACTGCAAACGAACTCGGGATACGTGTGCCCCCTTGTGCATCTGGCTAACATGGGTCCTGGGAAATTGAGCCCTCGAACAGGGGTCCTTAGGCTTCAGAGGCAAGCGCTTAACCACTAAGATCTCTGTCTAGCCCAAGAATGTATTTTCATCAAAGTAAAAGTTGACTATCTTAGTGTTTATACAGTGGAGTTTAAGTATTTCTAAGCTGTCTCCTTATGTTATTCTTTTCAAGAGTATTTATATTCTAAGAACCTGGGTTAGTTTGTATATGTCATGCTTGAAATAGTGAGACAATTGGGAAACACAACAAAACAAAACAGGTATGTTGATAGTTTAGCACTCAGGCTAAAGTACTTGTTTGCAAACTACAGAAGGGGTTTTAGCCTGCTGATACCAATATTAATTTGACTTAAATAGTACCTTGGCTTTTATGTTTTTTATACCTCCCTCAGCGTTTCATTATTACTTTGTGGCCAGTATTGCTACATGATGAAGAAATTTTTTGTGTCTATAGTTTTGGAGGTGGGATCTCTGTTCAAGGTTAGCAACTCCTCCTACCTTAGCTGGGATTATAAATGAGAGCCACCACACCCAGGTCAAAAAATTTTTTATACCAATGTTTTGGTAAGTCTGGCGTGGTAGCACATATCTTTAATCCTATCAACAAAAACAAAAAAAGTTGTAGTGGACTGAATTAAATTTAAATTCGTTTTCTGTGTTTCTGAGTTACAGCCTCATCCTTGTTGTAGATTATTTATTTATTTATTTATTTATTTATTTATTTATTTATTTATTTATTTATTGGTTTTTGAGGTAGGGTCTTACTCTAGCCCAGGCTAACCTGGAATTCATTATGTAGTCTCGGGTGGCCTTGAACTCATGAAGATCCTTCTCCCTCTGCCTCTTGAATAGTTTTTTTTCCAAGTAGATTTTAAAAAAGATATTTGTTTATTTGAGAGGGGGTGGGGAAACAGGAGATAAAAAATTTTATTTCAATAAAAGTTAAAAATTGTAATATGTAGGTAACCAGACACATTAATTTGGAAGAAGGAGTGCTTTAAGACCAGTGTGTCACTGTGAAGATCAAACTAATCTTTCTACCCCATGAGGTTTTGGGAATTTTTTTTTTTTCTTGTTGTTTGGAAATGTTTTATTAACTAAAGGGAAGATAGTAAAAATGAATGTGGGTAGAATGAAGATTTATTTATTTTTGATTTTTCGAGGTAGGGTTTCACTCTAGCCCAGGCCTTGAACCCACAGTGATCCTCCTACCTCTGCCTCCCAAGGGTTGGGATTAAAGGTGTGCACCACCACAGCCAGCTTGAAGGATGCTTTTTGTTCATACTTAAAAAAGTTTATCACGTATCACTATGTTATACTTAGGACTTACTCCCAGCACTGTAGATTATTCATATTTAGGATTGCTTGCTGCTTGTCAGTCCTGGAGCTCAGTGTTCTGTGAAGCTAAGAGGCTGTATAACACAGCTGACAGAGCTGTACTTCTGCCCTCACTTAACTGCATGTGGTCTTGGTGTCTTCATTCGTAAAACTGAGGATAAAAAATAAGGAAACTTTTTTTTTTGAGGTGTATGTGTGTGTGTTTTAAAGAGAACTTCACACTCTTTTTGTGTTCATTTTAAATATGACTTTTGTTAGCTTTTTTGAGGTAGTGTCTTGCTCCAGCCCAGGCTGACCTGGAATTCACTATGTAGTCTCAGGGTGGCCTCGAATTCACGGAGATCCTCCTACCTCTGCCTCCTGAGTGCTGGGATTAAAGGCGTGCCCCACCACACCTGGCTGAAAGTATATATTTTTAAATTTTATTTACCTGCAAGAAGAGAAGAGTGAGTATAGGTGTACCAGGACCTCTTAGTGTTGCAAATGATTTCCAGGTGCATGTGCCTCTTTGTGCTTCATTTAACCTCGGCAAGCAGGCTTCAAAAGCTAGCACTTTCAACCATTGAGCCATCTCACCAGCACCCAAAATACTCTTAGCTATCACATAGATATAAAACTTAGGTAACCAGGTCAGGCTGCGCTAGAATGAAACCCTACCTCAAAAAAACAAACAACAAAAAATAGTTAAGATACATGAAAACACAGATTAGTGGAAGAAACAAAATTGTCTTTAAAAGGCTACTGTTAACCATCTACAGGTTTGTAAAAATAGAAGAAAAATTGAACTCATTTAGCTCTGGTTTCTTGAGTACTTCATACCATACCTATAGACCTGCTTCCAGTCAGAAAAATAGCCACCCATCATAATGTGGAATTAATGTTGTTGTTGTTGTTTTTTTTTCATTTAAAAAAATTTTTTTTTAATTTTTATTAACATTTTCCATGATTATAAAATATATCCCATGGTAATTCCCTCCCTCCCCACCCCCACACTTTCCCAGTTGAAATTCCATTCTCCATCATATTACCTCCCCATTACAATCATTGTAATTACATATATACAATATCAACCTATTAAGTATCCTCCTCCCTTCCTTTCTCCACCTAATGTTTTTAAAACAACATTTATTTAAAGCTTACATAAGTATAGACAACTAACCATGATAATTCCCACCACATTCTTTCCTTCTCTCCTTGTCAAATATGCTCTTCATTGAATCCCTTCTCTCCATATAGTCTCTCTTATAAATTGATGTCATCATTTTTTTTCCCCTATTTTGTAGGTCTTGTGTAGGTAGTGTGAGCACAGTGAGTTCATGAATACCAAGGCTATTTTGTGTCTGGAAGACAGGATTGTGAACAATCCTCACCCTTTGGCTCTTAAGTTTTTGCCTCCACTCCCCCTCCTGCCCCCCCACAGTGGACCCTGAGCCTTGGAAGGTGTGATAATGATGTCTCTTTTCTTGTCAGCATTCTGGTGACTTGGGACACACCCCAGTGGTCATCAACATCTGTAAAAGAGAAGCTTCTCTGACTGAAAGCAAGAGTAGCATTAATATATATTAATATATGTACCTAAACATGAACCCAAAAGGTGTTTAGAGGGCAGTGGAGTAGGCATGATGCATGCATTTAACCACTTACTATCTCTTCCCATCCAATCCCTTTTTTTTTTTTTTTTTTCCTTAACATGAGAAAAGGTCTTGCTCTAGCCCAGGCTGACCTGGAATTAACTATGGAGTCTCAGGGTGACCTCGAAACTCATGGTCCATCCTCCTACCTCTGACTCTCAACTGCTGGTATTAAAGGCATGTGTCACCATGCCTGGCTCCCCACTTGTCTTTTTGAGACAGTCTTCTTTCTAATTAACACCAGATTCATGTGCTCTACTTTGTGCATCTGGCTTTACATTGGAACTAGAGGGTATAACTTGGGCTGGCAGGTTTATAAGCAAGCACCTTAAACTGTTGAGTCATCTTCCCAGCCCATTTAATTTTTTTTTAACTTGTGTGTTTGAATGCTCTGTGATGCACATGTGGAAGTCAGAAGACAACCTTGGAGTGTTTTTTGTTTTTCGAGGTAGGGTCTCACTCTAGCCCAGGCTGACCTGGAATTCACTCTGGAGTCTCAGGGTGGCCTCGAACTCATAGCGATCCTCCTACCTCTGCCTCCCGAGGGCTGGGATTAAAGGCGTGTTCCACCACGCCCGGCTTTTTTTTTTTTTTTAAATCTCCTTCCATGCTTGTTGCACATGGCAAGCTAGCTAGCCCATAGGCTTCCAGATTCTCCTGCCTGTCCTTGCTGTAGGTAGGTGTGTTGAGATTACAGTTGCTGCCAAATTTACATGGGTGCTGGGGATACAAGCTCAAGGCAATAGGTTTGCAGAGCAGAACTTTTAACCATTGAGCCATGTCTCTAGCGCCTCCCTTTTTCTTTTTTTCCCCTGAAGCTGGCCTTGAACTTAGGATAATGCTCTAATATCAGCCTCCCAAGTACTGGTGATAGGTGAGAGCCACCATGCCAGGCTTTGAGATAGTCTCTTGCTGTGTCCAAATTCAAGATTCTTCTGCTTTCCCTTCCCCCAAAGGCTGGGATTATGTACAGGTGTATTCCACCAGCTGAAACAAATTTGTTTAATAGAGCTTCAGAATGTTCTTTTGGTAGCTTTTTATCCTTTTGGGGGTAAATTTAAATGAAATGACAGGGTCTTAATTATACTATAAGAAAGTATATTAGATTTTTGTTGTGTTTTGTTTTTGAGGTAGTGTCCTGCTCTAGTCCAGGCTGACCTGGAATTTATTATATAATCTCAAGGTGGTCTAGAACTCACAGCAATCCTCCTACCTCCGGAATGCTGGGATTAAAGGTGTGTTCCACCATACCAGGCTTATATTAGTGTTTTATACTTTTAGAGGAAAAGATGACCTAGGGTTACTTTTACACTTCCTAATGAAGCAGGATTAAATCCTGTGTTTAGGTGAGTCATAGGTTGCACAGTTTCTATCACTCACATTAGTATAACTAGTAATGAGCTTGACTCTGGCTGGCTTTGAATAAGGTAACAGTGGTTGTCTGATACTGATTCCTAAGTAGAGTGTACTGTTGTAAAAGCTTATCCATCTGGAAAAACTTGCCTGTTTTTTTTTTAACTTTATTTTTAAAATTATGTATTTATTTGAGAGGGGGAGAGAGAGACAGAGGCAAGTAGAGAGAGAATGGGCACGCCAAGCCCTTCACACACTGCAAATGAACTTGAGACGCTTGTGCCCCCTTGTGCATCTAGCTTACGTGGGTCCTGGGCAATTGAACCAAGGTCCTTTGGCTTTGCAGGTACATGCCTTAACCACTAAACCATCTCTCCAGCCCCATACTTGCCTGTTTTGATTGTTTTTGATATCAATAACCAAATGGTTACAGTTTACTAACTGTAGTATGGATTTGGTTTTAGAATTCAAATATTGTTTTTCATGGTCTTTTCTTACTCTAGCCCAGGCCAGCCTGGAATTCACTATGTAGTTTCAGGGTGTCCTTGAGTACTGGGATTAAAGGCGTGCACCACCACACCCACTTTTTTCTTTTGAGTGAAGAGTTCTCAAAAGGGTGTCACTCCAGCCCACGCTGACCTGGAACTCAATCTATAGTCCCAGAGCAGACTCACAGGGATCCTCCACTTCAGACTTCAGTGCTGTTCACTGAGGAGTTCTATACTTGGTATCTGTGTAGGATTAAAGATGAAAAAATACTTTAAAATATTTTAAAAATAGTTCTTTTGCAAGCAGAGAAGGGTTGGGGGAAAAAGTATGGGAAGGTCAGGGTTTCTTGCCACTGCAAACATGCTCCAGACATTTGGGCCACTTTTTGCATCTGGCTTTTTAAAATGGGTATTGGGGGGTGTCATCAAACTTGAACCAGCAGGCTTTGCAAGCAAGCACGTTGGCCCACTCAGACCCAACCCCTCAAATTGAAACGCTTTTCTGTTTATTGGACACTCATACATGCTTTCTCGTGGTCTTTCTTTTTTCTTAATATTTCATTTATTTGAGAGAGAGGGGGGGGGGGAGAGAATGGGTGCACCAGGGACTTCAGCCACTGTAAAACTCCAGATGCATCTGCCAGTTTGCATCTGGCTTACATGCGTCCTGGGGAATTGAACCTAACTGCTAAGCCATCTCTACAGCCCTTTCTCATGGTCTTTATCTGTTCAGTGCCTTGGTATTTGTACTAAACATCTATTACCAGTTAGATTTCAAAGTGAAAAAAATATTAAGTGGTATTTATCTCTTCTGATATTAAAGCTTCATTTTTTAATGGAAAATTGTTCTCATTGTTAACCTGTCTGTAACTTAAATGACTAGAATCAGAATCACTTAAGAGGCTTGTCATGATACCATTCAGTAAGCCTAGGGTGGCCTGAAACCTTCCATTTCTAGCAGAGTTATCCTGGTGATGCTGTCATAGGGACTTTGCAAACCAGTACACTGGGGAGGAAAACTTACCTGTTCAGGGAAGCAGCAGAGCTGAAATTCCATGCCAGGTAGAACAAACCTCCCTCTTTAACTTCCCTCCCCACCGCAAGCAATACTCTGCTCAGGTATGTCAGACTCAGTACGCATAACTAAATATCGGTTCATATTGTCCTTTTCCTGCTGCAGTCACTCTCCCAGAATCCTCATCAAAACTCATCAGTTTACTCCCATTTGTCAGATCCATTTACTTTCTTCCCCCCCCCCCCCCAGATCTCAGAATTTTCTATTTTTAATTTATGTTTTTGACATTTCATACATGTATAGGTATTTTGGTCTTGTTCCTATCAACTTCCTTTCTTCCCCCACTAATCTTTATATTAGCTTTCATGCTTTTTAAAAATGTACTGAGGGTGAATGAGTTGCTTGCATGGTCATGGGTGGAAGTACCTGACCCCTTCCTGCGCGCTGAGCAGGCATCAGTTGCTCTGTGGCTGGGAGGGTGGGGCCCATGAATCTTGCCTCATCAATGTGAACTCTTGACAGGGCAAACCTTCTGTTGGAAACCATAGCTTCTAATGGCCGTGTTGTATTCAGGTGACCCCTAGTCTTCTTACATCCTTTATTACTACTCCCTGCGAGGCTCCCTAAATCTGCAGCGGGTGGTTTAGATGTCTTGAGCACAAAGTAGTCACTTAAAGGAACTAAGTTAGTCCAATAACTTATGCCACTATTATACGAGTGGACATATCTTCTTGCCTTGCAGCCCAGTTATAGAGCACACAGGTTCCACAGCTGGGTAGGGCTATTGATGACATTGCTCCTGCAGCAGCTTGCATAGCACTTTCTGGGACACAGTCAGCTCCCAGAGAAGACGCTTTCAGCTCAGCATTGTGGACTTGCCTTCTAGACATTTTAAAATCAGCTCTTGGGCTAGAGCGAGGACTTAGTGGCTAATGGTGTTTGCTTGCAAATCCTGCTATTCTGGAGTTTAAAATGGCAAGAGGCCCTGGTACACCTATGCACTTTCTTCTTCCCCACATACCAGAGAGAAATAAACAAGACTTTTAGAAGCAAATAAATAGCTCTTAGTGGACATGGTGGTGATGGACATACAGAATGGATTCACCACTGCAAGCAAACTCCAGGTGCCTGTGCTGTTTTGTGTACCTTACTTCTTATTGGATGCTGGGGAACTGAACCCAGGCTGTCAAGGCTTTGCAAGCAAGTGTCTTTAGCTGCTAAGCCATCTCCAGCCCTGTTAGTAAAAATAAGTAAAATTTCCTTACCAAGTATTTTGAGCAAGTCAAAAATACCAGGTTCATGTTAGCATTTGCCAGTTCTTCAAGAAATCATTGGAAGGAGGCGGGAGAGATGGCTTAGCGGTTAAGGTTAAGGTTTGTCTGCAAAGCCAAATGATCTTGGTTTGATTCCCTAGGATCCACGTCAGCCAGATGTACAAGGTGGCGTATGCATCTGGAGTTCATTTGCAGTGGCTCTCTTTATCTCTCTCACTCAAATAAATACAATTTTAAAAAAATGATTAGGAAGTTCAGAGAGAAACACACATAGTCTTTGTTCACCTGGAGCTCACCTTTGTTTGTACTGTTGTAGCTGTGTGTCTGTAAGGTTAATATTCAGCATGCGCTAGGAATCAGGTAATCTTTTGTATTTAGTCTTCATAAGACACAATTTTAAGGGAAAGAGGTGTTTTGGATTACAGATCGGTGTATATCTAAATTGTTCTAATTGTCCTTCCAGATTTGGATGGTGCTCTCCTCCAAGGGCCGGATGGTGATGGGACTGGGAGTGCAAGTTTATTGGCTGAAGCCTGCTCTGCTCAAGATGGGGGTGACGCTGCTGGTAGGTAAAGAAAGGTTTTCTGCAGCAGTGTGTACAAGAACATCTGAAGATGGGGAAGTACTAGTTGTACCTGTTTACTAAAGCCTGCAGTTTTGTCTGGAAAACTAATTAGTTTTAAAAACTTGAATGTCAAAGGGCTTAAGGCTTCTTGCCAGCATGTAAATGGAGTAAGAATAATGATCTTAAAAGTAGTTGAGTATATTTTAATTTGCTTCCAAAATAATTGTACAGTTGTTGATGTCTATAGCAAATGTTGATAAATAATAAGTAGCTAGCTGGGTGTGGTGGCACACGCCTTTAATCGCAGGAGGCAGAGGTAGGAACCCCGCCCTCCACCCCCTCAAAAAAATGTGTGTGCATATAGGCCTGAGTGCCATGTTATATATGTTGGAAGACAACTTCAAGGTGTGTGTTCCCCCTTCTTTCCCCCAAGGTAGAGTCTCGCTAGTTCAGGTGATCCTCCTACCTCTGCCTCCGAGTGCTGGGATTGAAGGCATGCTCCTCCACGCCCTGCTCCTTCCCACCTACATGTGCTCTCAGGTTGCCATTGTGTGTGCCACCGACGCAACCTTCTGCATTCTCTTGGCTCTGCTTCCCATTGCCGTAGATCACTGGGATCACAGGCACATGAGCCACTTTGTTGCCTGCTTTATGTGGGTGCACCCACATAAGGCTTATAAGCAAGTTTCCTTAAGCTCTGAGCCATCTGCAACCCTCAGGACAAAAATTGCATGAGTATGTTAGTGAAAAAATTAATATTAAGCTAATAGAAGAATGATAGAATTGGAAAGATTGTATAATCCTCATAAGAAAAAATTCAAGATTATCCATGGTGGCAAACCACTTGAATGGGGTTTTCCCAGTGTGTAAAAGGTTGTTGGGAGCTATCATAGTCACATGATCTCAAAAAGTGGCTATGGAGAAGGCTCAATGGAGGAAACATAAGCCCATCTGTGTAAATTCAGCAACACAGCAGATGAGCCAAACACTGGTATTACAGAAAAGCAAGGGTTCCACTAGATGCATGCAGTAGGGGCCGTGATTAGATCACAGGTTTTTGCCCTTTTAGAATGAAAGTGTACTTTTCAGGGGACCATGTTAGAAATGTAATGTGTAATAAATGTTTGCACACCAACTTTGTTTCCTTTCCCATTTTGTCAAGTAAAAGTATATTTTAAAAATTTTATTTATTGAGAGAAAAGGTGAGAGAGAGGTGAGAAAATGGTTGCACCAGGGCCTGTAGCCACTGCAGATGAACTCCAGATGTATGCACCACCTTGTACATCTGGCGTTAAGTGGGTATTGGGGAATTGAACTCAGGTTCTAGGCTTTGCTGGCAAATACCTTAACTACAGAGCCATCTCTCCAGCCCTCCCCTCCCCCCAGTTCTTTTTTTGAGGCATTCCCAACCGACTGGCCTTTTTTAAATGCAAGAGTGGGAGAGAGAGAGAAAAAGAATTGGCACAGGCCTCCAGCCATTGTAATCTTAACTCAAGACACATGTGTCACCTTTTGTCTGACTTATGGGGGACCTGGAGAATTGAACATGGTTCATTTCTTAGGCTCACAGACAAGTGTCTTTACCACTAAGCCATCTCTCCAGTCGCCCCACTTCCATCTTTTTCAAGTTACGGTTTCAGTCTCTAGCCCAAGCTGACCTAGAGCTCACTATGTAGTCTCAGACTGTCCTTGAACTCACAGTGATCCTACTACCTCTGCCTCCCAAGTGTTTGGATTAAAGGCATGTGCTACCACCATGCGTGACCCAAATATATATTTTAAAAGCCAGGGAATCAAAACCTATCAAAGCCGAAATCCAGTCTACAGAGAACATTAAATCAGACTGCTAATTGGTCTGCCAAGGTTCAGGGATCGTTGCAGAAGAAAGGGGGTATATAGAAATATCCTTAAGCACAGTCCCTTTCCCCCATAGGCTGACTGAAGCCTTTATAACCCCACAGTGAATATCAGTAACCCCACTGAGTAGGACCCTCAAAATGGGGAAGAGGGATATAAGAATTCTTTTTGAAGGGGGGGAAGTTTGAGGTAGGGTCTCAATCTAGCTCAGGCTGACCTGGCATTCATATGTAGTCTCAGGGTGACCTCAAACTCACAGCAATCCTCCTACCTCTGCCTCCTGAATGCTGGGATTAAAGGCATGAGCCACCACTCCTGGCAAGTATACATGTTCTTAAAAAATAAAATAAAATAATTTTGTTCATTTTTTAAAAGATTTATTTATTTGAGAAAGAGGCAGATAGGAGAGAGAATGGGCAAGTCAGGGCCTTTAGCCACTACAGACATACTCCAGACACATATGCCACCTTATGCATCTGGCTTTATGTAGGTTCTGGGGAATTGAACCTTGGTCCTTTGGTTTTGCTGGCAAGCACCTTAACAGCTAAGTCATCTCCCCAGCCCAAAATAAAATTATTTTAAATGCCAGGGTTTTGTTAGCTTTTGTTAGATACAGTTATTCAATAAATACTTGAAGGGTCTGTATGTCTTACAAAGGTAAGAAAGATAAGCACAGTCCTTGCTATCCTAGAGAAAAACTTAAACTTAGGTTTTTACTGACTTAGCTAAGAAATGGGAATTATTCTCCCATTTTACTTCAAAATGTGAAGGTGAAAATTGATA
This sequence comes from Jaculus jaculus, assembly GCF_020740685.1. Classification (NCBI taxonomy): domain Eukaryota; kingdom Metazoa; phylum Chordata; class Mammalia; order Rodentia; family Dipodidae; genus Jaculus; species Jaculus jaculus. Next base: position 151,216,458 of record NC_059103.1, read on the forward strand.
GCCTGACCACCACAGGCTGACATCGCCATGCCTATCCCTATCTCACACATGTGAAAATACTCTTCTGGTATTTGAAAACTTCTCCCTAGCAGTAATGTACATACAATTAAAATTTTGGATGGCTTTGTTGACAGCCCTTTTACTTCCCTTCCCTCTCCTCCCCCCCTAAAAAAAAAAAAAAAAAAAAAAATCAGTAATGCTTTGCATTTTAATCCCAGCACTTGTGAGGAAGAGGTAGGAGGATCACTGGGTTTGAGAACTGCCTGGGACTACACAGTGAGCTCCAGGTCAGCTTTGGCTAGAGGGAGGCCCTACCTAAAAAAAAAAAAAAAAAACTCAAAAAAAAATAAAACAAAATAGCTTGAAATCTGAAATACTCCAAAATCTGAGAGCTTTTGAGCACTAGCATGATGTTAAAAAAAATGCTGTAGTTGTATGAGCATTTAAGTTGTTTGTATTGCTGCATGAATGAGCTCTGCACTTACCTGTCTTGGAAAGGAATGTTTCTGGTATATAAAAGTTACAGATGCTGTGTGTGTGTGTGTGCGCGCGCGCGCGCCTGCCTGCCTGCCATCTCTACCTCCCGCCTCCAAATAGGGTGACAATAGCTGTGGAAGATTCTGCTCATATTCCTATTGTCCAAAGATTTATAGATTTAAGAAATTATATACAGATTTAAGTTGGAATGAAATCCAGGAGGACCTATGTCCTCCCTATGTTTTAGACCATTTTCTCTGATAATGAAGCAGGCCAGCCTTACTTACTAGCTCACATTTCTGAAAGTCCAGGTGTTTCATTTCTTTTCAGTGTGGTATTTGAGGCTGGTGCCTTGTGCATAAGTTTTAATTTAGATTAATTTAAGATGTTCCATCATTGCTTATAGAATGTAAAGAGAATTTATTACCACCATTATTACTTCAGAGTCACTTCTCCATTGTATTAGGGGCTTCACATGATTTCAAGTATGGTTTGATACCGGGTCCTTCAAGTGATTTCAAGTATGGATTGATACCAAGTACTTCAAATGACTTCAAGTATGGATTGATACCAGGTGCTTCAAATGATTTCAAGTATGGATTATTGCCAGAATCATGGCCAAAACAAGAAACATGGGAGAATGGCAAGTATTAGTCAACTAAACACAGAATTTTCTCCGTGAATGTGTGTAGTCCCATGCCCACATTACTCTTATGCCTTATTTCCTTGAGATAGAATCTCTTAACTAAACTTAACAGTTGACACTATGTTAAGGGGTTAGATTTGCTGTCTTGTGAGCCACAGATTTCTTCTGTCTCTGCCTCAGGGCTAGAGTTCCAAGACTGTGAGGCCATACTTTTTCATGGAGCTGAGAGTTGAACTGGAGTCCCTCATGCTGTGGACTAAGTAGTCTTACTTATGGAACCATGTCCCTTCCCTAACCCCAAATACAGAATTGTTAAATTTTAATCAATAAAAGCTTCTATATTTTGAGCTTTAAGAAAATAAGTAGTAGCCCTGTAACAATTTGAATGTTATTATAAAGCTGTTTACCCAGTAATACATAATAAATAACTTTAATTTTCTTAATTTTTTAAGGTGAGTCATCTCTAATCATGAACAAGTTAAAATGCCCTCATTGTAGCTATGTAGCCAAATACAGACGAACACTAAAAAGACACTTGCTTATTCATACGGGAGTAAGATCATTTAGCTGTGATATTTGTGGAAAGTTGTTTACCCGAAGAGAACATGTAAAAAGACATTCCCTGGTAAGTGACTTTTAAATCCAACTGATCATTAAGATAAACTGTATTAATGATGATGTTTAAAGCATTGTTTATGTAGTGAGTCTGTATTACAGCAGTATTCCCATGTTCACATCAAGCACAAAGAACTTTTTTGATATAATACAGAGATTTAAAATAACTTTAAACTGAAATTTCTTCAGTCTGATTTTCAGCTTTTCTTTTTAGTGTTTTCGAGAAGATAGGGTCTCACACACAGTCCAGGATAACTTGGAATTCACTATGTAGTCTCTGGGTGGCCTCTAACTCTTGGCAATCCTCCTACCTCTGCCTCCTGAGTGCTGGGATTAAAGGTGTGTACTGGTGAATCCATCCCAGGCTCTCAGGCTTTGCAAGCAAGCATCTTTAAACACCACTGAGCCAGCTCTCCAGCTTACAGCGTTTGTTTTTTTTTAAATAGGCATGATGGCACACGCCTTTATTTTTTTGTTGTTTATTTATTTAAGAGCAACACACAGAGAGAGAAAGAGGGAGAGGAGAGTGGGCATGCCAGGGCTTCTAGCCATTGCAAATGAACTGCAGATGTGAGCGCCCCCTTGTGCATCTGGCCTACATGGGTCTTGGGGAATCGAGCCTTGAACCAGGGTCCTTAGGCTTCACAGGCAAGTGCTTAACTGCTAAGCCATCTCTCCAGTCCAGTTTAAAGCATTTTTAAGAGTTGATTGCGAGCCGGGCGTGGTGGCGCACGCCTTTAATCCCAGCACTCAGGAGGCAGAGGTAGGAGGATTGCTGTGAGTTTGAGGCCACCCTGAGACTACATAGTGAATTCCAGGTCAGCCTGGGCTAGAGTGAGACCCTACCTCAAAAAAAAAAAAAAGAGTTGATTGCAAATTGAAGGAAAGAGAATTATAAACTTGGTTTAGACAAAGAATGATAAGCAAACAGATACTGGAACTTACACTGAAAAATATTGCTATATTACTTCTTATTGTGTGGTTTGAATGGCTCACATGCATTCCATTTCTATACCAACTTCATTGGATTTTTCTCACTTCAATTAGGTGCATAAAAAGGATAAAAAATACAAATGTATGGTGTGTAAGAAGATCTTCATGTTAGCAGCCAGTGTTGGAATAAGACACGGATCTCGGCGCTATGGGGTTTGTGTAGACTGTGCAGATAAGTCACAGCCAGGAGGACAAGAAGGTGCCGATCAGGGACAGGACACGGAATTCCCCCGGGATGAAGAATATGAGGAAAATGAAGTGGGTGAGCCTGATGAAGAGTTGGGTGATGATGGAGAAGATCAACCAGGAGATGTTTGTATGTCCCTGGATGATTAACTGACCTACTGGACTCCTAGGATGCTGCATTTGGACATACTATGAATCGACAATTTGGATTGTTGAACTTGAAGGCTTGCAAAATATGGTACATGCTGGATGGTAGTTACGTTGCTGTGAAAACTGTAGGGTTAAAGCCTTATAGCAAAAAAAAAATAAATTTTTTTTTTATATTTGCACAGGACTGTACAGCAAACCACCATGTGGTTGGATTACATGTAGTCCCCACATTCAGTTATCAGAGTAAAATATTTTTTATTTATAGGATATACAGTTAACTATTTGGGTTCTATGAAAATATACTTGTCCTTTATAGAGCTGACATTCATGTGCCACTTTCACATGAATGAAGAAAATCCATCTATGGAAATACAGTGACAGTTGACCCAATCACTCTGTCCATCAAACCACTCAGGCTAGTTTGTACTAGTAGAGTTTTGTTTCTATTTTTATTTTTATTAATTTTATTTTTTTTAATACAGATTTTCAGTGAGGGGCTTTTTTAACCCCATTGGTTCTATTTTCTTGTATTTTTTTCATTTGCTTCATAACTTAAACCAAGTCTCTTCTAGTCTTAGATTATTATTTCTCAATTTTGTGCTTCTAAGCATGTTTATAAGAACTGGAGAGGTAATTTATTGGAGTGAACTGACTTCCCCTGTCCTCCCTTTCCTTTTTTGACATGAATTTTACTTCACAAATGATGAATGATGTTGCAAAGTTGACAAATACCACTAAACTGATTATGATTTAGAAGTAACTTATCTCCTGCTGCTTTAATCTGATAAATGGTTATATATGATGTTTTTCTGACCTGGTTTTTGGTTTTTTGGGTATCTGTTACTTTGGCACTATTGTTTGCCTATTATTTTTGCCAGTGTACTATACCTCAGCCTTATTTGAAAAGGAAATCTGATTGAAGAAAAGTCATAGAAACATAAGTAAAATTAATTTGTTTTCTAATTTATCCTCCATGTCCAGTTTGGTTAGCTTATTATGCAATATAAGTGAAATATCAGGTTTTTACTCCTGTGCCCTTTGTACCATTAAAATTGACACAAAATGTACATTCTCCTCTGTTTCATATTTATGGGGCTATTGTATGATTAAATTATGGTTGGTAATTTATTTTTCCATTCCTTAAGGTCCCTACAACTTGATACATTCTTTCTATTCACCATGACTCAACAATTTGCATAATCTTACAAATAAAGTGTTGAGAGGCTTTATTATTAGCTAAGTTCTTCAGGGTGCAAAGGGTGATATTCTGTTGAAATTGTTAAGATTTTATTTAGCGTGGAGACAGACGAATGAGCCGATTGTGGAACTCTTGGCAACCTTTTTACATGTCAATATGGATGGCATTTATCTATCAGGAGCATATTGTATATTATATACGATTGAAAGACATCATATTTTCAGCTTTCTTTTAAATAAATACTGAATATATTTTCCTATTTTATATCAGGTAACTAAATTATGCTAGTTGTGTGGAAGAAATTACAGAAACTTTGACAGATATAATCGTTTTGGTGCTCCATCTGATCAAAGTTGAAAAGTTGATTTTTTTTAAATAGGAGATATGCTTTATCATTGTCTCTGATCTCAGTAGAATAATGGTTTAATGTGCAACAATGATGTTTCTGCTTTGATAAAGATGAAATATTACGGTTACATGATTAGATGCATCTATTGTCATCTAAACTTGTGGTAGTTTCTACTTAACTATCAGCCTGGCAGATGAATAGTTTTGGTTTAATTTTTGTTTAAAACTGAAGAGTGCATCTTATTCTCAGTGTTTGAAACAAATGAGGAAACGTAATTCTATTGAAGTCCAAAGTAGAAATATTTGGGCAAAAATACTATGAAAGAAAAGTATTTTAAAAGTAAAATGTTCTGCTTTGTCAATATGTAAGTATAGTATAAAGATTTCTTTTGTCCCATTTATCCCCTTCCTTTAACCATAGTTTACAATTGGTAGATCTGTCTATATATAAATATATATTAAAGAGCAAATATATATATATATATATATATATATATCTAAAAATCACTTAAATTTGCTTTATTAGACAATAGTTCACTTATTGCATAGAAACTGGACTTGGCTTTACATTCTAATGTACTTTTACTTTTCTTCAAGATATGAAGTTATCGTAAAACAGAATTTTCATTTATTACTTTTAAATCATTTATGTATATCTGTTAAGTTATGACCAAAATTTTTTGTTAGATTCGTATAGTAAATTGAAATACACATTTGGTACACTACAGGATTTTTGTGCTTTTGTTTTTGCTTTACTTGGAAGCAAGTTTGCTGTAGATGGCTTATTTCTGTTAATTTAAAATATCCTATAATTGTCCATCGCCTTTCATGTTGTGACAGATTTGGCTATATTTTTAGTCATCTGAAATATACTTTAAAGAGTTTGTTTTTAGGCAATCCAAAGGAAAAATGTTTATACTCTTGAATATATATTAGCCTCAGCCTATATAAAAATTTCTTTGAAGTAAACGTTTTACCAGATACAGAATTGACAGATTTTTTTCTACTTGCTGACTGCCTAATTTATTTTGTTTCATGGTCTTGAGGGACTGCCTTTTTCCCTCTAGATCTTTAATTTTAGTGCTAAGGTATACTACTGGACATTTCTATTTTTTAAAGTATATTCCTTTTTCTGAACTCCAGGAAGTTGGATAGATGTCTAAGAATTTCTGATTGGCCTCAGTAACGTCATGGAATGAATACTCATAATTTTGTCTATATGTCTGGCAGGATTATGTGTTGTATATTTGGTGAAGCTTTCTTTTGTAATTTATATTAAATGAAAAATATTTTAGAATTTTTTATTTTAATGATGGGAAAAACAAAGTTTCATATATGAATGGTGGTAACTATCCCTCTCATCAATCAAGATGTCATGCGTTGCGTCTTTGGGTTCTTTAAGACAGTTACTTCATTATGGTTCCTCTTCTATCGTGGCTCTTGGGCCTCATTGCTTTCTTATTTACTAGTAATTTTCTAAATTTTAGCACCCTGTCAGTTGAAAGTTTAGGAGGGGAAACATTGGAAAAGGAAACTGGACATGAACCAGTGGCTTTGAAAATTTGAGCAAAAACAAGTTGAATTAAGTCTAAGCCATCCTTCTGGAGACAAGTGAATGGGATTAATTTCGTTGCAGTTTGTAGAACACTGGTATATACTAGGTACATAGTACATGTTAATTGTTTAACAATAGATGCGCCAAATGGGAAAGAAGAAATGAAAAAATGGCATAAGAAAACAGGAAATCAAAGGATTACAACTTGAAAGTGGCTAAAGCTGACTGAAGTGTTTTAAGGGGAAAGTGATGAAAAAATTGAACAAATTCATTTTTACAATTCCACAAGCTCCCACTTTTGCCTGCCCACACTACCCATTATGTTGTGTGCACTCTTACTTGCAGTCCCATAAGGTAGGTGCTATTCTTTCCATTTTATAGATAAGGAAATGCTCAGAGAAATTCAGAAACTTGCCTACTCACCACACCTTTGCTACAGCAGGGTTTGATCAGGCCTGATTCTGAAGCCCCGCTCTTTCTAGGAGGCTTTCTTGGTGCCTCTTAAATAACATTTTTTGTAAATTTATATTTTCCCTGTAAAACAGCTGTATTAGGAATTTTGTGAGCATACTTTTCTCCCCTCCCTTAGTGGATACCCTTTCTATTTTCGTCTAACAAAGTGGTTGTTTTTGTCACTTTGACTTAAATAAGACACACCTCAGTGTAGCAGTTGCTGTTAGTGGGCTGTGGTATTTTCACTCTTCAAAAGAATGTTTTTTTAATCTGAAGAACTAGACACAAGCCCCTGTTTTTGTGCCCTTCAGTCACCCGGATCCTTAAACTTAATGATGGTACCTAACCTACATACGTAGAACTAACAGGTGTTTACTTAGTCACTTTAGGAATTAAAGTTGTTTTTTGGTTTTGTTTTGTTTTCCTTCCTGCTGTCTCCCTGCTTTCAAGTGAAGCTGAACAGTGCAAGGATGTTTAAAATGTATTAGGGATAAGCACACTTTAAAAGATGTTTTCTAGCCCTGAATTTTATGATATTGGGTACTTAAAATTTGGAGTGCACTAGCTATTGAGATGGTTGAGGCCATTATGAAATGGGAGAATCAGCATTTTAAACACTGTAAACATAAAAATACACTTTCTTCTGCCTGCTGTTTGTAAAAGCTCTCTGGGAAGATCTTTTACGGAGACCAATTTTTTTAATGTAATTTACCTACCTAATATAAGTGTCCTAAGACATGTATGTAAACCTCCAAAACTGTTTTGTCTGTGTATTTAGAAAATACACAAGAATCTTTATCAAACCTAAAAATATAAACTTGTGAGCACTAAAACTGCTTCTGGCTTTGTGAATTTTATTGATACTTAATTCAGTTTATTTGCAGGTGTGCTAATTTAGATGCATTGGGGTCAAAAACTCCTCTGTAAACTTTGCCTTCTGTACAATTCAGTTACCATTGTACTTGAGGTTTACAAGTATGGATTGTGGAATATAAGGGTTTCGTATGTCTTTTATATTGAAATAGAAAAATGACTCAGACTACCTCCCAGTCCTCCTTACAGGGCTGCTTTAAGTAATAGTGGTTTATATTCACTAGAGCTCCCACCTTTATTGAGGATCACCATGCTGAAAATTCCCTGTAACTTAGATTTGTCAATCATTTTGGGGAGGTGGGTTTGAAAAGCAAAGGTGGAAACACTATGTCCCATATATACTGTATGTTGGACAACTTGTTGCAAGTAAATACACAAGATTACAAATTTGGAAGTCTTGGAAACTTTATTAATATAGAAATAATTAGTTTTTAGCTAGGTCGCCTCTCATCTTTGCTCCCTCCTAGGGCTCATTTTGTAGCCCAGGTTGGCCTCAAACGCAAGATCATCTTACGTCAGCCTCTGGACACTAGGATTACTGATACGTGCCAAGTTTCATTTTCTTTCTTTCTTTCTTTCTTTCTTTCTTTCTTTTTTTCTTCCTTCCTTCCTTCCTTCCTTCCTTCCTTCTTCTTTCTTTCTTTTTTTTTTTTTTTTTTTTGAGGTAGGGTCTCAACTAGCCCAAGCTGACCTGAAACTTACTTATGTAGTCTCAGAGAGGCTTCAAACTCACTGCGATCTTCTTACCTCTGCCTCCTGAGTGCTGGGATTAAAGGCGTGCACCACCCTGCCCGGCTACACTTTTTTTTTTTTAAACAGTTAATCAGAACTCATGGTGATCCACCTACCTCTGCCTCCCAAGTGCTGGGAGTAAAGGTGTGCGCCACCACACCTGGCTAGAAATAGAATTTTTGGACATATGGTTAGGTAGGAACATTAAAGATACCTTGAAACTCAGTCTTTGGAAAACTACCTGAAAAAGTTTTTTTTTTTTTTTAAATATTTATTTGTAAGCAGAGTATGGGCACACCAGAACCTTCAGCCACTGCACACAAACTATAGATGCATGTGCCCCTTTTGTGCATCTGGCTTTACTTGGGTCCTGGGAATCAAACTCAAGATTGTTAGCTTTTGCAGGCAAGCGACTTGACCACTGAGCCATCTTTCCAGCCCTTTTGTAAAAATACTTATTTAGGGCTGGAGAGATGGCTTAGCGGTTAAGCGCTTGCCTGTGAAGCCTAAGGACCCCGGTTCGAGGCTCGATTCTCCAGGACCCACGTTAGCCAGATGCACAAGGGGGCGCAAGCGTCTGGAGTTCATTTGCAGTGGCTGGAGGCCCTGGCACGCCCATTCTCTCCCTCCCTCCCCCTCCCCCCCCCCTCTCTCTCTCCCTCTCTCTCTCTCTCTCTCTCTCTCCCCCTCTCTCCCCCCCCTCTGTCACTCTCTCCCTCTGTCACTCTCAAATAAATTAATTAAAAAAATATTTATTTGATTTAATAAATGAATGAGCATGCCAAGACCTCTAGCCACTGCAAATGAACTCCATACACATGTGCCACTTCGTATGTGTATCTGGCTTCCATGGGTACTGGATAATTGAACCTGCATCATTAGACTTTGCAGGCACATGCCTTGACTGCTGAATCATCTGTCCAGTCCCTTATCTGAAGTTTGAACTAAAGAAAAAAGTTCATGAAAAACTAAAGGAAATCTGTTCAGTTAAAAAGTGAATTTTCAAATGAACTCAAGCTCATTTCAGTGAGTCACACATGTAAGTTTTACCACTCATGATATTTAGTTCCAGGTCATCCTGGTATATGGAGCAAAACCCAGTCTTGAAAATTAAAATAAAATGGCTCTCTAATTGGCATGGTATCTTACCTGTTAATACTTCCTTCCATTGTATCAGCCAGGAACATTTTCTTTTTAAGAAATATTTATATTTCCTTATTTACAAAGAGAATGGGTGCTCCAGGGCCTCTAGCTACTACAAGCAAACTCCAGATGCATGCACTATATTGTGCATCCAGCTTCAGAAATATTTCCTTAACATGAGCAATATTAAATTTGGCAACAATAAAACAATTGTCTTACAAGTGTAATGTGTTAGATGTGTTACTATGTCAGGTATATGTTAGATCTTAGTAAAAAGTACAGGGCAGTCTGACTTAGGCACATTGCAGTAGTTGGTGAAAGAACAATATATTTTATTCATTTATTTACTTGGAGAGAGAGGCAGATAGAAAGGACACGGCAGCGCCTCCAGCCACTGCAGTTGAACTCCAGACACCTGCAACACCTCGGGCATGAGTACTGTGGGTACCAGGGAATTGAACCTGGGTCCTTAGGTTAAGCTGGCAAGCACTTTAACTGTACCCATCTCTAAAGCCCTCCCCTGCTTTTTCACCTTGGAAATAACACTAAGGACATTTCACTTATATTTGTTTTTGTCATGCCTCATTTTTGTCTTAATTGGAATTTATAAATACTTGGTCGTCGAGGTGGCTCATTTTTCTGTCAGCTGTGTGTGTCGGACAATTCTAGAAGTAGAAGAGCAGCTCGTTGGAGGCAGTATATACTCAGAGGTGACACCCTAACAGTCTGCCCTCTGTCCTAGGAACCTACAGTTTTAAGGATACTTTCTATATCCTTTAAAACAGTTTGATAATGGCAGGGGTACTGTTCATTCTGTTTTGGTTTTCAGTAGTGGAAGAAATAGCACCTTTTCTCAGAAATGGAGTCACAAGCTATACTTTTTTTAATCTACTTATTTTCAAGGTGAGTTGTCCGCTTTAAGAGGTCACATGTAACCCATTTTGGGCTCTAACTTCTGACCTGCCTCTACTTCAAGTGCTTAAAACCCTTGGGATGCACCAGCATACAGAGCTTTGTGCATACTATTTTTTTTGTTTTGTTTTGTTTTGTTTTCAAGGTAGGGTTTCACTCTAGCTCAGGCTAATCTGGAATTCACTATGTATTCTCAGGGCGGTCTCGAACTCACGGCAACCCTCTCACCTATGCCTCCCAGTGCTGGGATTAAAGGTGTGAGCCTCCATGCCTGGCCGTTTGTGTAGATTTTAAAAGTTATAAATCATACAAACTTTATTATAGTGGAATTACCTTTGAAATAAAACAGAAAAGTGTAGGAAATTCCCCTATGTTTGATTTCTAAGTAACATTCTATAAAAAAAAAAATTATAGGGCACTCCAAAGAAAAATTACAACATATTTTGAATCCAGTGAAATTGAAAATAGGCCCTATTAAAACTTGTTGGATACAGTTTATAAGAGTTCATAGAGGGGAATTTATATTGCTAAATGTCTTTATCAAAAGGAAGGCCAGATGAGGCTGTGCACGCCTTTTATCCCGGCACTTGGGAGACGGGTAGGAGGACCGCTGTGAGTTCCAGGCCAGCCTGATCTCTGCATAGTGAGTTCCAGGTCAGCGTGGGCTAGAGGGAGACCCTACCTTGCAAAACAACAACAACAAAAAACTCTCCTAAAGAAAACTTAAAGCCTAGTGACTTTGCAAATTCAACCAAGCTTATTGTGAAGATTAAATATAAGGAAAGTCCTTAGGCAAATAACCATGGGACTCTCATGTAATTTTTATTGTTAGGTATGTAAATTGCATTAAGATATATGCATATTTTTAAGGTTCGAGCTAAACAGACCATAGAAAAGGATTATTAGCTATATTTTTTCTGTTTGCATTTTTTTATATTTTATTTTTATTTGACAGAGAAAGAGAATGGGCACCCCAGGGTTTCCAGCCGCTACAAATGAACTCCTGATGCATGTGCCCCCTTATGTAGCTGGCTAACGAGGGTCTTGGGGAATTGAACCTGGGTCCCTTGGCTTTGCAGGCAAATGTTCTCTCCCCCTCTTTCTCGGTCTCTGTCTCTCCTTGCCCAGCTTGTCCTCCTTTATGTGTGTTTATATATATGGCATTGGGGATCGAACTAAACTTGAGCATGCCAAGTAAGCACTCAGTGTTTTGATATTTATTTGCAAGCAGAGAAAGAGAAAAATAAAAGAATGTGCACACCAGGGCCTTCAGCCACTTTGGGCAACTTGCCGTTTGTGGGTATTAGGGAATTGAACTCCGGTTGTTAGGTTGTGCAAGCAAGCTCCTTAACTACTGAGCCATCTCTTCAGCCCCTGTTTGTTTGTTTGTTTTTATTCATTTATTTGAGAGCGACAAAGAGGCAGATAGAGAGTGGGCGCACCCCGGCCTTCAGCCACTGGAAATGAACTCCAGATGCTTGTGCCACCTTGTACATCTGGCTTACGTGGGTTCTGGAGAATTCACAGGCAAGCGCATAACATCTAAGGCATTTCACCAGCCCCTGATTTTGTTTTTAATCTGTTGTCTGCTGGTTACTACCGCTGCTACCACTGCTCTGTCTACTTTTGTCTGAGAATTGTGATTATCCCTTTTTTGAAGGTAAGGTCCAGAGAACTTCCAAAAGAAACATGGATAAAAGGACACGGGCAATGGCACTGACTTCAGCCATCCTCATTCTGTGGTAACAAGGACATGCTGGAATCACCTGGGTGAATTATTATGTGACTGGGGATACTGAGAACAGAACCCAAAGCATTGCACAGCCTAGTTACTAGTTATTCCACGACTGAGCCACATCCTCTGTCCCTGTCTTGCTTTTTAGTTATTTATAGTTTTGGTGTGTAAGTCCATGCACATACATGTGAAGAGCAGAGGAGGGAGGACATGAGTGTCTTGCTCTATCGCTTTTCCACCTTACTTGTTGAGACAAGGTCTCTCACTGGACCCAGAGCTCACTTTCTCACTTGTTAGACTCTGACTAGTGAGCATTCCTTCTCCTTCTGCTCCTTCTCCAAGCACTGTGGTTATAGGCATGTGTACTATGCTTAGCAGTTTGCTTTTTTTGTTTTTTTTTTTTTTGAGGTAGGGTCTCCCTCTAGCCCAGGCCGACCTGGAATTCACTATGGAGTCTCAGGATGGCCTTGACCTCACGGCGATCCACCTACCTCTGCCTCCCGAGTGCTGGGCTTAAAGGCGGGTACCACCACGCCCGGCTATGCTTGGCTTTTTATACGGTGCTGGGGGTACAGGGAGAGAGAATGGGCATGCCAGGGCCTCTAGCAGCTACAGACGAACTCCAGATGCAGATGCATGTGCCACTTTGTGCCATCATGCCTGACTTCATCAGGTTTATTTTTAAACATATGCAGTCACAGAAAGCACACCGTAATCATACCAGTAAAGAAAAATCTTAAGCAATTGAAACTAAAAATCAATGTATCATGTAACTGAATCATCATAAGTATATCTAAAGTATTTTCATTGCGGGATTAATGGTTAGAATGCAGCATATGCTTGATGCCTTTATATTTCAAACATGAAAGTTTTCAGAGGCTTTTAAGAAGTAATAGTTTAGTCGGGCATGGTGGCACATGCCTTTAATCCCAGCACTTGGGAGGCAGAGGTAGGAAGACACCGTGAGTTCGAGGCCACCCTGAGACTCCATAGTGGATTCCAGGCCAGCCTGGGCTAGAGTGAGACCCTACCTCGAAAAACCAGAAAAAGGAAGAAGAAGAAGTAGTAAAGTAATAGTTTACAAATGTGGTTCTCTCATTTGTTGGAAGAATATATTTGGAAGTTTCATGAGGCTTATGAACTGGCTTTATTTGTTTGAGCAGGTAAGCTTGGTGAATAATTAATGTTATTAGATTACTGTTGTTAGCAAGTGTATCTCTTTAGCTCAAGTAGAAATCTTTCTTTTTCTTCAGTAAATATTGATCTAAATTGTTGTATATGCGTGTCGAACAGTGTCTAATTCGTAGTTAGTGTGGCTACTCAAACACACCGAGGCTCTTCGGCTTTAGAACCCTCCCTTCACTGGGTACTTTGTAGCCTTATTTTGTCCTGGTTAACTTACCTGTCACATGATTTGGGGAGAAAAGAGGCACAGTCTTTCTCTGTGGTAACACTAGGTGGCATGGAACTTGCTGTGTAAGCGAGGAGAGCCTTAGACCTTCATCAATCCTGCCTCTGTTGAAGACCATGACAAGAATGAAATGCCACACCTGTTTGGTTTTCTACTTTTGGTTTTGAGACAGAGTCTCATGTTCCTTAGACTACCCTGAAACTTGCTACATAGCCAAAGATGACCTTGAATTCCTGATCCTCCTGCTGACCTCCCAAGTGATGTGATTACAGGTGCATGCTACCACCTCTGGCTTGTAAGAAATTTTAAAAGTGAATTCATTCATCTTATTTATTTGTGTGCATGTGTGTGTGTGTGGTGTGTTTGAGTGTGCCAAGACCTCTTGCAAATGAACACCAGAGACTAGTACCACTTTTTTTCTGTCCTGCTTATATGCATGGCTTAGGAATTGAACCCCTGGCTGGCAAGTTTTGCAAGCCCTCATCTTTGACCTGATTTTTGAATACCTTACTTACTTCCAAGGGACAATCATGGTGCTTTTCTCTCTGCCTTAAATTTGGCCATTTTGTCCTGCTTATGCCTTTTTTTCTTTTCTTTTTTTTCTTTCTTGTTTTGTTTGCGTCACATCTCTGTCTTATTATCCTTTCAGTGCTCAGAATTTAAAAGACAAAAACCAGCCAGGCGTGGTGGCACACACCTTTAATCCCAGCACTTGGGAGGTAGAGGTAGGAGGATCACCATGAGTTCGAGGCCACCCTGAGAGTATATAGTGACTTCTAGGTCAGCCTGACCTAGAGTGAGACCCTACCATATTTTTCAACATTAATCCTTAAAAAATTGTAAGATTAAAGTACTTCTATTACTCCTATTTTACAAATGAGGAAACTGAGACTTAAGGAGGTAAGAGATCATACCACCTAAGCAAGAGGTTTTGCTTTGAGTGTGCCAGTCAACGTCTAGGTAGGAATGACCAATGCAAGGTGAGCGTGCCCACACCCCACACCTGAGGCAGGCAGCTCTGGTCACCACCAGCATAGCCTTTGAGCCCCGTCAACAAGGTGTTGTGAGACTCAGAGGCCTTTGTGCTCCCAACTCTAAGGTGAGATGCCTGCCACCTTGTATTTCTGGTTAGGAAGTATTCCCAATTCTAAAAGTGTTGCCATTGTTTGTTTTGTGGTAGAAAAGTAACTATCCTTGAACTTGGATCTAGACACTTCCATGCTGAAGTTGTTTGTTAGCTATGAGCTCAAAATCTCTAGTTGTGTTATTCTTCTTCTAATGAGCTTTCAGAATATGAATTTGTTGTTGTTTTGTGTGTGTGTGTGTGTGTGTAATTTATATTAAGGAACCACCATGCCCAGCCCATTATGTTTTTGTTTAAGCTTCTCTTTGAATGCCTGTGGACGAAAGAACCAGATTAATTTATATGCTAAGGCCTAATATTTTAGACATGATGTGGAAATGGAGATGGTGAAGAACTTGTATTTGGGTCAGTCACACAGCTTCCAAATAGCATGGCTTTAGTAGTTTGAATAATAGTCTCGACTACCAGGGTGTCATGCCTAAGAGTGGCAAAGCTGCAGGACAGAGGCAATGCTCAAATACTGTTAAACAAACAAACAAACAAAAAAAAAAAGGAACGCACCCAGCCGCAGCTGATTGTTTCAGCTGCTTCTGCCTGGAGGTAACCAGACATTCCTCCTGGGCTGTGCTGACTCTTACCAGGGAAAGTTGAGTGCAATTCAAGTTGCCCTGTTCCGTGCAGGACTTGACATGACTCATGGAGGTTCCTGCTGAGAGGAGCCAAGGAGGCCCATGGCTGTATTTGGGAGCTTGTGATGAAATTGCCTGTCAGTTCCCACCCAGTTTTTCCAATATAGTATGCTTAGAGTGCTAGCAATTAATTCATCATTTCAAAAACTTTAAAAAAATTTTTTTTGTTTATTTTTATTTACTCATCTGAGAGTGACAGAGAGAAAAAGAGGCAGAGAGAGAGAGAGAGTGAATGGGTGCACCAGGGTCTCTAGCCACTGCACACAAACTTCAGATTCATGCAGTACCTTGCCTTGTGCATCTGGCTCATGTGGGTCCTGGGGAATCGAGCCTCGAACCAGGGTCCTTAGGCTTCACAGGCAAGTGCTTAACCACTAAGCCATCTCTCCAGCCCCTTGGTTTTTTGTTTTTTGTTTTTTGTTTTTTTTTTTTTTGTTTTTTGAGGTAGGGTCTTACTCTACTTCAGGCTGGTTTCAAACTCACAGCAATCCTCCTTTCTCTGCAACCCAAGTGCTGGGATTAAAGGTATGCACCAATACTCCTAGCCAAAAATCGTTATTTTTCTATTGTTAAAAACTGGCATAAAAATCTAGATTTTCACCTAGGTTTGGTGACTTTAGTTCCAGCAGTCAGGAAGCTAAGGTTGGAGGATTTCTGTGAGTTTGGGGCCTACAGAGTAAGTTCCAGGTTAGCCCGGGCTAGAGAGAGGCCCTCTCTAAAACCAAGCAACCAACAAACAAAAATCTAGATTTCCTTGAATGGATGGACATCCTTTCTTCTGTAAGATGGTCTCACATTCATCAGCATACACATTACCATACCTGAACCACACATGGTCATATGATTGTTATCATGGGACCCTTTAATGTAGTTCACAACAATGTTTTCATGTGTCTTCAAGTACACTCCATGTGAGCAAAAGCTTCCTCCTGCCCGGTGTGGTGGCACACGCCTTTAATACGGGCATGTGGGAGGAGGACCGCCGTGAGTTTGAGGCTAGCCTGGGACTACATACTGAATTCCAGCCTGGGCTTGAGCAAGACCCTAATTTGAAAAACAAGCAAGCAAAAAATCCTCCTGAAAGCTTTCTTTATTAAAAAAAATGATTATTATTTCTTCATTTGAGAGAGAGAGAATGGCAAATAGAGAATGGGTATGCTAGGGCCTCCAGCCACTGCAAGTGAACTCCAGATGCATGTGCCACCTTGTGCATCTGGCTTATGTGGGTCCGAGGGAATCAAACGTGGGTCATTTGGCTTTTTGGGTAAGTACCTTAACTGCTAAGCCATCTCTGCAGCCCCTAAAATCTTTTTCTAATATATTTTCTTTCCAATTTTTTGTGACATTAGAAAATGCTGGGCAATGAAAAAGAGAATGCATCACAGTGATGGGATCCAATGACATGTGCACCATGCTGAGGTCTTTGAAGTTCTTTTTTTTTTTTTTTTAATTTTTATTAGCATTTTCCATGATTATAAAAAAAAATTCCATGTTAATTCCCTCCCTCCCCCACCCCCACACTTTCCCCTTTGAAATTCCATTTTCCATCATATTACTTTGAAGTTCTTTTGAGAGCCATCTCTTGCTACTGCTGGTGTTTGAAGGCCTGTGCTTACTAGGCAAACTACTCTCCATGAACCTCTTTTCTCCCAGGTTTTGCTTTACTTTTTATTTATTTTTTCAAAGTAGGATCTCACTCTAGTCCAGGCTTACCTGGAACTCACAATGCAGTGGCCTTGAACTCACAGCGATCCACCTACCTCTGCTTCCCAAGTGCTAGGATTTAAGGTGTGCGCCACCACACCCAGCTCCCAGATTTTGCTTTTTTGTCAACATGAGAGGAAATAAAAGCCAGTTGTAAGTTGTCCTTTTCTCAGCTGATCTGGGCTTGCTGTGGAAGACAACCAAGTGTACTCATTCCATGCCATGTACTGTTTTCAGGATTCACAGCCATAGAAAGCCAACCAAGAGCCCAAGATAAGAAAGTTGTCTATTTTAATCCCAGCACTCGGGAGGCAGAGGTAGGAGGATCACCATGAGTTCGAGGCCACCCTGAGACTCCATAGTGAATTCCAGGTCAGCATGAGCTAGAGTGAGACCCTACCTCGAAAAATAAAAAAAAAAAGAAAGAAAGAAAGAAAGAAAAGAAAAGAAAATTGTCTATTAAGTCTTGACAGGAACACTTTGGATGTGTCAGCTGCATTAAATGGTGATTGATAAGAGTTAAGGTTCAATGAGAAAGTTTTATCTGTTTATTTACCTTTAACAATGCTTTATTGGGGCTGGAGAGTTGGCTTTGTGGTCAAGGTGCTTGTCTGCAAAGCCTAAGAACCCAGGTGCGTTTCTCCAGGTCCCATGTAAGCCAGATGCACATGGTGGCACATGCATCTGGAGTTCGTTTGCAGTGGCTAGAGGCTCTGGCGTGCCTATTCTCTCTCTCTCTCTCTGACTGTCTCAAGTAAATAAAGATTAAAAATAAAGCAAAAAGAATGGATGCCCTGAGTTCAATCTTTAGTACCCACATTTTAAAAAAAAATGCATTTGGCAGCCAAAGAGAGCATTCCTTGAAGATAATACCTGAGTGCACATGCATCCATGCAGAGAAGCAAAAATTAAATAATGCATGCTTATTTTATTAGAGATAGAAAGAGACATATAGGGAGAGAGAATGGGGCTCGCCAGGGCCTCTAGCCACTGTGTGGTGGTTTGATTCAGGTGTCCCCAATAAACTTGAATGCTAGGTCCCCAGAGCTGATGGAGATTTGGAATTTAAGCCTCCTGAAGACAGTGTATTGTTGGGAGTGAGCTTATGGGTGTTTTAGCCAGTTTCCCTTTGCCAGTGTTTGGCACACTCTCCTGTTGCTGTTGTCTACCTGATGTTGGCCAGGGGGTGATGTCCACCCTCTGCCCATGCCATCGTTTCCCCTGCCATCATGGAGCTAAGCCATCTCTCCAGCTCTACTTTTATTTTTATTTTTGATTTTTGATTTTTTTGATTTTTCGAGGTAGGGTCTCACTCTAGCTCAGGCTGACCTGGAATTCACTATGGAGTCTCAGGGTGGCCTAGAACTCACAGCGATCCTCCTACCTCCGCCTCCCGATTGCTGGGATTAAAGGTATGCGCCACCACGCCTGGCTTTTATTTTTATTTTTATTAGTTTACATGTAAGGAGAAAGAGAATGTAGGTGCCCTAGGTCTCTTGCCACTGCAAACAAGCCCCAGATGCATGTGCCACTTTGTGCATCTAGCTTTACATGGATACTGGGGAATCAAACCTGGGTCATCAGGCTTTGAAAGCAAACACTTAACTGCTGAAACATCTCTCCAGTCCCAATAACTTTTTTTAAAGAAGGAGACTAGCCAAAGGGAATAAGAGGGTAGTGGGAGGAGGGTATGAGTTAATATAAGTGATACATACATAAGAAAATGACATAACAAAACCCTGTCAACTGATTGATCAACTTGTCAATAGTTTAACTATTTTTTATGTATTTTTTAAAATTTTTATTAGCATTTTCCATGATTATAAAAAAATATCCCATGGTAATTCCCTTCCTGCCCCCCCCCCACTTTTCCCTTTGAAATTTCATTCTCCATCATATGACCTCCCCATCACAATCATTGTACTTACATATATACAATATCTTTATGTATTTTTAAATTGAGACCATAGTATATGTTCTGTTTTATAATATGCCCCCTTTTCCCTCTTGCCATTGTAGTGATACCCTTTTTTTTGTTGTTGTTGTTTTATTTTTTAAGGTAGGGTCTCACTCTGGTCCAGGCTAACCTAGAATTCACTCTGTAGTCTCAGGGTGGCCTCGAACTCACGGTGATTCTCCTACTTCTGCCTTCCGAGTGCTGGGATTAAAGACGTGTGCCACCACGCCTGGCTTGGTTACATTTTTTTTTTTTTTTGCGTGAGTATGTACTATGCATGATGTCATGTGGTGTAGATGGTATCTACACGTGTGTTACAGATGCATGCTCCTGTGCACATATGGAGGCCGGGGAGAACTTCGGTGTCTTGAGATGGAGCATCTCACTGAACCCAGAGCCACCATTTTTTCAGTCAGGCTAGCTGGCCAGAGAATCCGCACAGTTCTCTAGTCTGCACTCCCCACAGGTCTAGGGTTACAGTGTGTGTGGCCATGCCCAGTTGTTCATGTGGGTGCTGGGCAAACAGGATGAATCAGGCCCTCATGCTTGGGTGTCAGGTGCTTTTCACCACTGAGCCATCTCCCCAGCCTTATAATGTTTTCTTAAATTTTACTTATGAGCAGGAGAGATGGCTCAATGGTTAAAGGCATGTGCTTGCAAAGCCTTGTGGCCCAGGTTAAATTCGCCAGGCAAATGTACAAAGTGGTGCATGCATCTGGAGTTTGTTTGCAGTGGCAAGAGGCCCTGGAGCTCCCATTCTCTCTCTCTTTCCCCCACCCTCCCTTTCTTCCCTCCCTCTGTGCTTACAAATAAGAAAAAACAAATTATTTGCATGTGTGTCTGGGGGTGGTGCCAGGGTCTCTTGCCACTGCAAATGTATGCATCCGGCTTTATGTGAGAAGCTAGAGCATTGAACCCCAGGCTGACTGACTTTGCAAGCAAGCACCTTTAACTGCAGAGCCATCTTGTCAGTCTCCTATGATATGGTTTTTTTAAAAAATAATAATTTATTTTTATTTATTTGACAGAGAGTGAGGGAGAGAATGGGCGTGCCAGGGCCTCCTGCCATTGAAAATGAATTCCAGACACGTGTGCCCCCTTGTGCATCTGGCTAACGTGGGTCCTGGGAATTGAACCTGGGTCCTTTGGCTTTGCAGGCAAGTAAGTACCTTACCCACTAAACCATCTCTCCAGCCCTGATATGTTTTTATGGTAATGAAAATATATGTCTGGCTAGGCATAATGTGCACCTGTAATCCCAACACTTTGGAGGTAGAGGCAGAAGAATTGGGAGTTCCAGGCCAGCCTGAGCTACATAGTAAGCTCACAGCCAGCCTAAGACCACTCCTCTGGCAGATGTACTACCCACATGTAGAGCAAGTTTGAGTCCTCTAAGACCAGTACTTCTCTGGGGCAGTGCAGCCTATGTCCCTGCGGTTTCTTTGTCTTCCTGACGCAGCACAGTTTCTGGTACTCAGTCGAAGCCTGATTCGGGATCATCCTAATGTCACTGTAAAGACTCATTTCTGCAACACCCATGTCCCATCTAGAACCAGATGACAAGCTGGCTCTCCTTGAAGCTCAGTGAATTAATTATGAAGTAGACAAATGTATGTTTTCCCATAGTACAACAGACAAAACCCTTTTGACATTGTCTTATGGGTATTTTTATTTTTTAGTGTAGATAGGCAAATAATTTTGCATTCCTAATGGCTTTTGTACTTTTTTATTGATTATTTATTTGTAAGGATAAGTAACCCATATCTGAAGATCCAGGATTAATGTGCTTTTGCTTAGTATCAGTACCAAAAGTTAGTTGACAGTTTTGTTATTCTCTTCATTATAGAACTTGGTATTTGAATGTATAATGCTCAATTTTTTTTTGTTTTTTTTGTTTTGTTTTTTTTTTGTTTTTCGAGGTAGGGTTTCCTGCTAGCCCAAGCTGACCTGGAACTCACAATGTTGTCTCAGGATGGCCTCGAACTCACGGCGGTCCTCCTACCTCTGCCTCTCAGAGTGCTGGGCTTAAAGGTGTGCACCACCACTCCTAAATATGTTCAAAAATTTTAAAAGATTTTTATTTATTTACAAGTAGAGAAAGACAGAGAAAATGGGCATGGCAGGACCTCCAGCCGCTAGAAACAAAGTCCAGACACATGTACCACTTTGTGCATCTGGCTTTACATGGGTACTGGGGAATTGAACTCGGGTTGTTAAGCTTTGCAGACAAGTAGGTGCCTTAGCCTCTGAGCCATCTCTCCAGCCCTAATGTCAACTTTTCAGCAGACTCAGGGAAACTGTTTCATGCTTAGTAAATGCAGAGACACCTATGAAGTGGGGAAGAGAGCTCCTATTTGGAGATTAACCTCAGATCACTATCTGAACAGCTAGCGCACCTCACACATAATTTAACTACTCCTGTTACAGCCCCATGAGAGAGATAATGTAATACAGGAATTGCCTGTTGCATCACCTGTCTGTGTGATGTGGCCCACTAATGGATGGTCGATATGAGCTGTTGTGGAGCAACTGGCTGAAACTTCGGTCTCCGGAAGAGCCACTAAATTGGCCATGTGTTCATATAATTGAAATATGTAGTCCATGTACTCCCCCAAATGAGCTCTATTGATTTACAGCTAGGACTTGGCCCTTAGAACATTGTAGTACACTTCTTTTAAAATATATTTTCTTTTTTTCTCAAATTTTTATTAACAACTTCCATGATTATAAAAAATATCCCATGGTAATACTCTTTTTTTTTTATAAGTAATAATGTTATTTATTACTTTTTGCAAGGTGAAAGTATATCAGTCACAGTTTAATTGGAAACAAGCAAGTTCAATAGAATTATGGAGAGGCAATGTTAAACACGTTTCAGAATACTACCCACATCTAAAGAGCATTGAGGACTGGCAGGTGGGCACCTCATGAGAGCTGATGGGTTAGGAAAACATGCTGTTTATTGAGCGGGTGATATAGCGAACATTTAGTCATATTTTCATTATTTTTTAATTTTTTTTTGATTTTTTTTAATAACAATTTCCATGATTATCAAAAAATACCCCATGGTAATACCCTCCCCCCACACACTTTCCTCTTTGAAACTCCATTCTCCATCATACCTCCTCCCCATCTCAATCAGTCTCTCTTTTACATTTGTTTTTTGTTGTTGTTGTTTTGTTTTGTTTTGTTTGTTTTTTGAGATAGGGTCTCACTCTATCCCAGGCTGACCTGGAATTCACTATGGAGTCTCAGGGTGGCCTCAGACTCATGGCAATCCTCCTACCTCTGCCTCCCGAGTGCTGGGATTAAAGGCGTGCGCCACCACGCCTGGCTTCTCTTTTACTTTTGATGTCATGATCTTTTCTTCCTCTTATGATGGTCTTATGCAGGTAGCGTCAGGCACTGTGAGGTCATGGATATCCAGGCCATTTTGTGTCTGGAGGGAGCATGTTGTATGGAGTCCTGCCCTTCCTTTGGCTCTTACATTCTTTCCACCACCTCTTCCACATTAGACCCTGAGCCTTGGAAGGTGTGATAGAGATATTGCAGTACTGAGCACTGCGGTCATTTCTTTCCATTACCATGATACCTTCTGAGTCGTCCCAAGGTCACTGCATCTGAAAAGAGAAGATTCTCAACCAAAAGTGAGAGTAGCATTAGTATAAGGGTGTGAACAGTAACAGAAGTGCTTACTGGGCAGTTTGATAAGCATAGTATGTACATTTAGCCAGACAACAGCAGACGTTACACCCCTAGGGCTCATGACTACCCCTGTTTAAGTTTTCAGTATCAGGGATGTATTCCCTCCCATGGAGCGGGCCTCCAGTCCAATTAGAGAGAAGTTGGTTTCTACTATGACAGATGTGCCACTATTGCACCCATTGGCTCATTTGGCCTGGCTGGCCAAATATAAGGTTTACAATGTCCACTGTTGAGTATCTTCACTGGTGATTTTTCTTTCTCCCATTGAACTGCATGGAGAGTGGCTTCTTCCAGCTTTCTGTCAGCTGATATACATGGAGGAGGTTATCATCATCAGTTCTAGCAGGATTTCTCAGTGGCCTTGCAGTCCAAGTATGTGGAGTCTTCAGCAATAGGGTCTTACCATCTATTCCTGGTGGGAAACCAAGGGCCTCAGCAATAGCCTATAATGTTTTGGGGGTATCAGGGACCTCTCTGGCCAACAACTCACTGGAACTTATCCCATCCCTGGCACTGAAAATTTTTTAGCAACCATCTATGGCTCCTGAGTGTTCCATTGTCCCAAAAAGTGGAATTCCATATAATTTATTTATAACCTCTTAGATAAAATATATTTTCTATCTGAAGAAAAACTCAGTCAGTAAAGTGCTTACTTTACAAGTATGAGGGCCTAAATTTGATTGCCAGTGCTCAAATAAAAATGCATGGCAATCTGGGCGTGGTGGCGCACACCTTTAATCCCAGCACTCGGGAGGCAGAGGTAGGAGGATCACCATGAGTTTGAGGCCTCCCTGAGACTACATAGTGAATTCCAGGTCAGCCTGGGTTGCAGTGAAATCCTACCTCAAACACATACACACACACACACACACACACACACACACACACAGAGAGAGAGAGAGATAGAGAGAGAGAGAGAGGAGGCATGGCAGGACACTTGTGACCACAATGCCGGAGAGGCAGAGGACAGTGTGTCTGGAGGCTTGCTAGTCAGCCAGTCTAGGATGATTGGCATGCTCCAGGTCAAGGAGAGGCTGTGTATTAAAAAGCGATGGGCAGGGCTGGATAGATGGTTTAGCGGTTAAGCGCTTACCTGAGAAGCCTAAGGACCCCGGTTCGAGGCTCAATTCCCCAGGTCCCACGTTAGCCAAATGCACAAGGGGGCGCATGCGTCTGGAGTTCGTTTGCAGTGGCTGGAGGCCCTGGCGCGCCCATTCTCTCTCTCTCTGCCTCTCTCTCTCTCTCTCTGTCTGTCACTCTCAAATAAATAAATAAAAATACTTTTTAAAAAAAGGCGATGGGCAGGGCCTGGAGTTCTAGCTCAGCTCAAGTGTGAGGGCCCAAAGGGACCTGAGTTGGAATCTCCTGAAGCCTGTAACTCCAGTCTGGCAAAGGGAGTAGGAGACCAGGGATTCACCATTCTCATGAAGAACAGCAATTTCTCATATCAGTAAAAGACTCTTACCCAAAATAAGAACAGGAGATGGAGGTTCTGCACTGACCACTTCAGGCAACTGCCCTCCCACCACAGGCAAGCAAATGGAGTGCTGCAAGGATAAGTGCATGGCCACAAACCACACACACACCATTGCACACACACAAGCAAAGTAGGATGGATAGACGGCATTCCTAGGGACTCTGCCCAAAGTTGTCCTTTGGCCTACACATGCATGCACACATGTGGACACACATGAGCACACACAGGCATGCACACATGCATAAAGATTGTCCAGGGGCTGGAGATATGGCTTAGCAGTTAAGGCACTTGCCTATGAAGCCCAAGACTCATGTTCTACTCTCCAGGTCCTATGTAAGCCCGATGCACAGTGACACAAGTGCTTTGCCCTTTTCTGCATGGTGGGACTATGGGCATTTTTTCAGTTTATGCCTCAGTTTTCAGAATTTTAACAATGAGAAAATATTACTTTTATATTAAGTATTACTTTTATACTTATATATTATTATATTAGTGGGATTAAGGTGCTAGATTGTGAAGCCAAAGGACATCAGTTTGATTCCCCAGGCCCCACATAAGCCAATGCACAGGTGGTGCATGCATCTGGAGTTCCTTTACAGTGGCATTGCCCAGTGATATAGCAATTCTTGAATTACTAATAAAGCTGGCCATTTTCTTTAATTTTTTTAGTTATTGAGAGTGAGTATGGGTGCACCAGGAAGGATGTCCTGCTACTGCAAACTAACTCCAGACACATGCACCACTTTGTGCATTCATCTGGTTTTATGTGGTACATGGGGAATTGAACCCAGGCCATCAGGCTTTGCAAGCAAGCACTTTTAACTGCTGAGCCTTCTCTCCATCCCCAGTAATGCTTCCTATGAAGCTTCCAACCTCTCCTGTGGAATAACCTCCGTGCTCTCAGGTCCAAGTAAGATTTCCCAGGGGGCCAGGAGATAAAGAGAAAATAAACAATCAAATCAAACCCTTCACCGAAGTACAGTTCCCCTTCCCTAAGCTAGCTTTGGTCCCACTTGGCACCAGTGCCATGGCTCTACCCTGTGGGCTCTGAGCTGTGAGCTCAGGGGAACAGGCAGGTGGGAAAACCTAAACGCACACTGTGTCAAGACGATCTCTTTCCTGCACATTAATTGTCCTAAGAGTCAAACATCACTTCCTCCAGGAACCAACAATGAGGGAAGCAATGGAGCTTCCCCTTTGCTGAATCTTCTGACCAGGAAGGGCAATAGTTGAGCGTTTCTCTCCACTGACAGCCAGAAGCCACGAGCTGTGCATAGGCTAACCCGAGATGTCTGTGATGGATTTCGGAGTTCCTTGACAACTGAATTGGCTGCTGAACAAGCCAAACGTCTCCCCGTAAATTAAATGACAGCTAGTACTCACTGTCTATGTGTTGTAATGACCACACTGTAGCTAGTGAACGTGAGAGAGGGGGTAGAGTTTGCTTTGCTTTGGGTTGGGTTTTTGAAATGAACCCACGACGTAGCCCAGGCTGGCGTCAAACTGGTGATCTTGCAGCCTCAGCTTTACAACAGATATCTGCCACTATGCTTACCTAGAAAGTTGGTTTTCATTTTATTTCTTTATAATATTTTTGTTGGGTTGGAAGGATGGTTTAGTGGTTAAGGTGCTTGCCTGCAAAGCCAAAGGAGCCAGGTTCGATTCCCCAGGACCCATGCAAGCCAGATGCACAAGGTGGCATACATCTGAAGTTTGTTTGTAGTTGCTGGAGGCTCTGGTGCACACATTCTCTCTCTCTCTCTCTCTTTCCCTCTTTCTGTCAAATAAAGAATATTAAAATATTTTAAAAGATATTTTTATTATTTATTTCCAAGCAAAGGAAGAGAAAGAAAGAATGAGCATACCAAGGCCTCTGGCCACTGCATATGAATTCCAAATATATGTGTCACTTTGTGCATCAGATTTACATGAGTATTGGGAAATCAAACCAGGGCTTCCAGGCTTTGCAAGCAAGTGCCTTTAGCCACAGCCATCTCTCCAACCCCAAAAAGCTGTTTTTTAATTAATTAATTCAAACAGAGATACATAGAAGAGAGAGCAGCAGAGCACGCCAAGTTGTCCAGTGGCTACAACTCCAGATGCATCTGCTACTTCGTATATCTGGCTTTATGTGGGTACTGGGGAATGGAACCAGGGTCGTTAGGCTTTATAGGCAAGTGCCTTAACTGCTGAGCCATATCTCCAGCCCCATAGAAAGCTGTCTTTAAAAAGATTTATTTTTAGTGAGCTCCAACTGAATGCTACACAGAGTCTTCATGGAGGGAAGATATCCAAGAAGCCAGCAAGGTTCTTACTTCAGGTGCTACTAAAAATAACAAAACCAGATTTAACTAGTTGTTAAAGCAGTGCAAGACAGTAATTAATCACACTTGTAATTACAACTTTAATACTTTAATGTTTCCATGATTAATTACCAGGTGAGTGATGTGCAGAACATTTGTGGTTACCTAAGACTGTAGAATCCTTTGGCCTCAGGCTTGTTGGAATGCATTCTGGAAAGGTGTGGAGTTAGTCAGTGTTCTGCACCTCTCCCAGCTTGTCATGGTTGGGTGAGGCATGGATATTTCTAGACCCTATAGTGTCAGTGCATACTTAAAGATACTTCTGCAGATTACATGTGTTTGCAGAGGAAGTCCTTGCAAGAATCATATAGTAACTGATGGTGTCTTGATATCTTTATTTCACCTGATATTAAAAATAAATGAGAATAACACTTAAAAAAAATGAGAATAACTGTTACTATCTGTTGTCCTTTCTGGATAATGCTTACCCTGTGCAAAAGTGCATCTGTCTGTCCAGATGGAGTGAACAGTAGAGGGATTTGGACTTGGAATTATATCTAAGGTGCTGAAGAAATGAAAAACAAAAAAGGAGCAGAAGGGCTGGAAAGATAGCATAGTGATTAAGGTGCTTGCCTGTGAAGCCTAAGGACCCAGGTTTGATTCCCCAGTGTACACATAAAGCCAGATGCACAAGGTGGCACTTGCATTTGGAGTTCATTTGCAGTAGCAAGAGATCCTAGCATTTTAAAAATATTTTAATATTTTAAAAATATTTAAATATTTAATTTTTTTAAATGGCATCTTTTTAAAAATAGGAGCAGCCAGGCGTGGTAGTGTATGCCTTTAATCCCAGCACTCAGGAGGCAGAGGTAGGAGGATCACCATGAGTTCAAGGCTACCCTGAGACTACATAGTGAATTTCAAGTCAGCCTGAGCTGCAGTGAGATGTACCTCAAAAAACCAAGAAAAAGAGAGAGAGAGAGAGAGAGAGACAGAGAGAGAACATCTAGTTGTAGGGGAAAGGAGGTGATGAGGTGGTGAGGCTCTTGGAAAAGACCTGGGAATTGGGCCTGGAAACTTCATACACACACAGAGGGAGAGACAGAATACTGTATAATGAGCTCTCTTCATGATAGAGCCTAGGTTTACATATGCTCATTCCTTCTAGACAAGCATGGCACCTGTAAGTGGCTGTTGGATGAACTCAGGGACTTAAGAGATAAGTGAAAGCCTGAAAGTTGAATGCTGTAGTTTATGCCCAGCATAGTGGTGCACGCCTTTAATCTCAGCATTCAGGAGGCAGAGGTAGGATTGCTGTGAGTACAAATCCAGCTTGAGGCTGCAGAGTGCGTTCCAGGTACGCCTGGGCTACAAGTGAGACACTACCTCAAAACCTAAAGCAACGATAACAGTAATGGTCCCTGTATGTCGTTACAAGCTCCCACTGCCAAAGTGCTTGTTCTCTCTCTATTGTCACTTCTTTGTTGCTTCTAGATTTGCAGCCACTTTTCCTTATGCAAAATATCTCTAAGTGCAACTTGTTCCAATTTTAATCAATTGTCATATCTTCCATTAAGAGCACTTTTTTTTCATGTTGGAGTAAACAACATTGTTACCTGACATTTATTGAGCCTTTATGACTGATTAAATATCCCAAGCACTTTTCTGGGGACATCCTGAATTGAGTAAGATAACTCCATGCTCTATGTGGCTCTGCCCAGGGTGTTTTCTGATGGTATTATCTCATTAAATGACACTGTGGAAATGAACTTCTCAAAATATTATGGCAAGTCTTGATCAAGATAAATGGAAAATGAAAAAACAGAGAAATGGAAAATGTTTCCAATTTATATTTATTAATCTCTTTTTCTTCAGTAGCAAAAGAAACTATCAAATTACACTAACCATCCTATATGCCTTTGTCTCTTTTGAGACAGGATCTCCTTCCTATATCGTTGGCTGAACTTGAATTTACTATGTGGTCAAGGAGAATGTTGAACTTCTGATCATCCTGACCATATCTCTGGAGTGCTAGAATTATGGGTGTTTGCCACCATTTCCAGTTTTATTCAGTGTTGGGGATCAAAGCTAAGGCTACACCCCAGCCTTCCATATCCTTTTATGTATTCTAAATGTACTAAGTTCCTCCATGAGTGTTGCAGTGAGGTTCACATTGCTGGCAGAAAACACCTGACCAAGAGCAGCTTATGGAAAAGGGGGCTTATTTTGGCTTACAGGCTTGAGGGGAAGCTCCATGATGGCAGGGAAAAACAATGACATGAGCAGAGGGTGGATATCACCTCCTGGCCAACATCAGGTGGACAACAGCAACAGGAGAGTGTGCCAAACACTGGCAAAGGGAAATTGGCTATAACACTCATAAACCTGTGGCCAAAAATACACTGCCTTCAGGAGGCATTAATTCCCAAATCTCCATCAGTTGGGGACCTAGCATTCAGAACACCTAATTTATGGAGGACATCTGAGTGAGCTTAACATACCTTATCATGTAGCATGGAGCACACTTAAGTCGCACCCTAGCCATGTTTCTTGCACCTATGCAATTCTGGGTACGGACCTGCATGTAACTGAGAGCACTGTGCCCCTGGTACCAGCTTCTGTGTGCCTGGGGCTTTGGAACAATTATCATTACAATGACAATCAAATGGCCTTGAACTTTGGAACTCCTGGTTTGCTTTGCAGCCCTTTGATAGGGAGGCTTGAAGAATAATTATGAGATCATTATCCAGTATGCTTGCTGAAGTCATAATTTTTGTGTGTATACATGCATGTGTGTATGGGCATATGTGCATCATGAAGTAATAATTTTCGTGTGTACACATGTATGTGTGTATGGGCATATATGTGTCATGGCATGCATGTGGAGGCTGGAGGACCTTCCAAGGCTCAGGGTCCATTGAGGAAGAGGTGGTGGAAAGAATGTAAGAGCCAAAGGAAGGGTAGGACTCCTTACAATGTGCTCCAGAAACAAAATGGCCTGGAAATCCATGACCTCACAGGGCCTGACACTACCTACACAAGACATCATAATAGGAGGAAAAGATCATGACATCAGAATAAAAGAGAGACTGATTGAGCAGGGGAGGGGATATGATGGAGAGTGGAGTTTCAAAGGGGAAAGTGGGGGGAGGGAGGGAATTACCATGGAATATTGTTCACAATCATGGAAGTTGTCAGTAAAAAAAATAAATAAATTTAAAAAGCCACAGAGCATAAAATTTACCATCTTAACCCTTTAAAAATATTTTATTTATTTATTTAGAGAGAAAGAATCAGGGGTGGGGAGAGAATGGGCATGCCAGGGCCTCTAGCCGCTGCAAATGAACTCTAGGCACAGGTACCACCTTATGCACCTAGCTTTCTGTGGGTCCTAGGAATCAAACCCAGGTCTTTAGGCTTTGAAGGAAAGTGCCTTAACCACTGAACAATCCCTCCAGCTCCATCTTAACCTTTTTTAAAGTCACAGTTTGGTGGTGTATATATTCCCATTCATACTGCGGTGGAACAGAGAGATCTCCAGAAATTTTTCATTTTGCAAATCTGAAACTGTACCCAGTAAAGAAAAACTCCCCCTTTTGGGTTTCCTTAATGTCTTACTGGAGCTCTCATATACACGGCTATGGAGTTCAGGGTTTTTGTTGTTGTTGTTGTTGTTGTTTTTTCTGTTGTTGTTTTTGTTTTTCGAGGTAGGGTCTCACTCTAGCCCAGGCTGACCTGGAAGTCACTATTGTAGTCTCGGGGTGGCCTCGAACTTATAGTGATCCTCCTACCTCTGCCTCCCAAATTCTGGGATAAAAGGCGTGTGCCACCATGCCCAGCTCCAAGTTCAGTTTTATCTCTTGTAGTGGTCGTTAAAAACACAAGAAGAAAGAAGAAATAAAAAGGACAAAAGAAAAAAAATACACTGCCTCTGTTTCCCTGTGAGAAATTTTCCAATCAAAATGGTAGGTGTCAGAAAGCTAGCTGGGGAGCTTGAGGTCTTGGGCAGATGGCCTTGGCTTCAAGCGCTGCTGCAGAGTTGGAACACCTTTTGCTTGTCTGTATGTTTGGGGTAGACATCCCGAATTCAGTGGTAGGAAATGAAAGGGCTATAGAGAGGAGTTCCTGCCCAGCCCCAAGGCTGGCATTTCCTCCCTCAAGTTCGTCCTGGGAGCACAGCCTGCACTTCTACCGACTCCAGTGATGACCTCTGGTGGCCTTGACCTCCATCCTTCCTCACTTTTCCTTTGCATTATTATGGTTTTGATGAAGCATGACAGAACTGTTCTCTTGTGTATGTGAAAGTATCACAGTTGCCTGGCTGGTCTGTTTAACTGTTTACTTTTCTTTTTCTTTCCAAACTCATCTAAATTTAGGAAATAAGAAAATATTGTAAAAAATAGAGCATGCATACGTAACAACTGAATCTTCTACACCAGTTGTTCGTTTACATGTTCTGTAGCTGAGGATAGAGCGCAGTTGCTGTGGGGCCAAATCCGGGGCTGTAGATCTGTTGGCTTTGTTTTTTCTTTTTGTTTCTTCAGTGTTGATTCAAATTGTTATGTGAGAGAGAGAGAGACAGAGAGAGAGAGAGAGAGAGAGAGAGAGAGGGAGGGAGGGAGAGAGAGAGAGAGAGGGAGAGGGAGAGAGAGAAAAAGAGGGAGAAAATAGGTGCGCCAGGACTTCTTGCCACAGCAAACAAACTCCAGATGTTTGTACCACTTTGTGCATCTGGCTTGACGAAGGTACTGGGGATTTGAACCCTGGCCACCAGGCTTTGCAGGCAAGTGCCTTTAACTGCTGGGCCATCTTCCCTTGCACTGTTTGGGTAACTCTCATCAACACCAGGTAGCTATCCTTGCCTTTACGTCCAAGCCTGTCATCTAGGAACGTGTGGAGGATTCCGTGCCCCGACCACAGTGCTGATGCCATCCACCATGTTGTACTTCCTTCATCACTACCTGGGGCTTGGGACATTGCCTCTGGCAGGCATCAGCGTCCAGGGCCAACAGCTGCTGCTCCAATGTGCCTGTAGCTACAGGGGAATGAGGTCAAAGCACATCAAAGAATGAAGTTTGGGCTGGAGAGATGGCTTAGCGGTTAAGCGCTTGCCTGTGAATCCTAAAGACCCTGGTTCGAGGCTCAGTTCCCCAGGTCCCACGTTAGCCAGATTCACAAGGGGGCGCAGGCATCTGGAGTTCGTTTGCAGAGGCTGGAAGCCCTGGCGCGCCCATTCTCTCTCCCTCCCTCTATCTGTCTTTCTCTCTGTGTCTGTCGCTCTCAAATAAATAAATAATTTAAAAAAAAAAAGAATGAAGTTTATACTGAAGATTTCCCCCTCAGTCTGACTGGAAGTAAGACTAGGAAATTAGCCATATAGTGTTACAATAAGTGATATTTCATCAGCAAACTGCAGATAAATTAAGTAAAACTAATTCTGAGAACCCACTGAGAGAACAGAAAAACAAAAATATTCCTAAATGATACCAAATCTCGCATAGATTTCTGAAACACATTATTTGTTTCTTTGTTCCTTTGTGGTAATGAGATTAAACCTACATCCCTGCTGTCATTTACTTTGTGTTTTGAGATGTAGTCTCCCTACATTGCTTAGGCTGGCCTTGAATATGTGCTTTTCTTTTTCTTTCTTTCTTTTTTTTTTTTTTTGTTTGTTTGTTTGGTTTTTTGAGGTAGGGTCTCACTCTAGCTCAGGCTGACCAAGAATTCACTATGTAGTCTCAGGGTGGCCTTGAACTCATGATGATTCTTGTACTCTGCCTCCTGAGGGCTGGGATTAAAGGCATGCACCACCACGCCCGGCTTGAAATTTTATTTATTTATTTTTTTATTATTTTTTTATGAGAGAGAGAGAGTTTTGGCTCATCGGGGCCTCTACCTACTATAGTCACATTCCAGATGTCTACACTATCTTGTGTGCTTGAATCACCTTGTGCATCTGGCTTATGTGTGTACTGAGGAATCGAACCTGGGTCCTTAGGCTTTGCAGGCAAGCATCTTAATTGCTAAGCCATCTCTCCAGCCTTAGCCTTGAAATTTTAATCCTCCTACCTCAGCCTCTCAAGTAGCTGGGATTACAGGCCTGTACCATCAGGACCTGCAAGGGTTTCTTTTGTTTGTTTCTATAACTTTTTAATTTTTTGTTTATTTGCAGCAGAGAGAGATAGAAAATAGGCACATCAAGGCCTCTAGCCACTGTAAATGAACTCCAGATATATGTGCCACTTTGTGCATCTGGGTTTATGTAGGGACTGGGGACTCGAACTTGGTTCCTTAGGCTTCGCAGACAAATGCTTTTAACTCTTGAGCCCATCTCCTTAGCCCCAAAGACTTTTTATAAAAAATATTTTTGGGGCTGGAGAGATGACTCAGCAGTTAAGGTGCTTACATAAAAAATAAAAAGAAATGAGATGTATTTTATTTATTTACTTTAGAAAGAGAGAGAAGCAGACACAAAGAGTGAGTATGGGTGCACCAGGGCCTCTCACCACTGAAAATGAATTCAAGACACATGCACCACTTTAGACATCTGGCTTTACATGGATACTGGAGACTCAAACCCAGACCATCAGGCTTTTTATGTACTGAGCCATTTCTCCAGCCGTAGACTTTTTTTTGTGTGTGTTTTGTTTTTTGAGGTAGGGTCTCACTCTGGTCCAGGCTGACCTGCAATTAACTCTGTCATCTCAGGGTGGCCTTGAACTCATGGCAATCCTCCTACCTCTGCCTCTGGAGTGCTGGGATTAAAGGCGTGCGCCACCATGCCCAGCTGGTTTTTGGTTTTGTGAGATAGGGTCTCACTTTAGACCAAGCTGACACCTAGACTTTATTTTCTGACAGAGGAAAAAAAGTAACACATACTGAGCCATTTAGTACATTGATGCAACACTGGTACTTAAAAAAATTCTCTACTGAAGTTTCAGCATCTTTTTTTTTAAGTGTTTTTATTTATTTATTTGCAGGCAGAGAGAGGTAGAGAAAAGAAAGATGAAGAGAATGGCTGTGCCAGGGCCTCCAGATAGTGCAAACGAACTCCAGATGCATGCATCACTTTGTGCATGTGGCTTTATGTAGTGCTGGGGAATGGAACCTGGGTCATTAGGCTTTGCAGGCAAGCACCTTAAGCTGCCGAGCCCTCTCTCCAGCCCTCAGCATCTTTTATATCAAGAACTTTTTCACTCTTTCATTGACAGCTGTACATGTGTGTAATGTATTTTGATCATGATCTCCTCCTGATAGCTTCTCTTGTCCTGCCTCCCCATCGTCCTTTCACTGAACCCCCGCTTTCCAGATACTTTGATGTGCTTCTTTTTATCTTTCTTCCTCTTCTTGCCTTCCTCAACCATCTACGAGCAATGTTGATGGGCACAGTACTGTACAGGTAATGACGGTTACTGTGAGATTATGACTGCAGCGGCCACTTCATGTCCGGAAGACGGTGCTCCAAAACACTCCTCCCTCCTCTTCCTCTTCCTTCCCCCTCCCCCGCCTGTGCCCTCTTCCACAGTTTTCTGGGTAGTGCATGGGTGGTCGGTCATTTAGGGCTGCCACTCATCAGTCACTTTTTAGCATGTGGATGAGTTCAAGAACAATTTCTTGGCATTTCCAAAGTGAACTGTACCTTTTAAGTTGAAGATTGATTTAGAAGACTTTGTGCTGCCAAAAATATCAAAAGATAACAGAAATAATAAATCCATGAGCAGCTTAACCTTTGCTTATGTTCATGATAACCTGGTTTCACTCATGACTTTCTGCCTCTTGAAGTATTGACTCTCTCCTTCATGGGCCACAAGGACAGGAGCCCTCCAGGATTTTTTTGTTTTGTTTTTGTTTTTGTTTTTCGAGATAGGGTCTCACTCTATCTTAGGCTGACCTGGAATTCATTATGTTGTCTCAGGGTGGCCTTGAACTCTCAATGATCCTCTTACCTCTGCCTCCTGAGTACTGGGATTAAAGGCGTGCACCACCACGACAGGTTCCTATTTCTTTTCTTTTTCTTTTCCTTTTTTTTTTTGGTTTTTGAGGTAGGGTTTCACTCTAGCTCAGGCTAACCTGGAATTCACTCTGTAGTCTAGGGGTGGCCGTGAACTCACAGCGATTCTCCTACCTCTGCCTCCTGAGTATTGGCATTAAAGGTGTGTGCCACCACGCCCGGCTCTCCTATTTCATTCTTTTTATTTTATTTTATTTTATTTTATTTTATTTTATTTTATTTTATTTTATTTTATTTTATTTTAATTTTTATTAACATTTTCCATGATTATCCTATTTCATTCTTAAATGTCAATTGTGACTTAAAAAATTGGCTTTATGACTCAACCAACTGGTCTGGATGGTATAAAAAACCATTGCTCTCATTTAGGGTCCAGGAAAGGTTGGAAAAAATTAAAAAAGATTTTCTGCCTGTATCAACCTGAAGAACTTTGCCAATATCCTCCAGATTCGATGTCCACTCTTCTTTTTTTCTATTCACTCTGAGGTCTCAGGGTGGCCTCAAACTTATGGCTATCCTCCTCCCTCTGCTTCCCAAGGGCTGGGATTAAAGGTGCGCACCACCATGCCCAGGCCCCACCCTTCTTTCCTTCTTTTTCATCCATCCATTTGTTCTTCATTTCCTTTGCTGTGGGACTGTCTATGAAGCCTCTGTCCTGAGTCAGGCTGTCAGCCTCCTATTGGGAATAACTGGTGGGAAGAGAGTGGTGGTTTCCAGTCAGTCCGCACACCATAGAGGAAACATTCATTGGCCTCCCTGTGAGTGCACAGCATGGCTGGTCTATGGGAAGATGAGTCAGAAGAAAGTAGCTGAGTCGAGTGAGGAAGGAGGCACATGGATTCTCTTACAGTGTGATGTTAAGACAGTCATTCGAGAGCTTGCTGGTGGTGATGCTGAAGGCAGGTTTAAAAAATTATATATTGTTTTGTTTGTAGATTTTTAATTTTTTTATTGACAACTTCCATGATTATAAACAATATCCCATGGTAATTCCCTCCCTCCCCCCTCCCTCCACTTTCCCCTTTGAAACTCCATTCTCCATCCCATCCCCACCCCCTTTCACTCAGCCTCTCTTTTATTTTGATGTCATCATCTTCTCCTCCTCTTATGATGGTCTTGTGTACGTAGTGTCAGACACCATGAGGTCATGGATATCCAGGCCATTTTGTGTCTGGAGGAGCACGTTGTAAGGCGTCCTACCCTCCCTTTGGCTCTTACATTCTTTCTGCCACCTCTTCCATAATGGGCCCTGAACCTTGGAAGGTGTGATTGAGATATTTCAGTGCTGAGCACTCCTCTGTCACTTCTTAGCACCATGGTGCCTTTGAGTCATCCTAGAGGTCATCTGAAAAGAGAAGCTTTTCTAACCAAAAGTGAGAGTAGCATTAATATATGGGTATGAACATTAAGAGAAGTGCTTACTGGGCAATTTGATAAACATAGTATATACATTTAGCCAGAGAACAACAGACATTATATCCCTAGCGCTCATGACTATCCTGCTTTAAGTTATCAGTATCACAGATATATTTCCTCCCATGGAGCAAGCCTCCAGTCCAATTAGAGGGCAGTTGGTTTCCACCATGACAGATGTGCCACTATTGCGCCCATTGGCTCATTTGGTCCCCTGGCAAAATATAATGCTTGCAGTGTCCACTGTTGAGTATCTTCACTGGTGATTTCTCTCTCTCCCATTGAACTGCATGCAGCATGGCTTTTTCCAGCTTTCTGTCAGCTGGTCTACATGGAGGAGGTTTTCAGCTCAGCTCCAGCAGTATGTGGAGTCTTCAGCAATAGGGTCTTACCATCTATTCCTGGTGGGAAACCAAGGGCCTCAGCAATGGCCTGTAAGGTTTTGGGGGCATCAGGGATCTCCCTTGCCAAAAACTCACTGGAAGGTATCCCATCCTTGGCACTGAAAAATTTCTAGTAACAATCTATGGCTCCTGAGTGGTATTTTGTTTTGTTTTGTTCTGTTTTGTTGTTTTTTGAGGTAGGGTTTCATTCTAGCTCAGACTGACTTGGAATTCACTATGTAGTCTCAGGGTGGCTTTGAACTCTCGGCAATCCTCCTACCTCTGACTCCTGAGTGCTAGGATTAAAGGCATGCACCAACACACCCAGCTCTATATATTTAATATTTAAGAGAGAGAGAAAGAGACTGGACATGCCAGGGCCTCTAGCCACTGCAAAGGAACTCCAGACACATTTGCCACCTTGTGCATCTGGCATTATGTGAGTACTGGGGGATTGAACCTGAATCCTTAGGCTTTGCAGGCAAATGCCTTAACCATTGAACAATCTCTCCAGCTCCTGAATTCAAGTTGATTCTAATGTGATGATCAATAAACATAGAGGAGGCTTCTCTCCTGTGGATCTGACATCGTGGGGTGGGTAACTCATTCATAAATGATCAACATACAAAGAAATAATGCAAGACAGCAACATTACCAGTTTTGAACTGCACAGAGCTCAGGAAAAGTTGGGAGCAGAGGAAGTTCAGACTGTAAGTAGAAGGGAAATGAAGGGGGAGAGAGGTGGACTTCTGAAAAGGAGCCTGGTTGCAGCGAGACATTTTCCAGGACAGGAAGCACTTTGAATACATTTACAAGTTAGAAGAAAAGAATTGGTGAACAGGCAAAGACAGGCTATGGTTAATTTATAAAGAAAGGTAACAAAAAAGTCACTGGGCAGAAGAAGGAGGTATTTAACTGGGAATCATTAGAATGGTGACCCCTTTATGTAAGAACAGGTATGTGATATTGAAATTGTTATTAGTTATTTGATATGGTGGGACCTTTGTTATTAACCACTGTTTCTCATTTTTGTGCAGCTGAGGATTGAACTCAGGGCTCTGTACCTTCTAGACAAGTGCTCCGCCATTGCCCTGCCTCTTATTTTTTTTTATCTCAGACAGCAAGTTGTCCTGAAATGACTTTTTAAATTATAAGTCTTCTTCACTCTTCCTTTCATTTCACAGGTGCATTTGAGCTTCTCAATGTGACATCATCTTTCATTCTGTGGTCCTTATTTTTGAACTCTTTTTTTAGTTAGTTAGTTTGTTTGTTTGTTTTCTCGAAGCGGGTCTTACTTTCTAGCCCAGGGTGACCTGGAATTCACGATGTAGTCTCACAGCAGTCCACCTACCTCTGCCTCCCAGAGTGTGGAACTAAAGGTGTGCTCCACCACGCCCGGCTGATGCGTTAATATCTAAGCAAACAAATTGCATATTACTTACAAAATGAAATGTGGGAAAATACAAGAAAAATCAAAATAACCCATTGTTCATCACTCACACATACCGTTGTTAGTAGTACTATATATTTCCTTTGTGTATTTTATCAATTATTTATCGAATATACAGACAAGAGGCCTATGGCATCACTTGTAATAGTGAAAAATAGAAACAACTTAAAATTTGTAAGTTGATGATGGTTAGGTAATGTTACAATCACAATACTAAGAGATTCAAAAGAATCAAATGGAGCTGGGAGTGGTGGTACACACCTTTAATCCCAGCACTTGGGAGGCAGAGGTAGGAGGATCACCATGAGTTCAAGGCTCAAGGCCACTCTGAAATGACTGAGCGAATTCCAGGTCAGCCTGGGCTAGAGCAAGACTCTACCTCGTAAAACCAAAAAAGAAAAAAAAAATAATAATCAAACGAAGCTATGTGAATGAATGCAATACAATAGATATTGATGATAGATTTGCAAGTTAAAATGTTTCAGAATTAGGGCTGGAGAGATGGCTCAGCAGTTGAGGTGCTTGCCTACAAAGCCTGATGACCCGGCTTTTCTCTCCAGTACCCATGTAAAGCCAGATGTACAAATTGGGACATGTATCTGGAGTTTGTTTGCAGTGGCTGGAGGTCCTGGTGCACCCATCCTCTCTGTCTGTCTGTCTCTCTATATCTCTCTACTTATAAATAAAATTTTTTTAAAGGTTATCAGGGTGTGGTGGTGCACATCTTTATTTATTTATTTATTTGAGAGAGAAAGACAGATAGAGGGAGGGAGAGAGAATGGGCGCGCCAGGGCCTCCAGCCTCTGCAAACGAACTCCAGACGCGTGCGCCCCCTTGTGCATCTGGCTAACGTGGGACTTGGGGAACCGAGCCTCAAACCAGGGTCCTTAGGCTTCACAGGCAAGCACTTAACCACTAAGCCATCTCTCCAGCCCATAAATAAATTTTTAAAAATAATAATATTCCACCCAATGACAGAGGCGCTAGGACTCTTGCTTGTGGGTTGAATGCCACTCCCACAGGCTCTGCAATTCCTTCTTGACCTGTCTTGAATAGGAATTGATTTGCTTACCTTTTATCAGAATAAAATTGTGAAGTATAAAACTACTACTAATAATAATAAATGTTTCAGAATTATATGTATAACATGATCATACTTAAGTTTAAAATATATACATAGAAAATGACTTAGATGTTTATATTTTTTCTAAAACATCTCCCTTGGTCACACATAGCATGACTTAATTTTGTTGCTTTGAGATAAGATCTCATTCTAGTCTAGGCCAACCTGCAACTCATTCTGTAGTCCAGGCTGGCGGGCCTCCTACCTCAACCTTTAGAGTGCCAGGAGTAAAGTTGTGGGCCACCGCACTCCGCTATGGCTTAATTTTTTTTTTTTTTTATTTGAGAAAGAGAGAGAGATATTAAGAATGGTTGTGCCAGGTCCTCTAGCTACTGCAAACAAAGTTCAGACAAATGTGCCACATTGTGCATCTGGTTTATGTGGGTAGTGGGAATTGAACCTGGATCCTTAGGCTTCACAGGGAACTGACCTAACCACTGAGCCATCACCTCACCCCTATGGCTTGTTTTTTTTTTGTTTTTGTTTTTTGTTTTTTTTATTTTTTTTATTTTTCAAGGTCGGGTCTCATTCTAGTTGAGGCTGACCTGGAATTCACTATGGAGTCTCAGGGTGGCCTTGAACTCATGGCAATCCTCCTACCTCTGCCTCCCGAGTGCTGGGCCCACCCAACACTCTCAGCATATGGCTTAAATTTTTAAGGGCAATCTAAGGACACTCTAATTGACAAATGACTATCCATTTTCTCAACCTATATTTATTGTCTTCCAGACATGACATGGCTGTCATATCCATGACCTTAGAGAAGCTGTCATTACCTGCCCAAAATCTGCCCAATATTGGGCCATCATCATGGATGATGAAAGAGGGCAAAGAAACAAGGGAAAAAAACCATCAAAATAGAAGAGGACTAATTGAAAAGAGAGACTTCACTGGAAAAGGGGGGGGGGGGGAGATGACAAAAGAAGGCGTTGGGAGGGAATTATGATCAAAATACCTTATGTCCATTGTTGCAGTCAGATTCGCATTACTGTCAGAAATCACCTGACTAAAAGCAGCTTGTGGGGGAAAAGGTTTATTTTGGCTTACAGGCTCGAGGGGACGCTCCATGATGGCAGGGGAAAGCTATGGTGTGAGCAGAGGGTGGACATCACTCCCTGGCCAACATCAGATGGACAATATCAGCAGGAGAGTGTGCCAAACACTGGCAAGGGGAAACTGGCTATAATATCCATAAGCCCACGGCAACAATACGCTGTCTCTAGGAGGCGTTAATTCCCAAATCTCCAGCTGGGAACCTGCATTCAGAGCACCTACGTTTATGGGGGACACCTGAATCAAACCACCACACCCATATATGATGACTGTCAATAAAAATAATGATTGGAAGACAATATTCAAGTAGGGTCATAGAAACCTGTTAAGTATTTTCAACATTTCCTATTATGTACTAATTCATCAATTTAGCATGTCATTCTCTTAGTACCACTAAACCAAGTATAACACATGTCTGTGTGTTGCAATTAAAAAAGTTCCAAGTACATGTTCATAGATTTCCAGTTTTCTTTAACTTGCTATCAATATCAGAAATATCCTGGAGAGTTGGCATGGTGGCATACAATTTTAGTCCCAGTACTACAGAAGCTGAGGTAGGAGGATCACCATGAGTTTGAGGCTAGACCAGGGCTACAGAGTAAGTTCCAGATCAGCTTGGGCTAGACACCCTGCCCCCTCCCACCCCCCCAAAAAAAAACAGACAGACAGACAGAGGTAAGGAGGGGGAGAGAGAGGGAAGGAAGGAGGGAAAGAAGGAAGGAAAAATATGCTGTGAAAGTAAGTATCCTGTTTGTATCATACAAATGATCCTTTCTCTTTTTATCACCTCACTTTATTGTTTTAGTTGATTTATTTATTTGAGAGAGAGAGAATGGGCACACCAGGGACTCTTGCCTCTGCAAATGAACTCCAGATGCATGTACCACTTTGTGCATCTAGCTTTATGTGGGTAGTGGGGAACTGAACCCGTGCCAGCAGGCTTTTCAGGCTAGTATCTTTAACCACAGAGCCATCTCCCCAGTACCTCATTTTGTTTATTTATTCATTTATTTTGGTTTTTCAAGGTAGGGTTTCACTCTAGTCCAGGCTGACCTGGAGTTACCTGTGTAGCCTCAGGGTGGCCTCGAGCTCACAGTGATCCCCCTACCTCTGCCTCCCAAGTGCTTGGATTAAAGGCATGCGTCACCACGCCTGGCTCCTCACTTTATTTTTTGAAAAGTTTTACACATGTACTTAGGTCACTGTTGCAGTCAGGATCACAATGCTGGTAGAAATTATCCAACCAAGAGCAGCTTGTGGGAAAAAAAGTTTATTTTGGCTTACAGGCTCAAGGGGAAGCTCCATGATGGCAGGGGAAGTGATGACATAAAGCAGAGGGTGGACATCACCCCTGGCCAACTTAAGGTGGACAACAGGAGAGTGTGCCAAACACTGGCAAGGGAAAACTGGCTATAACACCCATAAGCCCGCCCCCAACAATACATTCATTCCAGGAGACGTTAATTCCCAAATCTCCATCAGCTA
Source organism: Jaculus jaculus (assembly GCF_020740685.1). Taxonomy (NCBI): domain Eukaryota; kingdom Metazoa; phylum Chordata; class Mammalia; order Rodentia; family Dipodidae; genus Jaculus; species Jaculus jaculus. Next base: position 151,257,722 of record NC_059103.1, read on the forward strand.
GGAACCTAGCATTCAGCATGCCTAAATTTATGGAGTCACCTGAATCAAACCACAACATTCCATCCGCCCTGGCCCCCATAAACTGATATCCATACATGATGTAAAATACAATGCATTCAGTATGACTTTAAGGGTCCCCATAGTTTTTATCAATCCTAATGATGTTCAAATATTCCCAAAATTGAAGGTCTTTTAACTGAGCCAAATACCAAAAAATGACCTAAAAAACTCATATTGGCACAGAACAAACACTCATTGCAAAAGATGGCATTGGGCATAGCAAAGAAATACTCAAGCAATACAAGATTTAAACAGAGTAAACATCAAACTCTGTAGTTCCAAGTCCAACAACCCTAGCCAGGGACAAATCTCCAAGTCTGATAATTCTAACCAGCAACAAGTCTCTGGAGTTTCAATTCCACTCCTCCAGCTAGGCTACTCACAGTCCTGGAAAACTTCATCGGGGCTGGCAGCTTTCCTTAGCAGCCATCTCATGGCCCCAGTTGAGTCTCCACTGCAATCCACGGTTCATCCTCATGGCTCCATGGGGTCTCCAGGCAGGCATCCAGCAAACTTGCTTCACACTGCCCAGGGGCATTTCCAAAACACAAGACTGTATTGCAAATTAAATGACCCTCTCCTTCCTGCATTTCTTATACTTCACAATACCAGGTGGGATGCCAATTTGTTAATCTGGGGGTGGGGGGAAATAAAACAGACACTCCTTGAGCACTCAGGCCCCTTCAAAAGAGTCTACATTCTTTCTGTTGCCCCAGTGCAGGTCAGCTGGCTCAATCTCAATAGTTGTAATCTCTCAAACAATTTGCAGGTGAATGGCAGCGGTTTAGACCCCAAAATTTCATTTTTTCTGTGCCATATCCCTCTGCTCACACCAGTTCATTTCTACACAAAGCAACCCTGCACAACTTCTCAGGACGCGGGCATAACAGTGAGCTTCTCACACAAACTGCCCAGTCCAAGCAAAGCTCTTTCTCACCCTCATGAGCCAAACCTCACAGTCCATAGTTCTTACTGTACTCAGGCCTTTTAACTCTGACCAGAATAGTCCACCAAGCTGTACTTACAGCACTTAGGCCAAGGTTTCAAATCAGCTCCAAAAGGCCAAAACCACACAGTCAGGAATTAGCAGCAACTCCACCCCTCAGTGCTACTTTACTATTGCAGTCAGGTTTGCATTGCTGGTAGAAATCACCCAACTAAATGCAGCTTGTGTGGGCGGGGGAGAGGTTTATTTTGGCTTACAGGCTCAAGGGCAATGCTTCATGATAGTAGGGGAAATGATGGAATGAGCAGAGAGTGGACCATAGCAACAGGAGAGTGTGCCAAACAATGGGAAGAGGAAACTGGCTATAATACGCATAAGCCCGCCCCCAACAATACACTCCCTCCAGGAGACATTAATGCCCAAATCTCCATCAGCTGGGAACCTAGCATTCAGAACTAATGGGAGACACCTGGATCAAACCAGCACAGTCACAATCCTCTCCCATTACCTTCTCTTTTCCCCCTTCCACTGAGCTGCTTGTTCTCAACTAGAACCTTCTATTTTGATACACTTTTCTTTGTATCACCTCATTTTTTTTTTTTTTTTGGTTTTTTGAGGTAGGGTCTCACTCTAGCTCAGGCTAACCTGGAATTCACTATGGAGTCTCAGGGTGGCCTTGAACCCATGGCGATCCCCCTACCTCTGCCTCCTGAGTGCTGCGATTAAAGGCGTGCGCCACCACGCCCAGCTCACTTCACTTTCTAAGACTAGCATAAAGGTCCTCCCTGTGAAGACATCTGTCTCACCCAGACAAAAGGAGATGTAGCTTTCTTCCTTCATTCAATCATTTACTTGCAAGCTTCTTCCAGTCCTGGCAGTTCTTCTCCTCCTCCTTTGGCTTTGAACTTGCAATCCTCCTAACTCAACCTCCTGAGAGCTGGTATTACAGATGGGCACAGTTGTGACTAGCAGATCACACACTGCTTAAAGACAAAGATGTCGCCTTTGGCCCCTGGCTCCTAGTACGGTGCTCAACATGTTCCGGTAATATCCTGCGATCGCGCCAATGTTCACGTAGTGCTGTGAAGACAGCAGTGTGAACTGCACATTCCTAAGTAAGGTCAATATGGATGCTGCTTTAAGTCACTAAGTTTAGGTAGCTTGGGGGGCTTACTATGTAACAATGCGGAAACATAACTCACATGCTGTTCAAAATGCAGGGAAGGGTTCTAGGCTCAGAAACCTTCCCTGCTACTTACTTCCTAGCCCCTAATCAAGGCACAGTGACAAGCAACATGCCAAACAGAGGAAGATTTGGAACCAGAAGGGTGACCCCCAAACATAGACAGGCCATAAAATTAACCAGCATCCATTAAATTTCTGTTAAAACAAAAACACAAAAATATGTATTTGTGATAGAAGTGTGTGTTTGCACAAACTTGTTTTAAGCACTTGCACAATGAATGTTGCAAACTTTGAGTGTGTGTAGTAGTGTGGGTGTGCACGTGCACATGTGTAGGTAGTTGGGAATAAGGACGTCAAGTGTCCTTCTCTATTGCTCATCCACCTCATTCCCTTGAGACACAGTCTCACTGAACCTGGAGCATGCATCTGAATTAGTATATAAATAAATCAACGCTCCTTTCTCAGCTCCACTCGGTGTTGGTGTCATGGGAACACATGGCAGTACCTGGCTATATATGCGGGTGTTGGAGTTCAAACTCAAGTCCCCTTTCATTTTTTATATTTTATTTATTTATTTATTTGTCAGAGAGAAAGAAGGAGAAAGAGAGAGAGAGAGAGAGAGAGAGAAAATGGGCATGCCAGGGCTCCAGCCACTGCAAACAAACTCTAGACGCATGAGCCCCCTTATGCATCTGGCTAATGTGGGTCCTGAGGAATCGAACCTGGGCTTTTGGCTTTGCAGAAACACACCTTAACTGCTAAGCCATCCCTCCAGTCCTCTTTTTTTTTTTTAATTTACTTTACTTTACTTTATAGGTTTATTGGATTATAAATCGAATTTAAGAGAAGGAAGGAAGACAGCTCATGCCTAAAAGGGGGCATGAGCTGGGTTTCTGGAAATGGAGAAGCCCAGAACTTAAGAGAAGGAAGGTAAGAGCTCTCTTACCCAAGGAGGCAAAGGGGGGTTTGAGAAGTCCAGCATTTAAGAGAAGGAAGGAGGAGAGCATGCAGAGATCTCTTGCCCCTGAGAAGAGGGCAGGATCAGGGTGAAGCCTTGGGTGCTCATTCTTGCACAGCAAGCACTCTTAGCCGCTCAAACACTGCCCCGTGCCCTGTGGCAAAGTCCTCTGACTTGGCCGCATTAAGGATCACATATGGGAGGTCCGATTATCTAATTCTGGTGATATGTGGGCCGGTGATGATTGGTACCTGTTGCAGGAGACTTCAAGGCTTGCCCAAAGTTACTGAATAATCAGGTGCTTACTGCCTCATCGATGCTTGGATACAACAAATCCCATGGCTAGGAAAAGGTTACACAGAAGCAAGACACACATACCACCAGTGTAGATGCGTTAGCTGGCTGGCCTTCGGACACAGGCGGCTTTCTTCCTTAGAATTGCTTGTGACAGTTGAAGTAACCTTAAGGAACTTGAAGGTTGGCAAAGATTTGCAGACTTTTTCCCATTCTTTATTTATGAGCTGCCAAGCTTTTTGGAGAACACAATGGTGCACTTTCATATTAACAATGAAATACATTATTTGGGGGGAAGCAGGGAAGAGTGAGATTGAAGAAACCACCTCCAAGCTTATCAAGGATTTCAATCTATGAAAACACTGCCACATATAACCTTGAGTAACACTGTCTTGATTCTTCAGTGAAGATAGTATGTAAACTATTTTTATTAAGAACAAAAGGCTATTAATGTCTCATATTCCATTTATTCCCATTTAAGTCAAACTATCTTTTAAGAGAAGGTATTTTTATATAGCCCAGGCTGGTCACAAATTTTCATCTTCCTGCCTCAGCCTCTCAATTTCTGGGGTTAGAGGTATGTAACCTGCCCAGTGCCAAGCTACCTATTTTGAACTCTGAAAATGGCTTTCAACATAGTTAAATCCATTCTTTTATATACTAACCTAAACATAATTAAAATAAGAGAAGATGCCTATTAAGTCTACAGCAGTCTTTTAAAAAGTTTGTTTATTTATTTATTATTTGAGAGAGAGAGGATGGGCATGCCATAGCATCTAGCCATTGCAAACAAATTCCAGATGCATGTGCCATTTTGTGCATCTGGCTTATGTGAGTACTGGGGAATCGAACCTGAGTCCTTAGGCTTCACAGGTAAGCACCTTAACTGCTAAGCCATCTCTTCAGCCTCTACAGTGCTCTTTGATTTAGGATGACAAAAATAAATATATGCCTTGAGAATCCTTATTCACTTAGGGATGTAAAATGATTCAGCCACCATAGAAATCAGTATAGAGATTTAACAAAAAGCTGAAAATAGGGCTGAAGAGATGTCTCAGCAGTTAAGAGCACTTGCTTGCAAAGCCTGATGGCCAGGATTTGATCCCCCCGTACCCATGTAATGCTAGATGCACAAAGTGGTGCATGTATCTGGAGTTCATTTACAGTGGCAAAGGCCCATTCCCATTCATTCTCTTTCTTTCTGTCTCTCTCCTTGAAAATAAATAATAAACAAATGCAAGCTAAAAATAGAATTAGGTAAACCACTCCTGGGCATGTACCCAAAGGACTCTATATCCTACTACAGAGATACATGACCATCCATGTTTATTCTGTTCTTTTCACAAAAGCAAGGACATGGAACCAGGCTATATGCCCATCAACAAATGAGTGCATATGAAAATGTAAGTATATGTGCACTACAGAATTTTATTGAGCCATTAAGAAAAAAGAATTCATGAAAGATGCAGAAAGTGGTAGTTTGAGTCAGATTTCCCCCATAAACTCATGTGTCCTGAATTACCAGCTGGTGGCAGTTTGGGAGGTGGGGCCTTGCTAAAGGAGGTGTGCTGAGGAGGTGGGGGACAGGATGGGGAAGGCAGGAGGTGGGAGAGCAAAGACTCAACCACAACAAAGCATTATGTGCCATAAGAAAACCGGTTGCTTTGCATACTAACTTTAAAATAAACTTTATTTAAAAAAAATTTTGGCCAAACATGGTGGTGCATACCTTTAATCCCAACTCTCAGGAGGCAGAGGTTCAAGGCCAGCCTGAGACTACATAGTAAACTCCAGGCCAGCCTGGGCTAGCAAAAGACCCCACCTCAAAAACATTTTTTTTTTTTTTTGGTTATTTGGGTTTATTTATTTATTTGTGTGAGAGAGAAAGGTGGGGGGGGGGAGAGAACATGGGTATACCAGGGCCTCATGCTACTGCAAATAGCATTGGGTCCTGGGGAATCGAACTTGGATCCTTTGGCTTTGCAGGCAAAGGCCTTAACTATTAAGCCATCCCTCCAGCCCTTGACAGGAGACTTTCTTTTATGAAGTCCAAGTTGCCCTTGGAGGTGATGTCTGCCAAAAGACAGAGTCCCTCACAAATACATTCTACCCCATTATTATTTTCCCTCAGATAGTCCAGTTAGCTTATTTATTTATTTATTTTTATTGGTTTATTTTGACGCAGAGTCTCACTCTAGCTCAGGCTGTCCTGGAACTCACTCATAGTCTCAAGCTGGCCTTGAGCTCAGGGAAATCCTCCTACCACAGCCTCTCAAGTGCTGGGATTAAAGGTGTCCACCACCATGTCTGGCCTTTCTTTCTTTTTCTAATATTTTTATTGATAACTTTTAAAATTTATTTATTTGCACATGTGTGTGTGCATATGGGTGTGCCAGAGTCTCCAACCACTGCAAATGAGTGCCCATTTGCCTTTATGTAGGTGGCTGGGCAATTGAACGAAGGCCAGCAGTCTTTGTAAGCAAGTACTTCCAAACACTGAGCCATCTCCCCAGGCCCTACTGACAATTTTTATACATGTATATAATGTATCTTGAACATAATCCCTCCCATTACCTTTTAAATATATTTTTATGTATTTATTTGCATGGAGAGAGAGAGAGAGAGAGCTGGGCACTGCAAGCAAACTCCAGATATATGAGCCACTTTGTGCATCTGGCTTTACATGGGTACTGGGAAATCTAACTATGGTCATTAGGTTTTACAGGCAAGTGCCTTAACCACTGAGAAATCTCTTTAACCCCCCATTACCTTTTTGTACACCCCTTCCCATTCTCTTTTCACTGAATCCCTTTTCTTCCTAATTATTCCCTCTTCTACATTAATTTTTATTTTATTTTTTGGGTTTTTTCAAAGTAGGGTTTTACTCTAGCTCAAGCTGACCTGGAATTCATTATGTAGTCTCAGGGTGGCCTTGAATTCTCAGTGATCCTCCTACCTTCTGCCTCCCTGGTGTTGGATTAAAGGTGTGTGCCACCACGCCCGGCTATGCGTTTTGTTTTGTTTTTCCTTATGTATTTATGTGATCCACTGAGTTAAATTTAAGGTTGCCTGTATGAGCATAGGTAAGTGATTATTTACCAGAGAACATGTAATTTACCAATGGTTATACCACTGAGATGGGCTGGAGAGATGGCTTAGTGGTTAAGGTGCTTGTCTGTAAAGCCAAAGGACCCAGGTTTGATTCCCCAGCACCCACATGTAAACCCACATGCACAAGGTGGAATATGTGTTTGTATTTCCTTTTCAGTGGCTAGAGGCCCTGGCATGCTCATTCTCTCTATCTGACTCTTTCTCTAGCACTCTCCAATAAATAAATAAATAAATATATTTTAAAAAGAATAAGTAATTGGGTTGGAGAGATGCCTCAGCAGTTAAGATGCTTGCATACAAAGCCTAATGACCTAGGTTCAATTTCCTAGTAACCACGTAAAGCCAGATGCCGAAAGGAGCACATGATTCTAGAGTTCATTTGCTGGAGGCCCTGGAACATCCATTTTCCCTGTTTGTTTCTTCTCTCTCTCTTTCTCTCTGCTTGCAAGTAAATAAATGAATAAATAAATAAAGATTGTTACAGTCAGGTTCACATTGCTGGTAGAAATCACCCAACCAAGAGCAGCTTGTGGGGAAAAATGAGGTTCATTTTGGCTTACAGACTCGAGGAGGAAGCTCCATGATGACAGGGAAAATGATGGCATGAGCAGAGGGTGGACATCAGCCCATGGCCAATATAAGGTGGACCATAGCAACAGGAGAGTGTGCCAAGCACTGGCAAGGGAAAACTGGCTATAATACCCATACCCCTCCCCACACACACACAATACACTCCCTCCAGGAGGCACTAATTCCCAAATCTCCACCAGCTGGGAATCTAGCATTCAGAACACCTAAGTTTATGGGGGACACCTGAATCAAATGACCACATTCCACCCCTGGCCCCCATAAACCAATATCCATACATGATGTAAAATACAATGCATTCAGTACAACTTAAAAGTCCACATAGTTTTTATCAATCCCAATGATGTTTAAACATCCCATAATCCAAGGTCTTTTAACTGAGCCATAATACCAAAAAAAATCCCCCCCAAAAATAATGGCACGGAATAAACATTCACACTGCAGAAGATGACATCGGGCATAGCAAAGAAATATTCAACTAATACAAGATTTAAAACAACCAGGGCAAACATCAAACTCTGTAGCTACAAGTCCAACAACTAGCCAGTGACAAATCTCCAAGTCTGATAATTCTAACCAGCAACAAGTCTCTGGAGTTCCAATTCCATCCCTCCAGCTAGGCTACTCACAGTCCTGGAAAACTTCATCTGGGGCAGTAGCACTCCTTAGCAGCAGTCTCATGGTCCGGGCATTGCCACTGAGTCTCCACTGCAACCCATGGTTCCAGTTTCATCAGGTCTCCATGCAGGCATCCAGCAAATCTGCTTCACACTGCCTATGGCCATTTTCAAACCACAAACTGTGTTGCAAACTCAATGACCCTCTCTTTCCTGCATTTCGTATACTCTACAATACCAGGTAGGGTGCCAGTTTGTTAACCCAGGGGAGGAATAAAGCAGACTTTGAAGAACAGGACTCCTTGAGCACTCAGGCCCCTTCAAAAGAGTCGACATTCTTTCTGTTGTCCCACTGCAGGTTAGCGGGCCCAGTCTCAAAATTTTGTTTGTTTTTCAAAGTAGAGTCTCGCTCTAGTCCAGGATTCACTATGGGGTCTCAGGGAAGTCTCAAACTCATGGGGATTCTCCTAGCTCTGCCTCCCAAGTGCTGGGATTAACTGTGTGGGTTACCTCACCTAGCCAGCCCATACATTTACACTATCACATTCAAACTACCACAGTTGCTTGCAAAGCACACCCTACTTGTTAATGAATCTTCACAAATTCCTCTTCTTCCTTATATAAATAATTCTATTGAAATTTTCTTATACTTCCTGCTGTGCAGTAATCCCACTGCATATGAGAATAACAAAGCACACACTGGGACTTGGAGACATTTTCAGTAATGGCTTCCAAAATGAGGTCTCCATCAAGCACATAACTGATGACCATGGCTAATCAGAGGAGAACATGTGTCATTCAGCTGTTATACATGACTGGAAACTGAGCCCAGAGCTTTGATATGATTCAAGGTGAGTTGAGTACTTGATTCACCCTTTTCTTTGGCCAGTAATCCTTCCAATACTTTAACTTTATAATACACTTCTAGCAGAATTCACCTTGAACACATCCAAATTATGTAATTAATTATACTCAGCTCCCATAACAATTGCTTTATAATCTCAGTGTCTCAGCCTGACACCCTAGCAGAAATCTGATACACACAGTCAGTCACAGATGGGTAGCAAGGCCTCTCTGGCTTGTTGGTATCCATAGGCTCACTAATTGTATAAATTGCATTTATTTTTGCTGAAAACAAAACGAAACCCTCAAGAATGAAGTGTGTGCCATTTGCTTGCACCTAAGGGCTTGGAGAATAAAGGGAGACAGTACATGGGCGTAACCGTCAATATTTCTCATGATGTTTCTGTTAGCATTCATTCTGAAGGAGTTTAATTAGTGCAATTAAAAAATTTCCTGTGGTCACATAAATTTGGCTTACAGTGCATTAAAAATTAGATAGAGTTGCTTGGGTTCTTTTTTTTTTTTTTTTTGCTAAGAAGTTACTTGGTCTTTAATTTGTTTGCTAGTATATATTTTGAGAATCTAGAAAAGTAGAATATAAAAACATCCCTTTAAAACAGTTTCACTGGGTTGGAAGAGTGGCTCAGCGGCTAAGGTACTTGAGTGCAGAGCCTAAAGATCCACGTTTGATTCCCTGGTACCCACATAAAGCCAGAGCATAAGGTGGCACATGCGTCTAGAGTTTATTTACAGTGGCAAGAAGCCCTGCACACCCATTCTCTCTCTCTCTCTCTCTCTCTCTCTCTCTCTCTCTCCCTCCCTCCCTTCCTCTTTCTCTCTCTCTCTCAAGTAAATAAATAAATGAAATATTTTTAAAAACAGTTCAAGTGAAGTACAATTTGTATGTCATGAAGTTCACATTTTTAAAAGTACAATTAATTGACTAAGTGAATTTTTAGGGTTTGGCCACTATTACCCAAGTTTAAGTTTGGAACATTTTTCACCTTGAAAAGACCTTATTCCAATTTTTTGTTACTAGTTACTTCTACCTTCTACCCCAGGCAACCAGTTGCCTTTTCCTATCTTTTTCTAGATTTTTCTTCTTCCTGGATAGATAATGGACATGGACTCACCATACTGTTTGTGTGTCTAGCTTCTTTCGGTGAGGTTCACCCATTCCTAACATGAACCAATGCTTCCTGCGATTTGGTTGCCACATGGTATTGCCCACAGATAAGCCACATTTGCATGTCCTTTCTTCACTTCTGGGCAACTGACCACCCTGAGTAGTCCTCCGTGGGCATTTCCATGCAAATCTTTGCATGGACACCCTTTCTCGCTGCTTCTGTGTAGATAGCACGCTCGGGAATCAAACCAGGACTCGCATGGCAAACTTGCTTAACTTCTCAAGAAATTTCCAAACTGTCTTACAAAGTGGCTGCACTGTGCTTGAACTCCAGACCACGGGGGGTTCCGTCCTCCCCAGCGCCTTTCCTGTGTCTTTCCAGCCCAGCCTAGTGGCTATGCAGTAATATACTCGGCTTTTCATCTGTAGTCCTCGACACCCAATAATGACATTTTCATGTGTCTATTGACCATTTTCATAATTTGTTGCCCAAATATCTGTCCTCTTTTGGGTGTCTTTCTAAATTCGGTACATTTCCATTTCAAGAAAAATCTTACATATTTTGGATACAAGAACTTAATCAGGTGAGATTGCAAATATTTTTTTTTTTTCATCTGAGATTTGTCTCTTTTTTTTTTTTTTTTTTGGTCTTTTCGAGATAGGGTCTCACTCTAGTCCAGGCTGACCTGGAACTCACTATGTATTCTCAGGGTGGCCTCAAATTCACAGCAATCCACCTACCTCTGCCTCCCAAGTGCTGGGATTAAAGGCGTGCACCACCATGCCCAGCTCTGAGATTTGTCTCTTTAAAAATGTTTTTATGTATTTATTTGCAAGCAGAGAGGGAGGGGAAAGAATGGGCATCTCAGGGCCACTATCCACCACAAACGAACTCCAAATGTATGTGCTATCTTGTGTGTTTGGCTTTCAGTGGATTCTGGGGAAGGCAAGCACCTTGTGGTAGTTTAAGTAGATGTCCCACAGTAGATTCAGGAGTTTATTAAAACATCTAGGATTTCCAGTCGCCTGGCTGGAGGAGGTAGCACTGGGCCACACAAAGTGCCTGAGTTCCTGAAGTGTATTTGTGATGGGGCTTTTGGTTTCTTGGATCTGTTTTCCCCTGGATCTGTAAGCTTCAATAAATCCCTTCCTCTATAACTGTGTCTGGTCTGGAAGTTCATCTCCCTTTAACTGCTAATACAACATCTGATCTTTCTAACCCTCCTTTTTTTTTTTTTTTTTTTTTTTTTTTTGAGGCAGAGTCTTGCTCTAATCCAGGCTGGTTTAGACTCACTCATGGAAATCCTCCTGCCTCAGCCTCCTGAGTGCTGGGATTAAAGGTGTGCATTACCATGCCTGGCTGATGTAATTTATCTTTTAATTTTTTCTAATAGTCCAAAAAGGTCTCAGGCTGGCCACTCCAGGCTGATCTCAAACTCACAATCATTTTGCCTCAGTTTCTTGAGCGCTGGGATTACATGGTGCCACCACCATGTTCATTCACTCACAGTGGTTCTGCCGATGAGCCCAGGGCTTCACGCATGCTGAAGCAGTGCTGGCTCGCTGAACTACATGCACCCCAGCCCCCCTTTAAATTCTGTAGCTAGTTCTTTTGATACAGGGTTCCACTATGAAGCTCAGGCTGACCTCAAACTCTTGATCCTCCTGCCTCCAGCTTCCAAGTGCTGTGATTATTTTGTTTTGGCAGATTGTTATGTGTTCAAGGCTAGCCTGGTCTACATTATGGGTTTAGGATAGCCTGGACTACAGAGTGAGACATAATCTCAGTTAAAACAAGTGTTATAGTTTAAAACAAGGATTATAGTTTACCACTGGCCCAACTTTCATTTTTTTTTAATTTTTTTTTTTTTTTTTTTGGTTTTTCAAGGTAGGGTCTCACTCCAGTCCAGGCTGACCTGGAAGTCACTATGTAGTCTCAGGGTGGCCTCAAACTCACAGCGATCCTCCTACCTCTGCCTCCTGAGTGCTGGGATTAAAGGCGTGCGCCACCACGCCCAGCTCCAACTTTCATTTTTACTTTAAAATATTTGAGTTATTTGCATGTGAGTGTGTCTGTATGCCAAGGTCTCTTTCCACTGCAGACAAACTCCAGATGCTTGTGCTAGTTTGTTCATCTGACTTTACATGGGAGCTGGGGAATCAACCCCAGACTGGCAGGCTTTGCAAGTAAGCCCACTTAATCATTAAGCCATCTTTCCAGCCCCTTCTCCACACACAAACTTTCTTCTCAGTTTGTTTAAATTTTTGTTTGTCTGTTTTTCAATGTAGGGTCTCACTAGCCCAGGCTGAATTCACTGTGTAGTCTCAGGGTGGTCTTGAACTCACTGCGATCCACCTACCTCTGTGTCCCGAGGGCTGGGATTAAAGGGTGCACCACCATGCTCAGCCATTTTCACTTTCTCAATGGAGTCTTCTGAAGTATAAGTTTTATTCATTTTTGTGTGTATGTGCATGGGGGACATGCTATGGTATGCGTGTGTGTATGTATGTATGTGTGGGGAATGCATGCTATGGCGTGCATGTATGTATAACGGGAGGGTCTGCTATGGTGTGCATGTGGGAGCCAGACGACAATTTTGTGTCGTCAGTTCTCTCCTTCCACCTTCTTTGAGACAGGGTCTCTTGTTTTGCTGGTGGAAGGACGGGTCTAACTGGCCTTCTAGCTTCAAGATTCTTGTGGCTCTGCCTCCCACTGCCACAGATGCTCTGTGTCCACAGATGCACTTGCCGCTTCGCAGCTTGGCTTTTGGAGCAAGTGCCTTTAACCGCTAAAGTATCTATCTCTCTGGCCCATTTGTACATTTGGCATGTATAATCTTTGTTGTACAATTTGAGTTCCAAAATGCAATTCATTTGGAGTTAATTCTTGACAAAGATAGAGGGGTTAGGAGTTTAAATGTGCTTATCTTTTTGCAGGTGGGTAGCCAGTCATCCCAACATCATTTGTTAAAACGACTACCCTTTTCCTACTGAATGGTTTTGGAGCCTTTTGTTGAAAATCAGTTAGGCAGAAAGGTAAAAGGCTTTAATATGTTAATTTTGTTGTGACTCTCCAACAGGGGGGATATAAAATGCTTCCCAAGGTGTCTTTAACCAGGAATCTTATTCCCGCCCTCCCTCTTTTTAAAAACACAATTGCCCCAGGAGTTCTCCTTGTGGTTCTCAGGATCAAACTTCTGGGAATGCCTCTCAAAATCGTTCAGAACTTTCTGTTTATACTTTGAGATGCTAAGAGGCCGAGTGCTGTGTTAGAAACTGCAAAACTAAAGACATTTCTGTTAATTTGCTTATTTCAAAAAACATCTCACAAGCCAGGCGTGGTGGCACGCGCCTTTAATCCCAGCCCTTGGGAGGCTGAAGTAGGAAGATAATTGTGAGGGCAGCCTGGAACTACTGTGAGACTCTACCTTGAAGAAAAAAAAAAAAATCTTAATGAGGCCTGGGAATGGGGCTACCAAACTCAGTTGGTAGAGTTATTTGCCTAGCATGTACCAAACCCTGGCTTAGAGCCCCACAGAAAAATGAAAGCGGGGAGGGGAAGGGCAATGCGGGGCCCATGCCTGTAATTCCAGGACTCCTGAGGTAAAAGCTGAGACTGGTTGAGGTTGGAGGCCAGTTTATGCTACCCAGCAAGACCCTGCATCAAAAATAAAATAAAATAAAATAAAACAAAACAGAAAGTCAACAAGAGAAAACGAATATCCAAACACTCCCTTGGGGAGAATTCATCTTCATCATCACAGATCTCGAAAGAACAAAAGCCCCTTGTCAGGCCTCTGCACAGGGACCCTGGGGACAGTCAGTTAGCTGTGAACAGCCAAGGTTCTATCAACCCAAGGAAAGGTCTGTAAACCAAGCCTGAAGGTTTAGCTGACCATCCCCTCACTTACCAAGGGTGTGACACGTGCATTTCCCAAGCATCCTCTCCTGCTAGTAGCACAGCTTCGTTTTTGTTTTTATTATTTAATTATTTATTTGAGAGCAACAGAGAGAGAAAGAGGGAGGGAGAGAGAGACAGAGAGAGTGGGAGAGAATGGGGGCTCTAGGGCCCCCGGCCACTGCAAAGGAACTCCAGACGCACGGGCCCCTTTGTACATCTGGCTAACGTGGGTCCTGGGGAATTGAGCTTCGAACCGGGGTCCTTAGGCTTCACAGGCAAGCGCTTAACCGCCAAGCCATCTCTCCAGCTTCGTTGTTAAGGCACGGGTAGAATGGGAAATATTTCAAGCAAGGCGAATGGCATTCCCTCATATTACAGTGGACACACGATCGAATATGGAGGTTGTCAACTAGGTAACAGTTATTTTTTTTTTTCCTTTGAGTATTCTAGCATGCCAAGCAAAAATGTATATGGCCGAGAATGCATTTTTTCACGTAAATCCTCAGCTCCCTGAACACGATTCGCAACGTAACATCGCGCGTGTCTATTTCTGTTCTTGCTATATACTTACAAGTGAGCTAAACGTTCTCCTTGGTTTAAATCGAATCCTTTGCGCAGTTGGGGCTTAGGACCGACTCTTGCGCCGAGTGCCTGAAACCACGCTGGGCATTTGATGGGCGCTGGGGGCTCCCTCCTCACCCGGCCGCGTGGCACCTGCACGCTGTCCTCTGCGAGAGGCCGCACGGTTTGGTCGGCGCTGCCTCCGCTTGGCCTCGGCGGCCTGCGCGTCCCCGTGCTGGAGCGCGATCGTGGAGTGCAAGGTGCTAAGCGAGTCGCGTTAAACAGTGACAGCCCCCGCTCCCTGACCTTGACCTTGGGGCGCGGGGGTGGGGAGGGGCGTGACGTCACGGCCTGCCGCGACCAGTGCGGTGTGGTTTAAAAGTGGAAAAGTGGTCTCCTAGCCCTCGGTTTCACATAAACACCCGCACACTCATGTCTCTGGCCCTCGCGGAAGCCCCCTTTTAGCCGGACCCCCAATTCTGCTAATCGGGGCGATAACACCCTTCCCCCAGCCTCAAGCTGCACAGCAGGGAGGTGTCTGCGCTTCTGCCAGGGCTGCAAACAAGGAGCCATTCCCCAGGAGCTAGAATCCAAGGACACGCATTTTTGCATATCCTCCCCAGAAGTGTCAAAGTCTGAGAGATTTTCCGCCCCAAAGAGCTGAATTGAACCGAGGAAGCTATCTTCCAGGGACAGACCTGGAACGTGTTACCTGCAGGTGCCAGAACGAGGGTGGAAGGGGGCCCGGAGGACGCCACCCAGGAGACCACACTCGTGGCTAAGACTTCCTGAGAGCAAAGAAGGAGGAATTAATCGTTTTGAAGTCACATTTAACTCGGGTGGTAAATACAGGTGGGTTTCATTCTGTGGGGTGAGGTCAACCATTTCCACATCAGTTAGTCTTTTCAAAAACTTAATCCCGGCACTCGGGAGGCAGAGGTAGGAGGATCGTCATGAGTTCAAAGCCATCTTGAGACTACATAGTGAATTCCAGGTCAGCCTGGGCTAGAAGGGGACCCTACCTCAAAAACAAAACAAAAAAAAAAAAAAACTTGTTTTTATTTATTTTCATGCGCGCTGAGAGAGAGAGAGAGAGAGAGAGAGAGAGAGAGAGAGCAAACACTCGCGACACTTTTTGCATCTGACTTGGGTGGGCAGCTTGGAAATTGAACCTGAGCGGGAAGACTTTGCAAGCAAAAGCCTTCAAGAGCTGAGCCATCTTTCCAGCCTCCACTCTTTGTTATCTTATAAAGCTCCGACTTAAAGAACTCCCGCTGTGTAGATAAAAGTCTGAGCAGGCGAAAATCCCCTATCACTCCAGGATAACCATGAAGCGGTTACTCTATATACCTCAGTGCAAATCCATTCCGTGGTAACAGACAGCCTCAGTGAACGCTAGCATCCTAAAGAACGTCATCCAAGAATTGATGACATGGGCAGAGAATGACATGCAAATCTGTAAATTACCTCTAACTGATAATCAATCGATCCTGACTTAAGTACTTCACTCTTCACAGTTCCATTCCTTCCACTTATCTTGCAAAGACAAAAGCCCTTTGTACCCCTGTTCCAGACAAGTGACAGAATTTGCTAGGATGACAAATCTTTTTAGCATCTACTCTTAGGTTCCCTATCGGTGTACCTGCACTGAGCGAAGTGAGGTACCTAGGTGTGAAATTTGGACTTCAGAGTGTGGTTCAAAAAAAAAACAGTGTTGCGTGCCTTTAATCCCAGCATTCAGGAGGCAGAGGTAGGAGGATTGCTGTGAGTTCAAGTCCAGCCTGAGACTGAAGAGTAAGTTCCAATGAGATCCTATCTTGGAAAAGACCAGTGGTATTTCCAGCTGTCTCTTGACCTCAGTGTTGCATTGCTTTGGGGAAACATTATACTTTCTCTTCTAAAGGAAGTTCAGTTTGTTCCAAGTGGCAGTAAATGAATTTGAAACTCTTAAACTATACGTTCTACATAGAAAACTAAAAAGGATTCTTCTGTTTAAGAAGTAGTGGTGAATTATATACTTCTATTGCAGGATACAGAGCTGAAATTGAGCTGGAAGCTTCCTCCCTGCTGGGTAGGTTTCACAGTTCTGGAAGGTGCTAGGCAGGCTGCTGAGGGAGAAAAGTTATCACTAGCGGTGGACCCTGTGCTTCACAGTCAGCCAGCCACACACGATGTGGTCACTGGTGCAATAGTAGCATGACTGTTATAGAGGCAACCAACTGCTTTCTGATTGAATTTAAGGCCAGCTTTATGTCTGGTTCTGAAAAGCTAATCAAAAGTCTATAGCTGGAGAGGTCAGAAGGCCTTGGAAGGAAGTTACTACTGTTGTTTGGCTAAATTCATATGCTGTGCTCATCAAACTGCCCTGTAAGTATTATTTATTTATTTGGTTAGTTAGTTAGTTATTAGAGAGAGCAAGTGTGTGTGAGAGAGACAATGGGCATCCCAGAGCCTCTAGCCATTGCAAAGGAACTCCAAACACATGTACTACCATGTACATCTGGCTTTAGTTGGTAGTGGGGAATCAAACCTGGGTTCTTAAGCTTCTCAGGCAAGCACCTTAACCATTAAGCCATCTTTCCAGCCCCTCGAAATATTTATTTTTATACCCATAAATTGGTGCTGCTCTCAGCTGTGGCTAGAGAAACTTCTTTTTGTAGATGGCAATAACTACTGGGAAGACTCATTACTTGCCAGAGTGCTGAGATAAGTGACACTTGCTTGCTCAAGGCTAAATACATCCATCCCCTCCCAGGCTCTGGGAGCACTGCGGATAACGGATGACGAAGTGGAAAGAGCAGAAGAGCCAGAGAAAGGGGAGGAGAGCCGTAAAGTGCGATCTTTTAGATGTGGCATTGATCTGGAATTTATGAGCTCATAGTCACTGTTGCTACGTGTATAAGGCCTGCTCAAGATCACATTAACAGGGGCTGCATCTCTGTCTGTCTTGGGGGTCTTCAACCCACCCTATGGAGAGGCAAAAGTCTTTGTGTGGAAAGCGATGAGGGAGTCTCAGCTTCCAGCCACCTGGCAAGATGCCTCTAACTCCATCTTTTTTTTTTTTTTTCCAAAGCTACCAGGGGAGACAGAAGTTCTAGTTGAGCTATCAACAAACCAAAGCTAGAAAGCAAGCACAGTGGTTATCGTTTGAAGCTGATCAATTTGGAGTAATTTGTTATATAGCAAAAAATTGTCGACCTAGAAAGCAAGCCATCCACTGTCACCACCTGGTTACCAGGAACTGGCTTTGATTGTTGGAAAGACAGGGACGCAGTCTTCTACTGGTGCTCCAGTAGAAGGGAGATTTGGCCGAGAATGGCACGGGGGCAGAGGCGCTTGTACTTGGGGAGAGAGGGGCAGAAAAGAGCGGAGTGGGAAGCAGGGGTGAGGTCTTTGAGGCCTGGGCTGCTGGCAGACAGACAAGCGCAAGTGGGTGCCGTGCATACAACCAACCAGTGGTGCTCAGGCAGCAGCAGTGTTAAAGGGGGATAAAAATAAACGCCCAATTGTTCAAATAAAAATGTTTATTCATATGCCACATAAAATGATCTCTCCTACTACACTTTTGGAAACACTGCCTAGAAATAACAACCTTTTCATACTTCATGGCTCCCTCTGAAGGAGTCCTTCATAAGAAAGTAGGTAAATAGGAATTTTCTCTTAAAAAAAATACAGGTTTTTTTTTTCTTACTTGGTGAAACACAGATCTTTCTTCATTGCTCCATGTGGTGGTCACACTCCGTCCCATCAGCACAATTATGCAGATTCATTCACCCAGAGAGAAGCGTGCCCCCCCACACGCGGTGCTCAGAGGCATACTCTCATACGCATGCTCAGACAAAACGTGCCTCAAGTTAGGCAACGTGAACAGCAATTTTCAACTTGTGGTCTTACAAAGTTCCTAAAATAGATGAGTCTATTTGGTATTGATTTCTCATTTTTGAGCAAATTTACTTATATTTTTAAATGTGAGCATTTTAAGTATCCTGTATCATCTTTCATTTGTATAATAGTTTTCCTTTCTCCACCCTTCCTTCCTTCCTTCCTTCCTTCCTTCCTTCCTTCCTTCCTTCCTTCCTTCCTTTCTTCCTTTCTTTCTTTCTCTCTCTCTCTCTCTCTCTTTTTTTCTTTCTTTTTCAACGTAGGGTCTCACTCTAGCCCACGCTGAGGTAGAACTCACTCTGTAGTCACAGGGTGGCCTTGAACTCATAGGGGTCTTCCTACCTCTGCCTCCCAAGTGCTGGAATTAAAGGCATGTGCCACCATACCCAGCTTTATATAATAGTCTTCGCATTTAGCTATTAAATCAGAACTTTCATCACTAACCTTAAAAAAAAAAAAAAAAAAAACAGAATGAGGGCTAAAGAGATGGCTTAGCAGTTAAGGAGCTTGCCTGAAAAGCCTAAGGACCCAGGTTTGACTCTCCAGAACTCATGTAATCCAGATGCATAGTGATGCATGTGCATTGGTGATACATGTGCACAATGTGGCACACGTGTCTGGAGTTCTTTCCCAGTGTCTAAGGCCCTGGAGCACCAATTCTCTCTCTTGTAAATACATAAATAATAAATTAAAAAACAGAGTGAGCTGGGCATGTGGTGCACGCTTTTAATGCTAGCACTTGGGAGGCAGAGGTAGGAGGATCACAGTGAGTTCACGGCCACTCTGAGATTACATAATGAATTCCAGGGTAGCCTGGGCTAGAGCAAGACCCTCCCTCAGGGAAAAGAAAAAAAAAAAAAAACACAGAATGAGGGCTTGAGAGATGGCCTTAGTGGTTTAGGTGCTTGCCTGAAAAGCCTAAGGACTCAGGTTTGATTCCCAAGGACTCATGTAAGCCAGATGCACAGGTGCATGTGTCTGGAGTTCGTTTGTAGAGGCTGGAGGTCCCAGTACACCCAGTCTCTCTCTGTGTTTCTCTCTGCCTCTTCCTCTCTGTAAAATAAATAAAAATCACAGTGAGGGCTCTGTGGTTCAAGGCACTTATCAAGTTTGCCGGTCCTGATTTGATTCTCAGTACCCACACACAGCCCCAGGTACAAAGTGGTGCCATTTGTCTTTGGTTTTTCAAGGTACAGTCTCACTCTAGCCCAGACTATTTTTCTCAAAATCAGAAAGAAAGGTCAGGTGTGAGGTGCATGCCATTAATCCCAGCACTCAGGAGGCAGAGGTAGGAGATCATTGTGAGTTCAAGGCTATCCTGAGACCACATAATGAATTCTAGGTCAGCTTGGGCTAGACTGTGACCCTACCTCAAAAAACGAAAAACAAAATAACGACAGAAACAGAATGAAAATGTTACTGGATAAAATAAAATTTGCCTTGATTTTAAGAATTTCCGATATTTCCTGTCCCCTGAAGCCTTCAGTCATGTTCTCATAAACAGGTTTCTTGTACCAGGACCCACTTCTTTGATTCACAGTGTCTTATAACACAGGCATCTCTCGGTACCAGAACAGGGTTGTTACTTGATGTTTAAGAGCGTCATGATATAGATAATGATAACATACTTTAAGTTCAAACAAACTAGAGAGGGTTGAGATCACTCAACAGTTAAAGGCTTTTGCTTGCAAAGCCTGTAGACCTAGGTTAAATTCTCCTGCACCCATATAAAGCCAGATAAGAAAAGTAGTGCATGCACATGGCATTAGTTTGCAGTAGCAAGAAAACTTAGCATGCGCACATGTACAAATACGTAAAATTAATTAATTATTTTGTTGTTCATTTTTATTTATTTACTTAAGAGTGACAGAGAGAGAGAAAGAATGGGCGCGCCAGGGCTTCCAGCCACTGTAAATGAACTCTAGATGCATGCACCCCCTTGTGCATCTGGCTAACGTGGGTCTTGGGGAATCGAGCCTCGAACCGGGGTCCTTAGGCTTCACAGGCAAGCGCTTAACCACTAAGCCATCTCTCCAGCCCCAATTAATTTATTTTTTTGAAAGAGAAAGAAGCAGAGAGAGAGAGAAAGAGAGAAAATGGGTGTGCTTACCTGAGTCCTAGGGAATCAAACCTGGGTCTTTAGGTTTCACAGGTAAGCACTTTCACTGCTAAGCCATCTCTTCTGCCCTAAAAATATGCTTTAAAAATTCTAAAAGAGACTCATCTGCAACACCTAACCTGAATTTGCCCAAGATGCCTTACATACCCAGCAAGCACCTCATGGACTAGACAATAAGATGGATGGGAGGGCGGGGAGGGAATCAAAGGGTGGAAAATAGTAATCCGGACCCAAACGGCAATGGTACCATAAAATTCTACTTCCTAAAAGACAGACCAAATGACTGAACCTTCACTAGTCCCTTTTAAAAAAAAGAAAAAAAAAAATTCTAAAAGAGAGCCATGGGCTGGATAGATGGCTTAGCAGTTAAGGCATGTGCCTGCCAAGCCTAAGGACCCAGGTTTGATTCCCCAGTACCCAGATGTAGACCACATGCACAAGGTGGCATGCATCTGGAGTTCATTTCCAATGGCTGGAGGCCCTGGTGTACCCATTCTCTCTCTCTCTTCATCTCTCTCTCTGCCTCTTCCTCTCTCTCACCCTCTTAACTAACTAAATAAAATATTAAATAATATTAATAAAAAAGCCAGGCATGGTGGTATGTGCCTTTAATCTCAGCACTTGGGAGGCAGATGTACAGAGGATTGCCATGAGTTTGAGCCACCCTGAGGCTACATAGTGAATTTCAGGTCATCCTAGACTAGAGTGAAGCCCTACCTTGAAAAAAACAAATTCTAAAAGAGCTGGGTGTGGTGGCACACATCTTTAATCCCAGCACTCTAGAGGCAGAGGTAGGAGAACTGCCATCAGTTTGAGGCTAGCCTGAGGTTACAGACTGATTTCCAGGTTGGGCTAGAGTGAGACCCAACCTTGAAAGCAAACAAAATGTTACAAGACTGACATCAAAATAGAAGAGAGACTTCTGGGTAAAATGGTGGCAAAGGAACCAAGCCAAACCAGGCTAGCGAAGGATTTAAGCAAAACCACAGCAAAATCCACACTTCTTCTGAAAAGTGAAGGTGTATAGGTTTTTATTAGCCGTAGCAGAGAAGCAGGAGAGACCAAGATCCACCAGAAAGGAGGAAAATGGCCAGAATCCCTCTGAGGCACTTGCGGCCGGATCTGCGATCCATACCACCCGCGCACCCGCCTGGTGCTGCCCACCTGGCATGGAGCTGCAGGGCAGAGACCAAACAAGGGGATTTTCCAACTTCACCAGCCTCCTTGCAAAGTCAGGAAACCTGAAGGAAAGGCAGTGGAAATCAGCTAAGGTGCTGGTGAAAGAGATACGGGTGGGACCAGCTGAGCAGTTCCGGTGAAACTCCAGACTTCCTGCACTCTCCCGTCCCAACCCTCAGACCCAAGAACCTCCAGGGTAGCATTCAGTCCTTGCCGCAGGGCGTCCAGCGCAGCCCATCAGAGCACCAGCTCCACCGCACAGCACTGAGGGGTGGAGGTGGGCACTAGGCATTGGTGAGATGTGAAGCCACCCCAAAAGGTAACAAGGCTGACTGACAAATAAAAAGTAGGTACATAGGCCTGCACTGAAAGCGCTAATCTCTCTTTCCATATCAAGACAGATTATGGGTTACATATTCGTGGTTGGCTTTACCATTCTCAATTGAGCTGTACTTGGGGGTTGACTATTGTTGCCTTTGATGCTTTCAGATTTATAGGGCCTTTTTCCTTTGCTTCTGTCACTATTGGGGGCAGGATCCGATTCAGATCCAGGCTGACCTGAAACCCAATTCAGAACAGAAATCTCAACCTCCCAGCTGACAGGATTAAGGGTGGAGAGCAAAGCACACCCTTAGCCACTGTGGCCTTCTAAGGCTACCTGCTCATTTTAATCCCCACACTTGCATACTCTGTGCTAATTTTTATTGAATGTGTATATTGCTCAGTTGAAGTGTAGAATTTGCCAGTAAATTTCTCCAGCTAGCCCACTAGAATACTTGACTAGTAGATAAACTCATCATCTAGGAGTACTTCTGAGATGGATTGGAGTAAAAGAGCTACACTTGGCTCCTTAAACTCCTACTCTGAAGGTACATAAAGCTGGACTTCCAAATCTAAGAGCCCTGCAGATTATTAGAAAACCCAAGCATCAAATCAACTTATAATGCAAAAATCACTACATTGTAATACAAGAAGCACAAAGAATCAAGACAATACAATTCCACCAAAAATTATAAATCCATCAGAAATGGCCTCTAAAGAGACCATATTAAATGAAATGCCTGACAAAGGCCTCAAAAACAAACAAACAAACAAACAAAAAAAACCCAAAAACCAACAACAACCATTTTATCCATACCCAAAGAAATCAAAAAAGAAATACAAGGAATCAAAGAAGAAAACAAACACCTGAAGGATCTCTAAGAGAACACAGGAAACCAGCTTAGTGAAATGAGGAGGTCATTATAAGACACGAATAAGGAAATAGAAGTACTGAAGAAAAACCAGCAGAGATTCTAGCTCTGAAAACACAGTCAGTCAAATAAAAAACTCTGTGGAAATTTCACCAGTAGAATGGTTGAAGGAGAGAACAGAAGATCTAAACTAGAAGATGAGGTGGCAGATCTAATACAATCTAACAAAAAGAAAAACAAGCTAATAGAAAGGTATGAATGGGGATTTCAAGATATTCAGGACGCTATGAAAAGATCAAACATAAGAATTCAGGGTATAGTAGGAGAAGAATTTAAATCCAGGGGCTTAGTAGACATTTTCAACAAAATCACAGAAGAAAATTTCCCCAAATTGTGAAAGAAATGAGAATGCAGATACAGGAAGCTTTTATAACACCAAACAGACAAAACCTGGAAAGAACCGTTCCTCACCATGTTATAATTAAACTACTAAACACACAAAGCAAAGAAAATATATTGAAAGCAGTTAGAGAGAAAAAGCAAGTCACCTACAAAGGCAAGCCCATCAGAATAAAAGCAGATTACTCAGCACAAACTTTAAAATCCAGAAGGGCTTTGGAATGATGTATTACAAACTCTGAAAGATAACAACTGTCAACCAAGATTACTTTATCCTGCAAAGTTATCTATCCAAACTGAAGGAGAAATAAGGACATATCACAACAAAAATAGGCTAAAGGAATTATGACAACTAAGCCAGCTCTACAGATAATAGTTGAAGGAATCCTTCACACTGAAGAGAAAACAAAACACAAACATGAGGAAATAGGAAAAAATAAACCATATTCAAATAATACTTAAAACAATCAAGTAAAGGGAAAATAGGAAACACTACAAAATAAGAATGGTGAGAATAAATGCATTACCTTTCAATAATAACTTTTTTTTTTTTTTTTTTTTTTTGAGGTAGGGTCTCACTCTAGCTCAGGCTGACCTGGAATTCACTCTGTGGTTTCAGAGTGGCCTCAAACTCATGGTGATCCTCCTACCTCTGCCTCCCTAGTGCTTGGATTAAAGGTGTGCACCACCACGCCCAGTCAATAAGAACTCTTAATATCAACAGCCTCAATGCCACAACCAAAAGACACAGACTGGATTAAAAGGCAGAGAAAAATCAACTCCTACCAAGTCAGAGATCCAGAGACCCAGAGGCCCCCAACACTTCATCACTGAAGCAGACCAAAAATGAACCCAACATGGCTCAGAGAAATTTTGCAGAAGAGGTGGTGGAAAGAATGTCAGAGCCACACATTGGGTCATGATATGCAGAGACATTTATCCTACCCATAACTGTGGGCTAACTCCACAATGCATGACCCATATACCTCAACAAGGAGGGGCCAAGGAGAGGGGGTAGGTCACGGATGAGCCTAATAATGGTACCAAACTGACTGCATTTGCTGAATACAAAACTAATTAATTAAAAAATTTAAAAAATAGGCCATGGAACTAAATAGAGAGTTCTCAATGGAAGACATACAGATGGCATATAAACATCTAAAAAAATGTTCTATATCATTAGCCATCAGGGAAACTCAAATTAAAACTACTTTGAAATTCCATCTCACTCTTGTCAGAATGGCTACCACCAAGAAAACAAATGATGCCGGGCGTGGTGGCGCACACCTTTAATCCCAGCACTTGGGAGGCAGAGGTGGGAGGATCATCGAGAGTTCGAGGCCACCCTGAGACTACATAGTTAATTCCAGGTCAGCCTGGACCAGAGTGAGACCCAACCTTGAAAAATTTAAAAAAATAAAATAAAATAAAAAGAAAACAAATGACAATAAATGTTGGTGAGGATGCATAAAAAGAGGAACCCTTCTACATTGTTGGTAGGAATGTAATCTGATGCAGCCATTGTGGACATCATTGTGGAGGTTCTTGATACAGCTAAAAATAGATTTGCCATATGATCCAGCTATAGCACTCCTAGGCATATATCCTAAAGACTCTTCTCACTACCTTAGAGATACTTGCACAACCATGTTTATTGCTCTTCTATTCACAATAGCTAGGAAATGGAACCAGCCTAGATGTCCATCCACAGATGAATGGATAATAAAGAATTGGTACATTTACACAATGGAGTTCTACCCTAGCAGTAAAGAAAAATGAAATTATGGAATTTGCTGGGAAATGGATCGATCTGGAAGGATTATACTAAGCAAGGTAACCCAGGCCCAGAAAGCCAAATGTCATGTGTTCTGTCTCATATGGGGATCCTAGCCACAAATGTTTATACTTCTGTGTGAGCTGGAACCAAAAATAAGTAGCAGAGGCCAGTAAGCTAGAAAAAGGCTATAAGGGAGGGAAGAGAAGTAAGGACTTTAGGGGATGGTACTGTATATCTGTAAGTAGAAGAACAGATTACAGAGTATAGAATGGCCTAAGTGAGGCCAGGGGCAGGGATTAAGAGAATGGCGGGGGTCAATCAAAATTCAAGATATTCTGAATAGGACATATGATAGCCTACTTCTTTGGATAACAGCACATCCAGAAGCCATAGACTGTTACTAGAAAATTTTCAGTGCCAGGGATGGGATACCTACCAGTGAGATATTGGCCAGAGAGGTCCCTGCTGCCACCAGAACATTACAAGCCCTTGGTTTTCCATGAGTAACAGATGATAAATCCCTATTGTTGAAGACTTCACATGGATGGGCAGCAAGATCACTGAAAAATCAAGCTGGTGCTTAGCTGAAAACCTTCTCCCCCTAGACCAGCCAACTGAAAGCTGGAAAAAGCTGCACCACATGCAGCCCTATGGGAGACAGAAGTCATCAGTGGTGAAAACAGTGGACACTGGAAGTCTCAAGTTTCTCCAGACAGGCCAAATGATTGAATGGGTGCAATAGTGGCATGTCTGCTCTGGGGGAAACCAATTGCTCTCTAATTTAAGTGGAGGCCCACTGTATGGGAGGGAATACATGCCTGGTACTAAAGACCTAATCAAAAGCCTATAGCAGGAGAGGTCATGAGTCTTAGGGGTATAAAGTCTGCTCTTGTCTGGCTAAATGCAAATATTCTTCTCACCAAACTGTCCTGAAAGCACTACACTTAATGTTCATTTTTATATATAATGCTATTCTCACTTTTGCTTAGAGAAGCTTCTCTTTTCAGATGGCACTGACAACTGGGATGACCTAAAAGGCAACACAGTTCTGAGAAGGAGGGATAGAGGAGTGCTCAGCACTGAAACATCTCTATTACAACCCTCTAAGTCTATTGCAGAAGAGGTGGTTGAAAGAATGTAAGAGCCAAGGGAAGGTACCACTCCTTACAATGTAATTGTTCAGACAGAAATTGACCTTGATATCCATGACCTCACAGTGCCTAGCAATACCTTCACAAGACCCTTGTATTAGTCAGGGCTCTCTAGAGGAACAGAACTGCTAGAATGAATTATTTTAAAAAGGGGATTTATTGGATTAGCTTACAATGGTTCAATAGCAGTTGCAGGCCTGAGAATCACGGAACCTGGTAGCTGCTCAGTCCACGTGGCCAGATGCCTCAGCAGTCCTGACCCGGCACTGCAGATGGTACTAGAAAGCCTGGTGGCTTCCTGAAGAGCTGCTGGGTTTTGATCCATGCAGGTCTTCAGTTGATACCAGTCATCAGTCCACGCCAGTCTTCAATCCATGCTGGAAGGCAGCAAGCAGCTATGGGAGCCATAGTGAAAGGAAGCCAAGTGAAAGGAAGGAATGAAGGAAGGGGCTCTCTTTTACCCAGAGCTTCCTTATATCAACAACCCCCGAGTAGGGCCACTGAATCGCCAAAGGCGGGGTGAACATGTTTTTCGTAATAGACAGCGTAGGCAAAACTATGCACATAAAGGTATGACTCGTATGGACCTTTGGCGTTGGCTGATAATTCATGGTGTTCCCAGAAGTCAAATAGATAAGAAGCCTACTGAGTTCCTTCTTGACCTGTATAAGCAGAAAAGTTCCAGAGCAAGGGAACATAAAACACTTTGAATTACAGCAACAGAGAATCAAGGCCTCTTAATCAGTTTCCAGACTTGAGCCAGTTTACACATACCTAGCCCCTTGATTAAAGGGGTGGCCGGGTCCCCTCGAGGAAGGACCTTCCTGCATCTGCCAAAAGTTTCAACATTAAGCTTACACCTATCCTTCCTCAGAGTGACCTGTGGCCTTTTGCTAGAGTAACTGTACACTGGGGGAAAGAAAATAATCAGACCTTTTGGGGCCTACTGGACACTGGCTTTGAATTGACATTGATTCCAGGAGACCCCAAGAGCACCATGGTCCTCCAGTTAAAGTAGGTGCTTATGGAGGTCAGGTGATCAATGGGGTTTTGGCAAATGTTAGACTGACAGTGGGTCCCCAAACTCACCCTGTGGTTATCTCCCCAGTCCCAGAATGCATAATTGGGATAGATATACTTAGGAGTTGGCAGGACCCCCACAACCCTCTTAATAGAAGAAAAAGACCATGACATCAAAATAAAAGAAAGGCTAATGGAGAGCATAGTTGTAAAGAGGAAAACAGGAGAGGGGAAGGAAGTATCATGGTTTATTGTCTGTAAGTATAGAAGTCGTCAATAAAAAAAGAAAAGAATGGAAGAGAAACTAGTTGGAAAGAAGGGATTAGGTAGAGGAGGGTTCAAGAGGAGAAAGGGAGTGTGGTGGGATGTAGGGAGCTAATGCAGACGCCATTACAAGATGGCGCTGGCTTCCTGCCAGTCTTGAAGTAAACAATTCCTTATTTAGGCAGCGCCTTGGCGCCAACCTCGCTTGAGGTTGCGCATGCGCTTGACGCACCTTGTCCCGAGCCTATCCCGTGGCTCCTGTGGGTGGGTGAGCCTATGGCAGCCAATCAGCAGGCGCCCCGTAGTATTCTGCCCTATAAAAGCAGCTACACTCCTGCGCCCCTCGCCCCTCGCCATCAGCTTTCCTGTTAACCAAGAGGCTCTCCAATAAAGTGTGATCAAGAAGGATCTTCGTCTGGTGGTCGTTCTTCTCCTGCAGGACAGGGGGCTACGACCAGGGTGTATTGCCTCTATGTATGAAAGTTGCCAATAACAAGTTTTTAAAATACTAGAAGAAAGGGTTTTGAATGTTTTTGCAACAAAAATATTTTTGATTAAATAGATATGCTTACTCTGATTTGCACATTACACCATATGTATCAATATATGTATTGGACCAGAATATGATGCCCTAGAAACATGCACAACTTTATACATCAATTAAATAAATGAATAAGCAAAAGACATTAAAAGAATTATTTTTATAAGAGTGTGGACTAGAAAGGTGGCTTAGTGATTAAGGCATTTTCCTGTGAAGCCTAAGGACCCAGGATTGTTTTCCCAGTACCCACATAATCCAGATGCACATGATGGTGCATGTATCTGGAGTTAGTTTGCAGTGGCTAGAGGCCCTGCCATGCCCATTCTCTCTATCTGCCTCTCTCTCTCTCTCTCTCTCTCTCTCTCTCTTTCTCTCTCTCTCAAATAAATAAATAAAATATTTAAAAAACAAAAAGAGACGTCCATGTGATTCAGAGGACCATGTAGTTATGTCCTAAAATTCCAATAAGTTTAATTTTCATAGTTAAAAAAGAATTAGCTGTTGAGATTATTTTATCCCCTAGGCAGTGATTACAAAAACATTTTCTCAAAAGTCTTTAGCAGTTGCTTTTGGCTACTCTTTTTATTACTGTTTTGAGAGAGAGAGAGACAGAGAGAAGGGGGGGAGAGACTGTGTGTGTGTGTGTGTGTGCGCACGCGCGCGCGTGTGCCAGGTCCTTTGGCAGCTGCAAACGAGCTCGACACGTGCCCCTCCTTGGGCGCATGTGTGACATGGCATGCTTGTGTCACTGTGCATCTGGCTATGTGGGATCTGGAGATTCAACATGAGTTCTTAGGCTTCGCAGGAAAGCGCCTTAGCCTCTAAGCCATCTCTCTAGCCTTAGGCTATTCTTTTTGGTGCTTGGATTTTTAAAAACTGCGTTTAGTCCAAAGACTGACAATATCCCTTTCAGCTTTGTGCTCATTTTCAAATGAGTTTTGCCTGCTTTTCCTCTGTACTGAGGGCAGTATGAGACCTAGCGCTATGAGCCATCTTGGAAATGGCCGAGCATTTATCCAATCACTTTCGGTAGTGATGGAAGCCCAGAGAAAGTCCACTGTGTAGGCGTTCAAAGTGAAGCCTCTCCTCTCATTTGAATGAAGTCATTCTCCCTAATGGAAGCCAAACGCCAAGCCAGAACCTTATAGTAAATTGGACTCTCCAGGATGCAAAAGGATTTAGATCCACTTGGGCCTTATCATCAAAGTCCAGACCCCTTGAGGTTCAATGGCATCTCATGCCAGACTATGCCATGTGTAATGTGCCCCTCTGAGTGAGACACAGTCTGGGTGAGAGTCCTGCTACACATGTTTCTACCTGTATGTTTCTGCCCCCCCCCCCCCACACACACAAGGGATGGATGTAGCTCATTACAAGTGAGAAACCCTTATGGAGGGATTTCTGCCACAATGTCACCCCAGGCCAGTCACCTAATATCTCTTGTCCTAATGGAGTAGGTTTGATGACCTCCCTAAAATAAGTGAGAAAACAACAGATGTGTAAAAGAATCCTAAGAGAAGGCTCATTTTTCCCTTCTGTTTTTAAAAGAATAGACTGTACTTGTTGCACAGAATGAAATCAGCTTTCCTTCTAGTCCTCTAATCCAAATGCAAGAAGATGGGAGGGAAGATTCATGGAATGAGCAACATAATACCCCCAGCAGGACAAGAGCTGAGATGTTGGGGAGGGAGAAAGCAGAGAACACATTATGTTTAAAATAATGGGAGCCGGGAATGGTGGCGCATGCCCTCACGCAGCACTCAGGAGGCAGAGGGAGGAGGGCTCCTGTGTGAATTCAAGGCCAGCCTGGGACTCCAGAGTGAGTTCCAGGTCAGCCTGGGCTAAGTGACACCCTTCCTCGAAAACACAAACAAGTAACTAAATGACAGGAGAAAGCAGCAGTAAACGTGAAACAAGGAAGTGAGTGTATTTAGAGAATCTGGAAGTCACAACCTGAGGAGTTAAAGAATGATGTGGTTGTGGTGAGCTACCCAGAGCCTACAAAGTCGTTTTCCCAGCACCTACCAAACCCTCCGAGAGGTACTAGCCTCACAGTCCGAAATTTCCCTAGGCAGGCCTTGGTAGTGCAGACCTGTAGTCCCCGCGTTCTGGAGGCTGAGGCAGGCTGATCCTGCGTTAGAGCCCAGCCTGGGCTGATGACAAATTTCAGGCCACCTTCTGTTAAACAGTGACTTTGTCTCAAAAAAAAAAAAAAAAAAAACAAAAACTCCCATTTTGAACTATTTTATTTAAAATTAGCATTCTCTACCACAGGTGATGAGTTCAGAGGTCAATCTTGACTACATTGGTTATGGTTTTTCTCTCTTTTTTTTTTAAAAAAAGTTTAATTTTGTTATTTAATTATTGGACAGAGAAAGAGGGAGAGAGAGCATGGGTGCACTAGGGCCTCTAGCCACTGCAAACAAACCCCAGAGGCGCAGGCCTACTTGTGCATGTGGCTAACGTGGGTCCAGGGGAATCGAACCAGGGTCCTTTGGCTTTGCAGGCAAATGCCTTAAGTGCTAAACCATCCCTCCAGCCCTTTTTTTTCTTTTCTTTTCTTTCCTTTTTTTTTTTTTTTTGTTTGTTTGTTGGCCCCATGTTTATAAATGAGATGCAAAGATAATTAGAACTCAGGTGACAGAAACCAAGCCTTTGGATGACCTCAGTAATTACAGTTCAGAGGAAGGGCAAAGCCCGGCTGCTGAGGTGAAGAGGTAAAGTGGTTTCCTGGAGCAGAGCAGAGGAAAGTTAAGCTTAGGTACAGTCTTTTACCTCACTGGGCTTTTGGATTTGGGACAAAGTCCTTTCTGGGCCAAGGTGTACTTGCCCCCAGGCACCGCCAGTACGCCACTGTTCCTGTACCCCAACAATAAAAAACCACCTGGTAAACATTGTTACGGCAGCATATAAAAGTGGGCGGGGGCATACTTGTCCACCGTAGGGCAGCAAGTTTGATCAGTAAAGATACCTGACCTTGAACTGGAAAGGAGGGGCAAGGGCGAGTCCCAGTCAAATCACAGCTGTGGGTCCCAGGTCTTTAACTAGCTCTCCTGCGCCTCCCAGACAACCTGCCTCCTCCCCAGAGCTCGGACAGGGAGCAACTCAAGTCACTGCTGCAGGGTGGCATTCTTCCCCACCCTTGTCTGACTTTCCTTTCAAGCCCAGAAAAAAATGAGGTCAAGGTTCTCCAAATGGATACCTTTCACAAACACACAAAAGGTAATTCTTTAATTAGATGTTAACAATAGCATGGTTAACATCATCCTCCATCATTTTTTGTTATTTTGTTTTTGGTTTTTTTTTTTTTGAGGTAGAGTCTCACTCTAGCCCAGGCTGACCTGGAATTCACCATGAAGTCTCAGGGTGGCTTCAAACTCAGGAGGATCCTCCTACCTCTGCCTCCCAAGTGCTGGGATTAAAGGCATGCGCCACCACGCCCGGCCCCATCCTCCCTCTCTTTAAAAAATATTTTTATTTATTTGAGAGGGAGAGAGAGAATGGTATACCAGGGCCTCCAGCTGCTGCAAATGAACTCCAGATGCATGCAGCACCTTGTGTATCTGGCTTACATGGGTTCTGGGGAGCTGAACCTGAGTCCTAAGGCTTTCCAGGCAAGCACCTTAACTGCTAAGCCATCTCTCCAGTCCTGGTTTTTTGAGGTAGGGTCTCACTCTAGACCAGGCTGGAATTTACTCTGTAGTCTCAGGATTGCCTCCAACTCACTATGATCCTACTACCTCTGCCTCCTAACTGCTAGGATTAAAGGCATGAGCTGCCATGCCCAGCTAAAGGCAGTTCTTTAATACAGTGGTTTTAGTCATTTTTTAATGAGTCCTTTCTGTTAACCTCAAGTTAATAAGGTCCAGATAGATTTTTTTTTTTTTTTTGAGGTAGGGTCTCACTCTGGCCCAGGCTGACCTGGAATTCACTATGGAGTCTCAGGGTGGCCTCGAACTCATGGTGATTCTCCTACCTTTGCCTCCCGAGTGCTGGGATTAAAGGTGTGTGCCACCACGCCCGGCGAATGTTGTTATATTTATTTGTTTGTTTTTATGAATGTTTACTTATTTTGTGCACTATGGATTGAATTTGGGGCCTTGTGTGTGCTCGGCAAGCACTCTACTATTGAGGTATACTCCCAGTCCCTCTTACTGTTCTAAGAAAACATATTGTAGATATAGTATATATTATGAGACACTGAAGTTCCAGGACACTGGAGGCTGAGGCAGGAGGATTGCTGTAGTTACTTTCTTGTTGATGGGACAAACACCCAACCAGAAACAGCTTGTAGGAGGAAAGGTTTCTTTCCAGGTTACAGATTCCAGGGGCAGTTTCCTCATGGTAGAAGAAGCTGGCTCACTTCAGTATATTCATAGCAGCACCAGCACCAGCAAGCATAAACAGACAGAGCTAAAAGTAGCTGTGTACACACCTTCTAGGGCTGGACTTCAGGTTCACCCCCAGTGACACACCTCCTCCAGCAGGGCTCCACCTGCTGAAGACTATGTAGGAAGCTAAATGAAAAATACCTGAGTGGGTCCATTGTGAAAGAGGTGGTGAAAGACTGTAAGAGCCAAAGGAAGGGAAGGACTGCTTACAATGCACTCTTCCAGACACAAAATGGCCAGGATATCTATGACCTTGCAGTAGTAGTTTGGAACTACCTACACAGATCTTCAGAATAAGGAAAGAGGATGACATCAAAATAAAAAAGAGTGACGCATGGAAAGGTAGAAGAGATATGGTAGAGGATGGACTTGTGAAGGGGAAGATGGGGATAGGTAGGGAATTTTCATGGTTTATTGTCTGTAATTATGGAAGCTGTCAATAAAAATTTTTTTAAAACACCTTAGTCTATGGGGGACATAATTTGCATTCAAATCACCACATGGATTATGAGTTTGAGGCCAGCCTGGAATAGAGTGAGACTGCCTCAAAACAGAACAACAACAAAGAAAAAAAGAAAAATGGGGGTTGGGGAGAAGGAAGGAAGGTGGGTAGAGAGATAGCTCAGCAGTTTAAGGTGCTTGATTGGAAAACCTGACTGCTGTCCTAATACCCATGTAAAACCAGATGCCCAAAGTGGTGCATGTATCTGTTGTGGCTGAAGGTCTTGGCATGCCCATACTCTCAATCTCTCTCTCTCTCTCTCTCTCTCTCTGTCTTTTTCAAATAAATAAATAAATAATAAATAAATAAATAAAATATAGAAACTATTAAAGACAAAGAACTTCAAAAATAAAAGGAAGGAAGGGAGGGAGGAGACACTACTTTTTCAATGTTGTGGTGGTTTGACTCAGGTGTCCCCCATAAACTTAGGTGTTCTGAATGCTAGTCTGCCCAGCTGATGGTAATTGTAAATTAAATCCTCCTGGAGACTTGTTTTATTGGGGGTGGGCCTGTGGATATTATAGCCAGTGTCCCCTTGCCAGTGTTTGGCACACTCTTCCTTGCTATTGTCCACCTTATGTTGGCCAGGGGGTGATGTCCACCCTTAGCTCATGCCATTGTTTCCCCCTGCCATCATAGAGGTTCCCCTTGTGTCTGTAAGCCAAAATAAACTTTTTTCCCCCCCCACAAGCTGCTCTTCGTGTGGTGATTTCTGCCAGCAATGCGTACCTGACTGCAACAGTAAAGTTGATACCAAGAGTGGTGGTGCTGTTAGACACCTGACTGCGTGGCTTTGGTCTTTTGGAGCTGATTTTCAAGAGGACTGTGGAAGGATTTGAAAACTTGGCCTAAGAGATGTCTTGCAGTGATGTAAATACAGCTGGATGGTCAGAGTTGAAAGACCTGACTTCAGTAAGAGCTACGGATTGTGAGGTTTGGCTTGTGAGGGTGGGCTAGAAGCCGTTTGTGGGAGAGGCTTGCTGTTATGCCTGAGTCCTGAGAAGTTGTGCAGGGTTGCTTTGCATAGAAATGGACTGGTGTGTGCAGAGGGATATGGCACAGAAAGAAATCTTTAGCCAAAGCTTTTGCCAGTTCAGCTGCAATTGTATGAGAAGTTACAACTATTGAGATTGGGCCACCTGACCTGCACTGGGACAACAGGAAGAATGTAGACTCTTTTAAAGGTGCCTTAATGCTTAGGGAGTGTCCTGTTCTTCAAAGTCTGTTCCCCCTCCTCCCCGATTAACAAATTGGCATCCCACCTGGCATTGTGGAGTATAAGAAATGCAGGAAGGAGAGGGTCATTTAATTTACAACATGGTCTTGTGTTTTGGAAATGGCCATGGGCAGTGTGAAGCAGGTTTGCTGGATGCCTACATGGAGACCCAATGGAGCCATGAGGATGAATCGTGGCTTGCAGTGGAGAGCCAGTGGAGATGCCAGGACGTTGAGATGGCTGCTAAGGAGAGCTGCCAGCCCCGATGAAGTTTTCCAGGACTGTGAGTAGCCTAGCTGGAAGGATGGAATTGAAACTCCAGAGACTTATTGCTGGTTAGAATTATCAGACTTGGAGACTTGTCACTGACTAGAGTTGTTGGAGCTAGAGAGTCTGATGTTTGCTCTGGTTGCTTTAAATCTTGTATTTGTTGACTATTTCTTTGCTGTGCCCAAAGTCATCTTTTTTTCTATATAAATTTATTTTATTTTATTTTTTTCTCAAAATTTTAAAACATTTTCCATGCTTATAAAAATTATCCCCTGATAATACCCTCCCGCCTCCCCCCTTTTCCCCTTTGAAATTCCATTCTCCATCATCTCCCCTCCCCATCTCAATCAGTCTCTCTTCCACTTTGATGTCATGATCTTTCCCTCCTCTTATGATGGTCTTGTGTAGGTAATGTCAGGCACTGTGAGGTCATGGATATCGAGGCCATTTTATGTCTGGAGGGAGCCAAAGTCATCGTTTACATTGTGTTTATTCTGTGATGTTATGAGTTTGGGAGATTTTTTGGTATTATGGCTCAGTTAAAAGACCTTGGACTATGGCAATGATTGAATATCATTAGGATTGATAAAAACTATGGAGACTTTTAAAGATGGATCGAATGCATTACATTTTATATCATGGATGGTTATAAGTTTATGGGGGTCAGGGGCAGAATGTGGTGGTTTAATTCAGGTGTCCCCCATGAACTTAGGTGTTCTGAATGCTAGGTTCCCAGCTAATGGAGATTTAGGAATTCACACCTCTTGGAGGCAGTGTATTGTTGGGGGAAGTCTTACGGGTGTTATAGCCAGTGTCCCCTTGCTAGTGTTTGGCATACTCTCCTGTTGCTACCGTCCATCTTATGTTGGCCAGGGGGTGATGTCCACTCTCTGCTCATGCCATCATGGAGCTTCCTCTTGAGTCTATAAGCCAAAATATACCTTTCTTTTTTCTCTGGCTGCTTTTGGTTGGTGATTTCTTCCAGCAATGCAAACCTGACTACAATAAATGTAAAAGCCACATGTACCTAGGATGATTTAATGAGCCATGATAACCTAGGCACTGTGTTCAATAGATATTCAGTGTGTTAATACCTTTTTTTCCTTCCAATTAAATTTTTTTTTAATTTTTATTTATTTATTTGATGTCGACAGAGAGAGAAAGAGGCAGAGAGAGAGAGAATGGGCATGCCAGGGCTTCCAGCCACTGCAAACGGACTCCAGATGCATACACCCCTTGTGCCTCTGGCTAACATGGGTCCTGGGGGATTGAGCCTTGAAGTGGGGTCCTTAGGCTTCACAGGCAAGCACTTAACTACTAAGCCATCTCTCCAGCCCCCAATGTTTTTTTAATAACAACTTCCATGACTATAAAAAATATCCCATGGTAATACCCTCTCTCCCCCCACTTTCCCCTCTGAAATTCCATTTTCCATCATATCCCCTCCCCCTCTCAATCAGTCTCTCTTGTATTTTGATGTCATGATCTTTTCCTCCTATTATGATGGTCTTGTGTAGGTAGTGTCAGACACTGTGAGGTCATGGATATCCAGGCCATTTTGTGTCTGGGGGGAGCACGTTGTAAGGAGTCCTACCCTTCCTTTGCTCTTACATTCTTTCTGCCACCTCTTCTACAATAGACGCTGAACCTTGGAAGGTATGATAGAGATATTGCAGTACTGAGCATTCTTGTCACTTCTTTCCAGCACCATGATGCCTTCTGAGTCATCCCAAGGTCACTGCCATCTGAAAAGAGAAGATTCTCTACCAAAAGTGACAGTAGCATTAATATAAGTGTATGAACATTAAGAAAAGTGCTTACTGAGTAGTTTGATAAGCATAGTATATACATTTAGCCAGACAGCATCAGTCATTACACCCCTAGGGCTCATGACTACCCCTGTTTTATGTTTTCAGTATCAGGGATCTATTCTCTCCTATGGAGCAGGCCTCCAGTCCAATTAGAGGGCATTTGGTTTCTACCATGACAGATGTGCCACTATAGCACCTATTGGCTCATTTGGCCAGCTGGCCCAACATAAGGCTTGCAATGTCCACTGTTGAGTATCTTCACTTGTGATTTCTCTCTCTCCCATTGAACTGCATGCAGCATGGCTTCTTCCAGCTTCCTGTCAGCTGGTCTACATGGAGGAGGTTATCAGCTCAGTTTCAACAGGATTTCTCAGTGGCCTTGCAGCCAAAGTATGTGGAGTCTTCAGCAACAGGGTCTTACCATCTATTCCTGGTGGGAAACCAAGGGTCTTGGCAGTGGCCTATAATGTTTTGGGGGTATCAGGGACCTCCCTGGCCAACAACTCACTGGAAGGTATCCCATCCCTGGCACTAAAAATTTACTAGCAACAATCTATGGGTCCTGAGTGTTCCATTGTCCAAAAAAGTAGGTTACCATATGATTTATATCATCTTAAATTTTCATTAGCCTTCCTTCCACCTTTCCTTTACTCAATCTCTTCCTCTGACCTCACTTTGGGCCTTTTCACCCCCGTTAACCTATTCCTCTATTTACATATATACAATACCATCCTATTAAGTACTCCCCTCCCTTCCTTTCTCTTCTCTTTATATTTCTTTTCTAGCTTATTGGCCTTTACCACTGAGTTTTTTTCCTACTCACACAGAAGTCCAATCATCGGTAGCTAGTGTGTTACTTCTTGTTCACATAGTTACTCTAAATTGCTTTCTTTTTTAAAATTTATTTTTATTGACAACTTCCATAATTGCAGACAATAACTCATGGTAATTTCCTCCCTCCCCCCACTTTCCCCTTTGAAACTCCACTTTCCATCATACCCTTTCCCCCTCTCAATCAGTTTCTCTTTTATTTTGATGTCATGATCTTTTCCTCCTATTATGATGGGCTTGGGTAGGTAGTGTCAGGCACTTTGAGGTCATGGATATCCAGACCATTTTGTGTCTGGAGGAGCATGTTGTAAGGAATCCTACCCTTCCTTTGGCTCTTACATTGCTTCCACCACCTCTTCCACAATGGACACTAAGCCTTGGAAGGTGTGATATATTTCAGTGCAAAGCACTCCTCTGTCACTTCTTCTCAGCACCATGGTGCCTTCTGAGTCATTCCATGGTCACTTCCATCTGAAAAGAGAAGGTTCTCAAACTCAAAGTGAAAGTAGCATTAATATAAGGGTATGAACATTAAGAGAAGTGCTTACTGGGAAGTTTGGTGAGCATAGTATATACATTTAACCAGACATCAGCAGACATTACACCCCTAGGGCTCATGACTACTCTGTTGTAGGTTTTCGGTATCAGGGATGTATTCCCTCCCATGGAGCAGGCCTCCAGTTAAATTAGAGAGTTTTGGTTTCCCCCATTACAGACATGCCATTATTGTACCCATTGGCTCATTTGGCCTGGTTGGCCAAATTTAAGGCTTTCAGTGTCCACTGTTGAGTGTCTCCACTGGTGAGATCTCTTTCTCTCATTGAATTGCATGCAGCGTAGCTTTTTCCTGTTTTCTGTCAGCTGTTCTACATGGAGAAGGTTTTCAGCTCAGTTCCAGCAGGATTTCTCAGTGGCCTTGCAGCCCAAGTATGTGGAGTCTTCAGCAATAGAGTCTTACCATCTATTCCTGGTGGGACACGAAGAGCCTTGGCAATGACGTATAATGTTTTGGGGGCATCAGTGACCTCTCTGGCCAACAACTCACTGGAAGTTATCCAATCTCTGTCACCAAAAATTTTCTAGTAACCATTTATGGCTTCTGGGTGTTCCATTGTCCAAAAATGTAGGTTTCCATATGATTTATTTATATTCTCTTAGATTTTGTTGTTTTTTTTTGTTTTTTTTTGTTTTGTTTTGTTTTGTTTTGTTTTGTTTTGTTTTGTTTTGTTTTGTTTTGAGGTAGGGTCTCACTCTGGCCCAGGCTGCCCTGGAATTCACTATGGAGTCTCAGGGTGGCCTTGAACTCTCGTCGACCCTCCTACCTCTGCCTCCCGAATGATGGGATTAAAGGTGTGCACCACCACACCTGGCTTGTATATTCTCTTAGATTTTGATTAGCACTCCTTCTACCTCTCCTTTATTCAATCTCTTCCCCTGACCTCACTTAGGCCTTTTCATCCCCCATTAATTTGTTCTACTTAATATACAATATCATCCTGTTAAGCCCTCCCTCCCTCCCTTTATATCCCCTTTCTAGCTTACTGGTGAACTCTTCTTTCTTTCCTTTTATTATTATTAAAAAAATATATTTATTCATTTGAGAGCAACCGACAGAGAGAGAAAGAAGCAGACAGATAGAGAGTGGGCACGCCAGGGCCTCCAACCACTGCAAACGAAGTCCAGATGCGTGCGCCCCTTGTACATCTGGCTAACATGGGTCCTGGGGAATTGAGCTTCGAACCAGGATCCTTAGGCTTCGCAAGCAAGCGCTTAACCGCTAAGCCATCTCACCAGTGCTACTCTCTTTTTGATCCCCTCTGTAAGTGTGGGAAGGGATACTTTAGTTGTGTTCCTTTAAACTTCAGGCCTAAAAATTACTCTGTGGGTACAAGAAGAAAAACTAAGGCATGCATAATATTACTGCAAAATGCTTTTTGTGAATTCAGTTAAAAAGAACTTTTGTTGAGACAAAGACTGGAATCCTGTGAAAAATTCTTACAGTTTCTCTCTTCCTCCCCCACTCCTTCATTCTTATTTTCTAATAAATCTTATTCAGACTGTAGATCTACTGGGAAATTTCACTTTTAGTTTTGGGAAATGTCAGTTACCCATGATGGGAATATCAGAATATTTAAGCTAAGAAAAAAAAAAAATCTGTTTTCTCTCACATGTGTTAAAAATAGCCACAGGGTATTTTTCCCTCAAAATTCTGTAAAAGGGAAAAATTCACCTTTGGACTAAAGTTAATTGGAGTATGTTTTCCTAAGGGGAAAACCTTTTTAGAAAATGAGAAGAAACAAGAATATTTGAGACTGAAATTGCCATCAATCATAGTAGAGAGTGGCTGAGCCAGGAGGCATCTGTCCAGCCCTCTTGTTCCCTGACTGAGTCCCTTTAGACAGGCTTACAAGGCCATCAGGGAAAGTGGCTTTCACCAGAAACACCCTCCCCCACCCTCCTGCAACTTAATTTTTTAAGGGGCAAAAAGAGTAAAATAGGTGCCTACTCTCTAAAACTTCCTGGGGACCTGGCCTCTTGGAGCTGACTTATGTTAAAACAAGAAAATGATTCTTGAATTAGAGTTCAAGAAACTTGATTAATCTACAGATAGCCCCGGGCACGTGTATTCAGTGTTAGCGTAGATGTGGGGAGGTCTCGCTCACCGGGAAGGTGGCAGTCAGGGAACAGGCTGCGGTCTTCATCTGCTCTGCAATGTGCTTCTGGGTGAATCTGGGCACGTTTTCTGCTCCCTGAAAACCTCAGTTGCCTTATCTGTACAATGTGATGATAATAGCGCTTGTCTTCTAAATTTAAAGGGTTACAAGCTCATGTTTACAACTTTCTTAGAGTGGTTCTCAAAATGTAATGAATCCTCAGAAAACTTCCTCAGAAAAGGTTTGCAAGGGTCTCACTCCGCTCTCAGGGTAGTCCACTGAAATTCAAACTTGACCCCAAAAGAAGCTTTTCCCATCAGTCCTCAAAACAGGAATGCCAGTGGTACTGCTTCTTATCCATCTTCCTGACTCTCTCAGCAGCCTCTGCTCTGCTCAGGGAAGTTGGCCTTGCTCATCTGTGCCTCAACTTTTCCCTTTTCTTCTTCCACACCCTGTTCCTTGTCACTGGCCACTACCTTCTTGCTTCCCCTAGCTATGTAAATTGGCAGGAAACTCGGAACTCCCACTTGATTTTGAATGTGTAGGCAAAAAAAAAAAAAAAAGATGCGGCATTTATTCCTTCTCATCTGCAGGTACGTGAGAATTTAAGATTATTGTGGACAGGACTTTAACAGAAAATCAAGTCTAAGCAGCAGGGTAAGTTTTTGCATTTGGTGTTAGCCAAAGGGCTGAGAAGCAGCCAAAATAAATAAATAATTTAATGAATTAATTAAGACAGAGAGGACCTCCTGCCTTTGCAAACACAATCTCCAGACACATGCACCGCTTTATGCATATGGCTTTACATAGTTACTGGGGAATCGAACTCAGGCCATCAGGCTTTTCATGTAAGCACTCTTAAACACTGAGCCATTTCCCTAGGCCCTGTCGTTGTGTTGTTTGTTTGTTTGTTTAGGGTGTCCCTATGTGGCCCAAGCCAGCCTGGAACTCACTATGTAACCCAAACATACCTTAAAGTCAAGATCTTCCTGCCTCAGCCAACTGAGTACAAGGATTCCAGGCATGCTCCCCGCTCCTGGCTTCACCTGTCACTTGACTGTATGAAAGTTAATGCAATGATTACCACTCAGTGCCTTTTTACTTTATTTATTTTTTTAGAGTCCACAATTTATTTTTTAAATTTATTATTATTATCATCATTATTATTATTTATATACAAAAAGAAAACAGAGATAAGACAAAGAGAGAGAGAGAAAGGGCATGCCAGGGCCTCCAGCCACAGCAAACGAACTCCAGATACATGTGCCACTTTCTGCATCTGTCAGTGCCTTTTTATTACTATTTCAATGTTTCATTGTTTGAAAAAAAAAAAAGACTTGGATAATAAAAGGCTTGTCTGAGCAATATTTAAAAAATTAGAAAACAGTGATTATTATCAGCTGGAGGGGGAGAGAGGAGGATAGTGGCAGAATGGACAACTGAGAACAAAGTATGACAATCTGTACAAAGGTGCTTTGATGAAACCCAATGTATGTATGTATGGTAAACTGATTTTTTTCTTTAAACCCATCAAAAAAGAAAATACTGTAATCCCAGCGTGTAGCAGGGTCCCTGTGAGTTTGAGGCTACCCTGAGACTACACAGTGAATTCCAGGTCAGCCTGGACTAGAGTGAACCCTACCTTGAAAAAAAAAATAATAATGATCCTTGGAAAAGGAGACATAAAGGGAAGAGAAAGGAAGGGAGGAGGATACTTAATAGGTTGATAATGTATATATGTAAGAACAATGACTGTAATGGGGAGGTAATATGATGGAGAATGTAATTTCAAAGGGGAAAGTGTGGGGGTGGGGAGGGAGGGAATTACCATGGGATTTTTTTTATAATCATGGAAAATGTTAATAAAAATTTAAAAATTAAAAAAAAAATGATCCTTGGGCTGGTGAAAGGCACTTGCTTAAAAAGTCTGATATCCTGGGTTCAATTCCCAGTACCCATGGCACACACGTGCATCTGGAGTTTATTGAAAACTACAGGAGGCCCTGAAGAACCCATATTTTCTCTATCTACCTACCTATATCTAATAAATCAATAAATAGGAAAAAGACTTATGTTAAAAAAAGAAAATGATTCTTGAATTAGAGTTCAAGAAACTTGATTAATCTACAGATAGCCCCGGGCACGTGTATTCAGTGTTAGCGT
The DNA here is from genome assembly GCF_020740685.1 of Jaculus jaculus. Lineage (NCBI taxonomy): Eukaryota > Metazoa > Chordata > Mammalia > Rodentia > Dipodidae > Jaculus > Jaculus jaculus. The sequence goes on from NC_059103.1 coordinate 151,299,275, forward strand.
AGATGTGGGGAGGTCTCGCTCACCGGGAAGGTGGCAGTCAGGGAACAGGCTGCGGTCTTCATCTGCTCTGCAATGTGCTTCTGGGTGAATCTGGGCACGTTTTCTGCTCCCTGAAAACCTCAGTTGCCTTATCTGTACAATGTGATAATAATAGCGCTTGTCTTCTAAATTTAAAGGGTTACAAGCTCATGTTTACAACTTTCTTAGAGTGGTTCTCAAAATGTAATGAATCCTCAGAAAACTTCCTCAGAAAAGGTTTGTGAATCTAAGCCCCAGTCCTTCATTCTGTGGCAAAGTGAGTGAATATTTAGTTTTATAAATATTAATTGGCAGTTTACTTCCATTTTTCAACTTTTCTTTCTGGTCAAAGATAGAGTTGACACCAGGTGGGCTATCACACGACCACAGATCTTCAAGTTTTCCTGCTACTTTGGATAGGTGTTTAACTTAGGAGTATGTGCGCAGAAGAAACCAGAAAGTGGTCTTCTGGGCACTACCTGAAAACTAGGGCTACATATTTCGATTTTTGGAACAAATAACGAAGCAAAAGCCGACCACATCCACAGAATCGCGGGTCTTTAAGGCTCCCAGGGATTTTTGACCTTTTCTTTATGAAGCATAGATTTGATTGGTGGGGTTTTACACACACACACACACACACACACACACACACACACTCGCCCCAGGTCCTCGCCTGAAAGCTAATCCTATTTATGGTGAGCACTGTTTTTTCAATTAGGTTTATTTTCATTTTCCCATAGGCCATGTTAGCTGAGAACATCCAAAAGTTTATTTTTATTCCCTTCTTATAATGGTTCTAAAATAAAACAGCGCTTATCTATGCGCTTTCTTTTGAAATACAGATAAGTTCGAAATGAGTTTTTCCCACACATGTAAGGCCGCGCGGTCAGAGCAAAGGCGCTTGCTGGCGTGGCCGTGGACCATTTTTGTAGCAAACGTGGAGAGCAAGGCTCACGCCCGCTTCGCCCACTGCGGGCAGCGTCCGGAGCAAGCGGGTGTTCAGCTCGCAAAGTAAAACTGTAGCATGATCTGTCTGGAGCTTGGCTTTTCCTAAAAATAGTTCGGCCGAAAATTTGAAAATATTGTTTCCAACTCCAAGCATTAGCAGTATGTTCTCTTTGTGAGATCCCTGATTTGGGGTCTGGGGTGGAGAGAGAACTCAAAAAAAAAAAAAAAAAAAAAAGCCATCCATCTCACCTAATAGCTTTGCAATGGGAAAGTATTCTGGTGAAAACAGTCCGGGGACAGCAAGCCTCCCCTGCGGGCCGCGGCGGGGAGCAGGGCGCGTCCCCGGGGAGCCGCGGCCGCAGAGGGCTCCCCGCTCGCGGAGGGCAGCGGCGGGGCGGGAAGGACCTCCGGCCGCTCCTCCAGCGCCCGGGGCCCGCCCGGGACCTCGCCTCCGGGGCCGGGTGGCCGCCGAGCTCCTCCTCCCGCCCGCCCGCTGCGGCCGTGGGCGTTGCGCTGGAGCCCGCCCCGGCCGCGCCCTCCTCCGGGCGAGATCCGCGGTCCCTCCTTCCTCCAGCCACCGGGGCTGGGCGGCCTCGGCCTCCCCGCCCCCACCCAGGCTCTCGCCCCCGCCTTCCTCCCTGGCTCCTCCCCTCTCTTCCTCACCTCCCCCTCCTGCTTCCCCCCTCGACGGCGCCCCTCCATCACCTCCTCCTCTCTCCTGACCTCGCTCCAGTTCCCCTCTCTCCGGCTGCCCCCTACTCTCCTCCCTTCGTCCCTTCTCTGCTCCCCTCTTCTCTTCTACTGACCTCCCTCCCCTGCTCCCCTCTTCTGCCCCCTCCTATCTCCCTCCCGTGTCCCTTCTCTTTACTGGACCCCCATGCTTCCCCTCTCTCCTTCCATCACCTCCTCCTCCGCGTCCTTCTCAACTCCTCTCTCCTACTGACCTCCTTCCCATGTCCCCCACCCCATCTCCGGCCGCCCCCCTCCTCTCCTCTGTGCCCCTCTTTTCTCACCGACCCCGTTTCCCCTCTTGCCCATCTCTCCCGGTGTCCCTCCATCACCTCCTCCTCCGCGCCCCTTCTCTGCTATTCTCTCCTACAGACCTCCCTCTCTCCGCTACCGCCCTCCTCTCCTCCACCTCCTCTGCGCCCTTCCTGTGTTCCCCTCCTCTCTCCCACTGACCTCTCTTCCTCCCCGGCTCCCCCCTCTCTGACTGTCCCTCCATCCTCTCCTCCCTAGTCCGCGCCTCTTCTCTTTTCCTGCGGATCATCCTTCCTCCACCCCCTTCCTCTCTCCAGGGGTTCTCACCCTTCCTGCCCTTCCCCCCCCCTCGCTGCGCCCCCATCTGTCTCCGGCTGCCCCTCCGTCCCCTTTCCTCCTCCTCTGCGCCCCTTCTCCCTTCCTCTCTCCTACTGACTTCCCTCCCTCCTCACCTCCCTCCTCACTCCGGTGGGTCTCACCCTTCCGCCCTGCCCCGCTCGCCTCCCCTCCATCCCACTCCCCTGCGCCCCTTCTCAGGCTTCCTCCCCCCCCCCCCCCCGCTCCCGCGGACCCTTTCCACTTTCCGGCTGCGCTCCCACCTCCTACCCTGTCTCCGGTCCCTATCCTCTCTCCTGCTGCCCCTCCGTCCTTTCATTTTCCCCGCGCCCTTTCTCTCGGCTCCCGGCCTCGCTCGGGTTCCCCCTGCGCCCCCCCTGCGCCTCCGGGTTTGTGGCACTCCCACGCAGTTGCTATGGAGGCGCCCAAGGCTGTTCGCAGGCTGGCGGGAGCTGCCCTGGGGCCCCGGGGACGGAGCGGGGACTCGGGCCAAGGCTCCGGCGCCTCGCCCCACCAGGGTCGCGAAACAAAGCACGCTCTTCCCCGCCCCTCAAGAAAGCTTGGAGACCTTCCGACGCCTCAGGCTCAGAGGTTTAAGACCGCTGGGAATTTGATCGCCCCCCCCAACCTCTGTGGGTAGGACCCCTCCCCTGGGGCCAAGGTGACAGCTGCGCTCTACCGCGCTACCTTCCTGGCCCCCCAAGATCACTCTCGCTTGCCCAATCCCAGAGGTGTCACTGGGGCCGGGGGGCCAGCCAGATGGCCCCATTTAACAGGACTGTCCCCTTTTGTTGGGGGCCAAAGGAGAATCCCATCCAATTTACATAGGAAAATGGGGTTTGTGTCCCCAATTCAGTGTAGTGCCCGACAGCTGGTGGCTCTGTCATTATGTCAGGACCCCACAGCGCGATGGTTAAAGTGGCTTTATGTGTGCAGACGTGTGAGTGTGAATAGCAATTGATTGGGAAGCCCTAACTCCCAAGTCCTGCTTGAAAATTCTAAGCTTTCTCAGGGAAAATTGATCAGCCGGGTCACAGAAAGATCCCGGAAAGGCAGGTCTTACCGGGACTTCTGATGCTTTCACAGACCTTACAGTTTACTGTTTGGATCTAAGGAGTGTTTGGAGTCCTTTCTATTCACAACGCGGTCCTTGCTTGCAGAAGTTATGAGGCTGAGCATATAAAAACTTAAGCAGGAACACTAGACTTCTAAGAAAGTTATTTATGGACGGTCTCTCACCTTATTGCTTGCGTTAAACTGCTCGACTCAGCAGATTTGTGTGCAAGGTTTTAGCGTAGAACAAGCTGTAAGTTATCCTGTGTTTGGTACCTTAAATATGTGTGCTGACATTGTAGAATGGTGGGACAGACAGAAACTTGGAGGAATTTAAGTTACAAGAGGTGACAAGATTATTCCACAATCACACAGATCTGTGGCATCTGCACTCCACTGTCTGAGACCCTAAAGAGATGATGGAAGCGGGGTCAGGCAAGGTAGGCACCCCTGTAACCTAGTCCCTGTGTTAAGACAAGACGACCACAAGTTCAAAACCACCCTGTGGGGGGGGGGAGGGGGAGGGATAGCTTAGCAGTTAAGGCACTTGCCTGCAAAGCCAAAGGACGCAGGTTCGATTCCCCAGTACTTACGCACACCAGATACACAAGGTAGTGCATGCATCTGGTTCGTTGCAGGGGCTGGAGGCCTTGGTATCCTCATTCTCTCCCTACCTCCCTCTTTCTCTCTCTTTCAAATAAATAAATGGATAAATAAATTTTTAAATTTAAAAAAACCCTGAAAGCAGGGCGTGGTGCACGCTTTTAATCCCAGCATTGCGGAGGCAGAGGTAGGAGGATCGCCAAGAGTTGGAGGCCAGCCTGAGAATACATAGTGAATTCCAGGTCAGCCTGAGCTAGTGTGAGACCCTACCTCGAAAAACAAAAACAAAAACAAAAAACAAAACAAAACAAAAAGACAACCAGGGCTGGAGAGATGGCTGTTGGTGGTTAAAGCACTTGCTTGCAAATCCTAAGGACCAGAGTTCGATTGCCTAGTACCCAACTAAAGCCAGATGCACAAGGTGGTGCATGTGTCTGGAGTTCGTCAGGAGTGGCTGGAGGCTCTGGTGCAACCAACCAAAGAGAAAAGGAAAAGGGATGGGACACTTGTAAAGTAGATTTAGGATCCCTTCAAACACATGGGTACACTCAAACTTATACCAGCACGCTGGAGCCACCAACAGGTAACTCCCTAGAAAGCAAGGATCCAGGTAATTTCTCCTTCAGCCTTTATACATTCATCATGGCTAGTTTTGTGATCTATGTTGGAACCAAATCAGGCGCCAGAAGTTTCCAGAATCCTGCACTGAGACCCATTTCCATCACAGCAATCATTTTGTGACAACATTATAACTGTCTTGCTGTCCATGATTAGAAGGGCAGACAGAATGACTATCCAGGAGGCTGCATTCACCTTCTGAAAAGGGAAGGTGATACTTTGTTGTTTTATTGCTTGAGATAGGCTGTCCCTGTAGCCCAGGCTGACCTAGAATTCACTATGTAGTCTCAAGGTGGCCTTGAACTCATGGCAATCCTCCTACCTCTGCCTTCAGAGTCCTGGGATTAAAGATGTGTGCCACCTTGCCTGGCTAAGGTGATTCTTTTGGAAAGGGTTTGATCTCCACAGAACAGCTCCAGCTACTTTTTTTTTTTGAGGTAGGGTCTCAGTGTTGTCCAGGCTGACCTGGAATTCACTCTGTAGTCTCAGGGTGGCCTCAAACTCACGGCAGTCCTCCTGCCTCTGCCTCCCGAGTGCTGGGATTAAAAGCTTGCGCCACCATGTCTGGCTTCTAGCTACTTTTATGTGGATTTTAAAATTCTTTGAAAGATGCTCTTCTTACACCAGGGATTAAGCTAGAATTCTGTTGGCTCATCTTCCAGTTGATTTTTATTGGCTAACCCTATGACCAGTAAGCCTCAAACATGTTTCTGATAATTTAGGAAGCAGTGCCTCTGGGAAGGCTTTGAGTTCACTCCAGCTCTGTACACTAATATGAGACCTTGAGCCATGCGTGGTGGTGCACGCCACTAGTCCCAGCACTTGGGAGGCAGAAGTAGGAGGATCACTGTGAGTGTGAGGCCAGCCTGAGACTACATAATGAATTCCTGGAGGTGAGACCCTACTTCAAAAATCCAAAATAAGAGAGCGAGAGAGAGAGAGCGAGAGAGAGAGCGAGAAAGAGAGAGAGAGAGAGAATGTGAGTTTACACACTGTACTTCAAAGATGAGAATGAGCCAGAACACACAGCTGCAATGAAGCTGGAGTTACATGTTGATTTCTGCTGTTTCTCATCACAAAGTAAGTTAGCAAGTTTCTTATCCCACCTCCTATTGGTTTGGGCTCATTGTAGTACCTTACTATTTGAGATGGGAGCACCAAATCTGGAATGGGGATGACAGATAATGAGCACATAAGAACCTCTCAATTCTTAGAAAGAGATTGTCTTTAGAAATACCTTTAACCATTGCGCTCTCTCTCCAGCACACAGTTTTGTTTGTTTGTTTGTTTGTTTTCGAGGTGGGGTCTTGCTTTAGCCCAGACTGACCTGGAATTCACTGGCTAGTCTCAGGGTGGCCTTGAACTCATGCACTCCTTCCACCATTTTTTATTTTATGCTTTTTGTTTTTCAAGGTAGGGTCTCACTCTAGCTCAGGCTGACCTGGAATTCACTATGGAGTTGCAGGACAGCCTCAAACTCGCAATGATCCTCCTACCTCTGCCTCCAGCATGTTAAGATTAAAGATGAATTAGTCATCTTTTGTTGTTGTTTTGTTTTTCGAGGTAGGTTCTCACTGTAGCCCAGGCTGACCTGGAATTCACTATGGAGTTGCCGGGTGGCCTTGAACTCATGGCAATCCTCCCACCTGTGCTTCCCAAGTCTCAACACACTTCTGTAGTTTTTTTTTTTTTAATTATTTATTTGTTTATTTGAGAGTGACAGAAACAGAGAGAAAGGCAGATAGAGGGAGAAAGAGAGAATGGGCACGCCAGGGCTTCCAGCCTCTGCAAACGAATTCCAGACGCATGCGCCCCCTTGTGCATCTGGCTAACGTGGGAACTGGGGAACCGAGCCTTGAACCGGGGTCCTTAGGCTTCACAGGCAAGCGCTTAACCGCTAAGCCATCTCTCCAGCCCCACTTCTGTAGTTTTGATTAACTCTTCCACTCCTTTCTCTCCTCTGTCCACCTCCCCTGACCCCACTTAAGCCATCGCACCCCCTCTATTCTTCCCCTGTACTTACTTATCTACTGTTCCCTTCCCCTAAGCCCTCCCCTCTCCTCAAGGCCCCTGTCTGGCTTCCTGGCCTCAATTACTGACTGTTACTCCACCTCACATAGAAATCTAGATATTTGAAACTAGGATCTGCAAATGAGAGAGAACATGTTGCATTTGGCTTTCTGGGCCTGGGTCACCTCACATAGTGTAACTTTTTCCAGATCCACCATTTTCCTGCAAATTTTCATAATTTCACTTTTCTTTACAGCTGAATAAAACTCCATTGTGTATGTATCCCACATTTTGATTATCCATTCATCAGCTGATGGGCATCTAGGCTGATTCCACTTCCTAGCTACTGTGAGTAGAGCAGCAATAAATGTTGATGAGCGGGCTGGAGAGATGGCTTAGCGGTTAAGCGCTTGCCTGTGAAGCCTAAGGACCCCGGTTCAAGGCTTGATTCCCCAGGTTCCACGTTAGCCAGATGCACAAGGGGGCGCACGCGTCTGGAGTTCGTTTGCAGTGGCTGGAAGCCCTGGCGTGCCCATTCTCATTCTCTCTCTCTCTGCCTCCTTATGTCTGTCATTCTCAAATAAATAAATTGAAATGAACAAAAAAAAAATGTTGATGAGCATGTGTCTCTGTAGGAAAGTGTACTCCTCAGGCTACATGACAGGCAGTGGTTAGCCAGGTCCAAAGGAATTTGTCTAGGGCTATACTTTCATTTTATTTTTATTTTTCACTATGTAGTCTCAGGGTGGCCCTGAACTCATGGCGATCCTCCTACCTCTGCCTCCGGAGTGCTGGGATTAAAGGCATATGCCACCATGCCCGGCTTAGGGTTATACTTTCAAGGGGGAATTCCTATGTGAGTCCTTTTATTTATTTATTTTTTTGAATTTGAATTTGTGCTGCTAGTTTTGACTATGACAGATGATGAGCTAGAAGATGAGTAGGTGTTAATGCTTTAGTTATGTAAAGGGGACTTTTGCATATGTCCATGCTTAGCAGGAGGCTATTTTTGGATGCCTATCATAGAAACTCTTTTGTTGTTGTTGTTTTGTCCGTTAGTTTGTTTAGGTAGGGTCCCACTCTAACCAAAGATGACCTGGAATTCATATGTAATCTCAGGGTGTCCTCGAACTCATGGCATTCTGCCTACCTCTGCCTCCCAAGTGCTGGGATTAAAGGCGTGCGCCAGCACAGCAGCTTTTAAAGCTCAGTCTTGAGTGTGTGTGAAGCTTTAGCGGCTGATTGAGTCCTAGGATGGGTTCCAGGTGTGTATGTTATTTTGGATAGGAAAGGATCCTGGAAGTTTGTGGCATGGAAATGTCCTGAATTAATTATAATTTTTTTTCTCTTTAAAATGTTATAAATATTTCTCAAAAAGGGTTCACACACAATGTATATGCATGAATTCACCTTACTATTGGTGAAGTCCTAAAGAGGGTGCAATTAATTAGTTTAACTTCTGTGTTTCAGGTTGAGTTTGGAGATTTGGCAGGTCTTTTGTTCAGTCATCGAGGCCCTGGTTGGTGTATTAAGTGCAGTTTGTCACAGTCTTTGGCCGTGCGGTGCTCATGATTGGGGCATAGGGACCTGCAAGTGCATGGGCACATGATGAGGGCTAGGACCAAGGAAAGGTGAGCCAGAGTGCAGATGAGATGTGCCCAGGTACGCCTGGTTAAACAAAGGATGCAGACTAGCCCTGCAGTTGCGCGGTGCCTTGTGGGTACACAGTCCTGTTGCATTCATCCTCTCATCCTGAGCCCTACCTGTAGGTCAGGGGCAGAGTGAGGTTCCTGTGGCCCCTGTGACTCCCGAGGCAGCCCGAGGAGGCATCAAGCATCATAGGGAGTGGAGCTGGTGTTGGCGCCTGGCTTGCTGACCGAGGAAGCTGGTGGGTCCAGGACAGAGCAGCTCTCAGGCAGGTGGCTGGGGTGACAGCCTGTCTTGGCCCCTCTGCACTGTAGGAATGAAGGGTGGAGGGAACCTGAAGTCTAGAAAGTGAAACCTAATCAGGAGGAAGGTTTGGGGGACAACAGCAAACAAATAACAGCAAAACCAAAACCAAAACGCCAAAGGAGAAAACGAATGGGGCCAATGAAGTTCAGCAAAGGCATACAGAAGAAGTGACTTGCCTCCTGTATTCGCAACTGCAGAATGTGGGTCTCTGTTCTTGCAGAGCAGGAGTGAGGATTCGGCAGTGTGATTAAGAGGGTGCCGTGTTCCGTATGCTGTGATTGACCCTTCTAACTGAAGGTCTAGTGGCTTTAGTGCACACTGTAACCCAGAGTAAAATGCAAAAAGCATCATTATGGGGTGGGGAAACGGCTCAGCAGTTAAAAGTACTTGCTTGCAAAGCCTACTGACTTGTTCAGTTCCTTAAAACCAGATGTACAAAGTGGCACATGCATCTAGAGTTCATTTACAATGGCCAGAGGCCCTGGGAAACCCATTACATTATCTCTCTCTCTGCTTGCAAATTATTATTATTATTTTTAATAAAAGCATCTTTGTTTTCCTGGATCCAGTGCTAACAGAGTTGTACTCTTTGGGGTTTACGAAGAAAGTTTTGAATATGGTAATGTTTCTTTCCCCAGCTACAGGGCGTTGTCTAGTCTCACAAGGTAATGTGAGGTCTACACGTTAGGACCACAGCTCGCGTGCCCAAAGTTAGTGACTTTGCCATCTCATGATGAGAGCAAGGACTCTGGCTAAACACAAGCAGGGTTAAGAGGTTGGCTTTGTGCACACACCTAATGAATGTCTGTATTAGTCAACTTCTTGTTGCTGGGACAAAATACCTGACAAAAATCTGCTTGAAGGGGGACGGGTTACTTTTAGCCTGTAGTTCCAGTTTACAGTCTGCATGGTGGCAGAAGCCTGACAGTGAGGAAGCAGAGAACTAGGAATACTGCCGCTCAGCTAGCTCCTTCTTTCTTTCCAAATATTTATTTATTTGAGAGAAAGAAAGAGGCAGATAGAGAGAAAGAGAGAATGGGCACAGCAGGGCCTCCAGCCACTGCAAACGAACTCCAGACACATGCGCCCCCTTGTGCATCTGGCTAACGTGGGTCCTGGGGAATTGAACTGGGGTCCTTAGGCTTTCCAGGCAAACGTCTTAACCACTAAGCTACTTCCCCAGCCCTCTTCCTTCCTTCCTTCCTTCCTTCCTTCCTTCCTTCCTTCCTTCCTTCCTTCCTTCCTTCTTTCCTTCCTTCCTTCCTTCCTTCCCGCCGGCCTTCCTTTCTTCCCTCCCTCCCACCTTCCTTCCTTCCTTTCTTCCCTCCCAATTTCCTTACTTCCTTTCTTTCCTCCCACCTTTCTTCCCTCTCACCTGCCTTCCTTCCCTCCCTCCCTCCCTTCCTCTTTTCCTCCCTTCCACCTTCCTTCCTTTCTTCCTCCCCTCCCTCCCTTCTATCTCTCTTTCTTTTTTTCCCGAGGCAGGTTCTCACTCTAGTCCAGGCTGACCTGGAACTCACTCTGTAGTCCCAGGTTGGCCTTGAACTCCCAGTGATCCTCCTACCTCTGCCTCCTGAGTGCTGGGATTAAAGGTGTGCACCACCACACTCAGCTATTTTAAAGCTTTAACACTGTTCTTTTGCTTTCTCCTTTTTATTCAATCCAGGATCCTAGACCATAGAGTAGCATTACCTACAGTTAGGGCAAGTCTCAGTCTAGAAAATCCCTAACAGACATGCCAAGAGACTTGTTTCTATAGTGATTCTAAATCATGTAAAGTTGATGACTAGAGATTAACCCTTACAGTGACTAATGGTTTGACCTAAAATGTCCTCTACAGACTCATGTTTTGAGTGCTTGGTCCCTAGCTGGTGGTGTTATTTTGGAGGCTATGAAACCTTTAGGAGGTGGGTCTTAGCAGGAAGACATAGATCACTAGGATTGAGCCTGTGAAGGGTACCTTGGCCCCACTTCCTGCCTTACTCTATGCTTCCTGGTCTACCATGATGTGAGCAGCCTGCTCCATGTGTTCCCACTGCCATGAACTGAGCAGCTCAACCAGGGCTTCTCCACTGTGGTGGACTCAAGCCCTCTGAAACCTACACAGATCTGTCTTTCCTTAAGTTGTTTCAGTCAGGCACTGTGGTCATAGCAATGTGAAGGTAACTGATGGAGTTATGATGGATTTATTTCAGGCTGTAGAGATGGCTTAGCAGTTAAAGCACTTGGCTGCAAAGCCTAATGACCCTGGTTTGATTCCTCAGTGCCCACGTAAAGCCAGATGCACAAAGTGGTGCATGTATTTGGATTTTGTTTTTGCAATGGCTGAAGACCCTGGTGTGTGTCCATTCTCTCTACCTCCCCCTGCCCTCTCTTGTCTACGTCTCTCTGCTTGCAAATGAATAAATGAATAAATAACTTTCTAAAAAGGATTTATTTGGGGATCACCAACATTCTGGTTCTCTTCCTTTTTTTTTGGCCCATGGGAGGTTGTGTTTGGGTGTCCTCTCCTAGGCCTGCCCAGGAAACTTTCTTTGGCTGATGAAATGTGTTAAAAGTGACATGGGTCACATCTAAGTTGTCACAGGCCCCATGGGAGTGTCAAGGTGGAGCCTGCATCGCCCTTGTTTCCAGGTGACTTTGGTAAGTAGAGCTCCTGCAGCAGCTGCCCAGCACGTACGGAGACATGAGAAATCTCCTTTGCTCTGCTTCCCGCTTGTGCACTGCTGAAGGTGTCGTTACTGCCGTGAAAGTTGGCCCATCCTGATGGGTACATTTGATTTTCCAGAAGCTTACTTAATTTTGTTTTAGTGGGTTTTTTGTAAGTTTGTTTTTGGTTTTTGTTTCTTGATTTTTCGAAGTAGGGTCTCACTCTAGCCCAGGCTGACCTGGAATTAGCTATGTAGTCTCAGGGTGGCCTTGAACTCATGGTGATCCTCCTACCTTTGCCTCCTGAGTGCTGGGATTAAAGGCATGTGCCAGCACACCTGGCTCTTTTTATTTTTTGTTGTTGTTTATTTATTTATTTATTGAGGTAGGGTCTCACTCTAGCCCAGGATGACCTGAAATTCACTAAGTAGTCTCATGGTGGCCTTGAACTCATGGCAATTCTCCTACCTCTACCTCTCAAGTGCTGAGAGTAAAGGTGTGTACCACCACACCCAGCTTGTTTAAACTGTTTTTTAAATATTTATTTTATTTATTTGAAAAAGAGTGAGAGAATATGAGTGCACCATGGCCTCTTGCCACTGCACATGCGCTCCAGGCATATGTGCTGCATTGTGCAGGTAGCCTTATGTGGGTTCTGAGGAACCGAACCCCCTGTCATCAGGCTTTGCAGGGTGAGCCATCACCTCTGCCCACCGTTTTTGTTTTATGTAAGGAGGAGAGATGTTGTTTGTTCCTGTTGTTCTTTTGCAGAGGGAAGAGGAGGATGCAAAGGGTGAGAACAATGGACAGAAATGCAGACTATGCAGGGAGACGGGGAAGCTCAAGGCGCTCTTTCCACGGGTGATTTGCAGACGCTTCCACTTACATTTTAGGGCTAAATAACCAAGAGGCGCCCTGAAATCAGTAGCAGGGCATAATCTTCATCTTTCTGCAGAAACCAACCATGCTGTGGCCTCCTGGGGACCTTGGGAGGACTTAGTCTCAGCTGCACAGACACTGGCATTTCCAAGCAGCAGAGGCTGGCATGACATCTAGAAGTAACGGTGGGGCAGCCACATGGGTGGATTTGTCACTGGGTATGCCTGAGGTGCCAGAAGTAACTAGGGAATTTCGGGGTGATTGGCTGAGGCTCTAGTGTCATACTGATAGTGCTAAGAGCCACTGTCATTTGGATTACTATCAGCGTAACCATGTGTTATATATGGGTACAGGCTTAGGAGGTGTGGGGACAATAAGTCACACAGGTATTCAGCTGCTTTCATCTGGGTCCTGAATATGTCTGTACGGCTGTCATAGTACATACCCGTTGTTCATTCTGACTGACCACCAGCTTACACCTGTCATTTCCCAAGTAGACCATAGTTTTCTGCCAGCATGAATCTCTGTGTATTTGTTTTAGCAGTTAAGCTGAATGGATAAAATATTAAGTTCTTGAGGAAGAAAACTAAAATGTGGTCCCTAAAACAATGTGGGCCGTTGCCAAAATCCTTGATTACCTGCCAAGCTAAAAGGTAAGACCCTATTGCTGAAGTCACCACAGCTGAAAACAGGCTGTAGTCCCAGCGTTGGAATTCCTTTCTGGAACTGAATGGGAAACTAGATTCCCTCCTCGCTAGCCTCCACAGTCTGGAGAGCCCTATGGGAGCTGCTGGAGGAAAAGGGTCGCCAACAGCATGAGTAAGCATGAGACCCTACAGTCTACAAAATCAACCAGCCAGACAAGAAGTCCACACTTGTGCAATAGCGGCACACAGGCTCTGCAGGTAACCAGCTGTTCTCTGATTGCACTGGAGGCCTGCTCAGTGGGAGAGAACTCACACCCAGTACTGGAAACCAAGTCTCAGTCCCATACTCAGGAGACTCTTACCTCAGAGAGAAGTCCCTGCTGTTCTTTGGAGAAGAGTGGGCCTGCGCATCAAAAAGTCTCTCAGATAACTCGGCATACCCCCTTCAACTTCAGCTCCGCTCACTCTCGGTTGGAGACTCTGTTTTGTTTTACAGGTGGCAGAGAAGATGGAGGAGAACCAGGGTGGATTGGTAAGGCAAGTTGACGTTCCAGCACAAGGTGTGCCGCCTCTGCCTCCTCTCCCAGGGCCCAGGAAAACTTGCAGAGCAAGTGGCCACGTGAACACTGCTCTTCCTGCTAGCCTGACAACCAGCTCCAGGATGATGGTGACAGAATTGGTGATCAATCAAAACCTATCAAAGCAGAAACCCAGAGAACTTAATACTAAATAGGACTGCCAAGTAGCCTGCCATGGCTCAGGGAACATTGCGGAAAAGGGGGCGGAGGGATTGTAGGAGCCACATGGTGGGTAGGAAAACCCTGAGGCATGATCCCCCCCACTACCCCACAGGGATTGACTGAGGCCTTCATGACCTCACAGTGAATGCCACAACCCTGCTGAGGAGGACCCGTAGGGTAATGGGAGAAGGAATGAGGAGATAAAATATATCTCCAGATGTGGTGATGCACTTGAGAAGCAGAGGCAGGAGAATCTGGAGTTCAAGATCATCCTTGGCCATATAATGAGTTTGAAGCTAGCCTTTGCTACATGAGACCCTGTCTGAAAAAAAAAAATACAAAAAACTAAAAATTAAAATTTTTCCTAGCTGGGCATGGTGGCACATGTCTTTAATCCCAGCACTCCGGAGGCAGAGGTAGGAGGATCACCATGAGTTCAAGGCCATCCTGAATCTACATAGTGAATTCCAGGTCAGCCTAGGCTAGATTGAAACCCTACCTCGAAAAACCAAAAAATAGATAAATAAATAAAAAGTTCCCTGGCTGGATATGGTGGCACAAACTTTTAATCCCAGCACTGGGGAGGCTGAGGTAGGAGGACTGCCATGAGTTTGAGGCGAGCCTGGGGCTACAGAGTGAGTTCCAGGTTAGCCTGGGTTCGAGTGAGAGCCTGCCTCAAACAACAACAACAAAAAAGCTTACGGGCTGAGGAGATAGCTGGCTCAGAAGTTAAAGGCACTTGTTTGCAAAGCCTGTTGGCTTGGGTTAAAGGCAGATGCACAAAGTGCACATGCATCTGGGCTCCACTGCAGTGGTAAAACGCCCTGGTGCACCTATACTCTCTCTGCTCACAAATAAAAAGATGTTAAAAATGCTTCATACTCCTGCCACTTCTAGACTTCATTATTTGATTTTCCAATTTGCCTTATTTTTAAAAATTTTATTTAGGGCTGGGTGTGGTGGCGCACGCCTTTAATCCCATCACTTGGGGGGGCGGAGGTAGGAGGATCACTGTGAGTTCGCGGCCACCCTGGAATTACATAGTGAATTTCAGGTCAGCTTGGGCTAGAGTGAGACTCTACCTTGAAAAACAAAACAAAACAAACAAACAACAAAAAAATCCCAAAATTATTTATTTGAGAGAGAGAGAGAAAAAATGAGCATGCCAGGGCCTCTAGCCACTGCAAACAGACTCCAGACGTGTGTGCCACCTTGTACATCTGGCTTATGTGGAGGTACTGGGAAGCTAAACCTGTGTCCTTAGGCTTCGCAGGCAAGGGCCTTAACCATTAAGCAATTTCTCTAGCCCCAACTTGCCTTCCCACCTTTATTTGGTTTTTGTTTTTGTTTTTTCGAGGTAAGGTTTCTGTGTAGCCCAGCCTGACCTGGAATTCACTATGTAGTCTCAGGGTGGCTTTGAACTCACTGCGATCCTCCTACCTCTGCCTCCTGAGTGCTGGGATTAAAGGCGTGCCTCATTTTTTGAGAGTCTCACTCCATAGCCTAGACTGACCTGACACTCAAGATTAGCCTCCTGACACCCAGGCTAATCTTGAACTTGCAGCGATCCTCCTGCCTTGGCCCCCTAAGAGCTGAGATCATGGGTGTAATCCACTGCACCTGTCTTCCTTTTAATTCAGAAGCTGGCCATGGAATGCAGAGCTTTAACACATGCTTTTCTTATTTATTTATTTATTTGTTTGTTTGTTCATTCAGTCATTTATTTATGTGTGTGTGGATGTGTATGGGGTAAGAGGGTCTCTTACCTCTGCAAACAATTGCCTGTCTGGCTTTCTGTGGGTGGCTAGGGAATTGAACCTGGGCTGATAGGCTTTGCAAGCAAGCACATTTAACCATCTTCCCAACCCCTGTTTTTTGTTGTTATGAAATAATTTCTTCTTGGGGAGTGAGTTTGGGAAATAGCTTGCTAAACTACAGTTACTTTTTCTTTAAAAGTAAATTTTATAACCAGTATGCTTGCTGCTAAGAAAGAAATATTAGAGAAACATACAGAAGCTCTGATATCTATATGATACTAAATAATAATGGAAAATAATTAAAGACTAGTTATTGTGATGAAAGTCAAGCTTGGTCTTGGGGTGGTGTCCATTTCCACGTGCTGTGACAAACGCACAAATCCAGCAGTGTTGTTTCAGTTCCTCTTAGGTTATCTGGTCCCCTAAGGACCTTTGAGGGGATTCACCTCCTGTTTTGTATTTTATCACCTTTGTCTTTAGGCAGCAGCACAGAATTTCCTGGTGACACATACAGTTGTGACCCCGCTATGCAAATCCATCACTTTGTCTCCATCTGCTTGGATCAATAGCCACGCTGAGCATCAAGGCTTGTCCACGAAATGGCCATCCATCTTCCTCATGAAATACAGTGAGGAAATGAGGTCTGATGTCAATGTGGAAAATAGATCTCATTCTCTTCATACTCAGTGGCAAGTAGATTTTGTTGATATCATACTTCTGTCAAAATAGTAGAATTTGAAATTTATAAAAGTTCCATTTTTTAAAAAATATTTTACTTTATTTATTTATTTATTTGACAAAGAAAGAGGGAGAGAGAGAGACAGAGAGAATGGGCACACCAGGCTTCTAATCACTGCAAACGAACTCCAGACACTTGCGCCCCCTTGTGCATCTGGCTAATATGGGTCTTAGGGAATCAAACCTGGGTCCTTTGGCTTTGCAGGCAAATGCCTTAACTGCTAAGCCTTCCCTCCAGTCCTATAAAAATCCTTTTAAATAAAGTAGCCAATTTCTCACTCCAAAATGGTAACTTCCAATTGGATATTATCTTCAATGTTCTGAAGAGGAAACTGAGCCTTGCTCAAGTTCATTAACTGGTAGCAAAAATGGAAGTCAAACTCAGGAGTCCATGCTCTTCCAACCCCTTTCTTCATTTGCAAGGCAATGTTAAATAACTGCTGGATCTGACCTGGAATTCCCTATGTAGTTTCAGAGTGGCCTCGAGCTCACCGTGATCCTCCTACCTCTGCCTCCCAAGTGCCAGGATTAAAGGCATGTGCCACCACGCCCAGCTATTTCAAAGCTTTAACGCTGTTCTTCTGCTGCTATAGAAAGGATCAAAGAAAATAAATGCTCAAACTTGGTTGTGAAGAAGGAATGCTGTTAGTGCCCGAAGTGTTATCTCCTTATATATTAGCTCTTTATCATACTGACAAAGCAAGGCTGGTCTCCACTGATTCACCCCGAAATCTAGCTGCCAAAGAGTGAATAAATTAGCAGATATCTAGCATCTGACAAAAGATTAATCAAGGCTGGGAATGGGAGTTGGTAAAGTGCTTAACAAATAAGCAGGAGGGACCTGAGTTCAATCTCCAAGGCTGCCGTAAAAACCAGGCATGGCGATGTGTTCCTGTCACTTCAGCGCTGCGGAGGCAGACGGGGGATCCCTGGAGCTCACTGGTCAGCCACTCCAGTGTCATTGGTGGACTTCAGGCCACTGAGAGACTCTGTCTCAAAATGAGGTGTACAAAGTCCCTGAGAATGATACCTGTGGTTGTCCTCTGGCCCCCACACTCATGTGCATACTTGTGTCTACACATGAACATACAAACGTGCACACATATATACGTAAATAAAAGAGATTAACCAAAAGAAAAGCAGCTCTCTAGGAGTGGTGGCCCAGCCCTGGGGAAGTTGAGGCAGGATGATCATGAGCTCAAAGGCCAGCTTAGGGAATTTCAAGCCAGTCTGGGCTATGTAGCAAAATACTACTAGAATATAGTATAAAATACTATATATAACACTAGACATGTGTATGTATGTATGTATGTATGAATGTATATTGGGCTGGGGAGATGGATCAGCAGTTAAGGCACTTGCCTGAAGAGCCTAACAACCTGAGTTCTATTCCCCAGTGCCCATGTGGAGCCAGATACACAAAGTGGCACATGCACCTGAAATCTGTGTGGAGTGGTTGGAGGCCCTGCTGTGCCCATTCTCTGTCTGCTTCTCTTCTATCTCCCTCTGCTTGCAAATTAATAAATAACAATATTAAAAAATGCATATGTCGGGCTGGAGAGATGGCTTAGCAGTTAAGCGCTTGCCTGTGAAGCCTAAGGACCCCGGTTCGAGGCTCGGTTCCCCAGGTCCCACGTTAGCCAGATGCACAAGGGGGCGCACGCGTCTGGAGTTCGTTTGCAGAGGCTGGAAGCCCTGGCGCGCCCAATCTCTCTCTCTCCCTCTATCTGTCTTTCTCTCTGTGTCTGTCACTCTCAAATAAATAAATAAATATTTAAAAAAAAATGCATATGTCTCTGTATACTACTGAATCCAAGCACTTTCCTGTGAATTCTAAAGAGAATAAT
Organism: Jaculus jaculus; assembly: GCF_020740685.1. Lineage (NCBI taxonomy): Eukaryota > Metazoa > Chordata > Mammalia > Rodentia > Dipodidae > Jaculus > Jaculus jaculus. Next base: position 151,317,055 of record NC_059103.1, read on the forward strand.
AGATATTAGTTACCATTTTCTGAGGGTTGAGACACAACGTTTCTAATAGCTTCATGAAAGCAGCGTCACCCTGGTCCCATTCTCCTGATGAGGAATTGAGGCTGACAGAGATCGTACAGCTTGTCCAGGATTTGCAGCAGTCTGAGTAGTACTCACAACCTTGCCATTTATTCTTATTTATTTTTATTTATTTAAGAGACAGACAAAAAGAGAGCATGGGCATGCCATGGCCTCCTGCCACTACAAATGAATTCCAGAGGCATGTGCCACTTTGTGCATCTGGCTTTACATGGCTGCTGGGGAGTCAAGCCAAGGCCATTTGCAGTAAGTATCTTTAACTGCTGATCCAAGTCTCCCACCTCCATTGATTCTTATATCTGCAGAAATATCATTTCATGAAAAAAAGTTTCCATGAGTCCAGGTGAAAAGGCCTAAGTGAGGTCAGGGGAAGAGATTGAGCAAAGGAAAGGTGGAGGGAGGGCTAATCAAAATCTACGAGGATATCAATAAAGCATATGGAAACTTATTTTTCTGCGCAATGGAACACACAGAAGCCATAGATTGTTACTAGACAGTTTTCAGTGCCAGTGATGGGATACCTTACAGTGAGTTGTTGGCCAGGGAGGTCCCTGATGCCCCCAAAACATTACAGGCCATTGTTGAGGCCCTTGGCTTCCCACCAGGAATAAATGGTAAGATGCTATTGCCGAAGACTCCACATACTTGCACTGCAAGGTTACTGAGAAATCCTGTTGGAGCTGAGCTGATAACCTCCTCCATGTAGACGAGCTGGCAGAAAGCTGAAAAAAGCCACACTGCATGCAGTTCAATGGGAGAGAGAGAAATCACCAATGAAGATACTCAACAGTGGACACTGTAAGCTTATATTTGGCCAGCCAGGCCCAATGAGCCAATGGGTGCAATAGTGGCACGTCTGTTGTGGGGGAAACCAACTGCTCTCTAATTGGACTGGAGATCTGCTCCATGGAAGGGAATACATCCCTGATACTGAAAACCTAAAACGGGGAGTCATGAGCCCTAGGGGTGTAACAACTGCTGGTGTCTGGCTAAATGTATATATTATGCTCACCAAACTGCCCAGTAAGCACTTCTCTTAATGTTCATACCCATACATTAATGGTACTCTCACTTTTGGTTAGAGAAGCTTCTCTTTTCAGATGGCAGTGACCTTGGGGTGACTCAGAAGGCACCATGGTGCTGAGAAGAAGTGACAGAGGAGTGCTCAGCACAGAAATATCTCAATTACATCTTCAGTGGCTCATGGTCCATTCTGGAAGAGGTGGTGGAAAGATTCTAAGAGCCAAAGGAAGGGTGGGACTCCTTGCAACATGGTCCTCCAGGCACAAAATGGCCTGGATACTCATGGTCTCATGCCTGACACTACCTACACAAGACCATCATAACAGGAACAAAAGATGAAGACATCAAAATAAAAGAGAGGCTGATTTAGAGGGGGAGAGGATATGATGGACAGTGGAGTTTCAAAGGGGAAAGTGGGGTGAGGGAGGGAATCACCATGGGATATTGTTTACAATCATGGAAGTTGTCAATAAAAAAAAAATTAAAGGTTTCCATGAATCCATGAATTGAAAATAAAAATTTTTCTACATGGAAATGGCATGAAGAAGACAGATCTAGCAGATTTAAGCTCTGCTTATTGGAACAAGGCTTCTGTGGGGACCGGTTAATCTTGCCAATATTTCTAGAAAATTAATTTGCTTTGCAGCAAAGCCTTGAGACTATGTGTATTAAATGTTACAACCAAGCTAAACCCTTGAGCCAGGCACAGACGGTACCATTTAGAAAGGAAAAACAGTAAATTAAGATAAAGCAATGTGAAACTGTTTTCATTTAAAGAAAAGCTAACCATGTCATATATTATTTTTTTTTTTCTGCCTACAAGGTCTTGACCCTTTGGGGATGCTGAAAGGAACGGCAAGATTGATTGAGGAAAGGAAAAAACAGCGACTTTAAAATGCTTGTGGCAGATTAGATGGCAATGTGATGCCTGGTCATGACTTCCTCTGCCAGAATGAGATTCATTAAAGCAAACTCTTAACTTAATTAAAGCTTCTCGCCAATGTCCTCCCCTCCAGATGTTAATACCCCACCAAGGCCTGTGGACAAGGCTGTGGGTAGTGAGGTGGAACATTTTTTTATGAAGCAGGATGCCAAAAAGCACTGGGAACACTTGACATTCTGTTAAGCCAAACTGCCCGAAACAGCTGACTGACGGGCGGCTTCTTCAGCAGCTGGGGTGCGCTTGCCGTGCCGAGCACCTGCCCTAGGCTTACCTGGGTCCTTCCTGCGCCTGGGATGCTGCTGTCAACTGACTGGTGTTTGGGAGGACTGTTGACTCTGCAGAGCGGCACCAGAAAGGGGTCTGGCTCCGAGCCTGAGCGGATGGTGGTCTTTTCTGGGCTGGTTACCAGAATAGCCTTGGCTCTGGGACAGAGCAGCACACTTTCTCCTGTGGCTGTGCTAGCTTTGGAAAAGGGCAGAAAACAGACTTGTCCATGTCAAGTGAAAATGCACTTCTGGCTCCACTGTTTTATTTCATAGATGCATTGAGATGTAGCCCTCAAGCCCCCAGCTGACCCATGAGGCTACTATGTAATTGGTGTGCTTCCTGTGTGGGTGGGGGTTACACCCGGAAAAAGACATATGGGCTGAGACACCTTGGATTTTGCCTCTTGAATGCTGAGGGAAAAGTGTTTATGAGATATATATCTTAATTAATAATTTTTATTGATAACTTCCATAATTGTAAACAATATCCCTTGGTAATTTCCTCCCTCTCCCCACTTTCCCCTTTGAAACCCCAGTGTCCATCATATCCCCTCCCCCTCTCAATCAGCCTCTCTTTTATTTTGATGTCTTCATCTTTTACCTCCTATTATGATGGTCTTGTGTAGGCAATGCCAGGCACTGTGAGGTTGTGGAAATCCAGGCCATTTTGTGTCTGGAGGAGCACGTTGCAAGGAGTCCTACCCTTCCTTTGGCTCTTACATTATTTTTGCCACATCTTCCATAATGGGCCCTGAGCCTTGGAAGGTGTAATAGAGATATATCAGTGCTGAGCACTCCTCTGTCACTTCTCAGCACCGTGGTGCCTTCTGAGTCATCCCAAGGTCACTGCCATCTGAAAAGAGAAGCTTGTCTAACCAAAAGTGAGAGTAGCATTAATATATGGGTATGAACATTAAGAGAAGTGCTTACTGGGCAATTTGGTGAGCATAGTATATACATTTAGCCAGACACCAGCAGTTGTTACACCCCTAGGGCTCATGACTACCCCTATTTTAGGTTTTCAGTATCAGGGATGTCTTCCCTCCCATAGCCTCTAGTCCAATTAGAGGGCAATTGGTTCCCCCATAATGGACGTGCCACTATTGCACCCATTGGCCTCATTTAGCCTGGCTGGCCAAATATAATGCTTGCAGTGTTCACTGTTGAGTATCTTCACTGGTGATTTCTCTCTCTCCCATTGAACTGCATGCAGTGTGGGTTTGTCCAGCTTTCTGTCAGCTGGTATTGATATTTTTATTTAGTCATTTATCATACATACATACATACAGACACACACACACACACACACACACACAGTGAGAGAAAAAAGAGAGAGAGAGAGAAAATGGGCATGTCAGGGTCTCTAGCCATTGCAAACAAACTTCAGACACATGCACCACCATGTGCATCTGGCCTACATGGGTACTGGAGAATTAAACCTGGCTCCTTAGGCTTTGAAGACAAGTGTCTTAACCACTAAGCCATCTCTCCAGCCCCAAGGGACAGTAATTTTTTCCTCAATTTTTATTAACATTTTTCATGATTATAAAAAATATCCCATGGTAATACCGTCCCTCTCCCACCCCACTTTCCCCTTTGAAATTCCATTCTCCATCATATCCCCTCCCCATCTCAGTCAGTCTCTCTTTTATTTTGATGTCATTGTCTTTACCTCCTCTTATGATGGTCTTGTGTAGGTAGTGTCAGGCACTATGAGGTCATGGATATCCAGGCCATTTTATGTCTGGAGGGAGCACGTTGTAAGGAGTCCTACCCTTCCTTTGGCTCTTACATTCTTTCCGCCACCTCTTCTGCATTAAACCCTTAGCCTTGGAAGGTGTGATCGAGATGTTACTCAGTACTCCATTCACTTCTTTCCAGCACTATGATACCTTCTGAGTCATCCCAAGGTCACTGCCATCTGAAAAGAGAAGATTCTCTACCCAAAGTGAGAAGAGCATTAATATAAGTGTATAAATATTAAGAGAAGTGCTTACTGGGCAGTTTGATAAGCATAGTATGTACATTTTTCCAGCAGATGTTACAACCCTAGGGCTCATGACTACCCCTGTTTTAAGTTTTCAGTATCAGGGGTGTGTTTCCCCCCATGGAGCGGGCCTCCAGTCCAAATGGAGGGCAGTTGGTTTCCACGATGACAGACCTGCCACTATTGCACCAGTTGGCTCATTTGGCCTGGCTGGCCAAATATAAGGTTTGCAGCGTCCACTGTTGAGTATCTTCACTGGTGGTATCCCTTTCTCCCATTGAAGTGCATGCAGAATGGCTTCTTCCAGCTTTCTGTCAGCTGGTCTACATGGAGGAGGTTAACAGCTCAGTTTCAGCAGGACTTCTCAGTGGCCTTGCAGCCCAAGTATGTGGAGTCTTCAGCAATAGGATCTTACCATCTATTCCTGGTGGGAAACCAAGGGCCTCGGCAATGGCTTATAATGTTTTGGGGGCATCAGGGTATATCATCCCTGGCACTGAAAATTTTCTAACAACAATCTATGGCTCCAAGGGACATTCTTGAATGTCCTTCTCCATTACCTAAATCCTAGGAAATAGGAATGTTGACATGTTCAAGGGCTATTTGTTTACTTGAATTTACTAGATGCTAAACTCTTAAATAACAGGGGCTTGTTAATTATATTCAGAACTTCTAATTTAGTGTTCAGCTCATAAGAAAAGGAATCAACTTATGAAGATGTTTAGACTTGATTTTAGAAGACAGGCCACGTTTTCCACTGTTAGGATGCTGTGGCCAAGCAACAATAAATGAGTCTATCTTCCTTCAAGTTGTATGTGAGGCATCTATCGCAGGGACAGAAAGCTGTCTAGCATACCATCCCAAACTAAATGAGAACCGAGGAGTGTGATACTGAAGGAATGGCTGTGCATACCTTTAGTCCATCTCTTAGGAGGCTGGAGGTAAGAGATTTCCATAAATTCGAGGCCAGCCTGGGGCTACAGTGTGAGTTTCTAGTCAGCCTGGGCTAGAGGGAGACTCTGCCTCAAAAAAAAAATACAAATTTTATTTATTTATTTGCATGTGTGTGTATATTTATGTGCATGTGTGTGCCATGGGTTTTTGCCACTACAAACAAATGACAGATGCTTGTGCCACATTTTGTGTAGGGCTGGGGAATTGAACCTGGACCAGCAGATTTTGCAAGCAAGTAACTAACCACTGAGAAATTTCTCCAGGCCTTGTACTTTATGTTTTATTTGTTGAGACAGGTTTCATGTATCCCAAGCTGGCCTTGAAATTACTATGTATCTGAGGATGACCTTGAACTTCTGATCCTTCTGCTCCCCATCTCTTGAGTGCTAGGGTTACAGGCATGTGCTGCCACATTTGGGTTTATGAGGTACTTTGGATCAAACCCAAAGTATTGTTCAGGTTAGGCAAGCAGTCTCCCCAGAGAGCCACACCCTAGCCTAGGAATGTCTCCTCCAATGCGCTTCAGCTCGGCGGCTCTCAGGTCTGTGATATGTCCAAAGCAGTTATGAAAATTAAAAGGAAAAATAACATGTCCAGAGGCGGGACTCAGAGGGTTCAGGCTGGTTTCCTACTTCTGTGTTGACAGTGTTTGGAAGAACATCAGGGCTGGAACAAGTCTTTGGCTCAGGTTTCACTTTTCAAAGAAGAACTGAAAACATACTTGCTGGGTCTCCCTAAATCTATTAAGTCCGATTCTCTAGGAGCAGGGCATCGGTAATGTGTAATTTTAAAAGTGCCCTAGCCAGGGCTGGAGGGGTGGCTTAGCGGTTAAGGCATTTGCTTGAAAATCCAGAGGACCCAGATTCCATTCCCCAGAACCCATGTTCGCCAGATGCACAACGAGGCACATGCATCTGGAGTTTGGGTGCAGTGGCTGGAGGCCCTGGCGTGCCCACTCTCTCTCTCCCTCTCCCTGTCCCTGTCCCTCTTTCTCTGTCAAATGAATAAATAAATAATTTTTTTAAAGTGCCCTAACCAGGTGAATGACACACCTGTAGTTTCAGGTATTCCAGAGGCTGAAGCAGATTGAGCATCTGAGACTGTAAAATGAAGATTTTTTTTTTTTTTTTTTTTGAGGTATGGTCTCACTGTAGCTCAGGCTGACTGAGAATTCACTATGTCATCTCAGGATGGCCTTGAACTCATGGTGATCCTCCTACCTCTGCCTCCAAAGTGCTGGGATTAAATGCGTGCACCAACATGCCTGGCTTTCTTTTTTTTTTTCTTTTTCTCCCTCTCTCATGAGAGAGCGAGAAAGAATGGGCATGCTAAGACTTCTTGCTGCTGCAAGCAAACAAATTCTGGACACATGCACCATGTTGTGTATCTGGCTTTATGTCTGTACTGGGGAATCAAACTCTGGGCTCTCAGGCTTTGCAAACAAGCACCTTTAACTGCTGAGCCCAGGAATGAAGATATTATATTCTAAGGAGAGATCCATGTGCCATCACATTATTGAGATAATGGACATTAGAATTCATCCACTAGCATTTCCCTAGGAGACACAGACAGGGAGAAAGAACAGGCTGAAGGTTGGTGACAGCCAGAGAATACTGTCTTATGGAAAGAGATTTCACATATTATGACAACATGTCAGATCACCTTGCAGGAGAGAATGGTGCGGAACCAATGATGGGTCAGTGACGGGCAAGACCACCACTTTGACCAGGACTGTTCAGATATGCACTCTATTTGTCCTCCACTTAAACCTGACCTTCATGTCAGGACCTTGCAAGATACACTTGGGGGGAATTATTACACTTCTTTACTATTTATTTATTCTTTTAAAATATCTTATTTATCTATTTGAGAGAGAGGGAGACAGAGAGAGAAAGAGGCAGACAGAGGATGAACACGCCAAGGCCTCCAGCCACTGCAAACAAACTCCAGATGCACGTGCCACCTTGTGCGTCTGGCTTTACATGGGTTCTGGGGAATTGAATCTGGGTCCTTAGGCTTTGCAGGAAGCGCCTTAACCACTGAGCCATCTCTCTAGCCCTTATACTTCTTTATTTGTTCCTCTTCCCAACATGACTCTGCTTTTCAGTACTACTTGTCTCTTTAATTGGATAGTAAGAACAGGTAGTTGAGGGGCTAAAGAGATGACTCAGTGGATAAAGAAGCTTTCTTGTAAAGCCTAATGGTTTGGGTTCGATTCTCCAGTACCTATGTAAGCCAGATGAACTAAGTAGGGCATGCATCTGGAATTCCTTTGCAGTTCCTTTGCCCTGGCATACCCATTCTCTCTCTCTCTCCTCTCATAAATCAATCATTTTTATTTATGAAAGAGAGAGACACAGAGAGGGAGAGAGAGAGAAAGCGAGAGAGAGAATGGGCACACCAGGGCATCTAGCCACTACAAATGAACTCCAGACACATGTACCACCTTGTACATCTGGCTTACATGGGTCCTGGGTGTGGTGGTTTCATTCAGGTGTCCCCCATAAACTTAGGTGTTCTGAAAGCAGGTTCCCAGGTGATGAACATTTGAGAATTAAACCCTCCTGGAGGGCGTGTGTTGTTGGGGGTGGGCTTATGGGTGTTATAGCCAGTTTGGTTTCTTGGTGACCTTACAGCCCAGGCATGTGGAGTCTTCAGCAATAGGGTCTTGTTATCTATTCCTGATGGGAAACCAAGAGCCTTGGCAGTAACCTGTAATGTTTTGGGGCATCAGGGACCTCCCTGGCCATCACTGGAAGGTATCCCATCCCTGGTACTGAAATTTTTCTAGTAACAATCTATAGCTTCTGGGTATGCGATTATCCAAAAAAGTAGGCTATCATGTGGCTTATTCACAATATCCTGAATTTTGATTATCCCTCTCCTCACACTTTTACTCAGTCTCTTCCCATGACCTCACTTAGGCCATTCCACCCACAGTAATCTGTCCATCTAAGTACATATATACAGTACCATCCCTTACAGTCCTTTTTCTAGCTTACTGGCCTCTGCTACCGATTTTTAGTCTAACTCACACAAGTCTGAACGTTTGTAACCAGGATCCACACATGTAAGAAAACATGCAACATTTGGCTTTCTGGGTCTGGGTTACCTCACTTAGTATAATCCTTTCCAGATCCATCCATTTCCCTGCAAATTTCATTTTTATTTACTGCTGAATAGAATCTTTTCTTCATATTATGAGGTCTTTTGTAGGTAGTTTCAGGCCCTGTGAGGTGATGGATATCAAGGTCATTTTGTGACTGAAAGATTGCATTGTAAGCAGTCCTCGCCTTCCTTTGTCTTTTACATAGAATTTTTTTTTTTTTTTTTTGAGATGGTCTCACACTGGAGCCCAGACTAGTCTGGAATTTCCTGTCATCTAGGTTGGCTTTGAACTCATAATAATTCTCTTGGCTCCACCTCCTTTGTGCTAGGAGTTAAAATTAATATTTTATTTTATTTATTTATTTTTTAAGGCAGGGTCCCAGTCTAGCCCAGGCTGACCTGGAACTTATTCAGTAGTCCCAGGGTAGCCTCGAACTCACTGCGATCCTCCTACCTCTGCCTCCTGAGTCCTGGGATTAGAGGTATGCACATGCATGGCTCTAAAATTCATATTTCAAAATGATTCCTAGGTGATTTCTATGATGCTGAAAGTTTACAAAGAACCCAAATAAATATAACATTGCTATAGAATGGAAAAAGAGGGGCCATTAATAAAAAGCAAAATATGAAATCAGTAATATGTCTCCCTCTAAGAATAGAAATGACTTTAATTATAAAGAACTATGAATCAAGTCTCTTGGAACTATACCACTAAATAAATCCAAGCATTGTGTTGTTAAGCTGGACTGAAGGATTCAACTAAAATTCAATGTAAAGTTCTTTTAACCACAAAATCCTGACACACTTTCTCTCTCCATAGTCTTTGCTAATTCAATATAGAGCCTGGCAAATTATTGTTCTTCAGAGCTTGCCTTTACTCCTTTGAAATATAAATTTGAAATACAAATTCCTTTGAGTTGTAAGTACACACACATATATACATGTATATATGTATTGAATTAGTCAGGGTACTTGAAAGAAAGAGAAAAAATGAAGCCTTTTATGTCTTTCTATGAAGAGAGGGAGAGAGTTTTTAAGGTATTGGTTCCTATGCAGTCGTGGGGGCTGGCAAGTCCATATGGTGCTGGCTGGGCAGGACAAAAGCCTGGAAATTCTAGCAAGATGAGTCCAAAGGCAGAATTCCTTCCTGCCCAGGGACCCTGAATATTTGTTCTACATTGGTTAGATGAGGCCTGTCTACATGTGGGAGGGTCACCTGCCTGGCCAGTCTCCTAGTTTACAAGTTAGTAACTTCTGGGATGGCTCAATGATGGGATGCTTGCTTAGCATGTGTAAGATCCTAGAGAGAGGTTTGATGAAATGAACACCACAGTTGACACATTTAACACTCAGCTGGGTGTGGTGGGGAATACCTGTAAAGCCAGTGCTTGGGAAGTAGAGGCAGGAGGCTCAGGAGTCCATGGTAACCCTCAGCTATATACCAAGTTTCTGTCACTCAGTTTGAAACATAATTTTCCTTGTCCCTCCCCCTTTCCTACCTTAACCAAAGTGTTCATAATGGCTGTCATATGGCTCATTTCCTGTTATAACTGTTAGTAGAAAATTTGAATGTCATAATTTCTGGCAGCTTCAAATGCAAACTCTTCATTCATCTTAAAAATTGCCCACGGGAGTTTCAGAAAAGTTGTCTTGCACCCACATGTCAAGTCCGTGTGAATCACAAGCCCTTTGAACTCTTCACATTGTAGCCCTATTCCTCTCTGTCTGCCAGGATTTCTGTGAACATGGGGGCGTTTGCTTGTGGCCTCTGCTATGTGGAATGACAAACCCAGACCTGGGAAAAGCAGTAGGACACACTGTCTTAAGACTGACATGTATTAATTTGAAGACTTTTTAAAATTAATTAATTAATTAATTGTATTTATATATTTGAGAGAGAGAGAGAGGCAGATAGAAAGAATGCCAGGACCTTCAGCCACTGCAAACCAACTCCAGACACATGCTCCAACTTGTGCATTTGCCTTATGTAGGTTCTGAGGAATCAAATCTGGATCCTTTGGCTTTGTAGGCAAGTACCTTAACTGCTAAGCCATCTCTCCAGTCCGAAACCTTTTTTTTTTTTTTAATGTAGGGTCTCACTGTAGCCCAGGGTGATCTAGAATTTACTATGTAGCAATCTTCCTACCTCTGTATCCAGAGTAATGGGATTACAGGTATGCACTACCATATTACTTTATTTATTTATTTACTTATTTATGGAGAGAATGGGTGTGCCAGGGCCTGCAGCCACTATAAACAAAGTCCAGACGCATGCTCCACCTTGTGCATCTGGCTTATGTGGGTGAGGCAAGTGCCTTAATCATTAAGCCATCCCTCCAGCCTCTGCTTTAATTTTTAAACATGATAAATGATTTCTGTCAGATACTATGTAGGTCATTTGATAGGAAAGACTCTGAAGATACTATGGTTTTGTATGACCCAAAGAGAGAGAGAGAGAGAGAGAGAGGGAGGGAGGGAGGGAGGGAGGGAGAGAGAAGAAAGATTAATTTAAAAAATAACAATAATTTTAATAATTTTTTAAACATTTTATTTTTATTTATTTATTTGAGAAAGAGAGAGAGAGAATGGGCACACTAGGGCTCCAGTCACTGCAAATGAACTCCAGATGCATGTGCCACCTTGTGTATCTGGATTCGGTGGATCCTGGGGAATCAAACTGAGGTCCTTTGACTTTGCAGGCAAATGCCTTAACCATTAAGCCATCTCTCCAGCCCAAAAGATTATTGTTTTTTTAATTTTTTTGTTTATTTATTTGAGAGTGACAGAGAGAGAGAAAGAGGCAGATAGATAGAGAGAATGGGCATGCCAGGGCCTTCAGCCACTGCAAACGAACTCCAGATGCATGCGCCCCATTGTGCATCTGGCTAATGTGGGTCCTGGGGAATGGAGCCTTGAATCAGAGTCCTTAAGCTTCACAGGCAAGCGCTTAACCACTAAGCCATCTTGCCAGCCCCCAAAAGATTAATTTTTAAACATATGTCTTTGTGGCCTCTGAAAGCAACTTAGATTTTGATAATGAGTCACTTTAGACCACCAACATGACATACCGGCTACAAATGTCTTGCAGAACATTAGAAATGACAGTGAGTCCAGAGGAACATCTGGCCACTGCTTATGTGGTATCAGGGAGACTCTCAATGTGACAGAAGCTCAACTCCATGTGGCTCAAGGTAAGAGAGGCCTTGTTGGGAGGGGCCCTAGGGCTAGAAGCAAGGCTGAGGGAGCTGCAGACTCTGCCTGTATCCTAGACCTGCCTTGTCTCTCACCTTTCTCTTGGGCTTCTCCATGGCTGTGGGGTGAGGGCTGACTGGTGGTTGAACTGAGGAGACTGGCCCAAGATCAAAGAGAAGCCTCAGTTAGGGCCCTCAGGGCTCTAGGAGGATTCCAGACTCTGCCATGTTACCTTCTTATGCAGGGGTGTAGGAGGGGTTTGTTCCCAGAAGCAGTAGGGAGAGAAATAGCCTGGATAGATTAAAAACAAATGCTACTTGGGTTTGACTACAAATTTGCTTGTTCATGGATTTTATTTGGTGAATTTTTATTTATTTGTGGTACTGAGAATAGAACTTAGGGCCTCATGTATGCTCCTTCTTTTCTTTATTTCCCAAATTTTCTACAATAGGGTCTTATTTTAGCCCAGGCTTACCTGGAACTCACAGTGATCTTCCTACTTCTATCTCCTTAGTGCTAGGATTAAAGGAGTGTGCCATCACACCCAGCTACTTTTTAAATTTTTCTTTGTTTATTTGTGAGCGACAGACAGACAGAGAGAGTGAGGGGGGGGCAGAGAGAGATTGAGAGAGAGAGAGAGAGAGGGAGAGAGAGAGAGATTGAGAATGGGCGCATCAGGGCCTCCAGCCACAGCAAACAAATTCCAGATGCATGCGCCACCTTGTGTATCTGGCTTACGTGGGTACTGGGGAATCAAGCCTCAAACCAGGATTCTTAGTCTTCACAGGCAAGTGCTTAATCACTGAGCCATCTTTCCAGCCTCTACTTTTTAATTTTTTCTATTTTTGCTTATTTATCTTTTTTTTTTTTTTTTTTTTTTTTTTTTGGTTTTTCGAGTTAGGGTCTCACTCTGGCTCAGGCTGACCTGGAATTCACTATGTAGTCTCAGGGTGGCCTCGAACTCTTGGCAATCCTCCTACCTCTGCCTCCCGAGTGCTGGGATTACAGGCGTGTGCCACCATGCCTGGCTTATCTATTTTTTTACAGACAACTTACATATAGACAATAAGCCATGATAATACCCTCCCCCCACTTTCCCCTTCACAATTCCACTCTCCATCATATCCCCTTCCCCTCTCAATCAGTCTCTCTCTTTTAAAGACATATTTTATTTATTCATTTATGTACTTATATTATTATTTTTTTTTGTTTTGTTTTTGGTGTTTTGAGGTAGGGTCTCATTCTAGCTCAGGCTGACCTGGAATTCACTATGTGAAGATTCTACATTTTTGGGCTGCAAGGTCACTGAGAAATCTTGCTGGAGCTGTGCTGAAAACCTCTGTGTAGACCAGCTGATACAAAGTTGGAAAAAGCTATGTTGCATACAGCTGCGTAGCAGAGAAGGAAGTCATCAGTGAAGATAAACAATACTGGACATCGAAAACCTTACGTTTGGCCAGCCAGGCCAAATGAACCAATGGGTGCAATAGTGGCATGACTGTTATGGGGAAAACCAACCGCTTTTTAATTAGACTGGACACCACATAGTGAACTCACTATGTGAGTTCAAGGGTGGGCTTGAATTCACTGATCCTCCTACCTGTGCCTCCCAAGTACTGGGATTAAAGGCATGAGCCACCATGCCTGGCTTAATATTTTATTTTTATTTATTTATTTGAGAGAGAGAGAGACTGAGAATGGGCACACCGGCACACCAAGGCAAATGAACTCGAGACGCATGTACCACCTTGTGCATCTGGCTTATGTGGGTCTTGGGAGACTGAACCTGGGTCCTTTGGTTTTGTAGGCAAGTGCCTTAACTGCTAAGCCATCTCTCCAGCTTATTTCTCTTTTATTTTGATATCATCATCTTTTCCTCCTATTATGAGGGTCTTGTGTAGATAGTACCAGGTACTTCAAGGTCATGGATATCCAGGCCATTTTGTGTCTGGAACAGTGCATTGTAAGGAGTCCTGCCCTTCCTTTGACTTGTACATTCTTTCCACCACCTCTTCCACAATGGACTTTGGGCCTTGGAAGGTGTGTTACTTCTTAGCACTATGGTACCTTTTGAGTCATGTCAGAGGTCACCACCAACTGAAAAGAGAAGCTTCTCTAACTGAAAGTGAGAGTATCATTAATATATGGGTATGAACATTAAGAGAAATGCTTTCCAGGCAGTTTGGTGAGCATAATATATACATTTAACCAGACACAAGCAGACGTTACACCCTTAGAGCTCATGACTTCCCCCATCATAGGTTTTCAGTTTCAGGAATGTATTCCCTCCCATGAGACAGGACTCCAGTAAAATTAAAAAGTGGTTAGTTTTCCCCATAACAGTCATGCCACTATTGCACCCATTGGTTCATTTGGCCTGGCTGGCTGAATGTAAGGCTTGTGGTGTCCGCTGTTATCTCTGCTGATGACTTCCTTCTCTGCCATGCAGCTGCATGCAATATAGCTTTTTCCAGCTTTGTGTCAGCTTTCTACATGGAGGTTTTCAGCACAGCTCCAGCAAGATTTCTCAGTCACCTTATAGCCCAAGCATGTGGAATCTTCAGCAATAGGGTCTTACCATCTATTCCTGATGGGAAACCAAGAGCCTTGGAAATGGCCTATAATGTTTTGGGGGCATCAGGGACCTCCCTCTCCAACAACTTACTGGAAGGTATCCCATCCCTGGCACTGAAATTTTCTAGTTCCAATCTATGGCTTCTCAGTGCTCCATTTTCCAAAAAGGTAAGTTTTTATATGACTTACTCATACCCTCTTAGATTTTGATTAGCCCTCCCCTCATCCTTTCTTTGCTCAGTCTCTTCTCTTGACCTCATTTAGGCCTGTCCACTCCCAGAAATCTGTCCTTCTACTGACATATAGACAATACCATTCCTTTGAGTGCTCCCCTCTCCTCCCTCCCTTTTAATCCCTTTCTAGCTTACTGGCCTCTGCTACCGAGTTTTATTTCCATTCACATACAAGTCCAAACATTTTTTTTTTTTTTTTTGTTTTTCAAGGTAGGGTCTCACTGTAGCCCAGGCTGACCTGGAATTCACTATGGAGTCTCAGGGTGGCCTTGAACTCATGGCATTCTCCCACCTCTGCCTTCCGAGTGCTGGGATTAAAGGCGTGAGCCACCACGCCTAGCATGTCCAAACATGTGTAGCTATGATCCCCATATGAGAGAGAAGCTCTTGGCTTTCTGGATGTGGATTACCTCACTAAGTAAAATCTTTTCTAGGTCTATGGATTTCCCTGCAAATTTCATAATTTCATTTTTCTTTACCATTGAATAGAACTCTATTGTATAAATGTGCCATATCTTGGGCTGGAGAGATGGCTTAGTGGTTAAGCGCTTGCCTGTGAAGCCTAAGGACCCCGGTTCGAGGCTCAGTTCCCCAGGTCCCACATTAGCCAGATGCACAAGGGGGCACACGCATCTGGAGTTCGTTTGCAGAGGCTGGAAGCCCTGGCTCGCCCATTCTCTCCCTCTCTCTCTATCTGCCTCTTTGTCTCTCTGTCACTTTCAAATAAATGAAAATAAACAAAAAAAAAAATGTGCCATATCTTCGTTATCCACTCACTCATTGAGGGATATCTAGGCTAGCTATTGTGAATAGAGCAACAATAAGCATGGATGTACAAGTATCTCTAAGGTAGTGTGATGAGTCCTTGGAATATATGCCTAGGAGTTGTATAGCTGGGTGACATGGTAAATCTATTTTTAGCTGTTTTAGGAACCTCTACACTGGTTTCTGCAATGGCTGTACCAGATTACATTCTCAACTGCAGTGCAAAGTTTTTTTGTTTTTGTTTTTAAATTATTGACATAATATCTCACCAAGTTTCTTAGGAAGGCCTTGAGTTTGTAATCTTTCTATCTCAGTCTCCTGAGTACCTGGAGTTATAGCATATGCCACCATGCCTGGCCTGGCTTTTGTTCAGGAATTTTCTCTCTTCTTTTTTTTCCTTCCTTCCTGCCTTATTTTTTTGTTTGTTTCTTTGAGGAAGGGTTTCACTGTAGCTGGAACTCACTCTCTACCCCAGGCTAACACGGAACTCATGGTGATCATCCTATCTCAGCATCACACATGCTGAGATTACAAGTGTGAACCACCACACCTGGTTTTGTGAGATGCTGGGAATTGAATCCAGGTGTGGTAGTTTGAATGTAAATAACCCATCAACTCAGGTAGTTTTGATTCAGCTTCCTACTTAGTCTTTAGCAGGCAGAGCCCTACTGGAGTAGGTATGTTACTGGGGGTGGATCTTGAATCTAGCCCTAGGAGGTTTGTAGACAGCCAGCTTGACTGCTCTTGGCTGCTTTCTTTTGTTTCTCTGCTATGGATATATGATGTGAGCCAGCATCCTTCACCATGATGAAAGTTTCCCTATAATCTGTAAACCTGAAATAAACCCTTTCCTCCAATAAGCTGCTTCTGGTCAGTGTTTTTCTAGCAATGAGAAGGTAACTGCAACAAAAATATTGGTACCAAGAAGTGGGGTCAGTACTGTGAAGAATATGATCATGTGGATTTTGGTCTTTTGGAATGTTTTTGCAATGTTGTAAGCACAGCTTGATGGGCCATTCTGTTGAGAGGTTGGAAATGCTAAATGCAGAAAGAATTATAGATCGTGAAGGATTAGCCTATGAAATTTCAAAGGGAAAAGGAGAGAATTTTGTTGGAACTGGACTCTTGGCAAAAAGGCTGGCTGCATCCTTGTACCCTATCCTGAGTATTTAAACAAAGTTTAACTTAAAAGTAATGGACTGGTGTGCTTGGAAGAAGGTATGAAATATGTAAAGTTTGCCTCAGAAGGAAATGTGAGCAACTTTGAAGTTATAGGCACAGAGACTGATTTGGGGTTACTTAAGCAGCAATTGTTAAGTAGATTACCACCATTAAAGGTATACCAACTTATTTTCATTGGGATAGTGGAAAATGTATGCCCTGAGGGTGAAGCCTACCCTTGGAAGGCTCAAGCCAGTAGGCATGAGCCATGATCCTGGCTTTAATTTTTGTTTTTGTTTTGTTTTGTTTTGTTTTTTGATTTTTTCAAGGTAGGATTTCACTTTAGTCCAGGCTGACCTGGAATTCACTATGTAGTCTCAGGGTGGCCTTGAACTCATCATGATCCTCCTACCTTTGCTTCCTGAGTGCTGGGATTAAAGGTGTGTGCCACCACATCTGGCTCTTTTTTTATATATATAGATAAGTTCTCCCTATGAATTCCAGGCTGACCTTGAACTTGCGACCCTCCCTCCTCAACCTCTCAACTGCTACAGGCTGTGCCATCATGTCCAGGGTAGTTATTTTACTCTTGCAGAAGTATTAGAGCCAGTCCTGTAGTGCAGGGCTGAACTCCAGCTACTTGGGAGGTTCAGGCAGGAGAATGCATGTACCAGGCCTGCCAGGACTGCAGAGTGATTTCAAGGCCAGCCTGGGCAATTTAGTGAGACTGTCTCACAATAAAAAAGACAAAAGCAAAAAGGACTGGGCACATAGATCAGTGATAGAGCATTTCCCTAGCACGTACAAGCTCTTAGGTTTGATTCTAGGCACAAAACACAACAACAAAATGTGTGTCATTTGCCTTGCCTATCATATCAGGGACATACGGCTTCCATTTGTTTGCTTTTCTACACTGCTCCCTGGTTCACTTGATTTACAGTGCTGGCCACCAGGCTGCTCCACTATCAAGTTACTTTGTAATCATTTGTAGTTCAGCATTGGTTAGTTAGTATTTTGTGAGAGAGACTCTGAAACTATGTAAGTATCCTGTTCCTCATCAAACTTTGTATAGACTTAATATCAACATGGACTGTTTCCTATTTCATTCAATGGGTTATAATATGTTACTATCATTTGTTTTGTTACTCAAATTGTCGGCTACTAAGAGACCCTTACATCTTTTTTAAAAAATCCATTTAGGGCTGGAGGGGTGGCTTGCAGTTAAAGAGTTTGCCTACAAAGCCAAAGGACCCAGGTTCTATTCCCCAGGACCCATGTTAACCAGATGTACAAGGTGGCACATGCATCTGGAGTTTGTTTGCAGTGGGCCTGGTGTCCCCATTCTCTCTCCCTTTCTTTCTTTCTTTCTTTCTTTCTTTCTTTCTTTCTTTCTTTCTTTCTTTCTTTCTTTCTTTCTTTCTTTCTTTTCTTTCTTTCTGTCAAATAAATAAATAAAAATAAAAATATGTTTATTTATTTTGAACAGGTTATCACTCTAGCCCAGGCTGACTTGGAACTCACTCTGTAGCTCAGGCTGGCCTTGAATTCACAATGATCATCCTACTTCAGCCCCCTGAGGGCTGGAATTAAAGGCACATGCCACTATGTGAAGAATCTCCTCTGTCTATTTTATTTATTTGTTTGCAAGGAGGGAGAAGGTGAAAGAGAGAGAGATGCACAAAGTGGCCCATGCATGTGGAGTTTGCAGCAGATAGAGACCCTGGTGTTCTCTCTCTGTGTCTTTCTCACTGTCTCTCTTTCTCTCCTTGCAAATAAATAAATGAATAAATTTAAAGTAGCAAACATCAGGAGCATCTCTTCAGGAATATCCTGGAGAAGCAGCCATAGACTTTACTGCTTCCCCTTGCTGACTGACATTCACTTGTGGCTTGAAGAACATTTGTCCGTTAGACCAAAATGGGGTTCCAGGATGGAAGGGGAGTGGACCTGCACTTTGTGGATGAAATGCAGTAGAAAAGAGCATTACCCATTCTGCACCCCCCACCCACTGTTATGATTCTGTTTCTTTAGCCTTTATTTAGCATTTGGTAGAGAACTCCCGAGTGATGAATTCTTTTCCAAGACTTATCCCATCCAGAAATAGTCAATCACTTTATATGCGTATTATTAATAGAACGACAACATCACTTGTCACATGGGTCCCTGCTTGTACTTTCAAAGGCTCCTCTTCTTGGTACCTGGGGATTGTTATCTGTCCGAATCTCAGAGGTCCCTTCCTCACCATGTGACCCTTCCTGTGCACATGCTGGCTCAGAACAATGGCAAAGTAATAGAAGCTCTCATAAGATGTGGGTGTGAATGAATCTGCGCACACTTTTGAACGTGACAATGCATTCTATTATGATGCCACACGCGTCCATCATCATTGCAGTTAGCATACTCCTAAAGCCCAGAGTACACAGGCAGCCTTGTCATTTCTCTGTTCAAGGTGATCATTTCCCTATGTCACAGGCACTCAAACTTTCTCAATTTATAGTTATTGTCACACAGTAATTTATTCATTGGTGGTATATTAAGAAATACATGCCCGCAAAGCTAAAGAACTCAGGTTTGGTTCCCTGGTATGCAGGTAAAGCGAGATGCACAAGGTGGCACATGTGTCTGGAGTTTGTTTGCAGTGGCTAGAGGCCCTGGCATGACCATTTTTTCTCTCTCAAAAAAAATAAAATTTTAAAAATATGTTTATATAGTACCTAGTTTTCCTCAGACTTTAAAATCAGAAAGGGCCAGAGAGATGGCTCACTTGGTTAAAGTGCTTGTCTCACAAGTATGACGATAGGAGTTCAGACACCCAGTACCCACATTAAAAAAGCTGGACACAGCCAGGCATGGTGGCGCATGCCTTTAATCCTAGCACTTGGGAGGTAGAGGTAGGAGGATGGACGTGAGTTCGAGGCCACCCGAGAGTACATAGTTAATTCCGGGTCAGCCTGAGCCAGAGTGAGACCCTACCTTGAAAAACAAAATAAATAAAAATAAAAAATAAAAAAGGAAAGAAAAAAAAAATCTGGACACAACAGCCTGTGCTTGGAATGTCTGTGCTGGGGGTGGGGGGCGGGCAGAGACAGGAGGATCCCTCAAGCTTACTACTCAGCCAGCACAGATGAATTAGCAAGCTCCAGGTTTAGTAAGAGACCTTGTCTCAAAAATAGACCAATTGAGGAAGATAACCAACATTGATCTCTGACCGTCTCTTGTGTATGCACACAAGTGTATGGCACGCTCGCGCATGCGTGCACATGCACGCGCACACATACACACAATTTAAAGCCAGGAGTGGGGAGGTATCTCAGTGGTACAAGGACTCACCTAGCATGTGTGAGGACCTTGGTTCATCTTTGGCACCACACACACACAAAAAAAAATTAAAAGAATAATAAAGTCGGGCTGGAGGGATGGCTTAATAGTTAAGGCACTTGCCTGCAAAGCCAAAGGACCCAGGTTCAATTACCCAGGATCCATGTTAGCTAGATGCACAAGGGGGCACACGCATCTGGTGTTCGTTTGCAGTGCCGGGAGGATCTGGCGTGCTCATTCTCTCTCTCTCCTTCTTTCTCTGTCAAATAAATAAATAAATAAATAAATAAATAAATAGAATAATAAAGCATACCACAGAACGCTTCTGATTCACCACAGTGACCTAGGGTGTCTTGGCACACAGGTTGTGAACAACATATCTATGATGTAGTATTTGTGGGATTTGGGGAGGGTTTTTTTGGCGGGGAGGAACAGGTATCACTGTTGCCCAATCTGACCCAGAATTCACTCTGTTGCCCAGATTAGCCTTGAACTCCTTGTACCCAGCCTCCTTAGTGCTGGGATTAAAGGTGTGATCCACCACAGCTTTGCTAAACCCCATCTTTTGAGAAGTTCACTGATCTTTAAGCTTACATGTCTTTTTTTTCTATTTATTTATTTATTATTACTGTTTTTTGGTTTTGCGAGGTAGGATTTCACTCTGGCCCAGGCTGACCTGGAATTCACTATGTAGTCTCACGGTGGCCTTGAACTCACAGTGATTCTCCTACCTCTGCCTCCAGAGTGCTGGGATTAAAGGCGTGCACCATGAAGCCCAGCTATTACTATTTTTTTTTATTTTTAATTTTTGGTTTTTCGAGGTAGAGGCTCACTCTAGCCCAGGCTGACCTGGAATTCGGTAGGTAGTCTCAGGGTGGCCTTGAATCACGGCGACACTCCTACCTCTGCCTCTCAAGTGCTGGGATCAAAGACATGGAACACCACACCCTGCTGGATCTTACCTTCTTTCCAACGCTTCTGCCATATTCGCTGAGCCTTGGTGGGTGTGGCAAACATATCTCAATTGGTGTGCAGCACTTAATCTCAGCACTTGGACGAGTCTCAAATGTCCCAAGTAGTTACCACCATTTACAAAATAAATAAATAAATAAATAAATAAATAAATAAATAAATAAATAAGCTTCTTTGACTGGAAATGAGAGCAGCACTAATCTATGGACATATACATAAAGGTTTAGAGGGCAATAAGATGGGCATAACATATCCATTTAGCCAAACAACAGTATGGCCCCCTCGAGGGCCCATAACTTTCCCAGTTATCAGCTCTGACTTGGTTTTCAGTACCAGGCATGAATTCCCTCCTGCAGAATGGGCCTCACATCCGATCAGATAACAGTTGCTTACCCCCATGCTAGCCACAGGCACTGTCGCACAGGTGGGCAGGTCTTGTGTGGCTGGCCTGTCCTGTACCTGACAGGGTCCACGGTTGGTTGACACGGTTGATGACTATTCTCCCCAGCGCCTGCACAGCACTTTCCAGCATGGTGACCGCTAGTTTGCAGGGGGGAGGTTCTAGCTCTGCTCCTTCCTGATCTTTCAGTGTCCTACAACTGACACATGTGGTGACAGAAGAGTCACCCCTGTTTTTTTCTTTCTTTTGTTTGTTTTTTTGAGGTAGGATGCACTCTAGCCCAGGCTGACCTGGAATTCATTCTGTAGTCCCATGCTGGCCTCGAACTCACAATGATCCTCCTACTTCTGCATCCTCAGTGCCACTACACCTAACTCCTTTTTAAAAATTTTTCATTTATTTATTATTTATTTGAAAGAGAGAGAAGAGTTGCCCCAGGGCCTCTAGCCACTGCAAACAAACTCCAGATGCATGCGCCACCTCCTACATCTGGCTTATGTGGGTACTGGGGAATTGAACCTGGATTCTTAGGCTTCACAGGAAAGTGCCTTAACCACTAAGCCATCTCTCCAGCCCACTGAGTAACTCTTTTTGAAAATAATAATTTATTTACAAGCAGAGAGAGTGAGAGAATGAGGATGGGCATGCCAGGGCCTCCGGCTGCTGCAATAAAGCGAACTCCAGATGCATGTTCTGCTCTGCACCTTACTCATTGCGGGCACTGGAGAATCAAACGTGAGCCATCCACAAACAAGTGCCTTTAAGTGCTGAGCCATCTCTCTGGCCCCACATCACCTCTTTTTAATTAATTTATTTAAAATATAGTTTATTTATTTACTTGAGAGAGGGAGGCTAATATATATATGTAGAGAGATAGAGAGAGACACAGAGAGAGAATGGGTGTGCCAGGGCCTCCAGCCACTGCAAATGAACTCCAGATAGATGTGCCACCTTGTACATTTGGTTTGTGTGTATTATGGGGTATCAAACCTGGGTCCTTTGGCTTTGCAGTCAAGCACCTTAACTGCTAAGCCATCTCCCCAGCCTCCCATGTCAAGTCTTGACATTATTTGAGGTCTCCCAGAAGCTTACATCATTTCTGGAAATGTCAGTTAGATATTCATCTCTCTTCTTGTTTCAGCGGGACTTGGGATTTCTGCCTTGTAAGGAGCACAGCTCAGGACTGACTGCGGTCACGAATCTCCCTCCTTTTCTCCTTCAACACCCAAACTTTAGATGGGTGTTTGCATTTTAGGTTTTATATGAAGGACTTTAATTATTGCTTTGGTTGTCAGACTTCTCATTGTATCTCAGAGTTTGTTCTTTTTTTCCCTCCTTCCTTTCTTTTTTGCTTTCTTGTTTTTTGAGGTAGCATCTCGCT
Organism: Jaculus jaculus; assembly: GCF_020740685.1. NCBI lineage: Eukaryota > Metazoa > Chordata > Mammalia > Rodentia > Dipodidae > Jaculus > Jaculus jaculus. The sequence goes on from NC_059103.1 coordinate 151,339,410, forward strand.
TTAGCCCGGGCTGACGTGAAATTCACTATGTAGTCTCAGGCTGGCCTTGAACTCACAGCAATCCTCCTACCTCTGCCTCCTGAATGCTGGGATTAAAGACATGTAATAACATCTTTATATGAGGTGTGTAGGAAAATAAAGATCACATAATCTGTACATGATGGTACATGCCTGTAATCTTAGCAACTGAGAAGCTGAGGCAGGAGGATTATGAGTCCACAACTAGTCTAGGCTATATAGAGATGCCCTTTCTCAAAAATGGTGGGGGGAGCAGGGAAGATGGTGCGGTCAGTAGCTGAGTTCAATTCCAAGCACCCATGTAAATAGTCAGTTATAGCTGCACACACCTGTCGCTCCAGCACCAAGGAGGAAGAGATAGGATGGTCGCTGGAGCCTCCTGGTTGCCAATCCAATTGAACAACCATGCAAGCTCCAGGGTCTCAGGCAAATCCTGTCTCAAGGAAGTAAGAGGGAAGAGTCACATAGGAGGACTCCTCATGTCTTCCTCTGTCTTCTGCATGCGTGCACTGTGCATCTGTATACACACGCCACACATACTGCCCACACATATCACAATGCAACACACAGTAAAGGAAAAAGGACTACAGTTCCCAGCCTCCGTTGAAGTATGCTTTATGGCCAACAGGATGCCAGCAGCAGCAGAATGAGGAAAATCCTGGAACCCTTAGACAGCAAGGTGGCCTATTTGCTGCTTCTTCTTGGCTGAACACGAGTGTTTCCATCTTTGGCTGGAGGGGTAATGCCTTGGGAATGAGTCAGTGGTGAGCTGGAAAGGAACTTGAGTCCTGGAAACTTCAGGGAGCAGGGCCAGGACCTTATCTCTGGCCTGGAAGTTTCACATAGTTCATTTATGTCACTGAGAAGTAAATGTCTTTCTTAATAGGCCAGTGCTATTTTGGGTTTTCTGTCACTCAAAGCTTGAATCTAGTTCTAGCTAATATGTCCCATTAAATTTCATCTTGATGGATGTGGCCCATCACCTTGTGCCTCGGGGTCCCGATGTCATCATTTCCCGTCTCTCCTATCCCATCCAGCTCTCTGTCATCTGTTAACGAGATCAGTGTGCCACCTGTGCCTTCATCTAAAGCATTAATAAAGCTGGCACTGGAAGGCTGTGCCTACAGCCTCCAGCCCGCTCCAGAGATCTCGCTAACATAGGGTCTAGCCACCTTGCTTTTGGACACAGGATAAGTTGTGGGGAATACCCTGGGAAGTGCCAGCCATGGATCAGTGGCTCTCAAGTTTTCTGCCTACCAGGATCTGTCAAAGAGCCTCATTTGCTAATACTGACAGATCTGTACCTTGAAAATCACCTTAGTTGGATGGTAAAGTACCAAGGAGAAAGGACATTAAAAAGTAGTGGCTCTGGCTGGGCATAGTGGCACACGCCTCTAATCCCAGAACTTGGGAGACAGAGGTAGGAGGATTGCCGTGAGTTCGAGGCCACCTTGAGACTCCATAATGAATTCCAGGTCAGCCTGGGCTAGAGTGAGACCCTACTTCAAAAAAACCAAACCAAAAAAAGGTGCCACCGCGCCTGGCTCAGTTTTTGTTTTTAAGAAGCCCACACAGTGTGATTGAGCTCACTGCTGTCTTCTTGCCTCCGCCTCCTGAATGCTGGGATAACAGGCAACCACCACGCTTGGCCCGTGTTTTATTTTTTAATTATTATTTTTTGGTGTTTGTGGGTATGCATGTACCACGTGGAGGTCAGAGGATAGACAGCTTGCGTATGGGTCCTCCACCAGCCCTGCCTGGATTGAGGGTCTCTAGTCCACTCTGCTAGAGAATTCTCTTGTCTCTGCCTCCCTCTGAGCTATGGCACCAGGCTTTTATGTGGGTGCTGGGGACCTGCATAGGATACCCAACTTGCAGGGCAAGTGCTTCCTCCATTGGGCCATCTCCCCAGCCTGTTTATTTATTATTTATTTATTTTGTCCCTGAGACAGTGTCTTGCTATATGGCCCAGGATGGCCTTGAACTCATAATACTGCCTCAGCTGCCACCATACCTGACCTGCCACTGCTGTTTATCCCAGGCTGACCTGGAATTCTCTATGTAGTCTCAGGATGGCTGCAGACTCACTGTGATCTTCTTACCTCTGCCCCCTAAGTACTGGGATTAAAGGCATGCGCCTCCACGCCTGGCGAAATCAATAATTTCTGAAGCAAGGGCCCTTCTGCTCACTGAGGATGAAGACCTGAGCTTCAAGTTCACAGTCATGCAGGTAACATGCTGGATGGTCTGCTTCTCTTCCTGTATGGCCTGACAAAAGGTAACTTTTCCTTGCCTCTCTTTCTTTTCTATCTCTTTCCCTCTCTCTTCCAATCTTCTCGCTTCACTTCCTGGTTTAAACAAGTTCTCTGTAAGCCATTGTTTTATCTATTGTCTTTCTTTTAGCAAGATATTTATTCCAGGTTAGTTCTTTTATGCAGCACTTTCCCCCTTCAATAGACTTGTGATAGCCACATCTTTAAGAAATATTTTATTTATTTATTTATTTCAGGGAGAAAAGAAAGAGGCAGATATATAGCCATTACAAATGAACCTCAGGTGTGTGTGCCACCTTATGCATCTGCTTACATGGGTGCTGGAGAATAGAACCTGGGTCCTTAGGCTTTGCAGGCCTTAACCAATAAGCCATCTCTCCAGCCTTGATAACCAAGTTTTTTGTTTTTTTGTTTGTTTGTTTGTTTTTTGTTTTCAGAGGTAAGGTCTCAGTCTAGATCAGGCTGACCTGGAATTCACTCTGTATTCTCAGGGTGGCCTCGAACTCATACAATCCTCCCACCTCTGCCTCCCGAGTGCTGGGATTGAAGGCGTGTGCCACCACACATAGCTCCCAAATCTTTTTTTAATATATTTTATATTTATTTACTTATTAGAAAGATAGATAGATGAGAGAGAGAGAATGGGCACACCAGGGCCCCCAGCCACTGCAAACAAACCCCAGACAGACGTGCCACCATGTGAACCTGGCTTATGTGGGAATTGAACCTGGGTCCTTAGACTTCGCAGGCAAGTGCCTCAACCAGTAAGCCGCCTCTCCAGCCTGATAATTACATCTTTTAAATCTGTAAATAATGTTATCAAGATAATCTTAATCTTTGAAATTATATTTTACAATCCACCCTGAATATCAAGGCTACAAGAATGACAACATTTCCTATATCTAAATTTTTTTTATATAAGAAAGAAAAATTTAAAAAAACCACATATGATTGGCTAAAGACTAAGTTACACAAACAGCCACAAACAAAATACCCATATTATTGGCATTACTTTAATCCAATTATGATTTCAGTAGTCACCTCCATTGACTGGAGCCCGGGGTGAGAGTCCTGAGGGCCGGTCGTCGAAGCTGGTCGGCAGCCAGCGTCTCCTCTCTGCACCGCCCGCTGCCACTTGCGGGTCGCCCCACCTGTACCGCGTGTCCTTTAACAATCCCGCCGCGCAAACGTCTCTCTAGTAGGCAGGTAACCGGGAAGAACAGCAAACGCTAAGCAAGACAGCCTCTCTGTCTGTGGAATGCGATTATTTCCCTCGTGCCCAAATTATTTAGCATAAGAAAGGGGAAAATGATTTCTTTTTAAAAACATTTTTATTTATTTATTTACTGGACAGTAAGAGAGAGAAAGAGAAAGAGAGAGGCTGACAGAGGAAGAGAATGGGCACACCATGGCCTCCAGACACATGTGCCACCTTGTGCATCTGGCTTACATGCTTCCTGGGGAATTGAACCTGGCTTCTAAGGCAAGCTCCTTAACTGCTAAGCCATCTCTCCAGCCCAATTCTCTTTCTTCTTTCCTTCCTTCCCCCCCCCCCTTTTTTTTTAAAATGATCTCTAAACACACAGGCTGAGTTTGCTGGGTCAGATGAACTGTGAGCATTTCTATGCCTACTTCCAGGCATCGCGACCTGACATTTCCCTGATACGGTTTCCAGATCCAAGTCCTTACACTCGGCTCTGCAAGCGCTTCTCCAAGGCGACAACAGGGTAGAACTGAGCCCCTGCCGGAAGCCATTTCATTGCAGCTGCTCTGTTTTCATTTGGAGTTCTTTGAGCTCATCCTCTGTGACAGGAAGGGAATCCTCACCACTTTCAGGATATTCCTGCCCTCCCATCTCTTCTCCCACAGTGGCAAGAGCAAGACCATTCTGAAGACGGCTTTCTTTCCCATTTCCCTTTGGTTCAGATGTGTGGTTGCCTTCCAAATCCTCCAGCTTGTCACAGTCTTTGTTCCCTGAGAAGTTTCCATTCCAGTAGTCCTTCGACCTTTGCAAACATGTGTCTTTATTTATTTATTACAGAGAGACAGGGAGGGAGGGAGGGAGGGAGGGAGGAAGAGAGAGAGAATGAATATGGGTGTGCCAGGGCCTCTAGCCACTGCAAATGAACTCCAGATGCATGTGTCACCATACGTGGATTCTGGGGAGTCGATCCTAGGTCCTGAGGTTTTGCAGGCAAATCTCTTAACTGCTCAACCATCTCTCCAGCCCAAGCAAGTACCTTTAATCACTGAGCCATTTCCCTCCTCATCCCTCCAGTTGTCCTTTAGAGTCTAAAGGACCTCATTCTTCCTGACTGTGGTTCAATGGGTCAGCTTGGTCAGATGAGAGGAGCTGATCTCAACTGCAGGAGCCATGCTCTAAAGACTCTTTGGGAGAGCTTAAAACTGTGCCACCAGCCAGTATCACTGGTTTGGTAACAGCAATGGGATTGGTAAAAGCTGATTTCCTGATCCCAGGGAAGGGATCCTGATTTGTGGTACATTCTCTTATCCATGCACTGGGCCTGGAAAGAGGTGGCACAGGCTTGGGAACCAGATTCTTACAGACAGTGGGACCATGGCTGAGACTACATTGCAGTTAGCATCATGAGACCCCAAGGCGATTGCTGTAGAGAAGTCAGCCACAGGATCTCCCTTTAAACTTTTCTGGGGACTTGCATCTTGGAGGGCTGCTTGGCACTAGCTGGGGTTTCCCACCCTCCACCAGGGGTTGTATGCCTGTTTTTGTTTGCCAGCTTCTGGGTTCAAAGAAGGAAAGCTTTGGGCCAGGCATGATGGAGCATTAGTTACAGCTCTCAGGAGGCAGAGATAGGAGGAGTGCTGTGAGTTCAAGGCCAGCCTCAGACTACATACTGAATTCCAGGTCACTCTGGGTAAAAGCGAGACCCTACTTAAAAAAAAAAAAAAAAAAAAGGAAACTGTTCCACTTCATGCTACTACTCTCTTTCCCCCCACTCCCCCTCCTCCTTTTTTAAGGTCCCTCATCTCTGTAGATGGCTTTTCCTGAATAGCACAGCCTTCCCAGGAGTGGACGCGTCCATTGCAGTGTGATGGTTCCTGGGCTACCTCCTGTCGCTGGCTTACGCCACCATGACCTGGGAAGCGCCATGCCAGCCAGATAGGTTCCCTGTGATTCCAGCACACGTTCCCTTAGAGACACTAGCGCCTATGGAATCAGGGCGCAACAGGGACAGTTGGTGCCAGGAATCTCCCTTAGTCCATAGAGGTCCATTTTCTTTTAAAGACCATAGGAGGGCCTGGAGAGATGGCTTAGTGGTCAAAGTACTTTCCTGTAAAGCCCAAGGACTGAGGCTTGATTCCCCAGTACCCACATAAGCCAGATGCACAAGGTGGCACATGCATCTGGAGTTTGCAGTGGCTAGAGGCCCTGGGACACCCATTCCTTCTCTCTCTCTCTGTCACTAACATAAATAAATACAAATACTTTTGAAAAGCCATCAGAGGAATTACATTGACAATACTTACTCCAAATATACCTTTTCCACAGGATAGATACTCTCTCTGTTTTTCAAAGGTGGTTGTAGGAGACTTAGCTGACTGTAGGGCTGAGAAATTTAGCCAAGCAGGAACAAAGTCATGCTGCAATACCCGGTGACTTTGAGGGCACCCTGAGACGGCATAGTGAATTCCAGGTCAGCCTGGGCTAGAGTGAGACCCTACCTTAAATAAATAAATAAATAAAAATTTAAAAGCTAAGGGCTAAACTTCCTGACTTTCTTCAGAGAAAACAAGTGTATTATAAAGACAGCCTATGACCTGGCTGGGAAGGATACTTTGTAAAGCTTAGAAAACTTGGCAGAATGTGTTCGGCTCACTAGTTAAATTAAGTGGTGAATGAGTTTTAGGTAATGAGCAAGGAATCACAAGGGGAGTGTCAAAGGGGCTGCAAGTGAGGAAGGACCTGGAAATCAGGCCCTGACTGCTTTTCTGATACATAACCCTCATGTTGTAAAAGTAACTCCTATTTAGAGCTTTCATTAACATTTTTAAACTTCAGAACAAGGATTGCTGGAAAATGATTTCAAAATAACTGTGTTATTGAGATGGTTCTAGAAGTAACTTTGATGAAACACTGTACATTTAAAGTACATTCTTGAAATGTTTGTGAAGTCAACCCAAGTCTCCCTTGGAAAGTAAACTCACATTTATCAAATTTCCCAGCAAGGGAAATATTCAAAATATCTAAGGAAAAGGTGACAACTTCAGAATCTATGAAATGGCTGCTGGATGCTAAATATTAAATTCCGAAAGAAATGCTTATTATTATTTGTTTTTTTGCAAGGAGAGAGTGGGAGAGAGTGTGTGTGTTGGGGGGGGGAATGGGTACATCACGGCCCCCAGCCACTATGAACAAACTCCAGATGCATGTAGCAATTTATGCAACTGGCTTTACGTGGATACTGGGGAATCAAACCTGGGTCATTAAGTTCTGCAGGCAAGCGCCTTAACTACTGAGCCATCTCTCCAGCTCTGCTTATGTATTTATTTTTTGTTTATTTTTATTTATTTATTTATTTGAGAGTGACAGACAGGCAGAGAGAAAGAGGCAGATAGATAGAGAATGGGCACTCCAGGGCCTCCAGCCACTGCAAATGAGCTCCAGATGTATGTGCCACCTTGTGCATCTGGCTTATGAGGGTCCTGGGGAATCTAGCCTGAAATTGGGGTCCTTAGGCTTCACAGGCAAGCGCTTGACCACTAAGCCATTTCTCCAGCCCTTATGTATTTAATTTGATATTATATATATGATCAATATGTGGACAGATATAAGACACTATACATTTCTGGAGAAGTAAAGGGAATTACTGACTATAGATGAGTTTTCATATTATATTGTTCGCATTTTCCATATTAAGAATGTGGGTTTATTTCATTCCCAAATCAATAATCATGTTTGAAAAAAAGATATTCATGTCTGTATTTTCTTTTAAAGTACAAGGCAATCTTGTAGTCTTGGTATGATAGCTCTTACACTGAAAAATCTATTTTTAGGGCTAGGAATATAGTTGGTAGGATGTTCACCTACAATGTATGGGGCTGTTGGTTCCTTCCCTAGCACTGAAGAAAATAATCCGGGCATGGTGGCGCACGCCTTTAATCCCAGCACTTGGGAGGCAGAGGTAAGAGGAGTGCTGTGAGTTCAAGGCCTCCCTGAGACCACCTTGTGAATTCTAGGTTAGCCTGGGCTAGAGCGAGACCCTACCTTGAAAAACCAAAGAAATAAACAACTTTGAAAAAGAAATTACTAACTGGTCCACCAGAGGGCAGTATTTGATAAAGGTTTGATAATATACGTTGTCATTCATAGAAATTGCATATGCTCCGTTTGTTTACAAGGGCATTGGCGGAAGTGTTTCCTTGCATTTACACACCCACAAAAAGGGAAGCCGGGCATGCCTGGTTTCTGCAGGAGGGAAATCGTTCTGACAGCAGCATATCCCGAATTGGAAAGGGTGTGTTTGTTCTATTGTTTTTTAAGATGAAAGAAGCAATCCAAGGAACTCAGCCGACAGTCCCGGATCGATCCTATTGGCTACTTAAAAAGAGTTTGGTAGTTTTAACTCAAACTCCAGCGCACTGTTTGCCCTGCCTGGGAAATCATCCAAATTTGGTTGCATTCCACATGCTAGAAAAAGCTCAGAGCCAGAGCTTCCTGCGGTTTGCGGGAGGTTGTACAGCAGCCCAGGCACAGGGAAGACTCCTCCACGCAGCTGCCCTGCAGCCCGATGGCCACGGGCGGTGGGCGCGGTGTCAGGCCCGCGCCGGAGAGGTCCGCTAGTCAACGAGGTTGTTTTCACGGCGCTACTTAGCTTGTATTTCCTGCATTTACAGTTACAGCACAACTAAAGAAACACACAGGCCGCGGAAATGGCTAAGCAGGTATCATAAGCATGAGGGCCCAGAGAGAAGGTCCGAGATTTCCCAAATGCCATTCCCAGCACCCATATAAAAAGTTAGGCATGGCCACACATGCCTCTAACCCCAGATCTGCATGGGGATGGAGACTAGAGAATCTCTGGGGCCTACTGACCGCAAACCTGCACCCTCGGGTTGCGAGAAAGACTCTGTCTTAAGGAAATGCCGATGAGAGACAGAAAAGGCTCCAGACATTCTCCTCTCACCTTCACATGCTTGGACACAGAGTATAATTATCTGCACACGTATACATGCATGTGTCACACACATCACACACAAACACACATTTAAAAAGAAACACAGGTAAGTGGTAAACAATACAAGCTGATCGTCATTTAACACATCTGGATCCACCTCCAGATATAACTACTAGTGATGATTTCTTATATATAATTCAGAAAATCTGCAGGTAGAAATATGGTCATATAGGCCCACGTATGTCCTGTGCAGATTTTATATAAGTGGAAACACATGCGGATGTCAGCGTATCATGGGGATTATTTGTGTGCAATGATGCACCTTGGAAATATTCCTGTGTCATTGTTTAGCTCTTTTCCATTTTGCTCTTTCGCCTTGCTTCAGTGTCATGCGAGTTCTATTAGCACAGTGGTTAATAACCATTCTGAGAATGTCAGGCTTCTCCTGCAAGTGGGAGAAGGAAGGAGGTTATTATTTCACTAGAAAATTTGATTTGCTCCCATCCAAAACACAGGAACTGTCAAGAGCATAATGGATCTTATTTATTATTTTCAAGCCTCAAATGCTTGAATTTCATTGCAAATTATTGCATATTTTGGTCTATGAGGTGACTTTCTAAAAAAAATTATTTATTTATTTGAGAGCAAGAGAGACAGAGGCAGATAGAGAGAGAATGAGTGCACCAGATCCCCCAGCCAACACCAATGGATTCTGCCTAACGTGGGTACTGGGGAATTGAACCTGGGTTCTTAGCCTTTGCAGGCAAGTGTCACCAGCCCTGAATAATAATTATTAGATTGAATGGATTAATAGAGACCTGGGAGATCAGTAAAACACGCTTCAAGGTGTGCTTTGTGAGTCCAGAGATGATTGGCAACTGAGTAGAGAAGAGCTGCCCTAAGTGTGGGCAGTATCACCCACCAGCTGAGGCGGGGATGAAGCAGAAGTGCATCTGGCTTTATGTGGGTGCTGGGGACTCGAACCCAGGTTTTGCAGACAAGTGCCTTAATTGATGATCCATCTGCCCATCCTTCCCCAACCCCTCCCCCTCGCCGAGTTGGTTTTTCAAGTTTTAGAGCAGTGCTTGGCTAGGAGAACAATATGACAGGTCTGAGCAAAGGCTGTAGGCATTTTCTAACAGCAATGACCAATAATGGGTGTCCAACGAGTAGACGTGTGTAGAGGAGAGCTGCGCAGTGTTCAGATCCCGGGAGCTCTCATTTTCATGCTTTGGAGACAGAGAGCCAAGTCAGAGTTTGTGAGGGAAGGTTCGATGGGAAATGACTGTGTTAAACAAGCCCGGGACATAAGTACTTAGGGAGAGAGGAGACAGCCCCGTGAGTCTCTCATGATACTGAGTTTACGGTGCACTAGGGACTTCTCATTAGTGCTTTCTAATAAAATTCAGGGTGCTCTCACAGAATAGGGATGCATGAGAAAAATGTTAACAAAGCAAAAAGGAAAAGACAAAGATCTTGGGTAAACTTCTTAGCCTGTTAGTCTAGAAACCTGATGGAATTGGATGCTAGCTGTGTTACCAGGCAACACTGCTATGGTGAGAATGACCTGTGATTGGTCAGTTACATATGGACTGGAGGGAGCCTGAATGAATGGGCTTCTGGAATGCAATGACTTTTCACAGGACACTGCCCTGCTGAGGCCAAGGAGCTATGGGCTTTGGGACCATTTCAGAGTTGGCTATTGACAAGCTGTGTGCCCGGGAGCCAACTGATCTTCCTTCATGTCCTGAACTCTCACCCTGGTAGACACTTAGAACCAGTCCCTGGTCTGTTGGGACAACGCTGTGGCCCGCCATTTCCTCCTGCTTTTCTGTGCGATGCTTCTTGGATTCTGGAAAATCTCCTAGCACAGCCCATGGCTGCTTGTGTGGACAGGATGGGAACAGAGTATTGAAGTTATTGGTATGATGCGGGCCTGAGACCAGTCAACCAAACAAAACCCACTGATTTCTTTTCTTCTTATTCATTCAAGAGGATATTCTGGTGAGGTGGGACAGCTTTGTCCTTGGTTGAGCACATGAGCCAGCCTAAGTCCTTGGCAACTAGCATAGCCTGTGCCGGTCATGCAACAGAGGATGCTCAGTCAGTAACTGCTGCATAACTGATATTAATAAATGTTTGATTATGTTACTGTAAGTACTGTATGAGTTGCCAGTGCAAATACATCTCAGCCTCTTCCTTTTCCTCAAGGAATTCACATTTGCCTGACAGAAACTCCTTAGCATGTTGTCACAGTGAGTGAAGGGGGCAGGGTCAATGGAAGGCCCTCCAGGCTGACCTTATTATCTGGGATAGCAGAAGTCAACTTTCTATTAGGGGCCATTCTATAGAGTGTACATTGTTACCTCTCTACAAGCTAATGTATACGTGTACAGACTATCCCTTTTCCAGCTAATCATTAATTACCCCATCATCATTTTGGTTAACATTGTTACCAGCATCCTTCGTCACAGTTCACACAAAACTGTAGTTAATGCTTTATTTAGATAATCTAATTGAATTTTTGTAAGTCTCATGAAGCAATTAATACAATTATTTCCATTTTACAGGTAAAAAAAATAACCAAGTTTGAAGAAGCAGGATTCAAAACAAGGGTGTGTGACTCTAGTGACTAGTGACTACCCTCTGAGTCCCTTTCTATTCTGCCCCTTGGTGACATTTAGGGAGACTGTGAAATGTCCTGTAGGCATTTATGCTATAAACTACATCTTGTATCTGCCTGGAAGTAAATTATTCCTCATGGGTACCATAGATCCAGGAAATATGTAGTAAAAATGTCTAGTTCTCATTTACAAATAGGCTAGGCAGGAATCACAAAATGTTCCTTCCTCCCTGCACAGGACTTTAAATGCGCTCACATGCACACACACACACACACACACACACACACACACACACACACACACAGACTGTTGGATCTAAAGTTCAAAATGAATGTTTAGTATCTTTCAGTTAAAACTCTGGCTATAGGACTTTTTGGCTCCACTTTACTGGTCATGTGCTAGCATAATATTATCCCATCTTTTTGGAAAATCTTGTGTAACTTTATTTTGAACATTGTCTTGAAAAATTTTTACAAGTATTGTAAATTCAGCTGCAGTAGAGCGTTCTGCATTGGAAAATCAAATTTTATCAAGCATGGTGAAGTGGAATGATATTTAATCTCTCCAGTTTTCCTGGGAAATGCCTCAAGAATTTTGCTCCTGGTTTGTACTGGTTCTCTAAGCCTGGCCAGTCCCTTCCTCTAGCTCACCCAGCTCAGCCTGCCGGCAGGTCACCTGCAGTGGCCATGTGGTTTGGCTCTTCTGCTCCCTCCCGTGGTGGAGAGGTGCCCAGGAATTCTGAGCTATTCCTCAGCAATGTTCCCGTAGCCACACCTTGAGTACAAAGCAGTGTGCATATGTGGAAGGTCTTTGTGTTGCGATCCTGTCCAAACAGGACACTCAGGAGAACGAGGTAGGGACCAGCGAGAATGACATCAGAACGTCCCGTCCAGAGCCACTGTCAGTGAGCATGAAGAGCCATAGAACAGAGACATCGACCGAAGGTTTTGGGACAGTAGGAGGGAAGGGAACCGGTAGATCACTCCTGACCGTTGACCCTGGCACTTCCTCAGCAACCCCGCCCTGGCGCACCAAGCTGTCTGCTTTCTGCACACCTTCCTGTGCTGCTGCTGCTGCTACTGCTCAAGTTTGGGGAGCAGGGGTGTCGGTAAGAAAGGTTTACATCTTCTGTGTGTCCAGTAGGGTACCACCAGCAACACATAGCCATGTTCATTTCATTTAATTTAAAAAAAAGAAGTTAAAACCTCAGTTTCCCAGTCACATCTGCTACATTTCAAATGCGCAATAGTCCATGTGGCCAATGGCCACTGTCCTGGCCACCAGAGCTGTAGAACATTTCCATGGTGGCATGTTCTGCAGGGCAGCAGCGTACTCTCCTCAGGTCTCCTAGTGTCTTAAAGTCTCTGCCTATTAACTCACACACAATTGTGCTATTCAAATTCCATCAAGTTACTATGCAAAACAATTGGCTAATAAAGCACTGACAGGGCTCTCTGAGGTGTTTCCTGGAAAACCTCGAGAAGAATGTTCCTTCCCTCCCAGAAGGCTCAAGTATCTGCAGCCCGTTCATGTTTCTCTAGAATAACGACACTGATTTTCAGATGCAACATGTGGAAGCAGTTTTATTACTTTCTCAGCATCTGGTGCATAAAGAAGTACAAGAGGTTCTAAGACAAGGCCTCTGTTTATTTGGCTATAAAAAGCAAAGGGAAGAAAAATGAAGAAAGAATTACAGCCCAGCCTTAGGCACAACATCAATTTTTAAATAGAAAATATTTGACTTGTACTGAAGTGTGGTCCGTCTGCGCTGTGTGGAAGTGTCGGCCAGATGGCTTTCCAAACAAATGAGCTGAAGCCACCCAGGCCAGATCTGTGGTGTCTTTCCTCTAACAGAACACTCGCCTCTTATTAAAAACAAATAACTGCAGGCAAAGGTGTGTGGCTGACACAGCAACACCTTTATAGTGAGGGGCGCTAGAAAACGGTCCTGTAGCTGGAGATGGTAAGCGTCTGCCTGGGAGCATCGATTCTTCATCTTGCCCAAGCAATGAGAAGGGCTTCTGAGATGTTCATTTCTGGGTTTTTCCCTCGAAAACAAAAACAAAACAAAACTCCCTTTGCTACCACCTGAAGAAAATCTCCCAGTGAAGTTCTTTGTGTTTTCTCCTGTATCTCCCCCACCCCATGGTTAGAGTCCTTGTGACTAACATGGCTTTTATGCATATTATAATATGGAATATGTGTTTTATTCTCTTGCACCAGTTTGTGCATCTGGCTCTATGTAATACTAGGGAATCAAACCCAAGCCAGCAGGCTTTGCAAATAAATACCTTTAACAACTGTACCATATTCTCAGGTCTGGCATGGTCATTTATTTTTTTATTCTGTTCATTCATTTAACATCTCATAAGGACTTTAAAAAAAATATTCCCCAGGACCCATGTAAAGCCAGATGCATACAGTGGCGTATGTGCCTGGAGTTCGTTTGCAGTGGCTAGAGGTTCTGGTGTGCCCATTCTCTCTCTCTCTCTCATAAGGACCTTTAGATGTGTGTCAGTCCGGGTCTTAGCACCCTCTGGAATTTATCCTTCCCCTTGTGCCTATCATACGATAGCTAACAAAAGATGAAACTACATGCAGGGAAAGAGATATGTCCTGTTTCTTGGAGGGGCAGTTAGGGAATCAAAAAGGCTTTATATATGGTACAATGAGCCCAGCCCCGCTTTTCAGAGCTCACTCCAGCTAGGCACCAGCTTGGATCTAGACAGGCCTCATGAGGGAGGCAGTGTAGATGGCAAGATCAAAATCATAAGAAGCCCTTTTGAGATTTGATGAACACTTTCAGCAAAGAGGAGTGCTACAAAATCAACACATAAATAACAACAAATGCTGATGAGGATGTGGACGAAAGAGCACACTTATACACCACTGGTGGAGATGTAAACTAGCCTAGCCACTATGGAAATAAGTACAGAAGTTCTTCAAAGAAAAACTCAAAATAGAGGTACCATATGACCCAGGGATATCATTTACCTCAAAAACGTCAAGTGAACACATCACAGAGATACTTACAAATCAATTCATTAGTATTTATTTCAGCACTTTTCACAATAGCTAAGTTATGGAGCTAGGCTATATGTCCATCAACAGAAGAATGGATTTAAAAAGTGATATATATATAATGGAGGTTTTTCAGTCATACAAAATGAAGTTATACTCTGTGCAGAAAAGTGAGTGCAGTTGGAGATCAGTAATATTAAGTGAATTAAGTCAGTGTCAGAAAGACAAATGTCACATGTTTTGCTCATTTGTGGGTCCAAGATTTCACATATACACCGAGAACCACATGTGTACAGACGACACGGAAGTAGAAGGTAGCTGTCTGGGTGAACAAAGAGAACTAATGGGAGGGAGAAGGGAATGAAAGGGGAGGGTAGCGGGATGTGGGAGGAGTATCCTCAAAGTGCATCTTTATACTCCCGTTAAAAATGGCCTTATGTAACTCAACATGATAGAATAATAAAAGGTACAATGACAACAGCTTGTGGAGCGTGGTGGCGCACACCTTCAGCGCTTGGGAGGCAGAGATAGGAGGATCACTGTGAGCTCAAGGCCACTCTGAGACTATGTAGTAAATTCTAGGTCACCCTGGGCTAGAATATGACCATACATCAAAAGACCCCCCCCCAAAAAAAGGTCCAAAATATAAATGAATAAATAGGTTTCTGTTGTCTATAAGTTACCTAAAATGAGCTGGGTGTGGTAGCACATGCCTTTAATCCCAGCACTTGGGAGGCAGAGGTAGGAGGATCACTGTGAGTTCCAGGCCACCCTGAGACTACATAGTGAATTACAGGTCAGCCTGGGCTACAGTGAGACCCTATTTTGAAAAACAACCAAAAAAAAAAACAAAAAAAAACAAAAAACAAACCCCAAGATAATTACACAGACTGTTGGCAAGTTGTTAGTTTCATTGAAACATGTAGGAACAATAGGAGTTTTTAATTTCATAGCAATAAAATGAGAAAACTTCATTGGACATGTATTTAAAAGATGACTATCATATGTCTGCCATAGAAAAGATGTTAAAATATTGGTATTCCATCACAATATATTTTCACAGAGTAGGACAAAATGAATATCCAACTCTAATTTGCAATTGCATTGAAATAAATGGAGAAAATGATTATATTAAAATAGAAATGAATGTGCTACTCCTCCAAAACTGTTTAATGATCCTTAAAGAGGCCATAGAAAAATTCTAAAAAGAAGAATGGGGAGTATGTCTGAACCCACTATTCCTGACTCAATCACTTTCTATGTAGCTTGCAATGAAAAATCAGTGAAAAAAAAAATAAAAGCAAAATGATACACGTTTTATTACTTATCAATCTAGAGCAGATTGAAAAGATGGTAAGCATCATTATAGGTAAGTCATTCACTTTGCTACTGGGAGAGTCAATTGAGTCAAATCATGTGCATAGTCATTTTATATTCTGTAATGACAATCTCAGAGTATAAAATTGGAAACCACAGTATTTTCCAAATAGAATATATAAAGAAATCAGCTGTACCATAAACATGAAGGCACTTAAAAAATTTAATGATATAGGGAAATGCATATGTTATCATATTAAGTGGCTGAAAGCAACATGCTAAATTGTACATACAATGTGATCACAACTATGCAAATCAATATGCAAGGCAATAATTTGAAAAAAATGTAACGATCTATCACTGATTGTTTTGTGTGTTGTAATTATCAGCGGTTTTGCTTTCTCTTGTAAAATCTTTGTGTCTCTGTGTGTGTGCACGCTCATTAGTGTGACTATGGATATGCACATGCCACAGTACATATGTGGAGGTCAGGGGACAATATTTTCTACATCAGTTCTCATCTTCTGTCTTGTTTGAGGCCGGGCCTCCCATTGTTCTCCACTGTGTTTACCAGCTTGCTGGCTGACAAGCTTCCTGGAGATTTTCTTGTCTCATCTTGCAGTAGGTGTACTGGGATTGCAGATGCTTGCGCTACCGTGTCCAGCTTTACATGGGTTCTGGGATTCAAACTGAGGGCCTCTTGTTTGTGTAACTATCACTTTTTCAACTGAGCCATCTCTCCAACCCCTGATTTTTTCTATTGTTCGTAGTTCTATGGTATAGAATTGGAAATATTTAAATATATAAATATACATATACATATATATATATATGTATATATGTTAGAAATAAATATTTACTTTAGTTACTGCAACTTAGCCAATGGGGTCAAAGTACTTCATAATTAATTCATTTTTCTCATGCTCTCTAAATGATGATACTAGTGATGACTCATATTACTTTTATAGCTTTCAATGATTATCAGACACTATACTGAACACTTTGCACCCCATATAAGATAGAGCATCTTTTTTATTTCAAATTTTTATTAACAACTTCCATGATTATAAAAAATATCCCATAGTAATACCATCCCTCCCCCCAACTTTCCCCTTTGAAACTCCATTCTCCTTCATATCCTCTCCTCATCTCAATCAGTCTCTCTTTTATTTTGATGTCATGATCTTTTCCTCCTATTATGATGGTATTACATAGGTAATGTCAGGCACTGTGAGGACATGGATATCCAGGCCATTTTGTGCCTGGGGGGAGCATGTTGTAAGGAGTCCTACCCTTCCTTTGACTCTTACATTCTTTCTGCCACCTCTTCTGCATTAGACCCTGGGCCTTGGAAGGTGTGATAGAGATGTTACAGTACTGAGCACTCCGGTCACTTCTTTCCAGCACCATGATGCCTTCTGAGTCATCCCAAGGTCACTGCCATCTGAAAAGAGAAGATTCTCTACCAAAAGTGAGAGTAGCATTAATATAAGGGTGTGAACATTAAGAGAAGTGCTTACTGGGCAGTTTGATGAGCATATTATATATATTTAGCCAGACAGCAACAGACATGGCTCATGACTACCCCTGTCTTAAGTTTTCAGTATCAGGGATGTATTCCCTCCCATGGAGAAGGCCTCCACTCCAATTAGAGGGCAGTTGGTTTCCAGCATGACAGATGTGCCATTATTTCACCCATTGGCTCATTTGGCCTGGCTAGCCAAATATAAGGCTTGCAGTGTCCACTGCTGAGTATCTTCACTGGTGATTTCTTTTCTCCCATTGAACTGCATGCAGAATTGCTTCTTCCAGCTTTCTGTCAGCTGGTCTACATGAAGGCAGTTATCAGCTCAGTTCTAGCAGGATTTCTCAGTGGCCTTGCAGCCCGAGTATGTGGAGTCTTCAGCAATAGGGTCTTACCATGTATTCCTGGTGGGAAACCATATAAGATAGAGCATCTTTTTATCTGCATTCTTTGGAACAGGCTGCTGAGTAGCGTCCCTGGGACGACACCGCTGGTCAGTGATGGCGCTGGGGGTTGAATGAAGTAATAAGGCTCCTGTTCTTTCTTTTTGTATGCTATATGAGGATCTGTCCAAGACAACAGACAAGCCTATCTTTCAGAAAGCAAGTAAGCAACCCAACCATATGAAAAACAGGGCTGGAGAGATGGCTTTGTGGTTAAGACACTTGCCTGCAAAGCCAAAGCACCCAGGTTCAATTCCCCAGGACCCACATAAGCCAGATGCACAAGGGGGTGCACACATCTGGAGTTCATTTGCCATGACTGGAGGCCCTGGCACAACCATTCTCTCTCCTCTCTGTCTCTCTCTCTGCCTATTTTTCTCTCTCTTTCAAATAAACAAATTAAAAAAAAAAAAAAATATATATATATATATATATATATATATATATATTTTTTTTTTTAAAGAAAGAGGGCTGGATAGATGGCTTATCAGTTAAGGCATTTGCCTGCAAAGCCAAAGGATCCCATTTGATTCTCCAGGACCTGCATAAGCCAGATGCACAAGGTAGAGCATGCATCTGGAGTTCATTTGCAGTGGCTGGAGGCCCTGGCAAGCCCATTCTCTCTCTTTCTCTGACTCCTTTTCTCTATCAAATAAAAAAAAATTTAATAAAAGAAATAAAATAAAATAAACCAGCATCAAATAATACTGACAAGTGTCAAATGACACTATTGGTTGCAATATCATCTACAAACTAGGTCTTCATGATGGTCTCTGTTGTCAGCTCTATTGATTGTTATTATTTATTAGCTAGGCAATTGGACTTTTGCATACTAGACTAGGAAGGCTAATCATGTGCTTCTTAACTTCAAATCTTTTTATTAGCCAGTCTTCCATGTGACGCTGACACTGTCCCTCCCCCAACCCAGTTGCTTGGAACAGGACTGTAGTGGTTAATCCCAGTTGTCAACCTGATAGGATCTATGAGACACACATCTGGGCAGGTGCATAAGTACATTTCCTGAGGATTAACTGAGGGGGAATGATTCTCCTTCCTCAGTTGCTGTTTGGAAGAAGGGATTTAGTGGCTTCTGAATATTTTTGGAAAACTAAGGAATATCATGATGTTGGCTGTGGCTTGTAGCATCTCTGGATGAAGTAACAAAAGAAAAGAATATTAAAAAAACAAAACAGAGATGAAGATTTCCAGCTCCAGACTCGCATAATCACTGTCAAGACCTCTGAGTATGTCCCGAGCATCTTCTCTCCTGTAGTCACAGGCTGAAGTTGACAAACCCAAGCACTTGTCATAGGATTGGCTGGCCTGCACACAAATTTAAGTCCCAGTCCCAAAGGATGTATGTAGTGAAAGAGGGTACTATTTTGGAAAGGGGAGCATCTCGTAATTAGATGGACCCTGATGAGGGTGAGGACACTAAATTCTCAGCTTCCAATGGAGTTATTTTGTCTGAGGAAGAAGTCTGCCCACTATTGGTGACAGATGCATCGTTACCCTCACCCCTGCTAGATTGCCCTCTCTCCCTTGCATGAGGGAATTAATCTTGCATTGTTAAGACAGCCAGCAATGACCTTTCCTGAAGGAGAGGTCAGCAAGACAATGCTGATGCCCCCCAGTGCCCATCCTCACCATCAGTCTTTGCCTCTAGATCCACAATGGGATTCAAAGCTCTGCAGACTTCCACAGGTGAGGAACGCCGTGTGACCCATGAAGAGCTGTGCTGCTCCCAACTAGCTTCTTTGGTTTTTCTTTTTATTTATTTTTGGTTTCTTGAGGTACGGTCTCACTCTGGTCCAGGCTGATCTGAAATTAACTCTGTCATCTCAGGGTGGCCTTGAACTCATGGCGATCCTCCTATCTCTGCCTCCCAAGTGCTGGGATTAAAGGCGTGCGCCACCACGCCCAGCTCCAACTAACTTCTTAAGCAGTCTGGTTCATGTAAGTGGAGGTCTGGGGAATATGTATGGGAATGGGTTTTAAGGATATGGGACAATGGCAGAAGGAACATAAAGCCAGATCAGACTGAATTTATTGATATGGGTCCACTAAGCAGAGATTCTGGTTGCACCTCTCACATTAAAAAAAAGTTGCATTTATTTGATTGGTTGGCTCAAATATGGGTCAAAGATGACCTACTGTGAGCTGGGGATGTGGTTCAGCAGCGAAGAACACTTCTTGTGTAAGCACCAGGGACTGGGCAGTCCTGAGATATGGCTTGAATGCAATCCCCAGGACCTATGTAAATAGCTGGACATGGCTACCTGCATTTGTAACCCCAGTCCCATCAGGGAAGAGAATCCTCAGAATTGCCAGAGCTCGTGAAAAGCTGGCAAGCTCTGGACCAGTAAGAGACTCTGACTGAAATACGAATGGGTGGAAGAGTGATGTTACATGGCACCATTTGTTTCATTCTGGCCACTGCAGGTGAGCATATCCTGCCACAGGTGAGGGGGTGAGACACCACGTGGGCATATACCTGATACACGACAGGTTACACACACACACTAAAGCAGAAACAGAAAACAAAGGCTTGCTATGAATGAGCTGGAGAGGATATCCCTTGGCTTAATAATAACTCATGGACACTGAAATGTTGGAGTAGATTTTCATTGTAAAAACCAATTCTTAGGCTGGAGAGATGGCTTAGCAGTTAAGGCATTTTCCTCCAAAGGCAAATGACCCAGGTTCAATTCCCCAGGACCCATTCAAGCTAGATGAACAAGGTGATGCATGTATCTGGAGTTCATTTGCCATGGTTGGAGGCCTTGGTATGCCCTCCCTCCTCTCTGCCTTTCTCTTTCAAAGAAATAAATAAAAATAAAATATTTAAAAAGTCTAATCCTCCACAATGGAAGTGTCCTGAAGACACGCTCTTCACTATAAGAAACATATCTGTGAGAGGAGCCCCCATTTACTTGAAGCACTCTGTCATTCTTTTTATTTTTAAACTTATTTATTTTTATTGACAACTTCCATAATGTAGACAATAACCCATGGTAATTCCCTCCCTCCCCCCACTTTCTCCTTTGAAACTCCACTCTCCATCACACACCTTCCCCCTCTCAATCAGTCTTTTATTTTGATGTCATCATCTTTTCCTCCTATAATGATGGTCTTGTGTAGGTAGTGTCAGGCACTGTGGGGTCATGGATATCCAGGCCATTCTGTGTCTGGAAGAGCACATTGTAAGGCGTCCTACTCTTTCTTTGGCATTTACATTCTTTCTGCCACCTCTTCCACAATGGACCCTGAGCCTTGGAAGGTGTAATAGAGATATTTCAGTGCTGAGCACTCCTCTGTCACTTCTTCTCGGTACCATGGTGCCCTCTGAGTCATCCCAAGGTCACTGTCATATGAAAAGGTTCTCTAACCAAAAGTGAAAGTAGCATTAATATGTGGGTATGAACATTAACTGAAGTGCTTACTGGAAAGTTTTGTGAACATAGTATATACATTAGCCAGACACCAGCAGACATTACACTCCTAGGGCTCATGACTACCCCTGTTGTAGGTTTTCAGCATCAAGGATGTATTCCTTCCCATGGAGTGGGCCTCCAGTCAAATTAGAGGGTGGTTGGTTTCCCCCACAACAGGCATGCCACTATAGCACCTGTTGGCTCATTTGGCTTGGGTGTATTTAAGGCTTGCAGTGTCCACTGTAGAGTATCTTCACTGGTGATTTCTCTCTCTCCCACTGAACTGCACGCAGCACGGCTTTTTCCAGCTTTCTGTCAGCTGGTCTACATGGAGGAGGTTTTCAGTTCAGCTCCAGCAGGATTTCTCAGTGACCTTGCAGCCTAAGTATGTGGAGTCTTCAGTAACAATGTCTTACCCTATTCCTGGTGGGAAACCAAAAGCCTTGGCAATGGCCTGTAATGTTCTGGGGGCATCAGTGACCTTCCTGGCCAATGACTCACTGGAAGGTATCCCAACCCTGGCACCGAAACATTATTCTTCTTTATATGCCAGAGCTTACAATGGAAGCCACATCTGCTCAATTGTATAATTGAAATACAATAGGTCTAATTGGATCTGAAGTAGCAAGGTCAAAAGGCAGCACTGGGTTGCTGAAGGCGAGATGAATGTACTTACTGTGATGGACAGAGCAGGAGAAGGAATGATCACAATGGTCTGACTCATGTAGACCTACGGCCATGGGTTGTCACGGGAAACCTTTCCCCTGGGGAGACACAGATACATGTCTTTACCCCAAATAGGATTTAGATGGCAGACTAAAGTACAATGATACCAATACCAGTTTGGTCAACCAATACTCTATACAGCTGGTACAGAGGGTGCCTCAAGCAAAGGGGGGGTCTGATGACCTCTACCACACCTTCTCTTGTGAGTTGACCTGGCTGTTTTTGATAAAGCTGGCAATAGTTGTTTACGTTTTTCAGTGTGGAGGAAATTTGGCTCTCCATAGTAATGAATCATGGTATCCCCACAAGCTAAATGGATAGGAAGTTTACTAAGTTACTCCTCAATCTGAATGAGCAGAGATATTGTACAGAAAGTGAATGAACCACAGCGATAGATAACCAGAGCCCCCCACTTTACAGATTTTTAGTCAGTTTAGTGATAAGAACCTCTCAAATGAAGGGACATCAGGTCACTTTGAGGAAGTACCCTGCTA
The DNA here is from genome assembly GCF_020740685.1 of Jaculus jaculus. Lineage (NCBI taxonomy): Eukaryota > Metazoa > Chordata > Mammalia > Rodentia > Dipodidae > Jaculus > Jaculus jaculus. The sequence goes on from NC_059103.1 coordinate 151,361,440, forward strand.
CTCTACTGAAAAGTTTCACTGTAATTCTCTCTCCCATCCAAGTACTAACCAGGCCCACCCCTGCTTAGCTTCAAAGATCAGTCACATTCAGGGTGGTATGGCCATAGACTAATTCTTTCTCTAAAACTTTCCCCAAAGAGTCTCCAGCACTGTACCAGGGCAACTGAACACTTGGGAAAAGGTAATCACTGGTCTGGAACATTGATTTTAGGAGTTCCCAAACAGCACTGTGGCCCTCCCATTAAAGTAGGGGCTTATGGTGAACAATGGCATTTTAGTCAAAGTCCAATTTAAAGTGGGTCTAGTAGGTCCCTGAATTCATCCAGTTGTAGCATGTGCAATTGGGAAAGATATACTTAGGAGTTGGCACAATCTCCACATTGGTTCTCTGGCCTGTGGAGCAAGGGGTACTATGGTTTAAAAGGCAAAATGGAAACCATTAGTGCTGCCTCTACCAGGGAAAACAGGGAACCAACAATACTGCATCCTTGGAGGGATTATAGAGATGAGTGCCACCACCATCTAGGACTTGAAAGATGCCGGGGTGGTGGTTCCCACCATTTGGTTCTTTAAGGTTCTATTGTATCTTTGCAGAAGATGGATGGACCTTGTTACTCTAAGCTTATGCAAGTGGTGACTGCTGCTGCAGCGGACACACCAAATGCCATAGTAAAAATATACTGTGAGTACTGGGAAATGTGTTCTCTCTCTCAAAATATCTATCTTATGGTACTGTCTTCATTCTTGTGATGATGTGAGATGCTATGATGCTTACGATAAGAGATGGCTGTGAATGCCACTGGCATTGTGGCATAGTACTAGGCTATTTACTATTGATCATTATCACAAAACCCTGACAATGCCAGTTGACTTCCAGTATCTGAACTCACGGGGAGCAAAGCTGTGGACGAGGGTCTCACTGGGGTTCACACAGAGCAGCTGTCAGAAATCATCCAGCCTGTTGCCTGGTACATGGCTGGAGCACAGCAAGCTCAGTCCCATTTTCTGCTTCATGACATCTCAGCAAAGGCTAGAGACAGAGGTCCTTGGTGCTGAAGAGGAGGCAACATAGAAGTCCTATGGCTGGAAAGTGCTGGTGTGCGGGCATTGCTGGTTCAAGCAGCAGGTGGTCATCTGTAGAATCTTCTTGTTCTACGACAGCCTGAGCTGTGATACCTGACCACATGCTCACTTGGTAGACTGACACAAATGACGATGGTCACCTCCAGATGTGCACATGCTATTCAGTTAGGAGGACAGTAGTTCTTAAAAGGCTCAAATGGAAGAATTCTGGTGTTTGAAAAGTCATTCTGGGTATGAGAAGGTTCTAGATGGTTGAGTATTTTGGCTTCCACCATGTGTATATGTGTACTCGGAGATGTGCGATTTCAGGACATCCTCATAATCATTCCAGGGGAGAGGAACGTCTCTGAACCCGGGAGGTTAGGGGGACTTTCCTCCCTCATTAAGGCTGATGAAACTATGAGTAAAGATGTTGCCCAAGCCAGGCTCATTGACTTTCCTGTCTTATCATTTTTGTTATACTACTTAGAAATGTTAAATCACTTGTCCAGTGGTATAATTAGCAACAGGCAAACCTCAGATTTGTGTCCACCTTGGACTTCAAGGCCTACTACAATGTCAAACATGTGCATGTATCTGGTCTCTATAGGTGAACATAACAAGCCCCAGTGGGCAGATTTGTCCAGGGAAGGCTGGCTGGTTTAGCCCAGACTGGGGACTGAACACATTGCTTGGCATAACAAGATCAGCTATAGTCTGAGCAATGGCTCAAGTTGAAATCAGCAAGGTCGAATGCCAGAAGACACACGTACACATGTGCCTGGCAGTGACTTTGGAAGCAAATGGTTAACATGGGAAGGTCAGCCGTTGCTTTTAGATCGTTTTCACAATTCTATGTTAAACCCGGAACCTTCTGTTAGGGTTTTGGTGTGAAATGTCTCTTACAGGCTCATGGGTTTGAATACTTGGTCCTCATCTGGTGGTGTTTTAGGAGGCTGCATAGAACCTTTAGGAGATGGGACCTACTGGAAGAAAGTGAGGACTTGGGAGGCAGGCCTTGGGGTATATTCTAGCCCCACTTCTTGCTGGGGTCTCCATGTGTTTTGGTTGACTAAGATATATGCCACTGTGGGCTTGAAATCCTCTCTCTATGCCTTCCCTTCTATAATGGATTGTGACCATGAGGCAAAGTCCACCCTTCCTCATTCAAATTGCTTATTTCTGGCATATAACCTATATGCCAGACCTATAACCCCTTGTTTGTTTGTTTGTTTGTTTCTTTCTTTCTTTTTTTTTGATGTTCAGTGTCCTCCTTTATTGCTCTTTGCCTCATTTTTTTTCCTTTTCACAATTTTTATTAACATTTTCCATGATTATAAAAATATCCCATGGTAATACCCCCCCCCCGCACTTTCCCCTTTGAAATTCCATTCTCTATCATATTACCTCCCCATCTCATGTGTTTGTTTCTTGATATAAATTAGCTGTGCTTTATTTTAAATAAATGAACTCAAAGAGAGGCAGATACACAAAAACTTTTATTAAGTGGAAGTTAGACTTACTTTATGGTAATTAGCCAGTTACAAGTGCATCTAAATTCATGGGTGTGGACATTGTAGAAGTCAGAATGGTCTTACTCAAAGTCCTGTGTTCTGGCTCAGTTTGTGCCAGTGCAAACCAAGGTAGAACCATACACAGAGTCAGTACAGGTCAACAATGATGTCAGACTACATTGGCAACACCATATTCACTGTTACAGCTAAGCATTACAGAACATGGAAGTCCAAGGATCAGAAGACTATTACTAAAGTGATTCTTACTCTATGCTTTCCTTCTATTACCTGCTTCCAGAGGATCAGGTCACAAATCCTCCATCCTGGGGGGACAAAGCCTCCTCACTGTCTTACCTTAAATGGGCCACTGACACTTGTAAACATTTGGTGGTCCTCCTGATGCCCACTGTAGGTGGACAGCAGCTGTCCCCTTGGGAAAGTGCAGTTTACCTGGTATGATCATTTTTATCTTGTTACTCTTCAAGCTGAAAGTTTTCTTCTGTTCCAATTAGCACCAGCTTATTTGAAAATATTTTTTCCTGGTGTTAAATCTTTAGGAAACATTTTATAAAACTGACACACAAAGTCCGAAACAACCAAAGCAAAAAGACATAAAAAAATGTTAGAGAACAGCATTTAGAAAAACAAACTCACTTAAACATTAGACAAATCTATGTACAGTGTGCCAAAAGCTGGCAAGGAGCATGGCTGAGGAACAGTCACAGAAGGTTTGTCAACCTGAATCTCCAGGCAGTATTTACAGTCAGAAAAGTATTCAGAAATGTAGTATCAGAACATCTGGATTTGGCTAAAAATCATATAAAAAGACAAACTGCCCCTCCCCAACTAACTTCTAATTAGGTAGCAAACCTCTCCAGTATGACCTTAAGTACCAGGTTGAGAAGTGTTTTCTCATATTTTACAAACAGCCTAAGAAACTTTCTCAACAGACACAGAAGAGAACCGGAACAGCAGAGAAATGGAGTTATGTCCACACTGTCAGCTGACAGGAAGAATGTGTTTTTGTGCTGAGCAGTGTGGTAAAGCTCAGGAGAGAAGACAGACTGCTAGGGGAAACGGCTTCCTCAACAGACCTACCAGCAGGAGGGCTGAAGAAACCTGTGTGTGTTCTGTTCAATTCATGTATACATTCTGCCGTGTATACACGTTTCAAAATAAAAGTGATTGTCTCCATGTAATTTTGAAAGAAAATTAATCATTTGTTTTGTTGGAAAATATTTTTATATTTTGTTCCTTGAAACTACATAACTCAAACTCTAAAGAATTTCTTTTTCTTGGGTTGAGAACAGACTGTAATAGTCAAATCCAGACTATCTTTAGTTAATGAAAAATTCACTAGCTTTCTGTAGTTTCATTTGCTTTTATTTATTTATTTTTTTTGAGGGGCTGGGCATTGCACCCAGGTCTGGCATGCTAGACAAGTGCTCCCCCACTGAGCCATATCCTCAGCCTTGTTTGCTTATTAATCCAGGGTTACCAGCACATCCACCACTATGGAACTGGGTATACCTTGTGAGAGCCAACATTTCCCTTTCATTTTAGGCTTAAGAAGTAAAATCCAAACTATTTCCTCCTCATTCCTCTTAGAGGTTTTTTTTTTCAATTTATTTTTTATTTTTTTTTTTAATGAGCCTGGCACCTCACAGCACAGTTGGATGCCTTGTCTTTAAATGAACAAAGGAGGCATCCCACTTTCTCCTTTATTTCGAATATTTGTAGTTGTGATTCAAATTCTCTATGAAAAAAAAACATTTGGATTTGATATAAAATGCATGTCTCTTTTTGAAAATGCATAGTTTATAATTTATACATTCATCTGATAAGAGTAAAGACTTTGTAAGGAAGTACTTACTCCCCGAATAGTGGCAAGGTGGTACTTCAAATAATCTCTGAACATTGGACAGTATCTCCACTTAGCTCTAGAATCAGGGCTCATGCAGGCGGTGCCTGTCATTTGAATATCAGGGTCCCTCGGGAAGGACTGTTTCATGTGCTTTTATGGGTCTTTTCTTCCCCTTCTTTTTGTTGTTGCTTATTTAAGCAGACATTCTGAGCAATGCTTCTACTGACAGCATTTCCACTAGCTACCCTATTTTAAGTGTTCTGTATCCTCATTTTAGTATTTTAGATTTGGTGTAGAAAATGATTCAGAAGACAGCTTCATTTTTCAATGCAGAGTGTTCTTAAACTTTTCCATTGGCTAAGGGCAACAGAGGTTTTGAAATGACTGCTTTCTCTCTCCTCAGCCCCTCATTTGAAAGAAATGACCACAGGTCACTTGGAAGTTGCTTTTGATGATAGTCTTGAACCCTTTGGGATCTAGCAATTATTTTCTTATCCTGAGTTCTAAGTCTATAGGATTTTTATATATGAAATACTTTGGATATTACACTAGGGAATAACAGGGTACTGGTTAGTCCAGAGAGTGTTTGTTTAAGCGGTTGGCCACAGTCCAACTGTCAATTACAAAAATAGGAATCTTCAGGTGTACTGTAGGAAAATACAGAGTAATGGTACATAAACACTATATATGAGCCATTCCTGAGCTATTTTCCACCCAGGGTATTTTCAGCTGTTGAAGTCATGGAACTAGTATACTTCGGGGTTACTAAGTGCTTTCTTGAATGTCGAGATTGGTTCCAAAGCTTTTCACCAGAAATTTTAGGGCTCCCCCATTGGGAGACTGTGGCAGAGGGGACTTTTCTGTTGTCACAGGGTTGGTCGTGTGGTAGTCACACTGATTTTCAATAAGCAGAATACAGGAAAAGGGGTAAACCCAGGCAGTATAAACTGCAAACTTCATCCTTTTCTTGAGGGGCACAGCTTAGCATTAAGCTCCATTGTGGATCTCTGAGGCTCAAGCAGTAGCCAGAGGTCATGTTTCTCCTTTTCCCTCTCTGTCTTATCCATGCCCCAAGTTTGGGAAGGGTTACCCTGGGGCAGGGGACATGCACTTAAAAAGGCATGCAGGTTGCAGTCATTGTCTTTCCCCAAACAATTAGACTGTGGGAGAGTCTGCCTTTTCATGTAGTTAAGGCCAACTCTGCCACTGTCTGATGAAGCCCCTTGTACTGGCTCCACGGCCCATCCTAACACAGATCCCAGCACACGGGGTCTGTTCCGCTCTCTCAGCCTTGTTCTGGAAGGGACTGAAGGGCTAGGTGACTAGCAGGGGAGCTCTGAGGCCCAGGGACAAGAATGACATCTTATGGAGGGCACCTGCTCACTACCAGGTGACCATGCCTGTTCAGACCCAGGGAGGAGCTCCCCCGCCCCTGCCGGAAGGGGCAGTCACAGCCACTGAGGAAAACGTGCGTGCATGTCAGGAACAAGTGTGCTCTGGGACAGGGATTTTGGAGAGCACTCAGAAACAAGAACAAACCAGCCTAACCTCTTGGCCTCTGCCTGGGGAAGATGAGAGCCAAGGAGGGAGAGGAACAAGCCACCGGCAAACCTGTAACAGCTGCCAAGACGGCAGAAGGCCAGGCTGACGGTGAGCCCCAAGCTGTCCCCTCACACTCCGCTGGGCAGCTCTAGTCCTCCTTGGTCAGGGACGCAGAGGGAACTACGCAGGCAGCAGCTTTGCTGCTTCTTTCCAAAGAGGAATTTCTCCTTACTTATTTTACATTCACTTTATTTTATATTTTTTAGAGTAGTTCAGTGCAGTAGTGAGAAGGGGAGGGCTTTCTTCTTCTTTTTTTTAATTTGAGAGCGACAGACACAGAGAGAAAGACAGATTGAGGGAGAGAGAGAGAATGGGCGCGCCAGGGCTTCCAGCCTCTGCAAACGAACTCCAGACGCGTGCGCCCCCTTGTGCATCTGGCTAACATGGGACCTGGGGAACCGAGCCTCGAATCGGGGTCCTTAGGCTTCACAGGCAAGCACTTAACCACTAAGCCATCTCTCCAGCCCAGGGAGGGCTTTCTTCTTTAATCGTAGCTCACTTGCCTTTCTCAGGGGTGCCACTTTCTACTTTGGCTAATTTTCTGAACTAAAACTGTGGGCAACTGATCCTAGTAAGAAAGTGTAATAGCTAACTAGCTGCAAGGATTAAATTTTAGCAGGTTTATAATATAAAAGGGATGCTCTTTTTTGGAAGTTAATAATTAAACTGTAGGGGTGGATGGTGCCCACTATGAAAGAATATTTTAAAAGAACAATAATAACTAGTTTAATCAAAACCTGAACCTTTGTTTTTCAAAATTCATATTTACTTTTGGAAACGTGAGTCTTTCTTCTTGTTCCCTAACACTGGGCTCCTTTTTTTTTTTTTTTTTGGTTTTTCAAGGTAGGCTCTCACTCTAGCCCAGGCTGACCTGGAATTCACTAGGTAATCTCATGGTGATTCTCCTATCTCTGCCTCCCGAGTGCTAGGATTAAAGGCGTGTGCCACCACGCCTAGCTCACTTGGCTCTTTTTAAGTCCTGCCACTGTTGTGGCATTGGTGCAAACCATCATAAAGAGATGTCTTTTCCCTCAGAAGAGGACAAGGATAAGCCGTTTCCTTCTCCAGCATGCTATACTTCAGAAGCACAGTAAGAGTATCATCCATCAAAACACCTGCTATTGAACTAGGCAATAGGCCAACGTAGATTTCTAGGCTCCTTCTGTGACAAGATGCCCCATGGGTGGCTTTAGCACAAGATGGTCAGTCAGGTAGACTAACAGAGAGGCTTAGATAAAGTTCCTTATTGGACACTTATTGGACAGCCCTTTAATCATTCACAAGGGGAGAGATCTTGAGTTTTGTCTCTTGTTCTTTAAATGGCATGCAAATTTAAACACGATTTAATATGTCCAGGCATTCCTAAATTGCATTTGTAACTCTGAGATGGTTCTAATCAATTAAAGTTTATAGAACTAGAATGTTGGATGCCACCAGGAAAGTAAATAAAAATTTCCTAAGGAGTCAAACCCTTTCCTCAAAACACTGTAGTTATTACATGCTATAATTAATCAGTTAGTTGGCTGGAACTTGGGGATAGTTATAAGGAGACATATTTGGGGCTGGTTAAGTTTGTATTTGGCAATGTGACTGAATCTGCTTTTCCTTCTATGTCAAAGGATTCAGACTGAAAGAATGAGTTGAGAACATGGTGGAGTTCTGGGTCTTCACAGTGCTAGGGTCACTGTGGAAGACTCCAGAGCTAGCCCTTTCATGAGCCCTTTCTTCCCTCTTTGCAGGCAATAATGAGGCTGACTCAGGGGTTCAAGACGACTCTGGTTTGGCCTGGAAGGTGGGATATGGGTGCTAGCTAACATACAATTCTGCACTGAATTCTTGTGAAGATCAAATGAAATTGTCTGAAAGAGACATGTATCATCATATAGAATTATCCCAACAGCACCAGCACTGCAATTGAAGATGCGGTTTAAAGTAATGTAGTCCCTTAGACTAAAGGAGATAATCTCTAAACGGACACATTTATTCACATTTTGATTTTGCTCTTAAAGATGCTATAGTTTTCTATGTGGAAAAGTTTCCTTTGAGGTGAATGGATACTTCAAAATACCCAAGCGCCTCAAGCAGGGAACTTGCCAGATCAGAGGTGAAATCATACCAATTTTACATTGGAGCAAGACTTAGGGACATGTGGCTTGGGTCACATGGAGAGATGGCAGAGGGCTTTGGCACAGGAGGCAACATATGCCACCTTAAAACTTTAGGGGCTCCTGGCTGCCTTCTTCAAAGGCACAAGACTGTTTTGCCAGCCCCTCATCACAGTGGTCACGGTAATGGAAACATAAGTGAGGGTTACAGCTCTTCGGTGCTTTGGGGCATGCTCTGGGTGTGTGTTCTCATCAGGGGCAAGGCTAGATGAAGTCTATTGATATATTAAAATAAAAATATTTTAAGTCTTCCATAATTTCTGGGGGACAAATGACTCATTTTTTTTTCATGTCAACTGCCCAGACTGTGCCAATATGTGCATAGGTAGGACTCATGAAGGAACTGGTCCTGACAGCCAGGGACTGTGAAGTTGACTTCCACAGCTGAAACCAGCGGTCACTGGCTGTGTCTGCCCACATATAGCTTTTCTTTGGTCTGCACAGTGTTGGCCAAGAATCTGGGTTGGTTGTTAGCACTTAAATGCCCGATTCCGTATTTTCAAGTCAGATCTGGCAGGCGTGGGCCCGATTTCTCTTTGTTTTGATAGTCTAGAGTGGGATGTGGGCCATTCTTCTGAGTAGGTGCCTACTATCCAGCTTGACATAATCGCCACCATCCCCTAGGGTCCCTCTTTGTCCTGATCTTTGCTGATCACTTAAAGACTTGCCTGGCCTTTCTAAAGGCATCTAAATCCGCTGCCAGAAAGAAGTGTCAATGTACAGGTGAGGTAAGATACATGTAGCTCCGAACCACACAGCAGTGAACACTATGAGGACAGTGGTGGTATTCCAATGGGATGGTGGTGGAGAGTTACAGGCTACCTCATCTCAAAGTCTGGGTGCTGAGCTTCTCTTACTCAGGGCAATTACAGTATGAAACCCAGGTCTGAATAGCCTTCTTGCTCACTTGCTAGGAGCTGCCCAACACTTGTATGGCTACTCCATTTCTGTGTCCTTTTTGATATTACATGCATACTTGGCTAATTAGGCTAGCTGCTGGATTGCTAAAACCTTAGGAAGAAAAGATGCTTTCTTGTTGTAACAGTGAGAGGATTAAAAAGTACTGCAATGTTATGAACTGGTCAGGACAAAGGTCACAATTATTTTTGCAGTTAATAAACTCTCCGTGGCTCTCCTCCTTGTTTTCTTTCTCCCATGGGAATATGGTCACTTTCTGTTCTCAACCTTGTGTGCCTGTGAGTTCCTCACAGTGAAATAATAAAATCAAGCACTTGTTCCAATGAGGAAGTTAAGTTACTTATATGGTGCTAAGGGTGAAGTCAATTCTAACACTACTGATCTCTTAAGAGTTATAGCTTTGGATGTATGCACTATGATTTTTGGAAATTTCCATCCAGGGATTTTGCTAGTTAATTACAGGTATATGATTGTGATAGGTTGAGAGGAAAACTCCTAATACAGAATTCGTGGTTTTACACAAAATTTCTCCCATGGTCTTCAAGCCTATCTGCTAGTATCATTTTTTTAGGTTTAAAGTATACAATCTTAAAGTGACTTTTTTTCTCTGATGTTTTGGAAACATACTGGTCATGATGGAGTAGTTGCTGCTACATTGATTCTCTTGTTAATAAGCATTCCATCCATTCTGCATTTCTACCTTACTCAGAAGGTTAATTGAAAAGATATGCATCAAAAACTTGCTTAAAAGAGGCATAGCCCTTTGTTTGGTGAGCAGGAGTTGTGTACAATATTAACAATTCCTGTCCATTAAAATACTGTATTTTAAAAAATAAGTACAATGTATAAAATCAAGGTCATTGCCCACAAAGTGTTCATGTTTGCTGTGATTATAAAACACTGCATCTTGTAAAATATTTCCAGTTCTGCTTACTTGAGAAGTTGAATACTAATGCTTATTAGAAAAGTGTCTTGTCTCTTAGAAGTGTAGAAGCCTAAGAAGTGTGTTTCTTCTTTCATTTGGAAATTAAAATTATAATTATTACTGTATTGAAGATTACATTTTGCCACAACACATTACCCTTGAGTTTCTCAACCCACACAACAAAAGATATAAAACATGAGATTGTCTTCAAAAGAGGAGCTATTTACAAAACAGGACCAGAGGTAAAACTCTCATTCTGAGTCCTGGTCCTGTGATAGATTCACTTTTTAAAGCATGTATGTCATTGGAAATGGGCCTTTTAAAAGTCAGTCATAACAAGCAAGCCAGTTGGTCTAAGTAACTTTTATACTATACTCTTGCATTACTCATTACATCATTGATCCCTAAAAATGCTAAACTCATTTTATCTACTGACTTCCACTTTGGCTAGTTACAATGCAGAAAAGATAGGCTCAAACAGTTGCTGTGGAAGATCCCCACAGGTAGGACCAGAGGGAGACTGTGTGCTGCTGGTAGGGTTCCTTTATTACAGAAATGAAATTGTCAGTTGACCCGTGTGCCCAGCACGTCCTCCAAAATGATCTACATTCTCATTCATATTCATGAATCCTGCTGGATGCACTCATTTGTATGCACAGATCCTTCCTGGCCTTCACACAGGTCAATGCTACAGAGGATGTGGCTGGTAGAAATCCTACAGTGTGTGAGAAGCAGCACCTGTCCACAGACATCCGCGGGAGTTTGCTCCTTAACATGCTCACGAGCAAAATACACATCGTTCACGGCTCTCTTTCACATAGAGAATGCTGCTGCCTACAAGTCAATATACAGTCGCCCAAACCGGGTGATTACAAAAAGAAATAGCAAGGCTTCATATTCACAATTACATTCAGAAGAAGCCTCGCGGAGTCTATGAATACCCAGCAGGCAGTGCGCCTGTGGTTCAAAGGCCAGCCTTAGACTTCAGGCCAGCTACAGAGTTTTTTTTTTTTTTTTGGATGGGGCATGGCCCCCATGCCTCACAAAAGTCGACATTGTCCAGTTCATACGAGTGTCTTGAAATGATACTGTGTTTACATGGAAAACTTGTTCTGACAAGAAAAGACTTGAGACAAAAAAAAAAAAAAGAAAAAAAAGAAAAAAACTTTTCCTAGTCTTAGGATTCCCCAAACCTATTTCACATACCCCTTGTGTTTCCCTGAGGAAATGAGTATTATTACAGTAATTAGCTACTATGCTCAAGGTATTCTCTCACATGTACAATGCTGGCCACTTTTCTCTGAACCTTCTCAAGGGAATGCCATGCTTCTTTGCAGTGCAGTCTGGTGAAGGGAGGATGGATCTCTGGAGAACCCCCATTTCTCGTGAAAGGTGGTGGAGTGTGACACCAGATATCACAGACTTCAACTCAAGTGATCGTCGCGTGTAGTGGGGGACATTTCAGTAATTTTTTTTTTTTTTGCAACATAATGGACTACCTTCAAAGAGCTCCTAGAAAGTTCAAGGACTATAACAGGTGCTGTTCACTACTGGAAACTTCCATCGGCAACACAGTCACGAGAGGCAAGGAATCACTGCGTTAGGGCATCTTGTTTGAGCACCGAGCTGCCAACAGGCACTTTTCGGCTGAGCAAGCTCATTCCACTGCTCTCTGCCTGACGCTGGCTTTTGACAACCTGGGGAAGAAACTTCCTAGAGATGAGATGAGGGAAGCATGCCCCTGCTTGAACAACATTCTTCTTTTGCAGCCGGCTCCTTGGGATGTGTGCAGGGCCGGGCGCCACTTCCTCACTGGCTGACTGACTCCATGCAGTTGAGGAACCCCGTGTCCACCGGCCTCTGGCACTGCCTCCCTGGCCCACCTGCTGCTTGGGTGCTTTCTCCAAGTTGTTTTTGCTTCCCATGAACTGAGTGCTCCTACTTTGGAAAGAACTAAGGCAGGAAACTTTTGCTTGTTGCCCATGTTGCTTTGCGGCTAATTAGAGCCTCTATGAAGCCTGAGAAGCCTCTTGGAAGAAGAGATGACCGAGGAGAGAGAATCAGACACTTCCACCGAACTGGAGTTCATTGTAGCCCCACTCCTCTCGTATGGACTGCCCACTGAGCTCCCATTCAGCAGCTGGCTTACCTGGGACCACTCTTCTCACTTCCCCTGACTCCCCACCAGACAGACACAAAAAGAAGCTGGTTTCCACAGAGCTGGCATATAGTGGAAGTCTGGCTTCATTTGGCACTTAATTTGGTTCCCTAAATAATAAAATAACTACTTAAAAATTTAACTGCAAATCAAGCATCTGCTGTTCTCCTAATTCAGTCCAGGGAATGGGCATCTGCATTTCCAGGATGGTACTCAGGGTTTGTCTGGTTGAATGGAGCCCTCCTCCTCTGAAGGGCTGGAGATGCAGAAGAGTCTTGTGAGCAGGCATCGGAGAGAAGGGGAGATCCAGGGACAGTGTCTTTGGCCTCGCAATTTTACCAGCACCTGTGCACTGCCTGAGAAACAGCTGTACAGGTCCGGGCTTGGAATTCCGCGGTGACAGCCACAGGGCCTAGCTTAAAGCCCACTCTCCTGCAAAGGTTCAAAGTGTGTTTCAAAGTTCTAGAAGAAAGGATGGATTTAACTCCACATCACTTTAATCTTCTCTGATCACAGACTTTATCCAAGGATCAAAATCCGGGGAGCCGTGCTGAGAAAACCTCTGGCCCAGCACTTTTGCTATCATTTAAGTGCATGATGAACTCTGTCCAATGGCTGCTCAGTCTGCTCATGGCTGAGGGCCTCCTGCACCAGCTGGAGCATCATCTTACAGCAGTGGGGACTACAGGTGAAGCAATGGGACACCAAGAGAAGAAAGGACATGCCCAGGCAGAAGAAATCAGCACATCTCCACATTTTGTAAAAATACTGGCTCCTGGCTGACTTTGTAAGGACCAAGATGCAGAGTACAGCTGGTGGAGCTAATGTTCACAATCAGCGTTGATGTGAAAGTACATGAAGCTCTTTTTCTTTTCTCTTCAAATAAGTGGTTTTTTTTTTTCTTTTAAATAACTGAAGGAAAAGTCAAGATCTCTTCCAAGGAGTGTTTTTTAAAAAAGTCATATGAGCGTTTAAAAAATAAGATTGCCAAAATATATGAATGCACAAATTAAGGATGTTGCACTGTGGAAACTCCTTATATTAGAAAAGGATACCTCTGACTACTAGATGACTTCTTTCTACTCTGTAGAAAAGCATATGTACATCTCTAAACATATATTAAGCTTTCCTCTGTGCAATTTCACTTAACATTCGTATGGCTGCTACCACGCCCCCATCCCTACCCAATGCCTCCTATAAGGTGCTCTCATTCTTTGCATAGGTACAGGAGAAATAGCTCCTTAGTAGGACAGTTGGGAGTAGGACACATAGAGAATGAGCTTACTGACAGGACTTGGCAGCTGCCTCCCATTCCTTACTGCCCAAATAACCAATTAGCAAGTATGCCAGGTGAGACATCGCAGTAGATGGAGCACAGTGCAAGCCCTGGCCCTACTAAGTGGAGAGAGTCCTATACCAAGATGCATTTTCCTTTGGGTGTTCTATATGTTTCTTTCTGAACAAATGCTTAGTGAATAGCTCCAATATTTTTGTAAGAAAAATAAAGGTTTAGACCTTCCATTTATCCATATAGTATTGATATTGTTCACGAACCCATCTCCCAGACACACTAAAGCATAAAACCTATAAAAGTGCACTCAGAGTGGCAGCTGGTTTGTTGACCTAACGGGACGTTCTGAACAGATGGGGACATGTCCGCTGTCTCTGCGCAGTCTGCAGCTCTCTACCTTACCTGCAGTGAGCGGTAGGACTGCAGAGCAGCACTGAGGATGAGCCACAAACCTGGCTGCCATCTCGACAAGACAAAGCAGGGCACACCATCCTAGCTGCTGTTTGAGTCGCGTCCCTGAAAGAAGCGTTGAGGCTTACCAGATGGCTATGGCGCCAGTTCTCATCTGAGCTGTGGCAGGGGGAGAAAGCCGTTCTGCTGCTTTGGGAAGAGCTTCTTAGAAATCTGCGGAAGACTCCTAGATGTTGGTGAGCAGTAACAGCTGCATGCATCGAACTCAGCTTGGGGCCAAAATCTGCCGGTGATTTCCACTGCCAATCACTTCTGAGCTAATGCCACCTGGGGCCCTCCAAACTAAAAGCTCTTCCGTGGTACCGCTTGGGGTCACTCTTAAAACAAAGCAGAACAAACGACACAGACATAGGAAAGATACCACAGTGCTGCTGCTCCTCACAGCCTATCATGACGTGCTCTGCCCCCAGGAGCCAAGTAGGAAACAGGGAAAAGACTATTCACAAAGTGGGCGCTGTCCTTTGAACAAATGCTTCCTAATATCCCACATAGCTTGTTATGTTGTCTTTTACGTTTCAAAAAAAAAAAAAAAAAAAAAACAACTCACAAATACCACAATTCAGAAAGCTAATTGAAATATGCTTCCTTGCTTGGTAAAGTCTTGGGCCTGGTTGGTTCGATTGCTGCAGAAGCCCAGGTTTAAGACGTAGACACAGAGTGAGATTGACTTTTGAAGGGAAAAAGTCATTGTAGCTGCTCTTGGCTGGGTCCTCAGTAAGAGCAAAGCAGGTGTTGATTTCCCTTTTCTTGCTGCAATTCCACCGAGGTTACTGGAAGGGCTTTCCCCGGGCCTCCAGTAGGGTTTCTGTGGAAGGAGAGGCTCTTTCCAACACCTGCAGCAGAAGGTGAGGCAGGAACAGCTGGGTATCCCCACTGGGGTCAGTCGATGAATCTCTGGCACGCCTTCTTCCAGCGGCAGGCCGTGCACCACATGTCCCGGTTCTCCATTCCGTACACCTTCCGGCACTTTTTGCCCTCTCCCCTGGGCTTCCTGGAGGACAGAAGGAGCACATGTGGTCAGGTGCAGGAAGTGAATAGGCCTTCTGTGGAGAGTTCAGAAGGGCAAGGAAAACCAGGGGATTGAGCAGGGGCTCTCTCTGGGGCCAGACTTTTGTACATGCTGGCTGCTTCCCTGGCTGCATGTAGCTGTTTTCTTTTGCTAAGAAAACCCTTGAGGTCCTGCCTTTCCCTTTGTGGATATGTGTGCTGGGACAACTTTGTAAGGTTAGCACAATAAAGAGCAGTGGAGTCAGGCAATCAGCGCATCTAGTGCCAGAAAGTGCTACATGGGCAACTGGGGGAAAATGACCAATATATTTGTCTAAGCAACTCATGGTCTAACCTACTTAACAGCAAATCACCTGGTGTGATGCTCACACAAGTGCATTCGTGGTGCACAGCCATGGTGGGAAACCAACTGCTCTTGATTTGGCTAACTGATCTGCTCAGTGGAACGGGACCCACAGCTGGAGCTGAGAAACAAGTCAGAACCATATCCAAACATGAGCCAGCCCTCCATTATCAAGCTACTATGTGGGCTACAAGAGGGCCTACACCTATTAAATTCTCTGTAAAATAATAATGGTTATCCCATTTATCTGGTGCTAACTTTACTCTCTGTTGGAGAATCTGCTTCTCCTTTTTAGATAGTCGTAATTCCTAAGGAGAGAACCATCCTATCGTACCTCAAAAGGACCCCAGCTGAAACTAAGAATAATTGGCGAAACAAGCAAGGGTGCTGTTTTCTTGGTGAACTGCGTACCGGCACAAAGGTGAAGGTGATTGACACAGAGATCAATCAATCCTACCAAATCAGATATCCAGAGACACAGAGGCTCCCAACACCTCATTACTAAAGCAGACCTAAAATGAGCCCAATATGGCTCAGGGAAATTTTGCGGAAGAGGGGTCAGAAAGAATGTCAGAGCCACACGTTGGGTCATGATACATAGAGACATTTCCTCCTACCTATAACTGAGGGCTAACTCCACAATGCATGAGAGGGGAGGACAAGGAGGAAGCTAACAATGGTACCAATTTGACTATATTCACTGAGTACAAAACTAATTAAAAAAAATTAAAAAATTCAGCCATCAAAAATAAATAAACAAATAAATAAAATAGCTGAATCCTGGGGGTGGGGAGAGAACAGTGGAGAACTCCTACAGCTCTCTCCACAGTCTCATATGTTTCTTCAGAGTTGACAATTCTAGCTGGGAACTTGTGGGGAGACCCTCTTGGTCTAAGATTAAAATCCTATCTTGTCGTTCACTTCACACCGAGGTCAAAGCAGCATGGTGCACAACAGTCTTAACCACTGTCATTACTTCTCCTGCAGGAAAGCTTACTGAGGGCACACCATTACCTGCCCGCCCACAGCAAGTTCCTTTCAATAGCGCATGGATGGGCACAGCCAGGGGAACAACAGAACAGGACCTTCACGGACCATGGAGGCAGTGTGTAGATGGTCACACCTCTAGTCCCTTTTTGCTATTTTTCTCTCTTTCAGGAAATTTCCTCGAGGAGAAGAGTGCCCGTTTGAAGCAGTCATACCTTAGGCTGACCGTCCCTCGGGGTGGCGAAGACAGCACTGTGTGGGCGTGGTGTCTCTGCTCTCCTGCACTCACTGGGTGATGATGCGTCGGAGACACCTAGTAAATAACGAGGACAATCAAGTTGGCAGGTGGGGTCCCGATCCCTCACATTTATTTGGCTTTTGCTACATGGGCAGTGGTTCTCGACCCTTAGTTGTGCAGAAGTGCTTTGTGCTCAGACTGTGTGTTAAAACAGATGAGGGATACTTAACAGCAGGACACAAATGCATCCCAAGCAGAAAAGACCATCAATAATCAATAAGATCTTCATTTTTTATCTATTCATTCTGGGTGGCCCATAACACCATACTGTCACTTGAATATTTTAAGTCCTGAGGCATATTTCTGCTTATTTCATTTCATCCTTATGAACCCCTCAAGCAGGTCAGGCTTCATCATTAACCCCTTTAGAAGGTGAGAAACGTCCCAACTTTTTAAAAGATTGAGTTAAGATTACACAGCCAGACAGCAACAGTACCATGAGGCAGGCCTAGGCGCTCTGGTCAGTGTTCACCATTCATCCACTAACACATGGATTTTCATATAGAACGCCCTGGCTAACTACGAGAACAAGGGGGAGAAAAATAAATCAGTAGCAACCCATTCAGCAAACCAAGACACACATCATCCGAGTGCACACTCATCATGTGCAAGGTACCCCAGCACCAGCTCTGATTTTTACAATTATCCCACGTGCTGCGTACTGTTATCACCCCATTTTGCAGATGAGAGAGCCAAGGAAAAGGAGGTCAAAGAACTCGCTAAGGTCACAGAAGTTGTAGTAGCAAGCTTATCCTGTCACACTTCTGCAACTCAGTCCTAACGATGAGAGGACTATCCTGTGGCAATGCTTCTTGGGTTATTCACAAAGTCTCTAAGAACACTAGATATCTTTCCAGCTCATGGGATTCTCAAAAGTTGCAAAACACTATTTTTATTTTTCTTTTCGGTTTTTCGGGGTAGGGTCTAACTCTAGCCCAGGCTGACTTGGAAATCATTATGTAGTCTCAGGCTGGCCTCGAACTCACAGTGATCCTCCTCTTACACGGCCTCTGGAGTGCTGAGATTAAAGGCATGTGTCACCATGCCTGGCCAAAAAGCTGCTTTTTTTTTTTTTTTTTTTTTTTTTACAAGAAAAGAAAATTGTTGCTTCAAGCAATTGAACAGTACTGCTTCATACAAATGAAGACACAGTGGCCATGGAGCCCCATTGCCAATCTGCAGACAAGAGGGGGCTCCTCTCCACAGTGTAAGAGTGGGAAAAGACTTCCTGAACAAGACCCCAGTAGCCCAAGAAATTAATAAAGCTCTCAACCAGTGGGATCTCATGAAGCTTAGATGCTTTTGTACAGATAAACATACCATAAACACAGACAACGAATTCCTCACAGAATGCAAGAAAATCTTTACCAGCTATACCACTGACAGAGGCCTAAGATCTACAAAGAACTCAAAAAAGTAAACCATTAAAAAAAAAAAATCAAACAATCAATTCAAAAAATGGGGCAGAGAACTGAATAGGGAATTCTCAAAGGAAGAAATACAAACGGTTAATGCTCACATATGTAAATGTTCAATATCCTTAACCATCACAGAAATGCAAATCAAAACAACTACAGGATGACACCTTACTCATCAGGATGACAATCATTAAAAAAATCAAGTGACAATAAATGTTGGCAAGGTTGTGGGGAAAGAGGAACCCTCATTCACTGCTGGTGGGAATGAAAACTTGTATAACCACTATGGAAATCAATATGGATACTCCTAAAAAAGATGAAAATACAGTGACCAACTGACTAAGCCATTTCTCTGTTTGGCATCTACCCTAAAGGCTCCACTCTTCACTGCAGAGATATATGCTCAACCATGTTTATAGCTGCTCAATTCACAATAGCTAAGAACTAGAATCAACCCAGATGCCCATCACTTGATGACTGGTAGAAAGACTGGAACAAAGATGTGGCACACGTACACAATGGAATACTACTCAGTACTAAGGGAACATGATATAATGATATTTGTAGGAAAATGAATGGACTTGGACAGATCATACTGAATGAACTCATACAAGCACAGAGAGACAAACACCACAGGTTCCCCCTCATCTGTAGTTCCTAACCTGGAACACTCTGAGTTGAAGGCATACCTGACAGGCAACTCGAGGGTAAGATAAGAGGTATGGTGATTTTTTAGGAAGGGGAATGGAGGGTATCAGGGGGAGATATATACAAAACTAAATCCAAAATGAATTTGTTCCATAAACCTTTCTTCTGGATAGCACATACAACCTTCAACAGGACTATGAGGGACTCTCTGGTATGAAGGACCCTGGAGAGAGTGGGATGAAGCCTAACCCTAAAACATTTGGCTCTGGCTTGCAACTCCCAGTACCAGAAATCGGTTACAATCCACATTCAGCTATTGATTGGAGAGAACTATGAGATGCCCAAACAAGACAGACTTCTGTCAAGGCACTTGATTACCACCTGAGGTAAAAGGCAAGACCCTATTGCTGAAGACACCACATATTGCTGGCGTAGAACATGGATAGATCCAGCTGGAATCTGGAAGGAAGGAAGTTCCCAGATGGTCTGCCCATATAGTACTGGAATGTGCTATATGAGCTGCTGAGGGAAAATAGCCAACACTCTAGTGTGATAACAGGGATATTGCTATACCAAAGCAACCAGCCTGGCAAGATGGACATGCCTGTGCAATAGTGGCACCCAGCCTGGGTGGGTAATCAATGGCTCTCTGATTGGCTAAGATATATGCTCAGTGGAAAGGAACCCTTAGCTGGAACTGGGAACTGGGTCAGAATCCTATGGAGACCAAGGTCATAGACTCCAATGAGAAGCTCCCACTAGTCTTTAGCCAAAAAAGAGACTGCCCCCACCAAAGTCTCTCTTAATTAACAATGCTTATTCCACTGGACCTATGCTGACCTCAGTCTCCTTTGGAGAATCTCTTTTTCCTTTTCAGAAGGCACTAGGATGAGGAAATAAGCCACCCCTCACACATCAGCCAGGGCTCAGGTGAAACCAAAGAGGAATTAGTGAAATGAGCAAGAGTGCTGCTTCAATAGTGAGCCTGTCAGCCAGGGCCAGGGTCATGGAGACAGACACAGAGGATACTCAAAACTCACCAAAGCAGAAACCCAGAAGCTGCTGAGAGCACAACACAAAAGCAGACTTAGAACACACCTACTACAGCTCAGGGAATCTTGCAGAAGAGGGATAGGAAAGATTGTAAGAGTCACAGAGTGGAAGGGAATGTCCAGAGGTACTGCCCCCTCCCCTCCCCTTACAATGACTGACTGATGTGCTCACATCTCATAACCAGCAACCCCAGAGGGAAAACCAGCATTCCCACTCAGGAGGGCCCTTAGCAGGATGGGGGCAGGGAGGAGGGAAATGATGGTACTAACATATGATATGTCCATACAAGTTTCTACTTAATAAAAAAAAAAAGGGACAAAGAGAGGGCGTTCCTAAGGCATACTTACAGAGCTGTTTGCTATGAAACGAATGCATATCGGTGCACAAGGATGCTGAGGGAGGTGGAGGTGGGGAGAGGAAAGGGCAGGCTCAGGTTATGTATTGGAGCTCTGACAGGGGCTTTGACTGTCTTTTTAAGTGCAGTGGGAGCCACTAGAGAATTTTAAGAAGTATGTATCTTATAAACGTGTTCAAAGAATAACTTTGGTTTTGAGGAAGGGTAAAGAGGTCTACAGACCAGTGAAGAGGCTCTTGCAATGTTCCAGGTGGACTCATACTGGTCAAGAGAGGTGGGGTGGGCGTGGGAAGGAGCTAGCTCTATGTCCCTAAGAGGCACAGCCTGTGGATGGTTTGGATAGAGGACACAGAAAATGAAGATAAACTTGAGCTGAATTAAGGATGAAGCAAGACGAGACAAAGATGGATCCTAGTTTCTTCCTGAGAGACTGGAGGCTAGGGGACAAGATAGGAGACCTAGTACAGTGGCAGGTCTGGGGGAGGCAAATTCCATGAGGATGTTTTGAGGACTACGGGATGATTCTCTTCTGCAGTTCTTATTCCTGCTAATGGCTCTCCTAGCTCAGAGTTCAGTGCACGTGTATTTGAGTTCCCTCTCCCTTTCCCACAACAGCCAGGGTTTCTTCAGGGTGCAGTGCGACATGAGAAGGGAACACTTCACACCCCAATATATGGCTGGGTTCTGAGGGAGACTCAATAGAGCATGCTTGAGAATTTTCCCTGATGAGTTTTAATAGCAAGACTATCATGTTTTAGCTTCCTATTTCACTTGAGAATAACAGTGGGGAAATGGAGTAATTATGGTAGGAGACAAGTTTATTCAATTCACGCAAATGTGAAATTCGGGCCACGTGGTTATTAGCTCCTTTAATTGTCACAGCAAATCTACAATGTGAGTGACATGTTTGTATCTTAAAGATAAGTAAAGACTCTTGCTTTTATCTCTGGTATCTCCTGGTAGTTAGAATTATGATGGTTCTTTACCACAACAGGCTTACAACATGTATGATAGATTTCTATGACACACCCAGAGCTTGTTACACAGGTGAAGTACAAGCTATGTACTTCCCACTTCACATGTTATCTTCCTGTCCTTCTTTGCCCTTCCCCTCCATCGCCTTCCTTTGTGGAGCTGGGGTTTGAACAGCCCAGGGCCTCATGTATGCCAAGTACATCCCCTGCCATTGACCCAACTTGATTTTCTAATTTCATCTCCACAATCACCCTATGAGGAAAGTACCACCATCATGTCCACTCTGCTGATCAGGAGTGGAGAAGAACATTGCCAAACCCACAAATCATCAATAGTAGATTTAGCATTCAAATTCTGTTGTCTGATACCATTGAACACCTTAGAGTTCCTTTCTTAGATAGTTTTGTCCATTTTGTTAGATTATTTTCTTATTTTTTAGATATATTAGAGTCAGAAGGAGAGAGAGAGAGAGGGAGGCACAAAGGGAGAGAAGCTTCACAGGCAAGTGCTTTAACGGCTAAGCCATCTCTCTAGCCCTAGAACTCCCTTCTGAATGATGTCAAAGCCTGCTCTTTCCCATCTTCCATTCTACTATATCATTCACTGAAACACCATGTGCCCTAGAAGACATAGGCAACAACAATAAAAATAAAGTGAGTTTGTCTCAAGCTAAGAAACTTCTAGACAGCAAAAGAAGTAAGCAGTGGAATTAATAGGTAACTTACAGGATGGGAAGAAATATTGTCTAACAAGGGATTGAAATCCAGAGTACATAAGGAACTGAGAATCACTTCTCAAAAGAAGACACACAAACGGTTAAGTACACGATGGAGGCTCGACCTCTCCTGTCCTTAAGGAAATGCAGCTCAAAACTACATTGAGCCCGGTGTGGCAGCGCACGTCTTTAATCCTGGCACTAAGGAGGTAGAGGTAGGAGCATCGCTGTGAGTTTGAGGCCACCCTGAGAGTACATAGTGAGTCCCAAGTCAGTTTGGGTTACAGTGAGGCCTTCAAGATAATACAAAACCACCCCACGAAGCTATATTGAGATGTTATCTCACCCAAGTTAGAATGGCGATCACCGAAACAACAACAAAAAACTCATAAAAAACAAATACTGGCAGGCATGCAGAGAAAAACAACTCTATTTATTTATTTATTTATTTGAGAGCGACAGACACAGAGAGAAAGACAGATAGAGGGAGAGAGAGAGAATGGGCGCGCCAGGGCTTCCAACCTCTGCAAACGAACTCCAGATGTGTGCGCCCCCTTGTGCATCTGGCTAACGTGGTACCTGGGGAACTGAGCCTCGAACCGGGGTCCTTAGGCTTCACAGGCAAGCGCTTAACCGCTAAGCCATCTCTCCAGCCCGAAAAACAACTCTTTACACACATGTTACATTTCGTTCTGATCTGCAGCCCCATGCTCCCTGTCCCTCTGGCTTCGTTTCTTTTTTTTTTTTTTTTTTAGATTTTTTAAAAAAAAATTTTATTTATTTATTTATTTATTTGAGAGTGACAGACACAGAGAGAAAGACAGATAGAGGGAGAGAGAGAGAATGGGCACGCCAGGGCTTCCAGCCTCTGCAAACGAACTCCAGACGCGTGCGCCCCCTTGTGCATCTGGCTAACATGGGACCTGGGGAACCGAGCCTCGAACCGGGGTCCTTAGGCTTCACAGGCAAGCGCTTAACTGCTAAGCCATCTCTCCAGCCCGAAAAACAACTCTTTACACACATGTTACACTTCGTTCTGATCTGCAGCCCCATGCTCCCTGTCCCTCTGGCTTCCTTTCTTATCCCAGATAGTCAGCCCTCCTCTTCTGCTTTCATGTCACATGCATTTCATTAACCTCATGAAAAGAAAACTCTCATACACTGTTGATGCAAAATGTAAATTAGCACAACTATTAAGTACAGAGATCCCTTAACTAAAAATAGAACTACCATGTGACCCAGCAATTCCAGTATTGAACATACATATGAAGGAGATGAAATAATTTATACCATAAAAGATACATGCTTCTCTATGTTTATTATAACTCTAGTCTCAATACTTAAGTACAGAATTAATCTAGGGGGCCAGCAACAGGCAAATGGATCAAGGAGATGTGATGTAGACATATGAAAGAGTACTCATTAGCCATTCAAGAGTGAAATCCTGCCATCTGCAACCACATGGATGTAAATGAGATCGCTATATTAAGTCAAATAAGCCAGGCACACAGAGACAAAGACCACATTTGCTGAAAATAGCAAGTCAACCCCACAAAGAGTGGGATAGAATGTGGTCACTAGAGAATGGGAGGGGCAGAGGTTGGGTACAGGAGGAAGCTGACCAAGTCAGAACAGGGAATTACTATGGCTCTTCTTTAGAACAGCAGGACCACAACAGCCTATGACAAAAACTTAAAATATGGAAAAGCACAATATTCCTAATAAAATGATTAACATTTGAAGAAAGCGGCATGCTTATCACGGATCTGATTATAACACGGTGTATATAAGTAATGAGTAATGTGAAACAGATATGGGCCCTAAAGCAAAGCCCATGGTTTTAGCTAATTCTAAGTTGTCTCCATATTTTAATACTTGTTTCTCAACCTTTTCTAGATTCTCTTGAGGTATAGTTTACAAAGTATATAATATACTTGGGCAGTACTGCATGATACTCTTTCTAAAGGCTATGTGTCTATAATATATCTACTGATTAGTTATGACTTCAGGGGAGTTTATAAAGAGCTCTATAGTCTGAAAAAATTGTGGTTAGGGGCTGGAGAGATGGCTCACTGGTTAAGCACTTGCCTGTGAAGCCTAAGGACCCCAGTTCAAGGCTTGATTCCCCAGCACCCACGCTAGTCAGATGCACAAGG
This sequence comes from Jaculus jaculus, assembly GCF_020740685.1. NCBI lineage: Eukaryota > Metazoa > Chordata > Mammalia > Rodentia > Dipodidae > Jaculus > Jaculus jaculus. The sequence continues at coordinate 151,385,366 of NC_059103.1, forward strand.
TGGCACCTGCATCTGGAATTCATTTGCAGTGGCTGGAGGTCCTGGGGAATCCATTCTCTCTTTTTCTGCCTCTTTCTCTGTCTGTCACTCTCAAATAAATGAATAAAAATAAATAAAAAAAACTAAAATTAAAGAATGTGGTTAATCTTGCCTGGGTATTCAGTATATTTGTGTTATGAAATAATTTACACTTGGTCTTAGCCAAAGCGGAGAGGTGATTACATGAAGGAGTGTTAAGCAGGGCAATCCTACCTCATCATCACGCAGTGAATACAGCAGCAGCAGTGAGCGTCCTGTACATTAGCCACACGCCAGGCACTACACTGAGTGACAGACTACAGGAGTTCCAGAACGTAGAAGGTTGCTTTAGAAATAACATGTGACTAGGCTAGAAGTCAGAGGTCATAGATGCCAGATTTGAACTGAGCCTCACATGAGAACAAGAATATGAATATTATAGACTCTATAAAAATGTTGGAGAAATTTCTTTGTGGTTTTCTACTTCTCAAATGGAATAGAAAAGAATTTTGGTTGGAATAACCTCTTACAAGATTCTCTCTAGGCACCAATCATTTGTATTACAGTTACTTTTCTTGTTATAGCTGAACACCTGACAGAAATAACTTAAGGGAGAAGTGAACTTTGGCCCACAGTTCATGGCATGAAGGGCAAGGTGGAGTCTGGGGCACAGCTTACATTTCTGCAGGTCAGGCTGGAAACAAGGCTGGGCTACAATCCTGAAGGCCCACCACCCAGCAACCCGCTTCTTCCAGCTAAGCCCTGCCTCCTGAAGGTTCCACAGTCTCAAAACAGTGCTGTAAGCTGGGGCATTTCATATCCAAACAATAATGTCACAGTTAAGCTCCCTCCTTCTTCTTCCTTCCCTCCCCCTCCCTCCTCCTCTTCCTCCTCCTTTTCATTTTATTTTTTGAGATAGGGTTTCATTCTAGCCAAGGCTGACCTGGAATTCACTATGTATTCTCAGGCTGGCCTTGAACCCAGGGCGATCCTCCCTCCTCTGCCTCCCAACTACTAGGATTACAGGTGTGTGCCACCACACCCAGTCGTGTTCTTCTTCAATATAATGTTTGTGGAGACAGGGTCTCATGTAGCCTAGGCTGGCCTAGAACTCACTATGCAGTTGAGACTGGCATTGAACTTCTGAGCCTCCTGTTTCTACCTGCCAAGTGCTAGAATTATAGGCATATTACCACACCTAGCCTCCCTACACTTTTACACTGAAATTCTACCTGCCCAGTATGGCTGCAAATGGAGATAAGGCCTTGAAAGAACTAGGGTTAAATGATAAGAGAGGGCCCTGGTCCAATAGGATGAATCTTTATAAAAAAGGAATATTTTAAAATTTATTTACAAGGAGAAACATCACACACACACACACACACACACACACACACACACACACACACACACGGGGGGGGAAGAGGGGGACAAAAGAGAGAGAGAGAGAGAGAGAGAGAGAGAGAGAGAGAGAGAGAGAGAGAGAGAGAGAGACTGAGAGAATGGGTACGCCAGATATCTAGCCACTTCAAAGAAACTCCAGATGCATGTGCCACTTTGCATCTGGCTTTAAGTGGGGGAATTGAACCTGGGTTGTTAGGCTTTGTAGGCAAGTTCCTTAACAGCTGAGCCATCAGCTTGAGTGAGTGTTCTTATAAGGAGAGACACCAGAGGGCTTGTAGGTTTATTTTTCTCTCTCCCTTCCTCTCTTTCTCCTCTCCACTCTTCTACCCTCTCTGTCTCCCTCTTCTACTCCATTCTCTCTTGCTATTGATTTCTTACAGGAAGGGAAGGCCGTGTGAAAACACAGTCAAGACAGAGAACATCTACAAACCAGAAAGAGATTCCTTATCAGGAAGCAAACTGGCTGACACCTTGATCTTGGACTTGAAGCCTTAGAAATATGGGTAAATAAATTCCTGCCACTTAAGGGGCCAAGTCTATTGTATTCTATTATGGCATCTTGAGCTCTTATTTTCTCTCATAAAAATACAGAGAAAGGCATGGAGAAAGAAGTGAGGGTAGGTCACTAACAAAAACCAGGCTAAGGCAAAGTTGATATTAAGGAGCGCCTGCTGTCTCGGCTCACCTCCCACTCTTAAGCTTGTGAAGCCTGCCTGGAAGGCAGCGTCTGCAGTTATGCAGATCAGCCTTCTTGGCTGCACACGCTCTGACTTCTGGGTTCACTAAAGCCAGTGTTCAGGAAGCCCAGCACAGGCAAGGGACCCAACAAAAAGCCTGCACATCCAGGGACTGCTTGGAAGGGGGTTTCCCCTTATCTAGGGAATGGCCAATGTCTCTCTTCAACACTGGGTCTCAAAGACGGAGGAGGAAAGCAAACTTAGCCAACACCTTCAGAACATTTATTTTGGAGTACAAAGAGAAAGGAGATTGGGGGCAGGGTAGAGGAAGTGTTTTGTAATACAGAAATTCTTCTTCTCTACAGTTTGGACATATCCATCATCAATATTAACTCAGTATAATTTTAAACCCTGAAAGATACTGATTGATACAATCATGCCATTTAGGAGGATGGGGTGCCCACAATTTTAGATTCAGTTTAGCTTCCTATTTTCTAGGGATGGGCCGAGCACACTGGGCAGTTCAGCTGCTGGCATCAAGGCAGTGGGTGTGTGACCACCCCACAGCTGCTGAGTACGGAGGACAGTCCACCTTTCGGAGGAGCAGGCAACAAGCACCCAGCTTTGTTTTCTTTAAAAGCTCTGACACAGCACTCAGCAGCATTTGGGATAGTCTTCACAGAGCGTTCATGTCTTTCTAGAGTAAAACAAGACTTTTGAAAATACATCCCCCATCTTAAAATAGAAATGGCAAGCCTGACTGTTGAAATGTTTATCTAAAGTCTTGGCTGGAACAGATTACAAGCCAGAGACCGGGAGTCCTTTTGTCTAAGAATAAATTAGAAATGGACACAGGAGGTTAGTGGAATACCCAGTTAACCCAGTAGTTGCATATACTTTCTGTGAAAGCTCTCTGCTAGGATGGTAATCAACACAGGGAAATAAAAGATTTGGGGAAGAATCTGGGGCACTGAGACCGAGGGTTAGCAAGAGCTCAGTGTCCATAGCAGAGTTCTAAACTTTCCCTGTTGGGAAACAAATAACACAGGGTATCCTGGCTGGCATCCACTATGGAAGACACTGGATAGGCAGCTACTTACAAATGACAGCGGTTTCTCCAGGCTAAAGAAAGCGGTGAGAAAAGCATGGGAGAAGCCGAGCTGGCTGGCACAGGCTAGTCGCCTTACTTACTTGGGAGACGGAGGCAGGAGGATTGCAAATTCAAGACCTGCCTGGGCTACAGAGTGAGTTTAAGGCCAGCATGAGCAATGTGGTGAGATCCTGTCTTAAAGAGGGATATAGTTCCACGATAGAGCATATTGTGAGATTCTAGGTGTAACCGTCAGTACTGAAGGAACATAAAAAAAAAAAACAAAAAACCAAACATAAAAAAGTACAGTGGAAAAAAAAATCCAATTTGATTGCCCAGAAGTAATTTGAAAATAAGTTTAGGTGAGCTGTTCTGTCTACATGCTACACTTGTTTTTATATTAGATGAGCCACATGGTATATACTCCTAAAAGTCCTTCTTAAGTTAAAGGCAGGAATTGAGGGATTCAGACAGTAGTCAGTGTGACTCTGTTTGTGGTCACCAACCTAGGTGTGGTGGTTAACATTCAGTGATAATTTGACTGGATTTAGAGTCGCCTCTAAGTATGCCTTTGAGGGCATTTCCAGAAAGGTTTCACTAAGTGTAGGTGACAGCATCCCATGGGGAGGAGTCTTAGACTAAGTAAATAGATTAAAAAAAATAGGAAGAAGAGTGTGATCTAAATATAGACATTTGTCTCTTTTTGCTTATTTTTTATTTTTTTTATTTTTTAATTTTTATTAACATTTTCCATGATTATAAAATATATCCCATGGTAATTCCCTCCCTCCCCACCCCCACACTTTCCCATTTGAAATTCCATTCTCCATCATATTACCTCCCCATTACAATCATTGTAATTACATATATACAATATCAACCTATTAAGTATCCTCCTCCCTTCCTTTCTCTTCCCTTTATGTCTCCTTTTTAACTTACTGGCCTCTGCTACTAAGTATTTTCATTCTCACGCAGAAGCCCAATCATCTGTAGCTAGGATCTACATATGAGAGAGAACATGTGGCGCTTGGCTTTCTGGGCCTGGGATACCTCACTTAGTATAATCCTTTCCAGGTCCATCCATTTTTCTGCAAATTTCATAACTTCATCTTTCTTTACCGCTGAGTAGAACTCCATTGTATAAATGTGCCACATCTTCATTATCCACTCATCTGTTGAGGGACATCTAGGCTGGTTCCATTTCCCAGCTAATATAAATTGAGCTGCAATAAACATGGTTGAGCACGTACTTCTAAGGAAATGAGATGAGTCCTTAGGATATATGCCTAGGAGTGCTATAGCTGGGTCATATGGTAGATCAATCTTTAGCTGTTTTAGGAACCTCCACACTGTTTTCCACAATGGCTGGACCAGATTGCATTCCCACCAGCAGTGTAGAAGGGCTCCTTTTTTTCCACATCCCCGCCAACATTTATGATCATTTGTTTTCATGATGGCGGCCAATCTGACAGGAGTGAGATGGAATCTCAATGTAGTTTTAATCTGCATTTCCCTGATGACCAGTGACGTAGAACATTTTTTTAGATGCTTATATGCCATTCGTATTTATTCCTTTGAGAATGCTCTATTTAGCTCCATAGCCCATTTTTTGATTGGCTTGTTTGATTCCTTAATATTTAACTTTTTGAGTTCTTTGTATATCCTAGATATTAATCCTCTATCAGATCTTTTTGCTTGTTTTTATTTTATTTATTTGAGAGAGAGAAAGAGAGAGATAGAGAATGGGCACACCAGGGCTTTCAGCCACTGCAAATGAACTCCAGATACATGTGCCCCATTGCACATCTGGCTTACATGGGTCCTAGAGAAATGAACCAGGATCCTTTGGCTTTGTAGGCAAATGCCTTAACCACTAAACCATCTCTCCAGCCCTCTTTTTGCTTCTTAAATATAGATACAATGTGACCAGCCACTTCCTGTTCCTGCTGCCATGACTTCCCCACCATGACAGTAACTCAAACTGTGAGCCAAAACAAACCTTACTCTCCTTAGTTGCTTTTTCAGGCATTTGATCACAGCAATGGGAAAAATAACTAACACATGAAACTACTGCAGAACAGCAGTGTGAAATGTGAGATTCTGAACTGACCTGGGCCTTCTTATGTCTGTCAAGGAAAAAGACCCGAAGGAGATGGTTACCGTCTGACACCTGCATTTGTGGATCAGTGCTCTTGCCAGAAGTGAAGCCAACACCTGACAGTCTGAGGTTACTCACTGCCAGTGGCCAGCAGAGCTTTCATAATTACTCCAGGTACTGTTTAAAAATTGCATTCCATAAGTATTTTCTGGAAGCCACCATCTTCCAAACTGCTGCCAGCAAGAGGTCTTTTTTTTTTTTTTTTTTTTTTGTTTGTTTTTCAAGGTAGGGTTTCATTCTAGCTCAGGCTGACCTGGAATTCACTATGTAGTCTCAGGGTGGCCTTTAACTCACCACGATCCTCCTACCTCTGCCTCCCAAGTGCTGGGATTAAAGGCGTGCACTACCATGCCCAGCTCAAGAAGCCTTTGATTGTAGAGTTTAGTCAACACCCATGGACAGAACACAGCACAGTTCATCCAGTCACTCAATCAGTACTTCAGGAAGCTTTTAGACTCCCTGGGAACCTCTGGGACTTACCAGTGGTTTACAATAAGAAAAATATGTGAGGGCGGTTGCGAAGGTGGGAAGCTAGGGTAGAGAGCCTGGATCCGGAAGTGAAGGCGGTTTCCCTCCCTTGTCCCTGTCGCTGCCGCCATACACGCTCCTCTTGCTCAGCTCTTCTATCAGAAACTGCCTTTTCCTTTGCTGTTCTTCAAGCCCCCCCCCTCCCGTCTCTGCCATTTTCACTATTCTGGGAACCCTCCTTCCAAGACACCTCCCCTTCTCGCCCTGCCAGCCCAGTTATGACAGAGAATGATGTGGACAATGAGCTCTTGGACTATGAAGATGATGACGTAGAGACGGCAGCTGGGGGAGATGGGGCTGAAGCCCCTGCCAAGAAAGATGTCAAAGGCTCCTACGTCTCCATCCACAGCTCTGGCTTTCGAGATTTCCTGCTCAAGACAGAGTTGCTCCGGGCCATTGTTGACTGTGGCTTTGAGCATCCATCAGAAGTCCAGCATGAATGCATCCCTCAGGCCATTCTGGGAATGGATGTCCTATGCCAGGCAAAGTCAGGCATGGGAAAGACAGCAGTGTTTGTCTTAGCTACGTTGCAACAGCTGGAGCCAATTACTGGGCAGGTGTCTGTGCTGGTAATGTGTCACACTAGGGAGCTGGCTTTTCAGATCAGCAAGGAATATGAGCGCTTTTCAAAATACATGCCGAATGTCAAGGTTGCCATGTTTTTTGGTGGTCTGTCTATCAAGAAGGATGAAGAGATGCTGAAGAAGAACTGCCCGCATATCGTCGTGGGGACTCCTGGTTGCATCCTAGCCCTGGCTCGAAATAAGAGCCTCAACCTCAAACACATTAAACACTTTATCTTGAACGAATGCGACAAGATGCTTGAACAGCTCGACATGCGTCGGGATGTCCAGGAAATTTTTCGCATGACCCCCCATGAGAAGCAGGTCATGATGTTCAGTGCTACCTTGAGCAAAGAGATCTGTCCAGTCTGCCGCAAGTTCATGCAAGATGGGTGAGGGCCTTCGGCACCTCAGTCCCAGTCCCCTACTCCTCCCCACCCATACTTCCTTGCACCCATCGGAACCTCGGTTGATGTGAGCTCGCAGCAGAGAAGCGCTGGTACGACAGGGGACGCGGACCTCACAAGCGATGGATGGCGGCGGCAGAGGTCACGTGAAAGCTGACCAGGACGCTGAGGACCAAGCCAGCCTCTTTTTCTGTTCCCGGTTTTTTTCCTGAACCTAAAGTGCTGTGATTTATTTCCCCCATATGTGTTTGGGGAGGGGTATCCTGAATGGGGTGGTGGCTTTTTAAATTTTTTTTCTTAAAGAATTTTTTTATTATTATTTATTTATTTATTTGAGAGCGACAGACACAGAGAGAAAGACAGATAGAGGGAGAGAGAGAGAATGGGCGCGCCAGGGCTTCCAGCCTCTGCAAACGAACTCCAGACGCGTGCGCCCCCTTGTGCATCTGGCTAACGTGGGACCTGGGGAACTGAGCCTCGAACCGGGGTCCTTAGGCTTCACAGGCAAGCGCTTAACCGCTAAGCCATCTCTCCAGCCCTTTTTTTTTTTTTTTTTAATCTTCATGGGTACAGGAAAGGTAAAAGTGGGAGGCTCCACTTGGATGTGATCAAGTGGGTGTTAGCACACTGGGTGTTAGTGGCTTACTGGGTGGAGCCCATGGTGGCCAGTAGAGTGCTCCTTTTCCCTGCAGCGCTCATCCCATGGGAGGATGACTCTTGGGCTGTGGGTGGGACAGGAGTTAGGTTTGAAGGAGGCCAGGGAGACTTTGCAAGGCCTTGAGTAACTGTCTCAGTATGGAGAGAGTTAGGAAAGTGTGGCTTTGGGATGCCTTATGTCAGTTTGTCATCTTCTGTTACTTTCCTCCCCTTCAAGGGTTGTATGGGTTTAAAAGAAAGTATATCAGTCTCAAAGGTGAATTCCTATCTTCTGCTGTGTTTGTTTTAGGACCATTTGTTGTTTTCCTGTAAACCTGTTTGGTGATTTGACATATATATATATATTTTTAGTTTAGACTGATCTCACCTAAAACAGTTACAGTGGTCTGAAACCAAGCAAGGTGTTTATCCTCTTGAGTAACTTTTACTGCTCTTGAAATAACATTTTTAATAATAAAGAAAAAAATCCTGCCTCAGCCAAAAAAAAAAAAAAAGAAAAAAAGAAAAGAAAAATATGTGAGTCTGTGAGTGTGTGGGGGTGGGTAGGGAAGAGAAGGTTAACCCCTATTATCATGAACCACTTTCTGAGCCTTATCAGGAGTCACATACCACTGTGAACATTGGTGCTGTGCAGTTTTCTGTAATAAGTTATGCAAGGCTATATACATATAAATGGAATGTTTTTATTTTATTTGGAGAGAAAGAGAGACAGAGAGAATTGGTGTGCTGGGGCCCTCGCCACTGCAAACAAACTCCAGACACATGGGCCACTTTCTGCATCTGGCTTTACATGTGTACTGGGGAATCAAACTCAGGCCATCAGATTTTGCAAGCAAGTGCCTTGCCAGTGAGCCATCTCTCCAGCCCACCAGTATATTTTTAAATGAATGATTAGGACATGAGTTAATTCATGGTGATTTATCAGATAATTATTTAAAATGTCAAGTTAATTCTTAGGTACTACTTAAACCTAGTTGCATAATTAAGCACTCATCTATTTTCAAGTTATCTATCAAGCATAGATTATTCAGGCTTTGAAAGAAAAAAATATTTCAATTAATTTGTTTGGATTATCAAATGACACATCTACAAAATAATTTACAGCTAACAAGTTTTAGAAAGTAATTTATAATGACAAACTGTCACCTTTTGTGTTCAAGGTGTAGGTTGAGGTGTTAATTTTTTTTTTTTTGGAAACATAAAAATATGCAGCCAACACACAAAATACATTTCCAACAAGTTGTAAATTAAGAGTTGAAATTCTCTTTTAGCTTTCTTTTTGTAGAAAAGTTGAGCCTATCAAAATCACAGGTCACCTCGCCGATAAGTTTGCAAGAATCACAAGAAATATTGCGCTTTTGTAGGAAGACTGCTGTGAGTCCAAGGCCAACTTGAGACTACAGACTGAGACCCTACCTTGAAACCCCCCCTACAAAAAAAAAAGAATCATGCTTTTGGATACTTTGACGTTCCCTTGCCTGTTTCTACAATTTGTTCTCTAAATCTGTTTGGCTTTGCCAAGACTGCTGGATTCTTTGTGTCTACTTACTGGAATGCCTGTGAAAGTGACTGGAGGAGACTGCCAAGAAATGCTGAAGCTGCTGCCATTGGGGGTGAACTTGGCCGATCCTGGAATAGTCACAGGGGGTGTGGCCTGTTAAACAGGAAACAGAGAAAGTTGTAATAAAAGTGCTTTTCCCCAGAGTCTTAAGCTCTCATTACCAAAGCTAGGCCTCAGGAATTGCTCTTAGCTATATTACTAAGTTACACTAATAGGTACAGAGAGTACAAGGCCAAACTGGGTAGTTAGGAATAAACTTTTCAAGTCATCAATGGTTGTAACCAACAGTAAACTCAGCAAGTCCTATGGCTGGCCAGCCAGAGCAGATAGATCAACTGGTATGATGGTGGCATGTCTGTTATGGGGGAAACCAAATGCTTTAAAAAAAATATTTAAAAGTGTTATTTATTTATTTGAGAAGTGGAAAGACAGAGAGAGAGAGAGAGAGAGAGAGAGAGAGAATGAATACGAATAAATGGGTGCACCAGGGCTTCCAGCCTCTGCAAATGGACTCTAGATGTGCGCACCATCTTGTGCAGCTGGCTTATGTGAGTTCTGGGGAATTGAACCAAGGTCCTTTGGCTTTGCAGGCAAGCACTTTAACCTCTAAACCATTTCTTCAGCCCCTAACTACTTTTTTTTGAACTTAGACCCACTTCAAGGGAGGGAACTTAGTAAAAAGCTCATAGGTAGGAAGGTCATAAACCCTAGTGGGTCATAAGCCCTAGCTACTACTGTTGTCTGACTAAATGGATGTATTATGCCCACCAAATACCCCTCTAAACACCTATGCCCATATATTAATGCTACTCTCACTTTTCATCAGAGAAGAGTCTCTTTTCAGATGATGGTAACCACTAAGGTGAATCAAAACTCACCAAGTGACTCTGGAGTGCTCAGCACTGAGACATCTCTATCACATCTTCCAAGACTCAAGGTCCATTGCGGAAGAGTGGTAGAAATAATGTAAGAGCCAAAGGAAGGGGGGAAGAATGCTTACAGCACCATCTTCTAGAGACAAAGGGCCATGGTATTCATTACTTCACAGTGGCTGAAACTATCGACCCAAGACCTGCATAACCATACGAAAAAGAAATGTTGACATCAAACTAGAAGAGAGACTTGGAAAGAAGGGATTCAGTGGAGGAGAGAATTCAAGAGCGGGGAAGGGGAGGTGGGAGGGGACTATGATCATGATATATTGTCTATATGTATGGAAGTTATCAATAAAAAAGTTACAACAAGCAAATAATTTTTTTCACCTAAGCTGTCTACCTTGGGTCTAGAAGGAGATGGGCCTTTGGAGTGTCTGATATTTTATCATACATACATGTACCTGTTCTAGGATATTGGTCAGCAATTTTTCATCCCTAATTGGGAAATATATTTACTTGGAAAATAAGTTGGGAAATGGTGGGCATGTAAACTGGTAAATATTTTAGGAGTGTAATTTAGTTCTAGGCGTTAAAAGTTCTCACCATTCTGCACATTAGCTATTCCACTTCTCAGAAGTGACACTGAGGAGATGGATACAGGATGTTCGTTGAGGAACCATGCATTGTAGACGTCTTGAAGACATCTTCCTGTTCCTTCGGCTCTTTTAAAAAACATTTTTTTTTTTATTGAGAACTTCCATGAATATAATAAACTATATCGTGATCATAGTCCCTTTTAGCACTCCTCTTTTATCCTTCCTCCACTGAATCCCTTCTTTACAACTCTCTTCTATTTTGATGGTATCATTTCCCCCTCCTATTATGCAGGTCTTGTGTAGGTAGCATCAGCCCCTGTGAGGTCATGCATATCAAGGCCACCTGGTGTCTGGGCGACAGCATTGTAAGCAGTCCTCCCCTTCCTTTGGCTCTTGCATTCTTTTTGCCACCTCTTCTGCAGTGGACCCTGAGCATTGGAGGGTGTACACTCCCACTGTTGCTTCTCAGCATCTTGGCCAGTTTTGAGTGATCCCAGAAGTCATCACTATCTTTAAAGAGGGGCTTCTCTAACTCAAAGTGATGTATGGGCACAAACATAGGTGTTTAGAGGCCAATTTGATGGGCATAATGTATCTATTTAGCCAGACTACAGTAATATTTTCTCCCTAGGGCTTATGACCTCCTCAGCCACAGGCTTTTGAGTAGGTTTTCAATACCAGGCATGAATTCTCTCCTGTGGAGTGGGCCTAAATTCCATCAAAGAGCAATTGGTTTCCCAAAAGACATGCCACTCTTGTACCAGTTTGTACAATGTCCTGGCTTACCAGCCATAAAGCTTGCAGGGTTCATTGATAGTTAAGACTGAAGACTTTTCTCCCCCAATAGGCTTCATAGACATCTCCAGCATCCTGATGGCAAGTACACAGAGAAGAGGCTTCCAGCTCAGCTCCAGCTTGATTTCTCAGTGACCTGAAGCCAAGCAAGCATGTGGAGTCTTCAGCAATAGGGTCCTACCTTCTTGTTCTGGTGGCTGACCAAGAGTGCTGGTAATGGCCTCCCTGGTCAATATCTTATTGGAAGCAATCCTACTTCTGGCACTGAAATTTTTCCAATAACACTCTATCTCTTCTGGGCTTACTTCTGCCCAAATTAATTTTTTTTAACACACATATTATTAGCTATTGAAGGAGGTTTACATAGTGCTTATTCACAATATCTTAAATTTTAAAATATTTTACTTTTATTTATTTATTTTAAAGACAGAGACAGAGAGAGAGAGAGAGAGAGAGAGAGAGTGAGAGCTCGCAAGAGAGAATGGACATACCAGGGCCTCCAGACACATGTGCTACCCTATGCATCTGGCTTTATGTGGGTACTGGGGAATAAAACACTGGTCCTTTGGCTTTGCCAGTAAGCACCTTAACTGCTAAGCCATCTCTCTAGCCCTCTTCTTAAATTTTGATTAACCTTCCTCCCAGTATCTCCGCTCCTCCATCCCTTCCACCTAGACTATCTCATCACTCCCCCAGTATTGTGTTTTCCCACTTCTGTTAACCTTAAGTGTGCTAAATGAATGGTTAATTTTCTATGGGCTTAGCTTTTGGAATTCCAAATTATTTTGACTAGTGATAGTGGTTTTGTCTGTCTTTCTTTCTTTCATTTTTTTTTTCTTTTCCTTGTGGTACTGGGGACTAAACTCAGAGTTTCTACTATTGAGGTATATCCCCTGCCTGTGACAGTGGTTTTGACAATACATAACAAGATTTGTAAACCCTTCACTTATGTCCCAGAAGACTCAGTAATACAGGATACTACTCTGCCAGTCCAGGCAAGATTCAAACTTGGAATTATCCTACCTCTACCTCTGCCTTTGGGAGTAGCTTGGTGTATTGGGGGAACCATCAGGCACCCCTAACTTTTGCTGGTTTTAGAGTCGAGGCTGGCTTCAAACTCATGATTCCCCAGACTCAGCCTCCCAGGTGCCACCATGTTTGGCCGGGCATTATGACAAAGCAAAGCCAATTGAGCTCCTGGGCTGCTGTGTGGCACTGTTTTCCACCAGGCCATCTTGCATCCCAAACCAGATGGCTAGTGCTTTTGGTCAGGGAGAGGGACAGAGGAATTACTCTGACTGCAGCAAGCCACCTACCTGGTATGCGTGGTCCGTGTGCACGAGGTAGAGGGTGGTGGGGGCGGAGCGGCTCAGAGGGGTCATCAGTTTAGTGTCTGTTTTGGCACCGGCAGGTTCTGCTCGGCTGGAGTCTGGGATGGGGAAAGTGGGAGGCGAAGCCAGGGACTGGGAGGGTGAAACGGGGGCCAGGCTGCTCAGACCATCTACCCCCGAGTCCGTGTTGAGCTTGATCTCAGTGTAGTAGAAGTCCTCTTCCCCGTCGCTGTAGTCGGAGTCTCCCACGCGCCTAGTGCAGAAGAGAGCAGCGCGGCGCCTCAGCAGTGAGCTCACCTCCAGCCCACCTATGCTGAGCCCGTGGGCTGGAATGGTTCCCCCCTTCTTGTTTACCCTATAACACTTAGTCTTCCTCAGCCTCATCTGCGGTGTCAATGTGTCCCCAAATTCTGCTGTTTATGGTATTTGGAAATGGGAAGTCACTGGACGAGGCCTTATGATGGCAGTCGTGACTTTGTGTGGAAAAGGAAGACATTAGATTGGAGCTAGTGGATTTGCTGTCTCACCATGTCAGCTCCTCTGTCATGTTGTGTCATGACATGTTGTGTCATGCAGCCACGCTGAACAGGTGTCAGCACCAGGTTGTGGATTTCACAGCCTCGGGCGCTCTGAGCCAAATAAACTTCTATTCTTCTTCTTGTTCAGGTCACGGATTGTGTTACAGCAGCAGAAAATAGACTAAGCCTTCGTAAAGCCATCCGCCTAGTCATCTGACAGTCATTCACAGAGAATCTACTAGAACCATACTGCTTCCTGATACCACAGTAAACAGAACGCAGACTCTGCCCCAATGGGAGTTTTTTTTTTTTTTTGGTTTTTCGAGGTAAGGTCTCACTCTAGCCCAGGCTGTCCTGGAATTCACTATGTAGTCTCAGGGTGGCGTGTGCCACCACACCCGGCCCCAATGGGAGTTTTATTGTCTAGCGGGAGAAGGTCGATTTAAAAAACAATCTGTGTCAAATAGACATTTAATGTATTAGGTTTTGTTAAGTTCCAGAAAGAAAAACCAAGCAGTGAGGTTAGTGACTGGCAGACACAATGACTCTTCCATGCGGTGTTCAGAAGAAGCGACGTGTGAACAGACCCCCACATGCGGGGTTTGGGGAGGTGGGCGGCAGCAGGGCTGTGTGTGGAGCTGGGGAAGGAAGGCAGAGGCAGGCTCGGGCAGGGTCTAAGCCTCCTTGTTCTCAGTGGTGGCTTTAGCTTTGTGTTCTGGATGTTACAGAAGCCACTGGGCATTGTGAGAAATGGAAATTCTCTCTTTTAAAGTATTACTGTGGCTCTTGTCTAAAAATTGGAGGAGAGGTGTTTAAGTACAGGAGGAAAGCGCCCATGGAGGTGTCTGTTCCCACCAGTCAATCCCACATGCCACCCCCAGCTCAGCAGGGGTGGCTGGAAGGGATGAGAAGTCAGTCTGAATGTGTTTCAGAGGTGAGGGGTTAGGACTCTGCCCCATTTGCTATTTCCTATGCTCCCTTTACAGTGTGTCCTTCCTGCAACCTCTTTGGCATCTCCCTGCAACTGTGATTCTCCAGGGCCGAGTCATTTTCAGCCAGGAGTAGGTGCCTATGAAACGCAGAGTGAATGCTGAGGCTGCTGTGGCATGGTGGCTGACATCGGGAATTTTTTTTTCCTGTCAAAGTGAGACAAGCATCTCATAGCTTTCAGCTTAGTAAACAATATAGGAAATGAGATTCCATTGCACTTCAGGACCAGAACATATGAGTTTCTCCCCTTGTCTGTCAGACATGGGTGCTGTTTTCACTTCAGCATCAGTAACAGTGCTGCTAGGAACATGTGTATACAAGTTATTGTGTGGATTGACATGTGTGTGGTACATACTCTTCAGTATATATGTTGTATTTCCACAATTAAAATCTAGAGTTTGCACTGGAAAGATGGCTTAGCAGTTAAGGCCCTTGCCTGCCAAGCCAAAGGACCCAGGACTAATTCTACAAGACCCACATAAGCCAGATACACAAGGTGGTATGTGTCTGGAGTTTGCAGTGGCTGGAGGCCCTGGGGCACCCATTCTCTCTCTCTCTCTCTCTCTCTGACACCATGAATTTTGAGTTAGATTTCTCAGTTCAGATTGTGACTGGCACTTTTTAGCTCTGCATCTGATTTCGGTAGCCCGAACACAGCCTCTTGCCTCAGTATCTTAATTTCTAATACAGGACTCACATGAGCACTTGTCTGTTGTGAGGATGAAGTGAGTAAACACAGAGTGCCTAGAAGTGCACCTGGCCCAGGAAGCACTAAGGGCGTGTTTGGTAAATAAACAGAAGGACTGTGTTCCATGGTCTTAAGCTCTATTCTCACCAGGAAAGTATCTGCCCAAGTGTTTTCAAAGTTCTTCTCCCTGTGTTCAGGAAAACGGCACTTTTTCAAAGAAATTTTTGAGTAAAAACAGCTGTCCATGTCCATGACCCAACACTCACTAGACTTGCTAATTTCTCCAGAAGTGGTGCTTATCTGATACCTGGCTTTCTGGGATGACTGAGAAGTCAGGGGCATCCCTCATTTCATGGACACATTCCACAGTAGCCTGAGACTGTGGACTCAAAACAAACTTGTTTCCCTACGAACAATCCCTACGTAGACCGAAAATAAACTGCTCTCCCAAGGCTCTCTTGCTTGGCCAAATCAATGGCTCTCCCAGACTCACTCCATCTCCCTTGAGCTCTCTCTGTACCACATCAGGTCTGGTAAGGCTTAGTTTTCTGATCAGAATACAACTGAAGACCCCAGAGAGTGGGACAAAGCCCGAGTGTCTGTTCCATTCCTGTCTCCGCTTCCTTTCCAGCGAAAGGCAGGCCGAGCTGCTGCTACTTGCCAACTGCTGCCAATAGTCACCCAGACTTTGGGGAAGTCATGTGTCAAGCCCTGGTGGACAAGAGCAGAGGGAGGTTGAAGGGAAATGGGCATGGTGTGCCTTGGAACGGCATCATATATAGGATAGGTTTTGTTTGGATTGGACAGGCTCCTCCACCCCTCAGGCAACACACTAAAAATGTGCCTGTACCCAACGCTGGCATGGAATAAGGTGAGGCAGAGGTCCCTCCCAGTCTCTGAGAGAGCTGGGGCTCTGGGCTCACCTTGGAGTCCTGCAGGCTTTCAGGAGGCATTTCCCTGGGCAGTGACTGGCAGGGCTGTGAGCCACAACTCTCTGAGGCGATTCTGAGAGCACATGAATTAAAATGCAGAGCTGAGGGAGGCCAGCAAGGTGGGCGCATTTTGCATGCTGCCCACCATGAGTGTACTCTCCAGAGCAGGGGCACATCCTGAGGCAAGCGCATGCTCGATCCATGCACATTGAGTGTGCGTCTCAGGGGGCTGAGCAGGACACACTGGAAGTTTTTTTTTTTTCTTTTTTCTAAATGTTTAAATTGCTCTGAGCTGCTTATACTGCGGATTGCCCTGATGGTGGGACCTGGTGGGAGACATTGCAGGATTTCTTCCCCAACAGGCATGAAGGAGAGGAGTGGGGACCGCACACAGCAGCGTTTCACTGTGCCTTTCTTAGACATGTGGGCCAGGGTAGTGGAAGACCAGCCTCCCTGGGCCTCACCCCCAGTGCTTGCTGACCTTTAAGGGGAGTTCTCTACAAGGCTGTGGTGTGTCCCCAAACATTAGCCTAAAAAGTCTGAGAGCCAGGTCCACAATTTTCACTATAGTCACAACACAGTAAACTCCCACTGATTTGCAGAATCAGCTCAGGACATTTTCACTGCCCACAGCACTTTTCAGAGGACACACTTCTGTCATGCTCCCCTGCTGGGAAAGGTGACTCTGAGGCTTGTTTGTCAAAAGGATTCCTCTGCGTTTGAGCATGCAGACCTAGCCAGGTGTTTGTCTGCCTCATGTCCAATGGTGGCAACTTGTGGCTTCATGGGTCTCTTCTAGGTGCCTGGATAGGTAAGACTCAGGACAAAAGCAGCAGACTGCTGCCAGCTGTGGCTACAGAGGCTCCCACATCTCGATTTGTTTTCCTTTACAGAGGTGGTTACAACATATAAGGACAAGAAAGGATCTTTAAAATAAAGTGCTCGGTTGATAATTTCCTTTGCTTTTTAGTTTCCTGGGGTCCAATTTGTTGACTATCTATGAAAGCTATCATTCAGGTATGACATGGCTGTTGTTACACAGTACTGTGTCCATCAGCACTCTGTCATAGATGAGGGAGGAGGGAGTGAGGAGTTATAGGTAGTTAATGGTGGCTGGGTGGGGAAATGGGAAATATTTTCTCTAGTAGCTAGTGGTAGGATCCACATGCTGATAATCCCCCACCTGCGCCCATGCAGACAACCCTAATAAAATTCAGTGGGTCACACATACACATGGTGTGTGTGTGTGTGTGTGTGTGTGTGTGGAGAGCTGTCAAAGCATAAGAGGAACTAGCATAAGGAAGCAGAGGTTCAGTGGAATGGGGATTGACAGAAGGTAATGGGAGGGGATTATAATCAAAATGCACCATATACATGTATAAAAATTGTCAATAACAAAGCATGAGTTGGGCATGGTGGCGCACGCCTTTAATCCCAGCACTAGGGAGGCAGAGGTAGGAGGATTGCTTTTAGTTCGAGGCCAGCCTGAGACTCCACAGTGAATTCCAGGTCAGCCTGGGCTACAGCCTGACCCTACCTTAAAAAAGAAAAAAGCACAACAGAAAGACTGAGCCCTACCATGGGGCCTATTTAGATGAGTCAATAGCACTGTACACTGGCGTGGTCATTCTTAACTGCCTCACCCCCAATCTTTGCAGTACTAGAGATTGAATCTTAAACCCATACACCTTTGAGTCTCAAAATTATGAATTTTATCCTTTATGAAAACAAATGCCCATAACATTTCACACACAATGTTGGGGGGCTCAAGTGCAGCCACAGCTCCTGGGTGAGGAACTCCTGCTGTGGCGCTCTATAGTTTGTGTCTCTTGCACGTGGCCCTCATGCATGACTGCAGAATCAATCAACATGACTAGCTATTTTCAGAGGGAACTGGGCTCAGAGCAGAGATCGCCTATTGTGACTCAGAAAGTACATTAGGGAGGCTCTAGAGCGTTAGACCCTTGTCCTACACCTTGTGACACAGTGGCTGTCAGTTGTGGCTGCCTCCCTGGAGACCAGGAAGAGCTGGCGTCTAGGCATGCAGTCTCTGAGGGCACAGGGCTGGGGCTGTGCTGACAGAGGTCACCTCTGACTCCAAAGGGAAGGCACTTTACCCGAGATGAATGGCCCGGATGTGCTTCTGTATTCCTGCTGCCGTGTTCAGCACCTTGCCACAGTTTTTCCAGAGACATTTGAACATCACCTTCATGGAATTCTATGAAGAGGAGAGAAAGTCTTATTACATTGTGAACAAATTTGTCCTGAGTTACTTTCTTGACATCTCAATTCTTTTTTTTTTAAACATCATTAGAGAAAAACAACTCCACATATTCCTGACCAACTCAGTTCACCTTTCTAGAACACTCCCTGGACCCTTGGTGAGAATTAAACTCTTCTGGAGGTGGCTTCAGTGGCACCTGGACCACAGTTAAAGTGGATCCATTCACCAAGAGCTGAGTAAGGGCGGCTCTGTCCCATGACTTCTTCAGCTGCACAACACGGGCGCCGTTACCAGTCTTGGTGTTGCTTCAGTTGGTGAAGTAGTTAGCACCCACTCGAGCTGGCTGGCTCCAGAAGCCAGCTAGTCCTGTGTTCCTCAGTGAGCGTCTCAGGATTTCCCATGGAGCCCAGCGCGATGGTAGAGGACTCAAGTTTATGAAGTAGGAACAGTAATGGTAGCACTTACAGGCAATCGTGAAGCCTTAGTGAGGTCAAGGAAAGGAACCAGTAGACCACCATTGGGAGGAATCAACTACTAGTAGCTACCATGGAATTACTATGATGATGATCCTAGAATGCATTCTATCTTCATGTAAAGATTATTTACTTATCTGTTTATTCATTTGCAAGGACAGAGAGAGAGAGATAATATGAATGTGTATCTGGCGTTGTATGGGTACTGGGGAGTGTAACCTGGGCAGTTAGGCTTTGTAGATAAGTGCTTAGTCGCTGGGCCACCTGTCCAGCCTCTTTATTTTCATTCTTAATTTTTATAGTGCTAGTGTGGAACATAGGGACCTGTGCATGCTAGGCAAGTACTCTATCACTGAGCTATATCACCAGCTCTTCTGGAATAAATTTTCTGGAGAGTAAATTTTCTCAGGTATGTTGTTTTTGTCACTTCAAACTTAACAAACCCATTTCTTTTTCTCCCAGGCACAACCCAACCTCATTTCCCAGGTTTTCTTGTAGCTAAGATCAATCATGAGACCGACTGAAGGCTGACTGAATGTGGCCAGAAGTGGCCCACAGCCTTCCTAAGCCTCACCCCTAAACAATTTCTCAATGCTATCCCAACCTACTCTGCTGACTAGATGCCAAGGACACTTAGGGGCAGCTCAAGGTTTCTCCTTCAGCTTTTATTTGCTTTGAACCATTCTGGTGGGCCAGTGAAACCTAGAGGTTCTGCTCACAATAATACTCTTTAAGGGCTGGGGTTGTGCTCAGTGGCAGAGAGGTTGCCTAGCATGCACAAAGCCTGGACCTGAGCTCCAGCACTGCACGGCCAGAACAAACAAAACCCCCAAACAATCAACAACTCCACTCCACAGAATTACAAAAAGCAAATATATTAGAATATAGCTATGAAATGTTAAAATGTTTTGTGATATAGTAGTAATATGTACTCTAATAACAGATTAAATGACATGATCACATAATGGCTGTAATTCCTGAGTAATGCTAAACTGAAATGAAGACTATTTTATGATAATTACTGAAGTTGTGGTGGGATACAGTCTATGGTTTCTATTGGAATTAACACCAGGGGTAATGCTAATATCATTATGATTTGATGACTTGATCATAATTGTAGGACATTTTTATTACAGTTAAGAAGATACACACTCCCCACTTCCAGCTTCTCAAACCACATGCCTCTTAGGGGATTGTGACTTCCAGGTGGAGCATCACTACACTAGAAGGAAAGGAGTCTGAGTCCCCAGAGAGCTATGTGATACAGAAAGCTTCGCCTGTCATTACACCTGCCAACTTGGTTGCATAGGGACATGAGAAATTGGCCTTTATTTATCATTTTTTTTTTTTTTTTTTTTTAGTAAAAGGCGAAAGATTTATTCGATCTGAAGAGAAACCATAGTATAGAAATTGGCCTTTATTGAGATAAGCTACTGAGGTTTAGAAATGCTTTGTTCCCACAATAAGATGACCTTGACCAATAAAAAGCAATGGTGACCCTGTGCCTAACTGACCTAGTATTGTTTGTGTGTCTCCTAGGATTGCTGCCAACAGGTACTTGTGGTTCCCATAATCATGGTTCTAGAAAGCTATCACTCACATACTTGGGAGATGACTCACCTCACCATTACTGATGAAGACGGTATGCAGACAACCCACCTAGATGGCTAATCCCACTAAAAACTGTAGGAAAACATACTGGAAAACTCCAAGAGCTGGTGTGTGTGTGTGTGTGTGTGTGTGTGTGTGTGTGTGTGTGTGTGTAGTTGTCTTTACTGTGATAAGCAGAGGTCAGAGGACAAGCACAGCAGACATGACTATAGCCTGCTACGGCAGATTCCTGACAATGGAAGGAGCCCAGCGTTCTTGTGGCTCAATGATCCCAGAGGTGCGATGTGTGTCCCAGGGCTATTCAGGGCAATGGTGAGCTGCCTGACCACAGCATGGTGACCTCACTGATCCTTGTGCAGCATCATCCAAGCCGTGAGGCCCTGCGCGTGCAGTACTGAGGCAGAAGGGGGCCGCAGGAGCAGAGCTAAAGCAGCAGGAGCAATGTGAAGAAGCTGAGAGGGAGGCAACTGGGGAGACTTGACTGCACCCTCAAAAATTTGGCTTCCTGAGCTCACTGGGACATCGACCTAATTATCAATGTTGCAACATGAGCCAAAAGGGAAGATTTAAATCTTTACTATCAAATCCCGAAGTTCACAAAAAGAATTCTTTTCGGTACGTATTTATCCATGGAATTATTCTATTTGCAGCACATAGCTTGACAGCAATATTAATGAACAATTTGAGAGAATTAATGAGTCAACCCCAAACTGCAGGTGTCTTACATTCCAGATACTGTCCTGGATATGAAGTCATGATGGTGGCAAACATGACTTCACCTGTAACCCTTACTAAATGAAGTACTACCTGGCAACACGCAGGGGAAATAGAGCAGAAAGGGAGGCTGCTCTCAAGGAAATGCCACTCTAGTGGAGACATGACATGTTTTTATGATACACAATGACTGTCAAATGCCGTCCAAGGCCTCTAGCTGATGACATGTGAACTGCAACTTGACAAGTGAAAAAAACCCAGCAACTGGGATTTCACAAGGCTGGGAAGATGGGCATTAGCCTGATTTCTGGGGCAGTATGGGAAGGACAGTGTGTTTAGACTGAGGGGAGTAGGGGAGAGATCACTTTGCCATAACGCAGAAAGGCAATCAGGAAAACCTTACCCATGACCTTGGAGGTGAGGGTGCTCCACCTCGTCCAGTTTATGTAGTCCTGGATAATAGAACTCAGGGCTTGTGGATGCTAGGCAAGCACTCTAACAACCAAGCTTCATCCCTAGCCCTGAGTTTGGATTTTATTCTAAAAGAAAAGTTACTAAAGGAGACTGACACTATATAATTTAGGTTAAAAATAGTCTCTTTTAGGGGAGAGAGCAAATAAGTTCGCCATGGTGAACTGAAGAGAAGAGGGAGGCTTAGGAGATTTGGGCTCTGACACGGAGAAAAGTGGACATGCTTACAATGCGTTTGGGAGGCAGAGCTAACAGTCCTGGCTGTTTGGTTGGAGATGAGGCGTGATCAAAGGATGATATTAAAAAATGACTGCTACATTTTAGGCTTTAACAACTGGGTGAACTGAGATTCTGGTTTGGATATGTTAATTGTGAGATTCCCATTCTGTATAGAAAGAGGTGAGAAGTCAGAGATTGGGTATGTATGGCCAGAAGTCAGGAAAATCAGAGCTAGAGCTGGAGACTACAGCTGGGTGCCAAGAAGCACTTACAGCCAGGGTCAGGATGAGATCCTCTGGGGGGGGGGTGCAGCAGGAGGTCATGCGGTGCCCAGGGCTCTGTTGCACCCGGGGCTTCATTCATGCAGAAGCAACAGTCACAGAGAGAGAAGAGGAGTGGCTGGACAGCGGGCAATAGAAGCAAGAAGCAGAAGCCAGAGTTTCAGGAAGGAAGATGTGACCAACAGCACTGACCAAGACTTACTAGGTGTTCCTAGCATTCTACCTATGGAGGCTACCGGGTGCCCACACAGCAGCTCGCTTTGCGGAGTGGTAAGTCAGACTGGCATGGGCTGGAGAACAGGTGGAATCGGAGGCAATGGACAGAGGCAGTGCCAACCTTTTCAAGATATGTTGCTGAGATAGGAGTAGTTAAGGGAGGAGTTGTTGAGGTGAAGCCTGCTAATGTGACATTTTATGTGCATGAGAATGAGCACAAAGATAGAGAGAAGGTGAGTGTGAAGTGGCTGTGGGGAGACTCCATGGAGAGTGCTGCAGAAGACAGAGGACTAAGGGTTGGTGCATAGCTCAGATGGAGGGTGGTCTTGGATGAGGACAGTCCTCCATAGGAACAGGAAGGAAACCAGATAAAGATGTAGATGCAGCATGCCGACTCAGTGCAGGAGAACAAAGGAACTCCTGGTTGAGTGTGCGGGATGCTTCAGTAAGCTAGCAAGGGAGGTCAAAGCGGAGAGTGAAAGGGGTTGAAGTGAAGTTTGAGGAGGCCATGGAACAATGACACCATTGCTCTAAGGCAGGGAAGGGCATGATTTCCATCTTCGTGGGGAGCAACAAGATTCTACAGAGCTATGAGATTCAGCCAGTACAATCTGACAACACACAGCAATCAGTAAGACCAAGGCTTTCATAATACATAAAACAGTAGTGCCTACGATATAAAAGCAAATTCTTACTACATTATGGGAAATTTTAAGGCCTTAAACTGCTGATCATTTCAGGAAATGGTAATTACTGAGTAGTTTTATGCCAAAGTAAGTAGCATAGGATTGCTTGTTCCTTGTTTTCCAAGAATATGCCAAGTAGTTTTTTTTTTTTTTTTTTTTTTTTTAAATATTGCAAGGAGAGAGAGACCGAGAGAGAAGAGAAAAGAAAAAGAGTGAATGAGAATGGGCATGCCAGGGCCTCTAGCTGCTGGAAAGGACTCCAGATGCATGTACTACTTTGTGCATCTGGCCTTCTATGGATACTGGGGAATTGAACCCAGGTTATTATGCTTTGCAGGCAAGCATCTTAACTGCTGAGCCATCTCTGCAGCCGAAGTATTTGATTTCTTTCTTTCTTTTTTTTTTGGTTTTTCAAGGTGGGGTCTTGCTCTAGCCGAGGCTAACTTGGAATTCACTATGTAGTCTCAGGGTGGCCTCAAACTCATAGCAGTCCACCTGCCTCTGCCTCCTGAGTACTGGGATTAAAGGCATACACCATCATGCCTGGTCTAACTATTTGATTTTTTTTTTGTTTTTCAAGGTAGGGTCTCACTCTGGTCTAAGCTGACCTGGAATTAACTATGTAGTCTAAGGGTAGTCTTGAACTCTTGGCAATCCTCCTATCTCTGCCTCCCGAGTGCTGGGTTTAAAGGCGTGTGCCACCATGCCTGGCTAACTATTTGATTTTTAAGCGGGAAAACTTGGTCCTGAATGGAGAAGAACTTTTCTCTTGGTGATCATTCATTTATAGAGGTATCAGACCCCAAACACAATGAAGCTGACCAGGACTCCCCCTAATCAGCCAGTTGAGGCAATTCCCTCTATTCTCCTTTCCAACTCTCTAGGAATTAGGCTACATGCTGACGGCAAATGTTTATCCCTTCTTACTTTCAGGATGGTAAGTCTTGGCTTTTTCACAGTAGGAATCTAGACTTTTTGCTTTGTTCTCTACCCCAGTGATTAACATGTTGACTGACTCAGCAGGTATCTGCTGTGTTCGATTTATGGATGTTTTGAGGCCTGCATTTAAGCATTTTGTGAAATTCACCTTAAAGATGACTTATAGTCAGGACTGTTTATCCAAAAGGTTCTATAGAGTTTAAAATTTTTCTTTCTTTCTTCCTTTCTTTTTTAAACAATTACGCTTTCTTGACTTACCTGGTTGTAAACAAAGCAGATTCAACTTTTCATATAAAATGAACAAGCTCAACTAATAATTTTAATTTCATTTTTAATAAATGGTAAAGTTATATGTATAGAAAAAGAGTTCTTTAAAATAAATTTCCATAGCTGGGTGTGGTGGCACATGCCTTTAATCCCAGCACTAGGGAGGCAAAGGTAGGAGGATCACCATGAGTTTGAGGTTACCTTGAAATTACACAGGGAATTCCAGGTCAGCGTGAGCTACAGTGAGACCCTACCTTGAAAAAAACCAACAATAAATAAATAAATAAATTCCCTTCTTCTTCTTCGGCTGGGGATTGAACCCATGGCCTTATGTATGATAGACTGGTACCACTGAGTAGCTTTTCAGCCCTATGATAAAGTTATGATTTGTTATCAGTAAATGTTCAATTTATATACCTATCTTACATTCCTATATACCATGGTTGTATTATAATTTCTCAGATGGAAAGGTGTCATAAGTGGAAAAACATTAACAAGCCCTGGTGTAATTAGCCAGAAGAAAGTAGAAACCTGCTATAGGAAAGACTACTGTTGAATTTATAACAACCCGGACTATTATCATAAGTGAAGGAAAAGTCTTTATGTAGCCCTGCATAAAGACATACAACTAGAGAAAACTCCTGTTGATGGACTGGGGAAATGGCTCAGTGGATAAAGATGCTTGCTTGCAAAACCTGGGGTTCAATTCCCTAGTGCCCACATAAAGCCAGATACATAAAGAGGCATATGTACATTGTAGGAGCAAGAGGGCCTGGTATGCCCATTTTCTTTCATTCATTCATTTATTCATTCTATCTCTCTCTCAAATAAACAATAATAAATAAATGAATATTTATTTGTGACCTGCAAGGCATTACAATATAGACGCAGAAACCCAATTACATAAAGTGTGAAGGCTATCGACTGTTTTGGGGGAGGATGCACTCCCACACCCATTCACAGAATGAGCTACGCCTACTCCTCTACGTGTGTGTGTGTGTGTGTGTCCCTCCATAGCTCTTCTGCTTGTTCTTACTTGAACCAGACTCTCTCTTATTGATTCTCGGTGACACCCCTCCCCCCGTCCTCAGGCTCCCTCTGCACCTTTGTAAGTCTTTCTCTTAAGGATATTTAAGCATGCCATGGGCTCTCTGCATGAAGTTGAATGATACGAGGAACACAGGTTATAAAAGAACATGAGTAAAATTTGAGAAAGGGAGGAAGTAGTTATGAAATAAAAATTTGGAAATATGGGTAATGGTTAACTTTTTATGTTAATTTCCAAAGTTAAAAATTAATCCTAATTTTTTTGCATAATGTTAAGTTTTTAATTATATAACAATGAACAATAAAACTACTCGGGCACACCATTTATAGAGTAACAATAAATAAGGACATGTAAATTTTTTTGTTTGCTTGTTTTTGGAGGTAGGTCTCACTCTAGCCCAGGCTGACTTGGAATTCACTATGTAGTCTCAGGGTGGCCTCAAGCTTGTGGTGATCCTCCTACTTCTGCCTCCCAAGTTGAGATTAAAGGTGTGTGCCACTATGCCCAGCTAGGTTAATCCTGTTTTTAATAATCTTGTGATTTTTGTTGTTGCTTTATTTCTGGTGCTGGAGATCAAACTCAGGACCTTCTTATAAGCAAGTACTCTATCACCATGCATGCTCTTAGTTACCTATTTTTAATTAAAAATATATTTTATTTATTTATTAGAGAGAGAAAGAGGCAGAGAGAGAGGAGGAGAGAGTGGGTGTGCCAGGGCCTCCAGCCACTGCAAACAAACTCCAGCCTCCTTGTGCATCTGGCTCAGGTGGGTCCTGGAGAACTGAACGGGGATCCTTTGGCTTTGCAGGCAAACACCGTAACTGCTGAGCCATCTCTCCAGCTCCCTATTTTTAATTTTGAAAGGTTCTTTCTTTATTTTTCAGAAAAAGTTTGTTTATTATCTTTTCATCATCAACAGTGATAATTGGAATGATACTGCTTATACTATCCAAACCAATGACACTATGTGGAAAATGAATGTATGTCAAAGATTTGTTTCATAATCAGTTATTCTAATCCCATATATTTTCTTTTTTTCCTTTGCATCGACAACTTCCATACTTACAGACAATAAACCACAATTCTCTCCTCCCCTCCCCCACTTTCAAAAGGTTATTTAAAAAGTATATTGGCTAATACTTGACTAAATTTGATGAAAACAAAAAGCATGATGGTAGCATTATTTCAACTTTAATGAAATGCAGCAGCTCTTCTCAGTATAGGCCAAGGGTGTGCTCCTTCAGCTCAGAGGCCTCTTGAATAGTAGTTCAGTACTTTTCAGAACCCCCTCATTCCATCCTGCTGAAACCAATCCTTTGTCCACAAACAGACTACTTGCTGTTACTCTGGAGCAAATTAAACTACAGGAGGAGGAGAACGTGAAAAAATAGCTAAATCAACAACGCCCAGATTGCCATGAGATCCAAGTTCACCCAAGAGAAGCCAAACCAAGCAAAGCTGCTGGCTGAGTCGCAGCGGCCAAGTATGAACAGCCCATCTGTGCTCCACCTCGGCCTCCTCCCTGCCTCCAACAGATGTGCACCAAGCTAGAAAGTCTGCGAGCGCATGAAGTAGCAGCTGAAAAGTCACACCCGGTGGAAAGCATGTTTGCTGAACATCAAAGTCAACGACAGTGGACTTCAAATCTTACGGAATGGCCACTTTCACGGAGCAGCAGAGA
Organism: Jaculus jaculus; assembly: GCF_020740685.1. Taxonomy (NCBI): domain Eukaryota; kingdom Metazoa; phylum Chordata; class Mammalia; order Rodentia; family Dipodidae; genus Jaculus; species Jaculus jaculus. The sequence continues at coordinate 151,411,984 of NC_059103.1, forward strand.
GGACACTGGAAGGGTAGAGAGAGACCACCCATCGACTGTGAACCCCTATATGTCTGGCCCTGGCCTAGGAACCTCCATGCATGAGCCTCATATAACTTTCCAACACCTGCTGGAGGAGGGGGCACTCTGAGTGATTGCAAGCAGAGTCAGAACCTCAAAAATGTTCCCTGTGAGACACAGAAGCTTCCAGGCAAACTTGTTAGAATCAACCACATTCGGTGTGATGGGTTTCAGCAGTTGGAGAGAGTGTCTGTCCAGCTGGCTCTGAGACCAAGTGCTCCAGGATATAAGTTAAGGCCTTTAACTCAGCTTCTCCTGGCTGTCTCTCTACTTGCCCTTCCATCAGCAACCCCCGACCCATGGCTTTTGTTTGTTGGTTTGTTTGTTTATGTACAGCAGGGGAGAGCCTTTTTAGAATGCCATTCACCTTTGCTGAGACAGGGTCTTTTATTGGCCTAGAGCTTCTCAAGTAAGCTAGACTGGCCAGCCAGTGAGCTCCAGGGATCTGCCTGTTTCTACCTTCCCACTACAAGGGAACCTGACATTTTTATGTAGGTCTTGGGGGCTGAACTCAGGCCCTCATGCTTCCAAAGCAAGCACTTTACCTGCTCTTTTTTTTTTTTTTCCTCTTCTTCTCTGAGCTAGCATTTCACTGTGTAAGCCAGGCTGGCATGGAAGATTCTCCTGCTTCAGTCTCATGCATGCTAGGATTATAGGCCTGCACCATGAATCCTGTCTCTCAATCCTATTTTGTAGTGGATTCTTATTTGGAATATATGAAGTGGATCTTTTTGCCCAACAGAATCCCGAATGATGCGTTGGCACTTTCCTGAAGTAGAAACATGTTTTCACTTTGACATATGCTATGACATGCCTAGGAGTAAGTCCAGTTATATGGACAGCCCAGAAGTTCTATGAAAACCACATCAGCCCACAGCACCCTGTGTTTAGTATCACATTGCCTTTTGTGAGGCAAGAGGCCTTCAGGGTTATATTATTCAAGTAGATATTTGAGAGGCATGTTCAAGTGTGTATGTAGAGTGGGGTGAAGGTGGATGTTTACAGGGCCAAGTGTCTGAAGAGGGGACCAGAAACCTGGGGAATAGAGAAGGTATAATTATTCAGTGCAGATGAGTATACCATGCCCACATCCTTTCCCAGCCTGTCCCCGCACCCCCTGGCAGAGGCTCCAGTGGCTCTTTCAGGGTCAGAAGGACCACTCAACTCCTCAGCACAAGCAGAAAGATGCACAAGTAGACTGTTGTGTTTAAATACAGTAACTACCTAGAAGCTGGTGGGGTTCCAGTTCTTTCCTTAACTGGGGAAGCAGCCTTATACCTGGGGCCTTATGTCCAAGGGCTCTTTTTTCCTTAGTTTGTAAAACAAATGGACTAAATGCGATTAGTCACCTTAATTCATCAAGTTAATGAAAAGTTAATGCAGAGTAATGAGTGAATTCAACCAATACCAAGCACAGAGTAGAAAACTGCCACACACCTGCACGGCTGGCTGGCACTGTGGTGACGGGTAAAAGAAATCCCTATAAATGGAATGATATAGAATGTACTAGCCCATGCCTGGCTTCTCTGCCTGCAGTGTGATGTTTTTGAAATTAATCTACTGTTTGGTAGTCTGCCCTCTTGATGGCAGTTTAGTATTCTGTTGTACGAGTCTGCCATGATCTTCTTTTCAACTTGCCTGCTGGTAGACATTTGGGTGTTTTTGGTTTGAGGTGATAACAAAGTTGACATGAACATTTGTTTTGTGGGTAATGTGTTTTCTTACTGCTTAGATAAATATCTAAGAGTATGTTAGGTAATATGGCAAGTGTATGTTTAACTTTGTAAGAAACTGCCACACATTTTCAAAGTAGTTACATATACTATTTTTTTTTCTTTTTCTTTTTTTGGTTTTTCGAGGTAGGGTCTCACTCTAGCTCAGGCTGACCTGGACATTATCTGTAGTCTCAGGGTGGCCTCGAACTCATGGTGATCCTCCTACCTCTGCCTCCTGAGTGCTGGGATTAAAGGTGTGTGCCACCACGCCCAGCTTACATATACTATTTCATATTTCCATCAGCAAGAATGAAAGTTCCTGTTGCAAACACTTGGTATTTTGTACCCAGAATACATCCATCGTATTACTCCATTTACTTCAAGTTTTACAATGGCTAGCCATAATATCTAGTGATAGACGTCAGACAGGCAGTGGCCTGTGTGTGTGGGAGGGCGGGGTACACCTGTCGTGAGACTCTGATTAAAGTGGTGGTTACTTAGGTAGAGGTATTAGTCAAGCTTCACTGAAGTGTATGCCGAAGCTGGGTTTCTTTTATTCTGTGAAGACTACACCTAAGATTGACTTAAGATGCTTTCTGTAATAAGTGACTTCTGAATAAGTTCCCTACTCTCGGTCTCCTCAGTCAACGGACCCCACGATTGTGCTTCATCCTCAGGGTGTGGAAACATCAGGAATGTACTTTATGATATCCGAGGGCCAGTTCTCAAATGCCTCAATCCTACAGATAAGCATGCCTGGTTAGTCCAGGATCCCGTTACTAATCACCCAGGTCTCACTGCTTCTTAAGCTTGCTCATCTCCCAGAGCCAATCAACTCACTGCTTTAGCTGACAATCAGGGCCATCCCAGGGAAATCCCCAGAGGTGGCCCACATCCTCCCCTCGCAGTGACTGGCAGCGAGCCTGCTCCTAGAGCGCTGCGCCCTTGGAAGGCCGTCTTTGCTCGGCGAGCAGGCTGGGAGTGAACTCTGCAGAGAGATGGACACCACGCTTACTAATCAGGCTTTATGGGTTTGTTTTCTTTCCAGAGCAGTCATTCACAATTTCATTGTGATTCACTGCTTTTTGGCTCTGAAAGACTGAGCACAGAGTGCAACAAGCGCTTAATTCATTGTTTACTGCTCTGCATAACTATTACTGAAGTCCTATGTTCACTCAGTGCTTTCTGCTCTGACCTGAGCTTCTCCCCCGGTAATCAGCTATAACCAGTTATAGTCACATCTATGAGGCGAAGAAGATTTCAGAGGCTGGATTTTTTTTTTTTGCATGTGTGTGTATGGTGTGTGCGCTATGAGCGCGTGGAGGCCAGAGGGGCATGCTGGATGTCTTCCTCTCTAGTATCTGAATGCCTCCTTGAGATGGAGTCTCTCACTGAACCCAGAACTGCCATTTTCAGCCAGACTGGTCGACCAGCAAGCCCCAGTGGTTTTCCTATCTTCACTCCCCACAGGATTGGGGCTGCAGGTGGTTGTGTGGCACGCCTGGCTGCTTTTGTGGGTTCTAGGAAATCAAACTCAGAGCAGACCAACCCCTCTCAGGTTCTCTTATCATCTCCCAGAGGCTAGAATCTAGTCACTATCTTTGAGGTGCTGCTGATGCCCTGAAATGCAGAATCCCGAGTCAGACTTCACCGTGAGCCTCTAATGCCTGACATTGCTCAGCGCACTGCCTGTGCAAGGGTGTGTGTGTGTGGGGGGGGGGTGCTGTTACACCAACCGCAAAGGAGTACAAGGTGGCTGAGGGCTGCTCTTGAACCACTTGGCATTGATTCTATCAATGTGGGATCAGGGTGAAAGAGGGGGCAATGCTCCCTTATCTCTATACCCCAGCTTCTCAAGGCTGTCACTCATTCAGCTCTCCAATGAGTAAAAAGTCAAGTATATCCTCTCTAATGCTCACAACAGTATTATCAATATGATATCTCAATTATTATTTAGTAGATGAAGAAATTGCTGAGGTATGGGAGCTGGCTGGGCACCCTCGGGATGCACAGTGTGGGTCTGACAGATTCAGGAATATGGCATGAAAAAGAACATGTAGGTAATTACTTGTCAGAACTTTGGATTTTCTAGTGATCTGGTGGAACTGATGGTTGGTTAATTCTTGGAATTTTTCTCTCAGAGATGCCCAGAGTGGCTTTACTTAGAGTCATTGCATCACCTTGTGGTCACGAGAGAAACTGCACTTCCCCCAACCTGGGTTTTCTCTATTGTAGAGGTTCATCTGAAGTCTCAGAGAAAAAGAAACCTCAAGAATAGGCTCTGGGACTTACACAGCCAGCTGGCTACCTTGCAGAGCCCGGGGAGAGCGCACACAAGTATAGTGATTATCAGCAAGTATTTTTTTCTCTTGACTTAATGACTACCTACGCAACACTCTTCATGTAAGTGGAATGTGGATCTCCAGGAAAGGTGGCAGACAGCATGTATTTGGGGGGAAGAGGCCAGACAGCTCCCATAACCACAAGTCACCCTCAGATATAAGGAGTTTTTTCACCCTCTTTGAGGTCCTAAAAATGTCTGTTAAAACCTAGCCACATTCTAATACACAGGCTTATCTTTAACTGTCACAACTGTCCAAGAGAGATATGACATATCCATTTGTCTGATTTACAGAAGAAAAAGCAGCTGACTGGAGACGCGAGATGGCTTTCTTCGGTTCTTGAGCAGTACAGCTAAGATGATTTGATTTCTGATCAGGGACCCTTAATTTACCATACATCATATTATCTCTTTGTAACAAAGAACAGGTGCTCCCAAGCTTTCTGGGTGATCAGCCACAGTAAGAAATGCACTTTGCATAGTGCATTTGCACTCACGCACGAGGAAACAACTGAAATGAAACCCCAAGGACAATCCTTATCATGGGTGCAGTGCATTAGGTCCCATCCTATTAACCAAAGAGCAAATGGATTCACAGCTCACGAGTGGGTTAAGACCTGCAATTTGGAAGAAATCTACCCTAGAAAGTTTTCAAATAAGTGTCAGTTTTCTCTCTTTCTCTCTGTGGGTTTTATGTGTGGTGTTTGTGGTGTGATATGTATGTGGTATATGCACATGGGTGTGAATGCCTTGTGAACACATGTAGAGGCCATAGGGAACATCTGTATGCTTCCTTGAGTTAGTTTCTCATGGAGCCTGGAGCTGCCTTTTTTTTTTTTTTTTTTGTCAAACTGGCTGACTAACAAATGCCAGTAATTCTCTGCTCTCCACAGGACTGAGGTTTATGGTATGCACGGTCATGCCCAGCTGTTTATGCAGGTGCTGGGGAATCAACCTCAGGGGGAATTAGGCCCTCATACTTGCACAGCAAGTTCTCTTTTTCTTTTCTACCTAGGCCCCCAATCAATTTTCTTTTCCTTTGATGATACAATTATTCCCCAATTTAGCTAAACCTTCCAGACCATCTGCTTGAACTTGACCAGAACAGCCTAAACTGTAAGTTTAAAAATCAGTGTATAAAATCACAGTTCTCTACTTTTACACGAGGCCTTTCAAGGTAATGCATAAATGCTTTCTACATTTGGTGGCAGCATTGTTGTAGTTTACAAAACAGAAATGCTTCTGTAAAACTGAGAGGATAAGAAATTAAACATATTTGAAGACAATGAAAAGCCTGTGAGTTTCATGGCTGTGGCCAATTCTCACAGGGGTCAGAGTGTGATGCCCCTGATTCTCAGTTCCCATCTAACACTGCTGTAGGACTAAGTAAGCGTGAAATCAATCAATTGATTCATTGTTTTGTCTAGAAAGCATAATTTCTGCTCTGAAAGTATATACATACATCAGCTTTCATGTATATTTCATATCTGGTTGTGTAAAAATAAGATATAAAATATTCTTCCAACAAACATTTCCAGACTGAAGCAGAAAAGAGAAAAAGCTATTGACTATACCTTACATATGAAAAACTTTAGTGCCACAATGACAGTGAGTTGGTGAATCACCGTAGGCGGCTGAAGTCCAGTTTTCTAAGTTCTAGACACACTGGGAAGGCTGGCTGACACTGCCTAAGCAGATGATAAACTGATGATGCTGGATAAGGCATGAAACAGATGGATGTGTTCATTATTTTGTGTTTAAGCGGGACAGATTATGCTGGAAGCTCACAGACTAAAGGAAGGTGGCAGTGTTTATCCTTGAGAGGGACAATTAGCACCAGTGCCCTGGACACAGACTCTGGAGCACTGACCCACCTTTCTCTTCCTGGGAATGGGCTCATCAAAGAGTAGGTTGCTGGCCTCGGCTTCGTCGATGCCGTCGTCTGGCAGAGCAGGGCTGCGGAAGGGCTTGAAGCTGTCTGCTGACAGCGGCGGCGATGGCGTGGACGGGTTGGACTGGTCACTGGGAGCACTCCAGCTCCAGTAGCCACTGCTGCTGCTGCTGGACGGCGCGCCCTCCTTCCAGGACCCGCTGAGGCCTTCTGCAAGCAGAGGGGACAGTAAGTGACTGTGAGCCTCTGGGAAGGGGGTCGGATTCTGTCCTCAGGCTCCTGCAGTGACTTGTAGTGCAAGTCACAGTCCATTTTTATACAGCTTATAAAGCTACTGCAGAGGTGTCGGAGTGCTTGGACGTGTGTCCGACCGAGCAGCACACACTTTGGGATTAGCAGAGATTATATGAAAACAAGAAAAAAAAACTGGTGTTTCATATTGATGAACCTTGGGACCTCTGGGTTTGCTGGCTGGGAAACTTCTGACTGGGACATCATTTGCAGTATCCTTCCAAGTTATCTGGTTACAGTCTTCCCTCTTCCTACCTTGTAAACTTCAATATCAACTTCACCTTTAATAAATTCCTTATTTTGTGCATGTACATAGGTGTACCTGCGGAGGTCAGAGGGCAACCTCAGGGGGTCTGTGTTCCACCCTCTGAGACAGGACCTCTTGCTGCCACTTCATGTGGGTGCTGAGGAACTGAACCTGGGCAGGCAGTCCTTGTAAGCAAGCACCTTTAGTTACTGAGTCATCTCCCCAGCTCTTCTAACTTCATCTTTTATTTTTTGATTTTCGAGTTAGGGTCTCACTCTGGCTCAGGCTGACCTGGAATTCACTATGTAGTCTCAGGGAGGTCTCAAACTCATGGTGAACCTCCTACCTCTACCTCCTGAGTGCTGGGACCACGCCTGGCTCTTAACTTCATCTTTTTAAGAAGGTCATACGTACATGACTATTGTTCTTGGAATACATTTATGGGAAGTTGGTTTGACATTTAAGATTCTATGGGAAACAGTAATTTCTGGGTAGGCATCTAAAGCCATTTTTTCATGATGTCTATTGACAGGAAATAGTATTTAACATTCTGACTCATATCTCTTAAAATTAAGTTTTAAGTTAGCATGCAAAATAATATGCTTATTGCAACATTTTCATATTTGTACATATATGTTATGACTGTTCTAATTTGTTCTCCTCCTCCTTCACTGACCTCACTCCTCTGGTGTATTCTCACTGGTCCCTTTACCCCTCCCCCACTTTTTAACACCTTGCAAAGCGCTTCTGCAAGTCCCAAGCCTTATTCCATCTGTCACTCAGAATGAGGGTTATCTCCATTCAACAGCTGAGGACACCATGGCATGGGAAGTTGAATGATCTACCCTGTGGCTAGTAAGTGACCCTGACAGGTCTGGGGACAAGACCAAGTCTACCAATGGCCCTTCTTGTTCCTACAGGGCACATGGGCCTGTGCTGTGAACATTTTCTATTCTCTCTGGTCAACCTGGTCCAGTGAGAGTTTATTGGAAGTAATTACTGCTAAAACTGCTGTTCAACTTGATCTTTCTACTGTGGGAGAAGTCTGCTGATGTAGAGATTTCTGCCTGTGAGGATGTCTTGGGGAAGGGGCCTTTTAATCACGGGAGACCTGCTTTATCTTTCAGGATGCCCAATCTTAATTAGCATTTGTATGAATTCTACTTTCTTTCTGGATAATATCTCTTCCATATTTATGTGCACTGTGAATATATTAAAACTCTATGCTAATTATGAGGGGAAAATCCCAAAATGCCTCATTAAAATACTACTAATGTCTGTTTAATTAATAATGAAGCGAAGATGGATAGTAGACTAGCATTCACAGAGAAATTTCTTTAACTACCCTTACCTGAGTATAGATTTCCAGCATATTCCTCAATGACACCAAGCGAAAGTTTAGCTAAAGGCATGGCATTTTAAATCGAAACAAAAGTTGTGCGTTTCACAGTGACGACACTGTCAGGATCTAAGGGCAGGCTTGCACCTTGCCAGCATTCCAAAGCCACATGAGCATCTGCTTCCTTGCCGACCGAGGCTGACTGACTGCAGCCCCTGGCAGCACAGCACGGTTGTAGGCGAGCCTCCTGAAAGACCGTGGTGCCAGATGTGTAGCCATATTCCACATCAGGAACGGATCTGACTTGGTGACTTAGCTGTTTCTAGCCTGTGTGACGCCACTCATGTCAATGTCAAAAAAGAATTTAATGAACAGTGTGTGAATGCAACTCCCTTCAGGAATAATGTGCACCTAGAGGGTCAGTTACAGATACAAGAATTTCATAAACAAGTAGAAATGGACTTGTTATTTCTTAGAAGGCAATGTCTCCCCATCAAGCAGGTATCTGCCAAGGATACAGGCAGGCACAGCTGGGCTCTCACTTCCTTGCAAACTTACCTGCTAACAGAATGATCCTCCTCAGGCACAAAGAAGGTCACAATAGTTTCCAAAAATTCACTGAGATACATAATTCTGAAGTCTATCTCATATTCCTAAAACGTTAATGACTTTATTATTATAAATTGCTTTCCCTACTTAAAAATATGCTTCCTATTGCAGACCAAGATGAGAGATTTCAGACAATTTGAGTAGTGGAGTAGTTATTTTTAAGCCACGAATGAACACTGGATTACTCTGTGCCTGTGTTTACAGAAGTTTGCATGGAATGATAAAAAGGTTTATTTTAATTCTAACCTTTACATTCAGAGAAACAGAATATTTTCAATTTAAGATTCCTGTGGCAAAACAGTGATTAATTTGAAATATAGCTTTTATTCTCCAAGGATTCCTCATTTCTATAGTATGTTTTGGGGTACCTCAGCTTCGCCTCCAGTGGTTCTGCTGAACAGAGAATGACAAGTGTGAGTCCCTGTTTAGCAAAAGACCTCCAGAAGGTCAGGTCATTGATCACAAGTGGCCACCTCATCACAGGAGCTCCTGACCTCCCCCAGTGCTGGTGGCAGGGAATTATGATAACGGTATGTTTTCTGTATTTATGGAAGTTGTCAATAAAGCATTTAAAAAACATAATGGGCTGGGGAGATGGCCCAACGGCTGAAGGCACTTGCTGGCCATGGGGCTCGTGCCCCTGCGGTCGTTGCTGCTCTTCCTCTTCCGTCCTGTACGGGAGACAAGCCAGCCTCCCCACTACGCGCGTTGCCTCCTCTGCACTCTGTCCCACGCACCTCTCTGGGGATCTCAACTGCTCTAGTTCTATACTGTAGCTCAGGCTTCTCTTCCCAGCGTTGCCCAAATCTCCACCAGATGCTGACCTGGGAGTGGTCCTAGGTCCTATCTACGAACTGTGTCACCAACCGGACCTGTGATTCTCCTCAGCAGCCCGCCTCTAGCCCCAGTTCCCTAAGGAATCTACTCCTGTCCCTGCTGAAGCAGGAGCGTTACCACGACACCCCGTCTTCTTTATCCTCCAGCCATGCCGAGTTCACCTTCTCCACCTGTCTCAATTAGGTCTTCATCTGCCCTGTGCAACTGTTAGGGCCTAGGTCACTCATGTGTGCGTATACATGAATACACACACATATGAATTTGAATTCATTACATGTACCAATGTACACATCACACACATGTATGCATGTCTATGAAAACATACACAGATATACTATGAATGTGTGTATATATACGTGCATCCTGACCCTAACTGTTTGCATCACTTTAACCACTCTTTCATACTTTCAGAATCAAGTCCAAACCCTTAAATAGGGACACAAAACCCATTATGGTAAAGCTCCTTCATCTAACTGCCTGGTCTCCAGACTTAACATGAAACAATATTACATCCTGATTAGGAGGGCAGATCTGGAAGCAGAAAGATAAGTGCTAAATCCACGTGAATCTGTATGTGCCTGCTTGTTCATCTGTAAAATGGTGATAATCTCAGAGTGTTGGGAGAATTAAAATGATGTAAAGCAAGCAAAGTAGCTGGCCTAAAAATCAGTGTTCAACAAATGACTACCTATTAACAGGGCTAAGCTGTATGATCAGGGAGTAAGTATACTACTTTCCATGGTATTCAGATCATTTAGGTGGCACCTAATAAATGTATATTAATGAATGGATTAAAAAATTCAGTTTTATTATAGAATGTGGGATAATGCTTTTTGACTCTTCAGCAAATTCTTCGATCCAAGTTCCTCCTCAACAAACAGAAATTATGCTGGGGGCCAGGCGTGGTGGTGGTCTCCTTTAATTATAGCACTTGGGAGGCAGAAGTAGGAGGATCTATGTGCATTCAAGGCCAGCCTGGAACCAACTATAGGGAGAGTTCCAGGTCAGCTTGAGCTAGTGTGTGACTCTACCTCAAAAAAATTATGCTGGGGAAAATGAGTTGATCAGACCGTCTTCATTTATCTGGGGAAAAACAGGAAGATAAGTACTGCAAGGCACTTGCAAGGCAGAGAGAACGAGTGATGAGCTCAGTGAGGATGAGCTGCCCGGGTGGGGGGCTGAGGGCCTCAGGGGAGGCTGATGGCCCTGCGGCTTCCTTTCCCCAGGCCTCCCCATTTGAAGGCTGACCGCTCACTTGGCAGTAATGAGATTCCTCAGAGAGGCCCTGTTTCTGATACCAAGGGTCCCTCCAGAAGCGTATACTCTAGTCTTACCATTTGGCCGCACAGGAGGGCTTCTGACCAAAGGGCTGGTTGACAAGCTCGTTAGTACCATGGCCGCGGTCACCTTGTCCATGTCCAGTTCCTCAGAAGACTTCCTGTAAATCAGAAAGGGGTGCTGTTACGTGTGCTCACTGACTCCACAGTGGCAAAAGAGGTGCCATATGATTACTTCTCTATCCCCAGGAACAGACAATGTCGTTGGCTGACTTTCAGGTGAGCAAGCTGAAGAGGTTAAGTGACCCCATCAAAGCCACACACATAGGAAGGGAAGGGCTCCTTTGCTCACCGTTCATCTCACAACCACTACTGAGTGTGCTGATGTGCAGGACAGACTCTGATGCAGACAAATAAAAAGGAACAAAAGAGTGTGTGACAGTGACCAGTGCTATAAAGGGATTAGCAGTGGAAATGACAGCGACTGGATGGGCTGCACTTCAGGTGGTCAGGAAATGTCTTTGAGGAGGTAACCTCTGATGTGGCATGTAAATGTGTGTGTGGGAGGAGTCAGTCTGGGGGGGAGAGGTGCACCCTGAGCTGCAGGGGCAGCCCGATGGAAGTTAGAAGACTGCTCAAGAAAGAGAAGGAAAGAGGTACAGTACAGAGCTGCTCACACAAGGCCTGTGCCCCTGGAACGTGTTTTACTTTGTCGTTGTTGTTGTTTTGTTTTTTTGAGGTCGGGTCTCACTCTGGTCCAGGTTGACCTGGAATTAACTATGTAGTCTCAGGGTGGCCTTGAATTTATGGAGATCTTCCTACCTCTGCCTCCCAAGTACTGGGATTAACGGCGTGTGCTAGCACACCTGGCTTGTTTTACTTTTATTCTAAATGGAATGGGGCCGGAAAGATGGCTCCGTGGCTAATGGTGCTTGCTTGCAAAGCAATGATGGCCTGGGTTGGATTCCCCAGTACCCACATAAAGACAGATGCACAGAGTAGAACGGGACGTCAATGAAGGACTTTCAGTAAACCCAGTGACATAAGCCCAGGATTGGCCAAACAGCCCCTGGACTGTGCCATGCAGTACTGATTTTAGGGAAGAAAGACTCACAGGAAGGCAGCGAGGAGATGACTGGCAGGAGGGCGGAGGGGAGAGAGCGGGTGGGGGCAGTGGTGGGTGACATGATGGGACTGGCCTGCTGCCTGACGCACCAGAGACAGCAGAAGGGAGTGCCCCAGGAGGGCCGGGTGTTAGCCTGAGTGTGCACTCTATAGAGCCTTTGCTGAGATGAGAGGTCTGCTGGAGAAAGGCCATCAGGGGCCTTTAGACATCAGCTTTGTCAGTTTTCTTTTCTACATCCTACTAGCGGAAGAATAGGCCACAAGAGTTTCGGTAATCACTGAGCAAGACAAACAGGTTGCTCTGGTTTATTCACTGTGGCCAGTTGAGCCTGAATAAAGGTCCATAAGATAATGATCACGGGGACAGGAGTCAGCTTGCTTAAGCTAATATGACTAGAGGAGTTAAAATGGAGAGACTTGGATTCATGTAGTAAATTGACATCCAATAGACGAGACGGTACCCCCTGCTGAGAGATGAACATTTTCCAATCAAGAAATAGTTAGAGAAGCACAACAGAGGATTAATAAGCCATGTCCACAAATGGATTGTCACTTTGACAAATGGGGCCTTCCTTTACAGGTGTGCTAGATCATTTGTAAAAGCAATGAACTCTACACCTAGAAACTTCACAGCACTGTTTCACAAACCAAGCGAGGGAAAGAAATCCTGACACTGAAGAAAAATCAAATGTTTCCCTATTTTGAGGGTGTGTGTGTGTGTGTGTGTGTGTGTGTGTGTACTCAATTTCATCGTTAAGTTACAAAAGATATCAGTTTGGTTTTCTGATGTCCACTATGATACTGAGAAGTTCAGCAAGGCTTATTCTCTCCACCCAGGGGTCCCACATGGAGACCTTGGGAAAGTTCCTCTATGTTCTTTTCAACAAACAGTTCTACCAAGAGGCAAATTACTTGTTACAGCAATCGGCAATTCAAAATTACTCTTATAAAGCCGGTGAGAGAAGGGACAATGACATTCCCTCCGTGGAAGTTTCCAGGACAACGTTACACACGTGGAGGAAGAAAACCCTGCTCACTCATTTGGCATGCCAGTGAAGACTTTTCACGATCGTGCTTTACAATGTCCTATACTTGAGAGAGAGTGATGCCAATGCCTACAAAAATGGAGCCTCTTGAAATAGCACCAGGGATACTGGAGAGTACCTTCACGTATGTCTGAGTGTGACACTGGCTCAGTTGTCCTATATAGTCATGGTCATACAGGGAAGGAGCAATTTGGGAGCTTAAAAGAGAAAGGTCTGGAGTCAGATGTGGTGGTGCATGCCTTTAATCCCAGCACACGGGGAGGCAGACATAGGAGGATCAGATCGCCATGAGTTCAAGGCCACTTTGAGACTACATAGTGAATTCCAGGCCAGCCTGACCTAGAGTGAGACCCTACCTTGAAAAACCATAAAAAAAAAAAAAAAAAAAAAAAAAAAAGGTTTGCTTCAGCTCCAGGGTCATCCTGGTATGGGCACTTCTATCATCACTGTGAGGATCGAATTATAGGAGCAGCTGTCTTCTCTTTGGAACTGCCAGTATTCTCTTTGTGGTAGTTAATCTTCCCTGTCAACTTGAATTTAGAATCCTTTATGAAACACACCTCTTAAAGTCTCTACAAGGTGCTTCCAGAAAAATTGAACTAAGGAGGGAAGGCCCATCCTGAATGTGGGCTGGGGTCTCAGACTGAATAAAAAGAAGAAAGCCAGCTGAGTCCTGCATTCATCTCTTTCTGCTTCCTGACCACAGATGCAATGTGATGAGCCCCATGCTTCTCCCACCACCACACCTTCCGTGTCCTTTCCAACCATAAGCCTACACAAACCCTTCTTCCCTTACATTGCTTCTGGCAGGTGTTTGGTCACAATGATGACAAACACATCCTTATTAAAATCCAAATTCTTACATACAAAAGGTTTAAGAACCAAGGTAAGGGGCTGGAGAGATGGCTTAGCAGTTAAGGCACTTGCCTGCAAAGCCAAGGAACCCAAGTTCAACTCCCTAGGACCCACGTAAGTCAGATGCATAAGGTGGCACATGCTTTTGCAGTTTGTTTACAATGGCTGAAGACCCTGGCACACCCATTCTCTCTCTGTCTCCAATCAAAAATACATATATTTAAAAAAGAACCAAGGTAAGAGCAGCATACCCTTAGCACACGGGAATGACGTGACTTTGTAAGGAAACAATTTGCCTTTCACCCATGGTTGCTACAGGGACTTGCTAAACACCCATGCCTTTCTGTTCGTCTACATCGTGGTTTCAGGGACCTTCTTTCCCCTTTCCCTCAATTCACTGTGTATCTTTTTTTAATCGATTTAAATTTTTTTCCCACATATAAGATGAACCTTTTGCTTTGTAAGTCTAAGTGATAATCAAAAAGCAGATTAACATGTGTTTCTAAATTTATTACTTCTTTGCAAGCAGACAGAGGAGGAGAAAGGGGGAGGGGGAGGGGGAGAGGGAAACAGAATGGGCATGTTGCCACTGCAAATAAACTCCAGATGTATATGCCACATCTGCCTTTATGTGGGTACTAGGGAACTGAAACTGGGTTGTTAGGCTTTGCAAGCAAGTGCCTTTAACCACCGAGCCATCTCTCCAGCTCTTATGTGTGTTTTATTTATTTATTTATTCAATTTGATGGAGGGGGGCACAGAAAGAAAGAGAATGTGTGTGCCAGGGCCTTCAGCCACTGCAAATAAACTCCAGATGCATGCACCACCTTATGCATCTGGCTTACGTGGATCCTGGGGAACTGAACCCAGATTCTCTGGCTTTGCACGTAAGTGCCTTAACTGCTAAGCCACCCCTCCAGCACTTATGTGGGTTCTTAAACATGAGAATTAATAAAGAATGCACCATTTCTTTTACATTGCTAAAATCTACCACTACACTTTAAAGTGATTAATGAGCATATCATAAAAGCAGATTTCCAATGAAGAATGAAAAGAAATAAAAATTAGTCTAAGTAGTGTGTGTTTTAGCTTTCATTTTTAAAATATTTTATTTATTTATTTGAGAGAGATAAAGAAAGAGAGAGAGAGAGAGAAAGAGAGAGAGAGAGAGAGAAGGAAAGAATGGGTGCACTAGGGTCTCTAGCCACTGCAAACAAACTCTAGACACATGCATCACCGTGTGCATTTAGCTTATGTGGGTACTGGAGAATTGAACATGGGTCCTTAAGCTTTGCAGACAAGTGCCTCAACCACTGAACCATCTCTTCAGTTCTAGCTTTTTTTTGGGGGGGGGAAGGGTCTCGTTATGTAGCAACTGCTGGACTCGAACTCACTATATAGACAAGGCTGACCTCAAACTTGCAATGAATCTCCTGTCTCTGCATTCTGAGTACAGAGATCATATGCACGTGCCACCACTGCTAACTGAAGCTTAAAATATATATATTTACTTTTATTTTCTTTTCTTTTGAGAGAGAGAGAGGGAGGGAAAGAGAGAGAGAGAATGAATTGGCATGCCAGGCCTCAGCCATTGAAATGGAACTCAAGATGTTCGCACTACCTAGTGGGCATGTACGACCTTGCACCTGCCTCACCTTTGTGCGCATCTAGCTTTCATGGGATCTGGAGAGTCAAACATGGGTTCGTAGGCTTTGCAAGCAAGCACTTTAGCCGCTAAGCCATTTTTCCAGCCCTGGAGCATTTTTGTATCTGGATTACCTTTAAATTTTCCACTGGTATTAGAGGTCTTTAGCAATAACAAAATCAAAGGAATACATGCTTAGCAACCCAGTTAACCCATATCTCTCACGGATGTTTTAACTACATTGCACAAAACATTACCAGATGCTCTGGCCTTGTGCTGAATTGCTGTTGTTTTTATCTTTGTTTAATTTATTTTGGTATAGTACTATCTAATTACTAATTAATTGGTGCCACAAATTCAAATCCTTATAATTAAACATGAAGAGATGATACACAAAGTAGACTCTGTTACAGTTTGGGAGGAATGCTGCAAAGGCCTTCTGGTAGAATTAAAACTCTTGAAAAAAGAGAGACAATAGAGGTGATATTAAATATTCTCTCCTACACCGGACTTGAATATACTATTGAAAACCTTACCAATCATACGTTTACTAAAGTCTTAGGCCTTTTTGATTAATCTGCCCTTCAGACTCAGCTTTAGCATCATACAACTTAAAAATCATTAGGAATTATTGTTAAAACAATAGTTATATTCACTGCCATTCTATATAGCATGTGTCCCTCAAGTTGACTTGGCTCCCACAGATGAACAGGACTTCATGAAGGAGAATCATATCAAGGAAGAACAACAGCCAAGTCCTTGGCTTGCCAGGAGACAGCATAGGAGGTGTGTGTGTGTGTGTGTGTGTGTGTGTGTGTGTGTGTGCGCGCGCGCTTGCATGCATGGATGTGTGTGTGTATGTGTGTAGGAGGTAGCAGGAAGAGATGGGTGACACATGATCTGGATCCGGTCACAGGACTGGGTGTGTCAGGCCGAGAGGTCGCTTGTATGCTTGTAACCCAAGAGAAGCCATCGAAAATGCACAAGCCTGGGAGAGAGATACCAGAGACTATCCAAAGGGAAAACGCAGTGGAAAAGGAAGAATCTGAAGGTAGGCTATTCAGTTCAGTAAGGTACAAAGGTTTCACTTTGAGGACAGCCCTTCCTTGATTTCTGCTTGGAATGCAAGGGCTCTGGAGATCTGCAGGAAAGGCAGCAGAGATAATGGTGACAGGTGCTTCCACATTTAAAGAAGCTTAGAATTCGGCTTCTATGAGTATTGCTGAGAAAATGCATGAGCACCAGATGGAGCCTCAAAGTTCCTGTCACCAACTCCAAGTTTAGTAGCTGTTACTGACCTTCAAATGCATGAACACACTCACAGTACGTGTCCCCTAAGAAAAGGGAAAAGATTTCTTCACTGGTTCTTCTTAGCACCCACATTAGCAGTTGACTCCTCTCACTTTGGTGTGTATATGTACATGTCTATATATATTTGGTTTTTCAAGGTAGGGTTTCACTGTAGCCCAGGCTAACTTGGAATTCACTATGTAGTCTCAGAGTGGCCTTGAACTCACAGTGATCCTCCTACCTCTGCCTTCTGAGTGCTGGAACTAAAGGTGAGTGCTACCATGCCCAGTTTAATTTATTTTTTATTTGTGAGGAGAAAGAGGAGGGGGAATGGGTGCATCAGGACTTCTTGCCACTACATATGAACTCCAGACACATGTACCACTTTGTGCATCTGGCTTTATGTGGGTACTAGGAAACTGAGCCCAAGCCATCAGGCTTTGCAAATAAGAGCCTTTAACGGCTGAGCCGGCTCTCTAGCCCATGTCTCGTTTTCTCATAAAGGACAAAATTGTTCTGAGTTTCTCTGTAAGAGGAAGCAAGTAGTCTGCAGAGGCTCAGCTGCGGGACCTGTCCACAGGGCCTCAAGTCAGTGCTGTGGCAAAGACGTAGCTCAGCCCACCATGAGCTTACCAGACGCCACAAACAGCCAAAGTGGCAGGCCTGGGTGGATCTGATGCTCATGCATCAAGCGCTCATGCTTCCCATGCTCACTCTCAGAGCGCGTGCTGGGTGGCGGGCGGCATCAGGCCAGAGAACTAGTTTCCATGAAACACAGAACTCTGCCTCCCTTCCCCCAGCTCCAGACTAGTGAAGAGCCAGGCCTTGACCAAACCCCTCCCTCCCTCCATCCCTTCCTTTTTTCTTTCATCAACTTAGAGGACAAGCCTGGATTACATGGGGAGAACAGGGTTGACTTTAGAAGTGAGCCCCAGACTCAAGATAGATGAGATTCTGGGTGGACGAAGAGTGGGGGAACAATGCTGCCTTAGAAAGGCACAAGACTGAGCATGGCGCATAGTGTGTCTGGAACGGGGCCGCTGAGGAGGGATTCCGACTTGTGTGAGGGTTTTCAAGGCCCCCGGGAAGGACAGGAGTGCCTCCTAGGGTGAGGAGAGATTTGGAGCTATATCAGATTTGCTTTTCAAAGAGCTGCTTTGGGCTCCCTGTGGAAAATGAGTTTCTTGGGTTTGACAACTGATCTTCTGTGAGAGGGATTGACTGCCTGGTGACTGTGACAGCGGGTTGCTCAGTGACATCATCTTTGACACGAAGAGGTGAGCAGTGAAGGGTGGACCTGGCCCCCAGGCCTCAGGGTCTCTGGCACGGGTGGGCACGACTGGTGTGACCCCAAGCAGTCAGCTGTGGCGGCGCTTACACGCTCAGCTATTGTTTGTGCAGCAAGCAGCCTTTTCTTCTTTTCAGCCATTCCTGTCTGAGCGCGCTCTGCTTGGACAATGTGTGTACCAACACTGTCTTCCCGGGGCAGCTCCTCCAGCTAGTGGGGAGGTGCTCTAGACCCCAGACAGCCATAAATGACATTTACCTGCAATCAACGCGCTGTTGTAAAACTGAAAATAAAAATGAATAATACCTTCCATAAATTAGCATTAATCCAGTTCCCTAGCAACTACTGAATCTGCTATCTTGACTAAGTTCAGTCACTTTTGTGGTGGTGGGGGAAGGGGAGTTTTATGGATGAAACCCAGGGCTAGGGAAGAGCTCTATTGCTGAGTTATATATCCCTAGTCAAGTTTGGTCACTTTTAAAAAAAATATTTTATTTAATTTATGTGTGTGTGAGAGAGAGAAAGAGGGGGGAGGGGGGATGGATGCACCAAGGCCTCCAGATACTGCAAACAAACTCCAGATGCATGTACCACCAAGTGTATCTGATTTATGTAGGTATTGGGGAATTGAACCTGAATCCTTACGCTTCGCAGGCAAACACCTTAACCACTAAGCCATGTTTCCAGCCCGAGTTTGGTAACTTTTTAAATCTTGTGACCATAGGGCTAGGGAGGTGTCTCAGCTTTTAGCAGTGAAGTTCTCACCATACCAACATGAGGAAGTGGTGGTGAGCATGGTAATCTCCATGCTGGGGTGGCAGAGACAGGAGCATTCCTGGGACTGGCTGGCTAGTTTGTCTAGCGTAATTGGTGAACTCCAGGTTCAGGGAGAGACCCTGTTTCAAAAAGTTTGGTAGGGTCTAGGGATATGGCTCAGTAGCTAAAGGTACTTGCTTGCAAAGCCTGTTGGCCTGGGAGTCAATTCTCCAGTACCCACATAAAGCCAGATGCAAGGTGGTACATACATCTGGAGTTTGTTTGCACAGATAAGAAGCCTTGGCATACATTCTCACAGTTTCTCTCTTTCCTCTCAAAAATTAATTGATTAATTAATTAAAAACACTAAGGTGGGGGCTGGAGAGATGGATTAGCAGTTAAGGTGCTTGCCTGTGAAGCCTAAGGACCCATGTTCGTCTCTCCAGATCCCATATAATCCAGACACACAAAGATGAGGCAAGTGCAAGGTAGCACATGCCCACTAGGTGGCACACTGTCTGGAGTTCAATTGTAGTGGTTGAGGCCCTGGTGTGCCAATTCTCACTCTAAATAAAAAATAAAGATAAAAAACCAACAGCAACAAAAAAAATAGTAAGGTAGAGGCAATTGAGGAAGACACCAGAGGTCAACCTCTGGCCTCCACAGACATACAAATGTGCCCACACACATATATACCACACACATACATGATCATATTAAAACAAGGAAAAGAACCTGAAAATGAACACTTAAAATTTTTTTTTCTATATTTTATTTATTCATTTGACAAAAGGAGGAAGGGAGGGAAGGAGAGAGAGAGAGGAAGAGGAAGATAGAGAAAAAGAGAATGGGTGTGCCAGGGCCTCTAACCACTGCAAACCAACTTCAGACACATGTGCCTCCTTGTGCATCTGGCTTATGTGGATCCTGGGGAATCGAACTGGGTCCTTAGACTTCACAGGGAGGCAAATGCATTAACCACTAAGCCATTTCCCCAGCCCCTGAACACATTTTTTTTTTTTTTTTTTTTCTGGAAAAGCTACAGGAACCACCATCCCCAATCTCGGAATTCTAGAAAAGCTTTTACTAAGAATTTAGGAAACTAGATTCAGTAGCTATTTAATGTGGTTAAGCATGGATGCTTCCTTTTCTTTCTAAAGGAATTTTGTAGGAAAAGTGGTAAATGTTAGCTCCTTTGATTTAATTTTAGCTGTTGTTTCTTGTAGGATTTTAAGGAAGCATAGAGAGGCTGTCTAGCCTTGTTCAAATATGATAGAGAAAAGGAATATATTTTAATACATAAGGCAGCATCAGCAGGGACTTCTGAAACCACCTGGGGTGAAAGAACAATTGCAAGAAATTCCTAATCTCTCACAGACTGAGAGTTTTAGAAGATTTAAAGAAAATATTGACTCTTAGAAATCATGGCAAATTTCTAAGCCACTGGAAGATGGTGGGTCTAAGGTACAGCCCAGGACTTGAGGGTGGAGAAGCAGTGGTGAAGGGCCCTCAGCACAGATGGGCTGGGCGTCAAACAAGCACTGGAGTCATCTGGGCGGGGTGGGACTGAGGACAGAAACAGTGTGGCCTTCAACAAAGGAGAAAGTACCAGTGTGCCAGTGAGTCAAGAAAGAGGAGAGGTGGAAGGAGTCTCAAAAAGCATATCCAAGAATGAGGGAGCAGGCCTGGGCATGTGGCACACTATTCTACCAGTGGAGAGAGAGAGCCCTGGGTTTGACACACAATACTAAAAGCCAACACCTTCCAAAGTGGTGGGGCAATGGCTTGATAACAGCAATGGTGACGGAGAAATGCCTTCTTGTGAGTCCCTCCCGCCTCCAGAGTGAGGCTCAGATTCCTGTGTGGTGGCACTCAGGCCCTGTGACAAGGTTCTCCTAATTTTGTCCTCTTTCCCAAGCTCTCTACATGCCGCTCTCACAGTGTCTGGAGGCCATGCCCTCTTCCCCAGGCTTCAGCTTCAGCTCCGCCCTCTGCTTGCAACTAGCTTCTTGCCTGACCGGTTTCTACTTCAGCTCAGTCTTGTGGCTGGAAGCTTCCTTCCCCAAGCCAGGCAGTCCCTGCTAGGACCCTTGCTCTGCTTTTAGCTCGCATCCCTCATGCTCAGTCTTGTGTCTCTAGCCTCACTTAGGCCATGGTTGGGATAAATTCTTCAAGAAGGTTTTGGGGACAAAATAGCATTAAGGGGCGCGGGTGACATTCCCTGTGGTGTGGCAGACCAGAATATATTTAGAAAGTTTCGGCAGTGGTCATCTGCTACTGCTCTCTCGTCTTGCTGGACCTGGTGGCTCCTTCGTTCCTCCTATGGAAACAAACCCTGAGACAGTCACCTTTTAAAGCGATTACTCCTATGATAACTTCTGTACCGGCCCCAGCAAACTGCTGCCCCATCTAGGCAAAACGGATTTGATTCCAGTGTCTGTGATAATCCTTCTCTACTCACAAAGCCTCGTGGACCCATCAGTGAACTTTGGAAAGTCAGCAGGAACATTATTAAATAATAAGTTTCAAAACCCCTGAAAACCATTCTGTGCGATTATCTGGACTTCTTGATGTGAGCAGGCTAACCAAGCACAGTTTGGGGAAGCATCTCGAACATCCAGAGGCTTCTTTGCTTTATAGGTTGGGCACTTTTGATTGCAGTCAACATATTCTCTGGGAGTCACAAGGCCAGTTCTCTCCGAACACAAAGCCCTCTGTGTACACACGAGGCCGTAGGGGCGGCCATCTAGGCACCATGTGATGAGAAGGCTAGAGGGACAGTGACAAACACTTGAGTTTCTTTTGATAGTGTTCTGCTTTGTGGCCTCCTACGCATGTCTCTGTCTGTGATGTCATGTGTGTTCTGCAGTACGTATCTATGTCATATCTGTGTCTGTGTCCTATGTGTAAAAATGTTCGTGAGCTTGTGTGCATGTGCGGATCTGTCTCTATGTGGATCTGTGCCGATGTAGGTCTTAGTATGTGTGTGTGTGTCTGCACGTGTGGGAGTCTCTGTGTCTATGGGGGTCAGTGTCATGCGTTTTGCAGTTTGTATCTGGGCCATATATATCTATGTGTGTCTGGGTCCTGTTATGTACTTGTGTATGAGTATGTGTGAGTCTGTGGTGAATGTTTTGTGGGCCTAACTATTCATCTGGATCCTGTGGTTATGTGTGTTTTTCTTTCTTTCTTTTTTTAAAGTTTTTATTTATGAGAGAGAGAGAGAGAGGAAAGAGAGAGATTGTGGCATGTCAAGGCCTCCAGACACTGAACAAACTCCAGACACATATGCCACCTTGTACATCTGGCCTATGTGAGTAATGGGGGAGTCTATAGGCTTCGTAGGCAAGTGCCTTAACTGCTAAGCCATCTCTCTAGTCCACGTGTGAGTTTTTCTATATTTCTACTATATTCTGTGTGTGTTTTGCACATGAAGGAGGCAGGAAAGGGAGTGGGCATTCCTGTCCTGAGTCCTGTCTTCTGCCAAGAGCAGCCAGCCAGCCTTTTTCTTCCAGCTTTCTGGGATGGAAAGTCATCACTAGCTTGTCCACTGCAAGTGCGTCTGTGACCTGCAAAGTCAATGTGAGGTGGCCACACTCTCCAGGAAGTTCTTGGGCCGTCTCTGGTAGGCCGCTGCCTGTCCGGGCTATCTGCCAGTCTGTCCCTCATCCTTTCCTGGCATCAGGGCTTGTCATTGTAGAGGGGCAGCAGAGTCCACTCTGCAGGTTAATAGTCTGCCTGATAAATGTCACATTTAACTGCAAGGAGGAAACTGTCATCGAAAGTGCATCTCTCACTCTCATGCTCATGTTCAAGCCAGGTCACTCACGTTGTACTGGCGGGTTGATTACATTAGTGCCTGGCGGCTTCAAATCCACTTAGGTCCCGCTAATGTAAAGAGCTGCCAGGCACGGTTTGTGGTGATAACAGTTATTTTACACAGTCAGTTGGGAGAAAACAAATCCAGTGTTTTCCAGTTTGCTAATGGAAGAACACTAAGTTGACCTGCTCCCAAGATTAAAATGACAAAAACTAAGATTAATGATACTTCTTGTTTCTGCTGTTTCTTCTGCATGCAACAGTAACTGTGATGGCCAAGAGACCGAGTTTGTCTGGGACTGAGACTGGCGGCCATTCCCTTTTCATGTGTTCAATAAGAATCATAACCTTCCCAACCAAACTACCAGGAGTAAGAGCAGGGCTCCTGCCCCCTCCAATAAAGTGGCTTTGCAGGCCCAGCTGCCCAGGCATTGAGGAGGCAATGGAACACACTTCACAGTTGAGGCCTTGTCCTTTAGGGTAACCACATGAGCTGGGCAGAGAACTGCAGGCTCCAGTCAATCAGGTTCATTCCCTTATATGTCCTGGGTGGGGTGGGGCGACGTGGAGAGTTGTTGCTATTACATTTTTTGTTTTTTTTTGAGGTAGGGCCTTGCTCTAGCCCAGGCTTACCTGATTGTTACCCTCTCCCTCAGATTCTCAGGATGGCCTCAAACACACAGTGACCCTCTTACCTCTGTCTCTCCAGTGGTGGGATTAAAGGTATGCACCACCATGCCTGGCTATTATTGTAATTTTTTGGCAGGGGGTATTGCTTGTTTTTAAGGTAGGGTCTCGCTCTAGCCCAGGCTGACCTTGAATTCATGGTGATCCTCCTACTCTGCCTCCCAAACGCTGGGATTAAAAGTGTGCATCACCACACCTGGCTATTATTGTGATTTTTAATTTTAGATCATCTTCGGACCAGCCCACACATGCTAGCCTTTTCTGGATTCCCCATGGCAGGGTTGGTGCCTCCCTATTTGATGCATATTACAAACTGGGGACATACTGGTAGGTGAAGTGTGTCAAATCAACACCTCTTAACTTGCTTAAGCCTCAGATTGGGTTTAAGACAAGAGACAATATAATCTTTCAAAAATGGCTGCATCTTTTCTAGTCATAGCGACTACTGAATGCAGACAGTGCCAGGCACTTCATGCGTACTCTAAAACTGCCGCTGTGTGTTGACTTTACTGCCCGTTCAACAAGGGAACAGACTCTAAGACCTTCGTACAAAGCCTGGCCAATGGGTCAGACCTATTCTAGCTGCACCTCAACAGAGATTTCACCCTGCACGCTGCTGCTGCCTGCATGACCATGTCTCCCTGGTTTAACCTGGAGATGCATTCGTTTCCCTTTCAGCCCTGCCCCTCATGCCCTCCAACCCAAACTCAGCCTCCTGTCTCCGCTCATACTACATGTTCCCTTCTGCCATCACCTGCACTGCCCATCACTTCTTGTTCCCTTCTCATGGTCTCCTGTCTTTTTTTTTTAAACATAAATATTTCATTTATTTACTTATGAGATAGAGAAAGAGGGGGAAGGGGAGAGAGAAAAGTGCATACACCAGGACTCTGTGCCACTGCAAATGAATTCCAAAACACATGGGACACTTTGTGCATATGGCTTTATGTGGGTATTGGGGAACTGAACCTGGGTCATTAGGCTTTTGCAGGCAAGTGCCTTAACTGCTGAGCCATCTCTCCAGACTTGGTCTCCTATTTTTTATTTTTGTTGTTTGTTTGTTTTTGGTTTCAAGGTAGGGTGTCACTGTAGCTCAGGCTGGCCTGGAATTCACTATGTAGTCTCAGAGTGGCCTTGAGCTCACAGCGTCCTCCTACCTCTGCCTCCCGAGTGCTGAGACTAACGGCGTGCACCACCACGCCTGGCCCTGGCCTCCTATCTTAAATTATAGGCCTATCACTCATTATAGAGTGTGTGCTTTCCAAAAGATTCTCTATGTGGTTTCTTGAAATAGTATTCTATGTAACATGTTTAACATATTTTGAAGGATTAAATTTCAGCTCAGCTCCTATGTTCAAAGTCTACTCCCTACTAGTAATTTATCCTCTTAGGTTGTACCATATGAAACTGCCAATACTCAGCGATCTCTTTGTCTACAGAAATGGCAATTTCACAAGGTTCAACCTGCCATTTGTGCTCATTCAAATGTTTATCTTTAGTTCTACATGCTAAAAGTAAACAAATAGTTATTGCTTCAGAACAATGAGCCAGATAGTGGTTTCTTTCTAATGTGTGAATTATAAGTAATTTTATTGTTGGTTCTTATTAAAGGTCCTTTTTACTTTTTTCAAAAATATATCTTATTTATTTGAAAGTGACAGAGAGAAAAGGCAGATAGAGAATGGGCACACCAGGGCCTCCAGTCACTGCAAACAAACTCCAGACACATATGCCACCTTGTGCATTTGGCTTTATGTGGGTACTGGGGAATCGAATCTGGGTCCTTTGGCTTTACTGGTGTCTGAACTGCTGAGCCATCTCTCCAGCCCTTGAAGATCATTTTCTAGTAGTAAAATTCAAGCAGGCCATAACTCAACAGTACCTGCCAGAGCAAAGCACAGCTTCACAGTGTTCCTGCCCTGCCCTTCTCAACGTTCCAGATCAGGGGCTCAGAACGTTACCATTCAGGTTAGCACCTCTGTTTTGCCTTCCACAGGAATCTCACACACACTCACTACTGAATCTGTTCTTTATGTTTGCTCAGTTATATTTTAACTATGCTTCCATGAATTCATCCAGCTATTCTTTGATGGACAATGAATTTGGACAGGAAATGCAGATACCTCATCCCTAGAAAATGATAATTCTATCATTCTTTCAGTTTGTTATATAGGTATCAACAAAGCACTACAAAATCAAACCCATCAATGGTAGAACTGCCAACATTTAGCTCTGTATACTCTGTACCTGAGGAGCAAAGCTTCCCCAAAGTAAAGGCTGAACAATCTGATACTATCAGAAACCTAATGCAAAGGTTACATCTGGGTGCAACAGCAGATCAGTAACACGGCTGGTGGCCCCAGGGCCATGCCATATCCAGTTTCCTGTAATAAGAGGTGGATTATGCAGGTTAGTAATGCTAAATAGGGCTTAGGCTGAAGTCAAGTCAAGGCCACAGTCCAGGGACATCAAAGCATCACTGTGACTATCTCACATTTCTCTTGAAAACAATACATGCGGCTTATAAACCTAGGATGTTGGAATCAATATTTCATGCTAAAAAGCGTCACTATGAAGGGCTGTGCAGCTATCAGGTATAAACAATAATTTCCACATTTGCTGACAACTTCTCACCCATTTAGGTTGTCACACTAATGTAGTAGCAGTTTATAGGAGCACTTACTGTAATGGCATGTTGATTAGACCATATTGGCATTGCGCACTCTGGGTATCTATTGAATCTCTGCTATTACAAGGTCGCAAATAGTTAAAGTACAAATAGGCTTCTATTCGCCCACAGCTCAGTGCTTACCTGCCTTTTTGCCTTTAAAAAAAAATCCCTACAAAGGCTTTCCTCATATTTCCAGTAAGCCTGTGAGCTTATGATGAATTAATAAGCATAGAGATTACAGAATCTGGATTTTTTTTGAAATTCAGTGGGAAAATAATCCACTTAAAATGATCACAAAAATATGAAGAACATATCTGTTTTCAGTGCGATCTATTTTTTTTTCTCACTTGCTGTGCTTTTTCTATGTAGGTTTATCTACACAGGCCGAACTGAGCCTTTGTTGTAGAAAAATGTCTAAGAGTTCAGAGGAGGAATGCAGACATTAGTTTGTCTCCCAGCAGACATCAAGATGGATTCAGTCCTGTGAGAGACAGATAATGCTTGAGAAGGTAGGGTGAGGGCAGGGGAGTCAAGGGCAGCCTGAAGCCCTCTAGAAGAGGCAGGAAAGAAAGGCTGGGCTGGGGGAGGGGTTTACTTTGGAGAAGTTCTAGAAAAATCTTAGCTCAAGTTGATGGACTGTTGGGCAAAGGCCGTCAGGTAGATGAGTCCCACCCTGTCCAGAATGGGCAGCTGCGACTGTAGGAGGCCTGGGCTGGGCACTTTCATGCCTTCCACAGGGGCTATGCCATTTTACTTAAGATCATAAAATTTTATCACAGGGACCTCAACAATTTCCAATCAATGGAAGCTCAAAAACCCCAAGGCAGGATAATGTACCCACGTCCCTGAGATGCAACCTTGAGGACCAGCTTTCTGCCTATGTGACTCCTGACCAGGCCTCTGTTCCCCACAGTGTCATGGTGCAGACAAGTAAGATGACAGGGACCTGGGATGGCTTCTATCTCCACAAGCCTTTGTGGACTACTCCCAAAGGTGACTAGAGTTGCAACTATTAGTCTGCTCAGACCCAAGGGGTAATCTCTCTCTCTTTAGGGAAGTCTTGAGTTAACATTTATATGCCAGTCTGTATATGTTGTCACTGTTTCAGCCTTGGACACCCATTCATCTTGAACTCTACCAATTTTCATGAATCCTTAAGGACAACAAGATTATTGTCCTCATTTTTAGAGAGGAAGAAGCTGAGTGGTAGGGAAGTACAGTGAGTGGTACAGCTTGGCTTCCATTCAGAAACCTGGATAGCAAGGTCAGTGTTTGTGACAGGCTCGTATTTGCCTCTCCTCGACATTCACAAGTCAGAGCCTGGCTGCCAAGTTGATGCTATGTGGAGATGAGGTGTCTGAAAGTTGCCTTGGTCGAGAGGAGGTGATGAGGGTGGAGCCCTTATAATGGAAGTGGTGTCCTTGTCAGCAGAGGAAGAGAACCCAAACTTCTTCCATCTGCAAGCCAGGAAGAATGAGCCCACTCACAACCAAGTCTGCTGGCATTTTGATCTTGGGCTTCTGGCCCTCACAACTGGGAGGAATGAATGTGTGTTGTTTAAGCCACACAGTCTGGTAGCATTTTGTTCCAGGAGCCCAAGCAGAAACGATACTAGTGCTTTCACTAGGGGACCAAGGAAGAAGCTGGGTGGGTGCTCCTTTAGCAGAATCCCCCTTGGAGGCTGCAGTACAGAAGCTACAGTCAGCGAAGCTTCTGCCCAAGCTGGGCCACCTGGGTGGCAGGAAGGAGCAGGCTTCCCAGGGTGAGCTTGGGGTAAACTGTGCACCCAGAATCTCAGACAGACATTACTCCTTGATGCCACCTAGCAGTGGCTGCGAGTGTGCACCTGAGGTCTCAATTCAAATGGCTTTAAGAGTTGTTCATGTTCTTGCCTGACAGTGACAGATGTCACAGACTCCAGCTAAGCCTCAGTGAGGCCAGATGCTGATGACAGTCTGGAAGGTTCTGACAGTGGCAGCAGTAGCAGAAGTGAATAGTGGCAGATGGCACCTGTCTCAGATCTATGGTCTAATGAAGGTTTAGTCACATATAGTAAAAACAGAGAGTCCCTTTAAATATTTTTGTTTATTTTTATTTATTTATTTGACAGCAACAGACAGAGATAGAAAGAGAGAGAGAGAGAATGGGTGCGCCAGGGCCTCCAGCCACTGCAAAGGAACCCCAGATGCGTGCGCCCCCTTGTGCATCTGGCTAACGTGGGTCCTCGGGAATTGAGCCTCGAACCGGGGTCCTTAGGCTTCACAGGCAAGCGCTTAACCGCTAAGCCAACACTCCAGCCCCAGAGAGTCCCTTTAGAAATGGCAGGTCAGGTGTAAATTCTGAATCAGCGAAGAAAAATGTATACATACATAGAAATTGATCTATACTCTCTAGAAGGTTTAAATGCTCACTGAATAAAGGAAAAAAAAAAACTTAAGGGAGGAGTACCAGAGGAGCTCAAAATACATAATCTGTTTTTAAAAAGTCTTGGGTTAAATGCAGACTTTTATAAGGGATGTTTCCAGAGGACTATGAAAACTATTAACTATTGAGGCTCAGAGTTCTAATTTTTTTTTTTCTGGTGAAATTAAGAGTGAGGCCACAGGGGGAAAAAAGTGGACTATATGACTCCTGCCCATGCAAATAAGCCTGATTCATGTGCTGACTGACTGAGGAGATCAACACACACACACACACACACACACACACACACACACACACACACACACACGGATAGAGGGAAACAGTGAAGGTAACGGCTCCCAGCACCCCATCTTCCCCACTGGTGCTCAGCCACAGTAATTAGCGGGGAGGAGCACAGACAGTGCCCGAATTAATTCGGATCATGGCCAGAAGCTTGGAGGAGGTGAGCTCTCCAATCTTTAAAAATGCTTTCAAAAAGAATTCATCATATGGTGGTTTTTCTTTTGACAGTGGACTTGGAGAATACAGAGCCATGAATACAGAACCAGATTACAGATGGAAATAAAAAGATGTGAGTGAATGAGCGTGTCTCTGGATAGACATGTGAACAACCAAGCGTCCACAAGATGTTGTGCAAGACCACTTTGTATATGATGCTGCCCTCCAAGAGAAACAACTGTTGCCATTTTTATCAGAACCAGCTGGGTCCACTCATGGGAGACTCTGGAGATTGGGCATGCTGGTATTCCTTCATACAAGAAGGTTGTCAGACCCTCATCTGAGACCTCAGACACTCCTTGCACCAACTATATGAAATGATGCATGACCAGGAAGATAGAGCTCAGAGGGTGGCAGATCAAGGGACAGGGAACTGCATCTAAGCAGACAGAGGGAAAGCATCTTTCATGCGGGGATGAGACTTCAATGCTCAGGCTGCTATGGTGCCTTCACGCATCTGCAAATAATCCCTTCTCCCATGACCTGTAAGGAAGTTTAGTAGACTCCTTTGCTCACTATGGTAAAGCGTGGTGGGACAGGCCTTTAGTTTGTCAGAGATGCCTTGCCTGCAGGGAGCAAGTGTGCACCGGCTTCTCTTTAGAAGAGTTCACTGACCACATGACCTGAAGAAGCTACATGACCATTTCTGGATCTGCGAATGCCTCTGGTTTCTTACCTATACACATGGATTTCAGAAGGCATTCTGAAAGTACCTATTACTTGAGAGAAGTAATGTTTATTTTAGTGTGCAAAAGCTGAAAGGAATGAAGGGGGAAGGAAGTAATCCTGAACTGCCAGGTATACGAGAACTGAGCGACTAGTTAGAGCTCTGAAAGGGGTCCTGGGATGAGACAAGAGAATCCACCGATAGGAAAACTAACTCAGGGTCATCAAGGCCAACTTGTCACCTGAAGCCAGGGGTACCTTCTACTTGGTCTCACGGGCCTCATGAAGCCCCTATTCTCACCATTCCCAGAGGGCCCCTTTCTTCAGTGTTTGCAGAGTTCCCTGAGGTGAGGAAACACCACCTGCTTCCAATAGCTGTGTTCTGGGATGGCAGAGAACAATTCAGACCCCTCTTACACAAAAATGTCATTTGTATCTGAGATACAAGAATGGTCCCAATAAGCCTTCTTTCTGAGACAGACTAATCACTCTGCATGTCTCCAGTGTTTTTCCTGAAACAGTTTAAGGGTCTGATTATCTGAGCTGTCTTTCCATGGGTGAACTAAGCTCTAGTTTGCTTCTGTTTTCTGCACAGGACTGAACTCAGTACTGCTGGCATGACAGGACCAGTGCTCTATGAAGGGGCACTTTGTTCTGGGGGAGAGGGTCATTTTTTTTTTAAATAATAGGTTTACTGAGATATAATTTATATATATATAATTCATGCTGTTTTAAATTGTACAATGCAGAGGTTTTTGGAGTACTGACAGAATTGCAAGTATAACCTCTTCCAGAACATTTTCCTCATGTCATAGGAAACTTTATAGGTAGTGACCTATCCCACAGCCTCTGTCAACCTTGAGTGTATTTTCTCCCATCCAAATACTAACCAGATCTGACCCTGCTTAGCTTCCAAGAACAGACGGGATCGGATGCCTTCAGGGTGGTATGACCATAGACCTGAGTGTACATCCTGCCTCTCAGGTTTGCCTTTTCTTGACATTTCGTGTGAATGAGCTCATTCCAGTGAGGTATTCTGTAACCAGTTTCTTTCAGTGAACAGTGCTTCCAAGGCTCATCCTGTTGTAACCTACACCAGTACTTCATTTCTACTATGGATACGCTGCATTTTCTTTATTCATTCATCAGCTGGCAGTTATTTGGGTTCGATGGTTTGGTATTAAGAATACGTATAGATTTTTGTGTGGGGGTCATATGATCCTTCTGTTTTGCTGTCTGAGGAAATGCACATGTGTGTTAGCAGCTGCACCACTTGACAGTTCTAGGACCACCGCTGTGGTCAGCACCGCCTCCTGCTAGGACTTGCGCTGCCTTGACGATGACCAATGACGCTGAGTGTCCGTCTTTGCATAGGCTTACGTTCTACCTGACCATGTTCTTTGAAAAATGTTTACACAAAGTTCTTTGCCCATTTCTCAATTACCTTGCTGTTTAATTATTTAGTTGTGAGAGTTTATAAATATATCATATGTAGACAAACTATATGGTTTGCAAATATTTTCTCCCATTCTGTGGACTGTCTTCACAGTATCCACTGGTATATTAAATTTAAAAATTTTGATAAAGTCAAATTTATCTTTTTTTTTTTTTTGGTTTTTCAAGGTAGGGTCTTACTCTAGCCCAAGCTGAACTGGAATTCACTATGGAGTCTCAGGGTGGCCTTGAATTCATGGCAATTCTCCTACCTCTGCCTCCTGAGTGTTGGGATTAAAGGCACGCGCAACCATGCCTGGGAAATTTATCTATTCTTTTTATCTTAAAATTTTTTTTTCCCAGGTAGGATCTTGCTGTAGCCCAGGCTGAGCTGAAATTCACTATGTAGTCTCAAGCTGGCCTTGAACTCACAGCAGATCCTCCTACCCTGGCCTCCCAAGTGCTGGGATTAAAGGTGTATGCCACCACGTCTGGCTATTTTCTATTGTGACTTATGTGTTTGGTTTAAAATTTAAGAAACTATTGGCAAAGCCAAGATGACAAAAATTTACTCCTATGTTTTGCTTTAAAAGTTTGGTAGTTTTATCACTTACATTTAGATCTTTGATATATTCTGAGTTCATTTTTGCGTATAGCCAAGGTAGGGAACTAACTTCATTTTTTTTGCATGTACATTTCCAATGGTCTCAGTACCACTTGTTAAAGGACAGTTCTTGAACTGTCCTGGAACCCTTGAAA
This sequence comes from Jaculus jaculus, assembly GCF_020740685.1. NCBI lineage: Eukaryota > Metazoa > Chordata > Mammalia > Rodentia > Dipodidae > Jaculus > Jaculus jaculus. The sequence continues at coordinate 151,443,554 of NC_059103.1, forward strand.
TAAACTGTGATTGGGGACCAACTTCTAGTAATAGTGTGAGACATTTGCCTCCACATTGCTGACTCATATAAAGTCACCCAAGAGCTTCATGCATGTTATAGTTAAACAGCCATTCTGTCATTGTGCAAATGATAATTGGGACACAACTCATAGACCATTTATTTTGACCCCCCCTTGTTTTTTCAAAGTAGGGTTTCACTCTAGCTCAGGCTGACCTGGAATTCACTATGGAGTCTCAGGGTGGCCTCGAACTCATGGCAATCCTCCTACCTCTGCCTCCCAAGTGCTGGGATTAAAGGTGTGCACCACTACACCTGGCTTTCTTGACCTCATTTTTATTGCTCTTAAATGCCATCTTCTTTGTTCAGCTGGTTTTTTAACTAAGTTGAGAACTAGGGGTTATATAGTCCAATGTTCTGTCTATGACTGTATCCTCTTCATTGTCAGCTGTTCATACTGGTCAGAACATATTTAACAAACTTGGTATCAAGTGATTGAGTTAAATACTGGTTACTAAGAAAAGGCACCTGCCCTCATGGTGCAGGCATGAAGATGAGAGACAACACTGAAACCAACTAATGTACAAGATGACTTTGAACTGCTCAGACATCACCTATTGGAATTCTTACTTTTTTTGTGTGTGGTGTGCATAGATGTATATGTGTGTTCATATGGGTGTGGGTGTGCATGCACACATATATGCAAGCATGTGGCAGCCAGAGGTCACTGTCTGGCGTTTTCCTTATTTTCTTAAGACCGCGGTCTCTCAGTGAACCCAGAGGTCACTGATTTGGCTAGACTAGCTAGCTATTGCACCTTAAAGGTCCCTTGTCTCTGCCTCCCCATGCCTGGGAGTATAGGCTTGCAAAGCCATGCCTGGTTTTGATGTGGTTGATGGGGATCTGATCCTCAAGCTTGATCCTCAAGCCCTTTTCTGACTGAGACAATCTCTGCCACCCTGAGGAATCCCTTTAAATATGATCACTTTAGCAGTAATTTTATCTTCACTGTCATCTAGAAGCTGGTCGGCTCTCCAAGCCACTGCTTAAGAGGAAGTCCTACTGAGGGTAATGAAAATGAAATGTGCAGGAGGAAAATCCTTTTCCTAAACCCGTGTCATCTGAGGTGAAAATGGATCTGTATGGATGAAATACAGCTGTAACCACCGAGCCAAAAATAATGTCTGACATGCAGCATGCAACAGGTATTTGCTACATGGATGGATAAATCAATGCAAACTCTGCACTATGCAAGACGTACAGTCCTTCGATAGGTTCTTCTGCCCAGATGACTTTTCTCAAAGGTCCACTGGAGTACCAAACTTTCTGGGGTTTTTATTGTTGTGATTCAAGTTTTCCTGTAACTCCTTCTTGGTCAATAAGCCACTGACTACCCCAAAGCTCTAAGGCAGTGTTAACAACTGCCAGGAAGCTCTGGCTACCTCTAGGCAAATGATAATTCCACGAGATTCATGACCACACTAATGACCTCTGCTGGCCAGCTTCCCTGTGGCCTTGGGACATTCATATCAGCAGTTTTCTTCCAAAAAATGATAGCTCCAAATTAAATTTCTCTTAATGGCCACTAGTTTCCTTTGGATGGATTTGTTATCTTTTAAGTGTAATTATGGATAACATACTGGTCCCAATTTAAGTGATATGGGGAGGTCGTGGGAAGAGATGGTAAGGCCTGGACTAGGATATTTGGACATAAATATTTGCTTAACACAAAATCTCTCTATTACCACTGGCCTTTCTTTTCTGACAATATGCCACTATGCACACAAACAGAAGTCAGATTTAATATTCATCAATTGAGCTGATCCCATGGAAACAATGGTGACTGCTAACATGAAAGAGAATGATGGATGCAGATCACGTTTCCTGGCTGCAAAAAATCAACTCTGAACCATCAAATTAAATTACTCATTAAGATCCAGGCCAAATAAGTATGCTCTGCATTCAGGTAGCAATGCCACAAGATGGACAGAGAATGAGGTAATGTTGCAAAAGAATAACCGACTCCCTTGTCCTCACACGCCGAAACCCAGCACGGATGTCTAGGATCACAATTAATTCATTAACGCTACATAAGATGTGGATTAAATTGCCCTGCCCTTTGTTTCTAACCAGAGTACTTGAGGTGGAGGCTTTTAAAAGTGAGTATTTTATTCTCTTTCTAATGGGATAGATGGCAACCTCCAAGAGAAGCGCTCTGCAACCCTGGGAGCAGGTTCCAGACAGCGCAGTGCTTTGGGGCAGCATCCCTGGCGACAACCCATTCATGATAATGGCTTACTACGTGCAGTGGAGTATACCGTCCTACACCCTCAGGACTGTCAATTCCTATCTCTATTTTGGGGATGTAGGGCAATGGAAGAGAGGGAGCCCAGGGGAAAGGCTCCACTATCCAGTGTCTGCTTTGTAAGATGTGTCTAGCCCTCTATCTGCCAAACTTTCCTGCATGTTAGACTGTCCCAGGAAAACTGTGCCTTAGCTTCATTAAGTCCAAGTGTCTGGAGTAAGGCCAGGGAATTCCCCAGGAGCCTTTGATAACTGGCAGATTTAAACTATGGAATCTGACTTAGTGCTTCTTTGCAGGGGCTCTCTAGACAGCGTCCACTTGCTTTCATGTTCATTAGAGACACTAGGGTCAGGCCTGTTAAACCAAGTCATGTGACAGCTTGGCATGGTGGGAGTTTGACTACAATGATGGGACAAAAACCTTTTGGCTTCTTTCCACCACTCAATGGGCTCAGTCTCTTTCTGCCTGGCCTGCTCTCAAAAGTACACCGTCCCCATGGTAGGGTCTGTGGGTATCAGATCACATGCAAAGAAATAAATCCCTTATGTAAGAATCTTAGTCTTGGGCTGGAGAGATGGCTCAGCAGTTAAGGCACGTGCCTGCAAAACCCAAGGACTCAGATTCGATTCCCCAGTACCCATGTAATGCCAGATGCACAAGGCAGCGTTTGTGTCTGGAGTTAGTGTGTAGTGGCTAGAGGCCCTGGCATGCTTATTCTCTCCCGATTTTCCTCTCTCTCTCGCAAATAAATTAATTAAATATTTTTAAAAAGAATAAATTTGAGCAGGGCATGGTGGCACATGCTTTTAATCCCAGCACTTGGGAGGCAGAAGTAGGAGAATCACCATGAGTTTGAGGCCACCGAGACTACATAGTGAATTCCAGGACAGCCTGAACTTGAGTGAAACCCTACCTAAAAAAAAAAAAAAAAAAAAAAAAAAAGAATAAATTTAAGGGCTGAAGAGATGGTTTAGCAGTTAAGGCATTTGCCTATAAAGCCTAAGGACCCATGTAAAACCAGATGCACAAGGTGGCACATGCCTTTGGAGTTCATCTGTGCAGGCTGGAGACTCTGGAGTACCCATTTTCTCTCTCTCTCTCTCTTTCTCTCAAATAAATAAATAAATAAAATTAAAAAGCTATTTTAAGGATCTTAGTCATTGGTCCCTTTACTCTTGGACCACCCAAACACATTTGCTGTGAGCCAAGCATTCCAGAAGACACCACCATCCCTAAAACCTAAGGATACTCACTGTGTCCAGAAAGCTATGATGTCAGGTCCCAGAGGCACAGGAGGAATGTTTGGGCACCTATGTAAGTCATGTCCAAAATACTTCCATTGACAGTTTTTGCATCATCAAACTGCTTTATTTGTAACTTAGCAATTTCAAGCAAAATAGCCACGTTTTGTGTCTCTATTCTATGTCCTTAGGATTGCATAGCTATTCTTAAAATCAAAAAGCAAGAACTCAAGAGTCTATTCAGAGAGGGATTAGGATTACAGTGTTCATTAACCTCAGGTCTGTAGAAGGCGCTTTCTGTTAAATGGTACATGGAAGGCGCGCTGTCAGCAGTACTGACTGCCGTCAGCAAGATGCGCAACTCGCTGCTGTTCACGGTCAGCTCTTTCAGCTCCTTTGGCTTATCCGCCTGGGGAAACCAAGAAAGGCCAATTTAAACACTGCTTTCTCACATTTCCAGTTTAAACTGCAAAGGTACTCTGGACTCTTTAAATAACTCCAGGATTTAAAGCCTTGCTAACATGTTCAGCTAATGGGAAGCCTTGGCAGGGAAGGGTTGAAGCAGAAAACCAATGTGTGCAATATCTAAAGTCCAACCACAGTCCACCCACTGCTCTGTACTTTTTGCCTTGACAGTAGTGCTACTGCTGACCACGGTGAGAAGCTGTCTGACTCTCCACCGTGCCTTCGTAACAGCACTCAGGATCACAGATGCACCATTTTGCTCATCTGTAATACTCACAGGTTTCTACTATGGACAAGTGAGTACCCAGCAGCCAGGAGGCAGCAAGAAGATGACGTGGACTGACTGGAGTTTACAACACTGGGTTAAAATTTTGTTTTGCTACTTGTACCCTATAACAAAGGTTTATCAAATATGTGAAGTAGTGATACCTGCTTCCTAGGACTCAAAAACCTCCCTCTTCCTCTCTGCCAACCCGGACTCTCGTTCCCATCCTTTCCCTTTCTAGCGCTACTCTCTTGCTATTATTAGTCAGTGGCTGGCTGCTTAGTCTACCTCTAGTTTTTGTTTTTCGGTCACCATCTTTTTTTAAAAATATTTTATTTATTTATTTATTTATTTGAAAGAGGGAGAAAGAAAGAAGCAGATAGAGAGAGAATGGATACACCAAGGCCTCTAGCCACAGGGTAATTCCAGACACATGTACCACCTTCTGCATCTGGCTTATGTGGGTACTAGGGATTCGAACCTGGGTCCTTTGGCTTTGCCAGCAAGTGCTTTAACTGCTAAGCCATTTCTCCAGCCCCTTGGTCATCATCTTTAATCAACTTTTCAGCTGGTCTCCTAGAAGAAGATACTACTAAAATTTAGTTCCAACTATTTCTTCACCTGTAAAGCAGGTTCTCTTTGATGGCTTCATGTTACCTGTTGAATGAAAACTAGCCCCCTTCTTGTTGTTCAGATTACTTGTTGAATGAAGGCTAACCCTCTAGGTATGGCATTCCAGGCTATTCTACATTGACTATAACCTACGATGGCATTCCCTCTCATAAACTGATGGAGCTTAACCTGCAGATAAATGTTCACGTGTGCATATGTGCACTTTTCTAGGACCATCTCAGAGCATTAAATACATTCTAAACTGCTAGCATGTGCCTTCCTGGCCTTTGCTTCTATTTTCCAGTGATCCCATCTCCAGGGCTTCTGCCACTCCAGTCCTGAGGTGATTTTCCATCACCTTATGAAGGCACTAGTTGGGATTTTCTTTACAGTGTGGATTAGTCAGGGATCTCTAGAGGCAAAGAATGGACAGAATGAGTACATGGATTCCAAATCTGATCAGGCTGCCAACAGAACTTAACCATCACACAGTGCTTACTGGGTCTGGGGTAAATCCCCAGTTCGGCTTGTTGAAACTATTCAAAGTTACCTCAAATTCCAAGGTCTTCAGATACCAATTTTGCCATCAGATTGAATTAATCTCATTATTATGCCTCCCAATACTTGGAAGTGTGATGACCTCATTGGGGTAGGCTACATCATTCTCCCTCATGATCAGCACTGCTGTGTCGATGACCTTTGTCATTTGGCATGGTAGTGTCTCCCTACAGCCCCCTGGGGAATACCAGCAACCCCACTGAGAAGGGCCCCTAGCAGAATGGGGGCAGGGAAGAGGGAAAAGATGGTACCAACATATGAAGTATCCATACTTTTTTTTTTTTTTAGGTAGGATCTCACTCTAGTTCAGGCTGACCTGGAATTCACTATGTAGTCTCACGTGGCCTTGAATTCACTGTGCTCCTCCTACCTCTTCCTCCTCAGTGCTGGGATTAAAGGCATGTACCACAAAGACTGGCTCAAAACATATGTTTTTTCTTCTTTTTTTGTTGTTACATATGTTTTTAATAAAAAGGAGGAGCTTAGTCTTTTCTCTTTATGTAAGTCTAAAGTGGAAAACTAATCTAGTATTTTTGAAACCTTCTTTGTTCCTCCCTCAAAAATTGATAATAATATTCTCTGATATATCATTAAAGGTACTATGAAATCTTTTAACATCTTCCTTATCACACTGTTGGGCTTCTCTGTGAAACTTGCTGTAGTCAATAAAATGAGGCAGATAAATCATGTGGCTACCCTGGGTCTAGGTTTTGAAGGGCATAGAGGTGTGTTTGCCTCTCTTGCACTTTTGCACAATCATGAGGAGAACACACCTTGGCTAGTTTGCTGATCTGAGGCAGGTGATGATCATGTGATACAAGCTTGAACCCAGCCTGTAGTGAGCACCCTAATCCTGCCAGTTCCAGTCTAGATCAACCAAGCACCAGCTAGCCCACATATGAACAGTGATAACACCTCTATTTACTTTTCAGGTTTTTGTTTTTATTTTTGTTTTGTTTTTGTTTTTACTTGAGGTAGACTCTCACTCTAGGCCAGGCTGACCTGGAATTCACTATGCCGTCCCAGGGTGGCCTTGAACTCACAGCAATCCTCCTACCTCTGCTTCCCGAGTGCTGGGATTAAAGGTGTGCGCCATTCAGTTTCTTTTCTTTCTTTTTTTTTTTTTTTGAGACAGGGTCTCATATTTTCCATTTTGCTTTCAAACTCGCTATGTAGCCAAAGATGATCTTGAACTTTCAAACCTCCAGTCTTTACCTCCCAAGTACTGGGATTACAGGTGGGTGTCACCATGCCCAGCCCTAACAAGTGACACTTGTTTTAATCCATTGAGTTTGGGCAAGTCTAACACCCTGCACCGCTGTGACAGCAGCTCATGAACATAAGGTCTGTGTTGCTTTGTATTTCACTTTTCCACGTACATCCCTGTCTTCCACAGTTGTAACGTCTGGTGGGTGGAGCTGCATTGCCTTCTTCTTTGTGTCTGGTTGACTAGGTTCACTTCTTACATAGCACGAGCACACTATATATTTATGTTGATTTCAATTGGGTAATAATTACCGAGGTTTAAAATTACCACAGGCAGTCATTAGTTAGTGATGTCATGATTATCAAAAACTACCTCCTGGGCTCTTGATGATAGCACCAAAGCAATTTGACAAGCTTCCTGAAACACTTCCAGGCAAAATCCAAGGAACAATAACTACGGAGCAGCACACAAATAATGCTGTTATGAGGCCAGTAATGGCAGGGTAACTCTCTTTAAATGTGACGCAGGTGGATTAGCCAGGGAGACTAGGACAAAGGAGTTAAAGTTCCTGTTTTGGAAATAGCACATTTGGGGCCTGCCAGATAGGGTCAGAAAGGGTTCTTGTCCCTAAAAGTCTTCTCACTGTTGTGCTTACGACACCACCCTCGCTTCTCACTGTGCTCAGAAGACCACCACCCTCCCTTCTCACTGCTCTCCTCAGGAGACCACCACCCTCCCTTCTCACTGCTCTCCTCAGGAGACCACCACCCTCCCTTCTCACTGCTCTCCTCAGGAGACCACCACCCTCCCTTCTCACTGCTCTCCTCAGGAGACCACCACCCTCCCTTCTCACTGCTCTCCTCAGGAGACCACCACCCTCCCTTCTCACTGCTCTCCTCAGGAGACCACCACCCTCCCTTCTCACTGCTCTCCTCAGGAGACCACCATCCTCCCTTCTCACTGCTCTCCTCAGGAGACCACCACCCTCCCTTCTCACTGCTCTCCTCAGGAGACCACCACCCTCCCTTCTCACTGCTCTCCTCAGGAGACCACCACCCTCCCTTCTCACTGCTCTCCTCAGGAGACCACCACCCTCCCTTCTCACTGCTCTCCTCAGGAGACCACCACCCTCCCTTCTCACTGTTCTCCTCAGGAGACCACCACCCTCCCTTCTCACTGCTCTCCTCAGGAGACCACCACCCTCCCTTCTCACTGCTCTCCTCAGGAGACCACCACCCTCCCTTCTCACTGCTCTCCTCAGGAGACCACCATCCTCCCTTCTCACTGCTCTCCTCAGGAGACCACCACCCTCCCTTCTCACTGCTCTCCTCAGGAGACCACCACCCTCCCTTCTCACTGCTCTCCTCAGGAGACCACCACCCTCCCTTCTCACTGCTCTCCTCAGGAGACCACCACCCTCCCTTCTCACTGTTCTCCTCAGGAGACCACCACCCTCCCTTCTCACTGCTCTCCTCAGGAGACCACCACCCTCCCTTCTCACTGCTCTCCTCAGGAGACCACCACCTTCCCTTCTCACTGCTCTCCTCAGGAGACCACCACCCTCCCTTCTCACTGCTCTCCTCAGGAGACCACCACCCTCCCTTCTCACTGCTCTCCTCAGGAGACCACCATCCTCCCTTCTCACTGCTCTCCTCAGGAGACCACCACCCTCCCTTCTCACTGCTCTCCTCAGGAGACCACCACCCTCCCTTCTCACTGCACTCCTCAGGAGACCACCACCCTCCCTTCTCACTGCTCTCCTCAGGAGACCACCACCCTCCCTTCTCACTGCTCTCCTCAGGAGACCACCACCCTCCCTTCTCACTGCTCTCCTCAGGAGACCACCACCCTCCCTTCTCACTGCTCTCCTCAGGAGACCACCACCCTCCCTTCTCACTGCTCTCCTCAGGAGACCACCACCCTCCCTTCTCACTGCTCTCCTCAGGAGACCACCACCCTCCCTTCTCACTGTTCTCCTCAGGAGACCACCATCCTCCCTTCTCACTGCTCTCCTCAGGAGACCACCACCCTCCCTTCTCACTGTTCTCCTCAGGAGACCACCATCCTCCCTTCTCACTGTTCTCCTCAGGAGACCACCACCCTCCCTTCTCACTGCTCTCCTCAGGAGACCACCACCCTCCCTTCTCACTGTTCTCCTCAGGAGACCACCACCCTCCCTTCTCACTGTTCTCCTCATGACACCACCACCCTCCCTTCTCACTGTTCTCCTCAGGAGACCACCATCCTCCCTTCTCACTGCTCTCCTCAGGAGACCACCATCCTCCCTTCTCACTGCTCTCCTCAGGAGACCACCACCCTCCCTTCTCACTGCTCTCCTCAGGAGACCACCACCCTCCCTTCTCACTGCTCTCCTCATGACACCACCCTTTACACTCACATACTGCAGTGCACCACAGATGACACCCTCAGCTAGCCTCTAAGGGGTACAAGGGAACACATATTTTTCTGTGTTCTCTGGTCTGCCTCCAAGGTCTCAGATCTTGCATTTGATGTTTGAATAGACACTGGCAATTGGAATTTTAAATCCTGCCACTTTATTTACTATGGAAAAGTAACTTTAAGGAACCAGCGTAATGAGCTTGAGATTGCTTTATACAAACAGAAGAAAATATGCTTGTTTCTGAGAATGTCAGACATGCTGGATGAGAGCAGGGAGCTACGGATGTAGCAGGAGATGGTGTAGAAGAGGACTGCATGGCCAGATGTTCGGTACTAGAAACTTCCAGCTACTGAATTAACGTACCTTGATGCTTACATTGTTACCTTACTCTGTGGTGTGCCAGAGGAATTCTCAGAGTTGTTTTGCAAAGGCAGAAAGAAATCAGAGAAGTGCATAACATTTGGTTACAAATGTTAATTGGTTGAAACCTGTTTGAGCCAGTTGATCCAACACTTGGAAGACTGAGGTAGGAGGATTGCCATGAGTTCGAGGCTAGCCTGGGACTGACTACAGAGTGAGTTCCTGGTCAGCCTGGACTAGAGTGAGACACTACCTCACCAAAAAGAAAACAACAACAACAAAAAAACCCCAAAAAACAAAAAGAAAACTTGTTTGGATTTGCATAAGGTTTCTAATATCCGTTTTTACCATATAAAAATGATTTATTATGCTTTTGTAATGAAAGAGCAATTTTTAGAGAGTAAAAGATGTCTTACATCATTCCTGGCAAATAATTTCTATTATTATTATTATTATTATCATCCCTCTGCTGTCCAGTGGAGGCTTAACACATTTACTTGAGCAGTTTAATCAGCTGATCAGTTCATCAGTAAAGCTTGTGAAGGGGGAGAAGTCATTAGAATGCTGAGTGTATGCACTCTACCCATGTAAAGCCCCGAACGCATATGCCACTAAGGCCAAGTTACTGGCATTTATTTATTAAGAAGGCAGGCATAGTGGCTTAGACTGGGACTCACTGCACTATGGAAGCTGAGGCAGGGAATTGTCATGAGCTTGAGGCCAGCCTGGACAACAGAATGCGACCTTGTTTTGGGGGATGCAGGGAAAACACAGAGTGAAGAAAAATAGAATACAGACTCAGGCTTTAGAGGAAGATGGCTGATTGGGCCCTCCTTTATCAGCTAGGATAAGATATCTCTTGGGACAAGATCTTACTTATGTAGTCCAGGCTGGTCTTGAACTTGCAACCCTCCTACTTCAGTTTCTCAAGATTACAGACATTCACCACCATATACCTGGCTTTGGCTATATGACATTAAACAAATTACCCTCCGTGTATCACAATTTCCTCATCTGGAAAACAGGGATGGAGAATCTACTGCGAAGATTAACTAATGAATGCAAATAAATTAATTAGGAGAAGTCTCCACAGATGGCAACATCTCAACAAAAAGAAATTACTGCTGCTTAAACCATACATTCATTTAAGCATTTAGATAAGAAATGTATAGTTATTAACATTTAAAAGATTTCCTATCATTTACAGTATTTTTATCACCTACTCTGCCAATTAAATTTCATAACAACTTGCCTTTTTCAATGTAATCAACTTAGTTTTTAAAGAAAGAACTAATTTCAACACTGCTCAGCTTATAAAGTCTAAAGTGTGTTCTTCCTGCTGGTGACCCAAGTGTATCTGCTAGTAGGAAGAATGGGTTCTTTTTGTTCAAGTCCTGAACTTCCCTTTCCTTATCCTTCTCTTTGTCTTCCTTCTCTCCCTTCTTCTTTGCCTCTCACCACCTCCTTTCTTTTAAGCTTTTTTTTTTTTTTGAGGGAGGGTGTAGCCCAAGGTGTGACCCTTATCTTTCTCTTCATCCTCTCTCCTAGTCCTTCCTCCTTATTTCCCTCCCCCTCCTCCTTTCTTTTAAGCTTTTTCTCAGACAGGGTGTCACTCCATAGCCCATGCTGTCTTAGAATTATTTGCTATAAAGCCCAGGCTAGCTTCAAACTGGAGGCAGCCCTCTTGCCTTAGCATCCTGAATGCTGGACTCACAGGTGTGAGTCACTATACTTGGCTTCACGAGGCAATCTTGCATTCATTCACCCATCTTTCTGCAAACTGATCAGGGCTGGTGAGACCTTCAGCATGGCACCTAAGGCACTTATCTGAAAAACCTTGTTGGTGTTGGAAGTGACTGACACTAAGCACTGGGAAAAAAAAAATGATTCTTTCACCATTTATATGTGCTATGGTTAGATATAAAATGAACCTCCCAAACAGCTTATGTGTTGAAGGCTTGGTACCCCAGCTAGCTGAGGAGAAGTGGGTGGATTATGAGGGTAAGTAGGTTGTTAGCAGATTGTGTCTCGTGGGTCTAGTGGGAGGAGATAGTACTGGTGTGTGTGTGTGTATGGAGTTGAAGGGAGTATTTTGTCTATCTTGTTTCCCTTCCTCCCTTCTTCCTTCCTATTTTGCCTCACTATAAGCCCACAGCAATGGAACCACCTAAACATGGACCAAAAGCTCCAAGACCATAAGTCAAAATCAATTCTTTCTCTTAAAATGGTTCCTCACAGGCATATTGTTAAAGTGATAGAAAACTATCTAACACAAATTTCCAATTCTTTTGTGTCAAAAAAAAAAAAAAAGAAGAAAACCTAATTAAGTTTGACCAAAAGGCCTGGAGAGATGGCTCAGTGGTTAAAAGGTGTTTACTTGCAAAGCCAATTCCCCAGTATCTACCTAAAGCCACACATACAAAGTGGAACATGTGTCTGGAGTTAGTTTGCAGTGGCAGCCTTGACATGCCCATATTGTCTCTCAACAAAAAAATATATTTAAGGGTTGGAGCGATGACTTAGAGGTTAAGGCATTTGCTTGCGAAGCCAAAGGACCCAGGTTTGATTCCTCAGGACCCACATAAGCCAGATGCACAAGGGGCACACACATCTGGAGTTTGCAGTGGCTAGAGGCCCTAGGGTGTCTCTCTCTCTCTCCCTCCTTCTCTGTCAAAAAAAAAAAAAATATATATATATACATATATATATATTTTTTAAAATGATATTTAATAAAACTGCACTATTTATAATGTTTGGGACATATTACTGAGAGACACTAGCAGAACAAAGCTTCCACTCACAACTAACTATATGTACACATTTCTGGCTTGCAGTACTCCCACGAAAAAAGAAAATAGGGATAACAATGATGCTGAAGTATGCCATTCTGGTATTATCTAACATTGACCCATAGATAAAATTTCTAGAGTCCTTCAGTCTCATTAAGACAAGATTTTAAAATTTAGTTTTTATATTCACTAGTTTATCAAGCTCTTAACAAATGCCTGTTAGTTTGGTCATTTCTTATAAGTATAACAGAATTCTTATAACAGAATGCACATACAGAAAATGTAAAATACTTTAATTTAAATTCATAAATATACTTGAGCTTTATAGAATTATAAGGTGACTAATAAGAACTATTGTAGTATAAATATATAATGGTACAATAAAATTCCTTTGGAAAGATGGGCCAGAAACTACAAAAAGAGTTAAAAGAAAAGGAATAAATAAAAACCCTGCCAGTTAAAAAAGAACTTGTATATTTTAAAAGTAAATGAAGGAGAAAATTAAGGCTGTAGAGATGGCTTAGTGATTAAGGCACTTGCCTGTGAAGCCTAAGGACCCAGGTTTGATTCCCCAGTACCCATGCAAGCCAGATGCACAAGGGGGCACATACATCTGGAGTTCCTTTGCAGTGGCTGGAGGCCCCAGAATGCCTCCTCTCTTTCTCTCTGTCTGGCCCCTCTCTCTTTCTCCACCCCCCTCAATAAATAAATAAATATTTTTTAAAAGTAGGTGATGGCGAGCATATTTAGATTCTGTTGAATGAAAATTAAATTAAAATCAGAGTATCAACACTGCATCCTTTGCAGCTATTAGACATATAATGTAAGATGGAAGATGCTAACTTTAAAATGTGTGTGAGGGCACACGATTTCTTACAGGCTGGTGGTGGATTTCTGAGTAAAGTTTTGAAGACCCCTGACCCAGTGAGAGCGGCCTAAACGTTGTGAGAGCTGAGCATCCTGATGGCAAATGCTCCTTTCTCCAGTGAGCTGGGTTAGACATCTACGGTTCTCATACTTCAGAAGACCCTTCTCATCACTGCTTATTAATGAGGGGGATGCTATTTGGGAGTGGTTCTCACATGGATTCTTATCATTTTTTATACTTTCCAAATGTCCCGGGAGGACCTGTAGTATCATTATTCAAGTATATAAAAATGACTGCTTTGAGGAGTCTTGGAAGGAATTGACTTTTAGCAATGTGCTACCACCAATAATGGCATGGCTATATTACAAATTTTCTCACCGGGCGTGGTGGCACACACCTATAATCCCAGCACTCAGGAGGCAGAGGTAGGAGGATCGCCATGAGTTCAAGGCTACCCTGAGACTACATAGTGAATTCCAGGGCAGCCTGGACTAGAGTGAGACCCTACCTTGAAAAACCAAAAAAAAAAAAGAAAAAGAAAAAGAAAAAAATTTTCTCACTACTTCCTTGCAACTCAAAGTACCTTATCTGGTCTTTACTGAATCCCAATGAAATCTATACAAGGCAGTTAGAAAAGGGTCAAGAGACAGTAACTGAAGGAGTCACAGATGGTAACAAAAAGTCAAATAGGGCCTTGAGAGATGGCTCCATGGTTAATGCATCTGCCTACAAAGCCACAGGACCCTGGATAGATTCCCCATACCCACGTAAGCCAGATGCACAAGGGGGTGCGTGCGTCTGGAGTTTGTTTGCAGTGGCTGGAGGCCCTGGCACACCCATCCATTCTCTTTCTCTCTCTCAAATATAAATAATACATATATATATATATATATATATTTAAAAATAAGTCAAATAAAACCAATATCCCTATCCACAAAAGCACTGTAGAATAGCAAGTTCATGTTAATGACTTGTTGCTCCTTTTCCAAGCTCTTGCTGGTTTGATGAAATCCAACCCCAGCTCTTTTCTTTTAAAATGGCATTTCTAAGGCCTCCCTCTTAATTTTACTCTCTTTCCTTGACTAGCTTCCATCTTTTATCGTGGTTTTAACTCTCAATACTCTGATGATTGGCCCTCATCTTTCTCCTGTACAGGCCTTCTAAAGGTACCATTAATGGACACTCGCATTAAATAGGTGGAGAAGCCAGAAGCCAAGGAGGAACACCCACTCCTCATCTTTACTTCTTACACCAACCATCAAAAGTCCTATTGATGTTACTTCAGAAATAACTTCAAGTCCTTGTTGTGTTCTGAGTTTTCAAGACCTCTAGTGGGCATTTTCTTTTGGAGGCATAACCTCACCACTGGAGAAGTCCCTGCGCCCGTGTCAGGCCATCTACTCCCCCCTCCACAGGGACAAGCACAGCTGCCACGGAAGGTAAGGAAATCACGCCACCCCGGATTTCCAACCACCCTCTGCTGTTCGCCATTGAAATTCACAGTTCTTTAATTATGTGTGCATAGAGTATGGGTTGGGTGTGTATGATTTGTGGTATATACATGTGTGTGTGTGTGTGTGTGTAGAGTATGTGTTGGGTGTGTATGATTTATGGTGTACACATGTGTGGAGTACGTGTTTGGTATGTATGATTTGTGGTGTGCACGTATGTGTGTGTATAGAGTATGTGTTTGGTGTGTATGTGCGTATGTTTGCGTAGACCCCATGCATATGCATTTGGAGGCTATAGAAGAATTGTGGGCGTCTTTATCACTTTTCCATTTGCTTCCTTAAGATGAGGTTTCTTGGACTGGATTGCTGACTCAGGAGCTAAAGGCACTTTTCTTGTAAAGCCTGTCTGCCTGGGTTCAATTCTCCAGTATACACATTAAGCCAGATGCACAAAGTGGTGTGTGCATCTGGAGTTCGTCTGCAGTGGCTGGAGGCTCTGGTATGCCTGTTCTCTCTCTGTCTCTCTGCAAATAAATAAATAAGAAATAAGAAGGACGGGGTCTCGTCCTCAACCTGGAGCTAATGTCAACCAGTGAGCCCCAGTGATACTCAGGTCTTTGTGACAGCCCTGCCCAGGTCAGAGACGTGCGGCCATGCCCAGCCTGAGAGGCCGCATGCTTAAGTGGGTAAGTTTTGAGCACCACTCCAGCCTTGAGCCTTTTTCCAAGCTTGGTTTACAGAGATCTTCATGGTCTGCTCTCTGAAGGCATCTAGATCCCTCTTGTCTCATGCGTGAATGCTAAGCCCTAGGTGCCTGAATAAGATGTGGTGTTTGTGTGGTGCACAGATACATACATATCACTAGCTCTTAAGTGCCTATTGTATTAGCGTTCAAACAAAGTGCTAGGTAAGCAGTACTAATGGGGGCCCTAGAAGGCTTCCTGGAAGACAAACCCAGGCCTTGAAGGCTTTTCTTAGGTTAGAATTGTCTGATAATCCCACACTCCTGGGTAAAGTTGTGTGTTAGCTGGGAGTGGAAGTGTATGCCTATAATCCCAGAACTCAGAAGATTAAGAGGCAGGATTCTGAGTTTAATGCCAGTTTGGGCCATGCAGTGAGTTCCAAATACTCTAGCTTATGTAACAAAACCCTATCTCAAAAAATGTAAACAATAGTAAATTTGAATTTCAGATAAATAACAGATGAAATTTTTTCTCTAAATATGCTCCATGAAAGATTTGAAATAAATACTACAAGTTTATAATTCCTGTTTATGTGAAATTAAAATTTAACCCAGCCTCTTATATTTGTGTGTGTGTGTGTGTGTGTGTGTGTGTGTGTGTGTGTGTGTGTGTTTGAGGCAGGGTTTTCTATATCTTGCTATGTAAAGTCAAGGCTGACTTTGAATTTCTGATTCTTTTCCCTCTAACTCCCAAGTATTGGGGTAGTACAGCCATCCACCATCACATTCACTACCATGCCCTTCTGTCCTTTTGCATTTTTATTTATGGAATTCAGCCATCTCACTTAAAGTCTATAGAATAGCTTAAAGATAAGAACAGGGACATGGAAACAAAAAGAATGGCAAGCCGTACAATGTGGCTAGAGTCTCCAGTATATAACTGGTAGAGAAAAGAAGTTACAGGAAATGTTAGGAAAGTGACCAGTGCCTCATCATAGAGGCTTCTGAATGATCTTGGTTTGTCACAAAATAATATGTCATCCTAGAAAGTTACATTTATCAACAAGACAGTATCTTTTGTGCAAAACATCAGTATACATGTAAATGTTTATGGCCCTAACTCCTCCCTCCTTGGGGGCTTCCTGTTTCCACTGGGAGTTGTGAACAAGTCTGATGCCACACAGATCCTGCCTTTAAGAACAAAGAAATCCTATTTTCTAAAAGTTCAATTAATTAAATGTTCACACTTACGTTCACAAGAATAACTATTGGCAATATTGAATGTTAAATATTTTTCTAGGAAAATTTCCAATGTAGTTATTATTTGCAAGCATTATATCTAAGATAAATAAGTTAATGAATATTTACAGCAGAGAGTGAACCAATAAAATATCTTGTTTCTATGCTACATGTTGATTTAAATGATTTTAAGACATATATTTAGATAAAGAGAATGTCTAAATCGTAGGTATAAATTTTTTAAAAAAATTAACATTAATAATTTATTCAATACCCTAATGAACATAGTCTCTTGCTTTAAAATAAATCATCCAGATTAACAGAGATAAAAGCTAACCAGCAACTCTGCATTAACATCAATATATGTGTTTTTAAATCAGTTTGAAATTCAACTCTGCAAAAACAAAAATACATATATCATCCATGTATAGAAATCCCCCAATAAAATGTTTAAACATTAAGGAATTATTACTATCTATGACTTTTTTCTTTTTAGATGTTGTAAAAAGACCTTTGTCAGCAGCTGGGGAAATGTGAAGGTGGGCGATGTAGCATTGTAACGTGGTGTGTGCCATAGTTAAGAGGGGTTAATTTAGAAGACCCTTCTCTTTTGGCAGTGCGTCCTCAAGCATTATGGGTACAATGGTATGTTTAGGATTAGCTCTTAGTCAAGTTGCTGCCTGGGTCGTCGGGCTGCTGTTCTGATTTCTGGAGCTGGGCACTTGCTTTTCCTACGGGGCAAACTGAGCCGCTGCTGCTGCCTCTGCTGCTGCTGTAGCTGCCACTGCTGGAGCCACCACTGCTGCTGAAGCTGCTGCTGCTGTGTCCACTGCCGCTGCTCCCCCTGAAGCTGCTGCTGCGGGATCTGCCGCTGCTGCCGCTCCTGGGTCTGCTGCTGCTGGGGCCGCTGGTACTGGTGCTGGAGCCGCTGATGTTGCTGCCGAACTCTGCTCCTGCTTGGGTCCTGCCGTCAGCCCAAGTTGGCGTGGCCGGGTCCCGGGCCGCTGCTGTGTTTGCTGGAGCTGGGCTCAGGCGGTGGGGGAGGGTAGGGAGCCGCGGCTGCTCTGGTTCTCTCGCTGTTCCACGTGTTCTTCTACCTCGCGGTCTGCTCCTCCGCTGCTCGCTGCCGCTCTCCCCTCACGTTTCCGAGTTGCGGAGAGCGCGGTGTGAGGGGAAAATCCCGCACCTGGCTTTTCCTGTGGCTCGAGCCGAGTCTGGAGGCTCTCTGCTGCGCCGCGGCGGTTGGCCGAGCTGCCGGAGCCGCTTTTCCCGCCTGTGCAGGCTCTGGATGCTCTATAACTCTTCTACTTCTCCGCTACCGCTTCAATTTCCTATACACCTCATTTTTTAGTAAAAGTGTGTATTTTGCTGAGTTTTTTTGGTCTTTTTCCCCCCTAGGCTGCTTTGGCGTGGTACCTACGCCACCATCTTAACCGGAAGTCCTCAGGATTAGCTCTTAAAACATTCCACCTTTGCTGGGCATGGTGGTGCAGGTCTTTAGCCCCAGCACTTGGGAGACAGAAGTAGGAGGATTGCCATGAGTTCAAGGCCACCCTGAGACTACCTAGTGAATTCCAGATCAGCCTGTGCTAGAGTGAGACCCTACCTCAAAAAAACCCAAAACACTCCACTTTTAAAAAAGTAAATGAAACAAAGCTGCCAAAGGCTGGTAATTGTTAAGGTGGGTGATAGATGTAGGCAGGGATCAGTGTTTCCTGTGTGGGTCCATTTCAGTGGATGCTTGAACATTTCTATAAAAGCTAAAACAACAGACCTTTTTCAGGTAGAAATAACTTCACTGAAAGTATATAGGCTATCTTTATGACCTTCTTCCAATTCTCCTTCTGTTATTAAAGTGAATAGGTGTGCATTTTATTAAACATCACTCACTATGAAGAGCAGTCTGTGAACCAGGCACTGTCCTCAAGGTAACATGATGTCATATTCACCGAATGCTTGAACCCATCTGTATGTGTGGGGAGGGGCATGTGTGTGCCCATGTGTGTGGAGGTCACAGGTAGATGC
This sequence comes from Jaculus jaculus, assembly GCF_020740685.1. Taxonomy (NCBI): domain Eukaryota; kingdom Metazoa; phylum Chordata; class Mammalia; order Rodentia; family Dipodidae; genus Jaculus; species Jaculus jaculus. The sequence goes on from NC_059103.1 coordinate 151,462,021, forward strand.
TAGCTATCCTCCTCTATCTTTCTGCCTTATTTCCCTTTGATTGAGTTTCTTCCTGACCAGTCAGAGTCCTAGAGATTCTCCAGTCTCTGCCCCTCTCAGTGCTGGGGTTACAGAAGTGTGCAACCATGCCTAATTTTCTCCCAGGGTGCAAGGGATCAAAGTCAGCCCCTCATGCTTGCACAGCATGTGCTCTTATCCACGGAGCCATCTCCCCAGGCCCTACCACCTCCTTTTAATCTAGGCTGATTGATTAATCCATTGTAGAGATGGAGAAACTAAGGTTTGGAGCAGTGACACAGTTCTCATTGTCACAAAGATAATACACGTATGTGTGTGCGTGTGTTGTTTGTGTTGGCATTCTGAGTCAGGCTGACTCCTAAAGTGCCAAGTAAGATGTCAAGAATACAAATCTAAATGATAACAATACATATCATAAAAGGAATTTGGAAAATTGTTCATCTGTTTCCCCCTTGCCACAGCTATGCCACTCAGGGCAAGACTGGTGATCAGCTCAGAGCCACCACCAGCACTAACTCAGTCGTAGATCAAGTTGTTATTTTGGATACAAATGAGGGAGGATTGCTCTTACACAAAGGAAGCAGAGGGACAGAACAAGTCTCTTTTTACAAACAACAGCAGTTCCACAACTGTTTCATTATTTTTTCTTTAAATAATACAAAATAAGCAAAGTGCACAGTGCTTTTTGTGTGTGTCTCTTCTGGTGCCTGGTTATCTTTTGCAGGAGTTCACCTCGGGCTTTAAATAATTCATCCCGCAGCGCTGCGCTTGGTGCAGGCAGGCAGGGGTGGGCGCAGGGGTAGGGAGGGCGAGCTGAGTCCGGAGGATGCACTTCGTACATGTGAAGAGCTGGCACAGCTGCAGCCCCGTGAGACCCCGCCCGATGAGCTCATGTCTTGGCAGTGCTGATTAGGATGACATCATGTTTCTGGAGAGCTCTCCAGCCCACTGCAGCAGGAGCACACTTGCTTTTCCTGAACACAGGAGAAATTAGCTTCGATGTTTCTAGCTGTTCCCGAGGATGCGGCGTTTTATTTAAGTGTGTCCTGGGATGCATCACTGAGTTACTGTCAGTGCTCGGCTTATCAGTAAACAAGTCACTCACTGCTTCACCCAGCAGACCAGGAAGGTCACCAGCCTTCTTCAAAACCCTACTCCAATTACAATGCTGTCTCATATGATCTCTGTGTTTGTTCAAAATTGCTTTTGCCCCAGAGTATTTAAAAAAACATAGCAATAATATCATTAATGGTATTAGCTATTTTCATTTATTTAGCTCTTTTATTTGTCTGCTGTTGGTTTTGAGGTAAGAGTTTCATGTATTCCAGGCATGCCTGGTGCCCACTATGTAGCTGAGGATGGTTTTGAACTCCTAATCCTTCTGCCTTTACCTCTTGAGTGCTGTGATTATAAGAGTGTATGATCACATCAGTTTTATACTTATATAATGCCAAGGACTGAAACTAGGGCTTTGTGGGTGCCAGATAAGCACTCTACCAACTGAGCTATAACCCTAGCCCTTATTTAGCTCCTGTTTTATGCCAGAATTTATGTTTAGGTGTTTTAGATATATTATTTTTTTAATGATTTATTTATTTATTTGAGAGTGACAGACAAAGAAAAGAGGCAGATAGAACGAGGGAGAATGGGTGCGGCAGGGCCTCCAGGCACTGAAAACCAACTCCAGATGCATGTGCCCACTTGTGCATCTGGCAAAGGTGGGTCCTGGGGAATTGGGCCTTGAACTGGGGTCCTTAGGCGTCACAGGCAAGCTCTTAGCCACGAAGCCATCTCTCCAGCTGTATGTACATTATTTAATTTAATCCCTAGTACAAGTCTACAAAGTGGCATGGCCATCTCTACACATGAACAGCACATATTTTTGGGCAGGAACAGGAGGCTAAGCCAATCTGACATTGGCTCACAGTTCACACTGTTGATCACTATACCACACTGATCTGTGGGCCACAGAGCTATGTACCCATATCCCTGAAGGCTGCATGGCATTGTTTAACAATTCAAATAACAGAAAAGAAGCTGGGTGTGGTGATACATGTAATCCTGGCACTCAGAGAGGCTGAAGCAGGAGTATTATTGTAAGTTCGAGGCCAACTTGGACTACAGAATGAGACCATGTCTCAAAAATCCAGGGAGTGGACTGGGAAGATGGCTTAGTAGTTGAGGCATTTGCCTGCAAAGCCTAGTGACCTGGGTTTGATTCCCAGTGCCCATGAAAAACCAGATGTACAAAGTGGCACATGCATTTGGAGTTTGTCTGCAGTGACTAGGGGCCTGGTTCACCTATTCTCTTTCTCTTTATCTCTCCGTTTGCAAATTAAGTTTTAAAAAAAATCTAACAAGTGGAGCTAGAGAGATGGCTTAGTAGTTAAGGCGCATGCCTGTGAAACCTAAGGATCCAGGTTCAAATCTCTAGGTCCCACATAAGACAGATGCACAAGGTAGCACATGTATCTGGAGTTCATTTGTAGTGGCTAAAGGGTCTGGCGCACTCATTCTCTCTCTCTCTTTTTGTAATAAATAAATAAAAACAAATCTTAAAAAAAAGTGTGCTCTCAAAAATAATGAAAACCCTAAAAACAACAACAATAAAACCTAGGGCTGGAGAGATGGCTTAACAGTTAAGGCACTTGCCTGCTAAGCCTATGGACCCAGGTACAATTCTCCAGGTCCCATGTTAGCCAGATGCACATCGTGGCACATGTGTCTGGATTTTGTTTGCAGTGGCTAGAGGCCCTGGCATGCCCATTCTCTCTACCTCTGTCCCTCTGTATCTAATAAATATATAAAATGACAAAAAAAGTTTAAAAAAATCTAACAAGTTGGCTGGAGAAATGGCTTAGTGATCAAGGTGCTTGCCTGCAAAGCCTAAGGACCCAGGTTTGATTCCCCAGGGCCCACATAAGCCAGATGCACAAGGTAGCGCATATGTCTGGAGTTTGTTTGCAGTGGCCCTGTTATGCCCATTCTCTCTCTCTACACCCCTATATCCTCTCTCTCTCTCTCATAAATAAATAAATAAATAAATAAACAAACAAATAAATAAAATCCAACAAGAAAGAAAGAAAATAAATAAAATATAGAAAAGAAAACCCTTTTGATGAAGGAATCATTGACCATCAGCGCTAGAACAGCCTCTTGGCTGACACTGCTCACCTCACGAGACACTACTTGGTAAGAGGCATGAGCAAGGGCAGTATTTCCCAAGGGCAGACCATGATCCAGGCATGTGTCCTCACAATCATTTGACATAGTAACTGCCCCACATTGTAGTTTTCATTTACCCTAATTTACAGATGGAAACAACCATAGAGAAGTGACTTATCCAAAGGCAGGGAGACTGGGAAGCCCAGGATTTCCTCCTAAGACAAAACATGCAGTTTTTGCAATCAATAGATCTGAGGTTGAATCTGGGCTAATATGCTTTCACCCATATTTTTTTTCTTTTTCTTTCTGGTGCTAGAGACTGAACCCAGGTCTTGCCTATGCTAGGCAAAGGCTCTACTACTGAACTATGTCCCAGCCTGGGCTTACCGAGATAGCACCTCGCCATGTAGCCCCTTGAACTTCCAATCCTCCTGTCTCAGGGGCTGGCATTTCAGGCATTTGCCACCACACTTGGCTAGTCCCACAGTTCCATTTTTTTTTTAATTTTTAATTTATTTATTTGAGAGCGACAGACACAGAGAGAAAGACAAATAGAGGGGGAGAGAGAGAATGGGCGCGCCAGGGCTTCCAGCCTCTGCAAACGAACTCCAGACGCGTGCGCCCCCTTGTGCATCTGGCTAACGTGGGACCTGGGGAACCGAGCCTCGAACCGGGGTCCTTAGGCTTCACAGGCAAGCACTTAACCGCTAAGCCATCTCTCCAGCCCTTTTTTTTTTTTTTAAATTTTTTATTTATTTATTGCACAGTTAGATTTTTTAAAAAACTTTTTTATTTTATTTGTTGGAGAGAGAGAGAAAGAGAGAAACAAACAGGCAGATAGAGAGAGAGAATGGGCTTACCAGGGCCTTCAGCCCCAGCAAACGAACTTTTGGCACATGTGCCACCATGTGCATCTGGCTTACGTGGGTCCTGGGGAATCAAACCGGGGTCCTTTGGCTTCATAGGCCAAGGACCTGTGACTTAACCACTAAGCCATCTCTTCAGCCCCTACAGTTACTTTACAATAGCAGACAAATTAAAACCCTCTTGAGTACCAGCTTTCTCATCTGTGAAATGGGACTGTCAAAGGAATACACGAGAACAAAGTAAAGACAAAAACATAAACACAGCAGCTCCCAGGGCCTGGCAAGGGGAGACAGTCAATCAGTGAGAAGCCCTTTACTCCTTGTGTAAACAGAAAGCAAACAACCCAAAGAAACACAAAGGAACAACTGCAGCTTCCATCATTTCCTCCCTTAACACCTCTAAGAGGCCCAGTGTAATCACCAGAACCAAGACTTTGGGAAAAGGAAAGAGGATAAAGGGAAGAGAAAGGAAAGAAGGGAAGACAAGTTGGGAACAGAGGTGGGCTGAGAATAGGCTGAGGAGGAAAGCGGGTTAAGAAGGTGTGCTGATAATTACTAAAACAGAGGAGGGTAGCAGGATGGATGGATCTGAATTTGGGTCAAAGCGCTGAATTGGGTGGCTTCAGGCAAGTGGGCCCAAAACTCCTCACAGGGTAACTGAGGGGTTCCAGGGCCTGGAGTGCAGAAGAGAGCTTGTGGAAGCACAGGAAAAGGACCTCGAATCTTTTCTACACATCTGAACTGTCCAGGCACAGGGCAACCCAGGTTTACTGCAGCATGTGGGAGGCCACAGCCTGGCTTCCCCAGTCACTTACTCTGGGGTCTTGTAGTCTGCGTGGCAAGTAGCTGGGCCCTTCCTCTCAGCCATGGAACTAATGATCCAAAACAGTCTTGAGTCTTGGTTTTGGGGGATTCCAATTGGAGACAGAACCTGTCCTCCATCTGCAGATTTCATTAAAGCTGGGCTGATTCAGCATAATCATTTCTCCCCCATGGAGAATAGTGTTTGATTACTACTGGACCCCTTCAGAGAGACAAGATCAAATTTCCCAGCCTTATTACACAGAATTGCCTAGAATTTGTATCTGAATGCTAGATGACCAGTCCAGGATTGGTTGATCCTATTACTCTGGAAGTATGTGAAAGAGTAAAATCTTATGTGTGCCTGCTCTCTGTCCATAAAATTACATTTCCAGATCTTTATTTTGTTAGTTGATTGACTGATTATGGGGTAGAGGACCCAAGTACATAAAATGCTCCACTACTAAACTATATCCCAGCTTTCAGCTTTTTGAGATAGGCTCTTGGTATATAGCTCAGGCTTGCCTTGAATGAATGTGCTGGGATTTTTGACATATGCCACACCCACCAAACATGACCAGGTTTAACACCTCTTAAACAAAGAAACAGAGGCATTTTGATATTAACTACATCAAGTCTGTGCTATAGGACAGCCAATGTGGAAGATACCTGCGAGAATGCTACAGTGGCACCGAGAAAAGAACTCAAAATTTCAATCGCATGGCAATGAAGTAAAATTTCTATCAAAAAATATCTGTAGCTGAAGAGACTGCTTAGCAGTTAAGCACTTGCCTGGGAAGCCTAAGGACCCGGTTTGAGGCCTGATTCCCCAGTACCCGCGTAAGCCAGATGCACAAGGTGGTACATGCATCTGGAGTTCATTTGCAGTGCCTGGAGGCCCTAGTGTGCCCATCTTTCTCTCTCTGCTTCTTTCTTTCTTTCTGCCTGTCTCTCTTAAATAAATAAATAAATAAACAAAAAATTCAAAAAGTATAATTTCTATGAAACCATTTCTTCGCTTACAGCTGAAAGCAGAACTAATAAATATACAGAAAATATTGTTTGTAAACCCCACGACTCTCTCATATTGTGCTATTTTGGCTTAGCAATCTTAACACATGATTGTAGATTTAGTTAATTGTGGTTTTAGGGGATAAAATACAAAACAAAGCTGACCATAATAGCTTATTTTAGTTTCTAAGAGACTGGCGTTTTCTCTCTAGCAATCACGGGAGTCTCTCCTCGCTCACTTCAAAAAGGCCCGCTGGCCGGGCTGGTGGTGAGGGCTCAGCTGGTGAAGCGCCTGCTGCACAGGCACAAGGGTCCGAGTTTGATCCCCAGTAAAAAAAAGCTGGGGGTGGTGGCACACACCTGTCATCCCAGAGCTGGGGAGGCAGAGACAGGAGGAGACTGCCCTGGGACTTGCTGGTTAGTTTGCCTAGCCAAATTGGTGAGCTCCTGATTCAGTGAGACCTGATATCAAAACATACGGTGGGGAGCAATTGCGGAAGATTCCTACCATTAACCTCCGCCTCCACATGCATACATTTACACGTGCACCCACATCTGAGAGCCCGCATGTGCGCGCGTGCACACACACACACACACACACACAAAGAAAAGAAATCCCTTCTTTGAAAACACTAATTCTGAATCTTGTCCTGTGATGCTGGTGGTTTATACCATAGAGAAGTTAAACTCTGTAATGACATCACTTGTAAAGTACCAGGCAAATTTGTTACAAACTGGGAAATGAAGGATGTGCTAATGGTATCTCATCTACTCAAATTTTGAGTCAACTTTGAAGAAACAAATACAATCATAATTTTATAACTAGAAGTAACTTAAGACATTTACTTAAAATGTTCACATATTTTAAGTACATAAATGCATCTGAGAATCTTTTTAAATGAAAGTGGCCAGTTGTGGTAGCCAACTTTTTGTCATTATAACAAAATCACAAGGATAATCAACTGAGAAAGAGAAAAGGCTTCCTTGACTTAGAGTTGTGAGAGCTCTGGTCCATGACTGGTTGGCCCATTGCTCTAGGCCTGTGGTGAGGCAGCATATCATGATTAGAGTCTAAGGAATAGTAGAACTCTTCACTCAGGACAGAAAGGATGAAAAGTAAGGGACCAGGGTCCTACTGTGTCCTTGGAGGGCATTCTTCCAGTGACATAGGGATCTTCCCTTAGGCACTACCTCCTAATTCTTACTGGGAAGTTCCACAACTGCCTAGGAACCACACCAAGGTTTTAACACACGGGCCCTTGATGAAGGATATTCAATATCTAAACTATAGCGTTAGTCCAAGAGATAAGAGATTTAACCTGATTTAAGGTGGTTTTAGCTATGTTTCTGCCACAAAATTGACATGTAAAGTTTGAATGGCCATCTGTCCCAGATCAAGAACAAGTGTCCATCTCTAAGTGGACAGTACCCATTGCTTGCTAGTCCCCACCAACACCTAGGGTGCTGCTAACCAGAATTTCTTTAGTTAAACTCCAATATTTAAAATACGTTCCATTTAAAAACAGCAAGTAAAAAATTGGTAGATTTTGTAATCAAAGGACCAATCATACAAGTTTAACTGGCTGATATGGCAGATCCAAGGAATGGTATGTGTGCTTATCCAAACATGCAATTACCAGTGCTATACGTATGATCAATTTTTAAAGGCTTGGGTTACATAATGATGCACTTTACCCAGAGATGTTGTAAAGGTACCAAAATAGTAAAAGACAGATACTTAAGGGACTTTAACACTTTACAATCATTTTTATGAATTTCAACTATCACTACTTTCCATATGTAAGAAAATACCACACAGCAATAGTTGAATGCTGGATGGCTAGATAACATCAAGTTGCTTGGAATTTTAGTCTCTGTCATAATGCACATTTGTTTTGTATAGTGCTTCAGGCAGACCCAAACATTCATTACCAAGGACTAGAACAATTAAGAATAAAACATAGTGCATCACATTAAGGTAGGGTGTTTCCAAATTTATAAAAAAGAGCAGTCTTGTTCAAACCAACAATAATGTCTTCAGCAGCTAAAAACATTAACATTAACTGCATATGCATTTAGAATAGGAGAAATGATGATTTTGCACTGTCTTTGCCCTGCTGGAAATGACAGGGTCCTTTATGTCTTGACATCTTTCATCACCAAGGTGACTGGAGGGTTCAGTCATCACCTTTTCAAATCTTGCCTCTGCCTTAATTTCTCCTCTTTCCTCTGAAAATTCAATATATAATGTATCTCCTCTTCTGAGTAGTCTATATTTTTGTCTCTTGTATTAAATCCCATTTGTTAATTCCAATCTGGCTCTACCCATCATCATGGCAGAGATCTACCGGAAGCCCCTGATGGGGTTCTCACTATCCGGTATTCATGCCCCTGAACAGTTTCCTCGCACAGTAGCTCAGAGGTACTGTGGCCCCAGCTGAATAATGCTGAAGTTTTAGTGTGACACTTTTGAGGCTAGGTCTCTAGAGTCCTTGAAGCTTCTGCTTTGTTTGCATAGGTTTGCTTAGTTTTGAGGAAAACCAGCTCCTGTGTCATGAAACCACTCGAGCAGCTCTCTTGAGAAGCTTGCATGGCCAAGAACTGACACTATAGCATATAAATAAGCTTCCTTTAGGGTGCTTCAGTCCCAGTGAAGTCTTTAGATGACCTGACCAAAACTTTATGAAGGACCCCAAACAGGAACTGGCTAAAACATACCTCTGAATTCCTGACTTGCTGCAATTATGAGAAGGTGCTCTTTTAAATCACTAATGTTTGGGGTGATTTACTAATAGCAAAAGTATAGAAAATTAAGTTTTAATTTCAGTGCTTGGATTTTTAGTTGGTACATTTTGATCATTTCCATTTCCTTTGAAGTATTTCTAGGCCTTGAAAACATCTCCTAGTACATAATATTTATTTATTTTATTGATTGATTGACTGATTTAGAGAAAATGAGCATGCCAGGGCCTCTAGCCACTGCAAATGGACTCCAGACACATGCACCACCATGAGCATCTGGCTTATGTGGATTCTGGGGCATTGAACCTGGATCCTCAAGCTTCAAAGGCAAGCACTTTAACCACTAAGTCATCTCCCCAGCCCCATTATGTTTTTTTAATTCCTTTCTGATGAATTATGTGGAACCTCATCTTCTCACTATCTTGATTACTATTTTTTGAGTGGTGCATGGACCATGTGAAAATCTTTAAAATAATTTGAAACTCTAATGACATTCTCTTCCTCAAGAAGGACCTTGCTTTGTTATTGACATGTTTAAAAATGAGCACCTAGCACACACACACACATACACATGCATATACTCTCTCAAATAAATAAACACACACACACACACACACACACACACACACACACACATTTTTAAATAGCAGTTAAGGGCTGGAGACAGTTTAGACTTGCCTGCAAAGCCTATGGGCTCATGTTCAAGTCTCCCAGTCCCATGTAAGCCAGATGCACAATGATGCAAAGTGATCACAGTGGCTGGAGGCCATGAAGCACCAATTCTCTTTCTCTCATTCATAAAAAACAAAAACAAAAAGCCAGTCTGTTAGGCTTACCTCAAAAAACAAAAGCAAAACAAACAAACAAGCCAAGCCAAAACAAAACAAACAAACAAAAAAAACAACCAGTTAAGAGATTCTTGGTGCAATATCAAGAATTTTTTTAAAAGAGTTACTTGAGCCAGGGTGGTGGCACCAGAGAGACTGAGGTAGGAGGATTGTCATGAGTTCAAGGTCAGCCTCTGAGGCTACAGCATGAGCCTGGGCTAGAGTGAAACCCTGCCTCGAACCCTCCTTCCACCTCCAAAATTATCTGGGCTCTAGGGGAATAGCTGAATTAGTGAAGTTCTTGGTTTGTGAAAAGGATGACTTAAATTTGATCCTCACCCAGAACCCATGTGAAAATGACAGATGTCATGGCACATGCTTATTATAATCCAAGCACAGAGGAGGCAGAGGCAAGGGCATCCCTGGGTTTTGTAGACCAACCAGTCTGGCCTAATGCTGAGCTCAGGCCAATAAGAGACCCCGTCTCAAAGGTGTAGACGGTATCCCCCAAGGTTGTACTCTGGCCTCCACATACATGTACATAGCAATGCACATGTACCTGCATATGCACAAATAAATGTGTGTGCATGCATGTACACACACACACACATATATACATTTTTTGAAGATGAACTTCAGGCAAAGATGTCCAGAATCATCCTCACTCCTAGTCATAACTATTCAGTGTCTCAATCCAGAGTATGAGGGGATTTTCTGTCTTCATCCTTGATACCAGTGCATTCTGGGCTGCAAGTCTGATTTCCTGATTCTATGGGACTGTCAAAAGCCTGCCCTATTTTTTAGCTTTTAAGTTGAGTCTTCCAGGATCAGAACACATCCCAGTGTGAAAATAGCTTCATATGGTAGACTCTGTTCTCAATTTCTTCTTCATTTTCCATGTATTCCTCTGAGCAATTAATTCCTTCTAACACACAGTTTTTTATTGTACTTGGTGGGAAGTCCTTATTGCTTTATTAGCTTATTTAGAATTATAGTCACCTCTGAAAATGAAACTACCTTCATTTTTTTCATTTGTTTCTGATAGTCTCATTTCTACAGGGTACTCTATAATAAAGAAATTGATATTTTTAAATGAAATAGAGAAAAGCTGCCAGTCTACTCATTTATGACAGCTCAGTTGATCACAGGAGAATATGAAGTCCTTCTGTAGACAGAAGCAAGTGGCTTTTACAGAAAGTCAAATTTCTAAGAGACCAGATCATTACCTAAGGATAATGCCCTTCATATCTAGTCTTTGGAAAATGGATGAGTTTTCCAGCCCTATGGAAAACCAAGAGCCATTGTGATGAGGGCACTCCCATCCAGTGGAGAAGTCCAGCCACTGGGAATATTCCCAAATATTTTCTGGATTCATTAATATTACTGTCATATTAGAATACTAGCCCCAAGTCACTTTCTAAATAGGACAGTAGAAGAAATATTTCAGATACATCAGGAAATTTTTACCTATGTGCTAATTTGACATTAATAACAAGTTGAATGTTGAATAAAATGAACTAGAATTAAAAATTTCACACAGTTTAAATAACAAAGAAGGAAATAAATCCCTAGATTTGACAATGTAATTTAAAAATAACATTCTAACTATATGTTTTAGACAAAGTTACTATGGACATAGTTTGCATTACCTAAGATAGAAAGATGAGCAATTTCTTACAAAGCCTTTGAGCATTTCACTACGTATTCCAGCTGTATTGCAGGATTTTACAGGAATTATTTAACAAGATTATACTCCTAATTTCTAGATCTGGAATCCAGATGTTCAAAGATAGCTATTTATCAGTTATATTTTCACCATCATCACTACCTATTGATGTTTTATGCCAGAGAGAGCTGGCCCTCAGCCTAAGCCATGCCCATGAAAGGAGGCCTTTATTTACCCAGTGAAGCATCATGCTTCTTACTTCATTTACAAGTCTTAAATTTGCCCATCTCTCCAGCTGTCTACTCTTCCCAAAGCATTCTAAAACGCGTCACTCATTCTACCCTTCTCTATAAACACATGACCCAATTTGCTCAACAGTCCTAAATGGCTGTGGGTCCTACACATGGCCTTCAAGGACTCATCTGGTCCTGTTCTATAGATTCCGAATCACTCCACAGTGCTTTTCAAAGAAATCTCTGCTTTTGGTCAGTCCCACCTGCTTCTCACTTTTGCTTTGTGATTCTCTCCCAGGTTTAGTGATCTTTCTTCTTACCTATGCAGGTTATCCTCAGGACCCAATGCAGGTTATACTCAGGACTCGGTCCTCAAATATGAATGACCAAATGCTACCATCTCTAGCCTGATTCATGCTTGTCATTCTTTTCTTCACATTATTATTATTATTTTTATTTATTTTGCTTGTTTGTTTCTCGAGGTAGGGTCTCACTCTAGCCCAGGCTGACCTGGAATTCACTATGGAGTCTCAGGGTGGCCTCAAACTCACGGCAATCCTCCTATCTCTGCCTCCTGAGTGCTGGGATTAAAGGCGTGTGCCACCATGCCTTTAAATTTTGCTCATAGGTTAGAATGAAAAAAGTCAAGGCATTCTACATTAATTTTCATTTACCTACAGTGCTGCAAACCTAGGCTAGCAGAATCACCTTTAGAATCTTTTCAAGTGCCACACAAAATCCCATGCCCAACTAATGCTTTTTTAACACACTCGACTTTGTGTCTAAACCTGAGAGAAGAGGGTTGTTTTGCTAACCGGGTTGAGCCTCCTTAGCCCAGCAGTCCCAGCTTGCTTCTCTTCTGTGCTCACTGTGTCTGTCCGGCGAACTTGGATTTAGATCCTGACTTGGTCACTTTCTATTCACGTGACTGTAAACTCAATCTGCATGTCTAATTTGCTCAAGTGAGATACAGATGTCTCGCTTCCCAGGGTCCCAGTGTGAACTGGATGAGCTCATCAGTGGAAGCAACATGCATAGTACAGTGGGTAGCAAAGGAAGTACTGGGTTTTATGATCACCAAAACTTCCCTCTCTAACCATGATAAGATTTAGAGATTGTGAAATGGGCTCTATATTTGGATAAAAACCTTATGAATGTTCATGACTCTTCTCAGTGGATGGCTTCCAGGCTAAACCATAGGGAAATCTTTATAGATTTGAAACATGCTTAGTATGAACTGAGATGTCTCCAAGTGTCGAATAAATACCAGATTTCAAATATTTGTTTGAAAAACAACCTAAAATATAACATTAACATTTAAGAATTTTGATTACATATTGAAATCCAGACACGGGTTTAGTAAATTATATTACTAACATTACTACTACCAAGATCGGGGATGTAGCTCAGCGGTACAGCATTTGCCTAGGGTTCAACTCCTAGTAAAACACACATACTACCATTTCTTTTCACTTTTAAAAATGTAGCTACTAGAAAACTTAGGTTACATGTGCACCTCAAAATCTATATTTTAAAAATAGTACTGTTGTAGAACATTGAAGAAAATTGAGAGAGTTACCTAAATGAATTCCATCCTAGGGCTCTGAAAGAGTTAAGGCATCTCCCCAAGGTACTATTGAGAGTAACTCAATCACATGGGGACACAAAGGGAAATATGTCACAAACTGCTAATCACATCATTAAATATAGTCTCCCTTGTTGCAGAGTGTAATCATTTATGAGAGCAAAGCACTCAGGGACTTTAGGAAAATTTCAAATACCCATTCAAGAAATCTTCTTGTCATGCCTGCTAAATCTGTCATGATCTAATCTGGGCACAATTTAATGCATGCCATTTTTATCACAATTCACAAATGCATTCAACTGGCACAAATATATTTATTTATGCACAAAGCCAGGGAAAGGGCGATCTCCGTTCAAAATAATGTGCTTAATTAATGGACCATCTCTTTTACCATTGACGAGGCCAGAGGTAATGAGAAAGCACAAGTGAGCTAACCAGGATTAAACACTCAAGTAGCTAATTACGTGGTTTACTTAAACTAGTAGATAAACAGATGCATCTTTAGTTTTCACTGATGCTCAAAAAGCTCAGTTGTTTCTATATTTTCTACTTCTTTCCTGGTAGCAGTTTGTTACAGAAAGTCAAAACTGTACAAACAAAAAGAAACACTTGCATGCACTGAAAAACTACATTTTAAAAGTACAATTTGAGTCTGGCATGGTGGCACACGCCTTTAATCTCAGCACTGGGGAGGCAGAGGTAGGAGGATCGCCTTGAGTTCGAGGCCACCCTGAGACTACATAGTGAATTCCAGGTCAGCCTGAGCTAAAGTGAGACTCTACCTCAGGGTAAAAAAAAAAAAAAAAAAGAAAGAAAGAAAAGAAAAGTACAATCAATTTTTTAAATGCTTAAGTTTATAATGAAAAAAAAATTATCAGGGTACATTGTGTGTATGTATGGAAGTTTTCAATAAAAAGGTTTTAAAAGGAAAAATGTTTTACAACTTTTTGTAACATTTCATTTGATTTTTTTATTTTGATGGAAGTGTCACTATCCTAATATTAATATATCTGATGTAAAAACTTTCAATTTCCAAATTTATAATTCAGGAACTAAATTATTTTACTTCTCCTTGGATTCTCAGGGAGTTTGGCTTTTAAATTTTATTTCATATTTCTAGGTTTTTGAGACAAGATCTCACTATGTAGTCCAGGCTGGCCTCAAACTCACAATCTTCCTGCCTCAGCCTCCTGAGTACTGGATAGTACAAAGTTTTGGTGCAATGTCACATTATACTTTTGATGGCAGGCCCTACTTCTACTATGTGATTTTCTACTGTATAAAGACAGTCAAGGGCTGGAGAGATGGCTCAGCAGTTAAGGTTCTTGCCTGCAAAGCCTAAGAACCTGGATTCAGTTTCCCAGTACCCATGCAAAGCCAGATGCACAAGGTAGCACATGCATCTAGAGTTTGTTTGCAGTGGCTAGAGGCCCTGATATGCCCATTTTCTGTCTATTTGCCTCTTTCTTTTCTTCTCTTTCTTTCTTTCTTTCTTTCTTTCTTTCTTTCTTTCTTTCTTTCTTTCTTTTCTCTTTCTCACAAATAAAATAAAATAAAGACAGTCAAGCTCCTCTATCTTCCTCTTTCTTTCTTTCCTCTCTCTCATAAATAAAATAAAGTAAAATAAAATAAAGACAGTCAAGCTCCTCTAAGAGAGTTTTTTTTTTAATTTTTATTTATTTGAGAGCGACAGACACAGAGAGAAAGACAGATAGAGGGAGAGAGAGAGAATGGGCGCGCCAGGGCTTCCAGCCTCTGCAAACGAACTCCAGACGCGTGAGCTCCCTTGTGCATCTGGCTAACGTGGGACCTGGGGAACCGAGCCTCGAACTAGGGTCCTTAGGCTTCACAGGCAAGCGCTTAACAGCTAAGCCATCTCTCCAGCCCTAAGAGAGAGTTTTTAATACAACTGGTAAGCATAAAAGAAATCTTTAGCTTGGGTTGGCAGCACTATGCCAATTATGCAGCCCAGTTCCAGTGCTAGGAACATGCTCTACAGGGACATGTAACCAAGAGTGGAATAGCATCCCGTAGCGAGATAATGCAAGGGGTTAATAATGCCCAGCATCTCAAGAGACTGGCTGCTCACCACTCAAAGTTTGCAATAAGACATATACCTGAAGCTTGTAAAATGTGGAACACTAAAAAATTCACAAGCTACTATTCTAGAAAGCATGCATATCACATCATTAGTACACATGGGTATGTCCACTGAAATATTACTTTGAAAATTCCTGTGTCATTTTGGAAGTGTTTTCACATCTTGAAGTACTAGTAAGTACACAAGATCATGCATCAGAAGACAGTTGTAAACTTCAAAGGCAATGGAGCAACCAGCTCAGACCAAGCAGATTGGGAAGCACAAGCAGGCCTTTTGGAAAGATAAGGAAAACGTCAAATTGCCTCAAGTACTCTTAGCTGATTAAATATATTTCTGTCAAGGGAAAGCAGATTTCACTTCTAAGTACAACTGTGACTTTCATAACTCAGATGTTCTCGGGACTGAAGGAGGATTGTAAAATGGTACAACACTGGAATATAGTTTGGCACCTTCTTATAAAATTAAAGTCCATCTATTTTATACTCCAAGGTCTTTACTGAGGATAAATGTAACTCTAAATAAGCATGCTTACAGAATGGTTGTGAAAATTAAATAAAATCATGAACATAGAAGTGGCTCTGTGGAGTTGTACATGTGAGGGAGAGTTATTAAATTATATGTAGAATCTTCTTTCTAGGCTTGGATATGATGGAAATAGTATAGGATTTCTTTTTGTTTTTGAATTAATTTTTTATTATTTTATTTTTGAGAAAGACATAGAGAGAGAAAGAGGGAGGGAGGGAAAGAGAGATAGGGAGAGAGAATGGCCTTTCAGCAGCTGTGAACAAACTGCAGGCATGTGTACCCCCTTGTGCATATGTGCAACATTGCACACTTGGATCACTGTGTGTCTGGCTATGTGGGAACTGGAGATTCAAACATGCATTCTTTTTTTAAAAAATGTTTATTTTTATTTATTATTTGAGAGTGACAGAGAGAGAGAGAGAAAGAGGCAGACAGAGAGAATGGGCATGCCAGGGCCTCCAGCCACTGCAAACAAACTCCAGACACGTGCGCCCCCTTGTGCATCTGGCTAACGTGGGTCCTGGGGAATCAAGCCTCACACCAGGGTCCTCAGGCATCACAGGCAAGCGCTTAACCACTAAGCAATCTCTCCAGCCCTCAAACATGCACTCTTAGGCTTTGCAGGCAAGCACTTTAACTGTTAAGCCATCTCTCCAGCCCTGAATTTTAAATTTTTATTGGCATATGTGTGTGTGTGTGTCTTGTGCAAAAGAACACCAGGCCTTGCACCACACTTTTTGCATTCAGCTCATGTGGGTGGCTTGGAAATTGAACCTGGGTTGGTGGGTTGTGCAAGCAAGCACCTTAAAGTGCCTAACCATCTTCTCAGCTCCCTCTCCCTCTTTTTTTGTTTTTACTGTATGTGTGTATGACTGGCAACACACGTGAAAGCCAGAGGACAACCTGTCATTCTTTGCCTTCCACATTGTCTGAGGTAGGGTCTCCTGTTCACTGCTGTGAACACCAGATTAGCTGCCTTTCAAACTTCACATATTCTCCTGTCTCTGTAGCCCACCTCACTGTTGTAGGAGGTCAAGAATTACAGATGCTCACTTTTTTTTTTTTTTTTTGAGGTAGGGTCTCACTCTAGATCAGGCTGACCCAGAATTCACTATGTAGTCTCAGGATGGCCTCGAACTCATGGCAATGTGCCAATCTCTGCCTACTGAGTGCTGGAATTAAAGGCTTGAGCCAACACGCATGGCCCGATGTTTGCTTTTATGCGGGTTCTGGAGCTCTGAACTCAGGTCATTTCACTTGTGCAACAAACCATCTCCCCAGCCGAGTACAGGATTTCTCTCTTAAAAAAAAAAAAAAAGATATTTTTTACTTATTTATTTGTAAACAGAGTGGCAGAGGGA
This sequence comes from Jaculus jaculus, assembly GCF_020740685.1. Classification (NCBI taxonomy): domain Eukaryota; kingdom Metazoa; phylum Chordata; class Mammalia; order Rodentia; family Dipodidae; genus Jaculus; species Jaculus jaculus. The sequence continues at coordinate 151,478,922 of NC_059103.1, forward strand.
AGTGAGATGGACAGAGAAAGAGAATGGGTACACCAGACCCTCCAGGCACTGCAAACAAACTCCACATGCCACTTTGTGTATTTGGCTTTACATGGGTACTAGGGAATCAAACTTGGGTCTTAGGCATGGCAGGCAAGTACCTTAACCACTGAGCCATCTCCCCAGCCAGAGTACAGGATTTCTATAGTGAAGACCTGCCCAGTTTATGCCACGGCTCTACTGTGCACCAATATTACTCATTCCTCCAACCTTTCTGAGATCTGAGCCGAGCTGAGCACTCTTGGCGTGGGGATGGCAGGCTGAATGTGAACATCTTACTCTTTCCTTTCATGCAGTTTCCATTCTAGATCCTCCAGCAAGATGCTGAAACTTCTCTTTTTTGAGACAGAGTCTCATGTAAACTCATATGCAGCTGAGAGTAACCTTAAAATTTCTGATCCTGCTGCCCTTACTTCTCAAGTACTGGGATTACAGGGGTGTACCACTAAACTCAGTTTTATGTGGCACAGGGAATCAATTTTGGGGCTTTATGGTAAGCAAATACTCTCCCAACTGAGCTATATCACAGCTCCCAAGATGCTGAGGTTTTCTGAACCTAAGTTTCTGCCTGCATCATTCCATTCAATTCACACACTGGATATAACATAGCATCCACCAGGAGCTGCAGAGAGGTAGCTAAGCCAGTTCAGCACTATGAGAGGGTGAAGACTGTGGGTGGTACTAAAGAGACTGGCCGCAGGAGTGGGCTAGGGAAGGAAGGCTTCCTGGAGAAAGAGCATTTAAATGTAGGTGGCCCGGAATCCAGACAAAGGTCTCTGGACTGCACATTCTTATAAGAGGGAAAGGAGAATGAGTTGTCGAAGCACCCATCAGCCCGCAAAGTCCTTTGGGACATGAGCTGTGCTGTTTCCATTTCAAGGAACTGGAAAACTGTTGTGCAATCCTGCATCTAGTTTATACTCTTTGACAATATGTTGTCCTCCTAACACATGTGCTTAATTTGGGCTTTCCACATCTGTTTCCTCAATGCCAGAGCTTCTAGCTTTCTGCTTGAAGAAACTGGGTAATCAAATAAATTGCTTCTTTTGTTTGTTTGTTTTGTTTGTTTATTTTGTGCTTGTTTTACAAGGTAGGGTCTCACTCTGGCTCAGGCTGACCTGGAATTAACTATGTAGTCTCAGGGTGGCCTCGAACTCCCGGTGATCCTCCTACCTTTGCCTCCCAAATGCTGGTATTAAAGGTGTGCACCACCACGCCCGGCTTGAATAAATTGTTTTAATTATATGGGGCTTATTCTGACTTCCAGTCAAGCTTCTGGGATTTGCTAACCCACTGCTTGTGGCGTATCTCTGTGGTAGACCACACTGGCCTAAAAGCAAGAAACAGGCCTTCTATGGCAGCCAAGATGCTTGCTATTCTGAAACATATCAAACATTTAATTTTTTTTCAACTTAATTGAAAAGTAATGATTTTGAGACTTTAATAGTGTTTATGCCATAAATACCCAGCAGTATAAAGTGACTCAAGAAACATTGCCTTTGTGTGAAGACTCGTATGTATCTGCTGCTTTATGTATGCTGTAAAACTTCTGAAAAAAAAAATGTAGGGGGAAGTAGGGGCAAGACCTTCGAAATGACTCTTTCTGAACACAGTGGTATGATAATGAAATGGGCTGGAGGATGTCATTAGAGAAATACAGCATGAATTCCGTATATCCTTGGCCTGTGGGAGGCACTTGGGCTCACCAAAGACCTGCCTGGTGGCATCAGCAAATATGGTCAGAACCACTCCAACTACATGAATCTTGAACCATTTAAGTAGGTTAAAAAAAATAATAAAACAGTGTTTAAAGACTCCATTTCCCTATTGAGAGGAATATGCCTATAAATGGTTAGGAGCCTATGCAAATGCCATTCTCCATCCTCAGAAACATCTGGATTATAATCAGATGTTGGAGATGTTTTCTGGGTTGTTAGAAAAAAAAATAGGTTGTGATATAAAGATTCTCCTTCCAAAAGTCACAGTGAGTATTAACTCAGAACTGTTGCTGGTGTATCACGCGAGCCCCACACTCTCAGAGCAGAGTGGAGACTCTCCAATTCAGGTTTGCTCAGGCGCCTGGCAGGTGAACCGGGAAGCAAGGTAGTGAAGTAAGTATGAAACATTTTTCTCTTCCTTGTAGAAACAGCAGTGTCAACTGTAAGAGGCTGCTGTCTTGAGGACCCAAGATATCTAGGTTATTCAGCCCATCATCAATGTCTGACGCTTAAGGCACAGAGCTTTTGCCTTGGTATTCTAACTCTACTCTAGAAGACTCTCCTAAGGTCCCATGGGTGCACACAAATTTATTGGCCTCCTTTTGATCCGCTGTGTAAAATCAACATGCTAGATGCTGGAAATGGCAGGGGAATTGGCAATGACTTGAGGGGTGCGGGTCAGAAAGCAAATGTTCTTGGGTGGGGAAACAATAGAACTAGCCAAGAAGAGAAAGAGGATTCTTGAGGGGAATGTAGAATGTAGCTTAGTCAGGACAGACAGGACAATAGGGAGGAAGTACAGTACAGGAAGAAGGAAGGTGAGTGGCTTCTTCGGAGATGTCGGGGATTCCATCGGAGCTGAGTGTCTGATGGATCAGGGCTCCTGTGCAGATTCAGGAGCAGGCAAACAGAAACTGAGGGTCTAAAGCCATCTGGTGTCTACAGTGATTACTGAGTGCAGAAGAATTGAGCCTCTTTCCCATGACAGAATGCGTCCATCAGCTGGCCCCTATCCAAGGGGTCCACATCCATGCATTTAAGCAACTGCAGATGGATTATCTTCAAGTGACAAATGATTATGATTTTTTTTAATGTCAGGAACTAATTTTACATTCATTAAATACATAAAAAAGACCCAGTGCCTGCCCCAGTTAGCATTTAATTAACATGCACTTAGCATTGGATACATATCTCCAGAGGAGGAAAAGTGGCCTTGCAGAGAGTGGCTGTAGCAGGCACCTGTGACTCATCCATGTGGTATCAGCCATGGAAACCAGCGGCGTGCCTCTTACCAAAGGTGGTATGCGGCTGAACTTGGCTAGTCTGGGCTGTTCACAAGGTGAAGACCTCTCACACAGGTGTGCAAATGCTGGTGAGTCATTCCTTGCTAACAATCATCTTAACTTTTTTTTTTTTTTGAGTAAGGGTCTAGCTCAGGCTGACCTGGAATTCACTCTGTAGTTTCAGAGTAGCTTTGAACTCATGGCGATCCTCCTACTTCTGCCTCCCAAGTGCTGGGATTAAAGATGTGCACCACCATGCCTGGCTTCATCTTAACTTTTTAAAAAATTGTATTTATTTATTTACAAGGAGCGAGAGAGAGAGAGAGAGAACACGGGCACAACAGGGCCTCTCGCTGCTGCAAGAGGAACTCCAGATACATGTGTCACCATCTTAACATTTCACTTGAACTCAGCCCTGTGTCCTGAGGCTTCTATTCCACTGTCCTCTAGGCCAACCAGAAATGCCTCCTGGCTGGGCAGATGAGGTCATGCCTTTCCAACCCGGCCAAGACACACTCCTTCTCAGGATATCTCCCAGCAGCTGCAGTGTTGACCAACGGGCTCAGTTATGCTGCAGTCCCTCAACTACTAGAAGAGGCAAAGATGGTGACAAGTGGGAGATGTGAGCAGGGCGCTGGCTGTTCCTGACCCGGAGGGGCAGAGGCTCATGAGATTCTCCAGCAGCCTCATCAAGAGAAACCCGATGCAAGCCACATTGCTCTGCATCTGGAATTTTCCAGTAGCCACATTAAAGAGGAAAAAGGGAAGAGATAAGTAAATTTAAATATTGTTTCAATATAAAATCAATATAAAATTACTAATCATCTGTTTTAGTCTCTTCTCACCCTCTGTTTTCAAAATCTTTCATGCATCCTAACCCTACAGCACACTCCCATTCTGAGTGGCCACGTCTCGCATGGTAACTATAAACGGCATCAGAGCTCCATGGGGTCAAGTGCAATCTCTGAGGACATTTGAGTGATGGTCCAAAATAAACCTTTTTGCAGAGAATTAAACTTAGCAATAAGAGTATTTACAAAGCAGCAACTAACAGATCCTGCATGAGAAAATTTTATTCTTACAACAACATATCATATAATTTTGTTGATGAAAAAAGTTGTACTTCATTTTCACCACTAAAATATTAACATTAGCATATGTTAGAAAAGGAACAAGGGTAAAGAAGTTTCTAAACTTTCCACTTAGACTCCCATAAATGACCTCACCACAAAGCGAAGTGAGCAGCTAGAAGCTTCCTGCTTGCTGGGGCACTCTGCCCTCACTAGAGAGAGCAGCGGTTCCTGGGTCAACCTGCTCTTGCTTTCTTGGTCTTTGTTTACAGAGACAAAATAAAGTTCCAACTACTGAGTCTGAAGTTCTTATCAGCCTTCTTATATAGTAACAGTCATCCATGAATGGAGTGGAGTTTAATTTTCAATGGAAACTATTTATTTGCTAATTGTGAGGCCAGCATGGTTTCAAGGGCCATAATACCACCAAAATCCAGAGGAGTACTGGGAAATATTTTGAAAAGTTATACCCTAATACACTGAAGGATCCAGAAAAAAACTGATAATTTTCTATACACAGAAATCCTGTAAAAACTGAACTAAGAGGACACAAACCACCTAAACTTATCTATAATGAGAAATGAAACTGAAGCAGTAGTTGTTTTCTACAGCTGGGAGATGACTCAGTGGCTAAAGGCACTTACATGCAAAGCCTGCAGTGTGGATTCCATTCTTTAGCTCCCATGTAAAGCCAGATGCACAAAGTGGGTGCATGGGTCTGGAGTTTGTTTGCAGTGCCCATAAGCCATGGCATGCACCCATTCTCTTTCTCTTTCTCTCTCTCAAATGAATAAGTATCAGATATATATTCATATGTGTATGTAACGCCCTTTTGCAGCTAGTTTCCATTCAAGCATGTCCCAAAAGATGTCTGAAAACTATGGGACTCATCCAGTCTGAACTGGTTTGTGGCGCATGTGAATAAGGCAAACTGTATCCCTTAGTGAACATTTAGCAAGAAGAAGCAAAAACCTGTTAACTGGCTCATGCCAGTTATGTATATATACATACACACACAGACACATACATACATATGAATGACAGAGTGTCCCATAAAAGTAATCACTAGAGGGCTGGAGAGGTTGAGACATTTTCTTGTGAAGCCTAAGGACCCAGGTACGATATCTCAGAACGATGGTGGTGCATACATCTGGAGTTCATTTGCAGGGCTAGAGGCCCTGGTGTGCCCATTCTCTCTTCTGCTAATAAATAAATAAAATATTTTTTAAAAAACCTCTAGGACATGATAGATTGGCTGATGTTCACTAGGCCATTAAGGAAGATCTCACAACAGTGCTCCTAGTCCCCTAACTGTTTCATAAAATAGGAAGGGAAAGGATACCTCCAAACTCATCGTATGAAGCCAGTGTTGCCTGAACACAAAACTTATGTGTTACTGGGGGTCTTTTCCTAGAGTAAGTGCTTCCAGGTCCTTGGCGTTTTGTTCAAAAAGTGGTAAAAGCACGCATAGATAGTAAACCAACAAGAAGCTTTGTTTAAAGACACAGTACAGAACTGGATCCACTGGAAGGGAGTGGAGGACTACTTGGCAGGCTACTGCCCAAAGCTCTCTTGTATGCTTAGGAGGAAGACGAATGGGTTGAAAAGGGGTATATAGTGTGAGTGGTTCTCTACTTTGATTGTCAGACTTGGTTATGTAATCCTTTATTTACTGTGTATGTCCTTTCTCATGATGCATCTGATTTTAATCATATGTATGCCCCATCATGCACTGAGCATGAGCCAGTTCACAGGTTTTTGCTTCTTCTTGCTAAATGTTCACTAAGGGATACAGTTTGCCTTATTCACATGCGCCACAAACCAGTTCAGACTGGATGAGTCCCATAGTTTTCAGATATCTTTTGGGACATGCTTGAATGGAAACTAGCTGCAAAAGGGCATTATCAAGGGGTTGCTAAAGGAGGCATAAGCTATTATGTTGTTTTGAATGGGGTATATGCACAACTCGACGCAGGGAGGGGGTCTCAGGTTGTTAAGTGTATAGTTAGGAAAGGGGTGTCTGTGCAGCTCAAGCCAAGTGGAAATCTAAGTTCCTAAGCTATCCCTGTATGTGCCTGCCTCAAATGGACACAATGAAAAAAGAAAACTATAGACCAATTTTCTTGATGAACACAGATACAAAACTCATCGATGAAATATCTGCAAACCAAATTCAACATCACATTAAAAGATCACACACCATGATCAAGTTGGATTCATACCAAGACAGTGAGGATGATCCATCACCTGCAGATCAATAACGGTGATACAGTAACCATCTGTACTGTTTTCCAAATATACATGAAGGATACTGCAAAAGTACACATCAAGATTCCTGATCCTACTTGATGCTCGAGTATGATCTTTTGGTGTTATGTGTCACTATTTGTGGAGCTAGCCACCACTGGATCATGGTTTTGCTGTCCTTGGGGTGGGATGGCTTGCAGATCTGGCTGTCAGCTGGGACTGTAGATGAGCTCCTCATTGCTTGTTACTGAGTTAATGGTCTCTTGTTAAGAAGCACTGAGCTTTCAAACAGACTACATGCTGAGTTTAATTGCTCAATGGTAATACATTCAGTGCAGATGATTTTATTACATAACGTGGACCGGCTACTTTGCAGTATTTCCTAAGGCATAATAAGCTTTTACCTTAAAAACCAAATCATCAGTAATCTGCCGAGCTGTCACTTTATAGCCACTGCCAAGTGGGGAAAAAAAAAAAAAAAAGATAAAAAGGGGAGAAAAAAACCCAAGTGAGATAAAGTAAACCTTTATCAAGAAACTGGACCAAAACAATGATCAAACCAGTTCACTGCACCCCTTTGGGGCAATCTGATTCATAAGCTGAGATTTCAAAGTCTATCCTACTTAATTGCTGAAGGCAAGAGAACAAACAGTAGGAGTTTTTGAACTAAGCTCTTTATGGTGCTGGCTTGCTCTGCTTTTGGAGAAAACAATCTTTTAAAGTTAGCATTTTCAGACCCATCTCATAATCCCACTAACACTATTGCTTTTCAAATGCAGCAAGAGCAAATGGGTAGAAAAGAGCAAAAAGCTGACTCCCTGAGCAGGTGAAAAGGGCTCAAGTTTTTGAGCTGGCTGGAAGACATGGCAAAGTGATGTGTTTTTTATATACATTCTATAAACAATCTGTGTTTAAAGGAGGCACACACAAAGCTTTCTTCCCAGTCTCGAAAAGCTGGCCATTGTTCTGTGTTTAATTACACTCCTAAATCCGAAAGAATCAAAACAGCCAGCTAGGTAGACTGTTTGATCTGCATATCTTGGCTGGAGGAGTGTGTGCAAAGCAAACCTGCCCAGGCTCATGTTTCTACATTCCCCCGGGGGGGGGGTGGGGGGGGGAGTGGAGCCCGCAGCTCCCAGCCCTAGCTTCCCCCTTGCTTGAGGATGGCAGGAGCACAGAGCACAGTTGCCTTCCTTAGGAAGCAATCTTCTGCCCACCCAGCACTATATTTAGAGCCATCTCTTGGCAATGCAAACTTATATTTCTGGGCTTTGTGCCACTCAGACATTAAAAAAAAAAAAAAAAAAGACAAGAAAAACTGGTTTGGTTTGGTTCCAGTGCTGAGTCCAAACAACAAAAGTGAAATGTGGCTTTCCCCACTCATGCCTTTCCTGTGAAACACCACTCTTTCTTCAAAAGCAGTGGATGCTGGATGTGGCTCAGAAGAAGGCTTTTCTTTTCCCAATTCCCAGGAATAAAATGTGTCCCACTCTCTAAGGGGACGTTAGGAAAAGAAGGAAACAATAAAGGAAGCATAGCAGAGGACACAATGTTTTGGAATTTAAAAATAATCTCATCTTGCTGGGCGTGATGGCGCACGCCTTTAATCCTAACACTCAGGAGGCAGAGGTAGGAGGATCATCGTGAGTTCGAGGCCACCCTGAGACTACATAGTGAATTCCAGGTCAGCCTGGGCTACAGTGAGACCCTACCTTAAAAAAAAAAAAATCTCGTCCTTGCTGGTGCCATCACCTTCCCTAAACACAGCTAACTTCAGAGAGAGGTTAAATCCCCAATGGCCTGTAGCGTGACGGGAGCTACAGAGCACCGCCAGCCCTCTCCACCCTCAGACGCAGACCTGTGACACATGCAGGTTGGCTCCTGAGCATGCTGCTGGTTTGCCATCAACTGGGAGTGCGGGGACTCGTCACTGGGAAGAGGAGTGGCACCACAGAGCTGACATAGCTGCAGGCCTTCCGTACGCTGGCTCCCAACGGTGGACTGCAACGCACTATCAGAAGCAAAGACAAATGTCCCTTCTGTCCACTCCCAAATCAAGGTCTTCCCTGACTTTTTCTTCCAGCATTTGTCATATTTTATGAGTCAGTTTCAACATTCTTTCAGTTCAATATCCTGTCAGTACTGACAGCCAGTATCTTCCATGAATGGTGAGCCAAGTGGGATGGCTACTTAGTGGTTTGGGAATTCCCTTCACATTGGCACATGGAGTCGCCTTTAACTAATGTGATGAAGATAAAAAAAGAGAGAATAAACATCTACAAGTCTGCAGCCATTTGTCCAGATATAAGTATAAAAAGTACTGAGGGCTGGAGAGATGGCTTAGCGGTTAAGCCCTTGCCTGTGAAGCCTAAGGATCCCGGTTCAAGGCTTGGCTCCCCAGGTCCCACGTTAGCCAGATGCACAAGGGGGCGCACGCGTCTGGAGTTCGTTTGCAGAGGCTGGAAGCCCTGGCGTGCCCATTCTCTCTCTCTCTCCCTCTATCTGTCTTTCTCTCTGTGTCTGTCACTCTCAACTAAATAAATAAAAAATGAACAACAAAAATAAAATGTACTGAACATACTACATATTTAAAAAAATCATTCACAAAATTTTTTGAAGAGACTAAATGGTCTGTATGAATGTGAAAAAAACTTTATTTGACATGTAATATGAATACCTCTGAAAATTCCAGATTAGTTCTGTGTAGTATCTCTTCTAGTCTCCTTTTGTTTTTTTTTAGTGAGTAAATCAATACAAAAGAAAATTGACTTGCAACCCAAAGAAGACAGAGCTCAAGTCCTGGAGGCTGCTCAAGAGGCCTGCTCCTTTTAGTCTTATCTTCCCAATTGATTCTGGTGTTTAAGTCTGAGAACCAGGGCTTCACATTCAAACTCAGTCCCTGAACAGCAAGTATATTAGGGGGAAAAGAAACATACACACAACCATACCCCAAACAGAATGGTCATGTGGCAAAATGCAGCTGAAGAGTTACAGTATCCTGGGGCCCTTAAAATACACCAGAAACTCAAGTGTTTGGGGTAACAAAAGGGAAATATTCAAGAACAACATATCTCACTCCTACAAACAACCAAAATCTCTTTGCATCCTCAGATGTGAACACGAGAGTCTACTAAAATCAGATGTGATTTTCTGCAGCTGCACTCTCAGTCTCTGCTGACTGCACAGGCAGGACTAGATGGCTTAGAGGTAAAGTTTCAGGGAGACAGCTCACTGGGTAAAGTGCCTGCAAGCATGAGAAACTGGGTTTGATCCCCAGAACCCACATAAAACCCACACACACATGCACATGCACCACAAACACAAGAAAACAAATAAAACTACAGTTTTATCTTATCCTCACATAAGTCCCATGAGGAGGTATTACCATCATTTCCATCTCACAGACCAGGCAATTCAGAACATAAGCTTAATGACCTGCCTTTCCCTCTATGACAGGTGTACTCCCAACACTGAGAAGGTCTGAGGACGAAGTGCCCACAGTGTGAAGCAAAACAGAGGAACACGCAGCTTCAAACAATTCCCCTGTGCTTCTTGTATTTCTCACAATGTCTGTTTTCTAGGAACTCAGTGTAGTCACCTCAGAGAACCTGCCTTGGTCATGGTAGACCAGAAGTTTGAATTGTGATGAATACATGCTGACCAATACAAATGAAGGTGCTTCTTGTTTAAATGCCAATTCAGGTTGGCAACATCACACATAATTCACTTCTCCATCCTAGGCTAAGCAGCATTCTTCCTATCATGCACTGAAATGTTTACAGCCTTCCTAGGTGACGGAATGGGGGCAGGACAGCTGAAGTCCTGGCCCCCTCCAAACTCCTATCCAGCCAGGCAAGCAGGCAACTGCACAGCAAGCAGTGCTGACGAGTAGGCCGGGACAAGAATTTGCAAGGCTCTCAAGGTGTCCAAGGAGACAGATGAGCGGCCAGCTAGCCTTCCACCTCACTGAAGTGTGCCGGGCTTCATGGCCTAGTTAGCAGCCACCCTTGTTGTCCAGACTGTGGTGTACTATGGTGCTCCATTATAGTTGAGCCTTTAGAGCAACTGGCATCGATATCATGTGGCTTCAAATACATCTTCATTGCCCTTTGAAGTACTGCCAGCTTCATGCATAAAGACCTTCCCTTGGTTGGCTGTAGAGCAATTGCTCAGCGAGTCACCAAATTATCAGTTCTCACAGGTGCAGGCAAGCCGAGCAGAGCAGCGTTTTAAAAGCGCCTCTCAACCTGCCATATTACTCGGCATAATTTGGGCCTTTATTCTACTTCCCCTTCGCAGATGAAGTGCAGGAAGCCCACTTTCCACAAAAGAGCTTTTGTAAAGTGTCACACTTATTAAGCATTTTAGACAGAACTGTAGGTCATTATATGTCATCTGGTTTGATCCAGTCGTTTTGCTGATATTCCAGTCCTTATTTGTAAAAACCAACAATGGTTTTGTAGATCTGTTTGACAAGTCAGTTCCAAATGAAAAAAGAAAGCAAAACACAACAGTTCATTTTAGAAGCTTGCAAGGAGATGGCTGTAACTGCTAATAATAACAAAGCTAATGCTTGCTAAGCTCTTCTATCTGAAAGGGACTACCTGCTGAGGGCCTATGTCAGCTATCTCACGCAGACGTCGTAAAAGCCACCTCTGTAGTCCATCCTCTCCAAACCATTAAAGTACTGCACCTTCTAATATGTTTACACCAGGGTACACCTTATAATCAATCAAGTCATTGCACTGGTTACTTGGCAGTGGTTTTTCTTTATCAGTCACACAGAAAATAATGCTGCTTCTTAAAACACATGGCCTAGGGTGCTGAAGACACCACAAGCTGCCAACACATAACATTGAGAGAGATTTGGCTGGAACCTGGAAGGAGCCAGTTCCCAGATGGTCTGCTGGGAGCTGGGGATTGCCAACAACCTTATGTGCTAACAGGGGAGCCTGCTATACAAAAGAGACCAGCCTGACAAGAGGGACATGCCTGTGCAATAGTGACACTCAGCTTAGATGGGTAACCAATGGCTCTCTGATTGCCTAAGAGGTCCGCTCAGTGGAAAGGAACCCTTAGCTGGAACTGGGAAACAAGTCAGAATCCTATGGAGACCACAATCATGTACTCCAACAAGAAGCTCCCACTAGTCTGTAGCCAAAAGAGAGGCTGCACCCACCTAAGTCTCACTTAATTAACAATGCTTATTCCACTGAACCTATGCTGACCTCATTCTTCTTTGGAGAATTTTTTTTTTTTTTCTTTTTCAAAAGGCAGCTAGCATGAGGAGATAAACCACCCCTCGCATATCAGCCAGGGCCCAGGTAAAACCACAGAGGAACCAGCAAGATAAGCAAGAGTGCTGCTTCAATAGTGAGCCTGTCAACCAGGGCCAGGGTCATGGAGACAGACGCTGAGACTACACAAAACTCACCAAAGCAGAATCCCAGAACCTCTTGAGAGCAGAACACTAAAGCAGACTTCAAACACACCCACCATGGATCAGGGAATTTTGTAGAAGAGGGGAAGGAAAGATTATACGAGCCACAGAGTATAAGGGAATGTCCAGAGTCAACCCCCCTTACAATGACTAACTGATGCTCTCACATCTCACAACTGCACCCCATGGGGAATACCAGCAAGCCCACTGAAGACGGCCCTCAGTGGAACGGGGGCAGGGAAGAGGGAAATGATGGTACCAACTCATGATGTGCCCATACAAAGTTTCTACTTAATAAAAAATGCAAAAAAAAGGAAAAACACACACAAGGTGCCTTAGGGTAACAAAATATTAGATTATTCTCATTTTACAAATGACATGTTTGGAGAATTTGAATAGTAGCTTTACCCAAGGTCACCTGGCAGGTACATGTTCTTGTATTTTTCTGACTCTGAAGTTCATGCTCTGCTCTAAATTGGCACACTAAAAAAAAAAAAAAAAAAAAAAAGAAAGAAAAAGGGGGGGTGGGGAGAGAGATTCCAGAAGCCTCAACTATTCAGTACCCACTCAGCAACCACCGTCAATTAGTCAGTCATCACACTGGGATTGCTGGGGGATCAAATGTCCAATATAGCTTTTAAGTATCTAACTGGGGACCCTGGGTGATTAACTAGAAAGTGCAGCTGGATGGGCTTTCTGCAACTTTTATTTAAATGTATTAATTGTACAAAATAACAGATGTCAGTATGGCTTTTTTTTTTTTTTTTTTGAGGTAGGGTCTCACTCTAACCCAGGCTAACCTGAAACTCACTCTATAGTTCCAGGCTGGCCTTGAATTCACAGTGACTCTCCTACCTCTGCCCCCCACTCCACCCCAAGTGCTGGGATTAAGGGTGTGGGCCCCCACACATGGCTCATTATGACATTTTCATAAATGCATGTAATTTACATTGATCATTCACTCCCTCTCTTATTGTCTTTTGTTCCTCCATCTCCTCCTGGTTCCCTTCCTCTTCACAAGTAACTCCTCTTCTACTTGTGTCTTTCCTTCTTGACTCTAGATTTTTTTTTTTTTTAATCAGAGGAAATATACAATACTTGTCTTTCTGAGTCTGGCTTACTTTGCTTTGCATGATGACACATCCATTTTCTTGCCAGCAACATAACTTTTTTCTCTTACGTGGGTGGCTGAATAATACTCCGCTGTGCATATATACTACATCTTTTAAAAATTTTTTATTTTTATTTATTTATTTGACTGGAAGAGAGAGAGAGAGAGACAGAGAGAGAGAGAGGGAGAGAAGGAGGGAGGGAGGGAGGGAGGGAGAGAATGGGCATGCCAGGGCCTCCAGCCATTGCAAACTTAAATTCCAGATGCATGCACTACCTTACATATCTGGCTTATGTGGGTCCTGGGGAATTGAACCTGGGTCCTTTGGCTCTGCAGGCAAACGCCTTAACTACTGAGCCATCCCTCCAGCTCTACTACATCTTCTTTATCCATTCATCCATTGATGGGCCCCTAGACTGGCACCTAGACAGATTCCACAAGCTGGCTATTGTGAATGGTGCCATGATAAACCCTAATGTGTAGGTATGCCTGGCTGTATGCTGATGGATTCCTTTGGGCATATACCTATGATTGGTATTCACCCTTCAGACAGTTTTTCCCCAAATTATTCTTTGACAATTTCACACATGAATATAACTTTTGAACATATTAACCCATTACCTGCTCTTACTCCTTCCTACTTCTTTTTAAAAAATAAATTTTTTTTTGAGAGAAAAAGACAGAGAGAGAACTGGCCAGGGCCTCTGCCACTGCAACTGAACGCCAGGTGCTTGTGCCACCTAGTGGTCAAGTGTGACTTTGCGCTTGCCTCACCTTTGTGTGTCTGGCTTATGTGGGATGTGGAGAGCCAAACATGGGTCCTTAGGTTTCACAGGCAAGTGCCTTAAACTCTAAGTTATCTCTCTAGCCACCCCCCTTCCTACTCCTGCGGAACCATTACTTCTTCCCAAGAAGCCCCCAGTTTACTACCATGTTCTTTTTTTGTGATCTATTTTAGGATTACTTGCTGAGGAAGTTTGAATAGATTCCCCCAACCCCCAACTCAGGAGCTTATTTAAACATCTTGGATTTCCAATCACCTGGCTGGAGGAGGTGTCACTGGGTGGATCTTAGGGTCCAGCCCTAAGGTGTGGTGGTAGATTTGGAATTCCAATCTAAAGATATGCAAAGTGCCTGAGTTCCCCCTGGAGTTCTTGAAGTGTGCTGTGTGGTGTGACTTTTGGGTTTTTTGGCTTCGGGCTTCTCTCTCTGCTCAGTCCTTTGAGAGTGGGTAAACTTTTTCTGCCTTTATGGAACTCCCCCACTTCAATAAATCCTTTCCTCCGTAACGGTGCCTGGTCTGGAAGTTCATCTTGGCGACGTGAGGCTGTCTGGTACACTTGCGTAAGCATGGAGGGGCTTATTACTGGAGTATGGGCAACCTATCAGTGGTTACACCACTGAAGAAAATCACTCCCTTCCTAGCAACCATGAACTGCCAATAGCTCCTCAAAGGGAAGGGGCCTCAAAAGCTTCTTCTCCACCCCTGATGGAAGGCACATGGGCTCATTGTTGTGCAGGTATCCACAGAGGCTGTAAGTTCATGAGCAGCTCAGTGTTTCAATGGAGTAATGCCATCTTTCAACCTGGGATTTCTTTTGGGAGCTATTGTTTTCTCTTTTACACAGGGCTATTTGTTTTCCGTTTCTCTTGCAAAATATACACTATACAACATAAGCTTTAGGTTGGATGAGAACTATAAGTCAACATTCTGATGTGGCAGACAGACTCAAAGGTGGTTCTCTATGGAACCTGACCTCCAACTATTCCAGCCTTGGGAAATACTCTTCTGGTGACCATGAAAAGGACCTGTGACTTGCTTGTGACCAACAAACTACTGCTATTCTTCTGGCTTTGCTGAAGCACTTTAACAGGTTGGGGACACCCACCTGGCAAGAAAATGAGGGCTTCCTGTGGCCTTCAGGCCAAAACCCAGCAGAAATGAATCCTGTCACCAACCATATAAGCAAGCTTGGAAGAGGTTCACTCCCCAGGTGAGTCGCAACCAGGCTTCTACCTTCAATTCAGATTTGTAAGACAGCCCTTGGATGGATGGCCCAGTATTCAGATTCTTGACCCAATGACGCTGAGATAATACATACCTGCTGCTCTAAGTTGCTATGCTTTGACAGTTACTCAGTAATAGACTGCCCAGTGCCATGGCTTGAATGTATGGCTCCCCCCAACAATCATATGTTGGAACTAAGACTCAGTGTGATAGTCCTAAGAAATAAGGCTTGAGGCAGGTGATCAGTAAGGCAGAGCATTACTGATCCATACAGAGGGCGATCCATACCCTTAAAATCCTTGCCCTTGCTGGAGAGATGGCTTGGCTGTTAAGCGCTTGCCTGTGAAGCCTAAGGACCCCGGTTCGAGGCTCGATTCTCCAGGACCCATGTTAGCCAGATGCACAAGGAGGCGCATGCATCTGGAGTTCGTTTGCAGTGGCTGTAAGCCCTGGAGTGCCCATTCTCTCTCCTTCTCTCTCTCTCTCTTTCTTTCTCTCTCTCTCTGCCTCTTTCTCTCTGTCCATTGCTTTCAAATGAATAAAAATAAAAACAAAACAAAGTTTATCCTTAATAATGATTATAATAAAAGACATCCAATATTGACTGCTGGCCACACACACGTATACTAATGTACACACGTACCCGTGCCTCCACAGACATATAGAGCAGAGGCAGGCAGGTAGTTTGGCTCTTGCTAGTCACTGCTACTACTGTTACAGAAATCTGGGCATATCCTTGCTTTCTTGAGGTTACAGAAGCTGCTTTGAGGACTCAAGATATCAAGTTAGCTCCAGTTAACCCCACTCAAGAGACTTTAGTAAATCCTACCCCTGACTTATACTACTGAGACCTTGAAGTGTTCATGTCCCTTTTATCTGCTTAAAAGTCTTTATTTATTTTTTTTTTAGTTTTATTTATTTATTTATTTGAGAGCGACAGACACAGAGAGAAAGACAGATGGAGGGAGAGAGGGAGAATGGGCGCACCAGGGCTTCCAGCCTGTGCAAACGAACTCCAGACGCGTGCGCCCCCTTGTGCATCTGGCTAACGTGGGACCTGGGGAACCAAGCCTTGAACCGGGGTCCTTAGGCTTCACAGGCAAGCGCTTAACCGCTAAGCCATCTCTCCAGCCCTAAAAGTCTTTAAAAATAACTCTCCTATTTCTAAATTATATGCAGTTTCTTGCTGAATCCCAAAAGTGTTAAAGGGATAGGGACAACTGGGTTGTGGAATCTGTCATTTGTCAATGAGGAAAATACCCAAGGAGGAAATTCCTTTCCAAGATGAAACCCCATGCCAGAATTCCTGGAAACTCAGTGAGTTCTCTGTCATATACAATTACTTTGATGTCCTAGAAATTTACAGAGGTGTAGTTTAAAGAATTTTACCTTTATTTTAAGAATTCCTTACAAACCTGTCATTTTTCGAAGACCTGCAATTAGCTTATGAATAACTCATAATAATTAAGTGCAATTAATTTGATTTCATCCTAGAAGTATCCATTCTCAATTACAACCATATTCAAATACATGGTCACCATTGTTAAAATTATGTCAATAAGTGAACTCTGATTACTTATCTACACTCTTACATTCTAGTTTTAGTGGTTTTACTTTTAGATTATATAATATTTGATACATATGCAGGAATGACTAAAATTTGTTATATAATTAACAAAAACAGCTTTTATAATTCATGTGTGACTTTTAATCATAAAAGTAATAATGCATATCAAAGAAAATATGGACATTTAAAGAAGCATAAAGAAAACAATCATGTCTGAAATTGAAATAAGCAATGACCCTGAATTAGTAATTTTGGTATTGATTTTGTAAACTTATAGATAATGCTGAATAGCTAAAACTTCAGTACCCCCAAAGAAAGTCTTTAATATGCTCTCAACACCCTAGGTATTATGTACGCTTACAAAGAACTTCTACTTCCTTCTACTTGGCTCCTTTTCTCTCTTTCAAAATTATCCTTTCCTCAATCCTCTCTGGAATCAGGCTCATCCGTCCACTGCTCACAGTGTTTTCTTTTCTTGCGGTATAAAATTTAAGACTGGGTTCCCTAAGCAGCTCAGCTTTAGAAGAAACTAAACTCACTTTTCTGAGGTTTTCTCAGACAACTTAGCTCACCTGAAATCTCTACAGCAGCATGACTACACTGGTCTCTTTGGAATAAATAAATAGGTAAATCATGCCAAAGCATACACAGACTCTGGCCCAAAGGCATGTGTGTTGCAGTACAGGCTTTGAGTGTGGCTGGGAGTGACATGTCCTTGCTGAGAAACAAGTCCATGGTGCAAAGCTGCCTGGAACTTTCTCCTTTTAGGCTGCTTATATGGGGGCCAGGAAGGGCTTAGAAGGATAGGGATTAGGGAAGGTGGGGAGGGAAATATACAAAAGTTAAGACAACATGAATCAGTTCCATAGAAACCCTTATTCTGTCTAGTACTCTACAAGATATAACCATCAAGGGGAGGAGGGCAGTCTGGACAGAAGGTGGAAAAAGCTGAACCTTAAAACCATGGATTCAGGCCAGTAAATCTCGGGACCAGAATTGGGTCCCCCCCCCCATAGTGTCCAGGGAGATCCATGAGGTCCCCAAAACAGTGCAGGCCATGGCTAAAACACTTACCTGCCAGGGCTAAAAGATAAGGCCCTATTGCTGAAGACCACACGCTGTGATCACAGAACATCAGAATACCATGCTGAAACCCTAAGGGGAGCTAGCTCCCTCCTGGCTAGCCTTCATAGTGCTGGACAGCCCTGGGGAAGCTGCTGGAGGACAACAGTCACTAACAGGAGGAAGAAGCAGGGGACCCTACAGACTATGAAATCCACTAGTTCAACAAGAAGTACACACTAGTCCAGCAGTGGCACACAGCCTCTGCAGGTAACCACCTGTTTTCTGATTGGACATGAGGCCCACTCAGTGAGAGAACTTGTATCTGGTTCTGGAAACCAAGTTAGAATTTCACGGTCAGGAAACTCAGCCTTCAGAAAGAAGCCCCACTGTTCTCTGGAGAAGAAAGAGTGGGGAGTGCACCAAAAATCTCTCAAATAAATCTGGGGCTGGAGAGATGGCTTAGCAGTTAAGGAGCTTGCCTGGGAAGCCTAAAGACCCAGGTTCAATTCCCCAGCACCTACATAAGTCAGGTGCACACGGTGGTGCATGCATCTGGAGTTCATGTGTCATGGCTAGACACTCTGGCATGGCCATTCTCTCTCTCTCTCTCTCAAATAATTCATTCTGTTATTTTAACCCAAGTTGCTCTCACTTTTGTTTGGAAGAGTTTGCTTTATTTTACATATGGCAGAAAAAACAGAAGAGAGTCAAGATTCATTGATTATATAAGAAGACAGCTGACTGCTCACAAGACTTGCCACTTGTACCACATCTGCCAGGGCCCAGGAAGAATTACAGAAGTGCCAACATGAACTGCTAGCTTGACAACCAGTTCCAGAACGATGGTGACACAGCGATCACTCAAAACCTATCAAAGCAGAAATCAAGAGGCTACACATAAATGAATAAATAAATCAGACTGCCAACAGGCCTGCCATGGCTCAGGGAACACTGCAAAAGAGGGGGAGGAAAGACTGTAAGAGCTACAAAGTGAGTAGGAATATCTTAAGGCATGGATGACTTTCTCCCAACCCCCAATTTCTCGTAGGGACTGATAGAGGCCTGCATGAGCCCACAGTGAGTACCATAACCTCATGGAGGAGGACACCATGAGCTTGAACTCATGGCAATCCTCCTACCTCTGCGTGGGATTTAAAGGCATGCAGCACCACGCCTGGCTCTAATTTTGTTTTGTTTTAGATTAGGTTCTTAGAGCGAAGAGCTCTGTCCATTTGAAATTTCTTCTTTTCTAATAAATTCCCCTGCCAATGCTTCATGAGCCATGTCGTGCAAATTTTGGTGTGATGCATTTTCATGTCCACTTAGTATATTGCATTCTAAAATTACTTGTTAGAATTCCTTGAGTTCATAAGTTAGAGGGAAAGGTGACATTTAATTTTCAAGTATTTAGATATTTCTTATTTTTTTTTCAAACTCACTTCTAGTTTAATTTCATTATGGTCAAGGTATTTTATATGATTTTCAGTCTCTCAGGTCTTTTGAGATGTTTTATGGTCCAGGGTATGGTTCTGTTCATTTTACTATTTTTGATTTCTATGTTTTCTTTCTTCCTGTCTTCCTGTATGTGAAATGGTTGTGAGGTTCTTACTGTAAACATGGTGTTTCTGAGTGTGACTTTGAACAGATTTTTCAGTTCCTGCTATAGACATTATATGTGTTCACCTTGTCAGAGTCTACTGGTGCCAAATAGAATATAGGAATCTTGTCTTGTTTATATCTCTTTACTTCCCCCTTTAATTGTGTGAAATATTGCCTCTATGTACATTTTTGCTTCAACCATAAAACAGAATTTAGCAAATTCAAGAGAAAGAAAAACTTCTACATTTTGTTTTTGCATATCTTCCTTCTTTCCTGATATTCCAAGGTTACTTCTTTTATCATTAGGACAACTCCTTTTAGCCATTATCCTTAGACAGTCTGTTGGGAACATATTCTCCTAGATTACTGTCATCTGAGAATGTCTCAATTTGCAATTCATGACTGAAGGCTCTGTTCCGTGGGTATGGATGCTGGCTTGACAGTTCTTTTCTTCTGGCTCATGAAAAATATTTTGCTACTTTCCTGCCTCTATGGTTTCTCAGTGGAGATCATTTCCTCGCTGAGCTTTTCTATTTTTCCTTTGTTTCAAGTGTGTTCATAATTGTTCACCGGAGTACTTTTATCACCTTTAAAAACTGTCAGAGAATTCTAACATCTCTGTCATTTTAGTGTTGGCTTTCACTGATTACATTTTTTTTTTATTCCATCTGAGATCTTGGCTTTTCATCTTATAAGAGATTCTGATTTGAAATCATTATTGTATTATGAGACTACATGTCATTTAAAATTCTATTTGTTAGTGCATATTAATTATACTAAATAACAGGTTTCATTATAAAATCTTCATGCATATATATAATGTACTTTGATCATATCTGTCCCCTCTTGCCTCCCACTCCTCTCCCACTGGTCTGCTTCTTCCCAAATAGTCTTCGTTTTATTTACTGTGTGAGAGCAGATGTGCGACAGCATTTTGATGGTTGGCCTTTCCACCTTATTTGAGGCTGGGTTTCTGTCCCTGAATCCTTACTCTGCTGTTCTTCTTTGCTGCATTTCGCACAAGCTTCCTGGATATTCTATCTCCAACCTCCACCCTGCCCCATCTTGTCAACAGTTTGTTGGGATGACAGAGCTTGCCGCGGCTTTTGGCTCTCACTGTTGGGATCCAGGGATCAAACAGGTATACTCTGGCTAGAGTGGTGATTGCCATTTCCCCAGCCCCTCCTAGTTTCATGTATTTTTTTTAAATCTAGATCCTACATATGAGAGAAAACACATATTTGTCTGTGTCTGCTTTGTTTACTGCTTAACATGATGGTTTCTAGTTCCATCCATTTTTTCCCCCTGCAAATGACATTATTTCTTTCTTCTCCATGGCTAAGTAACACTGCATTGTGTGTGTACAGCACAGCTTCTCTGTCCATCCATCTGTGTATGGATACCAAGGCTGGATTCCTCTGAACTAAGTGGGGGGAAGTGTTGTCTTTTTACTGCCAGGTTCTGGTGGAAGTTCAGGTGTCTTCCTTGAGGTTTCCATGGAAAGCAGTGCTCAGTGGGTGATCTCATCTCCTCCTGGGGCTGTTTCTGAAGGGTCCCAGCAGGTGTCCTGGGGGCTTCCTCACAGCTCCACAGAGTAGATGTCTGGGAAACCCACTCTCCACTTTGCTGGCAAGTATGGGGAGGACTCACATGTTTTTCTGTGATGTCTGGCTGGAATCAAGCGTATGTTGTATAAGAGCTTCCTGTCTGGCTACGATGTGCCTTCTGGATGGAGATCAGGCTTCCTGGGAGCATTCTCTGCCACACTTTGAATTGGCTGGCTTCTTTAGCTTCAAGTATTTATGGGCTACATAAAGCAGAATGAAAATCCAACAATTTACCACTCCAAATGGAAAATTCAGTACCTCAACCTTCCAGCCGGTCTGTCATCATCTTTCCACATTTTCCATTCTTTTTTTAAAAATTTTTTTGTTTATTTTTATTTATTTATTTGAAAGCGACATACAGAGAGAGAAAGAGGCAAAGAGAGAGAGAGAGAGAGAGAGAGAGAGGGTGTGCCACGGCCTCCAGCCACTGCAAATGAACTCCAGACACATGCGCCCCCTTGTGCATCTGGCTAACGTGGGTCCTGGGGAATCGAGCCTTGAACCAGGGTCCTGAGGCTTCACAGGCAAGTGTTTAACCACTAAGCCATCTCTCTAGCCCAACATTTTCCATTCTTGGAGTTTTCAGTTTTACTTATAGGGGTAACTATGGGAAAAATCTTATCTACTCAGTCTTCCAAAAAAGGAAGTTTCCCACTCAACAGGTTTTTTTTTTTTTAAACTGTTTTTAAAACTACTTTGTGATCGCAGAGATTTTTTAAAAAGTCACTAGAACTAAATGAGAAGTTACTATCCTATCCTTGATATTAATTATGGGGCACAAAATAGCTTACTTTTTTAAAACCCAATACAGCTTAGATCAACTACAGAGCATTTACTTAGTACACGTAAGGAAGATTGTGATTTTGTTTCACTTTTTCTCTTACACGCTGTTTTGAAATTGGGCCATTTCCGTTTCTGGTTGTAGAGCAGCACGGACGCTACAGCTGGCCATCACACTGCCTGCTTCTGCTGGATTCACACACGGTGGCACCTGAGGGCTTGAAGATCAAACACACAGCTGACATCATCATCAAGCTACTTTCCCCTGCCAGAGACATGTAGACCTATACCCACTGTATTCAGAAGGGACCAAATTGAAGGGAGTATGGTGGTTTCGATATAAAGATGCCCCTCATAAGTTCAAGGGCTTGAATATTTAATTCCTAGCTATTGGTACTGTTTGGAAAGATATGGAACCTTTAAGAGGTGGAACCTTGCAGTAGGAAGTACATTACTGGGGGTGTGTCTTGAGGTTTACAGTGCAGCCCCACTTCCTCCTTGCTGAGATGGAATGCCATGCTGACTTCCTGTTCTGGACTCCTGTGCCTTTCCTGCTGTGATGGACTCTATTCTCGGGAACTGTAAGCTAAATTAAGCCATCTCTGTGGTGGTTTGATTCAGGTGTCTTCCATAAACTTAGGTGTTCTGAATGCTAGGCTCCCAGCTGATGGAGATTTGGGAATTAATGCCTTCTGAAGGCAGTGTATTGTTGGGGCTGGGCTTATGGGTGTTAGAGCCAGCTCCCCCTTGCTAGTGTCTGGCACACTCTTCTGTCCCTGCTGTCCACTTTATGTTAGCCAGGGGGTGATGTTCACCCTCTGCTCATGCTATCGTTTTCCCTGCCATGACGGAGCTTCCCCTTGGAGCCTGTAAGCCAAAATAAACCTCTTTTTCCCCAGAGCTGCTCTTGGTCAAGTGATTTTTGCCAGCAATGTGAACCGGACTGCAACAACCTCCTTCCACAAGTTGCTTCTAGTCAGGACTGAGAAAATAACTAATTGGGTAGGTAGGGAATTTTAGCACAGTAACCATACATATTAGAACTTCTCTCCTTTGGTCTGTTTCTTGATTTATTCAGGGTATGATAGAGTAGAAAAAAATAAGGCAATTCGATTTCATAAATAACAACATATGATCCTTTGAATTTATCATTGTGAATAACTTGATAGTGAAACAGTAAGTGAGAAAAATTTCCCCTCACTCATAACAATTTCCATAAATGGGAAACTACAATGAATTAGTTTTCTTTATGGAATGTGGATATACTAACAAAGGTAAAGATTTTGATAAGCTAAAAGAGTATTTGCTGGGCATGGTGGCATAGGCCTTTAAGCCCAGCAGTTGGAAGGCAGAGGTAGTAGGATCACTGTGAGTTTGAGGACACCCTGAGACTACATAGTGAATTCCAGGTTAACCTGGGCTACAGTGAGACCCTATCTTGAAAAAAAATTGCCTTTAAAATTTATTTCTTTATTTGAGACAAGGTCCCAGTATATAGCCCAGGCTGGCCTTAAATTCACGGCAGTTTGGCTGCCTTAGCCTCCCAAGTGCTTGCATGGCAGGCATGTGCCATGCCCGTCAGGACAGTTGTCTTAATGACAAAGAAAATAGCTACTGTCAATGTTTGACCCTAACATGTGTTTTTGTAAAACTTTTAATTTTGAAAAAGCTAAAAGAACAGTATAATAAACATTTTCACCTTGATTCAGCAACAACTAATATTTTGTCATATCTTATTTTTCCTTCCCTATATGGGTATCCACACACGATATATGCAAACATATTTTCCTCTTAACTACTTCAGAGTAACCCCAAACACCATGACAGCTTATCCCTGAGCATTTTAACAAATGGCTAAAGAAGAGGAGGGAACTTCCTTTATGTGAACAATAGCAGCATCATTTTTGATACTATCATACAATATATCATCAGTATTCTTATTTCCACAATTAACTTCATAGCTTCAAGAAAAGAACTGATCAAGAATCATTTAAGGGCTGGGTATGGTGGCACATGCCTTTAATCCCAGCACTTGGGAGGCAGAGGTAGGAGGATTGCCGTGAGTTCGAGGCCACCCTGAGACTCCACAGTGAATTCCAGGTCAGACTGGGCTAGAGTGAGACCCTACCTTGAAAAACTGAAAATAAATAAATAAATAAATAAATAAAGACTCATTTAAGGGCTGGAGTGATGGCTCAGTAGTTAAGGCAACAGCCTGCAAAGCCTAATGACTCAAGTTCAATTTCCCAGTACCCATGTAAAGCCAAATGCACAGGGTGGCACATGCATCTGGAGTTCATTAGTAGTGGCAGGAGACCCTGGTATTCTCCCTTCTCTGTCTCTTTCTCTGTGTTTGCAAATAAATAAATAAATGAAAGAATCATGGACTGGAGCAATGGCTTAGCAGTTAACATGCCTGCCTGCAAAGCCAAAGGACCAAGGTTCAGTTTACAAGTACCCACCTAAAGCCAGATGCATTAGTTGATGCATGTGTCTGGAGTTAATTTTCAATGCTCAGAAGCTCTGGTATGCCCATTCTCCATTCTCTCTCAGATAAATAAATAGATAATAAATCACTTAAATTTCTGTCTCTGAAATATTTTACTATAGCCTCTTTTCCTTCTTCTCTCCATATCCGTTCCCCCTCCTCCTGTCTTTTCCCTCATTGTATCTTAATGGCACACATTATTAAAAAGTCCAAGCCAGTTATCATTTTATTGAATGCTTTTAAATTTATATTCAATGGCTCCTTCATATGTATATAATTCTTAAATTCTGAATCTCTATAAGACCCAGTCTCATCTCGTCTTCTCATTTGCACTGCACTGATTTTTTGAATAAGTGTGTGTGTGGTATATGTGTTTGTAGGCACATGTGCATATGGAGCCAAAGATTGATGTCAAACCTGCCTCCAAGTACTGTGATTACAGGTAGCACCCCCACATGTTCATCCAGCATTTATGTGTTGAGGATCTAAACTCAGTCCTTGTGCTTATTTGGCCAATGCTTTGCCAGCTGAGCCATCTTCCCAGCCTCTGCACTTCCAATTCTTAAATCCTATTGGATTTTTGAACATAAAATTGTAGACTATTCTGAAAAAACATGTCTTTGAATCCTAAAACCAATTGATGAAGAATGGGTATGTTTACATTATTTAAATGAAAATGCTGTATTTTTCTTGTAGTCATTTTCTTTTGTATCTCAAACATTTTTAATCTTTACATAGATAGTACAGTTATAAAGAATATTCCTGCACTATTTTAATATTGAAAAATTTTTTGAAAACCATTTTTATTTATTTGAGAGAGAGTTAGAGAGAGAAGGAGCCAGAGGAAAAAAAAGAATGGGTACACCAGGGTTTCCAGCCACTGCAAACGAACTCCAGATGCATGTGCCATCTTGTGCATCTGGCTTATGTGGGTCCTGGGGAATCAAACCTGGGTCCTTTGGCTTTGCAGGCAAGCGCCTATCTGCTAAGCCATCTCTCTATCCCTAATATTGAGAGCTTTTGAAAATTATGTTTTATTACTGATCATAAACTAGTAATTGCATATTAAACATTTTAAAGAGTTTAAACAAACTTATTTTATTTGAGACAGGGTCTCAGGTAGCCCAAGATTGCCTCAAACTTGCCAGGTAATGAGAGGTGACCTTAAACTTGAGATCCTCCTGCTTCCACCTCCTGAGTGCAGAGATTCTAGGCTGCATCACCATTCCCAGTTTATGAGGCTCTAGGGATTAAACACAGAGCTTTGTACAATGGTAGGCATGCATTCTACCAACAAAGTTACATTTTGAGTCTATAAACCAACTTTTTGTTTGTTTGTTTGTTTTTCAAGGTAGGGTTTCACTCTAGCTTAGGCTATCCTGGAATTCACTACGAAGTCTCAGGGTGGCCTTGTACTCATGACAATCCTCCTACCTCTGACCCCCAAGTGCTGGGATTAAAGGCGTGCGCCACCAAGTTCGGCTTGCTTTTATTTTTATTTATTTATTTTTGGTGCTGGGTACAAACCAGGGCCTTGTGTCTGTAAACATCTACCACTGAGCTAAATTCCCAACTCCAAGCAAACTTTTGTAGTTGTATTACTTGTCATTATTTTCATAAACTCCATAGTTACTTCTACTAGTTTCCAATTGTTGATTTTTTTTCATGGTATGTAATTAAAATAGCTGATACAATACATATACACATACATGTATGTGTGTGTGTGTGTGCTTATTTATTTTGCATATTTCTTGTGTTTTGAAGCAAGGTCTTGCTATGTAAGCCAGGCTGGCTTAAAGCTTGCACTTCTCCTACCTGAGCCTCCAGCATGCTGAGATCACAGGCCTGCACCATGCCAGCTTGTTTTACTTTGTCTTAATGAATTGAACTGAGTCACTTTCAGGCTTAACTAATGGAAGAGTGAGGGGAAGCAATCACTCACTGACTGTGGTGCAAGCTAGAAGAGCTGAGGGACAAGTATTGGATAGGGAGTGAAATAGGAGACGCTGGTACTGGGGGAACCATGGAGCAAAAGGAGAAGCTTTAGGAAGAGTTGATCACTGTCAAGTCCAAATGCTCCCTGTAGACAGCTGACGGGACAAAAGTGGCAACTTGTATATTTTAAAAATTACCTTGATTGCCAACATCTTGCATTTGGACTACCTTGGCTTTTTCCTTTTGAAGTTAACTTTGTAACTTACATCCTGTGGGAACTATGGGAAAATGTACGAGAGTATAGGACAGAGGACTCATGAATAAGCAAAAGCCATTGGTTAGCGGGGAATTTCATGTATGTCAAGAATACTATCTAAAAGCTACCTGTACATAGGATTGCTTGGTAAAGTCCCAAGAAACTGCCAAAAACAAAGTCCTGAGAGAGGCCAAGAAGATTCCTCAGGAGTCAAAAAGTAGCCATTGAAAATGCAAAAACAAACGAGTGGGGCTCTATTTCAAGAAAATTTTATTGCAGCATACTGAAATTTGAATTTTATTATAATTTTCACGTGTCATGAAATATTATCCTTCTGTTTATTTCTTCTTCCCAACCACTGAACAATTTAGAGAAACAGGTGGTACACCAGATTTGGGCCATGGGCCACAGTCTGCCAGCCCTAGCTTTCACATGCTGCAGTTTGCAAATCGCTGCTCTAAATGTTAGAGATGAGTTGTTTCATGTCATGAACCAGCAGGAGAGAAAGGAACAGAGCAGCAGCTGAGACCCTTTATAACCCCTAGTATATTGGCAATCCCTTCCAAAACAGCAGCCCTCGTGGACAGGGCCCCCTCAGGTATACTGTGCACTTAAAAACAAACCAAGGACTATTGTGCTCAGAGATTTATGGGCATAGTTTATAGACTTCAGTGCAGATGAGAAAGTATGGCTTCCATTAGTTTTATTTCTCCTCCTTAAGAATGTCTGCAAAGTGCAAAAGAGTAGGAGACGGGGCTAGGGAGATGGCTCTGTGGATAAAGTGCTTGACCCTCAAGCCTGAGTACCCAAGTTTGGATCCTCAGAATAACCCCATGTAAAGGCCAGAAGCCATTGTGGGCTTCTATAATCCCAGCATGCTGAGAGCAAGATGGCAGAGACAGGAGATTTTCCTGGAAGCTCACAGACCAGCTGGCCTGGCCAGCAATGAGAATAGCAGGCAATAGCCAGAACGAGCAAGAGCCCTGCCTCAGTGATCAGGTGCAGTGAAAGGCAAGGACCAACACCTGAAAGTTGTCCCCTGACATCTACGTACACACCATGGTACACACACAAGCATACAAGAATAGTTTCAAATTCACCCTAACTGATCCCTTCATACATTTCAGCTTGTTAACTACAATAAATGACTACATATATACATACATACATACATAAATACATACATAAAACATATATGGAATCTCTTTATGTTGGACTGCAAGCTGTGGCCCAGAACGCCAGGGAACTGGTGCTTAGAAGACAGATGGACAGTTGTTTTCTTCATTCCTGAGATGCCATCCATGTGTCTCCTCTCTGTGTACGTAGTTGTGAGTTGGCCAGCTTGTATTTCGAAGCCTCCTCTACCCGAGTTAGAGACACTTGCAAGTACATGAAACAGACACAGAAATCCATGAAAGAAGCAAAATTTGGTGAGACCTCAACAAGCTGGAACTCTGAGCTCAAAATAACAAGAAGAAATTTAACTGGGACAAATGTAATTGTCGGCATTTACATTTCAAGAGATTCAATTACCGAAGCACAAGGTGCAGGAGAGGCAGCTCTGCTGGCAGCTGCGTGAGACAGCACTCTGCGGGATGAGGGCCTCAGGGACGCATTACCTACAGTCTCAACAGCTAGTGAGGTGGGGTTGATGAAGGACGGAATTTAATCTTGGCTACATTAATATCATCATCACAATGTCTAGATGAACTGAACGCCAGTGTGCTCTGAGACAGTCAAGTGATCTGTTCAGTCCTGTAGCAGCTGGGCCTTAGGTTCTAAAGGAAATGCTACAGTAAAACAGAATAAGTGATACTTGGTAAAGGGAGTGTAGCCAGAGAAGGATCAAAGTAAGAAAGATCCTGAAAAATATGTATTTTTTCTTTTGCATATGTGTGTTGGGGATAGAACTGGGAATTAAACCCAGTGCTTTGTGTATGCTGGGCAAGTGATCTACCATTGAATTATATCCCCAGCCCTGATTTTATTTTTTGCAACATGGTCTCACTCAGTCGCCCAGGTTGGCCTAGGCAGCCTTGAACTTGAGATCCTTCTGCCTCAGTCAGCCAAGTAGCTGGTGTTATAAGCATGTGCCACTAGGCACAGCTGGAAAATTGATTTATGAAGATAATGTGAAGGAGGTTGCGTGGTTAGCAGTGCTTTGAATAAGTTCTTGGAAATTAGAGGAATACCATCTTTTGAAGGTTAAACTTCAAAAATCAGATAACAGTGGGCCAAGTGCATGTGCCTGTACCTCCGGACTGGTGGGAAACCGACATGAGGGTAGTAAGCTTGGTGTGATCATGCTCCTGAGGGTGTGTTTGCCGACGGAGAGAGAGCACAGGGAGAGTGGCCGAAGCGCATGCCTGCCTTGCTCTCCTAGGACTACACAGCACAGAAGGTCTGCCTGTCCAGGAGAAAGAAGAGTTTAAGCACCCCTAATTTCAATTAGACAGCTTCAGGCCCTTCTTGTTCTAATGCCTAGCAACCTGGTTACCCTCTGGATAAAGCGAATTCCATTCACCCTGCCTACTAGGGAGACAACATACTATATTTCTTAATGGCATGTTTTTGAAAATACTGTGCTTTTGGAGCAACTTTAGGCTCAGAGGAAAAGGGGGAG
Organism: Jaculus jaculus; assembly: GCF_020740685.1. Classification (NCBI taxonomy): domain Eukaryota; kingdom Metazoa; phylum Chordata; class Mammalia; order Rodentia; family Dipodidae; genus Jaculus; species Jaculus jaculus. The sequence continues at coordinate 151,507,758 of NC_059103.1, forward strand.
GAAAGCAGAGTTCCCGTTTCTCCCTTACGCCCACATGTGCGCAAGGCCCACTGCCATCAGCACCCTGCCCCGGGGGATGTGCAGCTAGTCCGTCAACTGCACAGAGACGTTCACCCACAGTTTGTATCAGGGGTTACCTAAGGCACTGTATTTTGACACTGCCCCCCTACTGAACTCTGGAAGAACAGCCCGCACTGAAGGGGCACACAGCTCCTTTCTTCTTCCTTTAGTTGACAAAACTGACAGAAATTGTTGGGAATTCTTTCCAGGAGACTTTATGTTTTCAACTATTTATCACATGATTTCTGCACATGAGTGTGCACTCGTGAGTGTGCACACGCTGCATGGTATGGGTTGAAGTCCAATCCTACTTCAGTTGTTGCTTCGGTTATCAGCTCTTTCATGCGACTTGTGCCCCTCTGATATCTCCATCAATAGCTTTTTCACTTTTTAAAAACATTTTTCACTTTCAGGCATTTTTTTCAGATTCTTCAGGACCATCTATATTTCCTGTTTCAGTCATTTCCCCATTTCCTTTCAGTGAATGGTATTAGCAACCAAGATCTGGGCATTAGACAGACTTCTTCCTACTGGTGTACTTCCTATTGCTTCTGAGCCATCTTGGCTCAAGGAGCAAGAAAACATAGGCGTGTATCTGAGCCCATGTCTATACACTCACATCTGTAAATACAGCATCTGCAATGTGAACCTCCTTTTCATGCAAGTTTCCTGAGTGCCACATGACAGACTTGGAGAGTTACAGCGCTGGTTTCTGTCTGTAGCCTATCATTACTTTTTTTTTTAAACTTAAAAGGTTTTTTTTTTTTCTAGGTAGGGTCTCATTCTAGCGCAGGCTGACCTGGAACTCACTATGTAGTCTCAGGGTAGCCTCAAACTCATGGCGATCCTCATACCACTGCCTCCCTAGTGCTGGGATTAAAGGCATGTGCCACCATGCCCAGCTTTTTTTTAAACCATTTTTTCTTCATGGTTTTCGAGGTAGGGTCTTGCTGTAGCCCTGGAATTCAGTATTCAGTCTCAGGGTGCTCTCAAACTCATGGGGATCCTACCTGTCTCCCTAGTCCTAGTTTTAAAGGTGTGCACCACTATGCCCAACTCTCATTAATGTTAAAATGTTCTACATGTTGAGACAGAAATTCCCATGCTGGGTCATAGCCTGGGCACAATGACAGTGAAGAATCCTAAGGCAAAGTCTCAGCCTATAAAAGAAGTCGCTTTGTAAAAAATGGTCTTATATGCCAAACAGCCCCTGAAGATTAAGATTTATTATCAAGAAATGAATAAGCAAGACTCATGATTATTACCATGCTAAAAGGACACATTTTCAGGAAGTCACTACTGGTTGTGAAATGCTATAATAAAATCCACTGAGAAACAGAAGGGGTTTGTTTTTATTGAATCAGTGTCGCTAAAGAAGAGGTGGATAGTATACACTTTAATTGCTGAGATTATGGCAAATGTTTGAACTATTGCAATAACCTCAAGTAGAGAGAAGATTTTCAGCACTATTTTACATCAGCTATGCTCCGTGTGCTCATTCATCAGATGGGAAGTTTCCGGGAAAGCATCCAAGCAAACCAGGCTATGCAGATCACCTTCCCGAAGTGCTGCCAGTGTCTCTTCCTTTTCTGCAAAATTATGTATATGGGAGCACGTGTGTGTGTGTGTGAGCGCATGTACATGCACAAGCACATTTGTACATGGTGCTCTTTCCGCTCCGCTCCGCTCTCAATAAATGGTCTAATCATGTCATCAGCATGGCTCTCACAGAAAAACTAACAAAATCCCAGAACAGTAAGGAAGTGAAAACTACAGAGCCAAGCTTTCCTAAGCTTGGGCATGGCCTCAGGCATAAGGCAAAGGATGGAAGGTAACTGCATTTTCAACATATAGCTGGACCTTTACAAGCTATGCAGAATGAAATCAAGATTTAAATACAAAGACCGCATATCAACTGAGTAACACTGACTAATTTCTTTAATTTTCTAATTTTCTTTTATTCATTTTAATAGTTCTATGCATTTATATAATGTTTTTACTTTATTTTATTTTTCGAGGTAGGATCTCACTCTAGCCAAGGCTGACCTGGAACTCACTCTGTAGTTCCAGGCTAGCATCAAACTCATAGCAGTCCTCCTACCTCTGCCTCCAGAGTGCTGGGATGCCTGGCACGCATGTCTGTAATGCTTTTTTTTTTTTTTTTTTTGTTTTTCAAGGTAGGGTCTCACTCTGGTCTCCAGGCTGACCTGGAATTAACTCTGTAGTCTTAGGGTGGCCTCGAACTCATGGCGATCCTCCTACCTCTGCCTCCCGAGTGCTGGGATTAAAGGCGTGCGCCACCACGCCCAGCTGTAATGCTTTTTGATGACATTCACTCCCTATTACATGCCTTGTCTCCTTCCCACTGCCACTGAACCCTCTTCTTCTTACTTAGTCCCCTTTCCACTACCGTTGGGGGGGGGAGGAGGGAAGGAGGAAACAAGACCCACTAAGTATATTAGGACTGCTTGAATGAGCATAGGTGGGGGGTTTATTTACTGGAACATGGGTAACTTACTAGTGGCTACACCACTGAAGAAAATGTTGATCAGAGCTGGACGTGGTGGCACATGCCTTTAATCCCAGCACTTGGGAATCAGAGGTAGGAAGATTGCCTTGAGTTTGAGGCCACTCTCATACTACATAGTGAATTCCAGGCCAGCCTGGGCTAGAGTAAGACTACCTCAAAAAAAAAGAAAAGAAAAGAAAAGAAAAGTCAATGGATGCTGGGGAAGAGAAAGACATTTTCTAATATTCTTTTACTGATTTTAAAATTTTAAGAAAATTACTTTACATTTTTCAGTTTTCTTTTTGAGAGGTGTTTAACCCCTTCCCAGTGTATTTTCAATTAGCTATGATCTTGGCTCTGTTCCATTATCCTTTCTTCCTATTTCTGGGATTTGTGTTATATACACACTTAAGGGCTAGAGAGATGGCTCAGAGGTTAAAGCCCTTGCTTGCAAAGCCTGATGGCCTAGGTTTGATTTCCCAGTAAATGCATGCATATGGAGTTCATTTGCAGTGGAAGGAGGAGGTCCTGGCATACCTATACTTTCTCTCTCTTTCCTACTTCTATCCCTCTCTTCCTCTCTCTCAAATAAATAAAAATATGAAACAGGGCTTGCGAGATAACTTAGTAGTTAAGGCACATGCCTATGAAACCTAAGGACCCAGGTTCGATTCTCCAGTTCCCATGTAAGCCAGATGCACATGGTGGTGCATGCATCTGGAGTTTGTTTGCAATGGCTAGAGGCCCTAGTATCTGTCTCTGTCTCTCTGTCAAATAAATAAATAAAATATTAAAAGAATATATATATGTGTGTGTGTGTATACACACACGCACACACACATACATACATACATATAAAACACACTTAGGTTATCAGTTCACACTTAGCTTGTAATTGCAAATGCCTGGCAAGCACCATCAGGGTGTTGTAAGCAGGGGAAAAATCATAAAGGAATTTATTGATTTTCTAAACATTATCTTATATAAAATTTTAATTAAAATGAAATTTCCATCATAAGAAAATGACTCCTCGGGTAAGAGGAGGGAACAGTTTCTTTGCCATATTGTAGCCATAATGATTTAGCAGGTTCCTATTTTCCCATATTAGCAAGATTTCAAGTATATTTGCAAATTTCAAAATCAAAACACCAGGCAGTGCAAATTTATGACACATTTTATTTTTATTAATAAAAATCCAGGCATAATAAGGAGAATTTTGTGCAATATGCAGTGACATAATAAAAAGTACTGGAACAATTAAAGTAACTGAATACTTTCATAAAGACATGCACAAAAAAGAAAAGGCAGTAAAAACTTTACTCTTTTGAACCAAATTCATTTATAATTTATAAGAGTAGCATATACTGGTATTGGATTCATACAGCTTTCCTTTTGACACTAAAATAACTTTTATTTTGTTGAGACAGGGTCTCTCTATAATCTCGGCTGGGCTCAAACTCAAAGCAATGTTTCTGTCTCAGCCTCCCAAATGTTACAATTTCAAGTGTGAGTCAACATGTTCAGCTTAAAAGTTCACAACCTTTGGGGCTGGGGAGAGCAGGCAACAGTGCTCGCTGTGGAAGCATGAAGACCTGAGTTTAATCACCAGCACCCATGTAATTTACCTGCCTGCCTGTAACCCCAATCACTGGGGTCCCTGGTCATGGTCAGCCTGACCGAGAACTGGCAGCTCCAGGTTCAGTGAGAGACTTGTGTGGGCATGGGGCACAGGCATCTGTACACACAAATGCCTATACCACATGCTGTACATACACACAAAAAATAGAAAATATCATAACTTTTAACAAGGAATCATCTGGCTAGAAAAACAGTGGCAGCACCGTGAGCAGGGCGGCTCAATGGGAAGCCAGTCTTGTGGGAGAAGTGAGGAGCAGGGAAGTGAAGCAGCAATGACGTGGAGAGATTGGCAGACATTCATTCAGACAGTCTGCAGGTGGCTGGAACTGTGTGTAGTGCTTAGGGAGAGGTCAGGACAGACTGGATGTTGGCAGTCCACTCACAGTGGGGGTGCCTGAGACTTGAGAGCAGGGAGCCCACGAATATCTGCTGACTGAGCAGAGAAAGGGGAACAGCAGTCATAAGGCAGAGCCCTGGGGGCACAGCTTGGGTGGGGAGCACAGACTGAAGGAGAGACACAGAAGCAGAGTGGGCAGAGCACCATGAAAGGCAGTGGGAAGACTAAGAGGGCCCCATTGTCACCTATTAAATTAAGGATTTTAAACTAAGAAAGAGAACTAAGGGCTGGAGAGATGGCTTAGTGGTTAAGGCACTTGCCTGCAAAGCCAAAGGACTCAGGCTCGATTCCTCAGTACCCACGTAGATCAGATGCACAAGGTGGCATGCAGGTTTGTTTGCAGTGGCTAGAGACCCTGGTGTGCCAATTCTCTCTGTACATATGCCTCTCTCTTTCTCACTTAAATAAATAAAAAAAATTTTTTTTTAAATAAAAGAGAACTGGGCAGCTTCTCTGAGCTTCTGGAAGTAATAAAAAAAATCACAAAATTAACAAATTCTGGAAAAGAACTGGGCAATAGACATCAATATCCACAAAGTGTATGCCTTGTAATCTGGAATATTTCTTGTCAGGCTCATCATTTGGAGATATAGACAGATATTCATCATATCTGAGCTACAATATGCTGGCTTGTCAATGGGATACCATACTGAATGCAAGTGGGACCATGACCACATTGTGGGCCCACAGAACTGATGTGTGTTGCTTGAATGCAATGGGTTTGGTACTAGTTTGTTAGGCAGCATTAGGTATTTAGTTATGTAGAACACTATTTATAATGACAAATAAATAGAAACAAAGAAATGCAAAATGTCCACTAGCCTATTTGTTAAATAAACAATGGTACACATATAGAATTTGTTATCCATTAAAATTATATTACAAATATTCATAAAATAGATTTACAGTGTATTAATTATAATATTTTTAAGTTTAAAATATTATGTTTCATATAAAGCAATCATTTGGAATACAAGTGCTTTATGTATGCAAATACAAATGAGTAGTATAATAAACATCAAAATTTTAACAGCAGTTATCACTAAATGACTTTGTGATGGGTATTTTAGGTTTCCTTCTAATGATCGGTATTCATAAGTTATTTAAAATGAGTATACACCCCATCACAATAAAAACAGGTGTATGTGAGCTGGAGAGATGGCTTAGAGGTTAAGCACTTGCCTGTGAAGCCCAGGACCCACATTAGCCAGATGTACAAGGGGGCGCACGTGTCTGGAGTTTGTTTGCAGTGTCTGGAGGCCCTGGCACGTCCATTCTCTCTCTCTCTCTCCCTTTAACTCTATCTGCCTCTTTCTCTCTCTGTCGCTCTCAAATAAATAAATAAATAAAAATTTTAAAAACAGGTGCATGAATACAAAAAAAAAAAATGAAAAAGAGATCACTGACAATAGAGAATTTCCCAAAATATGAAGGAATTTTTATTCATTCAACTTAATTATTATGACCTGTGTGTCTGGAAGAAAACTGAGGAGAAGTATTTATTTGATCTGCCAGTAAGAAAGTCACTGGTTAGCTAATAAATGTGTGTCATCTCTTCATTAACGAAAGAAGGATAAGTGATTGTTCCTATTTGCTGAATACATCAGCTCATATACAAATATACAAGTAAATGGAACAATAGATAACAAACTTAACAAAAATGAGATTATCTAGGCAATGAAAGCAGAAACTATCTGTTACATAGCATAGAAGGTAAATAGGTTATTTAAGGAGTTGACCATCAAAGAAATTGCCATTTATTTTGTAGCTCAACATTTCAAAAATCTCTCAAAAACACAGGCAGCTCCTAATATAAACAGTCTTCAGTAGACCTACCAAGACTCCTTTGAGCAGCAAGCTAAAAAGTGACTTTAACTTCTCAATGTGTCTATCTTATTCCCAGGGAGAACACCATACAGCTCCTACAAGGAGATCAAACAGTAAAGTAGCCAAGGTCTTTGCAAACAAATGCAGTTAATTACTGATTCTGTTTGTTTGGATACACCCAGGCTGTGCCTGGGATGAAAACAAGATGTGGATATGTAATTAACATTTGGAATAAGCAAGCCATAGATGGGAAATGTGTAGAAAGATGAAAATACAACTAAACCTGAGGCATAGGGTTGGAGAGAAAAGCTAGTCTTGTTTTCCTTGTCTACTCTATGGTCCCATGAATAGAACTCTGAGGAATTTGTTCACATAAGCTCTATGAAAACAAAGATGGGAAAACGCAGCACAGACATATGGAACATGAAGCACCACAGGGGGCTAGACATACAGAGGACAGGCACCAAACTGTGCAAGTCTGTATTGCAGACAGAGATGGGTGCAGACCTTATTGGCTGGATGCAGAGGATCAAGTTGTGAAGGAATCTCCCCACTGACCTCACAGCATACAGAGTGAGGGGACCTCCTCACTGTACCCCACAGAACGCAGTGAGAGAATGTCCCCACTGTACCCACAGCATACAGAGAGGCAATATCAAGAACCACAGAGGCTAAGACAAATGAACAAGCCCTGATACCCCAAAATGAAGAGACAATGCAAGCAAATGCCCTCTGGGTTTCTGAACGAAACCTGTTTTTTTCTTCCTTTTTAAAGAAAGCTGGGTGTGTGCTCTTAATGACATAGAATAAAAATGGCACAGTAACTTGTAATTTTGAGAAAGAAAATGCAAAACATAAAACAAGGGGTTATAAATCAGCTGGAGCCCAATGAAAATACTTAGAGTGTCATTCAAAAACATTCCACAGAATGTAATAAGATGTGTGGGAGGTTGGTTTTATTGTAATAACTGAAGCCTGCAGAAAGGTTTTATTTCTCCAAACCATTAGCCAAATATATCCAGGACTGACGGGAATACCGAAAATACACTTTTTCATTATATTACCCTGAAGAACAAAGGAAAGTGCTTCACAAGGCTGTCAGAACATTGTTCTGCTTCACAGTGAGGCTCACCTAAGGTCAAAGTGTGCTTCATCTGCAGTGTTCTGTGATACTGGTAAACAAGATTGGTGCAAGTAATGTGATAATCAAATTATGTTCGATGGGTATCCCACCATTTTACAACATACATGGAATCAGCTGCCACTTACCAACGAGGGTGCCTTGTACTTGAGCTGAAATTAAATATTCTGCAGGACTATTTGTACAATCAAAGTGGCCCCAGACACTCCCATATGCCTTTTATGTGCAGAATAGGGTACGGCGAAGGCACTGGTACTTATGTATTTCAAACAATTCAGTTTTGAATGTTGCAACATGTGTGCCCTTTATATGAAGAACAGTGACGTCTTCTTACTTGTAAAAGTGGATCCCATCCACTGTTACAATTTGTATGTGAAATATCCCTTAAAAATATCCCTTATGTGCTAAATGTTCAGTCCACATCAGGTAGTGCTATTTTGGAAGGTTTTGGAAACTTTAGGAGGTAGGACTAACTTGAGGAATTGAGTCACTAGAGACAGAGGGAACAGGATGGCCTCCCTTCCTCCTTTCTGCTTCCTGTCTAGTATGAGGTACTCCTGCTGCACGGGGTTTTGCTGAAAGACATGGTTCCAAACCCTCTTTAAGTGTGAGCCAGAACCAGTCTTTCCTCCTCTAAGCCGTTCTTTCAAGGCCTTTGTCCCAGCAACAAGGCAGCTCATGAGTGCACCCTGGAAATTACTGCTCCAAATTGTAGGATGTTATCCAATAACATAATATATGGCGAGAGAGAGAGAGTATATGTGTGTTAGTCAGTTGTAAGGAGTAATTAGAACACTGCATTATGCTTAAGTATTAAATCCTACATTATTTCAGTACTGAATTGGATTTAATCTTTAATTTATAGGTCTGGACCTGAAAATATATGCTGATTCCTCACAAGATTAGGCCATACTTAATTATGAAGTGTAATGTCTCTTATTTGTCCAAGGATGACCTTGACCTATATAAGTGACAAGAGTAAATTTAAAAAAAAAAGGAAGTCAGAAATGGAGGGTTTGATTCTGATTTTACCAATAGAACAAAATAAGTGAAGTTGAAACATCCACCTTTTTTTACTTTTCAAAGTAGTGTTTAGGATTTCAAGACTCCCAAATATTAACAAAGTTAGGAACCAATATTAAGATATTAACATCTTATGGTGCCTACAGTTTAGATATCATAAACACTACAAGTTCATGAAAAAAAAAAGACGCCCTAACACCACAAACGTAAAACTGGTTACTGAATTGAAAACTTCATCATGAATGGACATACCACCCATTTTTCTCATTGCTGAGGACAAATGTCTGACAAGAAACAACTTATGGGAGGAGGGATTTATCTTGGCTCACAGTTCGAGGGAGTTTATCCTGGTTGCAGGAGAGGCTCACGTACGTGGTGGCCAGTGTGTGAGGCTGCTTTTTCGCATATGGGCAGATCAAAAAGCAGAGACAGGACAAGAAGCAGGGCTAGGCTGTAAACCTCATTGCCTGCCCTCAGCAACTTACTTCCCCTGGGTAGGTGACGCTTCCTTACAATCCCACAACCTCTAAACTAGCACCAGCAGCAGGATTCCAACTGTTCAAACACATTAGCATGCAACCATAACAGTGAGTGTGCGCAGCTGTGCTACGCCACCTGAGTTTTCCAGTTCTTCCTTCTTTACAAGTATTAGCTAGGCCTGACCCAGCTTAGCATCAGTGCATGGCTGCTTGCCAGGCCTGGTGGTGCACACCTTTAATCCCAATGCTCGGGAGGCAGAGGTAGGAGGATCGCTATGAGTCTGAGGCCACCCTGAGACTACATAGTAAATCCCAGGACAGCTTAGGCTAGAGCAAGACCCTACCTCAAAAAAACAAAATAAAATAAAATAATGGCATGGCTGTAGAGTGATTCCTTATTTCTAATCACCATTGCAGTTACCACTGTGACAGCCAATGTTTCTAGTCATCACTGCCATGTAACTACAAGTCACATTATCAAACTGTGCAAATTAAATATCTCAAGTAGTCAAAGACTATAGACATCCCTGCCCTTTGTCAACAGATTAATTTGTTGCTTGCTGTGGAAGTTTTAAATGTGGGACCCACAGTGTCACCTAACAGAATTGCTGCCTTTCAAGCTGTCATTCTATGTGGGTCTCTAGCTTTGTGAAGGTGCAGTGCTGGGAGCATGGAGAACAATCTGGAGTGACAAAGTTTCTGTCCTCCACGAGACTCACATCATAGCATGCTCAGACTCAGCCTGGAGCCCATACCAACTCCAATTCACTGGAGTCATCAACCTCCTTATGATCTGTGGGGCTAACAGCTTAAGTAATAGAAAATAGTTTGCAATTCCATGCAACTTAAGAAAATCAAAAGCCTTGAGAGTCAAGAGTTGAGCATAAAATTTATATATCTTTTTCACTATCAGATTATTACTTTTCTCTTCCTCATGCATTTGTTCAGTTGTTTTATTGTTTGTTTGTTTCAAGGTAGGGTTTCACTCTAGCCCAGGCTGAACTAGAACTTATTCTGTAGTCCCAGGCTGGCCTTGAGCTCATAGCAATCCTCCTACCTCTGACTACTGTATCCTGGGATGAAAGGTGTATGCTACCACACCTGACTGTTCAGTTGTTTTATGTGTCCATAAGGCACTTAGTGTTTTAGTCATCTGAGTGTCACATATTCCAGACGTCTGACCTGAATTTTCAGTAGAATGACAATTGCCTGGATCTTCCTAGCATGGTCAGATGGACATGAAATCAGGCTTGATTTTCATTTTTAACTCTGAGTTACTTAAAATATTTTTAAATTTATTAATTTGAGACACAGGCAGAAAAAGAGAGAGAATGAGCATGCCAGGGCCTCTTGCCACTACAAACAAACTCTAGACACACATGCCACCTTGTGCATCTGGCTTTTTATGAGTTCTGGAGAAATGCACTCGGTCAGGTCCTTAGGCTTTGCAGGCAAACACCTTATCTGCTGAGCCATCTCTCCAGCCCCAGTTCGGAATTTTAATTGTTCTCCCTCACCCAAAAATTCTCACTCAGACCTCCAGTATGTGTAGATAGCTACACACCACATGGTGGCATCAACCACCCCCACCTGTAATTGCCTCCCACTCGGGCCCTTTGCCACCATCACTGTCATCTTCAAACACCACTGCTGAGTTCAGAATGCACAATCAAGTTTCCTACTCAGTGGAAAAACACCACAGCCCAGCTCAGAGAGACAGCTGTTGTGTTTCCCAAGTGGAAGCAGAAAGTCTAAGGTCTTCTGAAGCTAAAAGGGAGACATACCACATCAGCCCAGAGTCCTGCTTGGTGAATGTGAAGTGCTGCTTTGTCGTGCATGTAAAAGTATGACAACGTTTGTTTATTATTTGTAAGCAGGGAGAAAAACAAAGAAAAGAGAGAGAGAGGATGGGCACAACAGGGCTTTTTGCCAGTGTAAACGAACTCCAAATTCATGTGTCACTCTGTATATCTGGCTTTACATGGGCTCTGTGGATTTGAACCTGGGCCATCAGACTTCCAAGCAAGAGCCTTAACCACTGAGCCCATTGCTTTATTGTATTTTTTAAAAAGCTTCTAGAAAATACTTTAGTTCATTATTCAAACTTGAACTTTAGGCTTTGCCCTGTGCCAAATTTGCCCAAGTTTAAATAAAGAGATGAAGCAGATGATTTTTAAGATACCCACAAAGCTCTTTGCTCTGAGCTCCGGGTTTGATGTTGGCACATGCAGTGACCACCATACTCAGTGTGGCCTGGGCACATACAGTGGAGATGCCTGATATGCCCCCCAGGGATCCCTGAGCCTAAGTATCCATTTTACTTCTAGCCCAGAGCAGCAGCAGAGAGAGAAGGCTTGGGCTTCTTTGTGTGACTAATTAGAGGGAATATAATTACATCATTCAGAGCTCACTGGCTCACTTCTAGGGTGACATCAGGTAAACACCATGCATACATAAAGAAACAGCTTCTCATTTTTACAGTTGTCCCATGCCTCAAGGACTGAAGCTTTGCTACGTACACCAGAACCAACCTGCAAACTGGTACATTTTCACTTTTAAGGTCAAAGAAATCTGTTAGCCTCAGCTCTGCTGGCACCCTAATCCTAACGTGATATTTTCTTCATCCCTAAGGATGGTAAGCCAAGAAGGAACTCCATAGAGAAACATCTGAGCCCAGAGATACCACATTTGACAGTGGAAATCTATGAAAACCCACTCTTTACCACATGTGTTGACCTGGTATCTTGTTTGCTCAGTGGGTGGGGGACATGCAGAAGTGGCACATTCAGGGGGGCCAATGACTACCGTTTGTCACTGTTTTGTGGAGTTTGTCAGGATGCAATGGGCAAATGAGGCAAGAAGCCCTCAAAGCCAGTTGGGCTGGCTGAGGACCTGGTTCCTCAGGGTTCTAGAGAACGTTCCTCAGCAAGGGATGCTGTTTAAAAAATGAGGCAAAAAGGCTTTCTGGATTTTATAAAGGAAAGCCTTGGGGCAGCACATCACAAATGTTAGTTCTAAGTGGACATTCAATAAGTATCTCAAATTAACAATAGCAACAAGAAAACAAAATCTGACCAGCAGACAACATTCAGAGCAGAACATATGGTCAATTCATGCACTAGCTTACAATTTATGAGCTCTGCTTAATGTTTTTTGTTTGTTTGTTTGCATAGTATAGATGAGGTATAAAAAGTATATATGTATATAAAATACACATCTGTAGGGAGCCAATGCAGACGCCATTACAAAATGGCGCTGGCTTCCTGCCAGTCTTTAAGTAAACAATTCCACTGCAGGGGGCTAATGCAGACGCCATTACAAAATGGCGCTAGCTTCCTGCCAGTCTTGAGGTAAACAATTCCTTATTTGGGCAGCACCTTGTCCTGAGCCTATCCCGTGGCTCCTGTTTGGGTGGGTGAGCCTATGGCAGCCAATCAGCAGGCGCCCCATAGTCTTCTGCCCTATAAAAGCAGCTACACTCCTGCACCCCTTGCCCCTTGCCATCAGCTTTCCTGTTAACCAAGAGGCTCTCCAATAAAGTGTGATCAAGAAGGATCTTCGTTTGCTGGTCGTTCTTCTCCTGCTGGTCAGGGGGTTCGCCGCAAAGTGGTGCCGAAACCCGGGACGCCGGGTGCTTTGTGGTCACCGGGCGAGGGGCCGAAGAGGATCCAGAACTTGACACACGGAGAGGAAGACGTCGGTAAGGAAGACGTCGGTAAGTCATCCCCAGTCATAATGTTTTTTCACTTAGATCCCTACCTGATCCTTCTTATTTTCATTCCTGTGTGGTTTATTGTCCTTATCGTTTGCTGTGAGCGCAACATGGGCAATTCTCAAAAAAACCACATGGAACTTATGAGAAGGGGACGAGAAATACTCGCAAGACATCAGGATAGCCTTTCTGAGTCAGATTCAAAGGGGGAGTCAAAAACTAGGCCTAGAAAAAGAAAAAAAATAAAAAAGAAGGGATTAAACAAAGAAAAAAGTTTACAAGATGAGCTCAGAGAAACAGGTGAAATCTATAATTGCCCCCCCACTGAGGGGGAAAAAGGAGCCTTTAACAGGCTCTATCCTCCCATTGAGAAGCTTACACATTTAAATGTACTTAACACAGATGAGGAGGCTAGCTCCGATTCTACAGAGGAGGAAGAAGAAGAATTATTTAAAGGGGAAGAGGAAGGACTAAAGGAGGCCACCGCCTGTTATAAAAGGGAACAATATAGGTCCCCGCCTAGGCGCCCTCTGCTAACAAAGGGGCCTAAAGGCCAAGGGTGTGGTCCTTTACAGTCGATAGAGCCTTCTGCACCCCCACCCCATAACTCCCCTGGGGACACATGCCGCTTCATTAAAACAAAAACCTGGTTGCGGCTGGCCTCCGCTAGGAGGGGCTTCTATTATGGCTTCAAGAGAAAAAAAAAAAAAAAAAGGAAAAACTCCTTGGGAGCCCGCACTCTCCAATATTTTCCACACCTGGTAGCCCGACAGGCTTGTTTGGGGCTTAAATATTGATTAATACACTTTGCAAAGTTGCCTGACAAACTCATCATCCCCTATACTAAGGAACAGGTAGAAGTTTTGTCTGGCACTGTGGATGACTGGAGCATTCTCATGTGCGCTTTCCCAAATGTCATAGATAATCATTATCCAAAGAGCCCTATTTTGTCTTTTGTTGAAAATAATTTGGTGTATTTTCCTAAAATCACTGTTCAAGAGCCTATTACATCAGCCCCTGCCATCTTTACTGATGGTTCAAAGTCTGGTCGTGGGGCCTACTTGGTACAGGGCTCGGAGCCTGTTGTAAGAATGTTTAGACCTGATTCCCCTCAAGTTGTTGAATGCCTAATTGTTTTGGAGGTCTTTCGGACATTCTCTACTTCTTTTAACTTGTTCACAGATTCCCTATATGTAGCTAATGCGGTTGCTGGCCTAGAGATTGCCGCTTCGGTTCGCTCTGTTAGTCTAGTGTCTAATATTCTTTTGCAACTTCAGTATTTAATTTTGCAGCGAACTTGCCCTTTTTATGTAACTCATATTCGGGCGCATTCACTACTGCCTGGCCCCTTATCACAGGCTAATGATCTCGTGGACCTGGCCACTAGGCTCGCCATGATTTCTCTGGAAGATACAAAAGCTTCAGCTACTGAATTCCATAGACTATATCATGTTCCTGCAAACACCTTGAGAAAGAAATTTTCTATTTCTAGAAATGAAGCACGAGACATTGTAAAATCTTGTCAGTCTTGTGTCACCTTTCTACCCTCCCCACATGTGGGTGTTAACCCTCGGGGCCTACGTCCTGGAGACCTTTGGCAAATGGATGTAACACATCTTCCAGAGTTTGGGAAAGTAAAATACCTACATGTCTCAGTGGACACATGCTCAGGTATTATTTTTGCCTCACCATTGGCAGGTGAGAAGGTCTCTCATGTCAAAACTCACTGCCTAGAGGCCTGGGCTGCTTGGGGAAAGCCACACCGCCTAAAAACTGATAATGGCCCAGCGTACTCATCTGGTGGCTTTCAAGCCTTCTGTGCCCAAATGCAGGTTGCTCATACCACCGGCCTTCCTTACAACCCACAAGGTCAAGGTATAATAGAAAGAGCCAATAAAAGTCTAAAAGCTCTTTTATTTAAACAAAAAGGGGGTATAGCAGAAAATGCAACTCCCAAGGAAAGAGTGTCTTTAGCCCTTTTTACCCTTAATTTTTTAATCTTGGATAATAATAATAAATCTGCAGCTGACAGGCACAGTCAACATGTGATTCAATCATCCAGTGAGATGGTGATGTGGAAGGATATCTTAGATAATAAATGGAAAGGACCGGATCTTGTTGTAATAAGATCCAGGGGAGCTGTTTGTATTTTTCCACAGGAACAGGATTCCCCTCATTGGGTTCCAGCCCAGCTGGTGAGGACAATCAAGCGATCTCCAGAGGAGGGTCCAGGAGACAGAGATGTCCATCAGGGCGGAGATGATGAAGGTCTTGTGGATAATCTTCCTCCTGTGCCTGGAATCCATTGAAGGAGAGCCACGTTGGGGTATTCTGTCAACCTTTCCCAAACCTATGCCGGTGCTCCATTCTGCCACGGTCTTCCCTCGCTTCTTTACAACTCCATTTTCAAAGTGGATTTTGTGTGGGAAAAATGGCAGCTGCACGGACTTTACACCCTTTGTACTGTTACAAGGAGGACTTGTAGCTTGCAATAATGTGCCCGGGACCCTCCATACGGAGAATCAAGTGGAAGAGGGTGTTAATGACATTGGACATGGCTGTGGGAGGAATACTTCCTTTGCCCCTGCGCCGGTGTGTGTTCATCCACTGTTTCTGTTCGTTCTTAGTAACTTCTCTTTTAGTAATTACACCAATGCTTCCTGCTATCTGTCATTTTAAGGAAGGGGTAGGAGTGGGAATGTTCCTAGTGTGCTGCCTGGGAGGATGCGTACTTTGCCTCTGGTTGATTTGCCGCCTGCAAACCCAGACCAAGAGAGACAAGCTCAAGCGCTCGCTGCCTTGGAAAGTGGTTCCTCCCCCCAAATTTGGCTGTCAGCTTTAAAAGGCAAATAGCTCCCCTGGCCCTTGCACCCTCAGGGTCTCAGAGTACCCATTGCACGAGGATGGGCAGGGATCTGGTAGCTTTTGTTTGACCGCCGCCTTTGCACTCTCAGGGGACCTGTCCCATTGCACTGAGGAAGGGGAGGTTGAACTTCTTCCCTTGATCGGTCAACACATCATGAGGTGCGGACCTGATCGGGAAGGTGGCTATTTTTCTGAGCTATGCCATAAGTTAATAAAAAAGGGGGATCTGTAGGGAGCCAATGCAGACGCCATTACAAAATGGCGCTGGCTTCCTGCCAGTCTTTAAGTAAACAATTCCACTGCAGGGGGCTAATGCAGACGCCATTACAAAATGGCGCTAGCTTCCTGCCAGTCTTGAGGTAAACAATTCCTTATTTGGGCAGCACCTTGTCCTGAGCCTATCCCGTGGCTCCTGTTTGGGTGGGTGAGCCTATGGCAGCCAATCAGCAGGCGCCCCATAGTCTTCTGCCCTATAAAAGCAGCTACACTCCTGCACCCCTTGCCCCTTGCCATCAGCTTTCCTGTTAACCAAGAGGCTCTCCAATAAAGTGTGATCAAGAAGGATCTTCGTTTGCTGGTCGTTCTTCTCCTGCTGGTCAGGGGGTTCGCCGCACACATCATTGTCTGATCCACTGATGAGAAGAAATTACCTTTCTCTCTCTCTCTTTTTCTTTTCTTTTTTTTTTTTTTTTTTTTTGTAGTAGAGTCTCACTCTAGCTCAGGCTGACCTGGAATTCACTATGTAGTCTCAGGCTGGCTTTGAACTCATAGCAATCCTCCTACTTCTGCCTCCCAAGTGCTCAGATGAAAGGCATGTGCCACCACACTCAGCTCTCTTTTTTTGTACCTGTTACTATGGTTACAAACATGTAGCAATATCATGACCAACACAACACTCTGAAAACCTTGAACAGATAGCAAGTATTACATCTTGCCACGTCAGCTGGGAGGAAGCAGCTAACATGAGCTAGCCATCACAGCCAAGGGGGCTGGATCATAAAATCCCAAACCCTGCTCCCAGTGACACTGTGACCTCCTCTAGCAAGACTCCACATCCCAAAAGCCCAGCCCGCTGGGAATCAAGTATGAGGCTTAATCACAAACATATGAGGCTTGGGGGACATTTCACATTCAAACCACAAGAAGACTTCTGCTTCTTTTATTTTTTATTTATATTTTTTTTATTTGCAAGCACAGAGAGAGAGAAAATGCACACGTGCGTACATGCATCAGGGCCTCTAGCTGCTACAAACAAACTCCAGATACATGCTCCATTTTGCTCATATGGCTTTACATGGGTACTGGGGAATCAAACTCAGGTTGTCAGGTTTTGCAGGCAAATGCCTTAAGTGCTGAGCCATATTTCCAGCCTGACTTTTGCTTCTTTTTTAAACTTAGCAGACTGGCAAAAGTCTTTCTAACTTTGAACAAGAGTCCCCAAACCTTGGTTTTCTACCCAGAAAGAGTACTAAATTACTGATAACCAAGGGAAGACCAGGGCATGCCACTGGCTTTAGACAAACCCAGTAAGGAAGAACTAAGTCCAAGATGGCTCCCACTTGGCAGAGTATGGGAGGAGTCTGGCTCTGTGAATATGGAAACGAGGTCAGGGGACCAGGAACAGCAGGGCCTCCCAAATTCCTCCGCTAACCACTGCTTCTATTTTCTATGCACTTTTCTCTTCAATGCAGAAATACTCTTCAAGGTTTCTCTTATTCTCTGAGATTATCTTCTTATGCAACTAAAAGTGGATTTTTCTATGTTCTATATTTTGCTTTGTTTATGCTGGTACAAAGGCGATGAGGTGGGTTTGCGGTTTAACACTCTGCTGCTGAATCACAAAGGCAAGTCTTTCAAGGGTGTAGCTACACTCCCCTCAACATTATCTGCTGGCGTAAGGAAAATAAACAACTGTGCAGCTTGGTGGGAAGAAGCCCAAAGGACAACTCCTCAGTCCTGAAAGAGAAGCCCCTGGGAGGACACTGCTTTTACAGAACTCTCAATGGGCGGTGGTGCTTTCTACTGGGATGGAGAGGCACCAGGAGGCTACAGGCTCCACCCCACACTCACCCTTCCTCAGATGGGAGGCTGCAGTCTGGCATGTTCAGCCAGGAGAGCTCACACAGATTAACACGACCTGCTCTATGAAACTACACTGAACTTAACAAGAAACAGAGTGACACTCTGAAAACCAGAGTTAACACTTAACAACTGGGGTCAGAAAGAACATTTCTCTAAAGCAGTCATAATTACAAGTGCTTATGATTCAGTTTGTGTTTTGTTCAGTAGCCTTGGAAGAACTCAGTCAGGTCTGATCCCATCTAACTAACATTAAAGATTACCCATCCTGGAATAAGTTTCAAGTAACAAAAGTAAGTTTCTACTGTGCTTTGACAGAACCTCACATTCTGCAAATGAAAGCCACATTTTATATAGTTTAAATACATGATAGCACACTGGATGCAGAAACATCATATGCTCTTAAAAGAAGTGTTTCTTAGAAATTATGGCAGAATTAACTAAACCTACTAAGGGGTGAATTATATTGAGGTGGGGAGTGTGGATACAGGAAAGCTGAGGTCATAAGCTCCATTCGAGATATAAATGCCAAACCCAGTTGACAAAAAAATTCCTTAGAGCAAGCAGCATATTTTCATGATGTAGAAATTAAGGGGGGATGGAGAGATGGCTCAGTGGTTAAAGGCACTTGCTTGCAAAGCCTGCCTGACAACCTGGGCTCATTTCTCCAATACCCACATTAAGCCAGAGGCACAAAGGCGTGCATGCATCTGGAGTTCATTTGTAGTGGCAAGAGGCCCTCGGATGCTGATCCCCCCCACCCACTTGCAAATTGAAAAACAATTAAAAATAAGCTGTATACTTCATGCTGGCCTCAAGCAAAGACAATATGTAGAAACCAAATTGTAGGTAGGCCATTATTTATTTCAAAACAAAATATCTTAAAACAGGAAGCACTCCTTAGAAAGTACTTATATTATGATTCACCTTGTTAAGGAGGCCTAGCTACCATTCTCTGTAGACACATTTATTGTACATTTGACCTTTGCTGTTTGCAGGCCATCATGTAAGTCCTTTATTGCTAAAGACACCAAAAAATTCCACATTAGCTGGAGGGATGGCTTAGCACTTAAGGCATTTGCCTTCAAAGCCAAAGGACCCAGGTTCAATTCCCCAGAACCCACATCAGTGAGATTCACAAGGGGGCACATACATCTGGAGTTTGTTTGCAGTGGCTAGAGGCCCTGGCGTGCCCATTCTCTCTCTCCCTCTTTCTCTGTCAAATAAATAATAATAAAATATTTTTTAAAAATTCCACATAGCTATAACCAGATCCCTTTCTACTTTCCTGGTGGATTGATCCTGTATTACTTACTGTTTTGATCAGCATCATCAAATACGTTCTCCAACTGGATGTTCAGGACAGAATTTCCAGAGCTGTCCTGAGCACCCCAGCATCCTCACTGGGTGCCCCACCTCCTCTTGCTTTACTCCTGCAGGGTCTATGTTGTCTGCACCTCAGCCTCTTTTGAGCCAAGCACCTTTCCTTTCTTCTTCTGTCCTTTTGAGGGTGTTATAATTATCTCACCCAGATTTCTACCTATTGCCTCTTAACTATTCCTCTGCTTTCAGTAGCAAAACCTTCCTGACCTTCCTTCCTTCCCCCTCCTCCCCACAGGACACCACAGTACTTTTATGAAATGCCAATCACATGGTAACATCTGAACAGCTCTCTCTACCTGTAGCAGACAGATTCAGGTTTGCTGAGATGAACTTCCAGACCAGGCACAGTTATGAAGGAAGGGATATTTATGAAGCTTACAGATCCAGGGGAAGTTCCATAATGGCAAAAGAAGCTGGCCTGCCTTCACAGGCTCAAGCAGACACAGAGAGAGAAGCACAAGCCTAAAAGGTCAAAAGCCACAGCACACTTCAGGAATTCCAGCTAGGCACACTTTGAATATCTTTAAATTGAAATCTGAAACCCACCACCACACCTTAAGATCACACAATGACATTGCCTCCAGCCAGGTAGCCAGCAGATGCAAACTACAAACAAACAACTGAATATATTGGGGACCATCTATTCTATTCAAACCACCACACTACCTAAAAACAAAAATCAAATTCCAAGTTAAGCTTAACTTTCCAGACTTAATATTCAACTAGAACTCTATAGGAAAGATAAACAAACAAACAAACAAAATGCTAGTTAATATTTAAAGGGAGAGTCAGTAACAACTGAAGCTAAGTAACAAAACAAACCTTTTGTACCTAGTAGTGTTTAAGAGACTAGGGCTAAAGAGATGGCTCAGTGGTTAAAGTACTTGCCTGCAAAGCCTAATGAACCAGGTTCAGTTCCCCAGTGCCCACGTAAAGCCAGATGCACAAAGTGGTGCATGCATCTGGAGTTCATTTACAATAGCTAGAGGGCCTGGTATACCTATTCTCATTTTCTCTCTCTGCTTGTAAGTAAAAATAAAATATTAAAAACAAAACAAACTATTCTGTATGTTTATTGCATCTTCTGGTTTTAAAAAACTATGCATTAATTATTTTCTTACTGCTGTATGTTTAAAGGAAACACCTGGACAAATGCACTGTGTGTTAGTCATGATCTAAGTCAAAATACATGTCTTTTGGGGACAATAGAATCCAGCAAAAAAACAGTCATACTTAAGGATGGGTGTGGTGGAAGACACCTTTAATCCCTGCACTGGGGAGGCAGAGGTAGAAGGATCGCCATGAGCTTAAGGCCACCCTGAGACTACATAGTGAATTCCAGGTCAGCCTGGGCTGCAGCAAGACTCTACCTCAAAAAAGCTAACAAAAGTCATATTTAAAATGAACACAAAAAGAGCATGACGTTCTCTTTAAAACACACACATACATACTTCATAGTAAGGCAAACTGCATCGCAAAACACAAGCTTTCCCAAGACATCCATATAAATATGAAACCCATATCAATGTAACCACTGTTGGCAAAGGAAGTAAAGTGCTGTTGAAGAAAATTTCCTGCTCTGCCTCACCTGCTTCCTTCCCATTGCTGTGGAATATGAGAAGAGTAAAACATGGTATGTACTCATTTAAATCTCAGATAGCTGGCTGGATATATGGCTTAGCGGTTAAGGCACTTGCCTACAAAGTCTAAGGACCCAGGTTCAATTCCCCAGTACCCATGTAAGCCAGATGCACAAGGTGGTGCATGTATTTCAAGTTTGCTTGCAGGGGCCCTGATGTGCCCATTCTCTCTCTCCCTCCCTCCTCCCCCCATCTTGTTAGTTAATAAAATAAGTTAGTCAGTCTCAGAAATCATCTCTAGGCACCTGGCAGAAATACCTTTTTTTTTTTTTTTTTAAAGTTCAAAGAGATTCTATTAGGTTAACAGAAGGAAAGAAAAGAAAGTATGAACAGCTCCTACCCATGAGAAGGCAGGAGGGGTTAAAGCCCACTCAAGGACCCAAAATAAGTTGGTACTCTGAACGGGGGCTATGCTAACCAGCCATGATGCCAAATTTAAGGGGCTGAGTTTAACCAACCAAAACCAGGGTCAGGTTTAATCCTTCTAGGAATCTTAACTATAGGAAAAGGCAACTCCTACCTAAGGAGGGACTCACGTTGTTTATTGAAAAACAGATGTAGGGAACTCCTTTAAGCAAGAGGAAAAGCAAAGTGGAGAATGCAAGGATGGGCCCAAGGACATTCCCTGTGTTTACTTTCAGAGCCCAGTCACCCTAAACTGCCAAAATCCCCCCTTGAAGAAACAACTATAACTGCTATTAGGGAACTGAGCTGATGAGGGATCTGGCTTCTTCAAGCTGAGTAGCATCACCAGGTGTGGCAGTGAGGAAACTTCCCCAGTGTGTCTATCTAAGGGACCCTTAACATGTGGGAAAAAGAGTTCTGGATCAAGACATTATGGTGGGAAAAAAAGCAAGTAGTTAAGGGGAAATGGGCACACAGCCAACTGGAGCTCTTTAGGGTTCCTATTCCTATAGACTTTCAGGCCTTGGAGAACGATTGAGGGAGCCCAGGTAGGTGGGGTTAGACTCTCGCAGGACCATCTGAGTGTGCACTGACTATAAGCAAGAAGAGATAAAGTTAAAACAGCAGTTGAAAACACAAGATCCTAAAATTAACAGAGTTACTATTACCTAAAATGATAGACATTGCTGTCTTTTGCCATGAAGACCCAGAAATCCATTCCTAAAGCTGATGAGATAGTTTAATTATTTATTTGAGAGTAAGAGAGAGGTATAGAGGGAGAGAGAATGGGCATGCCAAGGGCCCTCCAGCTGCTGCAAACAAACTCCTGATGCATGCACCACTTTGTGCATCTGGCTTATGTGGGCACTGAAGAACCAAACCTGAGTCCTTTGGCTTTGTATGGAAGTGCTTTAACCGCTAAGCCATCCCTCCAGCCCAAGATAAATATTTTTAAGAATAGCAAATAGAAACCCCACCTTTCCTTTCGATGAAATTCTTCCCTAGAATGAAAAGGAACATAAGAATTACTTCATTTTCACATGGCTTCACATCGAAAGTTTTTCTGAAAGGTGAATGAAGACATCATGAACAATGATTTTGTGTCTAGCTCAATCTAGATTTATCCACTGACTTTAGAATCTAAATGCAAAGCAAGATGGGACCTAGTTGTGTACTGGAGACACAGTGTGTGGCATTAAGTTGTAATGTCATTTATACTGGCTTCATCCTTCTGTCCACATCCTTACACTTCTGTTTTAGAAAGAGCCTTTCGAGCCGGGTATCATGACACATGCCTTCAATCTGAGCAGTCGGGAGGCAGAGATAGGAGGATCACTGTGATTTCCAAGCCAGCCTGGGTTAGAGTGAGACCCTACCTCAAAAACAAACAAAAAATAAAAATGAAAAAAGAGCATTTTGGCTTCTGTGTAGCAAATAATACATAGCTAGCAAATAGTCCATAGCTAGAAGACCAAGATAAGCGTTGCTTGCTGACTTGAATTATTGAAATCATGGGAAAAGGAGAGAGGGGAGGAAACAGTTTCCTGGAAAGATACTTGTTATCACTTTGTGGAGATTGATTCAGTTATCCAGGGGAGAACACAAATCAGATCATCTTAATTTTTTCTCTGACATAGGTGAATTTATATTCTCCCAATATGTTTTTCTTTTCTTTCTTTCTAGATTTTATTTGTAAGGTAAGCTCTAGCATAGGCTGACCTGGAATTCACAATGGAGTCCGAGGCTGGCCTCTAATGCACTGCAATCCTACTACCTCTGCCGCCTGAGTGCTGGTAAAAGTGTGTGCCACTATACCTGGTGCAACATATTTTTTAAAAAAGAAAATATGCTATATAGCAGTAAGAAACAATGACACAATGAGATTTGAGGAAAAATGGTTGAACCTGGAACAGATCATTCTCAATGAACTTACCCAATCACAGAAAGAAAATTGCCACATAGTCTCACTCATCTACAGCACCTAACCTGAATCTACCCAAGCAAGTTGCCTTACATACCCAGCAAGCATCTCATGGACTAGACACTAGGATGGATGGGGAGGGGGGGAGGGCATTGAAGGGGTGGGAAACACTAATCTAGACCCAAATGGCAATGGTACCATAAATTCTACATCCTAAAAAGCAGACCAAATAGCTGAACCTTCACCAGGCCCTTAGAGGGAACACCTGAACCACAAGACACTGGACAGGGTATGATGAAGACTGACCTTAATCTTTTACAGCCTCTCCCCTCCATTTTCTCTAACTCTTTCATATTAGTTATCTTTTTCTTCCTTTACTTAGTGGGCACTGACCTGTAACTCCCAGTGTCAGCATGTAGCTATCATCCACAATGAGCTTTTGATCAGAGAGACCTACAAGGTTTCCTAAAAGAAAGACAGATTTCTGTCAGAGGACTTGATGATCCACCAAAGGTTAGTGGTAAGACCCTACTGCTAAAGACACCATATGTGGTTGACACGTAAAATGGAATGGCATGGCTGGAAGCTGGAAGAGAGTCAGTCCCCAGACAACAAGCATGTCTAGTGCCAGCAGGTGCTACATGGGCGACTGGGGGAAAATGACCAATATCTGTCCAAGCAACTCATGGTCTAACCTACTCAGCAACAAATAACCTGTCATGATGCTCACAGAAGTGCAATAATGGTACACAGCCATGGCGAGGAATCAACTGCTCTTGATTTGGCTAACTGATCCCCTCAGTGGTACTAGACCCATAGCTGGAGCTGGGAAACAAGTCAGAACCATACCCAAACAGCCATGGTGAGGAACCAATTGCTCTTGATTTGGCTAACTGAACCCCTCAGTGGTACGGGACCCATAGCTGGAACTGGGAAACAAGTCAGAACCATATCCAAGCCCACTCTCCATTATCAAGCTATCAACAGTCGTGGGCTACAAGAGGGCCTACACCTATTATATTCTCTATAAGAAAGTAAGGGTTATCTCATTTGTCAGTTGCTAACTTTACTCTCCATTGGAGAATCTGCTTCTTCTTTTCAGAAAGATGTAGATCCTAAGGAGAGAGACAACCCATCATACCTCAAAAAGGCCCCGGCTGAAGCTAAGAACAATTGGAGAAACAAGACAGGGTGCTGTTTTCTTGGTGAACCAGGTACCAGCACAAGGGTGAAGGAGATCAACACAGAGAAAAATCAACTCCTACCAACTCAGAGAACCAGAGACCCAGAGGCCCCTAACACCTCATCACTGAAGCAGACCAAAAATGAACCCAACATGGCTCAGGGAAATTTTGTGGAAGAGGGGGTGGAAAGAATGTCAGAATCACATGTTGGGTCATGATATGCAGAGACATTTTTCCTACCCATAACTATGGGCTAACTCCAGAATGCATGGCCCATATACCTCAACAAGGAGGGGCTAGGGGGAGGGGGTAGGTCACGGATGAGCCTAACGATGGTACCAAATTGACTGTATTCTCTGAGTGCAAAACTAATTAGTTTTTTTAAATGGTAAAAAAGAAAAAAAATATGCTCTTAAAAAATGTTTTCAGGGGGGCTGGAGAGATGGCTTAGTGGTTAAGTGCTTGCCTGTGAAGCCTAAGGACCCCGGTTCGAGGCTCGGTTCCCCAGGTCCCACGTTAGCCAGATGCACAAGGGGGCGCATGCACCTGGAGTTCGTTTGCAGAGGCTGGAAGCCCTGGCGCGCCCATTCTCTCTCTCTCTCCCTCTATCTGTCTTTCTCTCTGTGTCTGTCGCTCTCAAATAAATAAATAAAAAAAAAAACATGTTTCCAGGGGCCTGGAATGGTGGTGTATGATTTTAATCCTAGCACTCGGGTGGCAGAGGTAGGAGGATCACCATGAGTTCAAGGCCACCTGGAGACTACAGCAGAGATTCCCTGTCAGCCTGGGCTAGCGTGAGACCCTACCTGGGGGGTGGGGGGAGACTTTACAGTACATATACACTACCAGTACATATATAAAGTACTATACAGTGCTGGAGGAAATCCAAACACCAATACTGGAAATGGTAGCGGTGGTGGTTTGATTCAGGTGTCCTCCATAAACTTAGGTGTTCTGAATGCTAGGTGTCCAGCTGGTGGTAATTTGGGTATTGGATCATCCTGGAGGCAGTGTATTGATGTGGTGGGCTTATGGGTGTTATAGCCAACTTCCCCTTGCCACCGTTTGGCACACTCTCCTGTTGCTATTGCCACCTGATGTTGGCCAGGAGGTGATGTCCACCTTCTCTGCTCATGCCATCACTTCCCCCTGCCATCACGGAGCTTCCCCTCGAGTCTGTGAGCCAAAATAAACCTTTTCCCCACAAGCTGCTCTTGGCCGGGTGATGTCTGCCAGCAATGCAAAGCTGACTGCGACAGTAGCCAAACCAGCTCACAATTCTCTATGTTCTAAAAAACTACAGTGTACAGCTCAGGTCACTTTCTGACTAAGCTTGAAGGTTGATAAATTTCTTAAGTTCATTTAAACTACATGGTTTCCTTCCTATTAGGTATCCAATAAGATGACTTCCCTTTATCCAGAAACCAATAATAAGACATCACTGTATTTAAAAGCCCTGCAAGCAAGCAGTACCATATGTTTTGTTTTTTTCTGATTGCAAACTAATAATCTGTAGTATGCTAATATGCTGCTGTTAAGTTGAGGAATATCTGGGGCCAGATTTTTCTTCTTTCCTTATTATAACTGGTTTGCTCATAAATTTCTTTAGCTTTAGAGTTATAATTAGAAGGCAGTTATTTCTCTGCATGAGCAATTTATAATTGCTGTTTGGGTAAAGCCCAACAAATTTAAGCATCAATACTTCCAAAACACAATGTCTGGCAAAAACAGAACAGCAAATTCCATGGTCTAATAATCTAGATTATCCACTCCTGTTTGCCTAACTGTTGGTTATGTTTTAGAGGCTAGAGAGTAAGTGATAGCAGATATCAGACTTTGCGAGGCGTTTTAAAGTATTACAGTTGACAATGCCAATAAATAATATTCTTCCAAAAATACTAATGGACATGATAACAAAAATTCATTTGGAGCCAGAAGCTCATCTGGATTTTTGTTCAATGCATGCTTGTATGTAACAAACTGCATCTGCCTACTGATCTATATGTAAAACAGGAATTAATGATACTTAAGTATAACAGACATTTAATCAATTAAATATTCTATGCCTGGTGGCTGAATTTGCACCCTATGTCTAAATTTCCTATACATACTTCTCCCACAGAAGTTAAAAAGTCCATTTTCAGGTGTCTACACAGCTGACCTGGTTCTCTAGTCTTTCCTGCAGCTATGAGAACTACCTGGTGAGTCTTTTTTATTATTATTATTTCATTGTTATTAAATCAGCCACAGCCATTTTTTATTGCTCACAGTGAAATAGCCTCTCATCTACTTCAAAAATGTATCTCAGGTCTCTTCACTTCTCTCATCTCAACTGTCCCATTGTGGTCCAAACTCCCACAGAACATTTTTCCACTAATGCAGTGGTGTCCTGATGAACCTTCCTTTTTTTTTTTTTTTGTGGTAGGGTCTTTCTGTAGCCCAGGCTAATCTGGAATTCACTATGTAATCTCAGAGTGGCCTTGAACTCATAGTGATCTTGCTACCTCTGCCTCCCAAGTGCTGGGATTAAAGGCATGCGCCACCACACCCAGCTCCTGTATCCATTCTTTTTTTTTTTTTTTTTTTTTTTTCCGAGGTAGGGTCTCACGGTAGCCCAGGCTGACCTGGAATTCACTATGGAGTCTCAGGGTGGCCTCGAACTCATGGCAATCCTCCTACCTTTGCCTCCCAAGTGCTGGGATTAAAGGCGTGCACCACCACGCCCAGCTCTGTATCCATTCTTGACACCCCCCAACCCCACTACCTGCCTACTTTACATAGCCTAAGCAACCTTTCCTAATAGAAATGAATGTACAACTTTCTCTATATAATCCTCTTATTCACTTAATAATGTAAGTCAAAATTTTGACCCACCTAATATAACTGAAGATGATCTGTTTCCTGACTACCTTTCCAGTCTCTCATCTCCATCACCAGGCAAGAAGAGGCCACTCGTGCAATAGTGGCACAGTTGCTATGAGGGTAACCAGACCACTTTCTCACTGGATTGGAGGTCCCGCCACAGGAAGGAATTCACTCCTAATGCTATAAACCTGGTCAAAAGCCAATGATGGAGGAGGTCACAGGATCAAATGGGAAAGCTACTCCAAACATGTTGTGCCCATTGCATTGCCTTTTAAATATTTATGTTTCTGCTGAAAGATTAGTGTTGTGTTCAGCTTTAGTCAATGAAGTTTCTTTTTCCAATGGGTGGTGCTCATTGCAGAGACTTGTAACTGGTCAAAGTATGAAGAGTAAGTGACCACTGAGTACTCAGCCCTAAACAGAACAGCTATATCACCCCTCCAAGCCCCAAGGAGGATGAAAAGAAAGTCAGAGCCAGAGGAAGGGTGGGAAGAAGGGAAGTGGAGCACTGTCTTCTGGGCAAGATGTGGCCACTGCACTCACAGAAGCTATGATTACCTGCATTAAAACTGCAAAGACTGAGTGTCAACATTCTGTCAGGGACCGGGGGGGGGGGGGGGGGGGGTTGTGACTGCCTACCACCTTCCCTAAGGATTTAAAGGCATTCCAAAATTAATACATGATGAAACCTTTAGAGACAGCAGTCCTCTAGAGAGTGTTGTCCCCACTGTTCCCATCCACAACTAGTACTTTCCACTCTCAATTCAAACTACTGTTTCCAAATATGCCTAAAATTTTGGAAGAGTTTTGTTGTTGTTGAGAGATCTTTAGTTTCAAAGAGAAAACTGCCAGACATGCTCTTTCACATACTCTCATGCTTTCTGGTTTAGTTTTCTCCATTGAAGAACATGGGATCATTTGAGAGCTATTTTGAGTACCTTAAGTCTCTAATGCTTCCAATTCCATATTAACTGCCCCCTCCAGCAAGAAATCACCATACCATACTGATCAAGTCTAGCAACAAGCAGACTCTCTGACATTAACACTGCCCAACCCAAGAAGGGAAACATATTTCTTCTCAAGACATAATCTTGGGATCCTTGGACCAACAGTCAGTATTTATATAGCTATTTGTACTATAGCCATTGTTCCTAGGAATCCTGTAGTTTTCAAAAAGAAACGGAAGGGAAGGGGAGGGGAGGGAAGGGAAGGAAGAAAGAAAGAAGAAAGGGAGGGAGGAAAGGAAGGAAGGAAAGAAGGAAGGCAGGCAGGTAGGAAGGGGGAGGGGTTTCACTGACGGCTCAAGTTGCTGAATGCAGGAGACTAGCCCCTGGCTCCAGCCTGTGCTACAGGGGACATTTATGCTTGCAGGTGGGAGAGGCAGCCATTAGAACAGGCTGCTGAATGACCAATAGCCCTGAAAACATCTGCTACACTGAGACCACAACCATCTAAGCAGCTCCCAGCCAACATTAGCATAGCATAGGTAAGACAGACCTCCTGATGGCCTGTCCCTCCCTTCCATCACCCTTCCCTTCTCCCTCCATCACTGGCTCAGAGTTGACCTGTCTGAGTTCTTCCATCACCCCAACCCCTCTCCTGCCCCAAGTGCTTCTCTTGGCAAAACACTCGCATGCTTAATCCTGTGTGGACAGTTGCTTCTCAGGGGACCCCACTGAACACATCTGGAGTAATCAATTGTTAGTTTCTGAAACCAGCAACTTTTAATCAGGTCTTGAGAAAAATAATGATTTTGTAAAATGGATTTCAGATATAGTGTTCTCCATTCCATTTCTCTGTCTTGAAAAAGATGCTAATAAAAGAAAATTAAGCTTTTAAATAGTTGTATTAAATTAATAACTTCCATTATTAAAGATCGTCCTATAATTACAAATTCATCCAGTTTTGATGAGAAGGAAGATAATGAAATTGTAGCTTTGTGTTTCTGGTTCACCTATAAGCTCTGGAGGAAACATCTCCCCCACTCATGATTTTACCAAGTTCCATTCACTCAAAAAGTGACTCAATGCATGTCTGGTGATGGAAGCAAAAGGTGAAATCAGTGATGGTTAACTACAGTGAAGTGTACAGACCAAGGTGGGATGCGGTTCCTAGACCTCCCAAGAATTATGAAAAGGAAATCAAATATGTATGTTTTTATTATACAAACTCTAGGGAATAAACTCCAATTTTCATTTTACAAGCTACAGAAAGTAAAGCTGAACAAAACTCTTAATACCATGGTAATAAAAAGATACAATGAGAAACACTTTAAGAGAATGTCTTTAAACTGTACCAGTGATGCTACTGGCCTAAACTAGATATCCTTCCTCTAAGAATTGGCCAAAACATAATGCCAGGATTTAGGAGAGAACCCATAGCAATAACCATGTGGATAGACATAGGAATGTGGACTATATGCATATGCATATATTTATTAGACTAAAAATCATGTTTTATGAGGCATAGGCATAGATTTCTTTACCAAATTTCAGTATAATCTATTCTAGATTTACTCAAAACCTCTAGTTAGACACTGCCAAAAGTTGCATTTCTGCTTCTCTTTAATAAGCAAAAGAAAAACATCCTGAATCTTCCTAGTCTTTACAACAAAATAGTCATCTACTTAGACAATGGAAAGTTGCCATTTACTTAGTAACTTATCACTGTAAACAAAAGTTGGAAATAAACTGTTTTGAGAGTTGGATTAGACTACATAATAATAAAAAGCAATTTACTTTACCAACTGCTAGCATATCTGTGAGAATTAACTTTTTATTACAGCAATGAAAACAAGTGAGTTAGTGGAGACCCCAAACAATGACACTTTAAGTATCATTTCCCATAATAGATTAATGCATCTAAATTATACCTTGTCATTGGGGATTTTTTTTTCCTGCATACTGATGGATTTAAAACCTAATTCACTTCCCCCCACTGTTCACAAAATACTGACTTGATTCATGTGCTTTTATACACATCCAGGGACTGTGAGGAGGTGAAAAGCACTGCACACACCATCTGTAAAATTATATGGAAATTCCCTTCCTTCCTTTTTCATTATTTTCCTAAGAAGCTACCACAAGTATGAATTTAAAGAATCAAGGACATTTAAAACAATCTATGACAATCTGAAGTAATTGATTCCAGATCTTTTAACATATATGAAAGAGAACTGTAAAATTTTTAGGTAGAGTGGGTGCTACAGAACTGCCAGTCAGTATTAAGCGGACATTTCTGCTTACGGGCTTAGGGGGAAAAGTCCAAGCAGAGCACTTCACATTTCTAACTGCTAGCGGGCCATTTGTCCTCTGAGTCTGCCAAACAGCAGATGTGAATGGAGGTGCCTACCTGGTTCTGGGTGTTCTAAAACACTTCATAATGCAGCTGTGGTGAAAGAAACTAATTTAATATGTACTCTATATGAAAAATCATAGAAAAGCAAATAATTCTAAATAGTTAAACAATAGCAATACATGAAAATTGTCAATTAAGGGCTAAGGAAAACAAAGAGACCTACAATTTTATATAGTCTGACAACGTGGTAGCAGGATAGAGTAACATGTAATTTCATGGAGAAGATCTTCACTCTATTTAATATAGGAAACAATAAAAACTCTAATTACAAAAAGTGAACAGGTGGAAAGGGGTCAATTATGCCTTGTCCGACAGTATTGTTTTCCTCATCAGCTGTCACAAATCACTTGCACAAATGTAAGATTTCTCAAACAATTGCTTGTAAAGTTTCATGCTAATGGTTTTTGGCAACAAAAGTGGCACACATGTTAAAAACAAGCAACCTGTCACGCTAGAGCATTCCATTCTCTCCTTCATCTGACAAATCCCACAAGGGAGCTGAGCATGGCTCTAGTGTGAACAAAGAGCGTGCTCCTTTGGAGGTGGCTTTCTAAGTAAGCCCTGATCCAGAATCAAGAACACGAGTGCAAGGTGCACTTGTATAGCCCACTCTGACCACCATCTCTCTGCCACGAGATCACCCTGTGGTGCTGCTGGGTAGAGTTTAAAGGAGACTATCATGTGCTAAAGGCCTTTGGATGTTTCAGTTCACTCATTTGTCCAAGTTTTAAGATAAATCTATCTCAGAAAGATTACCACAACATCAACCAGACACCACTGAAAACTTTTATGTGTGAGGCTTGGGAAGCCATCTATAGTCTTGTTTTCAATCCTTTGAAAATGCTAAACTTGGGCTAGTGATATGGCTTAGTGGTTAAGGCACTTGCTGGCAAAGCCAAAGGATCCAAGTTTGATTCCCCAGTACCCATGTAAGCCAGATACACACATGTATCCAGAGTTCGTTTGCAGTGGCTATAGGCCCTGGCATGGCCATTCTCTTCCACTCCCTCCTTTCCTCTCTCTTCTCTCTCTCTCTCTCCTTGCAAATAAATAAAAGTCTTTTTAAAAACACTAAACTTTTCTTATTCCACAGTCCACAGAAAAACAGGCAAGGAGATAAATTTGACTTGCACCATAATTAGCCAGCCCCTGACCAGAAGACCCGAGCATACTTGCTTTTCAGTGCTATCCATCCTATATGTCATGTTTCATTGGTTTGAATTTATTCTTTGCTTCTGATTATTCTATTGCCAAGATCCAATAAGGCTTTATTTTTCTAGAACTACAGTAGTTTTCAGCTCCAGCCACTTCAAAGTTTGTTCTGATTTGGAGGGCTGCCTACTCTGCTTCACAATAGCAGGAGAGAAAATTTGGCAGAAACCCCTTGCTAAGTTTATAGTCTATGGAAAAGAGACATGACAGATGCATGCCTGCTAATCAGCCACTTTCTGAGGCAGCCATGCATCCAATGGAATGTCCCCTTACCTTGCAGGAGGGACATCAATATTGGAAGAAACAACTTTTCGCTTTTGCTCAAGGAGACAGATGGATCGAGTGTTTTCTTTTTCATGGTCAAGAATCCTGTTGGCTTTTTTGGTGTCTGCTGATTTCACATCCTCCTCCATGGCCAGAGGGAACAAGTGATGAGACATCTTTTTACTAGAGTCACGCTTTAAGTCTTCTGATTGAAACGTGAAGGCCATTTCCCGCTTAAAGCTCCCCACCTGTGAAATGAAACACAGAAATTCTTACCTACAACATCAGCTTTGCCCAGCTATCCTGAGGGGAGACTACCTTTTCTCTGTCTTAGGAGATAATTGTTTAAGTGGGGTACAACACAGATGCAACTAGTGGGCTGGAGGGGTGGCACTGGCATTAAAAGAGTTTGCTCTGAAAACTTGACAACCGGAATTTGTATCCACAGAAGCCACAAAAAGTGGCACGTGCCAACACGCCTAGGGCAATGGGAGGCAGAGACAGGAAGACACTAAAACTCACATGCCAGCTAGCTAGTCTGGTGTTCACAAAGTAGAAGGAAGGACCAACACACTAAGATTGTCCTCTGACCTCCACACACAAACCATGGTCCATGCATACACACATTACGCATGTACGTGTGCATGCACGTGAACACACGCACACACGCACACACTAAAAAAACCACTTAACATTACAAAGTAATATACAATTGATGCAATTGTCATAATATAAAAAGAAAGAATCACAAATAAAAGCCATGCTTTCTTTGAAGATTTCAGAGCATTAGATGAGTACACTTTTATATTTTGGGCTTATTATCATGTTTAACAAAAGACATATAATATGTAAAGCTAAACTTTATTAATACTGACCTTAACCACACCCTGAAATCTAAGAAGAAAAGATCTTAATAAAATACCTCCTAAAGACAGATGATAAAAAGAAGTTAAACTAGCCAGTTATGGTGGCACATGCCTTTAATCCCAGCACTTAGGAGGCAGAGGTAGGAAGAATGCTATGAGTTCAAGGCCAGCCTGAGACTACATAGTGATTTCCAGGTCAGCCTGGGCTAAAGTGAGACCCTACCTCAAAAAAAACAAACAAACAAACAAAAAAGTTAAAGTAATTTTTTAACTAAATGCAACTAGTAAGATATAAGGCAAATATAAAGTTCAGTGAATTGAATCATGTTCTTAGTTTGTAATCATGGTTGGAAAAGAGACTAAAGAAAGGCTGTAACATAATTCTTATTACAGATGAAGGGAGCAACAAATGAATTCAAGTCTCAAAAGGAATCCAACTATCTAGAACCTCCCCCTTTAGTAGAGCCTATTTCAAAATATGCTCACCAGTAAGCCATTTCACACTCTCGTATGACAGGCCTCTCCTGTGGAGTCAGTGTGGGGGTCCATCTGTGGGATCAGTAAGTTTGCACCTACACACTGAAATAGCAGATATGCTTGCTTGTGCAAAAAGACTTTGATCAAACAGAAGCCAAAGCCGTAAGCCCAAGGTGTTTTAAGAATGTGTGTTTGGTAATGGTAGAGTCTAGGTTTAATCACTAGAAATTCTCACACTAAAGGAAAACGTACGTGTGTGTGGCAGTCACAGGACCTGCCCAGAAATGGGTATTTCCAAAGCCATGAACTGGCTTAGAGGGGACAATGACATTTCCAGAGCCAAGAGCTGATGTGGTGGGCAGCATTTCCCATAAGCATGCAGAGCCCTAGGAAGAGCTCTGACTTCTCCTTCCCTATCTTGTCAGGGAAAGTGATGATCAGTTTCTTGTGGGTTTCCTGGCAGACCTACGCTTGGCTCTAAGAAAAACACCCACCATCTTAGATCTACTTGCAGCTCACTAAAAGTCACCTCCGGAACCCTGCATGGTGGTGCATACCTTTAATCCCAGTACTTGGGAGGCAGAGGTAGGAGGATCACCATGAGTTCAAGGCCAGCCAGGAACTACAAAGTGAGTTCAAAGGAAAAGAAATTCATCTCCTATCTTAGAATGCTTTAATGAAGTAAAATAAGGATCCTAAAATATAAAGTGCCCATTTTTAAGGGCTAAGTTTTCATGACATCCAAAATATCACAGAAAGAATAGAACATACTTCCCAAAGATAATGAATGCTCTACGAAGATGCAGTTTAGACAGTAGACAAATTGCAAACATTTTAAATGTCTATCACAAAAGGCTATTTTTGTAACTCCACTTGGATATGAGGGTGACAGGGAGGTACTGTGTCACATCTGTACCAGCCCGTGTCACAAAGGGAAGACTTTAAACACCAGGCTTAAAGGAAAAGCAGAGGCTTTGGTGTAGATGACTACCAAGGCCTTCTTCCTAACAGCCAAATACTGGCAAGGAGTCAAAAATACTAAGCTGAAGCAGTCACTGATATCCACATGCCTCTTGGGGCCAAGCAGACATGAGCGTGACTGCTACCTAGGGTCTTAAAGCAGGAGGGCAACATTACAGGAAATCTAGCTTTTAGTCTCAGTTTTAGAGAAAAATCTGAAACAACCTCAAATAGAATAAATCTATAGAAATGATGTAATAACAGTATGCCATACTATTGGCCAAGGCCTCCTAATAAAATAAATTCTAGTAACATTCAGCAATGTAAGCTATAATTACATTCTAAACAAAAAACTAATCTCTTAATAGCAACAGAGAATTTTTAGGAATGGAATGTATTTCAAAGACCACTGAACCCAACTCCTCGTTTAAAAGTGAATAGAAATAATCAGAAGACAAAAATTGACTATAAAAATGAGTAAGCAAGAAGAGACAAAGTACACGCAGCCATTGCAGACAGACGCTGACTGGATCCTCCATGACATCAGCAGAAACAGCAAAAGGAAGAAGGGCGCCCTTTATTAGAAAGACCCACGGCAGGCTGGGGCTGGCAGTGGGAATTGGAGCTGATTTCAACTGGGCCTGAAGAAACTTTCTGGGATAATGGGATGTCTGGAATTAGACCACAATGATATCATGACAACTGTAAGTTTATTAAGATCCATCGCCCTGTATTCTTACAATGGGCTCCTCCATAGGGCTAGAGAGGAGGAGCTGGAGGAAGAGGAAAAAAGAAGAAACAAGCCTGCAGTGACCTGGTATGGAGAGTGTGTATGCTCCTAAGAACCCCTGGACTAGACATACGGAAATTGTTATGCAGAGATTCGGCCACAAAACTTGTGGGTCTGTATTTTTTATTATTAAATATTTTTATCCTGTGTGTGTGTGTGTGTGTGTGTGTGTGTGTGTGTACTAGGGTCTCTTACCACCGCAGTTGAACACCAGATACACGTGCCATTGTTTTGCACCTAGCTTGATGTGGATGCTGGGGAGCTGAACCTGGACCAGCTGGCTTGTAAGCAAGTGTCTTTAACCAGTGAGCCATCTCCCCAGCGCATTATTGTTTGTAAACACAGGTGCAACAGCATCTCAGGCTGGTGAAAGCAATTGTACGGTTATACAATGCACTGGTAAAATGGGGCTAAAGTCTACTTCCCATTCAAGTCATGTCCCCAAGTTTTCTCATCCATGCAGGAATGACATTTTTAAAATTCATTCCCCTAGAAAGAACTTCTAGTATTTTATTTGCCCCAAAACACACACCCCTTCTCATTTACATAATGCCTTGCTGACAGCCCATTCCTGGTGAGGTTGCAAGGCCTAGTCTGAGGTAGCTTCCTCTTTGAAGCTGGTGCCAATTAACTAAGTGACTCATAAACACAAGCCAATATTCTTCTTAATGGAAACTGTGCCAGCTGAGAAAGCACTATGCTACGGCTCCTCAGCAGACAAAGAATTTAATGACAGAAGACAGCTAGGAACAACAAAAAGCCTGACTGAATGGAGGGAAATCAACAGCAGCATTAAAGGAGCTAAGTGTGAAAAAGAAACAGCAGGTGAGTAACCAGCAAGGCCTCTCACCTCCAGGGCCCAAGGAGGAGAGTACCCAGCCTGGGTAGAAACAGACAGCTTCTGCCAGGACACATCCTTAGTAGCAGGGTCCTCCTAATGGGATCACTCAAAAGTGTGTGACTGCCCATCTCACTGGAGCCTGAGTGGTTTCCAAACCACCACTCCTATCATCCATGCCTGAATGAGTTAGACGCAAACAACCATCCACTTCAGGAGCCTTCAAAGACTCAGCCAGGAAAGTGAAAGAGGGAAGAATTTTTTGAAGGTTTCCTTCTTTTTCTTTTACCACATGAAGATTTGGAAAGCAAAGGTACCAGCAGCTAATGACTGGTGACTTACAGAGTAAAAGTTAGTACCCGATTCCTCACATCAGACAGGCAATTATGAGGTGGAGCATTTACCAGACAAGAGGTTCACTGACCTGAAAATAGGGCTTGAACCAAAAATCTGAGGATGATGCTGGATAAAGCTTCCAAACTAGAAACCTTTAGAATGTATCTATGCTCTGTTAAGGGTTACTTAGGAACACATTCAGATTGCAAACACGTTGACTTGATTTCTCTAATTTATTAAAATGTGCCAGGAAACTACACACAACAAGGATAGAAGTGTGCACGGGTGCATAAAGCTCTTTCTCTTCTTTGCATATTATGCATACACATATGGGAAAAGACAATACACAATTTTAAAAGTGAGATTACCTTTTTTATATTTTATTTTTATTTATGTGTTTGAGAGAGAAAGAAGCAGATAATAGGCATGCCAGGGCCTCTAGTCACTGCAAATGAATTCCAGTTGCATGCACCACCATGTGCATCTGGTTTACATGGGTACTGGGGAATCTAACCTAGGTCCTTAGGCTTCATAGGCAAGGGATATGATGCAGAGTGGAGTTGTGAAGGGGAAAGTGGGGAGAGATTATCATGGTTTATTGTCTATAATTATGGAAGTTGTCAATAATAAAAAAATAAGGTAGGGCTGGAGAGATGGCTTAGCGGTTAAGCGCTTGCCTGTGAAGCCTAAGGACCCCGGTTCGAGGCTCGGTTCCCCAGGTCCCACGTTAGCCAGATGCACAAGGGGGCGCACGCATCTGGAGTTCGTTTGGAGAGGCTGGAAGCCCTGGGGTGCCCATTCTCTCTCTCTCCCTCTATCTGTCTTTCTCTCTGTGTCTGTTGCTCTCAAATAAATAAATAAAAAATTTTTTAAAAATAAGGTAAAATAAATTTTTTTAAATGTGCTATTATATGAAAATATATTTTATAATTACTTCTCAAGAATCTAGTATTTATACAATAATGTCTATTAGTTTTCAGTTATTAGTGTAACGGAAAAAGAATGACTTAAAATAATACACTAATGGGTACTATTATGTCCACTGGTTATCAGCACCTCTCAGTGATCTTGCATTACAGTAACTCCCATCCCATCCCTCCTTCCTACCCAACACAGAAGTATTTCACATACCATATCACAGACACACATTATCAGGGTAATTTCTTGCAAGAGAACAAAGCTGTAATGTTCAATTATGCAAGAATACTCCCAATTACCAATTACCAACTGACAAATAAAACTCAGAATTTTTATTCCAATGAACAGCTTTTGTTTTTCTGGAAGAAGATAATCAGTGTATGTATAAATATGATGTACTTGGGAAAATTGCAAGTTTTTTCACAAGAAGTTCACAGCACCTGGGTAAGTCTTGAATTTCTCTAAATGATGTCCCTTGTAAATGGGACACACTTTCTAAGCTGGGCATTAAAACTCATCAGCCTTTCTCAGTACAGACATCTGCCTTTGTACCAGCAGGATGGTAACAGCACATCCCAAAGAAGGAATGCCTTCTGATGCCACTCACGTCTTTCATCTACCCTGCCTCTGTCTACACCCAAGTACACTCCAGGCCCCTGTTCTCCTAACACACTTCATCAGGTTTACAGTGACAAGATGTCAAAAGGTAGGTGTAGGTATTGTGTGTGTGTGTGTGTGTGTGTGTGTGTGTTTATCTCAACGTTAACTCCTAAAAACACATGTGTATGTGTCTCTAGAAACTACTCTATGTATCTATGTGTCTCCATCCAATCTGAGTTGGGAGCTGACTATGGAGATTAAGATAGCTTTCTAGGAATAATCTGCAGAAAATTGATCCACCTGCCTTCTGGGATTTTCTGAAAAGCAAGAAAGTATTGAAGAGATTCTGGAAAATATCATGAAGTTCAAGTCACGGTGAAATTCTAATAGAGAGCAGGCAAAGAAGATAAGTGAGTGGTCAGTCCCCTTGGCTGATGACTCTCCAAGGCCCCGCCTGTCACCAGGAGTCACAAGGTCACACTTGGCCAATTTTGTAAGAGATATTCTATTCCAGGTTACATGGTGCATATTTAGATTATGTAACTTGATTTCCTAATATGTACACCTTACATGTTCAGTGACCAGTGATAATGACATGACCACCATGTGGGACATCAAATCAAGACTACATTTAAAACATGTTACAAAAGGAGACACAAACTTCTACTAATAATAGAAACTGATTCAATTTAAAAATATTACTATTAAGACTCATGCTCAATGATAGATGAGATCCTTGAAATATATCCAGGGGTGAGAGAGCTCAGTGTGGTACTTTGGTTCATAAAGTTAGGTGTTCTGAATGCTAGGTCCCCAGCTGATGGCAATTTGGAATTTAAGCCTCTTAGAGACAGTATATTGTTGGGGGTGGGCGTATGGGTGTTATAGCCAGCTTTCCCTTGCCAGTGTTTATCACACTCTGTTGCTGTTGTCCACCTGATGTTGGCAAGGAGGTGATGTCCACCCTCTGCTCAATGCCATCATTTTCCTCTGCCATCTTGGAGCTGCCCGTAGAGTCCATAAACCAAAATAAGCCCTTTCCTCCCACAAGCTGCTTTGGTCAGGTGTTTTCTACCAGCAAGGTGAAGCTGACTGCAACAGTCAATAAGGTAAGTGTTTGCCTCACAAGCATGAGGACCTGATCCCCAGTACCCATGTTAAAAACAACTAAATAAATAAAAATAAAACTTGACATAGTTGTACACACCTCCTCTGATACCAGCATTAGGGGGCAGAGAAGGGAGGATCAAACAATTATTTGCTGAGCAGCCAGTCTTCTAATTAGTGAGCTCCAGATCCATGTGA
This sequence comes from Jaculus jaculus, assembly GCF_020740685.1. Lineage (NCBI taxonomy): Eukaryota > Metazoa > Chordata > Mammalia > Rodentia > Dipodidae > Jaculus > Jaculus jaculus. The sequence goes on from NC_059103.1 coordinate 151,546,809, forward strand.
GACCTTGTTTCATAATGAAGCGGACAGCATTCTTGAGGATGACACTTGAGGTTGTCTGGCCTCCAAAAGCATGCACACACACACATGCATTAGAAAAAGAAATAGTGTCATATGGAATCCTCCAGTTTTGGACAATGGAACACTCAGGAGCTGTAGGTCGTTGCTAGAAAATTTTCAGTGCCAGGGATGGAATACCTTCAGTGAGTTGTTGGCCAGGGAGGTCCCTGATGCCCCCAAAACATATGCCAATACCGAGGCCCTTGTTTTCCCACCAGGAATAGATGGTAAGACCCTACTGCTGAAGACTCTACATAGCTGGGGCTGTAAGGCCACTGAGAAGTCCTGATGGAACTGAGCTGATAACCTCCTCCATATAGACCAGCTGACAGAAAGCTGGAAGAAGCCATTCTACATGTAGTTCAATGGGAAAAAGAGATAACATCAGTGAAGATACTCAACAGTGTACACTGCAAACCTTATAATTGACCAGCCAGGCCAAATGAGCCAACAGGTGCAATAGTGGCATGTCTAGCATGGTGGAAACCAACTGCCCTCCAGTTGCACTCCTTGGGATAGAATACATCCCTGATACTGAAAACTTAAAACAGGTAGTCATGAGCCCTAAGGGTGTAACATCTGCTGATGTCTGGATAAATGTATATACTATGTATCTCAAACTGCCCAGTAAGCACTTCTCTTAATATCCATACCCTTATATTAATACTACTCTCACTTTGGGTAGAGAATCTTCTCCTTTCAGATAGCAGTGACCTTGGGACAACTCAGAAGGTATCATAGTGCTGGAAAGAAGTGACTGGAGTACTGAGTAATATCTTTTTTTAATTTTTTATTCAATTTTTATTTATTCATTTGAGAGAGACAGAGAGAGAAAGAGTCAGAGAGAAAGACAGAGAGAGAATGGGCATGCCAGGGCCTCCAGCCACTGCAAACAAACTCCAGATGCATGTGCCCCCTTGTGCATCTGGCTAATGTGGGTCCTGGGGAATCGAGCCTTGAACTGGGGTCCTCAGGCTTCACAGGCAAGTGCTTAACCGCTAAGCCATCTTTCCAGCCCCTGAGTAACATCTTCATCATACCTTCCAAGGCTCAGGGTCTAATGAGGAAGAGGTCGCAGAAAGAATGTAAGAGCCAAAGGAAGGGTAGTAGTACTCCTTAAAATGTGCTCCCTCCAGACAGAAAATGGCCTGAATATCCATGACCTCACAGTGCCTGACACTACCTACACAAGACCATCATAAGAGGAGGAAAAGACCATGACATCAAAATAAAAGAGGGACTGATTGAGATGGGGAGGGGAGATGATGGAGAATGGAATTTCAAAGGAGAAAGTGGGGGGAGGGAGGTTATTACCTTGGGATATTTTTCATAATCATGGAAAATGTTAATAAAAATTGAGAAATAAAAATAAAATAAATAGTGTCTAAAAGTAGTCAACAGATCTCTACTCCCTTACTTCAGACTAAATTCTTCAAATTTTATGCTAGGTTCACAGGAAAAAGTTGGATGGCAGAGCTTGCCATTCCTAGTGAACTGCTGTAGTGGAAGCACTTTAAAACAACTGCTTGCAATTAGCAGTCCCGTGATTATACTATTCCCTCAGCACTCTGAAATCACTGAAGGGTTTGCTGGCTGTTTTTTTTCCTCAAGTGTATTATTTTTCTACACAGAGACAGAGAACCTTATCTATGACAACCAGACTGGCTTAGTGGTAGTGTTCATGGGGAGATAATAAAAAGTCAGGGACAGGGTTGAAACTTTTGTTGGGTTTTGGAATCAAGCTTTCAAGGCGCAGAGCTACACGATCTCAGCAATTAGTATTGCTAGTGCTGGGTTTACTACTGCAAGTGTTAACTTTAATATCCTGACAATTTAATATTCAGCAAACCATGACTTGGCCTGGTTAAAAGCAGATTAGTCAGCAGCACATTTAGGATGGAAAGTTATTGCAAAACCCTAGTGGAAGACGACTTGGCTGAGGTTCCAGCCTTCTATTAACATTATGTAAGTGAGAACACACAACTTGGGTGTTTTTGTAGATCTTGTCAGAAAAGCCTTGAATAGAAATAATCATTTCTGTAAAGTCCAATATTAAACTCAAGCTCAGCTCAGTTAACTTATTTATTTTCCCAAATAAAGAGACAGAGGGAAAGTTAGATTCATAATAGGTCAACTTTATTGGAGTTAACTTTAGAATTTGAATTTTGGACTTATATTAATTAGATATGCTACTTGCTTTACACAGCTCAAAGATTAAATCAGCCAACAGGTAACAATCCTGTGGACTTGACCTTCAGAACATGTCTAGAGTCCTCATCCCTCCACAAATACCACTTAGGTCAAACCACCATGTGGATTTGTACACTCACTCGGTCAGCTGCCCCCAGGAGCCCCCTTCCTTCTCTGGGCTGAGCTAACCTTTCCCGGTCTCTCTCAGTACTCGGCAGCTATGTCTTCAGCTGCGGTCAGGTCACAGCGCTCCTGGCTTCCCTGCTCTCCCCAGAATCAAATCCTCCTGGGCTTCACATGATCTGGCTCCCATCTAGACAACTTTCTCCCTCTCCTACTTCCTCCTACTTCTCCTGCTTCCACCCCTGCTACAGTGTAGGCCTAAAATGTCCTCCAATGGCCCACATCTTAAAGGCTTGGTCCCTAGGTCAGTACTAGAGGGATGTAAGAGAAAGACATGGGGCTGACTGAGAAGTCTTCACTGGGCAGTGGGAGGGGGGGTACCCTCAAAGGTCATGCTAGCCACTAGGCTTGTCTCTTCAGGTTTCCTGACCACAACATGAAAGGGTGTCCTCTGTCACATGTCCACAGTGATGGTCCTACTAACACAAAATGAAGCCCCCCCCCCCAAGCTAGATGAAAAAAGGAACTTTTTTCTCAGAAGGGGGCACATGACAGTAATTGTAGCACTGGAAAGGGTGAGGAGGAGACTCGGGAGTTTAAGCTAGCCAGAGCTGCATAGTGAGACTGTTTAATCCAAACCAAGTGGATTCTCTCTGGTATTCTGTTATAGTAATGGAAAGGTGACTACCAGACCCTCATCCTTGCTGCCCCTAAACATGCCAGGCATACCACTGCCCAAGGACCTTTCCACTGCTCCTCCAATTTCCTGAAAATACCCTTCCATCACATACATTCTGGCTTACCGCTTCGTCCTGCTTTGCTGAAACCTCTCTTTCTTTGGGACGCCAACCTTGGCCTCCTCACCTAGAGCTGCCGGGCTCCTTCCCACGCCCCTCCACTGCATTCTTTGCATTGTAGCACCTGCAGCATCATCGCAACCTGGGATTACCATGTGGGCCAGTCTATGTGAACGTTAGCTTACAAAGACATTAAGTGAAGTTCTGGTTTAGTTACGAATGTGTTCCCAGGACTGTGACCAGGTCTACAGCAGGGAGGTCACTCATGGAATAAACAAGTGAAGTCAGGTGACTACAGATGTTAAATGACAGCCCAGCCAATATAAGTGTATGGCAGGTAAATGCCAAGTTCACCTAGCTGCCAAGTGTGAGGTCACAGAATCCCTCAGTGTCAAAGAAATGTCCTAAGCCACTAGTTGTGAAATAGCAAATTGTGCTATCATTTGGGGAAACAAAATGGTCACCATCTTAATCTTCTTATAAAAGTTTTGAGCTTTATTTTATGGAGGATTTTAATAAATAAATAAATTTACTTATTTATAAGCAGGAAAAGAGAGAGAGAAAGCACACATGTGCAAGAATGGACAAACCAGGGGCTCTAGCTGCTGTAAATGAACTCCAGGTGCATGCTCCAGTTTGTGTATTTTGCTTTACATGGGTACTGGAGAATTGAACCCAGGCTGTTGGACTTTGCAAGCATGTGCCGTAACTGCTGAGACATCTCTCCAGCCTTATACAGGATTTTATTTCCAGAAATGCAACCTTTATTTTATAACAAAATATATGAAGAACACATGGCTTGTTTTATTTTTTAACATTTTATTTGTTTATTTGGGAGAGAAGGAGAAGAGAGAGAATGGGTGAGCCAGGGACTCCTGCCACTGCAAATGAACTCCAGACACTTGTGCTACTTTGTACATCTGACTTTAAGTAGGGAACTGGGGAATCAAACCCAGGCCATCAGGCTTTGCAAGAAAGCCCCTATAACTGTTGAGCCATCTCTCCAGCCCTTGTTTTCTTTTTCAATTATGGGACTCTCAATCTTCTGTCTATACATATCACTAGAATAACCCAGGACAAATATGTAGAGGTAAGGCAAAATTTCAGATACAAGTCACAGTTAATATGACATAAAATTTGAATTCCTGGGTAGTGAAGATTCCATCCTATAGGGCAAAGTGTTTGTGGCAGGCTATAAATCAGCCTGGTCCCACGTATGCCATACAATATTTCTGCTCACCTGTCTGTGGCTCACAGTAATATAAGCCCACTTATTTTCCCCAATAAGTTCTAACATTTACATTAAGAATAAGATTAATGAGGCTGGAAGAATGGCTTAGTGATTAAGGTGCTTGCCTACAATGCCTAAGGACCCAGGTTCAATTCTCCAGTACCCACATAAGCCAGATGCACAAGGTGGTGCATGCATCTGGAGTTTGTATGTAGTGGCTGGAGGTCCTGGCATGCCCATTCTTTCTTCCTCTCTCTCTCTCTCTCTCTTTCTCTCTCTCTCTCCCCATCTGCCTCTTCTTCTCCATCTCTCAAGTAAATGAATAAATAAAATATGTATTAAAAAAGAGAAAAAGAATAAAATTAATGATAATAAATTCTCCCATTGTTTCTTCCCTATTTAAATTATAGTGAATACTTTATGCTGATAAGAATTCAAGCCCCACTCAACTTTTTTTTTTTTTTTTTTTTTTTGGTTTTTCGAGGTAGGGTCTCACTTTAGCCCAGGCTGAGCTGGAATTCATTATGGAGTCTCAGGGTGACCTTGAACTCACAGCAATCCTCCTACCTCTGCCTCCCAAGTGCTGGGATTAAAGCCATGCACCACCATGCCTGGCTAGCATTTTTAATTATTTGCAAATTTCTTTCTGAAGGAACACAAGGCCCCTGTTTTATGGAGGAACAGTTGATACACACAAGACCTAAAGGCTATAATGACCACACAGAGATTCCCTAACTGCCAATGGCATTGCAGGGAGAGCTGGGCTTGTCACCTGTTCTGAGCCCTACTGAACTCCGAAAGGGCCCTCTGGAGACCACAAACTTACAGAGCCTTCCTAGGTGTCTGCACTCCCATGTGGGCATGGCCCTAATCCTAGACACACACAGCCACAGAACGGAGCTTCACAGGAAGGAGGCCAGTAGAGTTTCTGTTCTTTCTTTCTTTTGTATTTGTTTTTGTTGTTGTTGTGGGGTATTTTTGTTGTTATTTTTTTTTTTTCCCGAGTAGGGTCTCACACTAGCCCAGGCTGACCTGGAATTCACTATGTAGTCTCAGGAGGGCCCCAAACTTAAGGCGATCTTCCTAGCTCTGCCTCCTGTGTGCTGGGACTAAAGGTGTGCGCCACCACAGCTGGCTATTGTTGTTGTTTTCGGAGATAGGGTCTCACTCTAGCACAAGCTGACCTGGAATTTACTTTGTATTCTCAGGGTGGCCTCAAACTCACAGCGATCCTCTGTCTCCAGGGTGCTGGGACCACGCCCAACTAGAGTTCATGTTCTTAGGGGCTAAGCCATCACTTGCTACTGACTAGAAATCAGACCAGTTTGGGAAATGTGCTTTCCCAACCAAAACATACACCTCAGAACAGAGGTTAGAACTGCGCTGGAGAATGTACTTCTGAAACAAATCTATTCCCCACCCTCGGTGCTGGGGAATGAACGCAGGGCCTCATGCAGTCTAGGTAAATGCTCTATCACTGAGCTGCATCTCCATCCCCCTTGAATCAATTCTTTGAGGGAAGATCATGTTTTTATGACTAACACATGACCATCTGAATCCTTTCCTTAAAGAACCTGATGAATGTGATGAGAGTGAGCCAGGCCTGGATGTCAGTTTGCCACAGGCAGTATGGGTGAACAGGCCAGCCCTGCCCAGAAGAAAGTAGACATAAGAGGATCAGAGGAGCAGAAGGGAAAGAAGGGGGGGGGGAGACTGCAGGGAAATAGGAGGGGAGGCAGGAGCTGCCAGGGACAGACAGGCAGTGGCAGGAGCTGCTTGTTCCCCAGAGTTTCAATGTGGGTCTGAGTCTGAACTCCTAATTTGTCCTTAATCAAAATCCCCACCCCACCCTTATCACTTTACTTTGTTTATGGCTATAACTCTGAACTGGTTTCAGATTCTTCCAACCAAGAGTTGGACTAACAAACCCAGCATAATTTATGTGGCAATGAGCCAGGCTTTGTGGCTGAGACCTATAAATCCCAGCTACTGCAGAGGTTTAGGCAGGGGGATTGCAAATTCAAGCCCTGGGTGGACTACAGCCTCAGTAACTTAACAGTACCATGTCTCAAAATGAAACAGAAAAACACAGGAGGGCTGAGCACGGTGCACTGGTGCAGCACATGTACAGCACGCAGGACGCCTCAGGTCAACTCCTGATACGACACAAACCTAGAGCTGCAAATCTTTCACATCCATCCATTACGGTCAGAAAGACTCGTCATGTTAAAATTTACAGAGCACAAAAGAAACAAATTGTAAGGAAAAGAAAAGGACATTGTTTGCTGAGAGTTTCTTCTTCAACATACATTTCAGTTAAATGACAATTTATAATTCCTTTGGGTAATAAACAGCAAGAGAAATCAAAGACAAGCTGAACACTAATGAATTCACATTTCAGCCTGGACTGCACTCTTAATTCACAGTTAGTCAAGTATCGTACTAGCTGAACAGATGACTAAATAAAATCTGCTAATCAATGCAGCTAGAGGGTACTTAAGAAATTAGACAATACACATGAGAATAAGTTTGTCTATCTGCTCATGGTAAACGTATACTGCAGGCCTGACACGTGCAGAAAAGAGCAGATGGCACTAGGAGTGGGAACACAGGCTTCACAGGAGGAAGGCCTGGCTGAGCTGGGAAGATGAGTGGAGGAAGACCTACAAGTAGAAAGACATCCCCCAGGACTAGAGCACAGGTTTAGCATGCGTGAGGACCTTGGTTTGATCCCCAACTCTTGCCAAAGAAAACAGAAAAAGAAAAGGTCTGCTCCAGGGGTCCTGTCTTCCTGCCTATGGGTGATGAGCAGCTGGGCCAGCCGTAATAAATATGCACGGGTGTGTGTGTCACACGTGAATATGTATACATGTATAAACACACATACACACATCTCCTGGTGGTCCTGCTCCTGCGACGGGATAAAGAACTTATTTTCCCCCCTCTCCCCCAGTATTCTAAACACTTAGAGGCAGAGAACAATTTTGCTCAGTGTTGTATCCCAAGTACGTGCTTATATTGAGCACTCACTGAGTATTTCATGAATAATGGCTAAACTGATGTCATTACGAAGGTAATATGGCTGGCTGGAGAAATGGCTCAGCGGTTGTGTGCTTCCTGCGCAACCAGCGGGGGCCCTGAAACAGCTCAAGTTTAATTCTCCAGAACTCGCGCGAACTGCTGGGCATGACCATGCTCCCCTGTCACTGCAGAACGCAAAGGGGAGCAGAGGGTAGGAAACTGCCCAAGCTTGGGACTCACAGCAAGCTCAGGCATCAGACTGACTGCAGCTCAAACAAGAACAAGCGGAAGAGTGAGGGTGCAGACCACCCAATGCTCACTTCCGGCCACCACAGGAGCGCTGCATAGGTACATGGATGTGCATGCCCCCCACACCCCATGTCACATACACATAAGCACAAAGGAAGAAGGTGGTGACATGGCAATGGTACTAAAAGGACAATCTGAAACCAGACCAGATGTGATGGCCCTCTTGTTCACAGTACTGAGGTGCGCACAGAATGCAGTCCTTAGTGTAAGGCAATTAAAACCACCTCACATACGTTACTGACACAAATCCCAGGATACCTAAAGACAAAGCTCATTACCTAAGTGTTATGGTCAGGGGGCCAAGGCACAAAGTAGGCCCATGACAGAGTGAAGACCTCAGAGTTACCCCCATGGCATGCTCTCCACCCTTTCCATTGGCAAGCAAACATGCCTCAGGGTCTCTTACCTGCAAAAAGCTTCTTTTGACTTGTTTCTGCTCTTCTTTTGTCTCTTTGCTCAAGTCCCTGTCATGGTCAAGTTACCCTTAGAGCTGTCTCCTCGAACTGTCTTCACCACTTCCTATTTCCTCTTCTGACAATTCACCTCTACTTCTACCAAAGCTATGGTAACATCAAAAGGATACTTTTCCTACATTCACAACTGAAATAGTTACCCCAATGTTTAATAATAAACACTTTTTTGGTGTTTGTGTGTATAGTGTGGTATGTGTCTTGTATACATGCATGTGCAGAAGCACGTGTAAAGAGACCAGGGAGAATGTTGGGTGTCCTCCTCTATCTCCATTCCATGTTGTTTCCTTGAGACACAGCCTCTCTGAACATAGCTTTACTGTTTTCAGTCATACTGGCTGTTGCAGTCAGGTTCACATTGCTGGTACAAATCACCCAACAAAGAGTAGCTTGTGGGAAAAAAAGAGGTTTATTTTGGTTTACAGGCTCAAGGGGGAAGCTCCACAATGACAGGGAAAACAAGGGCATGAGCAGATGGTAGAAATTACCCCCTGGCCAATATGGTGGACAACAGAGACAGGAGAGCATGCCAAACACTAGCAAGGGGGAGCTGGCTATAACACCCATAAACCCAGCCCCAACAATGCACAGCCTCCAAGAGGCTTTAATTCCCAATTGCCATCAGCTGGGAACCTAACAGCCAGAACACCTAAGTTTATGGGAGACACCTGAATCAAACCACCCAATTCCACACCTGGCCCCCATAAACCAATAACCTTACATGATGTAAAATACAATGCATTCAGTCCAACTTATAAGTACCCATAGTTTTTATCAATCCCAATGATAATCATAATCCAAGGTCTTTTTTAAATATTGTATTTTATTTATTTGACAGAGAAAGAGGGATAGAGAGAGAAAGAGAGAATGGGCATGCCAGGGCCTCCAGCCACTGCAAACGAATTCCAGACACATTTGCCTCCTTGCACATCTGGCTAACGTGGGTCCTGGGGAATGGGTCTCTTGGCTTGGTAGGTAAGCACCTTAACTGCTAAGCCATCCTTCCAGCCCCCAAAGTCTTTTAACTGAATCATAATGCCAAAAAATCTCCACTCCACCAAAAAAAAAAAAAAAAAAAACCATAATGGCACAGAATAAATACACTGCAAAAGATGGCATTGGGCACAGCAAAGAAATATTCAACCAATACAAGATTTAAAACAACCAGGGCAAACATCAAACTCTGTAGCTTCAAATCCAGTAACTCTAGCCAGTTACAGATCTCCAAGGCCGATAATTCTAACCAACAACAAATCTCTGGCATTCCAATTCTGCCCCTCCAGCTAGGCTACTCACAGTCCTAGAAAACTTCATCTGGGGCTGGCAGTTCTCCTTAGCAGCCATCTAGTGGTCCCGGGATCTCCACTGGGTCTCCACTGCAAGCCACGGTTCATCCTCATGGCCCCATGGGGTCTCCATGTAGGCATCAAGCAAACCTGCTTCACACTGCCCATGGCTGTTTCCAAAACACAAGACTGTGTTACAAACTCAATGACCTTCTCATTCCTGCATTTCTTATACTCCACAATACCAGGTAGGGTGCCAATTTGTTCATCCAGAGGGGAATAAAGCAGACTTTGAAGAACAGGACACTTCTTGAGCACTCAGGCCCATCAAAACAGTCTACATTCTTTCTATTGCCCAATCTCAAAGGTTGTAATCTCTCAATTGCAGCTGAACAAGCAGCAGTTCACCCAAAGATTTTTCTTTCTGTGCCAAATCCCTTTGCTCACACCAGTTCATTTCTACGCCAAACAACCCTGTACAACTTCTCAAGACACAGTCATAACAACAAGCTTCTCACACAAACTACTAGGTTCAGGCAAAGCTCTTTCACACCCTCATAAGCCAAACCTCACAGTCCATAGTTCTTACTGCATTCAGGTCTTTCAACTCTGACCAGAATAATCCATCAAGCTGTACTTACAGCACCGCAAGGCATCACTTAGGCCAAGGTTTCAAATCCTTCCACATTCCTCTTGAAAATCAGCTCCAAAAGGTCAAAGCCATACATCAGGTGTCTAGCAGCAATCCCACTCCTCGGTACCACTTTACTGTTGCACTCAGGTTCGCACTGCTGGTAGAAATCACCCAACCAAGTGCAGCTTGTGGGAAAACGAGGTTTATTTTAGCATGCAGGCTCAAGGCGAAGCTCCACGATGATAGGGAAAATGACGGCATAAGCAGAGGGTGAACATCAACCCCTGGCCAACATATGATGGACAACAGGGACAGGAAAACATGCCAAACACTAACAAGGGGGAGCTGGCTATAACACCCATAAGCCCTCCCCCAACAATACACTGCCTCCAGGAGGCTTTAATTTCCCTAACTGCCATCAGCTGGGGAACCTAGCATTCAGAACACCTAAGTTTATGGGGGACACCTGAATCAAACCACCACACTGGCTGGCCAGCAAGCCCCATTATTCTCTGGTCTCTGCCTCCCATGGCATTGGGATTATCAGTGCACATGGCCACCCAGCTTTCCCCATGGGTGCTGGGGATGGAACTCAGGCCATCATGCAGTGCAGCAAGTGTTCTTACTCACTGAGCCATCTCCCCAGTCCAATAGTAAACAGTTTTCTTTTGAAAAATTTATATACTTATTTGCAAGCAGAGAGAGAAGTAGGGACGGAGAACGGGCCCACCAGGTCCTCTTGCCACTGCAAATGAACTCCAGACACATGACACTCTGTGCATCTGTCTTTACATGATACTAGGAAACCAAACCCAGGCTTTCAGGCTTTGCAAGCAAGCACCCCTAGCCACTGAGACATCCCTCCAGCCAATCACTTTTCAGTCTCCTTTCTTGACAACACTCAAGACAATCAGCTTTAATGAAGCATCATTTCCTTGGCTTTTGACCTAATAACCAGTCCCAATTCTTATTTGCAGACAACAGAATTTCCTATCTATGTTAAGCATAAAGATTGTTAGTAGCTCCTGTATTGACTAGAAGCTGGGAGAGAGTGTGTGGGAGTGAAGTCTAACCCCGTCAGCAAGAAGTAACACAGGGTTGCCTCCTTTCGCTCTTTTCTCATGACAACAGGGACTGGTTGCTGGCACTTCGCTGCAAATGCCTCCCCAGCACAGGAGCCTCAGCCACTGTGTGCGCCAGAATACTTCTTCCGCATGTGGCTAACACCCACCATTGCCCCTCTGTGCATGTGGTGGCACCCCTCATGCGGGTACACTGCTTCAGTAGAATGTGAGTCACACACAGAATTCTAGCAGCAAGGTAAGCTGGGACATGCTAGCCACAGCAGTAGGGGAAAATAATACAGAAGGTAATGGCAGAGGCGTTGAATGAGCCAATCTGCAATATATGCACCACACACCGTATGTTCTGGATTTTTTGTTGTTGTTGTTAACTTTTGCAACCTCTTCTGTCAGCCTTCTCCAGCATATTTCAGCCCCTGGGTGTGTGTCTCCATTTCAGTTACCACCACTATTTTCCACTGAGACTACTGTAGGAACTGCTGACGCGTCTCTCTCATACTAGTCTTCGCTCCCGATAAGCCACGTGTTATTGTGAGAATCAAATAAACATGACTTTATAAAATACTATTGCCAAGTACTCCTAGTTATAAATATTAAACTTTGAAACATACAATTTAAGTACACATCCACCTTCTTCATATGAATTGAAGGTGCTAGGAAGATCCTTAGAAGAAGAATATAAACCAAGGGCTAGGGATGATCTTAGAAAGTCCACAAACAATCTCACAACTCTAGTTAATCTGAAAATATTTCAGGGGGGCTGGAGAGATAGCGGGTAAGGCACTTACTTGCCTGCAAAGCCTAAGGACTCAGGTTTGATTCTCCAGGTCCCATGTAAGCCAGATACACAAGGTGGTGCATGCGTCTGGGGTTCGCTTGCAGTGGCCAGAGGCCTTGGCACGCCCATTCTCTCTCTCTCTCTCTCTCTCTCTCTCTCTCTCTCTCTCTCTCTCTCTCCCCTCTCCGTCTCAAATAAATAAAAATAAAAACTTTTAAAAAATCTCAGGAAAAGGAGTCTACCTTTGCTACAAAGTCATAGGAGGCTGGAAATCCCAGACTTGACATTTACTAGGTGGGAGGTTCACCATGGGAAAGTTTTGTTGCTATTTAGGTTAGCTTTGTGTTGTTTTTGTTTTTAATTTGTATCTCTGACCTTCAAGTTCAGTCAACATCTATTTAACAGCAAAGACAGGTTAGTTGAAAAGACTGAGTGGAAAGGCCTAGAAAAGTAACTGATTTTTTGATGGCGAACAGGCAATGGACTATAGGCCTCTGGCAATACCTTACCAAGAATTGGTTTGTCATGGTGATGGTTAATGAAGTGTGGTGACAACTATCCTGGAGGCTCAGTGGAGCAGGGGTCATGAACGCAGGAAAGGAGGCACTTGTGAGGAGCCTGGGGCTCTGTGCAGAGGGAACAATACATAGGCAGGTAAGTCCTCTGCGTTGGAAGCAAGTCATAAATACAAATCGTAAGAGCACCACAAAGCGAGATTAAACCCCATACCATCATCCAAAAAGCCTTTGTCTTGAGTGAGTCCAGGGAAGCACGTTAGGTCATCTGGATCTCAGGCCACCACCTGTATTATTCCATGTCCTGAGCCCAACCTACACCCAAGAAAGTGGAGCCACAGCAGGAGATGGGGGCAGGCAGTGGCAGGAAGGGAGAATTCAGCAAAGGCACACCTTATTCTACGGCCCAGTGTGTGTGTAGCAACACCATCCTCAAATCAGTGGGACCCACATATGGGTCTCTCCTTCAGAAAGCAAGCCCACCAGCTAGGAAATGCAGCCACCCGCTGACAGCCGGATTCATGTGCAACTCAAGAAATGTGCCAAAAAGTCTACTCTGCCAGCCTGTCCCTGTGGCTGTCCATTACCACAAAGTAGAATTGATTCCTCACCAGCATTTCTCAGATTCCTTCCCTATGAGCTGACTCAGTAAGTAATGTTTAAAAGCAGGAACTTGGGGCTGGAGAGATGGCTCAGTGATTAAGACCTAATGATCTGGGTTCAATTCCCCAGAACCCATGTAAAGCCAGATGCAGAAAATGACACATTGTGGTGGTTTGGTTCAGGTATCCCCATAGACACTGATGTTTTGAATGCTAGGTTGCCAGCTAATGGAGATTTGAAAATTAATGCCTCCTGGAGGCAGTGTATTGTTGGGAGCAGGCTTATGGTTGTTATAGCCAGTGTCCCCTTGCCAGTGTTTGGCACACTCTCCTGTTGCTGTTGTCCATCTGATGTTGCCCAGGAGATGATGTCCACCCTCTGCTCATACCATCATTTTCCCCTGCCATCATGGAGCTTCCCATTGAGTCCATAAGCCAAAATAAACCTTTTTTCCCCACAAGCTGCCCTTGGTCAGGTGATTTCTGTCAGCAATGTGAACCTGACTGCAACATGCATGCATCTAGAGTCTGTTTGCAGTGGAAGGAGACCCTGGCATACCTACTCATATTCTCTCTCTTTCTCTCTCTCTTAAAAATATTTTATTTTTTTAAAGTAAGATCTTTATGATTAATTTGTACATGTTATGGTTTGAATGTTGCTCCAAAACACAGGAATTTACCTGCCATGGTGATGGCTTCAGGGGTGGTTAGGTCATAAGAAATGTCACAATCTCTAGAACATTGTAATTCTCCTATCAGGGGAGGGGCTATACCAGAAAAGCATTTTTGTATGTGCACCTCCTCCACAGGCCGCATTCTAAAGTCCCAAGACATGAGATTGGTTCCTCAGTCTTGTACTGCCCAGCTCATAGAGCTATAGGAAAAACACTTTATTGTATTATAAATGACCCAGTCTGTGGTATTCTGGGTTAGCTATGTACAATGAGTCAAGAGATTTCAATATGGTACCATTTAATTTAGCACACACAATGATAGAATTTGTTGGAAGTAGAATTTTATAAGTAGTTCTACAGGCATCCTATACCAATAATCTCTTTATAAACACAACTGTGGGGCTCTTACAGCCCAGTTATACGAAATGAGACTTGGCTGGCTGCCAAATACTACTTATCACAAGACCCTCCACAGAGCAAATGATTAATGTGTGTTTATGGGCGTCAAAGGTCACACATTCAGTTTTAAACACACTGAAGTCTTTTATAAACATGTTACTATCTGAAGGATAGTCTGCAAAAGGAAGTGAAATATGCACAAGCCATACTTGACTCTCTAGCTTCAAAAGGCAAATACGTTGTTTACAGCCAGAAAGAAATGCATTCTTCCAGGAAATCAGCAGACGAACGATAGACACTATATAAACACCTTCTGTATCTTTGTAGAACACAACTTTTCAGTATATGTTAATACATTAATTCGTAGCTAAAACACTTCTTAATTTTCTCATTTAAAGATCATTTTCAAAGAACGCTTTATAAAAGAAGTTGTCTAAATGATTTCAAAGAAGGTAAAAATTCTAAAGCTTGAATATTTATTTCAACCCACACACACCAGTCTCCTGTTCCCAGACATACTAAGAAATATATTTTAGAAGACCTTTGAAAAGAGTGTTCACTTGGAAAGTCATCATTCATTCAACAAATATTTTCACTAGGAACTGTAGGAATGAGGGATATAGGTGAGTGTGTATGTGTGTGTGTGTGTGTGTGTGTGAGAGAGAGAGAGAGAGAGAGAGAGAGATTAAAAGTCCCTGAACCTAATCCCAGCACTCGGGAGGCAGAGGTAGAAAGATTGCTGTGAGTTCAAGGCCAGCCTGAGACTACAATGAATTCCAGGTCAGCCTGGGTTAGATTGAGACCCTACCTTAAAAAAAAAACAAAATCCCTACACCCAAGGAGCTTGAGTGTAATGGGAAGGAGGGAAATAAACAGCAGACTCACACAAACATGCAATAGGACAATTGTTGCATCTGTTCTAATCAAGAGATGCATGAAGAGGCTGAGAGAGTAAAATGAGGGGAATGTCCAAAAAGTCCAGCGAAGGCAGCTCTGAAGGTATAGTGTCAGCGCAGGCTGCTGTGAAAGAACCCTACAGACCAGGATGGCTTGTAAACAACAGAGGCGTTCTCACAGTGCTGAAGGCTGGGAGATCCAAGATGAAGACCGTGGCACGTGTGCTGCTGGAGGCAGCCAGCTTCATGGCCAACTTCTCACTGGCTCACATGGGGGAGAGGCTAGGGACTCTGTGAGGTCCCTTTTATAAGGACACTAACACCATTCCTGAGGGCTCCATTCTCATGTCCTAGTGACCTCTCAAAGGTCCCATCTCCTGACAAGCATCACAATGGAGACTGGGTTTTAACATATGAATGTGACAGGGCCACAAAGATCCATCTACAGCATTTCCTAACCAGACAGGGGCAGAACAATGAATTTATCAACCCACTGTGAGGTCAAGAATCTAGCTGATGTTTAGATTTAAGGTAGGAAGCAAATGGTTTCATTTTGTTTTGTTCCATTTTATTTCATCTTAAAAGTTTTTAAGTTTTTTAAATCTGCTAGCAAAATTTAATATGGAGAAAATCAAGTCTTAGTTTAAAAAATGTTGCAGGATGTACAAAGCTAGAGTATTTCTTAACTTACTGTGTGTGTGTGTGTGTGTGTGTGTGTGTGTGTGTGTGTGTAGGCACCCACCTGTGTCATGGCCTGTGTGTACAGGAGAGAGGACAGCTGCAGGGTGTTGGTCCTCCCCTTCCCCCTTTTCCTGAGATGAGGCCTCTACTGTTGGTTTTGCTATAGGAAAGCCAGTTAGTGGTGCCACTGTGGGATTCTCCTGGCTCTACCTCCCGCTGTTACAGGTGCTTTGGAATTACAGGCACATGTTCCACTTCGTGTGGGTGTGAAGGGTTGAACTTTAGTCAGCAAACATACAGAGCAAGTGCCTTTAGCCATAGATCCATTTCTCCAGGACCTAGTCCTTTTTTGGTTATTGATCTTGTTCTGTTTTTTCGAGATAGGGTCTCACTCTAGACCAGGCGGACCTGAAAATTCACTATGTAGTCTGTATGTAGCGTGGCCTCGAACACACGGTGATCCTCCTACTTCTGCCCGAGTGCTGGGATTAAAGGCATGCATCACTACACATGCTTCTATTTCTTGATTTTAAGAATCCGCATTTGGGGGCTGGCTTAGTGGTTAAGACACTTTCCTGTGAAGCCTAAGAACCCAGGTTCAGTTCCCTAGTACCACATAAGCCAGATGCATATGTTGGTACATGCATCTGGAGTTTGTTTGCAGTGACTAGAGGCCCTGGCAGGCTGATTCTCTTTCTCTGTCTGTCTCCCTCCCACCACTCTCTCAAATAAATAAATAAATAAAATATTTTAAAGAATCAGCATTTGAGGTATTACTATTTAAAGTTCTGAACAGGTATTATAGGATCTACTCTATTCTGATCATCATTATTTCTGCTCCTGTTCACACATTTGGCCTCTTCTACAAGACCATCAAAAACTAATGCACACAGGCTAATGTGAACATAGAGTAATGTATAAGCTACAGTACCCAGGCCACACTTTTCCTCACTTTTTGCACTGACTCTGATCCCAGAGTAGTCCATGAAAATACCAGGTAGTTGGTGGCCCTGTTCAATGCCAAATCTAGTGCAGTTCATTTCCTATGCCTGCACTTGGGTTTCCTCACATCAGAAGCTGACCTAGCTCATAAGAAAGTCTTGGCTCCATTTAGGGAGTTCCAGCATTGATTAAAGGGAGTGCCGGTCTGACCTGTGCCAGTTACGTTTCTCCCATGACTTAGCCCCACTTCGCTGGGTCAGGAGAAGCAGGCTCGGTGCTCATGTTCCTCTTTCAAGGGTAAGCATTCCACTGTAGACAGCACCCCCAAGTAACTGTCTAAGGCCGACTGTGACCTTACTGTCAGTAAAACTGTAAGGAGCTATCTCAGAACCGTGAATTCTGTCTTGTCACCAAAATCAGATTTCAAAGAGGAAAAGCCATGAAAATAGAGCAAAAACACAAAATTACACCACATGGAGTCATTTTACTCAAGTATGAGTGGCCTAGAATTCATTAATGTGTTCACATTAAAACATAGCTGAGAAAGTGATGTTCCACAGATACTGTGTTAATTAACTTTAGGGGGCCAAGTCTTCAATCTGGAACTTTTGAATACAAGTCATTAAAGAAAAGTGATGAGGCCACTAACCTCTCCTATATCAAAAACTATTTGACACTATTAGTTTCTAGTAACACTTAATAAATCAAACAAAACAAAAAGTGAGAAAGAGAAGAGAGAAAAAATAAAAGTACATGCCTTTAATCCTAGCACTGGTGAGGCAGAGGTAGGAAGGTCGTTTTGAGTTTAAGGCCAGCCTGAGACTACATAGTGAATTCCAGATCAGCCTGGGCTACAGCGACACCCTACTTCTAAAAACAAAACAAGACACAAACACAGTAAATAGAATAATGTATTTTTGTTTCTTATATTGCTGAATGCTACATGTATTTTTCAAGATTCTCAAGGACAGAGCATGTGGCTCTTTGGCAGCAGGGCGGAGGGATGGTGCTGGAGACCCGAGCCAGGGCTTCATGCGCACTACGGAAGTGTTCTACCAGCCTGCTGCTGCCCCTGGGATTTGAGTCTCTACCTAAGTGATACCGGGCTCTACTGACAGCACCAACAGTGTTGTTCATACACTCAGTGCTTGCTTGTGACGTGGTTTCATTTGTTTGTTATTGTGTGTGTGTGTGTGTGTGTGTGTGTGTGTGTGTGTGTGTGCACGCATGTAAGCGTGAGCATGCATGTGGAGACCAAAGGTGAACATTCATTATCTTCCTCAATCACTCTCTACCTTATTCCTGAAACAGGGCCTCTCACTGCACCCAGAGCTCACCAAATTTACAAGACTAGCTAGCCAGCAATCCTTAAGGATCCTTCTTATCTCTGCCTCCCCAGTGCAAGGATTCTAGGCACGTGCCACCATGCCAAGCATTTTCACGGGCGCTGAGGATCTGAACTCAGGTCCTCATGCTGGTGTAGCAAACCATTTCCCTGGTTCTGGTTTTTGTTTGTTTTGTTTTGACTTTTTTTGAGACAGGGTCTATAGCCCAGGCTGGCCTTCAACTCCCTATCTAGCTGAGGATGACCTTGAACTTCTGGCCCTCCTGCCTCTACCTCCTCAGTGCTGGGCTTGCAGATTTGCACACTGTGCACGCAGTACTGAGGATCAAACGCTGCACCTCGTGCTCCAGGCAAACACTCTACACCCGAGCTACAACCTTAGACCGGCTGATTCTGTAGTAGTCGCTCTTGAGTGCATTTGGCACATGTAGTTCCCAGCAGCAATAAACTGTTTCCTAAGCAGGCACTTCAAATTATTATTGCTAATTTATTTCAGAGGATAAGAACTGAAAAGACATTCCAGAGTTTCAAATTCAGCTTTTCAAATCCAGAGATTTTTGCTCACACACCTTAATTCTTCCATTGTGAAGACCCTAGTTAAATTGAAAATGAGTCACAAAATTTGAGGGTGGAGGTTATTGGGAAATTGTATTATCTGAAGTATAAAGTGTTACTCTTCTATGCAAGGCTAAATGAAATATATGTAGGTCGATAAATTTTAGCCTTGTCACTGCTCACAAAAGAGATGTTTTCTAGGCAGACTGTTTCAATGGTCCAGTTTTTGGCTAATTATCTCTCTTTTTGCTTGAACTAAATGTCTCCAGAAAAAGTTAACCCAATTTCTTCATTTCAATATCATTGCAATTAAAGAATAACTAGTTCAAGCCCAGTGTGGTGGCACACGCCTTTAATCCCAGCACTCGGGAGGCAGAGTTAGGAGGATCGCCATGAGTTTGAGGCCACCTTGAGACTAACGTAGTGAATTCCAGGTCTGCCTGGACTAGAGTGAAACCCTACCTCAAAGCAAACAAACAAACAAAAAAAGAATAACTAGTTCAGTATTCTTTCAGAATTTCTTATTCCTAATGAATTTTTTTATTCATTTTTTTACTTATTTATTTGAGAACAACAGACAGAGAGAGAAAGAGGCAGATAGACAGAGAGAGAGAGAATGGGCACGCCATGGCCTCCAGCCACTGCAAACAAATGCTAGATGCGTAAGCCCCATTATGTATCTGGCTAACATGGGTCCTGGGGAATGGAGCCTCAAACTGGGGTCCTTAGGCTCCACAGGCAAGCGCTTAACTGCTAAGCCATCTCTCCAGCCCCTTATCCCTAAAAAACTCCTTAAGTTACTCAACTCAGCAAGGTTACAAGGTAAGAGTAATATGAGAAAAAAAATCATATTTCTACACAAAAAATCAATAAAAACTAAAATTTAAAACAAATATCACTTAAAATCACCTAAAGAAAACAAAGACACAGCTACAGATTTAATAGCATATACAGGATTTGAACCCTGAACCTACACAACAAAATATCTATGAAAGAAATCAAGACAGGGTTGGGGAAATGGCTTAGTAAAATGCTTGCCATGTGTAGTACACAGCCTCCTGGTGCTGAGATGAACCTCCAGACAGGCACAGTTATGGGAGGAGGAACCTCCTGAAGCAGGGGAAGTGCCACAGTGGCAGGAGACGGGCCCTCTTTCCAGGCCTACACCCAGTAAGATAACAGCCACAAGCCACACCAGCACCGCAAGCAAGCACACTTGGGAGCCTCAGGCAATACTCAGGCACTTTGCATATCTTCAGGTTGGAATTCCAAGTTCACCCCCACACCTTAGGGTTGGACCCTCCGATCTACCCACAGTGACACCTCTTCTAGCCAGGTGGTTGCAGATCTAAATTACAAACTTTAATAAAATCCTGAATATATTGGGGGCCATTCATTCAAACGACCACTTAAATTCCTTTCCCCAGTACCCACATAAACACCAGATTTAGTGGCACATGCCTGTAATCCCAGTCATGGGAGGCAGGGAGAGGCCGATCCTTGGGGCAAACTGGCAAGCTATGGGTTTACTGAGAGACCCTGTCTCAAAAGAACAAGGGAGGGCTGGAGAGATGGCTTAGCAGTTAAGACACTTGCCTGTGAAGCCTAAGGACCCATGTTCAACTTTCCAGGTCCCACATAAGCTAGACACACAATGTAATGCAAGGGCGCACAAGCGCACAAAGGTGCTATGTGCATCTAGAGTTTCAACTGCAATGGCTGGAACCCCTGGCACACCAGTTCTCTCTCTCTTTCTCTCTCAGAAACTGATGTAGGAATATCCCAAGTTCAAAGCCTGCCTGGGTAGCAGAATGTTCAAGGATAACCTGGACAATTTAGTTGAGACTCTGTCTCAAAATAAAAGTCAAGGGGCTAGAGAGATGGCTTAGCAGGTAAGCACTTGTCTGTGAAGCCTAAGGACCCCGGTTTGAGGCTCAATTCCCCAGGACCCACATAAGCCAGATGCACAAAGGGGTGCACATGTTTGGAGTTCATTTGCAGTGGCTGGAGGTCCTGATGCACTCATTCTCTCTCTCTCTCTCCCTCCCTCTCTCTCTCCCTCCCTCCCTCCCTCCCTCCCTCCCTCCCTCCCTCCCTCCCTCTCTCTCTCTCTCTCTCTCTCTCTCTCTCTCTCTCTCCCTCCCTCCCTCCCTCCCTCCCTCTTTCTCTTTGTCTGAAGCTCTCAAATAAATAAAGAAAAATTAAGTAAAGATAAAAGTAAAAAAAAAAATAGGGGAGGGCTAGGAATATAATTATGTGTAGAGTACTTGCCTAGTATACATGTGCTCAAAGGTTCAGTTCCCAGTACTGAAAAACAAAGAGTTGTACATAATGGAATGGTACATGCCTTTAAGCACTCAGAAGGCTAAGGCAAATAAAATAGTTTGAGCCCAGTCTGGACTACATAGGAAGACCCTTTCTCAAAATGACAAGCTCACAGATAGGGATTTAGGAATTCTCGGGGCTCAGAGATGTCAGATTGGGAAGAGGGTGGCTGTAGATATGAAAAGACAACTTCAGGGACCCTGTGGTGGACCTGTTCTGGTTTCCACTGTGGTGGCAGTCACATAATATTCATGTGATGACGGCACACTGGGGCAGGTACGATAAACTGGTGAGCTGTGAGTAAGCCAGGGGATCGAGGATCTTACCAATGTGAATTTCCCAACGGTGATGCTCCTACTGGAGGGAACCAAGTGACAACTACTCGGGGCACTCTGCATTACTCTTAAAATGGCAAAGAATAATGATCTTTGGAAGTGTTTTTTAAAATATTTGTTATTTTTTTATGAGAAAGACAGATACAAGAGAGAGGGGGTATGGGTATGCCAGGGCCTCCTGCCCCTGCAAATGAATTCCAGGTGCTTGTGCCACTTTGTGAATTTGGCTTGACGTGGGAACTGGGAACTGAACCCATGCTGTCATGCTTTGCAAGCAAGTGTCTTCAGCTGCTGAGCCACCTCTCCAGCCCTTTTGAAATGTGCTTAAGGGGCAAAATGATATGGTAAATTGTCTTCACTTCTTACAACTGAGTAGTAAAAGAAACATGTAGTAACTGTATTTCTCAAGATTACACTATTAGTTAAAAGATTGGTCATGCCGGGCATGGTGGCGCACGCCTTTAATACCAGAACTCAGGAGGCAGAGGTAGGAGGAATGCCATGAGTTCGAGGCCACCCTGAGACTCCATAGTGAATTCCAGGTTATCCTGGGCTAGAATGAGAACCTACCTCAAAACACACACACACAAGTCCACTGAAGTTTCCACTGTACCACAATCCTTAAAAAGCAACCAAAATAAATAAATAAATAAAATAAGCAATTCCTATTAAGGGATTTTAAAAAGTAAAGATACTGGGTTGGTGAGAGAGCTTAGTGGTTGAGACACTCGTCTGCCAAGCCGAAGGACCCAGGTTCCATTCCGCAGGACTAAAGTAAGCCAGGTGCACAAGGTGGGGCACGCGTCTGGGGTTTGTTTCCAGTGGCTGGAGGCGCTGACGCACCATTCTCTCTCCACCTGCCTCTTTCTCTGTCATAAGTAAATAAATGAATAAATAAATAAATGATACTCTCAAGCAGCTAAAACTTTAGATGAGGAAGGGTGGATTAATATTACGGGAATTAAGTACTACATTTAGTATTAAATGGTTGTCTTAAGTTTAAGAAGAACTCATTAAGCTAGGAGTTGAAGTTCATGTCCATAATCCTAGCATTTAGGATGTTGAAGCCCATACTCACTTCTGCTGCCCCCCTCTCTTTCTCTCTCTCTCTCTCTCTCATAAATAAAAAAATAAATATTAGAATTCAATTTATATGTTGCTTCCAATAAGGTATTTGCCTTTGCTGTACTGGATACAAAATACTAGGATTCTATTAAATTTGTTTTATTATATTTTGTACCAGTTTTCTTTAATTCTTTTATTGCATTCATAGGCAATGGTATTTTTAAGAATTTCAGACAAATTTATTGGAATGTTCCTGTTTTATAACTTTATTTGTATTTGCTTTTCTTACCTGCACTGAATAAAAATTTATTTCTAAACATTTTACATTATGGCTTACTTTTTATATTACAATCTCATTATTTACTTGTGTCATATGCATGGCATAAGGTTAAATTAGCCAGAAGCTTGTTTTTTAATTGTCTGCTATTATTTTCCTCTGACATAGAAATTAACTATTTACTTTCTTTTTGCATTGTTTTTTGAGGTAGGGTCTCACTCTAGCCCAGGCTGACCTGGAACTCACTATGTTGTTTCAGGGTGGCCTTGAACTCACAGTGATCCTCTGACTTCTGCCTCCCAAGTGCTGGAACTAATGGTGTATGCCACCACACCCAGCCTGTTTACTGTTGTGGGGTTTGTTGTTGTTTTTTGTTGATGTTTTAATTTTTTTATTTTTATTTATTTGAGAGTGACAGACAGAGAGAAGGAGGTAGATAGATAGAATGGGCACACCACCTCCACCCACTGCAAATGAACTCTAGATGCATGCGCCACCTTGTGCATCTGGCTTACATGGGTCCTGGGGAATTGAGACTTGAACCGGAGCCCTTAGGCTTCACAGGCAAGCAGTTAACCACTAAGCTATCTCTCTAGTCCCTGTCTTGCTTTTTTACAATTGTTGTAGTTACCTTCTTGTAACTGGGACTAAACACCTAACTAGAAGGAGCTAAAGGGAAGAAAGGGTTTATTTTGGCTTATAGTCTCAAGAAGTTTCATCATAGCAGAAAAGCATGGCAGAGCAGAGGTTGGGCATCACTTCTTCCCAGAGCAGCTGGCAGAAAGCAGCAAGAATAAGCTGAACTGACAAGGGGGAAGCTGGGTTGTAACACTTTAAAGCCCACCCCCAGCAACACACCTCCTCCAGCAAGGCTCCACCTCCCAAACCTCCACCAGCTGGGAACCAAGCACTCAAAACACAGGAGGCCATATGGAACACCTCAGTCAGACTACCACAATCACCATCTTCCCACAGTCCCTTGCTTCTTTATTCATACAGCAACCATGTGAAAGTAATTCTTTCTTTATTTATTTATTTGAGAGCGACAGGCACAGAGAGAAAGACAGATAGAGGGAAAGAGAGAATGGGCGCGCCAGGGCTTCCAGCCTCTGCAAACGAACTCCAGACGCGTGCGCCCCCTTGTGCATCTGGCTAACGTGGGACCTGGGGAACCGAGCCTCGAACCGGGGTCCTTAGGCTTCACAGGCAAGCGTTTAACCACTAAGCCATCTCTCCAGCCCATGTGAAAGTAATTCTTAATGCTTGAGATAAAGATGTTTAATGCCGCCTCCAAATAAAACTTGTGGATAGCACTGAATTGCATCTTCTATGATACTCAGCACCGGCATGGTGCACAACCACCAAAGACAGCAAGTGACGCCTCCACTTCTATTGTCACCCCCTCCTTGCACCATTTGCCTTCCAGTCCCAAGGTCTCTGCACTCCCTGTGATTTTCTGCTCTTTTGCTTGGCTGGGAATTTTGCCTAGCATGTTACACACACTTCATTCTGTGCTTTACAATCTCGGTCTTTTAGCCTTTAACTTAGTTTGAGCATCATTCACTCCACAATCTTCATGGCCTCCTGTAATAGACAGCTACACATCACTGAGACAACTTTCAAAGCAGGCACAGTTACGGAGGAAGGGTATTTATTGAAGCTTACAGATCCAGAGGAAGTTCTGTAATAGCAGAAGAAGCTGGCCCTCTTTCACAGGTCCAAGCAGAGAGAGAGAAGGCCCAAGCCAAACAAACAAAAAAAAAAAAAAAAAAAAGCCACACCACACTTAGGAATTCTAGACAGAACTCAGGCACT
The DNA here is from genome assembly GCF_020740685.1 of Jaculus jaculus. NCBI lineage: Eukaryota > Metazoa > Chordata > Mammalia > Rodentia > Dipodidae > Jaculus > Jaculus jaculus. The sequence goes on from NC_059103.1 coordinate 151,571,213, forward strand.
TTTCATATCTTTATACTGGAATTCCAAACCCACCCCCACACTTTAGGGCTGGACCCTAAGGTCCACCCAATGACATGTCCTCCAGCCAAGTAGCTAGAAATCTAAGAAGCTTTAATAAAACTCCTGAATCTATTGGGGGACATTTACTCAAACTACCACACCTCCCCTGACATAGCTAACTTTTTCTTGTCTGGGTTCCCAGGACACTTGGGAACTCATTATAGCAGAGCTCAAAAGGCTGGACTACTAGCGTCTCATCTGCATTTGCCTCCCCTGTGTGACCAGAACACCTTAGGCAGGGATCATGGGAAAGCATCTGACAGGAGCATGTCACCAGCTGAGCAGGTATGGTTCCTGATTAAGGACAGCCATCAGTCTGATGGACTGGCCTATTTTGTCTTTAGAAAATATAATAGGCAAGTCTACTTCAATGGTCTAAATAAAAGTCACAAATCAACAAGTTTTTCACCAGCCCACCAAGGTACACATCTGTTCTCCCCTTAGAGAACAAGGTTCTGGACTACACAGAAAGGAAAAAGCTGAGTACCACTGTTCATCACTCTGTACTTCTTGATTATGGATACAAAGTGACTAGCTACTTCATGATGCTGCTGCCATGTCTTCCCTGCCATTGGAAAATGAACTGTATGTAACCTGGACAACTGCAAGGCTAAACAAACCCTTGGTTCTGTAAGTTGCCTTCATCAGGTATTTTGTCACAGCTAAGAAAAGTAAGTAATACAATCAGCAACGACATGAGCAGTGGGTCCTAATTTTCTAGTTAATGACTCAAGAACATAATGCCATTGAGACAGCTACAGGCCCCAGGGCCCCCAGCCAGCAGGAACCCCTGACAGACATGCTCTAGTACTCTAGGTTAAATGCCCAGGGTGCTTTTGACTATGTGGCTACCTTCTCTTGGATCATTAAGGCCTATACCTGGGAAGGAAGAGCAGGAAAGTCAAATGTGCCTTTCCTGACAAGAATCCTCAGACAAGTAGTGGGAGTGAAAGAAATTATTGGTTGAGTGCTTCCTATTGCCAAATCTATGGTAAAAACAATAGAGCAGTAACCACACCCACATGAGAACATGTATACCACATTAATCATTAACTAGGGAAGCTCCTGTCATTTTTGACTGATATACTTTAATAATCTTTGTTTCTCTAAGATGTATTTGGTGTTTCTTTGCCTCTGTACTGTAATAATAAACTCTTCTTGATGCTACAAAGTCATCATTGTGGAACTATTACTAGTAATATGCCCTTAAAAGTTACTCATCAAGCTAGAAAACCAACCAGCCAGGCAAGATGCACACACAGGTGCAACAGTGGCAAACAGACTATGGTGGTAATCAATTGCTGTCTATCAGATATGAGTCCCTCTCGGTGGAAGGGAATTCACTCCTGGTACTGAGAACTACGTCAAAAGCTTATGGCTTGTAAGGGCATAGAACCTAGAAGGATGCTTCTACTGTTCTTTAGCTAAAAGGAGAAGTTATGCCTATGAAAAAGTCTTCTAAATATCTGTTTATCCCCTTTGATCTATGCTGTTCTCTCTCTTGGCTACAGAATTTTTTGTTGTTGTTTTCTGAAGTAGGGTCTCTCATGCTAGCTCAGGCTGACCTGGAATTCACTATGTAGCCTCAGGGTGACCTGGAACTCTTGGTGATCCTCCTCCCTCTGCCTCCCAAGTGCTGGGATTAAAGGCATATGCCATAACACCCAGCTAGAATTTACTTTTTACAGATGGCAGTGAATATCAGGGAGTCCCAAGACCTATCAGAATGACAAGAAAAGAAAGCCAACTACCTAACATGAGACAAATCATCTCTAGGAAATCTGCCAGGGCCCAGGGAACATCACAGAGGAAGTGGCAGATATACATGAGTGCTGCTCTCACTGCTAGCCGGAGAACCTCCTCCAGGAAGATGACAGTAGACACTAAAGAGACACAAATTCATTAAAGCAGAAAATCAGACTGCTGAGGGCTCAACACTGAAGGAGACTTGTAACACTCCCTCCAAGGCTCAGGGAATATTGTGGAAGAGGAGACAGAAAGAATGTAAAAGCCACAAGGTGAGAAGGTGTACTCTAAGGTATTCCCTCACACACACTACCACCAAAGGCTGGTGCATTCATGACTCCACAGTCAATCCTGAAAACCCACTGAGGAGAGCCCTCTGTGCAGTGCGGGTGGGGAGAATGAGAACATAGCATATAATTCAATAAGGACATGACCAATTTTCAATATGATCATATATTAAAGTTCCTAATTTAAAAAAAAAAGTTACTCCCCATAGCCAGACATGCCTGTCATCCCAGCACTTGGGAAGTGGAGGCAGGAGAATCAGGAGTTCAAAGCTACTTAGCAGAGTTCAAGGTTAAACAGCAAGGGTGAGGACAGCCTGGGTTATGTGAAACCCTGTTGCAAATATCCCTCCCTATCCAGAAAAAGTTACCAAGTAAATGGACTCAAAGGTTATAATTTCTTATTTTGTATTTACACAATTAAAAATATCTACTCCACTTTTTCTAATTAAGAGGAATTCACACTTGTGGCTCTTGGGATACTGATCTTAAGTACAGGGATATACATTTGTCCTTCTAACTTCCAATTTTCAATTCATTGTGGGCCAAGAAAATACATAGCAGCATATGCTGGGGCTGAATGTGAATAAGACAGTGCATCAGTGTTTCTCTCAGGTTGAGAACCCCTAAGAATTTAGAAATAAAAACTTCTATCTAGTGTTTTGCACAGCATGGCACCAAAGAAGTGCTTTCTGATGTGAATTAAGCACGTATGAAAGCTGGATTTTGATATCCACTTTGGCCCTTCACACAGATAGTTTGCTTTCTATGCTTTTAAGCAGATCACTATTGAGCTAAGTTTGGCAAATAAGTGATCTCCACATAAGTGGACTTGTTCATGTGACCTGGGAACACATCTTTTTTTTTTTTTTAACTTTGGCCAGGCCTAGTGGCACATGCCTTTATTATTATTATTTTTATTTATTTGAGAGAGAGAAAGAGGCAGAGAGAAAGAGAAAGAATGGGCACGCCAGGGCTTCCAGCCACTGCAAACGAACTCCAGACGCGTGCGCCCCCTTGTGCATCTGGCTAACGTGGGTCCTGGGGAATCAAGCCTCAAACCGGGGTCCTTAGGCTTCACAGGCAAGCGCTTAACCACTAAACCAACTCTCCAGCCCTGGGAACACATCTTAACAAGAATCTATGAGCTGGGCATGGTGGCACATGCTTTAATCCCAGCACTTGGACAGCAAGAGGATCGCAGTGAGTTCAAGGCTACTGTGCCTGGGCTACAGCAAAACCCTACCTCGAAAAAACAAAACAAATCAAAACAAAACAACAACAAAAAAAGAAGAAGAAGAAGAGAGAGAGAGAGAGAGAGAGAGAGAGAGAGAATCTATAGAAGATGAGTGAAACTCCCCATCACCATTAGTTCCTTTTTTTTTTTTCTTACCAGGACCTTAAAATGTTCTCCAAATATTGCTTCTATAATAAGAAAAAGTTACATAAAACCCATGAGTGTTTTAGCAGTTCTGTGGAAAGCAGGCTTAAATGAGGAAGGAATGGTGGCAAAAAAAGAAAAGAAAAGAAAAGAAAAGAAAAGAAAAGAAAAGAAAAGAAAAGAAAAGAAAAGAAAAGAAAAGAAAAGAAAAGAAACAATGCAGAATCTTCTGGAACTGAGACAGTAAATGCTGAGGGAAAAAATGTGGTGAAAAAAATAAACAGGACTTGGTGATAGATGAAACAGAGCAAAGAAGAGAGAGAGAAAAAACTGATCACACCACACCCATGATTTCCTTTTCTTCATTTCATCTTTACTAAGCATCCTTTTCTACTCAACTATGCCTACTGGGGACTGGGATAATGATCATGGGGAAGATGGAATCAATGGTGTTTCCTGGGGGAAAGATACGATGGATGGGCTTGGAAGACACTAGGAGAAATTAGTGTTACCAGCTTGACACTTGCAAACAGAGGGCTAAGATACAACAACATACCATGCAAGATATTAACAAGAAAATCTAAAAATGCATAGCAGGTAAGATAAAGTAAGAGAAACAAATTGGAGAGGATTCTTTTAAAAAGTCACCTATTAAATCATCTAGAGCCAGTCAATTAACTGTTATGGCCAATCGGGTGGCCTCATAGTTAAGTTGAAATAGTAATGGTTGAAGGATTAGAAAAACCACACAAGATACAGCATGAGAAAGCACTGAAAAAAACATGAGATGATCAATGGTTTGCTCAGGAATCCATGAATAAAATGAAGCATAGAAGTATTCACTTCCTGATACATGTTTACCTCAAAAAGTCAGCTTCTCTCACTAGTGATACGCTCCAAATCCCAAGTATTCCTCTGCCTCTGCTCCCTGATGCCTTCCTGACAGCCTTACCACCTTCTTTAAAAGACCCTGGAAATGCTCAGCAAAGCAAAGATCACAAGGACTGCATGAGAAGGGCTCTCGCCTCACTGGGCTCTGCTTTACAAGAAAAGAGTACAGAACGTGCCTCACTTTGACACTGGTATCACTCTTTGAAAACTAACTGTCAAAAAGGATTCTAAGATGGTGAAATAAAAATGGAATTTGTTTGAATAGCTACAATTCCATTTCCCTTTACAATAGGCAAAAAGCAGAATAGAGCTGGGCGTGTTGACACACACCTTTAATCCTAGCACTTGGAAGGCAGAAGCAGGGGGATCACTGTGAATTCAGGCCACCCTGAGACTACTTAGTGAATTCCAGGTTGGCCTGGACTAGAGTGAAACCCTATCTCAAAAAAAAAAAATTTTTTTTAAGCAGAATAGATGACTACCTGATCCTAGCCACTAAGTTTGTGTTTAAAATTCCAGTCTCTTGGTTTATAACAACAGATACAGAAAGTGGGAGAAATCAGACAGCCCAAGCTGAGACCAGCTTTTTAAAGTTAGTAAAGCATTACCCCTGCCTGGTTTCTACCTTTGGAAAGCCTAGACTGTAATATATGTCCCCTATCTTCACTGTTATGATACTTTCACACTGTAACAGATTATTTGTTTGACAATTTCTCCACGAAGAGCCCAACTTTTTTTCTTAGGTGTGTTTGTGTGTAGAGGTTCTCTGTAACCTGGAAAAGTGGCTAAGTACAGAGAACAGTATGAGACGAATGCCATGTTTTGATATCTGCCAATGAAAGTGACAGCAGAGGAAACTTAATTAATCTATTAAGTCATCCAAGCTAATGTTATTTACTGAATACTTTACTATATTTCTTGAGCAAATATTTTTAATTTTGATACCAACTAATTCATTAATTACTTTGTAATTAGTGCTGTCTGGTTCTTGTCTAAAAAAAACCTTTTGTCTACTCTAAGGGTGAAAAGACAGTCTCCTATGTTTTTATACATAAACTGTTAAAGCCAGTTTTTGCACTCAGATGCATTCTGAGGTAACTGTATAGGGTGCAAGGTGGGGTTCTTCTGTCCCTCCATCTGGACAGTCTTCTCCAGGAAATTCACAAATTTTCTTTGTTGCCTCTGTTGAATCTTTTTCCTTTGGGTCTATCTTGGGCTTTATTCTGCTGGATGAATCTACTTGCCTGTCTTACAGATCAACTTTACATCTTTGAATAGAGTCATTACAGCAAATTTAGAAATCAACTTGAGTACAACCCTGGTCACAGTTAGTCCAAATTCTGTCCTCAGATTTCAACATTATTTTAATTATGATTACTTTGCATTTTTTAAATATTTTAATTAGCTCATCAATTTCTATTTTAAAAAATTTGGTGAGATTTTGATTGAGACTGTCAAATATGTAAATAAGTTGGTGAAAAACTGGTAGCTTAACCACAGTGAGTTGTCCAGTTGAACATGATATACCAATTGATTTAGTTAGTTCTTTAATTTTCTCATCTGTGTTCTATAAAATCCATGCAAAAAAAAAATCCATGCTCTTTTGAAGTTTTCAGGCATTACATCTCCATTTTAGCCGTGGATGATATTAATGGCATTTAAGTCCCTTTAAGTAGTTGTGTTGACTTAGGGTTTTCTTTGTATATGCCATCTATAAATACTAAGCTTTTTTTCTAGTCTTTATGCTTTATTCCCCTTTGCCTTAATATACTGGCTGAAATTTCCAGGATAATACTGAATAAAGGGCAGTGTAGACATGCTTAAGTTATTCTTGATATTGATGGAAGAAATGGTATTTTTCTACTAAGTACAATGTTAGCTATTCCTATGATATATATAATTTGCTGAGGTTTTCTTTTTATCATGAGTGAATGAACATTAAACTTTGTCAACTCTTGTTTCTGTACCTATTAAGAAAATTACATGGCTTTCTCTTTCCAATTTGTGAATAAAATAAATTTCAATAACTAAATTTTAAGTATTTAACTAACCTTACATTCTTGGATCAGAAAAAAGAAACCAGTTACAATATAGTATAATTTTATATGACTAGATTTGATTTAGTATTGTTTTAAGTTTCTTTTTCTATGAACATGAAAGTTTATAAAAGCCATTTTAAACATCATTGTATAGATTTAGTGGGAAGATGATTTTGTCTCTGTATTACTTACCGCTGCTCGGACAAAATATCAGAATCAAGTCAGTTTAAGGGAGCAAGAACCTACTTCACCTCACAGTTGAAAGTTAGTCCACCACAGCAGGGAAAGCATGGTGACAGCAAATAAGGCAGCTGGATGAATTCGCATGTTCAGTCAGCTTTCTCCTTTTTTTTTTTTTTAAGTAGAGTCTCATTCTAGCTCAAGCTGACCTGACCAGAACTCACTCTGTAGTTCCAGGCTGGCCTCGAACTCATGGCAATCCTCTTATCTCCGCTGGAATTAAAGGCATGCACCACCATACCCAGAAGATCTCTCCTTTTTATATAGTTCAGGACCCAGGTGCACAAAATGGCGTTGCCCACAATTAAGGTGAGTCGTCCCACCTTAATTAATCTAATCAAGATACACCCTCACAGACTTGCTCAGAGGCCAACCTCATCTACCTAACACCTCACAGGTGATTCTAAATCCTGTCAGGGTGACAGTCAATATAAACCATCACAACCATATAAAAATTTCAGGCAGGAGATCGTCTTACACCTGCTTTGCTAAGGGTTTTTCTAATATTAGCATTATTTCTTTCTCAAGTAAGGTTTAAACACAGGAATGTTCTGAGAAATACATTTTGGTGACCTTGTAGTTATACAAACATCCTAGAGTATACCTGTATAAACTAAGACAGTTGATTATAAATGTTCAAACTGTAAAAAAAATCTTACAGACCACTATTATATGTGTGGTCATGTGCCCAAAACATCTTTATGTGGTGTATGACTATATATGATACATTTTGCTGGCAAAGCTATCAGGTCAAGTTTCAAAACTTCTTAATTTTAAGTTCCATTTCTCTAACAAATAGTGGATTACTTAAATAGCTTCCTATTTCTTTTTATTTTATTTTTTAATTTTATTTTTTAAATATATTTTGTTTATTTGTTTGAGAGAGAGAGACAGGCAGCTAGAGAAAGAACGGGCATGCCACGGCCTTTACCCACTGTGAACGAACTCCAGATGCATGTGCCACCTTGTGCATCTGGCTTATGTGGGCACTGGGGACTCAAACTTGAGTCCTTAGGCTTCGCAGGCAAGTGCTTAAATCACTAAGCCATCTCTAAAGACCCAATTTTTCTTTATTTAATTTTTTTTTATTTTAGAGAGAATTGGTGTGCCAGGACCTCAGCCACTACAATCGAACACCAGACACTTGCGCTACCTAGCGGGCATGGGTGACATCACACTTGTGTCACCTTGTGCATCTGGCTTACACAGATCTGGAGAATTGAACATGGGTCCTTAGGCTTCACAGACAAGCACCTTAACTGCTGAGCCATCTCTCCAGCCCTCTTTTTTTTTTTAATTTCTTTGAGAGAGCAAGATAAAGAGAGAGAGGGAGAATGGGCACGTGAGGGTCTCTAGCTGCTGCAAATAAACTGCAGACAGATGTTCCACCTTATGTATCTGGTTTATGTGGGTTCTGGAGACTCAAACCTGGGTCCTTTGGCTTTGCAGGCAAGTGCCTTAACTGCTAAGCCATCTCTCCAGCCCTAGCTTCCTATTTCTAACCATGAGCTATATTACTTTGCACTTTTCAAGGAACTGGCCCATCTCATTCAAATTTTCAAATATACTGGCATTAATCCTATTAACATAAAGTAAAACATCTATCCTTTAAAATCTGTGGGCCCTCTAGGATGCCCTCTTTTTCTTTATTAATATTGGCAATTTGTGATTATTTTTTTTATAAGATAAGCATAGCTAAAGATTAACCAATTTTACTGCTTTCCTAAAAGAATTAGCTTTTAGTTTCATACACTTTCCCTATTGCTTGTCTGCTTTTAAAAATTCATCAACACCCATCTTATCATTCTTATTTCCTCCTCCTTTGTGTAACTTCTTTGGACTGAAAATTAGATAACTGATTTAAAGCTATGTATTTGTCTTCAAGCACTAATTTTAGCTTCTGCTTTTGATAAGATATATTTTTATTTATAGTTGAAGCTATTTCTATTAAGTGTGTGTGTGTGTGTGTGTGTGTGTGTGTGTTTTGGTTTTTTAAGGTTGAGTGTCACTGTACCCCAGGCTGACCTAGAACTTACTCGGTAGTCCCAGGCTGGCCATGAACTCACAGTTATTCTCCTACTTCTGCCTTCTGAATGCTGGAATTAAAGGCACATGCCACCATTCCTGGCTTAGATTTTTTTTTTAATCCAATGAATTATAACAAGTAATTACTGATTTTCAAATACTAGAGGATTTTCCAATTCATTTTCTTTTATTCATTTCTATTTTAATTACATCATGGTCAAAAGATATATACTGTTTAGTTTCAACCCTTTGAAATTAACTAAATTTTGGTTTGCCTTCCTTACACTGTGTTAGTAAGCTTCTCATCACTGCTTACCTTCTTCAGAATACCATGGACTATGTTAGTTAAGTGTTTCATCACTGGGACAAATACCGGGAAGAAATCAATTAGGACGAAGGAAAGATTTCTTTTGGCTCATGGTTTCAGAGATTTCAGACCATGGTTGGCTAGGGCTACTTGGGCCTGGACCAAAGCAGCATATCATGATGGCAAGGGCATGGGACAGAGCAGACTGCTCATCTCATAGCAAGCAGAAAGCAGAAAGAGAATATAGTCACACACAAGATATAGTCCCCATCCCGCAATGAGCCCTACCTCTTTGCAACAGTGCATTCAATTAGGAACCCACCAATGGAATCCTCATGACCCAGTCACTTCCCAAAAGCCTACCTGGCTGGAGAGATGGCTCAGCAGTTAAAGGCACTGGCTTGCACAGTCTGATGACATGGGTTCAATTTGTCAGTTCCCTCCCTCCCTCTTTCTCTCTCTCCCTCTCTCACATAAAATATATGAATTTTTTTAAGAAAGTACATACACTTAAACTTTAAAAAAAAAAAAAAGGAAAGGAAAAGAAGTCTATGAGCTTGTAATCAATCCTGTAACACATGGTCTTGAAACATTTTAGAGCCACAAAAACATGTATCTTTGCAAATACAAATGTGTATAGTATGTATGGGGTGATGTGTGTGGCATGTGGAATATGCACCTGTTTATGCTTTTGCAGTACCCTGTGGGACTATCTCTAGAAGCCACAGGAGAATGTCAGGTGTCCTCCTCCATCACTCACCCACTGGTGTTCCTTGCAATGGAGTCTTGCTGATTCTGAAGGCTGCCATTTACAAACCTCAAGGTTCTCTGATCTCTGACCCTGACAGGGTGAGGTTATAGACATGGGCAGCCATGCCCAGTTGTTCTGTGTGGGCTCTGTAGATTTGAACTCAGATAGTCTTGGGCCCCCTTGGGTCTTCATGCTTGTTCAAGAAGCTCACTTAACCAATGAGCCATCCCCCAGCCCAGGAAGGTTAAAAAGTTGGAATTAGTCAGTGCTGTGTAATTAGATTAAGTCGGTTTGACAGTGTTACCCAAATATTCTATATTCTTGAATTTTTGCTACCAATTTCATCAATAATTAAGACAATAACTAAAATATCCAACTATAACTGAATTTGTCTATTTTTCTCTTTGGCTTTTGTTTCGTTTATTTTAAAGTTTTGTTATTAGATGAATAAAGATATAGGATCTTTAATGTTTTCTTGCTAAACAGACTCTATTAACATTATGAGACACTTTTGTCTCTGGTCACAGGTTTAAGGTTCTAGGGAAAGAAAGCAGCCTGTATGGAGAGCTGTTATTGTTTCTAAAGAAGGTTATGTTATGTTATGTTACCCAGACTGCTCACAAACTCTTGGGCTCAAGCAATCCTCCTGCCACACCCTTTTCAAAGGCACATGCCAGAACTCTGGGTTGTTTTGCTTTTGGAGAGGGTTGTATTTCCTGTGCTAACATGAAAAGATAGACACTGAGGACAAATTGGCAGACTCTGGAGACTGTGCAAAAGGGGACACAATAGGTGCAGGCCAGGGATTTTCCCGTTTCATCTCCATCTCTGACTCATTATCGGTTCAGTGTCCCAAGAACTATCCTTAATAATGGGTGATGACCATGGGAAGAAGGATGCTGGAGTCCTCTCCCAAGCCATACTGGCCACTGTGATTTGACTGATTGCTCTCCTGGACAGCTCTAACTGGACGGTGCTTCTCCCAGCATGTCCACAGCACCAGCTGTTTATGAATGAAGTTTGTTGTATGTGTTTTGTTTTGTTGCTTTTGGTTTTCATTTGTTTGTTTGGTTTTCCAGGTAGGGTCTTGGTCTAACCCAGGCTGACCTGGAATTCACTATGTAGTCTCAGGGTGGCAGGGTGACCTCGAACTCTCAGGGATCCTCCTACTTCTGCCTCCTGAATGCTGGGATAAAAGGTGTACGTCACCACAGCAGCCTGTTGTATACAGTTAAAATTTTATTTTCTTATTGTGTTGATTGTACATTTTTCTCTTCTACTTAATATTCATTTCTTATTTATCAGAAAGAGAAAGAAAGAGAGAACGAACAGGCATGCCAGGGCCTCCTGCCACTGTAAGTGAACTTCAGATGCATGCGCAACTTTGTTTATCTAGCTTTACATGGGTACTGGGGAACAGAGACTGGGCCTTCAGGCAAGTATCTTTAACTACTGAGCCATCTGCCCAGCACAACATTATAGTCTACACAATGTCTACATTATGGTCTGAGCTACATAAGCAACCTCAGGGACTGAGCCCCATTAACCCAAGTCTGCACAACACCAATACTTTCCCCACAGGGAACAACTTGGGCTTCATCTCTTTTGCAGGATGATTAAAAATGAGTTTGAGGGCTGGAGAAATGGCTCAGTGATTAAGGTGCTTGCCTACAAAGCTAAAGGACCTAGGTTCAATTCCCCAGGACCCACATAAGCCAGATGGACAAGGAAGCACATGCATCTGGAGTTCATTTGCAGCAGCTAGAGGCCCTAGTGCATCCCTTCAAATTGACCCTCTCTCTCTCAAACAAATAAATAAATTTTTAAAATAAAATTCTAAAAAATGAATTTGAGGGCTGGAGAAATGGTTCAGTGGTTAAGGCACTTGCTTCCAGAGCCTAACAACCCAGGTTTGATTCCCCAGTACCCACATAAGCCAGATGCACAAAGTGGTGGCTAGAGGCCCTGGCATGCCCTCTCTCTCTCTCCCTCCCTTCTCTCTTTTCCTCTCCGTCCCTCCCTCTCTCCCTTCTCTTTCTTTCCCCCTCCCTCTCTCTTTCTCTCTCTCTCCTTGCAAATAAATAAATAATGCAATTTTTTTTGTTGTTGTTGTTTTTCGAGGTAGGGTCTCACTCTGGTCCAGGCTGACCTGGAATTAACTCTGTCATCTCAGGGTGACCTTGAACTCATGGCAATCCTCCTACCTCTGCCTCCCGAGCGCTGGGATTAAAGGCGTGCGCCACCACGCCCGGCTAAATAATGCAATTTTTTTAAATGAGCTTGAACAAGAAAGTGGAAAAGAGAAGCTATGAGAGTTGACAGTTGGTCATAGAGACATCGAGGAAAGTGAGGGAGACTTATAGATATATGTATACATACACTAACACACTTAACATACACTAACATATGTATATATACACTTAACATATTTGTTAAGGATTCTTGACTCAAGGCTTCGATTCTGGGACATTGGTTCACTTTTATACATAACAGTCATCTTTTATTAAGTCATAATAAGACTAGCATATAGGTGTGTGTGTGCACACGCACATGTGTGCACACACAAGTGTGCATACATAGACATGTAGGCATGCATACATGTATATTCTTGATTGTGTAAAGATTTAAGGAATAAAACTTCTATGCTGATCCCATGGTGTGCTTTCAAGGAAAACCTTGAGTTTCGATACTGAAAGCATGTGTGTGGCTTCCAGGCAGCTTTAAATGACAGCACAGCGTCTTCAGGCCCTGAGAGCCCCTACACGGGTGGTTGGGGGAGGAACCATTTGTTGGGTTTTGTTGTTGTTGCTGTACGTCTGATAGTGTGTTTGATCAGTGCACACCTACCTTGATCGTGTCTAAGTACTGAAATAGGGCAAATGCAATAAAACACCCTGGGTCACCAGTACTGTCTGATCCTCGGTCCAGTCTTCCCATAGTTTCTAGATTTCACTGAGCTCTGCAAAACTTCGCAAGCTACTATTGGTAACTACTAGGTGGTCTTGCCTGTGTAACTACAATGCATTACTTACTATCATATTGTTTTCAACATTTATTATTCACAAATCTCTTTTCTAGCAAAAGGAAAATAACCAAGCATTTTTGGCAGGAAACTGTGCGCAGCAGAGGATCTGAAGTACAAGCGCCAGTGGTCCTCACAATCTAGAGCCTCCACTACTCCTTCCACGCAGCTCCTCCCCCATGCTCTCATTCTGAACAAGATCTTCTGTCTTATTCGCCTGGCAGAGAGCAGGGATAGGGACTTCCACACAGAAACTTGCAGTAGGAAACTAAGAAAGGGAAGTACTATCTATCTAATTCACCTAACAAGAAACTGATGCTCATGTGGCCACTAGATTATCTAAAAGGCTGGAATGATGGCATTCACCAGTAGTCCAACACTTTGAAGGCCTGCACGATAGAGAGTTTGAGGCCAGTCTGGGCTACAAAGTGAGACAATGTCTAAAAACAATTGCCTAATGGCATGTATGTAGTCTGACTATAAGTCAACTTTACAGTTACTGCTGGAACTCAAAGCTCAGTCTTTACAAGGAAGTCAAGGAGGAAGGCAGGCACTGGCCCGTGACCTTTCTCTGATTTCTTCCTCCTTACTCCTGGGCTTCAGACCACTGAACCCATTTGGGCTGTGGTGAGCCCATCATTGGGTATATTTACTAGACATTTTGTTTTGTTATCCTGAGTTGTTCTTTTCCCTCACAGCCCCTCGTGCTTTGTGACACATTATCTTTCCTCCCTGAGAAACTACAATGAGTACAGACTCATTGACACTGTAATACAGAATCAATCACTATTGTGGGAGCTGCAAATATAGATGGGGTGGTTACTGAAGATGAATGCCAGTTTCTTTGTGGGGTGACAAAATGTTTCAGTGTTAGATGGTGGCAATGGATGCCCAGCTCTGTAAGTGTGATAAAGAACATTAAATTAGCTAGCATGGTGGCGCACACCTTTAATCCCAGCAGAGGCAGAGGTAGGAGGATCACCATGAGTTCCCCTGAAACTACACAGTGAATTCCAGGTCAACCTGGGCTAGCACAAAAACCCTGCCTTGAAAAACAAACAAAAAGAACACTAAATTGTGTATCTTAGCATCACTGACTAGTTAATGTTTGTTTTAATTGTTTTTTATAATTCATCACAGTGTTAACTCACAAAGATGGGCACAGTGTACAATGAAAATGACATCAACATCATTTCTTTTACTGTTTCTAAAGTCATATTACTTTTCCCAAATAATCTGTAAGCTACATTGTAAAAAAAAAAAAAATTTCAAATGTATAGCTGTGTGTGGTAGCTCACACACCTTTAATCCCAGTTTTTTTGTAGGCTGAGGTAGGAGCTGAGGGCAGCCTGGAGCTCCAGAGTGAGTTCTAGGGCAGCCTGGGCTACAGTGAGAGCTTGTTTCAAAAAACAAACAGAATCTAGAAAAGTTCAAATGACCAAAATCGATAGAAGGATTATAAAGAAAAAAAAGCTAATTAAATATATCTTTCAGACTAAGATAAAACAACTGAGAAAAGAATGCTATCACCCAACATATGGCTAAGCACACATTTTCAGAACCTTGTAGACACCGACCACACTCAAGCACACAATATATGCAAACCAAGGACCCAGCTCTCTGCGTAAGCTCTACTTCAGGTCACCTCACATTTTCACGTAGCTCCTCCCTCACTGACCTACCTCCTTCCCACCCAAGGAAGTCTTTGTTTTAAAACAATTAACATATGACGAAACAAGACTATTACTCATTCACATAGACACAAATCACATATTTTTTTATCACTTCTGAGACTGCTACTATAAAGTTTCCATTATTTTTCTAATATTCCTTAGTTTTGAGTTGGTAGGACATGAACCTACTAATTGAAAACATGATCCAAATATGCACTTTAAGAACTTGGTGTTAGTCCAACTTTGGATCCTAACACAGTGACAGCAATCACTGTAGCTCCATCTTTAGTGAGCAACTTGTAGCTGACTTGCAAATCAAGGACAAGCTACAAGAAAGCATCTGTGACCACCTCTGAACACAGCAACTCATTGTTTTAACTTATAATTCACTCCAAAACAAAGTCTCCTCTTTCCTTAAATTTCCATTGTTGCTTAGGTACCAATTCCAATTATTTTTTAAATCTGTTAGACCCAAATGTTTTCTGAAATGTTTGACAAATATCTGTGTCATGTGACATAAAATTACCTCATTTCTTTCCACAGAAACTGCCATTTCTTTCTGGAGTTTATTTTCCATATCCATAAAATGAGAAAAGTGATACCTGCCTCCTGTGTTTATCAGGAAAGTCAAGGGTGACTAGTGGGGAGGACCGTCTACTGACCACAGTGCGTCACACGTTGGATCACAGGGCTGCTGCTGAGCAGCTTCCCACACAGCCTCACGCGGGGCGCTCAGCATTTAGAGCACTAAACCCTGCTGATTCAAGGGTGTGACAGAAACTGTGACAATCCCAGGATCCTAATAAACATCAATATTTGTTTCAGTTAGACTATCTTAGTAATATCAACCAATTTTCTCTCTTTTAAAAATATTTTAAGCCAGGCATGGTGGCACACATCTTCAATCCCAGCACTCAAGAGGTAGAGGTAGGAGTATCACCGTGAGTTCAAGGCCACCATAAGACTACATGGTGAATTCCAGGTCGGCCTAGACTAAAGTGAGACCCTGCCTCGAAAAGCAAAAAAAAAAAAAAAAAATTATTAATTTATTTGTGAGGAGTGAGAGAATGAATGGGCAAGCCAGAGAGCCTCTAGCCTCTCCAAACAAATTCCAGATGCAGGCACCACTTTGGGTACTGGGGAATCAAACCTGGGTCATTAGACTTTGCAGGCAAACACCTTAACCACTGAGCTATCTCTCCAGTCCTCATCTTTCTTTTAGGCTGTGAAAACATGTAAATAATTACACTTTCCTGGGTGTAAAGACTGCTGCCTTGGCAATTTTTAATTCTGTTACAATCATACTTTTCATACCTTCCTGTCTTGCGCCCTAGACCCATTATGGAGCCCAGTTAGTCAAGAAAAATCTTACACATGCACAAGTGGAGTTCACAGCTACAGAAGTGAAAATTTATCACAAGAAATATTATTCCTTTTAGAAACTCAATATTGGATTGGCTATTTATATGAGTAACAAATAATTTATTCCTTCTTTGTGCTTATAAAATTTGTTTGGCATTTCTTGTTTGTTTTGATATGGGACCTCATTATGTGCCTCGGCTAGTCTCTAGCTCCTCAGCTCCTGAGCTGGTAAAACTAAAGGTATGTGCCACCATGCACAGAGGCAATGTACTCCCTCGGGAGTACAGTTTTAGTTCTTTCTCTCATCTGTAAGTCCCCTGGCTTTCACACTGTGAAAAGGAATATTAATCTGTACTTCCCAAAGTGTACCCCAAAGGAAAGGTGGTGAGGTGGGGGCATTGCACTCAGTACATATGTCAATGACTCAATCTGTGTCCCCCATTGAAGATGGACATTTGCACACACAGTTAGTAACTCTTCTATAGGCACAGTGATCCTTATAATACACTCTAAAAAAGAATTCCATGTGGGCTGGAGAGAGGGCTTAGCAGTTAAGGCACTTGCCTGCAAAGCATAAGGACCCAGGTTCAATTCCCCAGTACCCAAATAAGCCAGATGCTCATGCCTCTGGAGTTCATTTGCAGTAGCTAGAGGCTCTGGTGCACCCACTCATTCTCAATCTCATTCTCAGTCTCATATTCTCTCTTTCTCTCTCTCGCTCTGTGTGTGTGTGTGTGTGTGTGTGTGTGTGAATAAATAAATAAAAATAAGATTTTTTTAAAAAATACATGATTCCCTTTTAAAAAAATCTATGTTTTTAACTAGGTTTGCTAAATATAATTCATGGCCTTTCTCCCCTTCTGCTTAGATCCCTCACAGTAAAGGTAGAGAGAGACAGGAATTTAGAGGTGAAGTTGAGGCTAACGGTCCCCTTCTTCCAAGAACCAAGAATGACTCCTTTGCCAAAGTCCAAGGCTAAGATGCCAGCGCAGAGGCAGGCGGCAAGGACATGCCCACCCCCAGAGTCTCAGTGTGCAAGCTCGCTTCACTTCATTTCCACAGCAGGCTCAGCAACACTGCCTCTGTGTGTGTGGGAAGCCTTTCTCACCCTCTTGGAGAAGAGCCAGACCTTCTCCGATACCGGCGCTGTACATCCAAGCAGTCTGATGAACACAAGAGATAGTGTCTCTGCCCTCTCTGCTCAGTAGACAAATGACTCAGACTTCCTAAGCTGAAAGGGAAGATTATAGCTCACCACCTATTATGAAGAAGACCACAGAGTTCAAATGAATGAAGTCCCTTTAGGAGGCCACTGGCTGAAATGCCTTGGGAGTGTGACACAGACAGGAGCAGAACTTGGGCTCTTTAAAATGTTACAAATAGTCCTTTCCAAAACCAAGAAAACAAGCTGCAACCTAGATGGGATTTTGGGAGTTCTCTGGGTCATATTCAATAGCAATCAGCACAGTCATTAAATTACTTGATAAGGTGCCAGAGCTAGCAGCGAGGGAGGTCAGGATTTGCAACAAGAGCTTTGTGGCATCACCTCCTGATCTACAGAGGTAACGGTGAGGTGCATGGGTGGTTTGTGGGCGGGGGCAGCAGAATCACCTGCTTTGATTCAAGCCTATTTCTGTGGCATCTTAATAAGACCATAATGATGGTCACATTAGCAGGTAACTGTTCCAAATGTAGGTTTTATCAAATAATATTTCAGGGTGCACAGTCTTCTTGAAAATCCAGATGGAATTTTAGATGCTGGTACACTTTTGTCACTCATTTATTTTGACTAGTCATATAGTGTGGACCAGGGAGATATGACTTTCACCCTACCTTCTGTTATGACAGGGACATAAGGAAAGCAAGGGTGGGTCTCAATAAGCCAGTCTTCCCAGGGCAAGCACGCCTGGTACTTTCTATT
This sequence comes from Jaculus jaculus, assembly GCF_020740685.1. Taxonomy (NCBI): domain Eukaryota; kingdom Metazoa; phylum Chordata; class Mammalia; order Rodentia; family Dipodidae; genus Jaculus; species Jaculus jaculus. The sequence goes on from NC_059103.1 coordinate 151,588,915, forward strand.
TCAAGGCACCTACAGCCCCTTCACGGATGTCCTGCAACAGAAAAGCATCCTGCCTTATGCTTCTGCAAAGTTCTTTCCCCAAAACTAAACTCTCCTTCAAAACTCTGTGGTCTAGCCGGTCTCTTCCATATTTCCTTTCTTACGTGGGCCTTTGCAAAGCAGTATCTCCAACGAAGGTAAGACTTTAGCCACTCTAATTCTACTCTCACATATTCCAGAGTTATATTCTATTCCATCTCATCCAGGAAGAAGGAACAACTAAGGTTATTGACCAAATTGAGTGCTTTAAACGCACTCTTTGGCTATCTGGCCAGACCATATAATTTTCTTTATATAGATTGTTTGGCTAACATTGTTTCAAGTTATATGTCAAAATTACACCCCAAATTGAGAGGAAGTCAGGTAGCTTTGTTAGGCAGGTAGGGTAACTGGGACCCTGAAAGTAAGAAGCAGGAACGTCTTTGGGCCTCCCCTTGCAGTCTCCACTTTGCTAGAGAGCAAAGGATGATCTGACTCCTTTCCTCTGGCCTAAAGGAGATCTATTTTTCCACAAACAACCTGGGCTCCTCCAGGGAGGAGATTTTTTGTAGGATTTAAATCTAATCCTAACATTGTGGTTGGTCAAGTTCAGCACCTCTTCCTCAGACAGCCCCTAACTCAGACCAATCGGCTGTCTTTCTGGCTCACCTGAGCCAGAAGGCAGGGCCCACCACAAGATTATAAATACATTTATGAGGGGAGGGCAAGTTCTCTGGGCTACCTGGCCACTCCCATCACTGTGACCCAGCTGGGCTGAGACAAGGCAAGAGCTCCACATGGCAGAAGCACTTGGTAATTTTTTTCCTTTCCTCTCTCTCTTTTTATGGTTTTACCAGCCTACCATGTTGGCTTTCAAAGCATGTGGGTATATTCATTTTCCTTCCCTTGGTTTTGTACTACCCTCAATAAATATAATAATTATCCTTCTCAGTTTAGTTTGCCCAATTCTTTGATTAAATGCAAATGTGAACCTAGGGTTTGAGGTTCAAAGACTTTCCTGAATCACCTAACACCCCATTTCAAAATCATAATAGTCTAGAAAGTTGTCTGGGCCAATCTAACATGGATCTTATTCATGACAAGGAGAAAAGGGGACTTCAAACTTTTGGTCATGTGGCAGGAGTACAGGAATGTTGGATCCTTGGAAGTAGAGCTAGCTCGGTGACCTTGGCTGGCAAGTGAGGGCATTTGATTAGTAGTTACTTTCTGCTTCCTTTCCACCTCTGGCTGGAGGCAAGTCAGTGAATGACAACTCTGTGTCATAAACACACACCTTTGGCACCAGACCATTTGCAATACACACAGTTATTAGCAAATTGGAATGTACTGTTTGCTGCATAGTCCCTGCCGAAGACTCCTTCAAGTCATCTAAGAGTCAAGAGATAAGCTAATAGTTGTGTTAACCATCCCTAAAGACCTGGCATATGAGCTGTAGACTCCACTCAATGAATATTTATTGAGCACTGAGAGACAACTATGATATGCACTGCCTCACACAGAAGCCTTTCCTGTCCAGTTTTTCAATTCAGGGAAGCTTGACAGAACTTCTGGCAGTCATTCATGTCAAGGTTTTTCCTTAAATTTATTGTATCAGCAAATTACCAATCTCTCAAGATTGCTAGGTTCAGCTTGGTAAACTGTTACTCAGCATTGAAAAGCAAAGTCCCTGGGTCTTGTTATCTAAGCCCCCTACTGTTTTGTCTTCACTGAATAGCAGCCAGTTATTAAATCCTTCTTTGGTTTGACAGTGTCCTTGTACTTTCTGTTAAACGCTGGTTGAAGATACTGTTTACTGTGCTACAGGAGCTGGGGTTATATGGGAAGAAAGGAGTATTGTGCAGGAATCTTACCATGGTAGATAAGTACATAAGCTTCATTGGCCAGAAACTGAAGACTGTGTAACACAAAGTTTATCTTCTTTCATTTAATGCCTACATCAGTGTCCACAAACAAACAAAGCAGTAGGTCTCAAATAACCTAATAAAATCAATTTCGCCATCTCCTCAGTCATGGGCAATAAAAACATGTTGATCCCAAGAAATGTAGGGAGGTTCCAGATCCGAGTTTAAAAGCCCAAGCTATGGCTCTAAGTCTGTGTCCCCGTGTGGTCATCTTTCTTGGAGTGGGACATTTCTTGCCATGTCAATATCCTCAGCTTGAGAACCAGGGTCAACCTTATTCTCATATTCTCAATTCTCAGAAGATCCATGAAGTAAGTACTTAGGACAGTTCCTGAATCAAATACTCCTTTAATATCCTTTTCCTAACTAGCATGGCCTTCTGTTTCTCCATTCTACTGACCTGTGACTCTTTCATCTTCTGTCCTCACTATTCCAGATCCCACAGTCTATCATCCTAGCCACAGCCTTCACAACACCCTCTCTCAGTCTCTCTTCTACTTTGTATTCCCCAGCCACCTGGTGAACACCCCCCCACACACACCCCCCATTGGCTCGGTTGTTTTCTGCACAGGGCAAGGCATCTCCAAGCTTCTGATGCAGCTCTGCAGGTGACTATCAGGGCTCCAAACCCTGCTCTGCAACTAAACAGTGGTGCATCTTAAAGTCTTTTGTCCCTTCTATAAAACTAAGCTGGTGGGCTGGAGAGATGGCTTAACGGTTAAGCGCTTGCTCGGTTCGAGGCTCGGTTCCCCAGGTCCCATGTTAGCCAGATGCACACGGGGGCGCACGCGTCTGGAGTTCGTTTGCAGCGGCTGGAGGCCCTGGTGCACTCATTCTCTCTCTCTCCCTCTATCTGTCTTTCTCTCTGTGTCTGTCACTCTCAAATAAATAAATAAAAAATAAAAAATAAACTAAGCTGGTAACAGTAATGCCTGGTCGATGTGTCCCAGACAGCCATGTGTGTCTGAGAGTTTAAAACGAGACTGCAACCTTGAATTGCACTTGCCATGTGAAGCACTTGGTGGGTGTTGGCTAGAATTACTTCTACCATTACCATTCAATGAATGAGACAACCACATCAGATTGGGGAAAACACATGCCCAGACACACTTCTTGCTCTATAAATGCAGACCCACAAACCCCAGATGGGCCCTCTAAGTGATCTGGCAAATCCATTCCCAGCACATTGGCTTTCCTATCACCGAGGCATCATTTCATGACCTTCAAATCACCTTCATATTCAGCTCCTTCCCTTCAGGCACATGGGGAGAAGAGAAGCCATTAAGCATGGACTCTATTACCTGACCATCATCCAGTGTAGATGACAGACCGTCATTGGGACTGGTTTTCTCTACCTTCTCCACTTCACTAGAAGAAGTTTTCAAAGGGCTGTCCCCTTCCACTTGGGTTCCCAGGTCCTCCCCTATGAATTTCCAAGGACTTTCCTCTGACAATTACTGGACCTTTGATTCCTCCCTAACATGATACCAATGATCCTCACCTCCAGGGCCCAGATGCTTCTACAGCCCCATTCCTCAGTGTCACTGTAACCTGTGACTTGTTCAAATCAAGAAATAACAGCAAAGGCAATGGAGTTCACTCCTGGAATTGTGCTGCCTTGTGGAAGCCCCTGCCTTGCCAACACAGAGGCTGGGGGTAGAGTGGGAGAGAGAGGCTTCAGGAGTGAGAACAGCCTGCATATATAAATGAAAGAAGATGCTGGGACCTTCAGTGCTACAGATGCAAGGGAATGAATAGATACTACCCACAAGAAAGCAAATTCTACCTCCAAGTCTCTAGATGAGATCTCAACCCATTTAACCCTTGACTGCAACCTTGTGAAATATAGCAACAGACCAGATTTATGAATAGATACGTAACTCATTAAAAAAAACGTGTGCTAGTGTCTAACCCATAGAAAATGTGGCAATCTCTTAAAGCAAAATGCTTAATTTGTTCTATAGCAACAGAAATAGGTAATCATCATGGGTTCATCACCATTCTAGAATATGCTATATTCCATCTGAAAAACCAAACCAAAGCATAAAAGTAGACCACAGGCCCTCTATCTGAATCCTCCTTTTCTCTACTTTCCAACAAAACTTGCAAAGATTTTCATACTTCATACGTGCCTCTACATCCTTGCCTTGCCTTTACCGCTCAGCCCATTCTACTCACAACACATTTCTGTCAACAAAAACATCAAGGGCTGAAGAAATGGCTCCAGCTTAAAGGTTCTTGCTTGCAAAGCCTGCTGGCCTGGGTTCACCTCCCCATTATGCATGTAGAGCCAGATGTACAAAGTGGCACATGCATCTGGAGTTTATTTGCAGTGGACGGAGGGCCTGGAATGCCCATCCATCTCTTCTCTTCTCTCTCTCTCCCCCTCTTCTCTCTGTTAAATAAAATTTAAAAAAAATTGAGTCCCTTCTTATAGGACCCAAATGAACAAGTCAGTGTCCCTTTTCTTATTCAACATCCCAATATTAATTGGACATAGTGACATATGCCTTTAATTCCAGCACTGGGGAGCTGAGGTAGGAGGATCTCGGGAAGCTCATGACCAGCCTGGGCCACAGAGTGAGTTCCTCCAGGTCAGCCTGGGCTAAAGTGAGACCCTACCTTGGAAAACAAACAAACAAACAAAAACTCTCATTATGATCAAGTCCTGTTCCTTATTCTCTACTTTTTAGAACTATTTCTTCTCTTAACTTCCTGCACTTGACATTTTCTATCTTGTCAAACATCTTCTCTGGCCTCTCCTAGATCCATCTTAAACAACCCTGTGAGCCAGAACTTGGCCCAAGTTCGCTGCTGTCTATGCCCTCTGTAGTATCTAAGCTTTAAGTGACATCTACATGCTGACGGCTCTGATTCCCTCTCTAGCCTCTCTCTAGGATGAGAATCCACAACCTTGAACTATCAGTCTATGTAGCTAAGTGTAAGCATCATCTCACACTTAGTATGTTCTAAACAGAGGTCTTGAGTTGTGCTCGCACTGATCTCAGCAAATGGCATGTTTTACCATCCTTTACGCCAGGACCTCATTCTGTAATCCACAATTCCATTACTCCCCTCTTCCACCCATCAAACGTTCTGGCAAGTTGATCTTCACAGTGGATTCTGAGTTGGGCCCCTCACCTGTCTGAGGACTGCTGTAACTATGTCCTTTCACCGGTCTCTCCACTCCCACTGCTGGCCACAGTATGTCCCTTTGAAAAAGTACAAACAGCATGCTTTCCTGCTGAAATTTTTAGACTTCAATCTACATTGAAAAGTTCTGAGTTTTCTGTTGCTGGCCAGGCCCGCCTCTGAGATCTATCTCCTTCCTACCAAGTTCCAGCCACAGCCATCTTCTCCTTCCTACCCCAACTGGCAACTACTATTCCCTGGTCTTGGAAAGATCATGTTCCCACACAAAGTGTCCCTCTCAGCTCACAGATCAAATGTTCTCTCCTAAGCGAGATCTCCCCTTGGGAGCATTCTCTTTTCCTCTCAGACCACTGTTCTCCCAACTTTCCCTTTCCAAGTCCTGCCCAAGCACCAGGAATGCTTCCTTTACACTAAGGTGAATTTCTGTGAAAAAAAGGTGGACCCAGCAGAGCCAGCCTGACAGCTAACTGGCTGCCCTCCAGTTTCATGGTCCTCTCATCACAATATTATCTCTATAATAAATTTCTCATCCACCAGTATCATGACAGCCTTTCAGAACAGGCTAAATCTGGCAAAGCCAGGAGGGGGAGGCAGAATTCTTGGGGGTATCTTCCTAAAAAAATGTCATAAATATTTTCTCACTGAAAATCCACTGACCCTCTACATGCTAAGAAAACATGCAACCTCACTTCCTTCACCTGTTGCAGGGGACAAGGGGCGGACAGATCTGAGCGTGTGGCTCCTAGGTCCTGCCCTTAAGTGGCCACTGAATAAAGTCCTCCCTGTGTGGGCTAAGGACCTCAGGTGTGGCCACTGGCTCTGCTTAGGTGGGTTTATGGACTGAGATTTGGCTGAGTGATAAACAACTGTATCACCACCTCAAGTACGTGCTTGCTTGCTAATGTGCTTGCTAATGCCTTTGATGGTGGCTATGCAGTTGCTTATGCACAGGATGGCACTCACTGGAGCAAACACTTGAAGGCATTTTCTGTTGTGTTCCAGAATAGCACCTAGCACAAAGCAGGTGATCAATAAATGTTCTTCAAATAAATAAGCACAGAAATATACATGATGTAAACTGGCTATATTCCAATTTAAAAATCTCCTCACATGCGGTAGATCTCTAAAGCAATGAAGAGAGAAGATAAATTACACCATAGCACTTTCCACATATAACTTTTTGAGAAGTTGTGAGCAAAGCAATGTGTTATAAATTTTAAATAATTTAAATTTGTTTGGAGATGTGAAAAATCTTTTCTGACGATGTGAGGTATCACACCTTAGTTGTTTTTATACTGCTGTATTCTTTTCCTACCTTGGGGTTGCTTTGATCACAGGGCATAAGCTATTATCAATTTTTCCTTCACAATTTGTACAATCACTGTTCAAACCACAAGACACATTCTCGGTACATCTGCATAAAACTGCTAAGGAGGGCTGGAGAAGATGGCTTAGTGGTTAAGCGCTTGCCTGTGAAGCCTAAGGACCTCGGTTCGAGGCTCGTTTCCCCAGGTCCCACGTTAGCCAGATGCACAAGGGGGCGCACGCATCTGAAGTTCGTTTGCAGTGGCTGGAAGCCCTGGCACGCCCATTCTCTCTCTCTCCTTCTATCTTTCTCTCTGTGTCGGTCGCTCTCAAATAAATAAAAAATAGACAAAAAAAAATTTTTTTTAACTGCTAAGGAGTCACTCCTCTGTGATATTCAGTGTCACTGATGCCATGTGACTTAATTCAAACCCAGCTATATCCTGTAGCCACACAATGCAGGCCATGATAATGAGTGTGGTCACGGTATGGAGATTCCAACAAGCAGCTGTCAAAAACAATCATCCCAAATGACTATTTGCTGAAAACTTCTCGCTTGCAGAGCTAGAGTACTTCCAGGGTGGTCCAGGAAAGAGTCTGTGCTCACATGTACCCTGGGGCTATGCTAGCTGCTGCTGTTCAACTTTGCAGGGAAAAAAAATGTAGCTTCAAGCTTCCAGTATTTGGGGTGGGGTGGGAGAGGACCAGTTTTTTTTTAATAGTCTCTATTATGCTCACTTGTTTATGCATTTTCTTCTGAAAACTCCCAGGAACAGTTATTCAGCTGATTTTACAAGCCACTGGAGAAAAATCGCTCACCATCGCTAGCCACTTGCTGCCCTCAAAACTTCTTAGCAACATGCACGGTGCATGAACCTCAACGCGGTTTGCTTTGTCCAATAGCGAGCCTGGAAGCCCAGCCAGTCAGTTGTATAATAATAAACCCCTTATCTCCTGAAGATACACAAACGCAAGATCGTTTGGTGCTTTAGCACACAGGGGATTCAGCTACAATTCCCACCTCAAACACAACCATTTTAAATGCCCCCTCCAAAACACACACACACACACACACACTCTCTCTCTCTCTCTCTCTCTCTCTCTCTCTCTCTCTCTCTCTCTCTCTCTCTCCAGTTTTTCTTATTTGCAATGGGAGTTGGAGGGAGCAAACGGCCAAAAGGTGTTCTTTTTAAAGGCAGGAAGGCGAGGGGCAGGGCCAAAGCTGCGGGCAAAGCACACGCGGAAACCAGGGACTTGGTATTTGCTGCACCGGGCTCACAGTGCTCTCACACAAGTGGCCGTGATGGTCACCGATCAACAATTGCTCTGGGGGAAGGACAGGGTTGCAGGATGAACCACAAAAGCTGCCTGCTAGTTTCCCTAAGCTTTGAATACCAGTCCCCCCACCCCCAACACCACCACCCAAAAGAAAGATCGGGAAGCAATCCCGCGTCCTCAGGGCAAGGGGTGGAAACGTCTCACTCCCGGTTCCCGCCGGCCAGTCCCCACCAGGTGCAACCCGGCGCCAGTCTCGCCCGGTGTCCAAGTTGCCCAGCCCGCTGGGAGAAGCGTCCCTTTCCCGCACCCACCCGGGCTCACAAGCCCACCGGGGCCCTCGAGGAGCCAGAGGCCGGCGGGAGCGGCGCAGGGCCCCGAAGCGCGGCAAATCCGCAGTCCCGCGCGCTGCCCGCGGCCGCCTGACACACCCCTCCCGGCCGGCTCCCGGCCCCTTCCCGGAGCCCCGCCACGGGAGTGCGGGCCCGGCGGGTGGCGGGGCTCCCTCTCCCCGGGCCGGCGCGCCGCCGCATCCCGCGCGCACCTTCACCGCGCCCCGGGCCGGGCCCTTCGGGAGCGCACGGCCGGGTCCGAGGGGCACGAACCGCTCCTCGCCATCCTCGTCGTCGTCGTCGCCGTCCACTACCTCGACGACCGCCTCCTCGTCCTCGTCCTCGTCGTCCTCCTCCTCCTCCGCGCCCCCTCGGGGCTTCCCGGCCGGCCGCCCGCGCGCCCTCCGCCGCCGGCCCGCGCTCTCCTCGTCCTCGTCCTCCTCGCCCAGCAGCAGCAGCACCGGCGACGAGGCTGCAGCGTGGCCCGCGGCCCGAGGGACCCCGGTCCCCCCGCGAGGCGGCAGCGGCGGCCTCCAGCTCCCCGGCGCGGCGGGCGGGCCCGGGGCAGGGGGCGGGAGCCCCAGCGCGGCGGCTTCGTGGGCGGGAGCGGGCGCGGCGCCCCCGCGGCGGCTGCCCAGGCTGGGGCGCTTGGCCAGGCGCCGCGCCTGCATGCCTGCGCGGGGCTGCGGGCCGCGGCGCGCCGGCCGCCGCTCTCTCCTCGCTGCGGCACCGAGGGCCCGGGTGGCGGCGGTGGCTCGCGGGCTTGCCCGGAGCCCGCCTTCTGGGCCGCTCGCCGCAGCTGCTGGCTGCAGACGCGCGCGGGCGCCGCCTTCGCTGGCCCGGCCCGCGGGGACGCCGGCGGCGGGCGGCTAACGCGGGGCGGCGCGGCGGCCGCGGGCGGGGGTGGGTGTGAGCGAGCGCGCCTCCGCCGTCTCCGCCTCCGCCGCCGCCGCCGCCGCCGCCCGGGAGCCGCGGGCGACGCCGAGCTCCATGCGGCCGGCGGCCGGGCCGGCGCGCGCGCCTCTCCGGGCCTACCGCCTCCCCGAGCTGTTTGCGTGCTGGCTCTCCGCCGCCGCCGCCCCGTCCCTCCCTCCTCCCGAGCCCGGGCGCGCAGCCCTCCGCTCCCCCGTGCAGACAAAACACGGACTGGATTGATCCCCAGACCCACGCTCGGCGAACAAGCAGCGCTCGCAGCGAAGGAGGGAGGGCGGCCCGGGCCACCGCTGCTCCCTCTGGAGGGGAGTCCGCAGACTTTGCTAGAAAGAAGGTGGTTCGTCCGAGTTCAGAGACGCCCTGACCGTGGCTCGAAGGGTCGTCCCCCTCCCCAGAGCTTACGGGCAGGGGAGCGAGGTGTGCTGCCCCGAGGCTCCGGGGGTGGGTTCCCGAGTCAGCAGCCCCTGGAATTGCGGCAAGTGTTTCGTGACACTGTCCACCCGCAGACAGTTTCTTTGAGCACACCGTGGTAGGCCTAGTCTACTGCGTTCTCTTCCTTTGCACGTTTACTTCCACCTTCCACCTGAGGGCACAAATCCAAAAACCCCGCTGCTCCTGCCACTCAGACGGCTGTCATTTTGGAGGCCTTGGAGTAGCAAACACACTGGGGACTCAAGAGTGTTTTGTTGTTGTTGTTGTTATTTTTTTAAATTAATATGAGGTAAGATCAAGGCTACAGCCAGTTCGCCATGTAATGAATGAACTGGCACTTTCTGAGGACTTTTTAGTTGTGACAAAGAAAAGCCGTCGTTTACTCTTGCTTGGGATTATTAAACCAGGCTCTGCATTCAAGTCCTGCCCCCAAATTCTACCTTGTGAGCCAGGGCTGCGGAAGTACCTGTTCATCGCGTGCTCGGCTAATTATCATCGCGTGCTCGGCTAATTATCGTTGGAGGGTTAAACACCCTGTGTCCCTTAAACACGCACATGAGAGGGCTCATTAAATGACTGATGGTGTCTTCCACTCCATTCGTCGAAGGGGATGAGAGCAGAGATTGTACAATGAACATTTTGTCCTCCTGGAATCCGATTACCTTCCTGATAACCTATTTCAGGTAATGACACACTCATTATAATCATTCACGTCCAGAATAGCAGTGCCATTTAAACTCTCCTCTCCCTAGAGGCAGTAACCAACAAGTCCAACTCATTGTTCTGTCTGAAATGCCTTTTGAATCCACCGCTTCTTTCTGTTCCCAAAGCTGTTCCAGTGACTCGTGACTTCAAAAGAGAAAGTTTCTGAATTATAGAAACCCAGTTCCTCAACCTCATTCCTCTTGCCCGCTGAATGCATCACCCTCACACTCAAGGGGATTCATCCCCTCCAACCTCCCTTTGGATCTGCATATTTTCTTGCCAAACTTTTTCATTTGTAAATGTCCCACTTTGGAATTTAGAGAGAGCAAACATTTGGCCATATTAATTGGTGGGTGTGTCTGTGGAGTAGCAGGGTCCACCAGAGAGTTTAGTAAATGGTTTCAGTAAGCATTGCAAGGAAAAGGTTAGGGTCGTTAAAAGTGCTTTCATCTTGATTTGAGGAAACCCGGGTTGGTGGGTTGGGAAGAAGATTTTAGAGAGATGTAACTGAGAATAAATGTCAGGGATAAGGGCTGACCAGCTGGCCCCGGACGACTGCAAAGGAGAACAAGGTGTGGGGCAGATGGGCTCGTAGTTAGGCTGATGGATCACATTGGTAAAGATTCCTGCTTCAGCCTCCTGATTTGTGAAGTGAGGAAAAGAGTAGTATTTATCTAATAACTTTACAGGATAATGAGTTAATCTGTATTTCCATTATTATTATTTCTTTTTTTTATTTTTACACAACGTGTGTGTCACTGTGTGTTGCTGTTACAAACAAAAGCCTGTCTGGCTTTTGTGTGGCTGGGAAATTGATCCTTGGCCCATAAGTGCTTTTAACCACTAAGCTATCTCCCCAGTCCCCGAAGTTCCTAACAGTGACTGATGCGGGCTTCAAGTCTTAAAATGCAGGAGACATCCAGGCCTGTGAACTCCCAACTTCCGATCAGTCTCCAAGTTACTAAAGACTTGAAAAGGTAGTTAGAGATGGTAAATTATGAATTGTGAGATTTATTTTAGGGAGAGTTGAGATTTGGAGGGAAGGCAAGAAGAAAGGAAAGCCCAAACTGAAAGGAATTTTCCTTCTCAGCCTGGAAAGGGAGAAAGTAACAGAAAAAAATCTCCCTCACATAGAGAAAAGTGTCTCTCTGGGGATGGATGCATGCAGGAACGCATGTTAAGCAAGCCAGAAAACACCTAGGGCAAAATGTCCTCCCTCTTCCCAGCCAGGAAGATTGACAAGATTCCCCTAACATGGGGCAAAAGGAAAGGGTTGGGTGGGGGTGGCAAGAAAGATCAGAGGGACCAAGAACCCAGAGGTTTACATGTGTGTTTTCGACCCATTTATATGAACCAAACATCCAATTACAATAAGTCTCATTACGCTTGGTTTCCCACCAGGAATAGATGGCAAGACCCTATTGCTGAAGATTCCACATACTTGGGCTGCAAGGTCACTGAGAAATCCTGATGGAGCTGGACTGAAAACCTCCAACTGACAAAAAGCTGGAAAAAAAAAAAAAAAACTACACTGCATGCAGTTCAATGCGAGAGAGAGAGATCACCAGTGGCGATACTCAACAGTGGACACTGTAAGCCTTAAATTTGGCCAGCCAGGCCAAATAGCCAATGGGTGCAATAGTGGCACATCTGTTGTGGGGGAAACCAACTGCTCTCTAATTGGAATGGAGGCCTGCTCTATAGGAGGGAATACATGCCTGATACTGGAAACTTATGACAGGGGTAGTCATGAGCACTAGGGGTGTAACTTCTGCTGCTGGTGTCTGGATAAATGTATATGTATATACTATACTCACCAAACTTTCCAGTAGGCACTTCTTTTAATGTTCATACCCATATATTAATGCTACTCTTACTTGTGGTTAGAGAAACTTCTCTTTTCAGATGGCAGTGACCTTGGGATGACTCAGAAGGCACCATAGTGCTGGGAAGTGACAGAGGAGTGCTCAGCACTGAAACATCTCTATCACAACTTGCAAGGCTCAGGGTCCATTGGAGAAGAGGAGGCAGAAAAAATGTAAGAGCCAAAGGAAGGGTAGGACTCCTTACAATACGCTCCTCCAGACAGAAAATGGCCTGGATATCCATGACCTCACAATGCCTGACACTACCTACACAAGACCATCATAATAATAGAAGGGAAAGATGATGACATCAAAATCAAAGGGAGACTGGTTGAGAGAGGAAAACGTATGATGGAGAGTTGAGTTGCAAAGGGGAAAGTAGGGGAACAGAGGGAATTAACATGAGTTGTTGTCTATATTGAGGGAAGTTGTCAATTAAAACAAATTTTTTTTAAAAAAAGAATAAGTTTCATTAGACTCAAGTGTGTAAGAGAGGGACCTGATTGGTTGGTGGGTTCAAGAGGCTGACTGAGGGCTGGAGAGATGGCTTAACCGTTAGGGCACTTGTGGGCAAAGCCAAAAGAGTCAGGTTCAATTTCCCAGGACTCCTGTAAGCCAGATGTACAAGATGGCACATGCTTCTAGAATTCGTTTGCAGTGGCTAGAGGCCCTGGTGTCCCCATTCTCTTCCTCCCCCTCCCCCCACTTCCTTCTCTTTCTCTCCCCCAAATAAGTAAATCGATGAATGAATGAATAATTTTTTTAAGAGGTTCACTGAGGAAAGGTCAGTTCACAGGTGGGTTCAGTTGACAAAGGAGCAAGGAGGAATTGTTGCTTACATCCATTCTTGGATGAGACAGGATCAGACATGAGTTTTAGTCTTACCAGGGAAGGCAAGGTGGCACCTGGGTTTCCCTGGGTCAGTTTCTAGATAACTACCTATCAGAAGGAAGGTTACTTTGCCTCTAATCTATCTCATAGATATCTCTTACAAAAACCCAATTTCTCAACCACATGACCTCCCCTGCCACTAATGGCAAGTTTGTTGTCTCCAAATCTGGTTGGGATCATAATGTTTTGTTGTTAGACTTTTTGTTCATAAATGTTGCATTTTGGGATTCATAGGTCTGCATAAAGGCTCATTCTACTAAATATATTGTCGGAAAATAACAAAAAATAGTCCTCTTTCAAGTAAGCTCAGAAATGTCAGTACCTAGCAAAATGTGTTTCAAAACCTGTTTCTTGCCCAGAGGCCATGGTCAGCTCATAGACAATTCTTTCAGTGTCTTCAGTTGCTATTGATGAAAGAAAGTGCATAGTTTCCCAAGAACAGAAGGGCAAAGCAGGAGTGAGGGAGCCAGCCCAGTCATGGCGTTGGTTTAGAAGACAACAGACTGTCATGCTTTCTTGCAAGCTTACCATCTGCACCTTGAAATCAGCTTGTTCTTTCTATCCATTTTAGCAGAGCCCGTCCCGAGCCCGGGACCTGTTCTCCACTATGAGAAAAGACAACTGGCCTTGGCAGACACACCACTTGGTGAAAGCTCTGCTCACAAAAGAGGATCAACCTTTCCTGGCTCTGACTGAGACATGGGGTTTGGATGAGAAGGGAAAGTGGTAGCACCAGGGCAGGGGCAGCCACCAAGACCACGAAGGAAGGTCGGGGCACTTAAAGAGAAATAAAGCCTAGTGACCTGAGTCATGAGGCATCAAGAAAACATCTCGTGGTATGGACTCATGACACACTGCACTTGGGCTCAGACATCAGAAACTATCTCATGATGCCAAGTGTGCAGGCTGAGTCCACACACATTCCCTAAGTATAATGCACTCTTTCTTCTCAAACTAGGGACATAGGCTCCCAGTGATGAGCAGGTGTGCCTCTCTCTATACTATGGGGCACAGAGAGTGACCTTCCTGAGCAGTCCACTCCGCATCTTCATCTAGGCATTCCATCCCTCATTCCTGCCAACATTGACAACTTTTCTCTCCAGAGTTTGGATTGAATTCATCTGCTTGTTTGTGCCTTCTTTCACATCATTGATCTTTTAAAAAATATTTTATTTATTTATTTATTTGAGAGAGACAGATAGAGAAAGGAATATATGGAGAGAGAGAGAGAGAGAGAGGGAGAGAGAGAGAGAGAGAGGGCACACTAGGGCCTACAGACACTGCAAACAAAATCCATGCACCTTTGCATCTGGCTTACGTGGGTACTGGGGAATTGAACCTGGGTCCTTTGACTTTGCAGGCAAGTGCCTTAATAGCTAAGCCCCTCACTGATCTTTTTTTTTTGGTTTTTCAAGGGTAGCTCAGGCTGACCTGGAATTCACTCTGTAGTCTCAGGGTAGCCTCAAACTCATGGTAATCCTCCTACCTCTGCCTCCCAAGTGCTAGGATTAAAGGTGTGTGCCACCACGCCCAGCTTTCATTGATATGTGTGTGTGTGTATGTATATATATATATAAATTATATATATATATATATAAATTATATATATGTATATATATATATATATATATATATATAATTTTTTTTTTAATGAGAGAGAGTACAAGACAGACAGAGACTTGACATGTCAGGGTCTCTAGCCATTGCAATTGAACTCCAGATGTGTGCACCACCTGTGCACATGTGTGACTTTTGTGCATGTATCACTCTGTGTGTCTGGCTTATGTGGGTTCTGGGGGAGTCAAACCTGGGTCCTTAGGTTTCACAGGCAAGCACCTTAACCACTAAGCCATCTCTCCAGCCCTCATTGGTCTTTGTAAAAATTATTTTTTATTTATTGCAAGCAGAGAGGCAGAAAATGTGTGTACATATCAGCATGCCAGGGCCTCTTGATGCTGCAGAAGACTTCCAGATTCCTTCGTATTGTGTGGATCTGGCTTTACATGAGCATGAGTACCAAGGAATCAGTTCTGGACTGGCAGGTTTTGCAAGCACATTCCTTTAGCCACTGAGTCATTGTCCAGTGATCCCCCCTTTTAAATTTTATTTTATTTTATTTTATTTTATTTTATTTTCATCTCATCACTTCCACTTCTGTTTCCCTGGGGCCCATCATCAGTGAAGTTATGGTATTCACTGCCCACCCAATGTTTCTTAAAGTATGTGTGTGTGTTCACATGAGAGTGTGTAACCTATAGAAGCCAGAGGACCTCAGGTGTTATTTTCTCCTTGTATTTCTCCTTCCTTCCTCCTTTTCTCACCTTCTTTACTTCCTTCTTTCTTTCTTCTTTCTTTTGGCAGGGTCTCTCATTGATTAGCCTGGGGCTTGCCAAGTAGGCTAGCCTAGCTGTCCAGGAAGCCTCAAGGGGTCACCCGTCTCTGCCTCTCCAGGGCTGGGATTACAAAGGAGTACTACTACAATCTGCCCTATTATGTGGGTTCAGGTATCAAATTTAAGTCCTTGTACTTGCAAGGCAAGCACTGTATGGACTGAGCCATCCCCCAACCCCTTGTTGAACTTTTTTTGTTTTGTTTTTCTGAGGTAGGTTCTCACCGCAACCATAAGCTGACCTGGAACTCACTCTGTAGTCCCAGGCTTATGTCAAACGCGTACATCTGCATCTTGAGTGATGGGACCTTGGAACACATTGGTCCAGAGGTGTGCACCACCATGCCTGGCCTCACTGAACATTTTTACTAGTGAAGATTTGAAATCTTCACCTGGCACTTGACCTATTTCAGAATCTTTGATTTCTGTACAAACGTCGTGATCATTTGGCAGAGTCACATTGCCAGGCTTGTTGGTGTTTCTGCACTGCCATTCGCTCCTGTTAGTTTGGTTTATTTGGGGATCTTCCTGAAAAGCCCCTACTCTTCTATTTTTAATGTCAAATTTTTATTTATTTATTTATTAACAGATTATACTCTGTCTCTCCTATGCCCATTTCCCTGGGGTCCTCCTCCGTGGGGTTATGAGGTTCACTGTGAGGTCATGAAGGCTTCAGTCAGTCCCAATGGAATAGTGGGAAGAGTGTGCTTCAGTGTATTCTCCCCCATACACCATGCCCCACACTCTGTGGCTCTTACACTCTTTCCACCCCCTCTTCCACAGTGTTTCCTGAGCCATGACAGGCCTGTTGGCAGTCTGATTTAGTGCTGAGTTCTTTGCAGCCTCTGGATTTCTGCTTTGTTAGGTTTTGCTTGATCACTTTGTCTGCCACCATCAACCCTGGAGCTGGTTGTCAGTCTGGCAGCAAGAACAGTGTTCATGGTGTGGCTTCCACTGCAAATTCTCCAGGGCCCTAGCAGATGTGACAAGTATCATGGTGGGCAGTAGGTTATCTTCATGTCTTGTCAGTGGATCTCGACTCTCCTCTGTTTTCTCTGTCATCCATAAAATAAAACAGATTCTCAAACCAAGAGTGAGATCGGCTTAAGTGAAAGGGGGTGTACAAATTTATTTGAGAGATTTTTTTGGTATGCAAGCCTATTCTTCTCCATGGAGACTATGGGAATCTGACTTGGTTTCTAGTACCAGGTGTGAGTTCTCTCCCACTGAATGGGCCTCATGTACCATCAGAGAACAGTTGGTTACCCCAGAACAGAGGCTGTGCACCACTATTACACAAGCATGTACTTCTGGCCTGGCTGGTTGATTCCATAGTCTGCAGAGTCCCCTGCTTATTCATGCTACTGGTGACTGTTTTTCTCTGGCAGCTTTCACAGGGCTAGTTTTCCTTTCAGTTCCAGCAGGGTAGTCTAATGTTCTGTGACCATAGCCTGTGGTGTCTTCGGCAATATGGCCTTGCCTTTTAGCTCTGGCAGGAAATCAAGTGTTTTGGCAATGTCCTACATTGTTCTGGGGACCTCATGAGTCTCCCTCGCCAAGAGCTCATTGTGGGGGGCAACCCAACTCTGGACCTGGGAATTACTAGGCAGAGTGGGTAGTTTTGAGAAGGGTAAGCTTCCACCTTCTGTCTGGCCTGCCACCCCCGCCCCCCTTACTTGTGGTTGTATCTTGCAGAATGGGAGTCAGAATTGGGATTTCTATGGGACTGATCCATGTTGTCTTAACTTGTGTGTAATGCCCTTCCCACCCGCCCTAACCCCATCTGTCCAAGACCCCTCCACCCCCAAGATTCTGCCCTCCCCTAACTTATCAGGTGACTCCTGTCTTCTCTCTCCCTTGTTATTTTCTCTACTGTTCTCATTCTAGTTTTATGTCCACTTGCACTCATCTTTAAGTGATCCCACTTAGGAACCACAGATTAGAGAGTACGTTCAGCATTTGCCTTTCTGTGCCAGTGTGACTTCACATAGAATGACTTTTTCCAACTCCGCCCATTTACCTCTAAATTTTATTATTTCATTTTTCTTTACCACACTGCTGAGTAAAATCCCATTGTGTATATGTACCACATCTTCATTACCCATTCATCAGTTGATGGAAGCCCTGCTCTTCTTAAAGGCTCAATCCCCAACACCACTCAACAAGGAGAAAACAAACTGCTCTGGAGGTGCTGAGGCCGTGTGCAGCTTCCATCCTTCATTCCTGTAGATAGAGTGAATCCTGCTAAGAGTCGGGCCTGGTTCTCGGCCCTGATGTGTACAGTGCAGGGCAGAGCGTTCCCGGCGAGGGAAGTACACAGCTATGCCTGAGCCTATGACTTCATAGGTGCAATAAGCCTGAAGAGAAGAAGACAAGGGAGGAGAAGATGCTGCTGGGTTAACCATAGAGAAATACAAGGCCAGGCAGAGTAAAGCATGCCGTAATTCCAGCATTGTGCAGGCTGAGATGAAAATATCATGAGTTTGAGGTCAGTCTAAGCTTTAGAGAGAGAGAGAGAAAAAAAAAACAAGTATGCATTTGTTTATATTAAACAAAGAATGATGGTGTGGAGCACGGTGTGAAAAGCGAATGCAGATGTGATATGCTGGGTGAACAGTGTCTGTCTCCTTCCGATGGGCAGACTATGTTCCCTTCTTCTGTGCGGCCTGCTCTGGCTGCTGAGCAAGGACAGGGTGGGCTTTGGAGCAAGTTTCACTCATCACCACTTTCAAACCACCAAGAATTGGCTGCCTCTTCTCTGGTTTCTCTGATCTTCAGTGGTGCCTAAACCTTTGAGGTTTGAGCCCTACAGATAATCAAGGTGTTTTATGTGTATCTGAAAAATTTAAGAAAACAAGGCTCAAGTTGACATGTTCAATTTTTAATTTTGTTTTGTTTTTCAAGGTAGGGTCTCACTGTAGCCTAGACTGACCTGGAATTCAATACATAGTTTCAGGTTGCCCTCGAACTTACGGTGATACTCCTACCTCCAATGCTGCCTCCCAAATGCTGGGATTAAAGGCATGCACCACCACGCCCAACTAATTTTTAAATTTTAAGATGCAAAAACACAGTAATGGTTTCTCCAAATCATGAGTTATAACCCTAACCCCAGGCAGAAACATCAAAGACTTTCACCCACGAGTGACAGCTCCTTGGTGCCCCTGTGAACCTTAAGTGGTTGGTTTTGTTGATAGTGGTAGTTCCTTTTAAAAACTATTTTTAAACCAAAAGTAACAATTTGCCCTTTACAAAGGTTATGAAAGAAAAATTAGGTTCATCTTTTCACACTTCTGGGGAACTTAAAAATGATTTCAGAAGATGACTGTCACCCCATTGTATGAGAAATAGATGAAGGTTAAGAGCACGGCTCATCTGTTACAACCTTCACTGAAGGCCTGGCTGACTCAAGCACACAGTTCACCTGACAGATGTTCTTCTGTGAGCAATTAAATGAAAACCTTTTTAATAGCACAATGTACTTTCTGCATAGTTCTGTATTATGCCTCCCAAAGACTTGGAGATATATTTTTAGTAAATATAAAATGATAGCATGCCCCCTCCCTTTTCTCTCCCCTCACATTTGTAATTCCCCTGTATGTGTGTGTGTGCGCGCGCGTGTGTGTGGCTTTGGCTTTGTTGTTTACTCATCAGTTTAGTCCATTCATATGACACTTGAAAATCAACAGAACATTACACTGGGATTCCAGAAACTTGGTTTGAATTCCACATGGGACACTAGTTAGGGTCCTCTGCTCTAGTCGCAACTTTTAGATGAATGAGATGTGCCTTGTATGGTCATTTGTCTCTTGAATTCCATGTGTCAGGTACCAACATTATTAAACCAATTGCTCACAATTAACAAATGGAGTCCAATAGCTATGTATGTTGATAGGTTTGCTTTCTCACACCACCTGTAAGACCAAACTCGGTACCATCTCTGTTCTCAGGAATATAACTTAATTTCATGGCCCTCCTCGCTTTGCTGAGAATACAGAAGTTAGAAAATTAAGATTTGATTTGCTATGCTTTTATTTTGCTAGCTATTTGTTCAGTAATAAGATGCTTAGTGTCTGCACACCAAGTAGTTGCTAACTTGTATTATTTAGATTAATTTCCCTTTCTGCAAAGTACAGACTGCTAAGGCCACAGTGTATAATTATTCCTACTGGTGACATTTTCATAGGCCCAAAGCTTTTCTGTTGGTTCTCCTATCCCTATTTTCACACAGAACCCAGGAACAGTAACTGAACTCCTCAGCAAAGGAAGCAGGGTGAGCTGACTCACCACACATGGGCCTGAGCTTGGGAAGGTTCACTGTGTTGATGAAGGGGTGTGTGGCTCTCTCTCTCTTTCTGTCTGACACTGTGTATACACATGTGTGTCACTTGATTTATTATCTGGTCGGCTGAAACCAGGTCTGCAGACAGCTGGGGCCACACATTTGTCCCATTGTGACAAGGGGCAAGGGAGCTGTGGCACCTGCAACAGTTAGAGAAATCCCACTGGGGCTCTGGGTGGACTAATGTGGGTCACCAGCCCGTACTTGTGACCACAGTAAAATGCACTGACAGGTGATCTTCACTAAATCATGTAAACAGGAGTATATGGATATTTTACTAGGCCAAAGAATAAATAAACATAACCAGTACTATCTAAATTATGAAACATGCAATTAGATGAATAAAAATCATCTGATGTCCATCTCAAAGACAGTCATCATTGTTTTGCTAGATTGCTTTTATTTCTTTTTAAAAATATATTTTATTTATTTGAGAGAGAAATAGGGAGGGAGGAAGGGAGAGAGAAACAGAGAGAGAGAGAGAGAGAGAGAGAGAGAGAGAATGGGTGTGCCAGGGCATCCAGCCACAACAAACAAATTCCAGACACAGGCGCCCCCTTGTGCATCTGGCTTACTTGGGTCCTGGAGAATCGAACCAGGATCCTTTGGCTTTGCAGGCAAGCACCTTCACCACTAAGCCATCTCTCCAGCCTCCTAGATTGCTTTTATTTCTATGTAACATCTTTTTATTTAAAATATACAATACAGGCTGGACAGCTGGCTGCAGCATTAGGCTGCAAAGCCTAATAACCAGGGATCAATTCCCCAGTACCTATGTAAATTCATATGCACAAAGTGGTGCATGCATCTGGAGTTCGTTTGCAGCAGCTAGAGGTCCTGGTATAGTCATTCTCTCTCTTCTTGCAAATAAATAAAATGCATACTACAATGTAACACTATGTAAGTATAGAGCTGAGGAAATAATGATATGAAAAATGTACATATTCAGGTTAGACATAACTCTCCCTTCATCTCTCCCCCATTCCTTTTTTCCTTTCCTTACTGTACTTTCTGACCCTAGTAATTCTCCTGTCTTTCACATCGCATGGGTTCTGTTGCTCTCTTCACCATCTTGCTTTTTTAAAAAAGTATTAATTATGAACTTTATTTTGTGAATGTATCATGTATTTCCATTGGGTTATACTCTTATATCCCCTCTCTCCCCATTCCACTGAGGGTTATTGGTATTCACCATGGGATCCACCCCCTTTCCTCCTTCCCTTCCCTTCCCTTCCCTTCCCTTCCCTTCCCTTCCCTCTTTCTTTTCTTTTCTTTTCTTTTCTTTTCTTTTCTTTTCTTTTCTTTTCTTTTCTTTTCTTTTCTTTTCTTTTCTTTTCTTTTCTTTTCTTTTCTTTTCTTTTTGAGGGAGGCTCTTGCTGTATCCCAGGCTGACCTGGAATTCACTATGTTCTCTCAGGGTGGCCTCAAACTCAGGACAATCCTACTACCTCTGCCTCCTGGGATTAAGGGCATGCACCACCGTGCCTGGCTCAACCCCCTTTCTTTAAATCATCTTTTTTCTCCTGCTTTATGGGTTTCTTTCAATATGCATCCTTTTTGTTTCCCCTAATTTTCATCTAATTTTCCCACCTAGTTTTACAATGTTAAATTTTCTTTCACACTACTCTGTACAGCTTGTAATGAACTGGAGTGCTAACATGACAGAAACAAGAAAATGTGCATGGGTATTTTATAATCACCGAGGGTGACAACCATTTACCATTTGACATCAAGCCAGAGTCATAGCAAAAGGCAATAAGTTTGACCATAAAACCTTAATCATACAATTGCAAAAGATACCACTAGAAAGTTTTTAAACAATGGGCTGGAGAGATAGCAGTTAAGGCACTTGCCTGCAAAGCCAAAGGACCCAGGTACAATTCCCCAGGACCTACTTAAGCCAGATGCACAAAGTGGCACATGTGTCTGGAGTTCATTTGCAGTGGCTGGAGGCTCTGGTGCACCCATTCTCTCTCTGTATCTACCTCTTTCTCTCCCCTCAAATAAATAAATAGAAAATAAAATGCTTTAAAAAGAAAGAAAGAAGCTGGGTGTGGTGGTGCACGCCTTTAATCCCAGCACTCGGGAGGCAGAGGTAGGAGGATTGCCATGAGTTTGAGGCCACCCTGAGAATACAGAGTGAATTCCAGGTCAGCCTGGGCTAGAGTGAGACCCTACCTCGAAAAAAAAAAAAAAAGAAAGAAAGGAAGGAAGAAAGAAAGAAAGTTGCTGGGTGTAGTAGTGCATGCCTTTAATCCCAGCACTCGGGAGGCAGAGACAGGAGGACCGCTGTGGGTTTGAGGCCAGCCTGAGGCTGCATAGTGAATTCCAGGTCAGCCTGGACTAGAGCAAGACCCTACCTTGAGAAACAAATGAACAAAAAACAAAACTCTAGAATTTTAACATATATGTCCATATAATGTGATTTCAGGTGGATAAATGAAAAACTAAAAGGCACCTTAACCTTTGGGGAGGTGAACTGGCCTGAGAGAGAGGCAAAAAAAAAAAAAAAAAAAAAAAAAGTCTCCTGTTTTCTCTAGTTTTTGGCTTTTTAGAAAGAACATACTAAAACCTTACAGTGTCTTTTAAAACAAAGAATTAAAACTCTTTACGGTTTTACTACAGTGTACTGTACCCATCATACCACGTTACATCATGCTCGGCTTGCTGGTTAAGCAGAGGACTGCTAATCTTTGGATAGAGAGCATGCAGTCTTTGGGAGTCTTCCCGTAGGACCAGCACCAGGAGTAGAATCAGTGGTCAGCGTGTTTTTGATATGTTCTCCAAGGTGGCTTTCTTTACTTCTTTCGCGTATGTGTGTGTGTTTGTGTATCCACATGGGTGTGGGTGCATCTGCACATGTGTGCACATGCATATGGAGGCCGGAGGCTGACATCAGATGTCTCTTTAGTCACTCCCTGTCATACCTTTTTTAGACAGAGTCTCACACTGAACCTGACTCCACTGGATCTCCAGCAAGGCCCAGGGATTCTCCTGTCTTTGACTCCTCGGTGCTGGAATTATAGGCATGTGCCACCACAGCCAGCTTTTGTTTTTATTTATTTATTTATTTGAGAGTGACAGAGGGAAGGAGGCAGAGAGAGGGAGAGAGAGAGAGAGAATGGGCACTCCAGGGCTTCCAGCTACTGCAAACGAACTCCAGATGTGTGCATCCCCTTGTGCATCTGGCTAACGTGGGTCTAGGGGAATCAAGCCTCGAACCAGGGTCCTTAGGCTTCATAGGCAAGGGTTTAACCATTAAGCCATCTCTCCAGCCCTGCAGGCAGCTTTTATGTGGGTGCTGGGGATCTCACTGAGACATCATGCTAGCCAACAAACCCACTAAGTCATCCTTCTATCCCAGCTACATGGGCGTCTGAAAGCTGCCTCAGTTTACACCCTGACAGCCATGAAGAGCAGTTGGTGTCCAGCATGCTTCCTCCTTTGAATGCATTTTTCCCTCCCCTGACTACTGTGATAAGCATCCCATTAAATCCCATCTTGTTTTGATTTATTACTTAGAATTTCCCCATGTGTTGTTCAACTTTTATTTCCTTTTCGGCAAATTCTTTCCATATCTTTGCCCATAAGCATAACAGAGTGAAAGTGTTCCTACTCTACTTCTATGTGGACTCCACATTAAAAACCCAGAGTTGGTTGGAGGGATGGCTTAGCGGTTAAGGCGTTTGCCTGCCAAACCAAAGGACCCAGGTTCAATTCCCCAGGACCCATGTAAGCCAGATGCACAAGGGGCCACATGTGTCTGGAGTTTGTTTGCAGTGGCTAGAAGCCCTGGCGCACCCATTCTCCCTCTCTCACTGTTCCTCTTTCTCTGTCAAATAAACAAATAAAATATTTTAAAAACCCAGAGGGTTTTTTTTTTTTGGCTAATATTTTATTAACAGCCATTCATCTATCAATTTCTTCATGGTTGCTTTCCTAAACCTTTAAATTTACCTTTGGGCCTTTCTTTACCTTTCCTCATTAATTATGTTTATAAATTCACATCACTGTTTCCTGCAATGCTTATAGTAAGTTTATCCCTTATAATTTTCATGTTTTCTTTGATATTTTTTCTTTCAATAAGAGTTTTATTTCAATCAGTGTTATTTTGTTTATATGCTGATCTAATATTATAATTATACTATAAGGATGTGCTATTCCTGTATCCTATTGGCTGGTTAATCAACTTGATGTGGCTTAAAATCACCTAAGAAATATACTCTGAGTGTACGTGTGAAGGCGTTTCCAGAGAGGTTTAAGTGAGCAGAGAAGACTCAGCCTCAGTGTGAGCATCTCGATGGGTGGTGCTCCTGGACTGAATGAAATGGAGAAAGTAAGGTGAAGCCCAGCATTCATCTCTCTCTGCTTATAGACAGTGGTTGCAATATGACCTGCTGCCTTACATCCTACCGCCATGCCTTCCCCACCAGGATTCCTTCTTCTTTTTAAATATTTTATTTATTTATTTGAAAGAGGGAGATATACAGAAATAGGCAGGTAGAGAGAGAGAGAGAATGGGCATGCCAGGGCCTCCAGCTGCTGCTAAAGAACTCCAGATATGTGTGCCCCCTTGTGCATCTGGCTTATGTGGGTTCTGGGTAGTCAAACTTGGGTCCTCTGGCTTTGTAAGCAAGCACCTTAACCACAAAGCCATCTCTCCAGCCCACCCCAGGATTCCTTCTTAAACCGTCAGCCAAAATAGACCCTTTTTTTTCCTTAAGTTACCCTTTTTTTGTTAATTTTGTCATACAAGAAGGGTAACTAATTCATCCTGGAAAGAAGGTATTTTTTTGAACAGTGTTTTGCTCGGTGGCCCAGTCTTGCCTCTTACTTGCCACCCTCCCACTTCAGCTTCGTGCACACTGTGATCACAGGTATCTACCATTGATGTAGGATTTGGGGGTTCAGGGAGGAGGGAGGACCTGTGAACTCCAACTTTTGGGTCCTTACCTGATTTAGCAAAGAAGTGATAAAATGGACTTTGAGAAAGGTAAATTATAAATCATGAGGTTTATTATAAGGGAATTAAGATCCAGGGAGGAGGCTAGCTGAAAAGACTCAAGCCAGTGGAGAATGCTCCTCCTTGCCCAGCTGGAAAGGGAGAGGGGAGATGGAAGGATTCTCCATCGCAGAGAAATCTCTGGATGGGGCATATGCAATCACACGTGGAAGGCAAAACATGAGAAACAAAAGATCCCCTTCACATAAAAGGTTAACGAGTTTGATGAAGAAAAAATGAAGGGCTGAGAGAGCAAAGAAAGATTAAACATGTAACAAAGCAAGAAAACACCCTAAAACAAGACATATGTAAAGAGACCAGCAGGGAAATATCCAGGAAGAAGAAAGTGCCTTCTCTTTCCTTTCCAGTCTGGGAAGGGATCGAGGCAAACTGCTGTGCAGGAGAAATCATAGGAAGAAGAGAGAGCTTACATACATGGCTAGGTTCCTTTACACGGATCAGACATCCAACTAGAATGAGCCTTCCTACCATACTCAGGTGTTTAAGGGACAGACTTGATTGGTTGGTGAACTCAAGAAGCTAACTCAGGAGGCACCAGCCTACCCATGGGTGCTGAGCTGAGGAAGAAGCAGAAAGTGGCTGCTGTAGACTGTTGCTTGCAGCCATCTTGGATGAGACTGGGTCAGACATGGGTCATAGTCTTGCCAGGGCAGGCAAGATGGCAACCTTGGGCCTTGGGCCCTGGCTGGCTAGCTGGCTGCCTATAAAAATACTAGCTTTCAAGTGAGGCATGGTAGTGCATACCTTTAATTCTAGCACTCAGGAGGCAGAGGTAGGAGGATCACTGTGAGTTTGAAGACACTCTGAGACTACATGGTGAATTCCAGGTCAGCCTAGGCTAGAGCGAGAGACCCTATCTCAAAAAAAGGGGGGGCTGGAGACATGGCTTAGTGGTTAAGGCATTTGTCTACAAAGCCAAAGGACCCAGATTCAATTTCCCAAGACCCACATAAGCCAGATATACAAGGTGGTACATGTCATCTGGAGTTCATTTGCGGCAGGGCTGGAGACCTTGGTATGCCCATTCTGTCTCCCCTCTCTCTCTCATAAATAAATAAAAATAAAATATTTTTTAAAAATCAACAAAAAGCTATCTTGCTTCTGTTTTTCCTTTACCACCATCACATGAACCTGGCTCTCAGGAAGCATTCTTTAATTTTAGTTTTAAGTTTTTCTTTTTTCCTTATTTGGTTTTCTAAGGTAGGGTCTCAATCTAGCTCAGATTGACCTGGACTTCACTATACATAGTCTCAGGGTGGTCTCGAACTCACAGTGATCCTCCTACCTCTGCCTCCCAAGGGCTGAGATTAAAGGCGTGTGCCACCACACCCAGCTTAGTTTTCATTTACTTTGCTATTAGTTACATGTCTGCCTAACCGTATTTTAACTAATAGCTCTTTCTTCATCCCTTCATCCTAACACAAGTATTTTTATGCTTCCATGACAATGATCATCATTATAATATGTCTGATAAGCAATAATTTCCAAAATAACCACCCTCTCACTGTTGATATAGCTCACATGAGTCCAAATTGCTCACCTGCTGTCCAGTGTCACAGCAGCCACCAGCTACATGCTAGTGAGGAGCACTTGAAACTTGGCCATGATGAATATTAAGTTTCATTTCATTTTAATCAAGTGCCCCTGTGTTGGGCATGCAGGCACACACCTTCGCAGGGTCGTCGTCTTCTTTCCAGATCCACTTGTAGATGACAGAGACTGTGCCAGGGAGACAGAAACAACCTGGGTGGAACTTTGCTACAACTCCACGTCCAAGTGTCCATGACTGCTTTGCTCACCTTCCTCTATTTAAAAGGCCACTGTTTGGAAAGCTTAGTTTAGAGCTAGCGGTTCTTAGCTTTTACCCCTACCCGGCTCCCAGCCAGTCTGTTTTCAGGTTTGGGAATGGTTGTGAAATCAAAAGCTCCTAATTGACCCTTTTGCCTTCCAGTGATATTTTTGTCCACACCATTGTAATTCTCATGTTTATTATTTTACTTGCAAACTATCCCAGGGGGAAAAGTACCTGAATTAACCTCTAGCAACCTAGTGTGAAAGTCTTGAAAGCCAGAAAATAGAATGAGATACCAGCACATACTGATATAAATGTCCCTGGGATTCCTTAAAAGCTAGCTGTAAATTTCTTTGTGTTGTTATACCTATAAACATGGAAAAACAAATAAGAGGGAAGCCAAATTCTACAAAGTGTAAGAGCTCTGCGCACCCCATACTCCCTAGGGTATAGAATTGTCCTTACGTCATTGTGGATGCAATGAATAGTTTTCGGGCCCACAACATGCACAAGTGAAGGAGGGCTGGAGATGGTGTAGCGGCGTCAGTGATCTCCCATTCCTTTCACCAAGAATGCAAAAGTCACTGAAAAGTTTTCCTCCTTCTGTGTCTTAAAAGACATGGTGCTTGCCTCCCACCTTCTTCTTAGGAGCCCCACTATCACCATGGTGCCAGTGGCTCATCTATTTCCTACTCACAGCCGTGACAGCCACCTACCTGATGCTTCCCACCGTGTAGCAGGCAAGGTTCATTTCCTTGGCCAAAGCCAGAGTTTCAAATAAACCTTGTATTACCACTGTCTTGTTTTACTCTTTCTAGAATTTAGGAAGTAAAAAAGAATGATTAAGAGGACCAAGAGAAAAGAGAAGGACAAGTTCAAAAACAATACAGGTACGATCTCAGGTCTTTGTTAATTATGTATGATAGTCCACACATAAACAAAAGGGTAATAGAATTTGCTAAATGGTTATTTTTCCTTATTTAATTTTCAGTGAAGGGAGGGAATAGTTTGATTTTAAAACATTTCCTGAATCTTTTCCTATAGGCTTTTTGGTAGAGTTCTAAGCACCATATTCAGTTCTTCCATGTTGCCTCATGAGTTCTTTTTAAACATGTGTGTTGTATGTTTGTATGTGTGGATGTGGATGCTATATGCATGTGTACGGGCACACGTGTACCACCACGTGCATGTACATGTGCAGATCTGAGGACAGCCCTGGGGTTTTCATCCTCCCCTTTCACCCCGCTGGAGACAGACTTTCCCATGATGCCGCCCGTTATTCACAACTAGCCTGCTGCTATGTGCCAGTCAGCTAGCTGAGGGCTTCCAGAGACTTCTGACTCCACCACTCTGCATCCTGTTTTTATCTGGGCTCTGGGCAATAAAACTCGGGTTGGCAAGCTTGCAAGTAAGTGCCTTTAACCACTAGCTCCCCAGCCCTTCTCGAGTTTTTTTTTTGTTTGTTTTTGTTTTTTGAGGTAGGGTCTCACTCTAGCCCAGGCTGACCTGGAGTTCACTATGTAGCCTCAGGGTGCCTCGAACTCCTGGTGATCCTCCTACCTCTGCTTCCCTAGTGCTGGGATTAAAGGCGTGCACTACCATGCCCAGTGAGTTTGTCTTTAATACCATTTTTACATGAGTCTACAATTAGCAAGATGCTTTCTTGCTAGCCTTCTCCCATTCTCAATGCATTTTCAGCCTGGTATTCTCAAAGATCTCTTTTTATGTCCTACAAAAAATTATCCATTTCCTACCTTGGGTCTTTATATTATCTAGGACCTAAAATCCAAAATCTTCTCTAAGTGTATGAGCTATTGTCTTTCAGAACTGTACCCAGATTGTGTTTCTTGGTCCTGTAGAGATTTCAAGGCAAGATTCACATAACTTGTGAAGCACAATATAAAATCAGATGAAGTTTCTTTGTTCAAAATCATCACTAATTTTGGGGCTGGAGAAGTGATGCAGATGAGAAGCAAGGTAGCATTTCACCTGGTAGGTAGTTAGCTAGTGACGGCCCACAGAAGCATAGAAGCCACTTTGTCCTGGCAGAACTAGAACTCGTGTCCCATCCAGTTTCATCCAAGATGGTTGCAACCAGCAACTCCAGTGCCAGCTTCCTGCTTCTTTCCCAACATTTTCCTGGCTTAACAGCCTCTTGAACCCACCAACCAATCAGGTTCCTCCCTTACACACCTGAGTCTGGTGAGGCTCATTCTGATTGGACTCCTGATTCATATCATTGGATCTGACCAACACTGTGAACTCTAGCCTCTTGCTCTTCACAACCCTTCTCTCTTCTCAGGGTGAAGGAAATCTTTTCCATCTCCTCTGTCCCTTCCCAGTGGCTGGGAAAGGGGAGAACTACCCTTTGCTTGGGTACTTTCCTGGTCTGTTTTCTCTCCCATCTTAAGCCTTCCTGAAATAAATTTTAAAATTTACCCTCCTCTGAGTCTGTGTCTTCAATTATTTGTTAATGGGGATAAGAACCCAAGACTTGAGAGCTGCTGGTGAGGGAGTTCTAATCCCACAGAGCTTTCTCCCACTTCAGAAAGAGTTTAATTTTTCAGATAGATGCTTAACATACTCGAGGCCCTGAATTCTGTTCTGAGCATGCTGGTCATGAATTCTCATGAATTTTTTTTAGGTCTTTTTATTTGCTAGCACACACACACACACACACACACACACACACACCACTGTCTCATCCTGCTGCAAACCAACACCAGATGCATGTGCCACTTTGTGCATCTAGCTTTACCTGGGTACTGAGAAATTTAACTCAGGTCTTCAGGCTTTGCAAGCAAGCATCTTTAACCATTGAGCAATCTCCCCAGCCCAAATTACCATGAATTTTAAGATACAGCATAAAGCATTAAACCAAGTGGGACTTTCTTGGCAGGAAGTAAAGGACCCAGAAACTAAATGATGGCATCATAGGCTTCAATAGAGTGCTGCCCTGATTAGGCCTAAGTTACAAGTTTCAGTTTAAACAAAGAAACTAAGGGGCAGCTGCCCTGCCCCCTGCCCAGGACACCTGAGACTAGCCCAAGACTTGTCCCTCCTCCCTCCCTGTCTCGGCCAATTGAAATACATACAAATGTTATTTACTGCTTGTTGCTTAGTTACCTAGCTCCCGCTGCCAATGTCCTAAGAAATCAACCAATCATGTACCCATTCCCTACTTCTTTGTTCAAATCCCTATAAAAAACCTGCCCCCTGCTTCTCAGGGCTCTTGTATGGACCCACTGCGTTGGTGAAGTCAAGAGACGGAGCTTAAGCCCGAAAATAAAGCTTCTTGCCTTTGCACGCGTGTTTGGTTCTTCTTGGTGGTCACTGGGGGTGCCGAGAACTGGGCATAACATAAGCTCTGGAGCACAGCCCATGTCTCATGCCCATGAAGAGAACCCTGTTGCTAAATTTATTACATATTACAGTGGGATTAATGGGAATGATGCACTTGAGGCAGAGCTGTGTATGTGAAGATCTCTTTCACTTCCTTTCCTTGATTCTTCTTCTTTGGAGAGAGAGAATCCATTGTTAGGAATTGATTGTTAATATGCTTGGGCCTATAGAGATCAAAAACCTACCTGTCCTAGGCAGATTTGTGTTGAAGAAATGCCAGGGTTTTGAGGAAGTGAGGCCCATGGTTCATTGTGAGTGTGAGATGAGTCACTCTGTAGCAGCATGCAAGGTAGACAGGAGCCAATGGTCACAGAGTGCAGAGACACCTTGCCCCAGGTGAGAATGACCCGAGCTGGAAGTGACACGATGCTGTCTCAGAGGAGAAGGGAAGGTGTGCATGCATTCCACAGCAGTAAACTTGCTTGCCCACTGGAGAGGCAGAAGGAGAAAAAAAGGAACCAAGCATCGTTGTCTGGTTTGGACTCAGGAGACTGGTTGAATTAACGATAGCAGGAACAGGCTTGGTCGGGGACACGGCACCATTTGGGAATATTTGCACCTGTGCCTTATCCAGGTTGGGAGAGTGGTAGGTCACTTGCCTAGCAGGCACAAGACCCTGGAGTCAACTCATTTCTCCCCTGGCCCTCAGCTCCTTGTCACAGTTGTCAAGTCTGCAGGTGTTTCTCCTGGACACTCTCCCAAGGGCTGCTGGCTGGGCTGCCAGGAGGGTGAGGCTGCTCCCAGGTGGCCGCCTCCTTTCTGCGTGCTCTGTCCTGTCCTCGGGGAGCCTTGTCTCCTCCCCTGCTCCAGTGCCCCATGCGCCCCCTGCTACAGGAACTGCTGGCTGTAGTAGACACACCTCTTCCCCTTTTCCTTCTATCCCAGAAGGGTACAGTTTCCTGTCCTTGCCACTTTCTGGATCCTCTCAACACCCCATGTTTATTTTACTTAGTCCTTTCATTGCCTCTTGGGAGTAAATTCCATATATCTTTAAGTGTGTTTCTGTTTTCCTACCTGACACAAGAATCATGAACATACAGGGAAGTCTGATAACATAATTAAGATTGTAGTTAGTGGGGCATGGTGGCACATGCCTTTAATCCCAGCACTCAGTAGGCAGAGGTAGGAGGATCACTGTAAGTTCAAGGCTAGCCTGGGACTACATAGTGACTTCCAGGTTAGTCTGGGCTAGAGAAAGACCCTACATTGAAAATCCAAAACCAAAAAAAAAAAAAAAAAAAAGATTGCAGTTGAGTGTTGAAATTGCCACTGATGTTAACAAAAGGATGAGAGGCAGTGCTGGGAATTGAGGCAGCAATGTGCACAATCATAGTCAGCTCCATGCTGCTGGGATGAACCTCCAAATCAGACACAGTTTATAGGAGGAATGACATTTATTTCAATCTTACAGATCCAGAGGAAGTTCAGTAATGGCGGAAGAAACGATTTCTCTTTATACAGATCCTAGCAGTGAAAAAAAGCAACCACCAGCACCACCAGCAAGCACACTCTGGGAGCCCAGGCCGAGCTCAAGCACTCTGCATATCTTAGGCTGGAATCCAGATCCATTCCCAGTAACATCTTAGGGCTGGACCCCAGGCTCCACTCACAGTCACTCCTCCTCCAGCCAGGTGGCTGGAAATCCAAGTTAGAAGCTTTAATAAACTCCTGAGTGTATTGGGGGACATTAATTCAAACCACCACAAGTACACATTTCATTATTTATGAACTCTGGATACATGCACCACTTTGTGCATCTGGCTTTATGTGGGTACTGGGGAATCAAACCTTTGCAGTCAAACATATTAACCACTGAGCAATCTCTGTGGCCCCACTTTTCATATTTTTGTTTATTTATTTGAGAGGGACAGGCTGGGGGGATGGGCATGCCAGGGCCTCTAGCCACTGCACATGAACTCCAAGTCACATGCACTGCTTTGTGTATCTGGCCTTATATGGGCACTGAGGAATCAAACCTGAGCCAGCAGGCTTTTTAAGCCACTTCCTTTAGCCACTAAACCATCTCCCCAGCCTACATTTCATATTTTTATTAGTATTTTCTAGAAATGTGACTATCAAAGGAAGGAGTAAGGGGAAAGAGGAATTTTGATGCTAATGGCTTGTGGAGCTGAATGATCCAGGTTCGATTCCCCAGTACCCAGATAAGTCAGATGCATGAGATGGCTCATGTGTCTACAATTCATTTTCAGCGGCTGGATTTGGAGACCCTGGTATGCCCATTCTCTCTCTCTCAAATAAATACATAAAAAGTGAAGAAAAAAAAACATTTAAGCCCAGATTAATGGTCACAACCTCAGAGCTTCAGATTCAGAAGATATGAGGTGGTGCTGGAAAATTTGCACCTTAAGTTTTACGCTGCGGCTGGTGTTGGCAGTATGGGTATTCCACTTCTAGAATACAAGAAATGTCTGGGTCAGGCGCACTTTTCCACAGTGTCACATCTTACACACTTCTCTTTCCAATCCACTTACCCTGTATTGCCATTGACGAGGGCATCCCAGGATGTAAGTGACTTAAATTTCAACACCTCTCCTCAGCACAGGGACAATCCCATTACAAAGCCTCTAAGGACTAAGGTTTCCACCTCCCCACTGCTCGGATTTTATTACATGCCACAGTTACCAGCCTCTGAAAAGTGTCTAGGGGGGAGATGTTTGGAGCATTATGTATTTTAATACCATTGAATGTGTTTTACCCTCATGTTCCCCCAGGCTTTCAGCCTGTGCTTTCGCATCTTGGAGAGCATATCTGTGCATCTATACTGGAAGGGAATGTTCACCACAGACTAGTCGTCAGGGCTCTGCCTGGCAACTGCAAGTCTGGGCATTAACTGAATGCTGAACTTCCGCCCTGGGCTATTCACAGGGAACAGAAGAAATAAGAACCAGTGCTCCAGCAGCAGACAGGAGAAAAGGAATTTCTTAGTTACGGCAATAGATTGTGGCTGTGTTTCTGAATGATCATGTTTCTGAATGGTATCTTCTTTCCAAGCTGTGTGTTAGACCTCCACTCAGCCTCCTTTTGGGCATCTTTCTTTTGAATTTGTAGTTTATTTTATTTTATTTGAAAACAGAGATAGAGAAACAGTGAGAATGGGTGTGCTGGGGCTTCCAGCCATGGCACACAAACTCCAGATGCATGTACTACTTTGTGCATTTGGCTTTATGTGAGTACTTGAGAATCCAGCTCAGATCATCAGGCTTTGCAGACAAGTGCTGTAACCACTAAGCAATCTCTCCAACCCACAACTTCCTTCCTTCCTTTCTTTCCTTTCCTCTTTGTTTGTTTCTCTCCCTCTCTCTCTCTCTCTCTCTCTCTCTCTCTCTCTCTCTCTCTCTCTCTTTCTTTCTTTCTTTCAAGGCAAACCCAATAAAATAATCTTTATTATGAGAGCAAGAGAGAGAGAGAGAAAGAGAGAACTGGTGTGCCAGGGCCTCTAGCCCCTGTAATCAAACTCCAGATGCATGCACCACTTGTGAACATGTGTAACCTTGTACATGCATTATCTTGTGTGTCTGGCTTATGTGGGATCAGGGGGAGTTGAACATGGGTCCTTAGGCTTTGCAGGCAAGTGCCTTAACCACTAAATCATCTCTCCAGCCCTATATCTTTCCTTTCTACCTGAACTTTTCATGTACATTTAAGCTAGAGTGACAATTCTGAGACAGACAGACAGACACACACACACACACACACACACACACACACACATTATTTGCAAACAGAGAGAGATAGAAAAGAGAAAGAGGCAGAGAGAATGGGCATGCAAGAGCATCTAGCTACTGCAAACAGACTCCAGTTGCATGTGCCACTTTGTGCATCTGACTTTACATGGGTACTGGGGAATCAAACTCAGACCCTTAAGCCTTGCAGGCAAGCACCTTAACCATTGAGCCATCTCTCCAGCCCCTGAGACCCATTTTTAGTCATTTTACTTTTCTCCTACAGCTCATTCCCCCTAATAAGATCATTAAACCTTCCTTGGAGAAACCTAGCCTCCAGTTACCATTCCTCAGAATTTATTTGTGATGGACTAAGCAGGTTCTTCACAGGTTTTTGAACTCAGGATAAAGTTCTATGGCAAATGACTATTGGAGGTGTAAGTCCGTGAATAATGGAATAAAAAGTATGTTGGGCGAAAGAGCTTTGGACTCCAGCTCTCTTAACCACGGTGCTGATCACACAGATCACTGGTATGATAGGGCCACATGGAAGCATGCACACGCAGCACATCACAGTGAAGAAGTGTGAGCAGGTAGACTGTATGAATACTGTTATCTTGCTTAAGAGGCAGTCCAGGGCGTCACAACAGGATGCAAGAGGTGAGAAGAGCCACAGGTCCTCTGTGTTCTTACAGGTGTGTGTGAATCTCCAAGTGCTCTCAAATTAAAAGTTTATAGACTTGGCCTGGAGAGATGACTTAGAGGCTAAGGTGCTTGCCTGTAAAGCCAAAGGACCCAGGTTCAATTCCCTAGGACCCATATAAAAGCCAGATGTACAAGGTGGCGCATGCATTTGGATTTTGTTGGTAGTGGCTAGAGGCCCTGGCTCACCCATTATCTCTCTCTTTCTCATTCTTTCTCTGTCTCTCTCTCAAATAAATAAAAATTATATATATTTGGTTT
Source organism: Jaculus jaculus (assembly GCF_020740685.1). Classification (NCBI taxonomy): domain Eukaryota; kingdom Metazoa; phylum Chordata; class Mammalia; order Rodentia; family Dipodidae; genus Jaculus; species Jaculus jaculus. Next base: position 151,623,340 of record NC_059103.1, read on the forward strand.
TTCAAGGTAGTGTCTCACTCTGGCTCAGGCTGACCTGGAATTCACTATGTAGTCTCAGGGTAGCTTTGAACTCTCAGTGATCCTCCTACCTCTGCCTCCCAAGTGCTGGATTAAAAGGCGTGTGCCACCATGTCTGGCTAAAAATAAAATATATTTTTAAAAAAGTTTGCAGGCTGGAGAGATGGCTCAGATGGTTAAAGACACTTGCTTACAAAGCCTGATGGCCTGGGACTGATTCCCCAGTACCACATAAAGCCAGATATGCCAAGTGGTGCGCGTACTTGGAGTTTGCAGTAGCAGGAGGCTCTGGCATGCTCATGCTCAGTCTTTCTGCCTGCTTCTTTTTCTCTGTCTCTCTCTTTTTTTTTCTTGGTTTTTCGAGGTAGGTCTCACTCCAGCCCAGGCTGACCTGGAATTCACTATGGAGTCTCAGGGTGGCCTTGAACTCATGGCGATCTTTCCTACCTCTGCCTCCCAAGTGCTGGGATTAAAGGTGTGCGCCACCACGCCCGGCTCTCTGTCTCTCTTAAATAAATAAATTAATTAATATTTTAAAAGTTTAGTATGGCCTGGAGAGATGGACCAGTGGTTAAGGTGCTTGCTTGTGAAGGACCCGAGTTCAATTCCCTAGTACCCATGTAACACCAGATGTACAAGGCACATGCATCTGGAGTTCATTTGCAGTGGCTAGAGGTTCTGGCACAGCCATTCTCTCTCTCTTTCTATCTGTCTCTTTCTCTTTCTCTCTCAAGTCACTGAATAAATACAACATTTAGTGAAGCCAGGCATGGTGATGCACACCTTTAATTCTAACAGTTGGGAAGCAGAGGTAAGAAGATTGCCCTGAGTTCAAGGCCAGCCTGAGACTACACAGTGAATTCCAGGTCAGCTTGGGCTAGAGGGAGACCCTACCTCCAAAAACCAAAGACAAAATAAAGTTTAGTGAAGTGCTTCAGAGAGGGCAGGTGGCGTTGACATGAGAAGAGAGTCCCTAAGTGACAGTACAAGACATTAGTTGCTCAGAGAGGAGGAGAGGCCCCACCGTCCTGTCAAGAAGAATAAGGAGAGACAAAGCAGCATCTCAGGAAAACTTTCTTTCTTGTCCTAAAATTATGCATGAGAAGATCACGGTCTCTCACCAAGTCATAAATTTTAGAAAGGTTACCCATCAGAAAGCAATTGTAGTAATACTAGTTATTATTTATTAAGTGTGGTCAGGAGCCAGCCACGTTATGTCAGTTGTCACAGTTGATCCTCTTAATAATCCCGTGGGCAGATGCTGTTATGGTAACCATTTGTCTGCACGGGTATATGTGCGTGGGAGTGTCCAGGAATGCACCGTGTGTGGGTTCATCTGCAGATGTGTGCACATGTATCTGGAGGTTAGAGGTCAATATCAGGTGTCTTCCTCATCACTCTCCACCGTATGTGTTTTTGCCAGAGGTCTCTAAATCTGAAGCTAAATTTTAGTTAGACTAGCTAGCCCGAAATCTCAGGGATTGCCTTGCCTCCACCTCTCCAGTGCTGGAATTGCAGGCGTGCACCACAGCACCTGGCTTTGGCATAGGCGTTGGGGATCAGATTCAGGTCTTCATGTTGTGCAGACAGCACTGTGTCCACCGAGCCACCTCCGGAGTCCTGTAATATCCATCTTACAGATGAAGAAAGCAAAGCGCAGACATCAAGAAACAACCGTGGCCTGACAGCCTCTACCTGCCTGACATGCGCAGCAATGAAATTAGTGTCAACACCGAGTGCTCCCTTTGTGCTAGGTGGTCTGTGGTAGAAGGGTTCCTCTCTTAAGGAAGAATGTGTCCTCTCACAGTACCAGTGTGTCGGGAAAAGGTGCTATCATACTTTGGAACTGAATCACGGTACTTGGTTTATTGTGTGCTTACCAAACGTCGGGCAGTCACATGAATTTTCACATTTCAGCTTCACAGTGAGTCCAGATGTATCATCATTTACTGATGACAAGGTGACTTGAAAAACGGCCAGTGCGCGCAGGAACAGCAAAGGTGTTCAGATAGACAAATGCCAAAGATGTTGAAGCTCTGAGCTCTTTTACCCCCTGTTCGGAAACCCAAAGCTCAGTCCATAAATGTCCCCAAGGATAGATGCTACAATATCTCCCCTCCATTCACGTTTGTGTGGTCAGTATGGTCAGCAACTGATACCTATCTTGCAAAATACATCTCCAGAACCTTCCTTGCTTCCTTAATGTATTGGCTACTCAAGACAAGGGCAGCTCTTATACCTGCATCTTTCTTTCTTAAAAAATATAATTATTTATTTATTTCAGAGAGAGAGAAAAAAGGAGAGAGAGATGGAGAGAATGGATGTACCACGGCCTCTAGGCACTGCAAACAAACTCCAGAGGCATGTGTCACTTTGTGCATCTGGTTTACCTGGGTATTGGTAATTGAAACTGGGTCGTTTGGCTTCTCATGCAAACACTTTAACCACTCAGTCATCTCTCCAGCCGTCTTTTTTTTTTTTTAATATTTTTTTGTTTTTATTTATTTATTTGAGAGTGACAGACAGAAAGAGGAAGAGGCAGATAGAGAGACAGAGAGAGAGAGAGAGAATGGGCGCACCAGGGCCTCCAGCCACTGCAAACGAACTCCAGACGCGTGCGTCCCCTTGTGCGTCTGGCTAACGTGGGTCCTGGGGAATCGAGCCTCGAACCAGGGTTCTTAGGCTTCACAGGCAAGCGCTTAACCGCTAAACCAATCTCTCCAGCCTTTTTTTTTTTTTTAACATAGGTTATATAGTCTTATATCCACCAGGTCTCCATTTCCCTGGGAGACCTCCTCAGAAAGGTATTTGGTGTTCACTGTGGGTAATTAGAATTTATCTGCCTTTGCAGCAGCGTGCACACTTGGATGTTGACTATAAACCCCGTGGCGTTTGGCTTTGAAGATCTGCAGGAGGCGGTCGACACCTCTGACACTGAAATCTGGGAGCCCCATCCATTTCCATTGTCTTTGCGCCACCTCGGGGGACTTAAATGGTCACGGAGGAGAGAGAAGGGAAGGGAAGGGAACACAGTTTGTATTGCTTTACCTCTCTGCAAGCATCGAGGTGAGGAGCTGTGGGGTCAGGGGAAGTTCTGGTGAGCCGTCGGCCTGGGCTTGCAGCCCGCATTCTCCTACTTTCCCTTTTCTAGTGGGGCGCCCGCTCCGAGCCCGAGCGCTCCCGGTCCGGGTTTTGGGGGCGCCTCCTGTTGCTGCCGCGGGTAAACAAGCCGGCTCGGGCGCTGTTTCGGTGCCGCAGGACTGGCCTCGCTGCCCTGCAAGACACTCAGTGCCAGCTAGATTTTGGCGCCACAGCTGGGAGTGACGCCCTTGAATGCCAAGGCTGCCAGCGCCCAGCCCGGCCCAGGCAGGAAGAAAGAACCAGAGCGGGAGTGCCTGCAACCTGTTATTAGGGCCAGCTCTCTCTGCTGCCAGGGATCCCAGGGGGACAATGTGGCAAATTATGTTTGCACCAGCGACGCCCGGTCCAGTCTTTGAGGTGAACATTAGGCACCCTTAGCTGAGGTGCGAAATTCACATTGTTGGCGGCCAACTGCGGCATTTTCAGGACTTCTTGTGTGTTCTGTAAAGAAGCTCAGTTTCCCTCTGTGTGACTGAAAGGCTGCCCTTACTTCTGAAAGTTAAAGGGTGGATGCATTTATTCCAGGAGGAAAAGCTGGGCCTTAGATGTCATAACCAGTTCACGGACTTTGCAGCCTCTAGTTAAAATGCAGACACAGTTTCTATGGTTACTTGCTTAATGTTTGCATGTGGCTTTTTTTAAGTATTATTTTCCAAAGTCATACAATTTTATTTTTTGTTTATTTTTATTTGAGAGCGACAGAGAGAGAAAGAGGGAGAGAGAGAATGGGCATGCCAAGGTCTCCAGCCACTGCAAATGAGCTCCAGATATTTGTACCACCTTGTGCATCTGGCTTATGAGGGTCCCGGGGAATTGAGCCTGGGTCCTTTGGGTTTGCAGACAAGTGCCTTAACCACTAAGCCATCGCTCCAGTCCATGTTTGCATGTTTTGATGTTTAGAACATAATCCAGATCACTAGCAACTTTGAGAAAATAGTATATGAAAACCAGAACTCCAAAGCCAGATGGATTAGAAGTGAGTATTATTTCAGAAAGCAGTTTTTTTGAAAGCATTCAGAGCACTTAAAATTTGTCGTTCCCCATCCCCCAAAAGGGTGGGAGGCACCCCAACAGTGGAGCTGGCAGCTAAAGTGCCACAGTAAAAGTTCACCCCTTTAGTTTGGGTCTTGTTAGCATGAAAATACCTTTGGAGGAAATAATGAGATTTAAAAGATCATCATTAACATCTTAGTGTGTGTATTACTTACTTTCTCTTCACTGTGAAGAAATACCTGACAAGAAGGAATTTAAGGAAGGAAGGAGGGTTGCTTCCAGCTCAAGTTTACAGTCCATTCTGGATTGTTGAGCATGGCACCAGGAGCTTGTGACAGCGGGTCACATTGCCTCACAGTCAGAAAGTGGGGAGAGGTGAATGCTGGTGTGTAGCCAGCTCTCTCCTTTTTTTAAGATTTTTTGTTTTGCTTTGTTTTGTTTTTGTTTTTTTGAGCTAGGGTCTCATTCTGGACCAGGCTGACGTGGAATTCACTATGTAGTCTCAGGGTGGCCTCAAATTCATGGTGATCCTCCTACCTTTGCCTCCCAGTGCTGGGATTAAAGGCATGCGCCACCATGCCCAGCAAGCTCTCTCCTTTTCTTATAGTCCAGGCCCATGGAATGTTGCCATTAAGGTGAGCCTTCCCCCATCAATTAACCTTCTCAAGAGCATCTCCCACAACGCCTGCCCAGAGGCCAGTTTCTAGGTCCTGTTGAGTTGAAAATCAGTATAAACCCTGACAGTATGAATGAGTTTAATTATTTCTTTCTTAGAGAGACTAGTTATAACTGAGTTAATAAGGCTAGTGTGGCTAAGAAACTGAATTTTCAATTTGATGTGATGGTTCATAGCTACTGCATGGACATTGCAGCTTTGGGGTATTTTATTATTATTATTATTTACATTTATATATTTTATTATTTTTTTTATTGTTTGAGTTTTCAAGGTAGGGCCTTGTTCTAGCCTAGGTTGACCTAGAATTCATTCTGAAGTCTCAGGCTGGCTTCGAACTCACAGCAATTCTCCTAACTCGTCCTCCTGAGTCTTTTTTTTTTTTAATTTTTATTAGCATTTTCCATGATTATAAAAAAATCCCGTGTTAATTCCCTCCCTCCCTCCTCCACTTTCTCCTTTGAAATTCCATTCTCCATCATATTACCTCCCCATAACAATCATTGTACTTACATATATACAATATCAACCTATTAAGTACCCTCCTCCCTTCCTTTCTCTTCCCTTTATGTCTCCTTTTTAACTTACTGGCCTCTGCTACTAAGTATTTTCATTCTCACGCATAAGCCCAGTCATCTGTAGCTAGGATCCACATATGAGAGAGAACATGTGGCATTTGGCTTTCTGGGCCTGGGTTACCTCACTTCCTCCTGAGTCTTTAAAGGCATGCACCACAACACTCCAGGGAGAGAGAGAAAATGGGTGTGCCAGGGTTCCCATCTGCTGCAAATGAACTCCAGACCCATGCATCATTTTATGTGTCTAGCTTCATATGGGTATTGGGGAATCAAACTCGGGTTGTTAGGTTTTATGGGAAAAGCACCTTAACTGCTGAGCCATCTCCACAGCCCAGTTAATTTCTTTTTAAACCTGGTCAAGCTAAAGGAAAAACTATGATATTTCTACTTTTTCAATGGAAAATTTTACAAAATTTTCACCTTGTCAAAAAATAATACAGGGCTAGAGAGATGGCTCCGCAGTTGAAGATGCTTGCAAATCCTGATGGCCCAGGCTTAATTTCCCAGTGTGCTGGACTACTCAGGTGACTGGTTCAGGCAGCTAACTAGGAGAGGCTCACAAGAGTGGAGCCTTAGGTTGTATCCTTGCCGGGCCTAACTCCCCTTGCTCCACCTACCTCAGTTGCAGGACTCAGCATCTGGTGTCATCCAGTTGGATTTCTCTCTCAAGCATGAACCCCACCCAGGTATGGGTGAACCTCTTCTTTGAGCCCAGACCAGTCACCTGACACAGGTGTGCCAATCTTTTCTGGAGCTCTGACTCCAAATATCTTACTTGGGCACACAGAAGTGAACTTCCTTTCTTGCTCTTTGGTTGCTCACTCCTCCACACCTGGGTCTCCCAGAGGTAAGACTATGTCCTTCCCACCTAACTACTAGACTGGGAAGGTGTATTTTTTATGGCCCTTTGATTTCTTTGAAAGCATACCCCTTTTTAGAAAACCCCTTTTTCACATTTTTGTTTATATTTTAGGTCCATGCTCACTTCCCCCATGGGCTCTCAGGCCACGTGGGTGTATTCATTTTCCCTTCCTGGGTTCACTGACCTTTCCTTTCCCTTGTATATTCCTTAATAAAATGTAATGTTTTATAAATTATCCGTCTCAGTCTGGTTTATCCAATTTGTTGGTTAAAAACTGACAGACACGAAGTCTAGAGAGATGCTTAGTGGTTAAGGCACTTGCCTGCGAAGCCTAAGACCTCATGTTTGTATCTCTGAGTCCCGTGTAGCCAGACGCACAGTGACGCAAGCACGCAATGTTGTACCTGCACCACAAGGGCGTGCAAGTGTCTGGAGTTTGCAGCCACTGAAGGCCCTGGTGTGTCCATCTTATCTCTCAAAAAAAGGTGTGTGTGGGGGGGTGCTAGAGAGATTGCTTACTGGGTCAGGTGCTTGCCTGCCAAGCCAAAGGACCCAGGTTTGATTCCCCGGGACCCACATAAGCCCAGATGCACAAGGTGGCACATGTGTCTAGAGTTTGTTTACAGTGCCTGGATGCCCTGGCGTGCTCATTCTCTCTCTGTCTCCGCTTCTCTCTGCCTCTCTCTCAAATAAATAAATATATAAAGATAAAAAAAAAAAAAACAGACACAAATTCAGGGCTTGGAGTTCAATGACTCTTCCTGAACTCTATAAATTAGATTATACCAGTACTCAGGTAAAGCCAGAGGCACAAAGTAGAGCATGTGTCTGAAGTTTGCTTGCAATGGCTCGAGGCTCGGATGCACCCGTACGCTCTTTCTCTCTCTCTTTCAAATACATAAATAACAAAAAATATTTTTAAAAAATTTTAAAACGGATATAGAGAGGAGTGAATCAGTGAAAATGGTGGTGTTAAAAAGTCCAATATTCTTCTCAGTAACAGCAAAGAAAAGAGGTCGCAGCTCTCATACTCAACTTTTAAAAACTCTTACAATTTATCAGTCTTACTGATTATTTACTCAAGAAAAACTGGATGGCAGGGACAAGAGTGAGCGTTTTACCCTAACCCCACCCCAGTCCCAGGTAGCCTTGAAAAGAACAGCCTGCATTTCTGAGGGACAGAATGGACCTTATTTTAAAGGAATTATAATTAGTTTCTTTTTAAAAACATGCCTGATGACTTTATTTCTCTTGATTTAGAAGTAGCCCAGTTCAAAAAGAGAGGCAAGCATTTGTCAAAAGCCTTTTAGGCCAATGCTTTAGTTACTACTGCCTGAGGTAAGAGATAACAGTTGGCACATACCAAAAAGTGGGGGCTCGGTGTGGGGTGTGGGGGGAGAGGCCAGGGAATGAGATGTCCATGAAAGCTTTGGAAAGTTCACACATTCCTGGGAATCTGAACAGGCATGCATGATTGGGCTGATAAGAGCTTCAGCTCTGACCTCTGGCTGACCTCAAGGCTCAGCCTGAGAGGGAGGTAGAGAGAGGGCAGCAGTGGGAACTTCCACGCGCGGTGCTGAAAGCAGGCCCTACCTGTGTGTAGTTTCTTGGTGAAAAACCTGGTAATAATTTTGGTTCCAGGTATTTAAGGAAATCTCTATCTAATTGTTATCTGACCACGAATCTACTGAGACAGGAACTCTAACAGCCACAAATGACAGAGTGTAGCGAATACAGAATTCATTCATAAAAGTCATTACACAAACAAGCAAATAACAATGGTTAACATGAGTGACAGCAAGAAACCCTGGGGACAGGAAGAAATTTGTTTTCCAGAGTTGCCACACTAGAATATTCAAAACATCAAGTTTTCCTCAAAAAAAAAAAAATATATATATATATTCTCTTTTATATATATATATATATATATATTCTCTTTTATATATATATATATATATATTCTCACATATATATATATATATATATATATATATATATATATATATATAAAAGAGAATAAACCGGGTGTGTTGGTGCATGCCTTTAATCCCAGCACTCGAGAGGCAGAGGTAGGAGGATTGCCATGAGTTCAAGGCCACCCTGAGACTCCATAGTGAGTTCCAGGTCAGCCTGGACTAGAGTGAGACCCTACCTCGAAAAACAAAACAAACAAGCAAACAAAAAAGCCCCCCAAAACAAAAAGAGAATAAGACATGTAAAGATACTATGATAACAACCCAAGGGACAATGAAACTAACAGAGGAAGCCCAGATACTGAATTTACCAGGAACTGACTTTAAATATGCTATTGAAATATGTTCAGAAAGTTGAAGGAAACCAGACCCAAAGAAATAAGAGCAGGGTGATCTTCAGGGTCTTTGTGCACATTGTACAGCATCAGCGACAAGCCTGCAGGCCATGTCCCACGGACCACAGGCAACCTAGATGCCCAGTGACGTGTCCCCCGCTGTCCCGGCAGCTGAGGCGGAGCACCACGCGGATACTGTGCAGGGACTCACTCTGCTCTGTGTGTGAATTAACAGAGAAACACGAATGGACTTGTGCCAATAACTCTACGCTTTTTTTTTTTTAAAGAAAAGAATCTGGCCAAGAGACACATGTTAAGAAAACCTTATTTTTCAAAGAGCATTTCAGAGAGATTTGAGTGGATTATCCCAATAGGGGCACAACAGCCAAGTAGATTTCTGTTTTGTGCATTAAAAAAAAAAAAGCTTTGTGAATATTTATGAAATGGGTGGAATAGTCATGGAGCAAGGTGATCCTTTTTCCCTCCTAAATCTTGTTAGCCAGATCTCTCTTTTAGGATATTTCTTCCCATGATCCTATAGGAAAAATCCACAAGGGGATCAAAACCGCAACGTAGATGATGTTATGAAGATGCTCTGAGGGTGCTGACTCTTCACCAGTGCACATGTATGGGAAAATGTCCCAGGGCAGCAGCTGTGTCTTTGATGTAGCAGGAATGACTTACCTGCAGCGTCAAGGACATTTCACCACAAAGGAGCATTCTGACCATCAGGAAACATGGCTGCCAAGAGTCAGCTGTGATGGTTAGTATGGCAATGACAACCCCTGTGTGGTCATGAATGCACCAGAAGTTTCATGACTAGAGACCAGTGTCACAAAGTGCACCTTCTCATCCTATGGCTCTTATGTTCTTTCCACCCCTTCTCCAGAATGTTCTCTAGCCTTGGAGGGCATGATGTAGATGTCTTGTTTAGTGTTGCGCTCTCAATAGCCTGTTATTTTCAGCTCTGATGAGGTTTACGTCTCCTCAGTGTCTACTGCCATCTCCACATAGAAGCTTCTCTGGCTGGTAATGGAAACAGCACGAATGGTCTTTCCTCTACTTCCTCTGTGATGTTCTCTGAGTCCTGCTGGATATGACAGAGATGACATGTCCAGTGCTAAGCACTGGGCTTTCTTCTCTTCTTGTTTCCTTGATGAGTCTTGGGTCTCCCAGTATTCCTCACCATCTGTACAGATCAAAAGTGAGGATAGCATTGATCACCGGGCAGAAACCTGCACTTTGAGGAGGCAATTTGCTGAGCGCAATGCATCAACTTAGCCAAAAATAGTGATATCATTCCTCATGGGCCTATGTCTTTCCAAGTCTTAGGCTTTTGACTCAGTTTTCAGTACCAGGCATAAATTTCCTCCCACTTAGTGGGCCTCAAATCCAACCACAGTGTTGTTGGTCACCCCCCGTAACTTAAGTGCCACTATTTTCCCATGGGGGCACCTCTTGCTTGCTGGCTGATTGTGTGGCTTGCAGGATCTAATTTTTGTTAAAATTGAAACTTTATCATGAAGTCTGGGTCCAGGATTTAGCCTATCAAGACTCCACAAACAAGAATGGAGTTTAGGCTGTCTTCCAGGACTCCCTTCTCCCAGCTCCACCACTTAGACCCATGTCCCACCTGAAGGATAGGAACGGAGTGATGCTGGCAGCGTGGGGGTGACAGCCTCACACAGGAAGCTCTGGGACTCGCCGACCGTGGTTTGCCTGAGGCTGCACAGAACTGAAAAGCAAGCTGCGGTTAGGACTTTGGAAAGCGGAAGCTGCCCGTGGGAAGTAGCGAGTGTCTCTCAGGAGTGACGGCAATGCAGGAAGCTCGCGCAGAGAATCCAGGGCTTGTCAAGGAAGCTCATTAGGAAGAGGGCCGACTGATCAAGATGACACCACGCGAGTCACCCTTCACAAACGAACTAGTACGCGAAGAAGCAGGTGGGAAATACGGAAAATCTGCTGAGGAGTGAAGGGGCGCTCCCAAGCAGATAGCGAGAACTTACTCATTCTGGCATAGTTGTCTAAGGCAGTGCTGGATTTGACAGGCATAATGACTTTTAGCGCTTCGACGGAAAAGCAACGTCTCAATACTGCTATGACAAGAAAAGATCCCCCCTTTTTTTTAGTGTAGGTATTTGTATTCAGAACTCATGAAATTATCTGTGGTAAAAACTGGTTATAAAAGTAACGCATTTCGGGCTGGAGAGACTGCTTAGCGGTTAAGGCGTTTGCCTGCAAAGCCAAAGGACCCCTGTTTGGCTCTCCTGGACCCACGTAAGACAGATGTACAAGGGGGCGCATGCATCTGGAGTTCGTTTGCAGTGGCTGGAGGCCCTTGTGCGCCTATTTTCTCTCTCTCTCTTTCTTTCTCTCTCTCTCAAATAAATAAATAAAATATACTAGAAAATAATGCATTTCACAGATAACATTATCATAAGCCTTGTAGAATGTTGTAACTGCTTACCTGCATCTCTGGATTTAGGTCACACTATTTAATGATCTTCCCATTGGGAATATGTGGGAGTAGAGGGAAGTGTTTGTTACTGGTATGGGAACAGATAAGGAACAAAACTATCTTCACTTATCTGGTGTTGCGTTTATGCTTAAATAACAACTTTTCTGGAAATAAACAAAAGATTCAACTTCCTCATTAAAAATATCTAAAATCATCAGAATGATGATGATCCAAGCACTGAATTTCCTCCTTCTGAGCTCCAATCTCTTTGTCCCCAGACAGATTTGCTTCTACTTTCATGTCATTGGCACACATGTGATTTACATACTGTTGCAGTCCAGTTCGCATTGCTGTTAGAAATCACCCAAACAAGAGCAGCTTCTGGGAAAAAGAGATTTATTTTGGCTTACAGGCTCTAGCGGAAGCTTCACGATGGCAGGGGAAAATGATGGCATGAGCAGAGGGTGGACATCATCCCCTGGCCAACATAAGGTGGACCACAGCAACAGGAGGGTGTGCCAAACACTGGCAAGGGGAAACTGGCTTTAATACCCATAAGCCTGCCCCCAACAATACACTCCCTCCAGGAGGCATTAATTCCCAAATCTCCATCAGCTGGGAACCTAGCCCTCAGAACACCTAAGTTTATGGGGGACACCTGAATCAAACCACCACACATACCTATAAAGTCTATGACCCACAAATAAGAAAAAAAGTGGAATATTTGTCTTTGTAAGGCTGTCTTAATCCATTTAATATGATTGTCTACAGTTGCATGTATATTCCTGAAAATGACTTAACTTCATTCTTTGTTATGGGTAAAAAATATTCTTTTGTATATATAAGACAAATTTTTTAAGCCAAGCATGGTGGCACATGCCTTTAATCCCAGCACTCGGGAGGCAGAGGTAGGAGGATCACTGAGAGTTCAAGGCCACCTTGAGACTACATAGTGAATTCCAGGTCAGCCTGAGCTAGAGTGAGACCCTACCTTGAAAAACCAAAAAAAAAAAAAGACATTTAAAAAAATCCATTTCTCTCTCTGTTGATGGACACCTTGGTTGATTTCATAACTTACCTATTGTAAACAGTATTGCAATAATATCAATTAAAGACTTTGATTAATTAGCGTCTTTTAGGTAAATAACCAGGAGTGACATAGCTGGGTTATACGGTAGTCTACTTTTTTTTTTTTTTTTTTTTGAGGTAGGGTCTCCCTCTGGTCCAGGCTGACCTGGAATTAACTCTGTAGTCTCAGGGTGGCCTTGAACTCACAGAGATCCTCCTATCTCTGCCACCCGAGTGCTGGGATTAAAGGCGTGGGCCACCATGCCTGGCAGTAGTCTACTTTTTTGAGGAGCTTCCTATTAATTTTCATAGTGACTAGGCTACTTTCCATCTCTACCAAGCAGTTTATAAGCTTTCCCTTTTGTCTGCATTCTCACCAGCATTTGTTGTTACTTGTTTTCTTGACAAGTGCCATTCGGACTGTGGTACAATAGAAACTCAATATAGTGTTTATTTGCATTTCTCTAATGGCTAGTGATGTTGAACATCTTTCCATACTTATTGGCTGTCCATTATTTATCTGAGAACTGTCTGCTTTCATTAGCTCATTTATTGACTGAGTTGTTTATTATTTTGGTGGTTAGTGTTCAGAATTCATTGCATGTTTTATATATTAGTTCTCTGTCAGATGTAAAGCTAGCAGATATTTTCTCCTATTAAGTAGGTTGTCTATTCACTTGCTTATTTCCTCTGCTGTACAGAACCTTTTTAATTTCATGAAAAGTTGTTCATCATGTGTTAGAGCTGCTTCCAGAGTGACTGAAGTCCCATTTACAAAGTGTGCTCTCTACCTTTTCTTCTATCAAATATATATATATTTAAATATCATATATATACATATATATTTACATAAAAATACATATATATTTAAATATTTTATTTTTATTTATTTATTTGAGAGGGAAAGAGGGAAGGAGAAGGGGAGAGAGAGAGAGAGACATAAAGAGAAAGAGAATGAGCACACAAGGGCATCCAGCCATTGCAAACAAGCTCCAGACACATGAGTCATATGCATCTGGCTTATGTGGGTCCTGGGGAATCAAACAGGGATCCTTTGGCTTTGTGGGCAAGCACCTTACCTGTAAGGCATCTGTCCAGCCCAAGATTATATTTTTAAATGGACCAAGTATATATTCTGACACTGAAAATTTTAATGCTAAAATTAAAAACCACTAGAGGAGCACTATAGTAGATTTGAATAGGTAGAAGACTTAGTGAGATTGGGTTTAAATTGGAAGAAGAATTGAATGAAGATAGGATGACAGAGATAATCCATTCTGAGAAGGGCAAGAAAAAAGTGAAAAGTTCATAGAGCTGTCAGGATCTTCATACATATCACCCTAGTACAGAAGAATAGGAGAGAGAAGAGAAAGGAGGAGGAGAAAGAAGAGGAAGGAGAGGAAGAGATGAGGAGAGGAAAAGGAGAGGGACAGAAGGAACATTTGAAAGAAGAATGACAGAAGTGAAAGGTTACCAGATGGAGAAATAAGGATTTCTGGTAAAGGTGACCAACTATAGGGGTGACTATACTTTTTTTGTAGCTTTCTTTCTTTTTTTGACCTTTCTGAAGACAACTGCTTGAAACAATATTTATAGGTCTGTGATGATGTCACTCAGTGTATGAAGACATAATTGTAGCAGCAGCTGTATAGGGTGGGGTAGGAGAGGACAGAGCAGGGTGAAAGAAGTATTGATATGCAAATATTAAGTTGACACTGATGTGACTCAAGTTATTTGAAACGAAAATGTTACTTCTTGTTGCAGTGACTCCTTTTTTGTGAGGCAAAGGCGGAGGGTAGAAGCTTGTTCTCCCCAGCTGGGGCAGCCCTACCACACTGAAGTCCGATTCCACCAGAGCTCACTCTACTGGACCAAAGGGTTTATTTGGCTTTGGCAAGGGAGTCGCTTACAGTAGCATAAGACCCCAAAGCAGCCACCATGTCGACAGGGCTCCTCCCAGTCTTTTCTGAGAACAGTCTGTTTTCTTCCCACATCTTAGTATCATGTTGCTTCAGTTTATTATGGACTACTTAGTCCTGACCATTGCCTGGCTACACCAGTGTAATTTTATTTTATTTGCTTTCTTGTTTTGAGACTAGGTCTGGCCTTGAACTTCTGATCCTCTAGAACGCTGGGATGACAGGCAGCCAGCACCACACTAGGCTATCGCTTTTCCTGAGAGTTTTACAAACCTCTGCTCCATGGGCCTTTCCACTGTTGCCAGGGAGGATGCTGCTGAACACTTGTCCATGTTCTTCTACTTCTTATTTCGGTCGAGAAGCCTTCCAAAGTCTGTGCAGAACAAACACACTCATTGTTATGCCCAGTTCTCGGCGCCCGCAGTGACCACCAAGGAGCACCAAACACATATGCAAGGGCAAGGAGCTTTAATTCAGGCTTAAGCTCTTGACTTCACCAACACAGTGGATCCATACAAGAGCCCGAGTAGCGGGAGGGTAGGGTTTTTATAGGGATCTGAACAGAGAAGAAGGGATGGGTACATGATTGGTTGATTTAAACAATAACTGCACTTGTACTCTTCTGATTGGCTTAGGATTTTGGCAGGCCAAGTTGGCCAGCTTAAAGTTGGTGGGCTGGGGCTAGGGGAATTGAACTTATCTATGACTATAGGAATGTATGGCATAATCAGTTTCCAGTAACTGTTAAACCTACCCTTAGCAGAAAATAAAAACTTAGACCTAGCCGGGAAACAGAAACTTAGGCCTACTGAGGTCTCTGAAGCCTGTCGTGACGTCCATCTGGCTCCTGAGTCCTTCATTCATCCCAACCTCTTTGTTCACCTATTACACAGCGTTTCCCTCACTTAAAGGGTACTGCATCAAGCTGGCCCAACGCCAGCAGTCCCCCCATAACTTTATGGTGATGCTGGGTCTCCTGTTATCTTTTTTGTTGTTGTTGTTTGTTTTTGATTTTCAAGCTAGGGCTCTCTCCAGCCTAGGCTGACCTGGAATTCACTAGGCTGTCCTCGAACTAATGGCAATCCTCCTACTCTGCCTCTCAAGTGCTGGGATTAAAGGCGTGCACCACCAGGCCTGGTTTCCTGTTATCTTTTGTAGAGTTCTTCCTCATATATATCAAATATATATATAAATATATATATATTTGATAGAAGAAAAGGTAGCAGAAACAGCTTCTTCCTCACCTTGTGGAATCTTTATCTGCTTGAGCTCAGTTCAGGGGTGGTCCCTAGAAAGGTTCCCCATCTCCTGGAAGCCTCATACCATCCTCATTTATATAGATGTGAGAGCATTTTAAACATTTTATGCATGCTTGCACATCATGAAAAATCATTTGAACTGTTTCTGTATATATGAATATATAAAACATTTATATGTGTATGTGAATTTAAATATGAATATATGAATATTATATATGTTTTAAATTTGCTTCTTCGAGAACTAGTCATTTATAAACATGTCCAAGGCGGGGACTGTGTCTCCTTTATTTACAACTTGCTTTTCTCAGCAGTTCCTGTGTTTTCCGCTCACAGCATGCATGTGTCCCCATGCCAAGCACTGCTACAGTGGAGTGACACATTTAGAACTGAATGAATACTTTCCCTTGAGGATTTCAGGCACTGAATAAAGAAACCAGCACCAAAGCACAGTTAAGAATGTTGGAGCTGGGCTGGAGAGATGGCTTAGTGGTTAAGGTGCTTGCCTGCACAGCCAAAGGACCCAGGTTTGATACCCCAGGACCCACATAAGCCAGATGCACAAGGTGACACTTAACTTCAGTGGCTAGAAGCCCTGGAACACCCATACTTGGGGCGAGCCCCTGTCCTGCAGGGAAAGAACGACCACCAGATGAAGATCCTTCTCGATCACACTTTATTGGAGAGCCTCTTGGTTAACAGGAAAGTTGATGGCGAGGGGCGCAGGAGTGTAGCTGCTTTTATAGGGCAGAATACTATGGGACGCCTGCTGATTGGCTGCCATAGGCTCACCCGCCCACAGGAGCCATGGGATAGGCTCAGGACAAGGTGCATCAAGCGCATGCGCAACCTCAAGGGAGGTTGCTGCCTAAATGAGGAAGTATTTACCTCAAGACTGGCGGGAAGCCAGCATCATCTTGTAATGGCGTCTGCATTGGCTCCCTACTCTTTCTTTCTTTCTTTCTTTCTTTCTTTCTTTCTTTCTTTCTTTCTTTCTTTCTTTCTCCTCCCCCCCATCTTCCTCTTTCTCTGTATCTCTCTCAAATAAATAAAAAAAAAAATTAAAGAATGTTGGGGCTGAGGAGAGGGCTCAGTGGGTAAAGTGGTTGCCATGATGGCATGAAGACCTGAGTTTGGACCTCCCGCACCCACATAAAAAAGTTGGGGTTGGTGGCACTCACCTGTAACCCCAGCGCTGGGTAGGCGGAGACAGGTGGGTCACTGTAGCTCACTGGCTAGCTAGTATAGCTGAACGGGTGCACTGCAGGTCTCAAACTGTCTCAAAGAATAAGGAGACTGAGGAAGAAGCCCAACCTTAGACTCTGGCTTCCACCTTTCACACACACCTGCATACAGACATCCACTCATATACACATGAACATGCATACCAGCATGCACATACCACATGCATATGCAAAAAAGATGTTAATGTTAGAAATAAATGTAAAGTGTAAATTGCAAACAACTCAAGCATTGAGGGCCTAGGGTTGAGGGGATGGGCCATCCTCACTGTCATTGTTAGTGGCTGTGGGCATTACAACTAAGCAAAAGACATTTACTGGAGTGGAGTAGCCAGGTGGTGAATGTGTGAGTGTGAAGCTATTGGTTGAGGGCATGTGGGTCAGTTTGACAAATGGGTATGTATTCAGGCTGCCACAGGGAGACAGGGACTTCTTGGATTCAGTGAGAGACACTGGGAGTTTCAGTGTTTTCTTGAAGAATTCTCTTCTTCCACCAAGATGCAAAGAGAATCAGTGATGTAAGAGTTCTTACTATTCTGGGGCTGGAGAGATGGCTTAGCAGTTAATTTCAAATAAGTAAATAGAAATAAAAATATTTTTAAAAAATAAAAAAGAAAGATACTTAAAAAAAAAAAAAGAATTCTTACTACTCTAGTAAAGCCCCCTCAGACCCACAAACCCCTATTGTGAGGAAGAGCCAGGAAGAACCTGGCCAACTTGTAACACAGACCTAGACTGAGAGAAAACTGTTCAATTCCTTTCACATTGTCTTTGCAGGGTCAAAGGGCGTCATGGAGAGTCAGGAGGCAGGACTCTTCCAGGGCCCCTTGGTGGGTTAAGAGAATATAGTAGATGCCTTCATGCTCCAGAAGTCCCAGGACATGGACAAAACAGACTGTGGCAGGTGTGGTGGTGTGTGCCTGTCACCCCAGGATTTGGAAAGTGGAGACAGGAGGATTGGGAGTTTAAGGCCATCCTCTGTTAGGTTACATAGCAACTACTCTGGGATACAAGAGACCCTGTCTTAAAAGCAAAACAATGCTAAACCACAAAACAAAAAATGAGTCACATAATACTTTAATATGGGGGAGGGAAAGGGGAAGCTTTTCTCTGTTGGCCAGTTTATGCAAAGAGATTGTAAACTCCATACTTTATTTAGTGTTTTAGATTTCTTTCCTTCCACCTATCCTTTCTTTCTCCCTCTGCCTTCCTCCCTCCTTCTCTTTCTGTGCATTCCTTCCCCGAAGTTCCTCCTGCACAGTGTTCCGAGAGCCCAGAGCCGCTCCTGAGGTCTTGCACTTGCCTCACAGTGAGTTGAACAGACACTCTGAAACTAAAACTTACTCCGTGCGGCTTTGCTATTTTGTTCCTTCCTTTCTCCAACAAGCCTCTGATTGTGGATTGATTTCAGCCCAGAGCTGGCGTTTGAGCGACACCCTTGTAAATAACAAAAGACATTTTGAGTAGATATGCAATCCATGCATTTTATCAGTAACTGTGAAGTTACCACTGCCACAAAGGAGCACTTAGGGCTGGGGTGACAGTGGGAAAGGCTCCTCTGTGTTAAAGGGACACCGTGCAATGGTCCTGTGGACAGCGTGGAACATGGCTGGTTGGAAAGATTAACAGATGGCCATTGTGGGGGTTTTGTTTGCTTGCTTGTTGCGTTTTCAAAGCACTCTGGCTGCCCTGCAAATAAAAGCCAAGGCAGATAGAAGGAATTCTTTGTCAGGTCACAGGGTAGCTCATGAACTGTGAAGTTTGAAGCACAGTGACGTCTCAGAGCTGGGAATGTGGCTCAGCGGTAGAATACTTGCTTGGGGTGCATAAAGACCTGTGTTCCACCCCCAGCACCACAATAAAAAATTTCCCTCTTCTCTCCTACTCTCTTTCCTGGCTGCCCCCTTCCTCTCTCTCTCTCTTCCCCTTCTCTCTATATCTCCCTCTGTCCTTGCATTTCTTCTGTCTCCTCCACCCCAGATTGAATATCACCTATTTCACAGTTCAAGGATCCAGAGGAGGCTGCTCAGAATCTCTGTGCCCCAACCACCCATATCAACCCCTGTAGATTCCTTGCTGATTCAGCGGCTCCTGCCTCAGGCAGGAGGAAGTCAGGTAGGGACTGTCCTTATAGATTTAAGCCATTCACTTCCATAGTTTTGGGAGGTGAAAGGGCTGGCTGACTGAGCTCACAAATGGCTTTTATTACTAATGTATAATTGTCCATCAGCATATCCTTACATGGTAACCAAACACAGATTTAAAAAAAAATTGTTTATATGTTTGCAAGCAGAGAGATACAAGGAAGACAGAGACAGAGAGAGAGAGAAAGAGAGAGAGAGAGAGAGAGAGAGAGAGAGAGAGAGAGAGAAAGGAAGGAAGGAAGGAAGGAAGGAAGGAAGGAAGGAAGGAAGGAAGGAAGGAAGGAAGAAAGAAAGAAAGAAAGAAAGAAAGAAAGAAAGAAAGAAAGAAAATGGGCATGCCAGGGTTTCCAGCTGATACACATGAACTCCAGATGCATGAGCCACTGTGCATCTGACTTTATGTGGGTACTTGGGAATTGAACACAGATTTTCAGGCAAACACCTTAACTGGTGAGCCATCTGTAGCCCAGATATATGTATATGAATGTGTGTGTGTGTGTGTATTTACATGATCACATAAGGGCTGGATTTTTACCTTACGAACAGCTAGTATTTACTCACAAACCTGTTTACTTTTATGACTCAGGCACTGTGATAGGTGCTTGAGAAACAAAACAAAACCCCAACATCAAATTGCTTACATCCTAGGCAGAAGACAGGCAGCTAATCCAAAAATCTTTTTTTTTAATTCTTTTTTTAATATATATATTTACTTATGAAATGAGAGAGTAAAAGGGAGATAGAGGGGGAGGGAAAGAGAGAGAGTAAATGACTGGGTGCCCTAGGGCCTCTTGCCACTGCAAATGAACTCTAGGCCCATGTGCCACTTTGTGCATCTGGCTTTATATGGGTACTGGGAAGTGGAACCCAGACCAGTAGGCTTAGCAAACAACCACTGAGACATCTCTCTAGCCCCACCAGTTTTTGTTTTTTGAGACAGATCTCATGTAGCCCAGGCTGGCCTTGATCTTGCAGTGCAGCCAAGGATGATCTTGAACTCTTGATCCTCGAATCTCTACCTTGAAATGGCTGGGATTCCAAGGCAAGTTTGGGGTTGAGGATAGAACTCAGGGCTTTGTGCATGCTATGCTAAGTAAGCACTTTGCCAACTGAGCTATATCCTCAACCCACCATCATTATTACTTTTTTTGTTTTATTTTCTCAAGGTAGGATCTCACTCTTGCCAAGCCTTACCTAGAACTCACTCACAGGTCTAGACTGGCCTCAAACTCAGAGAAATCCACCTACCTCTGCCTCCCAAATGCTGGGATTATAGGTGTCCAGCACCACACCTATTTTAATCCTAGAAATTTCGTGAGGTTTTTTTTTTTTTTTCTTTCTTTTAACTCCTCACAGCTTAGTTTGGTCTGTCCTGCCTCTTACAACTGACAACCACAGTGCCTGCTCTCCTTAGCAGCAACCACAAGTCCAAAATAGATCAAGTGCCTGGTCCCTTCCCTCATAGACATGATTAAACTGTAAGTTACAAAATTAATATGCAATTACAAGCACAGTGAGCACTTCAAGGAGGATGACACAGAGGGGAAGATGGTGGAAGGGACTATTTTAGGTGAAATAAAAAGTATGAAGCTGAGGGGCAGCTCCATGGAAGAACGCCGGCCTCGCATGGGTAAGGTTAATCCCCAGCACTGCCCCCCGCAAAAAGTATATGGACAATTCCAAGGAAGAAACTGGTGTATTTGAGAAACTGCAAGTCAGTGCAGCTACAGAGCAGAGCTGCCAGCTGGGAAGGAATAGAAAAGTCATATTGAAAACTAAGGTTTTTATTTTTACTTGTGTGTGTATGGCACACACATGGAGGTCACAGGACAAGTTCGAGGTGTCTGGGCCCCACCTTCTTGGAGAGGGGGGTCTCTTACCACTGCAAATGGACTGCCAGACTGTACACAGATGTCAGACTACTTAGCCCCCAAAGCTCCAGATTCTCTTGGCTCTGTCTGCCATTGTCATAGATGCACTGGGCTCAGATGCATGTGCCACCTTGCATTTGGCTTTACATGGGCGCTGGGGACTTGAACTTGGCCTACGGGCTTTGCTAGCAGCACCTTTAACCACTGAGCCATCTCTCCAGCCCACACTGAAGATGTTCATTATTGCAAGGACAATAGGAAGTCAGTGGAAGTTGTCTAGTTGGGTAATAGCTTTGATCAGATGGTCTAGTTGTTTAAAGTGCTATTTCCAGGCTCTTTCTGTAAACTAGAGTGAGTACTGGTTGGGTATAAAGGTAAGAACAGTGAAGGTGGACCAGCATTCAAGTTTGGGAGACATCTGAATGAGTTTTGTTCGGTTTGCTTTTGTTTTGCAGTGCTGGGATTCAACCAAGGGTCTCCCATATACAAAGCAAGCATTCTATCACATCAGATTTGGGAGGTGCTATTTGAGGAACAAGTCACGGGTTTTCATTACTGAACTTTTGCATAAGTTGCTCAATCTGTTCAATTACAAATGACCATAAACAAGTTAGCTTATGGACAAGAGAGGTTTCTTATGGTTATAGAGGTTGGGAAGTCCAAGATCATGCTGCTGGCAGATTCCATGTCTGGTAAGGGCTGTTTTATAGATAGATAGCACCTCCTTAGTGGGTCCTGTCATGGTGGAAAGTGCTAGTTCTCTTTGGTTTCTTTTTTTTTTTTTTTTAACATTTATTTATTTATGAGAGTGAAAGAGAGAGAGAGAGAGAGAGAAAGAGAGAATGGGCATGCTAGGGCCTCCAGCCACTGCAAACGAACTCCAGATGCATGTGTACCCTTATACATATGGCTTACATGGGTTCTGGAGAATAAAACCAGGGTCATTGGGGCTTTGCAGGCAAATGCCTTAGCCACTAAGCAATATTTCCAGCTCTGCAGTTTCTTTTATAAAGGTACTAGTAAGGGCTCTACCTTAATGATCTCATCACCTCTCCAAACTCCCCACCTCCTAATACTATCCCTTTGGGAGTTAGGATTTCAGCATATGAATGTTGGGAGACACAGACACTTGAGCTATAGCAGGAAGGGATAAGAGGGAAGTATATGTTTAAAGCAAACAGATCAGGGGCCAGGTAGAAGCATGAACTGTGTTTGGGCATGTGTTCAGATTTCTCAGAGATAGTAGAAAAGGAATCTCTTGGGCACAGAAATCTGGGCTGCCATCAAATGAGGTCTGTGTAGCCTTTAAGTGGCTAAGGTCACTCAGGGGAGACCATTTATCACAGATGAGCTGAGAATATACTCCGACTAACCAAAATCCCGTTAGAATAGGTTGCAAGAAACGGGATGTGGTGGCCACGTGCCTCTATTCCGGGTTATTCTGGAGGCTGATGCAGGAGGACCGGGGTTGCTTGAACCCAGGAGTTCAAGATAAGTCTAGGCAACATGATGAGAGTCTTTCTAGAGTCTTTCTACAAGCTAGAAACACACGCAGAGTGACATTGGAGCTTCACATTGTGGAGGGCCAGGGCAAGAAGGTGGTGTGGGCTTCTCTGGTCCAGAGCTTGAGATGGTGATTCAGAGGCTTCCTGCCCCGTCACATGGCTCCTGCACTGACTGATGCAGGGCTCTTCCCGGGGAGCCTCTCTGCAAGTGTTTTCAGCCCACAGCCGGGTTTTGCGGAGACCACCTATAAGCTCGTGGTGTATGCCAGGCAGATGCCCCAGAGACTCCATGCTGGATACCCACTGCTCATCTTCCCTCAGCTGCCCAAGTGCGCAGGAGCTACAGGAAGCGCTAAACCAACAATCTTTAATAGCCTTGAACATTTGGCAGAATCTTTCTTGTCTCCAACTTGTAGCATTTGCTGTGTTACAAGTACCTTGCAAATAACAAAGATAGATGTCGGGACTTTACTTCCAAGGAGTTCAGAGTCAGGAAGAGAAGGAGACAACAAATATTAACAGGATGAAGATAAATGAACCACATGAACATGTGAAAGTTTCATAGACAGGAAAGAGAAATTATTTTTTTATCACTTGCACACACATACTGGGACAGATCAGTCTCAGACACCTTTGTGGGAAAGGTGACACCTATTTTAGACTCTGAAGGGTATTATAGATGATGGATCTGGGGCAAAAAGACACAGAGTGAATGTTATGTGTCCACATGTCATTTTGGACACTTCACTGGAGGATGAGGTGATGTAGTAGAGGTGAGGAGGTGAGACAGGTGGAAATGTGAGGCTGTGGAGGCCTCTGAGTACTCTGACCAGGGGTCACAAAGATAATGGGGAGCTATAAAACATTTTGGTTTTATGCAAGAAGCAGGAGGACAGGTGAAGTGGAGGCCAGGCTAGAGTTAGAGAAACCAGTAAAAAAGCTGTATAAGAATCCAGACAGGGGACAATGAGGATCTCACCAAACTCCAGACTGTTAGGGATTACATTGGTTATTTTGAATTTCTATGACCACAATATGTGACAGAAACAACTTAAGGGAACAAAGCTTGATTTTGGCTTACTGTTTCAAATACTTTCCACTTTTAGGAGATGTGACCTTGCTGATGGACGTAGGGTACAAAGAGCAAATCTTTGAAGGTTATGCCTGGCCTCTGGCTTCTGATTTACACTCTACTTCCTGGCCCACCTAGATGTGGACAACCTCTGCCCCATGCTGACTCTGCCATGAACTGAGCTGCTCCACCAAGCCTCTGCCACAAAGGATGGAAAGTAATTTTTATTTTTTGGGTTTTCAAGGTAGGGTCTCACTCTAGCCCAGGCTGATCTGGAATTCACTATGTAGCCTCAGAGTGGCCTCAAACTCATAGTAATCCTCCTACCTCTGCCTCCCGAGTGTTGGGATTAAAGGTGTGCGCCACCATGCCCGGCTCAAGAAGGGTTTATTTTGACACATGGTTTGAAGGCATGAAACCCATCACGGCAAGGAGGCATGGTGGTGAGCGTGAGGCAGCTGGTCACATTGCTTCTCCAGCCAGGAAACAGAGAGATGAGTGCAATTTGGTTTCCTCCTTCAGTGCAGGATCTCAGCCCATGGGATGGTGCTGCCCAGATTTAGAGTATGTCTTCCTCAGTTAAAACTTTCTGGAAATTCCTTCATTGATACATCCAAAGATGTGTCTCTAAGGTCATTCCAAATCCAGTCAATTTGACAATGAGGATTAACCATCACACTTCACTGCAACATTATCTGGACATTAATGTCAAACAAGTCATATGTAACTATTCATGATGTCATAGGCTTCACCAGGAAATAAAAGAGGTTTATGACCACCCCATCCTCTACCAGCCTTGCTGGTTATCTCCAGCTTGATTAAAGGGAATGATACTCATTTGTAAACGCATTTGGCAAACTTACCCTGCTATTGTTTCCATTATTTTGCAAATTACAGACATTGAGATGAAGGCTCTGTAATTTCCTAGCCCTCCTTTATTCCTGCTTGGAAAACTGGTATTGCCCTGGCATGCTTCCACTTTGCTGTTATTTCATTTGAATGCAGCAAATTCTTTATTATGATTCACAAAGACTTCAGCTCCATTCCTCTCTGAATATCAGTCTGCTCATGAGGGGATGAGTTGATTTGGAGCCTGCTCTCAAAGATGTTCAAGACAACAGACACCCAAGGATTAATAAATGACATGCTTTTTGTATGTTCTCCATTTTGAATTTGTTACACGTTTAGTCATTTTACCATTGTCTGGAAAATTTTTGCCTCTTCTGTAAATGTGTAATTCTAAATGTCTCTTTTACTCATTACTTAAATGCCTGAAAAATATGCAAGTGGTTTGGGTTTTGGTGATTGTTAGTGCTCAGAAAAAGTGAAAAAGTATAGCCTCCAAAAGCAGTGCCAATAGCAAGGTTTATCACTGACCTTCTACCTTTCTGCCTGCCTGCTTTCCCTAGATGTGCCCTAGAAACTAGAGTTTCTCTTCCCCATGGCATTAGCAATGAGAACCCTTTTCTCCAAAGCCAGACAAGGCCCTCAAAATATTCTTCTAACTTTTTTGCCTTTCTGTTTAACAGCTAGTTATTGGGAAATTTCCCAACCTACATTGCTTGAATATGACTATAGGTTATAGATACCCATTCCAGAAAGGGTCTGCCAAGTGCTGGGAAGGAAGGAATGTTACACAAAGTTCTTTTTACCTTAGGTCTTTAATCTGAAGTTTCTTGTGTTACATAAAACTGTGAACAAATAGCTTTACCAAGCGTTTTGCTTATTAACCTCTCATTTGTTGCAGGGCATTGACAGTGATCCTACCAAGCAAGCATGACTCTTCCCCTGCATAACCTTGCAACTTGGAAGTTTCTCTTTCCTTTTAAAAAATATTTTTAAATTTTTATTTATTTATTTACTTAGTTAGTTAGTTAGTTATTCAATTTTTCAAGGTAGGGTCTCACTCTAGCCCAGGCTGACCTGGAATTCATTATGGGTGGCCTTGAACTCACAGCAATCCTCCTACCTCTGCCTCCCAAATGCTGGGATTAAAGGCATGTGCCATGCCTGGTTTTAATTTTTTATTTATTTATGAGAGAGAGAGAGAGAGAGAGGGAAGAGGCAATGAGCAAGAGAGAATGTGCACACCAGGGCCTCCAGCCACTGCAAACGAACTCCAGACACATGTGCCACTTTGTGAATCTGGTTTATGTGGGTCCTGAGGAATTGAACCTGGGTCCTTTGGCTTTGCAGGCAAGTGCCTTAACCACTAAGCTATCTCTCCAGCCCCTTCTCATTCCTTTAATCTCTTGGTTTCTTTTTCCTCATACATCTATCTGTGAAGATTTTCACAATGCACTATAAAGAGCCTGGATTTCCAAGAACTTTGGGAACATCTAACATACAGAGATGGCTTTTCTTGAGCTATATTCACCTATTAATCATTGATCCAGCCTCATTTTCCCCAAAATCAGGCTCTCCTTCCATAAGTCTACCTGGATGTCTCCCCAGTATAATACTCATGGAGCAGCAGACCCATACTTTAGAGTACTAGTACATATGCTCCTTCTAAAACCAGCCATATATAGGAGAAATTGCATGAACAGAGCTCTGCCAGGTGAAACATGCTGGAACCAATGCAGCTGCATGGTTGTACCTTAAGAGTCTTGTCTTCCATGACAAAATAGGCCCATACCAGGTGCTTTCCTACCACCTCTTTCCCCTCTGTCCTTTTGTTTCTCCAGCTCCACCTCCATGATGTTGGCATCTCCAGTCACCCTTCTTACTTCAGCACCAGTGGGGCAAATATGCCAAGGTAACTCAGACCCTTTCAGCAGTGAAGTGGGTGACAGTACAGAAAGGGAAGACCATAGTAGTAACACTGGCATCTCACACACGCTGAGAACTTTGCATCATGCACTGTTGTGTCGGCTTCATGGGTGTTGGCTCACTTAGTCTCAACAACATTACTAGGTGTATTAGGCAGGGTTCTCTAAAGGAACAGAACCAATAGGGAAGATCTTTTTTTAAAAAAAATTTTTAATTAATTATTTATTTATTTGAGAGTGACACAGAGAGAAAGAAGCGGGGTGTGGGGGGAGAGAGAATGGGCGCTCCAGGGCCTCCAGCCACTGCAAATGAACTCCAGATGCGTGCGCCCCCTTGCGCATCTGGCTAACATGAGTCCTGGGGAATCGAGCCTTGAACTGGGGTCCTTAGACTTCACAGGCAAGCGCTTAACCACTAAGCCATCTCTCCAGCCCTAGGGAAGATCTTTTTAAATAAATATTTTATTTTCATTTATTTGACAGAGAAAGGAGAGAGAGAGAGAGAGAGAGAGAGCATGCCAGGGCCTCCAGGCACTACAAATGAACTCCAGATGCATATGCTCCCTTGTGCATCTGGCTAACATGGGTTTGAGGGAATTGAACCTGGGTCCTTTGGCTTTGCTGGCACACACCTTACCCACTAATCCATCCCTTCAGCCACCAGTAGGGAATATCTATCTCTATCTAATCTGTAACTTTTCTTGCGACTGTGATAAAATGCCCTACAAAGCAATGTAAGGAGGACGGGTTCGTGTAGGCTTTCAGTTTGAGGGTGCACAGTCTACCATGGCAGGGGAGGCAAGGCTGAAAGCACATGAGGCCGCTCATCACATGCAGTCCAGTCACAAAGCAGAGAGGTAAATGCTGTGGTGTTTGAATCACATGTCCCCAATGAATTCGTGTGTCCCAGATGCTTGGACCTCAGCTGATGGTTATTTTGGGGGTGGAGCCTTGCAGGAGGTGGTGTGTGGTTAGGGGTGGGCTTTGGAGTGTTACCATCAGCTCCCCCTTACCAGGGCTTGGCTCTCTCCAGCTTGCTGTGGCAGACTGTGATGTGCAGCTTCTGCTCATGCCATGCCTTCCCCTGCCATCATGTAGCTTCCCCTCAAGACAGTGAGCCAAGTAAATCCTTTCCTCCCATCAGCTGTTTTTGGTTGGGTGTTTTGTCCCAACAGTGCAAATGTTGTTACAACAAATGCTAATACTCAGCTAGATTTCTCTCTCTCACTCTCTTTTTTTTTAAGGTAAGGTCTCACTGTAGCTCAGGCTGACCTGGAATTCACTATAGAGTCTCAGGGTGGCCTCAAATTCATGGATCCTCCTACCTCTGCCTCCCGAGTGCTGGGATTAAAGGCATGCGCCACCATGCCTGGCTAGATTTCATCTCTTAATGCAGTCCAGGACTCCAGCCCATGGACTGGCACCCCCCCCACATTTAGGGTGGATCTTCCTACTTTAGTTAACCTAATCTAGACAGCTCCTCACAGACATGCCTAGAGATTTGTTTCCATGTTGATTCTCAACCCTGTCAAAGATGAACCATCACAATATATAAAAAAGGGCCTTTATTAGCTTGCTTACATAAAGGGGCTGGGAGGTCCAGCGAGGGCTATCTGTACACTGAGAGGCTGAAAACCTAGTAGCTGCCAGTCCACGAGGCTGAATGATGCCAGCAGTTCAAACCCAGAGTAGCTGGTGTTGAGAATATTTTGAGAAACAGAAGCTGGAGTGTGGTATCAGTGGTGGATGGGAGGTAGCAGCAGTGCCACTTGCTCAGGAAGAAAATGTCCCCACACTGATTTTTTAAAAAAAGAAATTTTGTTGTTTATTTATTTATTTATTTATTTGGGAGTGACAGAGAGGAGAAGAGAGAGAGTGAGAGAGAGAAAGAGAGAGAGAGAGATTGGGTGCACCAGGGCCTCCAGCCACTGCAAATGAACTCCAGTCACGTGCGCCCCCTTGTGCATCTGGCTAACATGGGTCCTGGGGAATCGAGCCTCGAACTGGGGTCCTTAGGCTTCACAGGCAAGCACTTAACCACTAAGCCATCTCTCCAGCCCCCTACACTGATTTTTTTCCTCAGACTATATGTGAGTCACCCACTGGAAGTGGTGCAGTGTGGCTGCTCGCACTGAGGACAGATCTTTTCTCCTCAGTTACCTCTCTCAGGAAATGCCCTCTCAGACGTGCCCACAAGTGTGCTCTCCTAGGCAACGCTAAGTCCTGTCACACCGATAATAAAGACCAGCTACCAATGGCAGATACACGGAGCGTGAGGACTCAGAGAGGCCCTGTGCTCAGCTAATAAGTAGAGGTGTAGGATTTGAACACACGTCTAACTGCAGATGTAGCATCGTGCCCATGTGGAGACAGCATTCAGTGAATGGTGAGGTTTCATGATGATTACTGTCATGTACAGATCTGTCATGTGCCAAGCACTACTGCATGCTCAATGGGGCAGAACCTGCCAGAGCCTTTAATTTTCACAATAGCCCATGGGGTCAAATGGCATTTCAAAGCCATTCTATAACCGGCACAAGGTGACTCAGCCAGCAGGAAGAGGAAGCCTGAATAGTTCAGTGAGTTCTTCGTTAGCTCTCTAAAAGGCTTGCTTTGGGGATCACAGTGAATTTTCCCTTTTCAGATTAAGGATGCTAATAAGGACCTATTGATGACAATGCCTCTGGAGTCAGAGGCTTGTAGTTCCACCAACAGAGGCAGGGCTTTGTGTGTGTGTGTGGGGGGGTGCTGTGCAGTTGTCTGTGATGCAATGGGAAGCACTCCTATCCTGTCAGCTTAGCAGTGTTTCTTTCTTTCTCTCCCTTTCTTTTCTTTCTTCCTCCCTCCCTCCCTCCCTCCCTCCCTCCCTCCCTCCCTCCCTTCCTTCCTCTCTCTCTCTCTCTTTCTTTCTTTCTTTTTTGAGGTAGTATCTCCCTCTAGACTAGGCTGACCTGGAAATCACTATGTAGTCTCAGGGTGGTCTTGAACTCATGGCGATCCTCCTACCTCTGCCTCCCAAGTGCTGGAATTAAAGGCATGCACCACCACACCCAGATCAGCAGTGTTTCTTGAACCCTGGTGTCTTTGTAGCCAGAGCTAGTGTTTTATTTAGCACTTTTTTTGTTTTTGTTTTTGTTTTTGTTTTTTGAGATAGGGTCTTACTCTAGCCAAGGCTGACCTGGAATTCACTATGTAGTCTCAGGGTGACCTTGAACTCATGGTGATCCTCCTACCTCTGCTTCCCAAGTGCTGGGATTGAAGATGTGTGCCACCACACCTGGCTTATTTAGCATTTTTTAAAAAAAAGAAAATAAAAGAAGCTCTTTTACTTTTTATTTCTATAGCTCTGGTGCTTTTGAAAGACTCACTTGTGAATGCATGAGGACCAGGACAGGACACAAGCCCGTGGGGTGAGTGCCATCCCATACCCAGCATCTTCCTCCTGCCTTAGTTTTGTTCTCTGGTCCATTCCATGGAACCTGCATCTTTCCTGCACAGCGTGAGTTGTATGAGGAGTCTCTGGTAGATCAACCTCATGTGCTTTCACAGTATGTTCTGAATCTGAATCTCATTTCAAACTTAAGGGTCGAATCACTAACAGCTGCTTCTATTTTTTTCTTTTCTTTTTGTCTAATATCCAATCTCCCTAACGAACAGCTCCTATTTTCTTGTGAGAAATTGCCTGTTCCTCAAGTTGTGTTGTCTTGAAAGAAGAGAATACCTGTTTCCACTTGTGCAAGTTTCAGGGCCAAGAAGTGAGCGTGTGACCTTGTTTGGCCAACTAGTGCTTTCCTCCCGACTCTGTATGGTAAGGAGTGACAAGGAGACGTCAGAGGTCGGTGGCTGAGAGCCATCCCAGGAGAAACACAGTTGGCTGAGAGGATGGTGCCTGCTGTGGCCTGGAGGCCTGGCCCTTGCCTTTCCTTGCTCTTCATGTCCACTGATTCTCTGGGTTCCTGGGATGCTGAAAATACATTGTCTTTAACAGAAGATAGCCTCTAGGTAGTTTTGCTGCAGCTATCAAGAATCCAGGCTGAGGGGCTGGAGAAATGTCTCAGCAGTTAAGGTGCTTGCCCGCGAAGCCTAATGACTGGAGTTTGATTCCCCAATACCCATGTAAAGCCAGATACACAAAGTGGCACAGGCATCTGGAGTTTGCAGTGGCTGGAGGCCCTGGCATGTCCATTCTCTCTCTCTCTCTCTCTCTCTCTCTCTCTCTGTATCTCTCTGCTTGCAAATAAATAAAGGGAATTTTTTTTTTTTAAAGAATCCAGGTTGATGTATAAGGCCTGGACTACTGTGCCCTTCAAGTTTCTGTCACAGATGGTGGAGAAGAGCTAAAATACAATAAAAGACATCAATGCAGCAGAGGGACTAGTTTTGAAGAAGGTATTCAGTGAAAGGGGAACAGGGGAGGGAGGACAAGACAAGGAAATGGAAGGGAATTATGTTTTCTTAATATTTTATATTTATTTATTTGACAGAGAAAGAGGGCGATAGAGAAAATGGGGGCACCAGGGCCTCCAGCCACTGAAAACAAACTCCAGATACATGCTCCCCCTTTTGTATCTGGCTGAAGTGGGTCCTGGGGAATGGAACCTGGGTCCTTGGCTTTGCAGGCAAACGCCTTAACTGCTAAGCCATCCTCCAGCCAGTGATTTATGTTTTAAATACATTATGTGCATATATGAAGTTTGTTAATAAAAATAGTAAGAAGAAAGGATCCAGATTGAAATGAAGATCAACCGTGATGGTTAAACTTGATGGAATTGTCAGCTCGATGACATTTGGAATCATCATGACGGCAAAGCTCTGCATCTGTCTATGAAGGTTAGGTGAGGTTATGTCTAGGTCAGGTTCAGTAAGGTAGGAAGTCCCACCCTAACTGCAGGGGTCCCCCTTCCCTAGCACCAGCATTCATCACTCTTGGCTTCTTGACTGTGGCTTCAATGTGACCAGCCTCCTTCTGCTCCTCTCCTCATACCTTTCCTGCCACGACGTATGTAGCCCCTCGAACTGGGAGCCCAAAGAAACTTTCCCTCCTTCAGTTGATTCTCTCAGGTGTTTGATCACAGCAACAAGGAAAGTAAAACAGCATTGTTGAGATCTTTTCTTGTCTCCTTCTCCTTTTTACTCTCACTTTTTTGTTTGTTTGGTTTTGGTTTTTGGAGGGAGTGTCTTGCTATAGCCCAGGCTGACGTGGAATTCACTATGTAATCTCAGGGTAGCCTCGAACTCAGAGTGGTCCTCTTGCCTACTTTCAGTTTTCACTCTATCAGTCTCCCAAAGATTTTAGGCTGCCCTTACTGGCCAGGCCTCTTATGCCAGTCAGTTTTCTTACTTTGCTCCCCTAGTAGACCTATTAAATAAACTTAGCAAATCCTAAATAGATTGCCACACAATTTGTTTCTCAGTCTCCCACCATATCAATAAAAAATATCAATATTCACAAGGTAGCTCAAATCAAAGGCATAAAATAAGTACTTTTTTTTTTAACCTTTAACCTTCATATCCAATCTGAGTTGGGCTCTACAGTATAGGGAGCACAAAAGAGCAAAAGGTGTCATGGCTGGAGGCTGAGGCACTGGCACAGCTGTCTCCCCACAGGACCATTGCATACCCCATGGGGCCAATATGGTTGATCTAGACAGATGCTAATGGTCCTTTGCTTTATTATAATGGGACTACCATATCATTAGCCTTATAAAATAGTCTGCTTCCAGTCTTGTGTCTAAATCCTTTCTGCCATGGTGAGAAGAATCTAGACTCAGTGTCTTAATCTGAGCTATCTCTGAATTTACTTGCTAGTAATAAATTCATTAGTGCATTCTAGTCAGGTCTACCTCTCAACTTTGACCTTAGTACACGTCTCCTTGTCTCTTACTTGAACTATTGCACCCATCTTCTAACAGGGCTCCTTGCTCCTACAACTGCCACCCCCATCCCCGTGCAATCCACACTCAATATGTTAGTCAGAGTGATCGTTTAAAGCATAAGTCAGATTGTGTCAGCTGTATGCTTAACATTACTGGCAGCTTCACATTAATGTTTCTGGAGTTATGTGAGATCCCTGCAGACATTCTAAAATTCTCAAGATTCTTTTTGATTTGTCTCCTGCCTACTTCTCTGACCTCATGATGTATATTCTCTGTATCTAACCTGTACATTCACCATGCCAAGGCACCCCAGGCTGCTCCTTTGACCTATGATGTTCCTTCCCTGCCACTCCCTAAGAGATGGGCCCTACCACTCAAATGAGTCACTTTCAATCATCTCACCTGGTTCAATATTCTCCAACCCTAATATTATCTTTTTGTTTCTGATTTTTCATGGGAAATTTTAATATATAAACAAATTGTAATTTGATCACAATCCCCTCCTGTTTCCTTCTTTTCCCCATCCTCATCCTTACTTTTTTTTATTTTTTATTTTTTTATTTTTCAAGGTAGGGTTTCACTCTAGCTCAGGCTGACCTGGAATTCAGTATGTTGTCTCAGGGTGGCCTTGAACTCATGGTGATCCTCCTACCTCTGCCTCCCCGGTGCTGGGATTAAAGGCGTGGCGGCAGTTATCCTTAGTTTTTCTTCTTACTTATTCATTGGCTTAGTAGCTTCTTCTCCTCTTGAATATGAGAATCCCATTAGGCTGGAGAGATGGCTTAGTGGTTAAGGCTCTTGCCTGCAAAGCTAAAGCACCCAGATTCAATTCTCCAGGACCCACATAAGCCAGATGCACAGGGTGACACATGCATTTGGAATTTGTTTGCAGTGGCTGGAGGCCCTGGTGCATCCATTCTCTCTTTCTCTCTCTGCCTCTTTCTCTCAAATAAATAAATAAAAATCTCTTGAGGCTTCCATTTTTTTTTAATTTGGGAAAGTAAGTGGACTAGATTTTCCTTAAGTTTCTTCCAAGTTATGGTTTGGGTAGAATGTGTTCCAGTGGCATTTATATATTAACAAGATTTAAAGATTTCATACTCATGAACTCCAGACATAAATCTTCACTGTCCAGAAATCAAGATTTAAAACAGGCCAGCCATGCTTGTTTGTGAGGATGAAGGAGGGGAGAAGGAAAGGGAAGAGAGGCATCTCCAGCTTTCCTGCTTTCCGTACTTCTTAATGATTATGAATCCATCCCCATTTTTTAAGTCATTACACCAGGAATGTAAAGACCCTATTCACCAAAGCTCCCAGTGTGCTTGGGTATTTGCCCCAGACACAGGACAGATGTCTTCCTGGCACTCGTGTGGCATTGTTGCTGACCCACTGCTCCAGTGCATCCATAGCAGTTTCTCTGGGAGTGCTTTGGTTCAAATCACAGTGAGTGGTCCTCTGCTTTCTCCTGGAGCAGACAAAAGCCTGCTCACCTTGCTGCTTGGAGCTGGAAACTGGGTGGCTTTTCCCATGTGGGTACATTTTTCTTTTCTTTTCTTTTTCGTTTCCTCTCTTTCTTGGCCTGTGTGTTTGGTGTACATGGGGGTGGTATGTGTCTATTAATGTGTGTGCAGGCAAATGTGTGTGTTGTTGCATGTGGAGGGCAGAGGAAAACCTCAGTGATTTTTTTAAAGGAATGTCATCCATTGCTTTTTAAAAAAGACATTCTAATATTTTATTTTTATTTATTTATTTATTTGACAGAGAAAGAGAGGGAGAGGGAGAAATCGAGAGAGAGAGAGAGAGAGGGAAGAAGTGGGTGCACCAGGGACCTCCAACCACTGCAAACTAATTCCAGACATATGCGCCCCCTTGTGCATCTGGCTAACGTGTGTCCTGGGGAATCAAACCTGGGTTTTTGGCTTTGAGGCAACTGCCTTAACTACTAAGCAATCCCTCCAGCCCTCATCCGTTGCTTTTTGAGATTGGTCTGTTGGTTTGAAGCTCACCAGTTAGTCTAGATAAGCTGACCAGAGAGTTCCCAGGATCCCCCTCTTTCTGCTTCCCCGGCACTGAGATTGCAGGTGTGTGAGACCCTGCTCAGCATTTTCACAAGGGTCCCCAGGGATCGAATTCATGCTCTCTCCCAGACCCTGTTTGTGTCCCTTGTGCTGATGGGGCCTCACTTGTACTTTACAGTCTGATGCGTGAATGCGAGTGATGATGCTGGCCGTGGTCATCTCTTGCTTCATTACCCAATGAAGATAGTACTTACGAACACTTTAAAAATATTACCATTTTGCTTAAAACATTGGATGGAAGGAATGGATTTTCTTTCCTTTGTGGATGAAGAATGTAGGCAATGAGAAGCTCTGTGACTTCCCTGGGGTCACATAGCCAGTGAGAGGCAGGGCTAGGATGCCAACCTGCCCTCATTTTGCTCAGAATTCTTGCGGTGAATGGGAACCTGGGACGAGATGGAGATTTTCAAGAACATGGGCAGATCATCTGAGGAGCTGGAGGCGGATAAGCATCTATTTATCTCTATTCACTGCCACTCAGGCCTGTCTAAAAGCAGGAAATAGAAGGCATGAGTGTTACCCATATTTGCAGTTCATAAGTTGGAAATTAGCAATCAGCCCCTTTTCATGAAGGACACAATAATCGAGGCTGGCGCAGTCCCTGCAATTTTGTTAGGCAAAGAAAACAGGAAACAAGCCCATTTTCCCTGCAGCTTCAGTCTGAGGAGGGCTGGCATCTGCTGGCGCCTTGTCAATATTGTATTTACTATCCTGGTCACATGAGCAGAGAAAGGAGGATGAGTCACAGTTAACTGACTGCTAAATTAGGAAAACGTAACCCATTTGTTTCCTTCAAATTAGATTCCCCCAAAGCATTTGAGAGCCTTTTTCCTCAGCAAACATAACCACAACCTCAACAGAGAACTCATTCCTCAAGCGGGCTAAGCTGGCTGGGGGAGATAAGTAAATAAACCATCAGTTTGGGGTGTTCTTCTGAGGCTGGCAGGATTTTGACAATTCATCCCCATCTGTAAACACCAAAGCTCTTCCATCATGGTGGCTTCACTCACATCCTCCCCTCCCTGCTCCCCACATCACGTCTGACAGCTTCTGTTTCTAACAAGCCACAATGTAGTCCTAGGTCTGTGGCTCTGGGAGAGATCTTCTGGGACACTCAATGTGATTTCCCCACTTTAAAGAAAAAAGGTAATCAGACTTAGCAAGGCTTAAGCAATTTCATGAACTCTAGCTTCTAGCTTAGTTGACTGTTATAGAAACCTTTTTATACAGATCTGAAGAAACCCTGGAATGGAAGTACCAGATGTGTGTGCCCATCAAATCAAACAAACAAATGTCAACACAAAACACAGTTTTTATTCCAAAGGGAAGAGATTGGTTTTTGTTTTTTGAATAACCCAGGCAAAAGGATATGGACTCCATTTTCCCAAAATGACATGTTCCATTATGGAAGTGGTTACAAATCAAGACATTTACCAAGTACATTGGTGGGTTATAGCAAAGCAGGGAAATCTCTGCTATAGGTTTCAGATGTGACCTGATGACATTCTTAGCTTTAGGTTGGTGTAAACTAGTGAGCTACTAAGATTATATGCTAAAGGTTTTATCTGATAGTCAAAAGGATGTTAGCTCAGATATTGAGAGGAGAGAAACATGGCTAGTAACCTGACTAAAGACAGCCCAAAATTACTTTGGCTCTGTAACATTCCAAATTCTCACAATAAGCTCAATTCAGTCAGTGTGCAGGATCTTCAGTATGGCATGGCTTTTGCAGGGAACTTTATAGGAGCAAAACTCAAGCAAGCTGGCAGGCCTGTATATGGGTAACCGGCCAGGCCGTTCTGCAGGAGAGGTACCTGGGGTAATGGCTTACCAGTTAAGGTACTTACCTGCAAAGCCAAAGGACCCAGGTTTGATTCCCAGGACTTATGTGAGCCAATTGCACAAAGTGGCACGTGGATCTGGAATTCATTGACAGCAGCTGAAGGCCCTAGTTCTCCCATTCTCTGTCTGCCTGTCTCTCTAATAAATAAATAAAATAAAAATATTTTGAGCTGGAGAGATGACTTAGCTGTTAAGGCATTTGCCTGCAAAACCAAAGGATCCTGGTTTGACTCCCCAGGACCCATGTAAGCCAGATGCACAAGGGGGCACATGTATCTGGAGTTCGTTTGCAATGACTGGAGGCCCTGACATGCCCATTCTGTGTGTGTGTGTGTATAAAATATATATATATAAAATAAAACATATATATATATTTTAAAAAGCCCAGAACTCACCCAAAGAAGCCAGTTCAGCTCTGTCACCTACCTGTACCATCCAATTGCCTTATCAAATTTATTTTCTTGGATCAGAGCCCAATTTTTCCATCTTCCCCAAATTAAGCAATCAGGTTGGAGATACGGGGATTTCTTCAAGCGTAGACATTGCCTTGCCTAATTTGACTTTATTTTCAGGGACTCTACTCTAACTGATGAAATTGCTCTGGATGAATAGGGTTGTGTTTCCTTTTGTCTTGCACAGACTTGGCACAGGCTGGCCCATAGGCAGGAGCAGACCTCTATAATGTGAGACAGAAAATAGGGACCCCTGAAAACAATCTTGACTTCAAGGTCACTGCTGTCATCTTCACTTTCAGTTTCAGGTCTTCACAAGGGTGCCTCTGTGAATAGTCACATGAAGTTATTTTATAGTCAAGAAAACCAAGTTGTAGCAAAGAGCAGGCTGCACAGGTAATGAAAGACCTGAGCCTGGACTGCTCGCTACTTGGCCATTGCCTGCCTGGGCATAGAAGTTAGCTTCTCTGTCTTCACTTTCAGTTTGGTAGTAGACGGGGAATTGGATTAGCTTCTGAATGAGTACAAGGTTTCTGTGTGGAATGGTGGAAATGGTTCAGATGGAGGTGGGACTGGGCTAATTCATGTCTCAGAGGATAAAAAGCTTGCCACATAAGCATGAGAACCCATGTATGGATCTCCAGCCCCCGCAGAGAAACAGAGCATGGTGGCACCACTTCTAATCCCAGTGCTGAAGAGGTACAGGCAGGAGGATCCCTAGGGCTTGATGGCAAGCTCATATGCTCAAACTGGTACGCTCTAGGTACAGCAAGAGATCCTGTCTCAAAGAATTAGAAGGTGGGGCTGGAGAGATGGCTCAGCAGTTAAGGCACTTTCCTGCAAAGCCTAACAACCTGAGTTCAACTCCCTAGTACCCATGTAAAGCAGATGCACAAAATGGTGCATGTGTCTGGAATTTGCAGCTGCTAGAGGCCCTGGCATGCTCTCTCTCTCCTGGCTAATTAACAGATAAATAAAAATATAAAAAAAAATCAAGGTGGAGATTGACTGAAGAAAACACCCCTGACCACCACACACGCACACACACACACACACACACACACACACACATACACACGTGAACATACACACATGCACATCACATACACACTCAAAAAAATAGAGGGGATGGGCAAAGCACTAGGGATGTTTGCATGCACTGTATATGGAAAAATGTCGCAGATGTGAAGGTCAAAGCGTAGAAGGGAAGTCAGGTGTGGGGGTGCTCTCCTGGAATCCCAGTGCTCAGGAGGACTATGACAGGATCGTGAGAGGCCAGCCTGGGCTACGGCAGCAAAACCATGTCTCAAAAAACTATGTAAAAGGAGAAGGGGTAAGACACAAGTACTGCGGAACCGGGCAGCACACAACTGTCTGCTCTTGAACCCTCTCCTGAGCATGCGCTTAACGCTTCCTTCTGACAAATGCCTCCTTAAAGAGGGGTGCTCCTTTCAAGTCTGCATCTTCACCAGGCTGAGAGCAGGGACCTGGATGGGTGTTTTGAGCCCAGGAAGACAATGGCGAGGTTTATGAGCTGTATTTTTGTCTTTGCACCAAGGTTTTATTCTCAACGTTTCCAGCTTTCCTCCCACTGCAAGCCCTCACCTTATCCACAGGTAATTCTTTCCCTTTTTGGTCTCCAACTACCAAATAAGAGTCCTTCCAGCCAGGTGCCCGGACAGTTAATGAGAGAGAATTGATAGAATCACAGATGTGGCAAGAGAAACAGAGGTTGGTGGGAGGGGACTGGGGTGAGGCATGTTACTTGTGGGGGAACCGGGTAGCAATGATCTACATAATGGAGCAAAGAAGAGAGAAAGGTGGGCTGGGTAGGCAGGGGAATACCCAGTGGACCGAGCAGGGAGAGGACTTTTGATTTTACATGTTGAAGGTGCTAGCGTTTTACAAGAGACTAGGGAGGAGGGCGGGGTTTGAAGGGCTCATGATCAGAACTTCTGAGGAGATAAAGATAAGTCTGAATCCTCTTTAGCTGCTGTTCGGCAGCTGGACTATCCTTGAGTGAAACCATAGAATAGACTCCCATTCCACAGGTAAGGGTAAGAGTAGAGAGGGAACACCCCCTCTGAGAAAGCGGTCAGCAGGATGCAAAGATCAATAATTCAAACAAACATCAATGAGAAACCATAGGTGAAGCTAAGCTGTCTCACAAGACATTGTATTCATATGATTTATACTGAGACACTGAAAAGGTTTGTCTTCATAGCAGTGCATGTGTGTGTGTGCATGTGAGTGCACACGTGTGTGTTCTTTTCCCTTCCCCATGATGAACATGAACTGATTCATATTCACATACGGAGAAGTAAGAAGTATCAGACTGAGGCAGATCAAGGCTGGAAAGAATTGAAAAGTTCACACCACCATTCACTGATTAAGGGAACTTAGCTCTGGTGACATGAGGCTAACCAGTCACTCCTGCCTTGCCTTTATAGCTGAATTCATAGAAATTTATGTTCTTGTTATAAATGAGTTTAATTTTGTTCACTCACCATGATGGAAAGCTCTGGCTGTCTAAGCATCAGGTGTTTGCTCCGATGCGGGGGTTGAGCCTACATTCCCATGCACACCAGGCAAGTGTTCTTCCATGCAGCTATGTCCCCAGCCCCAGTGTTTGATTCTTATTTTCCAAAGTGGATTTGTTTTAAATGAAGAAAGTAAAGAAAGCTTTTACTTAGCAAAGTTTAAAAATGTGATGAGCTCCTCATTTCCCCCCCACCCCAACTTCCATCTTTGTTCTTTACGAGGTAGTGCTGGCTGGCCTGGAACTGGTTATGTACACCAGAGCAGCCTCAGACTTAGAGCAGTCCTGCTGCCCGTGCCTCGTGAGTGCTCAGACTGTAGGGATGAGTCACCACGTGTAACCTGGTTTCTTATCCTTCAGTTTCAAAATCATCTTGAGACCTTAAATCTCTCAGTTTCCCAATGTCCTTCCTTAGTGTCTTCTCAGGAACCACAAAGACCACATCATATATATATATCCTGTGCTTTAATTTCTTTACATTTCAAGTCAGAATAAGCTATTTAAAAGTGACAATTTTACCCACATGCATGTGATAGAGAGGGAAGGAAGCCTCGGGAACCACTTGTTCTAAACCTGTCCTCTTTTGCTGGCCTGACAAACTAAAAGTGCATTATTTCCCCAAGCATTTCAGATCTCCTTTCAGCAATCTTTTGAAAGCAGAAGAGAATCCTGTTTGTTCTTCTACATGGGCCTCTTGGACTTTGGTTCCTTGAGCATGCTTCCAAGTTTGGAAACTTTCCAGGTGACAGAGATCTGGCAAGTTCTTTGGGATGAAAAGCTGCTCAGGACTTGACTGAGTTTGTTGCTTGGTGGTCCAGCCAGTAACTCCAAGTTCAAGGGACTTGACAGACAGAGGCTGTTTGTTGGCTAAGACTTGAATCTGCTGGTTCAGCTACAGTCTCCTGTCTGGCTCTTCCATCCCTTTCCAAGGAAGCCTTACTTCTGACCAGCTCAGGATAGGTGTATTATAAATGGGAAGAGTAGGGCTGGAGAGATGGCTTAGTGGTTAAGTGCTTGCCTGTGAAGCCTAAGGATCCCAGTTCAAGGCTCGATTCCCCATGACCCACGTTAGCCAGATGCACAAGGGGGCGCACGCATCTGGAGTTTGTTTGCAGTGGCTGGAGGCCCTGGTGCACCCAATTCTCTCTCTCTCTCTGCCTCTTTCTCTGTCTGTCTGTTGCTCTCAAATAAATAAATAAAAAGGAACAAAAAAATAAATAAATGGGAAGAGTTTTGTCCACCAAGAGTGGCATTTACTTGGGATCAGAACAAGCCCTGGGCCACTCTGGCCTTCCTACCGATCCAGCTTCACCATGTCCTGCAGGAGTAGGGGCTGAGTGCATGTGTGTGTTACTCAAACAATTGAGAAACAACAGACAGAAGGCTTAGACAGATTTCTAGCAAACAGACTGTGACAGTCTAGACTAGTAA
Source organism: Jaculus jaculus (assembly GCF_020740685.1). Classification (NCBI taxonomy): domain Eukaryota; kingdom Metazoa; phylum Chordata; class Mammalia; order Rodentia; family Dipodidae; genus Jaculus; species Jaculus jaculus. The sequence continues at coordinate 151,663,436 of NC_059103.1, forward strand.
AACAGCCAATTTAAATTCTGAATCTGTGATCATTATTGCCGTATTATTTTGTACTTAACCTCTTTCCCCACCAAGAGAGTAAAAAAGAAAAACCGTGTACATATACTCACTCAGCTTACAAATGGCCAACAAATTTCAATGCATATACAGGCAATAAAAAGTTAAAATTCAAAGCATATTGTTTCTCTTTAATTCTTACTTTTTTACTTTAACAGTGAAAGTAGCATGTGCCTTTGCCAAGAGTAGCCAAAAAAAAAAAAAAAAAAAAGCAAAAAGAAGAAAATCAAAACCATGTATAATCTTCCCTCAGAGATATAAAATTAATGGTTCCCTGGAGCAAGTGTTGGTTTAAGTTTGGTAGAAGAGGTTCAAATTATGGGCCTACTTGCACGATTCAGACCACGTTAACCTTACTAGGGACTGGTTTTCTCTGCAAAGTAAAGCACTTATTTATAGGTGTATGGAGTATTATAGTAAAACTCTGGGCTCAAAAATCATTGCCGATTTATAATGTCTGTGTTTTATCCCCTAAACTACTTAGCACTTCTCAGTATGTACTTGGTACCACCTGCAGTTTCAGAAAATGAGCTCATTTAGCTTTTTCAAACTCCTTTCTTTGCTATGTCATAAATTTATGGCTTCAGTCTTGCACCTTACTGTTTCTATCGCATGGGGCACGCTGCATTCAAAGCTATGTTTTATAGACAGAGAGCCTGGCTTCATTGTTCCATCATTTTCTTGGCAGTGAATGATGTCACAGCAAGTCGGAAACTAACTTGATCTCCTTCCTATATGTGATTTATTTGGCTTGATGGGTTCCTAAATATTTTCTTGAAGTTCAACTGAATACTCAGGATAAGCTTTTTTTTTTTAAATTAATTAATTATTTATTTATTTGAGAGCGACAGACACAGAGAGAAAGACAGATAGAGGGAGAGAGAGAGAGATGGGTGCGCCAGGGCTTCCAGCCTCTGCAAACGAACTCCAGATGCATGCACCCCTTGTGCATCTGGCTAACGTGGGACCTGGGGAACCGAGCCTCGAACCGGGGTCCTTAGGCTTCACAGGCAAGCGCTTAACCTCTAAGCCATCTCTCCAGCCCAGGATAAACTTTCTTTTATCTGCATTCACTTCTCAGTGACATGATAAAATTCAGACACTTTTCTCGTAGTTTGTCTTTGACTATACTAAGGTTTGGGATGGGTTGAATTAGCCACATAACTTATTCTTATTTTGGATATATTTATCTGCCATATATTATTATTATATTATTATTGGTTTTTTGAAGTAGGGTTTCTAGTTCAGGATGACTTGGAATTCACTATGTAGTTTCAGGGTAGCCTTGAACTCATGATCATCCTCCTACCTCTGCCTCCCCAGTGCTGGGATTAAAGGCAAGCGCCACCATGCCCGGCTCCATATATATTATTTTTTATATAATTGCCTTTAAATTATTAAATTTTCTGTTCAGTAATTTGATATGGAGTTTTATTTTAATTTTATAAGCTCTATAGTGTTGCTGCTTTGTTCAATTTTTCTTAACCCAGAAGTTGTCTTTAAAAATCTCATCTTGTACCATCTTGCTGATTGATATTTTCTTTCATGTGCTGTGGGTGGATATGAATGTGTGTGCAGTGTATGGGCACATGCCCTACAGTGTGCATATGGAGATGAGAAGACAACCTCAGGCTGTTGGACCTGTCCTTATACCCTGCTTGAGACAGGATCTCGAAGGTTGACCAGTAGGCCCACAAGGGTTGGGATTCTCCTGATTATCACTCATTGCCATAGGTGCAATGAGATCACAGATGTGTGCACCACTTTGTGTCAGACTTTAGGTGAGTGCTGGGTATCTGAATTCCAAAAAGCAGCTTGAGGATCAAATACCTTTAATCACTGAACCACCTCCCCTGCCCTGATTTGATTTTTTACTCATATTTATTTTAGTGAGAAATGATTCTGTGTAATATGTTTCTGTTGCCTATGTTTAAATTTTTACTAACATTGCCCTTGTTTTTTTTTTTTTTTTTTTTTTTTTTTTGTTTTGGTTTTTCGAGGTAGGGTCTTACTCTAGCACAGGCTGACCTGGAATTCACTATGTAGTCTCAGGGTGACCTTGAACTCACGGCGATCCTCCTACCTCTGCCTCCCTAGTGCTGAGATTAAAGGCGTGCGCCACCACGCCTGGCTTACGTTGCACTTTTGTCTTGCACACTGTGATTCCATGTTTTTGTTATATTTCCTTCTGCTTGCTTTTTTAAAAAATCAATTGTTTTTATCTTCTTCTTTTTTCTTTTATTATTATTAACAACAAATTTTATATGGATACTTATTTTATTCTTCTACTTCTCCTTAATTAAGCTTTTGAGATAGAGATTCACATGTACTATGAAACCTTTGCCAATTTCCTTCTGTGATAACACCTTGTAAAATAGTATAAAATTGCAAATAGAGATTCATATGTGGTGTAGCCATTTCCTTTGAATTTCACATTCCTTTCTGCATGGAGGATGGAGGCTTATAAGATTTAGGAAGCTTGTGAAAGTTATGATATCCTCAAGGCCCCTCCCAAAGGTTATGTAAGTATTCATAAATTTATGGGGGAGAGGAGGTTCTTAGTGGAGCTGGCTTCAAGTTGTGTGTGGAACTTTAGTGATGGAGCTTTTGTAAGTCATTACCCATGCTGGGTGGGCTTTTTGGTGATGTACCACTTCTGAGTCACAAATACTCCTGTAAATAATCCTGCACCTGTGTTCTTACAAGTAACCCCAACATCTCATAAGTTTATCAAGCTATGCTTGGTTGGAATAATTTCTTTGTTAGGTTGTAGGAACCCTATTGTCACGGGTATTCTTTAGTTCTTACCTTGGCACCTGCAATAAATGGCAAGTACACATATAGCAGAAGGAAAAGTGGAATTTTTTTTTTTAATGTGGTAGAGTTTTACTCTAGCTCAGGCTGACCTTGAATTCACTATGTAGTATCAGGGTAGCCTCAAACTCACAGAGACCCTCATACCTCTGCCTCCCAAGTACTGGGAGTAAAGGTGTGTGCCACCACACACCTGGCTAAGATTTTATGTTAGAAAAGAAAATAAAGCAGAAAGCTCAGGGGCTAGGAAGGGTCCTGAGTGGGATACTCCATAGCAACTTGGATTGGGAGTCTTATACTCCTGAGGATGTAAAATAGGCATTAAGTTGGGGTGGATTGGATTGGATACTTTGAATGTATATGGAGACTGTTGGTAGGATGATGAGTTAGTCAATGAATTGGTTACTTTGAATGTGTGTGGAGGCTCCTCACAGGCTGATGAGTTAGATAATGGAATTGGTTACTTTGTACATGTGGGCTCCTGATAGAAGACGGAAAAATGACCCACCAACTGATCTTTGTGAGTAAGCATGAGTCAGGGCATTGTGGATTTCAGATCTCTGTTCTTTGGACTTATTATTAGCAAGATACACTTTATTATAAAATCTGCTAATAGGCCATTTCAGGACATAGAGATGTTTATTCTTCTTGGTCTATCTGGTAATTTGAATGTATATCCCCCATAGACTCAGGTATTTTATTAAGCTTGTTACTTGGATCTCCATCTGCATGGCAGGAGGAGGTGTCACTGGGGGCAAATCCTGGGATCTAGCCCAAAGGTGTGCTTGCGGGTGGATCTGATTCTGGCCCAAAGGTGTGGAGAGCAGTCTGATCTCAGGGTTCCTGCTTGCTTTCTGTATGTGCTTGCTGGTTTTTGGTGTCTTCTGTCTGGTGGTGGTTTTTCTCTCTTCTTGGATCTATGAATGGGAGCCAGCTTCTATCATTGATGGAACTTCCCCTGAATATACAAGCTTGAAATGAATCCCTTTCTCCCATAAAGCTGTATCTCGTTTGATATTCAACTCAGCATTGTAGAGCTATCTACAACAGTCTGGTAATTGACTGACTGCCTACAAAATTGGAACCCCAGAGACTTTGTTGTGGGTTTTAGATGCTGCATATTGGGCTATAGGATTTAATGTTTGCCTTGATCTTGCATTATTCCAATCTTTCTTTGCTATGAACAATTCCATCTTTTTTAGTGTGAATGTTTACTTTGTACCATTACATGTATTTTACTTGTGCTTTAATTTTAAAGTTTTACAATTAAGAGACTATCTTTTAATTTAATTTAATTTAATTTTTTTTTTTTTTTGAGGTAGGGTCTTGCTCTAGCCCAGCTGACCTGAAATTCATCATGTAGTGTCAGAATGGCCCTGAACTCTTGGCGATCCTCCTACCTCTGCTTCCCAAGTACTGGGATTAAAGGTGTGCACCAACATGCCTAGTTCAAAGAGACTATCTTGCATCTCAGATGAGACACTGGACTTTTGAACAGTATTGGGATTGATTAAAAAACATATGGGACTGTAGCAGGCAGCTTCAGGTTCGCTGAGATGAACTTCCAGACCAGGCACAGTTATGGAGGAAGGGATATCTATTGAAGCCTACAGATCCAGGGGAAGTTCCATAAATGGCAGAAGAAGCTGGCCTGCCTTCACAGGACCAAGCAGAGAGAGAGAAAGAGAGAGAGAGGTACAAGCCAAAAGCCACACAGCACAGCACACTTCAGGAACTCCACCTAGGTACACTTTGCATATCTTTAGATTGAAATCTGAAACCCACCCACCACACCTTAAGAGCCACCCAGTGACCTTGCCTCCAGCCAGGTGGCTGCAGAATGTAAACTACAAACAAATAAACAACTGAATATATTGGGGGCCATCTATTCTATTCAAACCAGCACAGGGACTGAATGTATTTTTACATCTTGCGAAGGCCATGTGCCTATTGGGGCCAGGGGCAAAATGTGGTGGTTTAAATCATATGTCCCCTATAAACTGATATGTTTTGAATTCTTGTTCCCCACATGGTGTTAGTGTGGGTGATGAGACCTTGCTGGAGGAAGTGTGCTATTAGGGGTGTGCTTAAGAATGTTGTAGCCACTACTCCTTGCCAGAAACCACCTCACTTTCTTGCTGCTGTTTTATACCTACCATGGCAGAAGTGATGTCCACCCTCTGCTTGTGCCATGCTTTCCCCTGCTATCATGAAGCTTCCTCTTGAGACTGTAAGTAAAAATAAATCCTTTCCTCCCATCAAGTGCTTTTCATCAGGCATTTTGTCCCAGCAATGAGAAGATAACTGTTAGGGCAACATATACTATGTGGTCTGCACCATTTTCATCCTTACCAACAGTATGTGGTGTTTTAAGTTTCTTGACATTTGTACCAACATTATCTGTTTATTTTTTCTGAGTTTTTTGTTTATTTTTATTTGTTTATTTGAGAGCGACAGATAGAGAAAGAGGCAGATATAGAGAGAGAATGGGCACACCAGGGCCTCCAGCCACTGTAAATGAACAGATGTATGTGCCCCCTTGTGCATATGGCTAATGTGGGTCCTGGGGAAGCAAGCCTTGAACTGGGGTCATTAGGCTTCATTCACAGGCAAGTGCTTAACCACTAAGCCATCTCTTCAGTCCTGTTTTTTTTTAAATTAAGGGCATCCTAGTGGGTGTGAATGGGTAGCACCTTGCAGTTTTGACTTGTATACTGCTGATAGCTAATGATGTTGAGCATCTGTTCCTGTACTTACTGGCCACTTTTATATCATCTTTGTTCAAATATATGCATAAGCTTTTACTCATTTTAAGTTATGTTGTTTTCTTATTTCTGAGTTATAAAAGTCTCTATTCTGTCTATAAGTTCTTTATCAGACATATTATTTATAAATAATGTCTCCAATTCTATGTTATCTTTTCACTTTCTTTCTTCATTCCTTTCTTTTTTAAAAAATATTTTTTGTTTATTATTTGCAAGGAGAGAAAGAGAGAAACAAAGAATAAGTATGGGTGTACCAGGGCCTCTGGCTATTGCAACCAAACTCCAAATGCATTCATCATTTTGTGCATTTAGCCTTATATAGGTACGGGGGAATTGAACCTAGGCTATCAGGCTTTGTAAGCAAGCACCTTTAACAACTGAGCTATCTCTCCAGCCCCCTTTCTCTCTTTCTTTCTTCCTTCCTTCTTCCCTCCCTCTCTCTCGCTCCCTCTCCCTCCCCCTCTTTCTTTCTTGTCTTTCTTCCTGTGTGGTGTCTGTGTGTTGGGTATGCATGTGTGAGTGTTGATGCGCATGTGCCACATGCATACCCACACAGGCCAGACAAAGGCACTGGCTGTTCTCATCTATTGCTCTTGTTTCTCTCCTGAGATGGAACTTTCACTGAAAGTGGTGCTCTTTGTTTTTCAGTTAGACTGCCTGACTAGGGAGCACCAGCTATCATATTGTTTCTACTTCCAACAGCATTTGGAGGGTTACAGGCACTGATGCTGCCAATTAAACTCAGGTCCTCTGATTGTGCAACAAGGGTTCTTTCCTGCTGAACCAGCTTCTCATCCTCTCTTTCTTTTGCTTTTTTTTTTTTTAAATTGGTTTTTCAAGATAGAGTATTGCTCTAGCCCAGGCTAACCAGGAATTCACTCTGTAATCTCAGGATGGCCTTGAACTCATGGCTGTTCTCCTACCTAGGCCTCCCAAGTGCTGGAATTAAAGGCGTGCACCACCAAGCCTGCCTTCTTTTCACTTTATTTAATTCATAGAAGTTTTAAATTTTGATGACATCAAATTCATCAGTTTTTCTTTTGTTGCTTATACACTGCTAGGGCTAAAGCCTAGGCCCTCATGCATACTAGACAAGCACTATACCATTGAGCTATACCTCCAGTCCTTATGGTTTTGTATTTTATCTAAGAAACCAGTATCTAATCCAAAAATCATGAAAATTTATATCTGCTTTCCTTTAATGGCCTTATAGTTTTACCTCTTAGAATGATGCTTACAGTTTGTTAATTTTTGTATATTTAGAAGGATGATTTTTGTATATAGGATCAAATAGGTCCAATTTTATTCTTTTACCCATATGTTTCCATTTGTTAAATAACTATTTATTTTTATTTTTTGATATCTGACAAATTTTATTTTATTATTTTCTCAATTTTTATTAACTTTTTCCATAATTATATATCCCATGGTAATACCCTCCCCCCCCCACTTTCCCCTTTCAAATTCCATTCTCCATCATATCCCCTCCTCATCTCAATCAGTCTCTCTTTTATTTTGATGTCATAATCTTTCCCCCTCTTATGATGGTCTTGTGTAGGTAGTGTCAGGAAGAACAATTTATTAAAGTGACTAGTCTTTTAAAACTCTCTCTCTCTCTCTCTCTCTTTGAGGTAAGGTCTCACTCTAGTCCATGCTAACCTGGAATTCACTACGTAGTCTCAAGGTGGCCTTGAACTCATGGCAATCCTACTACCTCTGCCTCCCGAGTGCTGGGATTAAAGGCACACACCACCATGCCTGGCTGGGTTTTTTTTTGTTGTTGTTGTTGTTTTAGGTAGGGTCTTGCTCTAGCCCAGGCTGACCTGGAATTCACTATGTAGTCTCAGGGTGGCCTCAAACTCACAGTGATCCTCCTACCTCTACCTCCCAAGTGCTGGGATTAAAGACATGCACCACCCCACCTTGCTGGCTAGTCTTAATTTTCTTTCTTTCTTTGAGAGAGGCAGAAAGATAGATAGAGAGAAAGAGAGACAGAGACAGAGACAGAGAGACACAGAGAGAACGAGCATGCCAAGTCTTCTAGCCACTGCAGATGAACTCCAAATGTGTGTGCCACCTTGTGCATCTGGCTTATGTGGGTATTGTGAAATTGAACCTGGGTCCTTAGGCTTCACTGGCGAGCTCCTTGACCACTAAGCCATCTCTCAAGCCCCATAAAATGACTAGTCCTTATTCTACCAAATTGTCTTGGTTATTTTATTTAAAACAATCAGTTGACTGTAGCTATGAGCTGCCACCCCCCGCCCCCAGCTATGGCTGTATTCTAAGAGTTCTTCCCTAGTCCTGGGCATCCAGCCCCAACTCCTTTGAGGACATATAAATTTTTAAAATTTATTTATTTATTTATTTATTTATTTATTTGTTTGTTTGTTTGTTTGTTTATTTGAGAGCGACAGACACAGAGAGAAAGACAGGTAGAGGGAGAGAGAGAGAATGGGCGCGCCAGGGCTTCCAGCCTCTGCAAACGAACTCCAGACGCGTGCGCCCCCTTGTGCATCTGGCTAACGTGGGACCTGGGGAACCGAGCCTCGAACCAGAGTCCTTAGGCTTCACAGGCAAGCGCTTAACCGCTAAGCCATCTCTCCAGCCCCATATAAATTTTTAGATGCCTTCATGTCTTCGAATTTTGCCTTTGCTCCATCTCAGGGCCTCAGACACTCTGCTACCCTGAGACTTACGCTCTGTGGAGCTTGCCACCGCTTCCACAAGCTGTCAAGCTGATGTCCAAACTATGGTGCAGTTTCCTTTCGCACTGGGAGTCAGGTGAGGCCGGAAGCAGCATCTACAGTGAAGAAGTTTCACTTTTCCCCTTCCAGTCTTAGGGAGGAACTGGAAATTGGGCAGCTTTCTCCTAGTTCCGTTGTGTCTGGGACTGGGCAAGCAAGGAGCAATAGTACCACGGTATTTCCCACATGTAGAGCGCGACTGCCTGCCCCGTAGAGATTTGCCTGGTTGCGCTGAATGCCCCCCTGCTTTCTACCTCCACAACACTGCTATTGTGCCCTTAGCAATGTCCGGAGCAGCAGAGCCTAAAGCTTCCTGGTCCACTGTGGTTGTTTGATCAGGTGTCCCCCATAAACTTAGGTGTTCTGAATGCTAGGTTCCCAGCTGATGGAGATTTGGGAATTAACGCCTCCTTGAGGCAGTACAATGTTGGGGGCAGGCTTATGGGGGTTATAGCCAGTGTCCCCTTGTCAGTGTTTGGCACACTCTTCTGTTGCTATTGTCCACCTGATGTTGGCCAGGGGGTGATGTACACCCTCTGCTCATGCCATCATTTCCCCTGCCATAAGGGAGCTTTCCCCTCGAGCCTGTAAGCCACAATAAACCTCTTTTTATTTCCAGAAGATGCTCTTGGTTGGGTGATTTTTACCAGCAATGTGAACCTGACTGCAACAGTAAAATGGTACCAAGGAGTGGGATTGCTGCTAGACACCTGACTGTGTGGCTTTGGCCTTTTGGAGCTGATTTTCAAGAGGATTGTGGAAGTACTTGAAACCTTGGCCTAAGAGATGCCTGATGGACTATTCTGGTCAGAGTTGAAAGACCTGAATTAGTAAGAACTATGGGCTGTGAGGTTTGGTTTATGAGGGTGAGAAAGAGCTTCACTTGGACTGGGTTAGCAGTTTGTGTGAGGCTTGCTGTTACGTATGTGTCCTGAGAAATTGTGCAGGGTTGCATTGCATAGAAATGAACTGGTATGGGCTGGAGAGATGGCTTAGTGGTTAAGCGCTTGCCTGAAGCCTAAGGACCCCGGTTCGAGGCTCAATTCCTCAGGACCCACGTTAGCCAGATGCACAAGGGGGCACACACATCTGGAATTCGTTTGCAGTGGCTGGAAGCCCTGGCGCACCCATTCTCTCACTTTCTCTCTCTGCCTCTTTCTCTGTGTGTCACTTTCAAATAAATTAAGAAAGAAATGAACTGGCATGAGCAGAGGGATATGGCACAGAAAAAAAATTTGAGGGGGGCATGAACTGCTGCCCATTCAGCTGCAATTGAGAGATTACAACCTTTGAGACTAAGCCAGCTGACCTGCACTGGGGCAACAGGAAGAATGTAGACTCTTTCGAAGGGGCCTGAGTGCCCAAGGAGTGTCCTGTTCTTCAAAATCTGCTTTATTCCCCCCTGGATTAACAAATTGGCACCCTACCTGGTATTATGGAGTATAAGAAATGCAGGAAAGCAAGGGTCATTGAATTTTCAACACCATCTTGTGTTTTGGAAATGGCCTTGGGCAGTGCTAAGCAGGTTTGCTGGATGCCTGCATGGAGACCCCATGGGGCCATGAGGATGAACCATGGATTACAGTGGAGACCCAGTGGAGATGCTGAGACCATGAAATGGCTTCTAAGGAAAGCTGCCAGCCCCAATGAAGTTTTCCAGGACTGTGAGTAGCCTAGCTGGAGGGGAGGAATTGGTATGCCAGAGATTTATTGCTGGTTAGAATTATCAAACTTGGAGATTTGTCACTGGCCAGAGTTGTTGGATTTAAAGCTACAGAGTTTGATGTTTGCCCTGGTTGTTTTAAATCTTGTATTGGTTGAATATTTCTTTGCTATGCCCAATGCCATCTTTTGCAGTGTGAATGCTTATTCTGTACCATTACAGGTTTTGGGGGGATTTTTTTGGTATTATGGCAGTTAAAAGATCTTGGATTATGGGGATGTATGAACATCCTTGGGATTGATAAAAAAAAAAAAAAAGGAAACTTTTAAAGTTGGCCTTAATGTATTGCCAGGGGTGGAATGTGGTGGTTTGATTTAAGTGCCCCCCATAAACTTTGGTGTTCTGAATGCTAGGTTCCCAGCTGATGGAGATTTGGGAACTAACGCTTCCTGGAGACAGTGTATTGTTGGGGGCAGTCTTATGGGTATTATAGCCAGTGTCCCCTTGTCAGTGTTTGGCATACTCTCCTTTTGCTATTGTCTACCTGATGTTGGCCAGGGGATGATGTCCACCCTCTGCTCATACCATTATTTCCCCTGCCATCAAGGATCACCCCCCCTTGAGCCTGTAAGCCAAAAAACTTCCACCCCCCAGAAGATGCTCTTAGTTGGGTGAGTTCTACCAGCAATGCGAACCTGACTGCAACATTCACCACCTTGCTGATGTCACAGCTCTGTGTGATTGTAGCCTGCTGCCTGCTAGTGCTGGGGTTGGGGTGGGGACTCCATTTGATGAGAATAAATAGGCTTGATACACACAGGGTGTGGAATCTCAGCTGGACTTATTATAGGCAGCCTCTATACACATCTTGAGTCTGTCAATGCCTGACGACTGGCTTCCAAAAGCCAAATCCCTGGAGTATTCCAAGTGAGAAAAAGCAGAAGCTATTATTTTACCTAAGTGATGGGCCCAGAGCTGGCCTTTCCTTTTCTCAGCACCTCCAAAGGGCAGCTCATTTTTGCTATTGTTATACTTGGACCCAGGTGAATCAAAGATGTAAGATTAACTTTAGTGAGGTTTTTGAACTTTAAAAAGGTAAATCTTTGGTTCTAACTCTTTTTCAGACTTTTTGAACACATAAAAATCTTTCACTGAAATGTTACCTGGAAGCTCAATAAATAAAGCTGTAAAGGCTTAAAAAGAAGTTTTATTTTCCTGAGACACTGTCTTGCTGTGTAGCATAGCCTGGCTTAGAACTCATGATCTTCCTGCCTCCACCACCTGAGTGCTGAGCTTCCAGATGGGCACCACTACGACTAGCCCTGGTTTCCTTCTTCTTCTTCTTTTTTATCAGATAAATTTGGGTGACCATGGTATGAACACTGTGTGGGTAGTACTCCACCAGGGACTGTGGCTCATGAAGCCACTGTGGCTTAAAGCCCGTCAGTATATAGTATAAACCCACTGACTTAGTTTAGATGGTGAATTTCACAACTCACTCATGTTTCTCTCAGAAAACTAGGGATTTAATAAAGTCATAGTAATAGCCTCTGAAATATATTACCTGATGGCACATGCCTTTAATCCCAGCACTCTCAGGAGGCAGATGTTAGGAGTCACACCATGAGTTTGAAGCTAGCGTGAGACTTCATGGTGAGTTCTAGGCCAGCCTGGGTTAGAGTGAGACCTTACCTCAAAAAGAAAAGAAAAGAAAAAACCTCCCTACCCAGCTATCCTTGCATGGACTGGAAGAAAGCGTTGCGGAAGATTTCTTTACACTCTGTGGTATTCATGACAATCCTCTTTTCTCACCTTAAGAGACTGCTACTTCCTGTGCCCCACCATTTACAGGAGTTCCCATGTGGCTCTCCAGCTGCTTTAGGCTCTCCACTTTTTTGGGGGGGTCTCACCAGGACTTTGTATTTCTGCCTTTACTAATTCAGGACCAGGGGCTGTCATAGCTGCCCACGTGTCCTTTTTCTCTCCCACTAGTCTTGTGTGAAGTGGGATAGACCATTTCCATGCTGTTGTTTCTCTATTACTATTACTAAAGCCATAGCATGCTGTTTGTTTGTACTTTTTCTCCTTAAAGGCCCTGTTGGTTTTTGTTTAATTTTCATCACAGCACTGCTTCCCAAGACTTTGGAACAAGGCCCAAAGTTGACTGAACAGGAAAGACACCTGATTGCTTCTTTTCCAAGATACATTTGAGGGACTCTCCCTCTCCTCCTTATTCCTTCTCTCTTTCCCTCCCTCCTTTCTTTCCTTCCTCAACTGTTGGTCCCACTCCAAGCATCATCAGTACCTGTGCCCCCACCATTTCCTCTCAGAGGACTTCTGTCCATGTTAAAGATGGCTTTTATATGCCTAAGAGCTCAAATATCTTAATGATTCCAGACAGATCTCCCTATCAGATGATCTATGTTGAATGCTCCCACAAACCCTCTGGGCTTTTGTGCACAACAACCAGAACAGAATAGTTCAGGGTCATGGTTGACTGCTGAAGCATGAGCCAGAACCATCAGTGACTATGAAAATACAAGAAAACACTGGCAGACTTTGGACTTCTCCCAGACATGGAAATGTGGGTCAAACTAGTCTCTTCTTGGCCAGGATACCCCACTTAACATGTGGAATCTTAGACAATCTGTATTTTCAAAGCTGCCACAGGAGTAAAGGTAGATGTAGGAGAAAGAAATCCACACCCAGATATTCCTCCAATCTGCAAGGTTAAAAGGAAAGTTAAAACCTGCTGATTCTTTCCAGCACCCCACAGCGAATGCCAATAACTGCACTGAGCAGGGCCCTCAGTGAAATTGGGCCAAAGGAGAAAAGATATAAGAGTATAGCCTTATGGATTCATAACTATTTTACATTGTGAATTGTATGTTGTTTTCAGTCCAAATTCAAATGTCCCATAGTCATTACCAACTTAAAATAGTCCCAAGTTTCATCTTAGATTTAAGATTTTCTTTTATCTGTGAGTCCTATAAAATCAAAACAAGTTGTGTACTTTCAACATGATCAGGTTACAGAGTAAATATTTCCAACTATAAGGCCTAACAAGGAGAAACTGGACTAATGCAAACTCAATAACCATCAAGCAAACATCAAACATCTGCAGTTCAAATCTGATATCATAACCAGTGACTGATAGTCTCCAGATTTTCCAATTCCACCCCTCCAGCTGGGCTGAATAGCCAGGGAAACCTTCCAACCCAAGCCAAAAGAGCTCCATGGTAGCTCTTGTACAGTCCTAGTATATTCAAAACATCCCCAGGCCTGCAAACCATGGTCTTTCTTTACCAGCCACTTTATCATGGTCATCATGCCCTGCCTCATGCTGCATCTCAGCATCAGCTCCTGGAACCATGTGCACTTCACGACCCACTCTATGCATTTTTCATGTTTCTGAAACAAATACTAGGTGTTCAGGACATGGCCATATCCTCAACTCAGGAATGAAATAAGTCTGACCTTGAAGAGCAGGTTCCTTCCTTTCTAAAATGTTTGCATTCCTACCATTCAGTGTTTCCTCATACATTCTTTCCATTGTTTCAATGTAAAATAGTTGGACCATCTCCCTTAAGATTAATGTTGTATTTGACAATAGCAGCTTCAGTGACCCAAAACCAGTCTCTGTGCCTGTAAATTGTAAACTTGCTTGAATTTCTCCAATTTAAGGCCTGTATCTCTCAGTTTCATATCTTTAGCCAAGCACATCAGTCTGTTACAAACTTAACCTTGATCAAACTATCTGGGCATGGGGAAGCAGAACACAGCAAACCCTTATGCTAGTAGCCCAGTTCCAACAAAGTTCTCTGTAGTCTTTCTTTTCCCTTAGAAAGTTCATAAGCAAAACCTCCAAATACAATTCTCTGTGCACTTAGAATTTTCAAACTCTCACTAGAATAGTCCATAAAGCTTGGCTTACCGGTTTGGAACGCATCTTCAATTGCTAGTACCAGGTCCATGCCCATTTCTCTAAAAAAAAAAACAAAAGTTCCAGCAGAGCAAAATCCACATGGTCAGATTCATTACTCAGTCACAACCTGCTCTCTAGTACCAATTCTGTAGTAGTCAGCTTCACGTTATTGGGATAAACTTCCACACCAGGCAGAGTTTATGGGAGGAACAGTATTTATGGAGCTTAACAGATCCAGGGGGGGAAGTTTCATAAAGGTGGAGGAAGCTGGCAGGTCCATGCAGAGAGGAATACTGCCAACAACAGCATAAGAAAGCACACTCCAGATACCCCAGGCAGAGCTCAAGCACTCTGCATATCTTTAGGCTGGAAATCCAGAGGCAGCTCCAAGCACACTTTAGAGCTGGACCCTAGCATCCACCCACAGTGACATCTCTTCCAGCTAGGTAGCTAAAAATCTGAGGAGCTTTAATAAAACTGGATCTACTGAGGGATATCCATTCAAACTACCACAGGCGCTGACCTGATTTCCAACACCAGGTATGAGCTCTCTCCCACTGAGTGTGCCTCATGTCCAATTGGAGGGCAGTTGGTTATCCAAATGAGCTGTGTGCTACTATTGTGCAAGTTTTGATTGACCTTTGTGAGGGCTAATATTGATTGTCAACTTGAAAAGATCAAGAGTCACCGCAGAGAGTTTCTAAATTGGGTTAGTTGTGGCAAGAGCAGATCTATTGTTATAACTGTGGGTGGCTGAAGTCTAGGCCTTGAGGATTATCAGGGAGGAAGGCACACTCAGAGCAAGGACAGGGCCAGACTGAAGACATGCTCCACTTTCATCTTCCGAGTATCTGATCTCAAATTCCTCCTTCCTTGTGTGAAGAGCTAATGAGCTGAGGACCCATTTCCTTCCTGGAAAAAGACGCAGCCTTATTTCTACTTCCTTTCCAGCTCACTGATCACAATAGCCATCTCTTGTGAGGCATGGCAGTCTATCGAGTGTGAGGTGTGATAGGTGGAATGGTTGGGTGCTAGATGTGCTTACTGCCAAATGACAAGTCTTCTGGCCCACCTCTGGGATTTCTCTCAGGCCTCTCTGACTCCTCTGAGCATCCTTTTGCATGTTAATTTATACTCATGGAGATAAACCACCTGGATATAGACTGGCTCTCAACTCAAAGGGAATAAGAATTATTCTGAGCCAAATATGGGGGCCATGGCTCAGGAACACAGATTCAGACTGGCCCAAGTCACATGTTCCATCATGGAAATAGTTATATTAATTTAGGTAGTCATAGGACAAAAGTTTCCAAATATATCAGTGGGGACAGTACTTTTAAGAGTCACAGAGTCTTTTGCAATTTCCTTCTTAACACAGCATCCTGGTGCTCTGCAAATGCTAAGTCCCAACCTCATATAAGGGCACTTATATGGACTGTTTTCAGCCACCCACTAACACGTCCTTGAATGGAAGGTACAGCTCTGACAGCCTCCTAGGAAGGCGGTTTGGATTGGTTGTAGGGCCTGGATAGTGGCTTGTTGGGACCGTTGCTACAGAACATTAATACAATTATGGTGGAGATGTTTGTCTACAAATCGTATGCTTTTTGTATGGTCAGGACCATTTTTGTTACAAAATCATTCTTCTTTTCAGGACTTAAGGGCAAAGATGAGCTCAAGTGACTTCTTTGTTCTCCAAATATATCTGCTACTAGAAAAGAATACGATTTAGTGCTAAAATTTGCCAGCATGCTGGCCCAGGATGAGAAAACAAGATGAAATCCAGACACTCGTGAAGAAATGGACTGGCTTGTGAGAGATAGCTCTGTGCTCCTGGTTGAGATGCTGGGACAAACATAGATGGCCAGTAGAGCCAGTAGGAACCAGAGGACCAGGCTGGACTCTCCCAGTTCTTGGGTGCTGCACGAAGCTAGATGCAGAAAAACAAAGACAAACCACATTTTCCATTTTCTGAATAATATAGTTTTGTAAATTATTCTTTTTTTTTTTTCCTTTTTGTGTGGTTCTGAAGAGCCTAGCCCATGCTAGGAAGTGCTCTACTATTGAGCCATGGTCTCAGTCCATTGGGTCCTTCTTGACCCAATGGTGCTTTTAAATTCATTGCTGACTCTCTGCTCTTGTGAAGTATGTTGGGGTGAAGAGGGAAGCCCCTTCTAGATTTTCCTGTCTGTGTCTTCTGACTGGGTTGGGCCCACTGGAGGTGCCATCAGAAGAGAGGAGAGCCAGAGATCGCAAGATCTGTGGTCGTCTCTCTGAGGCACCCTGCTTTGGGGATTGTGTTACGCTACTGCTGTGACTTTCTTGCAGTGGCTCAAGCTACCATCTTCTGGAAACCCCCTCGCAGGTACCCATAGTTTGTGTTTTATCTTGGGCATTCATTGGCCAGTCAAATTAACACACAAAATTAACCACCTCAGCCTCCCCTCCTGGCAAATCCCCTCATCTGTCCTCTAGGTATGTTTCTCTTTGGGTCCTGAGGAGGGCACCTTCCTATAAGGTGGCCACCCATGCCTCTTTCATCTTCTTCTCTTGGTCTATTTCCTTGGCCTACAAGCATGGGGTAGACTTCTATTGCTAAAAAGAGCCAGTGGACAAATAAAAGCTGAACACTCCACGTGCAACCTTCCCTTGATCTTGCTTTTCTATTCTTGTCTTCCCATCATTTCCCCCTTGCTGCCAAACCTCCTGCTGTTCTTTTTCTTCTCTGTTTCTTCATCTTAATACCCTCCTGCTCCCCTGCCCTGCTGAAGATTGATTGGAATTGATCATTCTCATTCCCAGTACCTACTAGTTCTGTGCCTCCTCTCACCTCTCTGCCGTAGCCAGTGCTTTGCTCCTTTGGTTTTGGCTCCTTGGATTTCTGCAGTATCATTTTCTACACAAGGGCGCCTCCACTGTATGTGTCTTCTCCCTCTGTGGTCTTCTCCCCTTGTGCATCTTTTACATGTTGCTGTTTCCTTGGTTTCACCTGTTCTGTTCACTCACTGTGAACTGCCTGGGCCTGTGCTGTCTACACTACGGGACTGAGCCTGGGAGGGACAGAAAAGAGAGGAAGGCGTAGGACTGATCAGCAATTGTTGGAGGAGAACCGCTACAGAGGAAAGGACTGGCTGCTCTTGTGGAATGGGAGATGCATGTATGTATGCCAGCCAAAAGCTACATAACAGGCAAACTTATGCTCCTATACCTATCTCTAAAGATGTCTGCACCCTAACCTTAATCGTGGAGCCTGTGACTCTTACCTTATGTCACAAAAGATTTTCAGATGTGATTAATGATCTTGGGAATGGAGGTTTATCTCCTGTTATGCAGGTGGACTGGTAGAACTGCTAGAATCCTTTGACGGATCTACTGAACCATGACAGGCTTCAGCAAAAGGGGCAGGGTCAGACACGTGACAAGGGGAGCAGGTAAGCATGAGGCAATCATCTTTGGCATGAGGAAGGTTCTAGCAACTGGAAGGGTTGGAGAGTGGGTTCTTGCCTAACACAGCCCTGTGGACCTCTTGACTTGAGCCTCACGAGGTCTGCTTTAGACTTGTGAAAGTCAAAAACAACTATAAGACAATGCACTTGTGTTGTTAAAACTATTAAATTTGTAGTGATTTATTATGGCAGTCATGAGAAACAAATACAGACCCAGTTTTATTTCATTGTTGCTGCTGAAATAAATATTATAGATGGAGTCACTTATAAGCATCAGAAACTTATTTCTTACAGTTCAGGAGGCCGAGAGGGCCAAGGCCAAGGTGCTGGTGTCCGATGAAAGGTATGTACTGCTTCTAAGACGCTGCTGCCTTGCTGCATCCGCCAGCAGGGAGGAATGGCATGTCCTCAGATGGAAAAAGGGACAGAGGGCAAAAAGGCTGCTTCCTTCAACATCAAGCCTTTTTTTAAAAATAAGGGTACTCATCTCAATTGTGAGGGCTGAGCCCTTATGACTTAATCAGCTCTCAAAGCCCAACCTTTTAAACACTGCATTAGGGGTGAAATTCCAACATGAATTTTAGAGAATAACCCCACTGCAGCATTCAGAGCTGACTAGAAGGAGATGGGACTAAAACAGCTATAACTTGAAGTAAGTCAGCAAGGCCTACCCTGCATAGTCATCCCAGCCATCTAGATGAGAGAAAGTCTCAAGGAGAAAGATGACCTTGGTGGAGCCCTTTCTGTGTGCAGTGCAGGAGGTATCCACCCTTCCCCAAACGGGATAGGGCAGCTGGTGCCCAGCAGAGATGGGCGGGGCCCTTCTCCAGGGTGGAGCTGCTTGGGCCACGATTCTCCTGCCACATCCATCTGGGTACAGGGCCTGGGAGGGAGAGCAATGGGAGCTTTTAGGAGCTGACGCTATTCCTTGAGAGTCAAGCCTTGAGAATAAGAAGTTGGGGTCTAGGGGACCTTCCATTATTTCCTGGGGAAGGGATATGACAGCGACCACCAGAACCAACAGAGGCCTGCAGGCTGGGGCCTCACCTGGGCAGGGTGAAGCTGCAGGCAGTACCAGGCACAGGAGTTAAGTGGTCAATGGTGGCACATTGCTGATGCCCCTTCTGGTTGTCTCTGGAGGTCCTGCCACCTCGCCCCCTCAAAGAGCAAGCATGTGAGTGCCTTTGTGACAGGGACCTGGGAGTGAGGCCAAAGCTGTCTCTCCATTTGCTGCAGCTCTTCTTTCCCAGTCTTCCTCTGTAAAGTAGGGGCCTGAAGTACCCAGCAGAGAGGACAGCAAGAGGTAGATGTGGGAAAAGAAGGAAAAGAACAGACTTCCTATGTCGGTCCATCAGTCTGGAGTCTATGGAGGACAGCCACTGGCAGAGGACAGGCTAGGAGTGCGGGGGTGGGGGTGGGGGAGGGGAGAACGTGAGGATCTTGCCAGTGTGGAGACTCAGCAGTCTGAGCCGTAGAGACAAGCAGCAGTCACTTGGGGTGTTACACGGGGTGTTCCCACAGTAGGATCATGTCTCTATGTCCTTGGAAGCAAAACAGCTAGATGTGAAAACAGTGGAATCCTACCATGTCCCTGCAGCCACTTAACACATATTTATTGAGTGTTCTAGCTGCAGAGTTCGTCTTTCTGAGATAGGATCAGGACTCTTCCTCCCTTTTCTTGAGATGTCTGTAAAGTTCCACTAATGCCACTCAAAGTCCATCTTGCTAATGGATGCTAATGTGTTCTTTCTCATTTCTAGAGTTTGGACCTCAGGACACCCGATGGCTTCACAGACTGAATGTTCCAGACAAAGGGAAGGAAGTTAAGAGCTCACCTAATCAGTGTGCTTCATTGCAGCAGAGTGCACAGAGGCAAAGTGATCTACACTGGAGTCCCATGTACTAAGTTACCAGGGTGCTCAGCGCTCAGTCCATAAATCAGATGGGCTGTTCTTGGTTGGGGTGGGAGTATCTTTTTATTATATGTGGGTACTTTGTTTTCCAAATATTTTAAAATAAATAATTCTTGGTGGTTGTTGTAGTTTGGATGGATGTCCTGCAAGGGATTCAGTTTTATTAAAGCTTCTTGGATTTTGAGCTGCCTGGCTGGAAGAGATGTAATTGTGGGCAGATCCTAGGGCTCAACCCTAAAGGTTTGGGGCAGATTTGGAATTCCAGCCCAAAGATATGCAGAGTACTTGGACTCTCCCTGGGGTTTCTGGAGTGTGCTTGCTTATAGCTCTGGTGGTGGTATTTCTCTCTGCAGGGACCTGTGAAAAGGGGCCAGCTGCTTCTGCCATTGTGGAACTTCCCCTGGACCTTTAAGTGTCTGTAAATCATGTTCCTTCCATAAACTGTTCCTGGTTTGGAAGTTCAGCCCAGCAATGCGAAAGTGACTGTGACAGTGGTTTATGTAATGCTTATTTATTTGCAAGAGAGAGAGGAGAGAGAGAGAGAGAGAGAGAGAGAGAGAGAGAGAGAGAGAGAGACAGGGGGAGAGAGAGAGAAGGACCTTGCCAGGGCCTCTTGCTGCTATGCCATATTGTGAATCAGGCTTTACATGGGTACTGGGGAATTGAACCCCTGCAGGCTTTGCAAACAAGTCCCTTTAACTGCTGAGTCAACTCCCTAGCTCCCTCAAGTATTTCTAAACGAGTCAAGTATGGCAAAGGGGGAAGCTCCCGTACCTCCGAATGCCAGGGAAGAGTGCTCAGCGCCATGTTTCTGCCCTGGGAGGAGGAGCTCGCTTGGTCTCATCGTCTCACCTTTCTACAGCTACATTAGAGCTCAGCCACTTCCTACGGCTGAATTAGAGCTTGTACTTCAGCCAAAACCCGGGCGGATTGGACAACTAAAGATGTCTTTTCAAGTGAAACAAAGAAATTTAATTAGAGCCAGGCAGGGAAGTGCTTCCAATGTGACATTTGGCTTTGTAGCCTCGCTCTGGCCCACAGGCACAACCAGGGCGACTGCACATGGCACGGGGGCTGAGAGTTGACAGAGAAGCCGCGGTGAGGTCTGGGGGAGCAGCCTGCGCCTCCACAGGCTCCGTGTCTGTGCGCGTGCGCGCGCGTGTGTGCGCATTCACGCCTGTGCGTGTGGGCGTGTCTGTGTAGTGTGTTCATGCACACGCATGCAGGCTTGCGTATTCATGTGCGTGCGTGTACAGTGGTGCAATGAAAATGCTGTGTAGGATGTGAGCGGGAGGAAGGGGGCGAGGGGTGCCCACACAGTCATAACTCTGGCGTCTTTCTCTTCTCCCCCAGAGTAAAGGGACAGCCTGTGCAGGAAGGAACAGTGTCAACTGCGGTGAGGAGGAAGAGTCAGGCACTTTCATATGTATCGCATCACATAATCCTTTGAGCTGGGTACCGTCTCATTTTCACAGCAGAGTGGGCTGAGGCAGACAGTGGCTACTCTACTAACTAAAGATTACATGGCAAAGGATTGGATCATCTCTCTTCACACAGACGCATGGAGACACCCTTTCTCCCATTCCACGTCTGGTAGTTAAGTTCCGACTGTCCACTTGACAAGATTTAGAATTAGCATGTGAAAGATACAAATCTCTGGGAATATCTGCGAGGAACTTTCTCCATTAGGTTAACCGAGGTGGCTGTGGGTAGTGCCTTCCCGTGCCCTGAGGTCCTGGATGGAAAGAAAAGGAAAAAGGGAGCTGGTGGCAGCGCCCATCACTCCGCTTCCTCGCTGTGGACACAGTGTGGGCTGCAGCTTCATGGCCGGCTGCAGCGCCTTCCCTGTCACAGTGGACTGCAACGGTGCACTGTTCCTTTCTTAAGCAGATTCTAGGTGACGACTACACTGCCCGCCCTCGGGTGGCTCCTGCTTGTACTTCCTTCCAAGCACCGAGTACATGGAACTCTTGGGTAGATCACTTTGCCTGTCATCGTCTGTGTCCTCCTGTGCAAAATGAGGTACACTGACTGGTTGAGCTCTGAGCTTCCCTCTGTCTGGAACATTCTATGAAGCTTGTAGGTGTCCTGGGGTGGCAGTCACCAAACTCTAGAATGGGCTAGTTACTGTGGAAGTTTGACCTCATTTCCAGTCCTAGATATACCCGAGGGCATTTGTTTCTGAATGGCTGACTTGGAATCAGACACTCGTGTCCATGCTGTAAAATCTCAGGGCTTCTATTTTCAGTGTCTGGCTCAGAAATTCTTGAAGTGTGCATGAAAGACTGAATGAATTCATGCTCAGTTCTTAGTGCACTATGGGTCTGGGGAAGTGAGGGACTCATGAGCAGAGGAAGATAGAGCCACAACTGCAGGTATCAGAATTTACAGAGATGCATCCTAGCAGAGCCTTGCGGTGAATGAAGAGTACATTTTTTCCTTTTTTATTTTTTAAGTTATCTTATTTGAGAGAGAGAGAAGGAGGCAGACAGTGAGAGAGAGGAGAGAGAACGGTTGTGCCAGGGCCTTCAGCTGCTATAAACGAACTCCACATGCATGCACCACCTTGTGCATCTGGCTTATGTGGGTCCTGGGGAATCAAACCTGGGTTCATTGGCTTCACAGGCAAGTGCCTTAACTACTAAGCCATCTATCCAGCCCCCTTTTCATTTTTAAAAATATAGTTATTTATTTCTAAGGAGAGGGAGAGAGCAAGCAAGCTAGACGAGGGGTGGGGTAGGGAGAGAATGGGCAGGCCAGAGCCTCTTATGCTGCAAACAAACTCCAGACACATGCGCCATTTTGTGCATCTGGCTTTACATGTGTGCTGGGTAATTGAACCCAGACTCACAGGCTTTACAAGCAAGAGCCTTTAACTGCTAAGCCACCTCTCCAGGCCCCACTTTTTCTTTTTAGATCAAAGAAAGATCAGTTGCTATGGGTAGGGTAAATGACTTACTTTGATGTGGCGACTGTGTTGGCATTTTGTGGAAGAGAAGCAAAGAAGTGAAACTTTAAAGTTACCATTGTGAACTCAAAGAGGGAGATGCAGAGTAGCGGATACTTTGTATCTGAGAAGCCTGTGAATCAGCTTTAGAACAAGCAGCGGCGCCCCGGGCCAGCAGGCAGTGAAGAGCGGCGTTGCACTTTCCAACAAGGAGTGGGGAAGCGAGCTGCCGGCTGGCTCTGCAGATTGACTGAGATGCGTAGGTTCCAGTTCCAACTATTACCTTCAGTGACACCTATTGCCTTCCTTGGATCTATGTGTGAGTGATTCTGAAGGGGGTGGGGAGGTTAAAAGGTGGGGTCTGGGTCTGGTGGCAGTATTGCTCCAAGAGCTAAGAAGGAAATGAGATAGATGGCTTAGCAAAGACCAGGAGTGGTCATTCTCCTCTGAAGGGCCCCAGCATGCCACAGACATCTAACAACAACCTGAGGCAACCAATAATCTCACTGAGCATGATGCCAGTTTTGTTTAACTATTCACACAGAGTGTGACTTTTCTGAATCTGCACAGACTGGTTCTGAGTGTGGAGGGGGTGGGGTGTTGCCAGGCAAGGGGTGTCATTACCTGGTACCAGGCTGAGGGGCACTTGGTGGAGGAGGCGCAGCAGAATCAGGACTGGGTACACCCACTGTTTTATTTCAGGACTCCGTGGGAAGTCTCCAGTGCCAAGGGGCATGAATATTTAATGTCCTTCCAAGGACACAGCCAGTCTGTTAGTGTTATTCTTCTGCATAAAATAAAATGAGACTGAAAGCAAGTGGAAGATACTGAGGACGACTCAAGGTCACTGCTTACTAAAGTAATGAAATGAGAGGCACACAGGCCACTGGAGACCAAGTAGGAACAGCGTACCACAAAAGCCTCTACTGACAAGAAGGTCTTAACCAAAGCCTTTTAGTTATTCAAAACATCACCATCATTAATAAGAGAATACAGATTATTATTTTATCTTTTATTAGCCTACAAAGAATTATGTTTCATTATTTTTTATTTCAAACAAATTTTGCTTTTTGTTTCCATTCTAATTTTTTTTTGCCTGCCTCTCCTCCTCCAGCCTCCATCATAGCTGCCTTTCCCCTTTTGCACCATGTTTCATTTTGTCCTCCCCCGACAATGTGCTTCTCTTTTATTTATTTATTTTTTTCTGAGGTAGGGTGTCATGCTAGCCCAGGCTGGCCTGGAATTCACTGTGTAGTCTCAGGGTGGCCTTGAACTAACAGCGATCCTCCTACCTCTGCCTTCTGAGTGCTGGGATTAAAGGTGTGAGCCACCACGCCCGGCTGCACAATGTGCTTCTTAAATGGGAAAAATCACTTTTTTTGAGCTAAACCCAACATACTGGACATTTTTTTTTTTAAATGAGAGAGAGCAAGAGTGTGAGAGAGAATTGGCATGCCAGGGCCTCCAGCCACTGTAATCAAACTCCAGATGCATGCACCACCTTGTGTACATGTGTGACCTTGCACATGTCTCCTTGTGTGTCTGACCTATGTGAAATCTTGGGAGTTGAACACGGGTTCTAAGGCTTTGCAGGCAAGTGTATTAACTACTAAGACATCTCTCTACCCACGGAAAAGTCACTTTTTACCTCACTTTTTAAAACTGTAAGTTGGGTGTTACTGGGCTGAGGAGGATAGCTTAATTCTGGCACATCTGGGTTATTTTTAGCTGATCACCAGCACTGTAATCATTGAGTATTCAGTTACTAAGCTAGTTTTATTCAGAAGACTGTGGATACTTTCATCTAATATTGGTGTCATTACTGGGATTAACAGGTTAACTAAGTTAGGGAATGACCACTGGGCTTTAAGAAACCCCATAATGAAGCCTTCACATGGAAGGGACCTGTTGTATTTTGGCTTAAGTTTAGTGGTGTTTTGGTGGAAATTCTATAGTTTTTCAATTTACTGTAATTGGAGTTTCTACCTTACCCAATCCCATGTGCCATGATAGTATATAAGTTATTTCACTAGGAAGTTCAAAGTAGTATTAGTGAATGATTTAGAAATCAATAGGACATAGGTAAATATTATTAGTTGGAAATGGAGAGATGCATATTTGAAGTCCAGACTGAAATCATTATCTACCCTTTTAACACTTCTTTCTGTATCTGTAGGCCATTAATGTCATTATTATTGACCTGGAAATCCAATTTTTATTTATTTATTTTTATTTATTTGAGAGTGACAGGCAGAGAGGAGGAGGAGGAAGAGAGAGAGAGAGAGAATGGGTGCGCCAGGGCTTCCAGCCACTGCAGACGACCTCCAGACGTGTGTGCCCTCTTATGCATCTGGCTAACGTGGGTCCTGGGGAATTGAGCCTCAAACCAGGGTTCTTAGGCTTCACAGGCAAGCACTTAACTGCTAAGCCATCTTTCCAGCCCTGAAAATACAATTTTTTACCTTGGCCCTTAGTCCTTTACATTTCTTTACTGGTTTTTAGCCAGAGTTGCACTCTGTAGGCTTGCTGGTCTAGAATATGTGGTGAACCTCTTGCCTCAACTGAGGTTTAATAGCCCAGCCCAACTGGTTGTTCACTAGCTAGCTCCATCTTGTTGTAGCCTCTCAGCTGATAGGACAAGATGTGATGCTCAGCCTCTGCTTTGCCATGCTTTCTCCACCACGATGAAACTTCCCCTCAAGACTGTACATGGACATAAGCCCTTTCCTTCCATATGCTGCTTTTAGCAGGGTGTTTTGTCCCAGCAACAAGGTGACTTCTAGAGCCTTTCCACACTCTCCTCTACTGTGGATCTCCAGAGACTTGGTACAGTTGGCTGAGATATCAAGATCCTGAACATCCTGGGAATTTAAATGTTCATGCCAAATATTGAAAGGTGGGCCCTAAGCTTGCTAGACAGTGGACACCAATGTGATGTGAGCTTGGCCTCTCTTGAGCCAGAACATTCCAGCATCCAACACATAGTAAGCAAGCACTCAGTAAGTATTTATAGGTCAGATAAGTAAATGACTTTCCTGAAGTTTCATTTCTTTCTTTTTTTCAAGGTAGGGTCTCATTCTAGCCCAGGCTGACCTGGAATAGGCTGGCCTCAAACTCAGTGATTCTCCTACCATAACATCCCAAGTGCTGGGATTAAAGGCATGTGCCACCAGACCCAGCTTTTTTCTACTTTAATGCGGTAATGATTTGACTTATTTTGCTTTTGGGCCCAAGCATGGAAAGCTGTTTGCTTTGAATGACTTGTCTCCTCCAGACAAAGGCTCTGCCCAGTGGGAGACTGTCAGTCTTCATGTCAGATGCTACCTTATTCTCGGAGCCTGTCATTTATTTGGGCTGGTTTAGCTTGGAGGGCATGCCTGCCTTGTTACCCTTCCATCTCTTCCGTAATTCACAGCCATTGAGAAGCTGCTGGTAGGGGAGAATCCCAAGGCTTGACAGACATGAATCCAAGCCTGGTTCATAGTGCTATGGATGAGAGAGGTGTGAGATTCAAGCCACACTGAACATTTATTGAGTGCTTGCTGTGTGCAGAAAGCAGTAGTATGTTATAGGGGACACTAATACCTAAAATGTGCCCCAAAGGGCAAATGGGACAGCTGAGAAAGACGATTCTACTCCAGAGTCACATTCTGAGATGACATCAGGACACACAGATGGAGACATATTGGAAACGGATGTGATGTCTGGTCGACAGTTGGCTTTGTAGTACTTGAGGTCCAGCCTTAAGATTTTGGATTCAGAATCCTCTAGGATGAGAGAAAATGCTCACAATGATGACCTCGCTGTATAGCAAGATTGTAATGTTCTGAAATGAACAGAACCACAGTGTAGATCGTATGCACTGATATAGAAAAGTGGGCCAATGAATACTTTAAAAATCTTTTTATTTATTTGTAAGCACAGAGAGAGCCAGGAGAGAGACAGAACAGGTGTGCCAGGGTCTCTAGTTGCTGCAAATGAATACTAAACGCAGGTGTCACGTTGTGCATCTGGCCTTATATGGGTACTGGGGAATCAAACCTGGGTCATTAGGTTTTGCAGGCAAGCACTCTAACTGTTGGACCATCTCTCCAGCCTGAATACTTTTTAAAAGATTTTTATTTATTCATTTGAGAGTGACACAGAGAGAAAGACACAGATAGAGATAGAGATAGAGAGAGAAAGAGAAAGAGACAATGGGCACGCCAGGGCTTCCAGCCACTGCAAACAAACTCCAGACGCGTGCACCCCTTTGTGCATCTGGGTAACGTGGGTTCTGGGGAATCGAGCCTTGAACTGGGGTCCTTAGGCTTCACAGGCAAGTGCTTAACCGCTAAGCCATCTCTCTAGCCGCTGAATACTTTTAAAGAAAGCAATGATAGGGGCCACAGAGTTAGTTTAGTGAATCAAACACTTGCTGCTCAAGTATGAGGAACAGAGTTTGGATTACCAGAGTCCATGTGAGAGCGGGTGGCTGATAAACGTCTGCAATCCCAGTGCCCGGTAGGCAGACAGGGTGGTCCCCAGGGCAAGCTTGCTAACTGGACTAGTGGAACTGGCGAGTTCTGGTTCAATGAGAGGCCATATCTCAAAAGCAAAGAAAACAAAAGTTAAAGTAGGGCTGGAGAGATAGTTTAGTGTTCAATTTAGTGGTTAAGGCACTTTCCATCAAAACCAATGGACCCAGGTTTGTTTCCCTAGTACCCACATAAAGCCAGATGCACAAGGTAGTGCATGTGTCTGGAGTTCATTTGCAGTGGCTAGAGGCCCTGGCACACCTATTCTCTATCTGCCTTTCTCTCCCTCAAATAATTTTTTTTTGTTTTTCGAGGTAGGGTCTCACATTAGCTCAGGCTGACCTGGAATTCTCTATGTAGTCTCAGGGTGGCTTCGAACTCACAGTGATCCTCCTACCTCTGCCTCCTGAGTGCTGGGATTAAAGGCGTGTGCCACTGTGCCTGGCTATAATTTTTTTTAAAGGTGGAGAATGACTGAGATCTGACATCAACCTCTGGCAGGCGCGCACGTGCACACACACACACACACACACACACACACACACACGCATGCACATGCACGTGCATGCTCATCCACATGTACAATCTGTCCACATGCATATGGATATGCAGATATACACATACTTGTGCAAAAAAATAAAAAGCAATAGTAATGTGGGTGGAGTGTGCTTGGTTCATCTTAATTAGGTACCAGAATTCTCCTTTGCTGAACATCTACTGTGAGCTGGTCTGGTAGACCACCCCTGGCAGAACTGCAGGCCACTCTCCTCCCAGGTGGCTGCTGACCTGGCTCTAGATCTAAAAACACAGAACAAGCTTTCTTTAGCTCTAAACATGCAGAATGACCATGTGACCAGCAAGGCCAGAGGAAGACGCTGAATGAAACC
Source organism: Jaculus jaculus (assembly GCF_020740685.1). Taxonomy (NCBI): domain Eukaryota; kingdom Metazoa; phylum Chordata; class Mammalia; order Rodentia; family Dipodidae; genus Jaculus; species Jaculus jaculus. Next base: position 151,691,117 of record NC_059103.1, read on the forward strand.
TGTGCTCCAAGCCTTGCTCCTTCAGACAATGTGCTGATGGGGTTTCCTCCTGGCCACTCTTTATAGGGTGTCTGGCAAGGGTGAGGAGATCCCACCCAGAACTGCCTGGGCTTGTGAAGAGGGCATGTTAGCATTTGCAGAGTGCTGAGACCATGCTCTGTGACTCCTTGGTGCCCTGGGAGCCTGATGGAGGTTCTCCATTCTGACGCCTCACAGTAGCTTCCTCAAAGGCACCTCAGAACTGCAGTCAGACGCAGGGGTCTGTCCCGCAGAACTTGGGGCCCTCAGGACTGCGCTCTTTGTTCTGAGCAGCAGGTACCTTCTCTTTCTGGTCTCCTTCTCTGGTGGCAGGTGGCTGCTGGGATCCCCACACCCAGATGTGTTGTGAGTTATGTAAATTAGCCATTCTTGACCTTTCCATGTCCCCAATGAATTTTAACAAGGTTTTATATAAAAATGACCTTTATTACAATTTTTTAAAAAAGAACAAAGACAAGTTGATAAGTGCCTTTAATTACAATGGATGGGCTATTTACAACGAATTATACTTTTATGTACAGCTTAAATAAGCTTATTACATGTAAACTATAAGACATTACAAGTTCAACTCCAGCCTTTTATGAATATTCAGAATTGAAACATTACCTTCAGAGACACAGAAAACAAACACTCATTTCAGATCCTTAGGGACCATTTCTGGATGAAGGATCAAGGTCTGGCCACAGAAGAGAATTGGAAATATGCCTCAAGTCCAAACATGACTAACGTATTGCTATTATCTAAATCCTCAATACAATTAATCAGATCATTACAAACAATTCAGCCTTACTTTAGATAGCACCTTTCTTCAGAGGTCAAAGCATTCGGACTTACCTATATTATCTCATTTGTCCCCAAAACATCCCTATGAGGTAGCAATGGTTGGTATTATTATCCCCATTTTATAATATGGAGAAACTGAGGCAGAGAAAAGTTGAATCATTTGCTTGAGGTCACATAGTAAAGTCTAGCTGGAATAGGAACCATAGTCCTGTGCTCTTCTCCAAAACCATACTTCTGCTTTAGATTAAGCTGTCCTATTAGAGAATTTAATTCAACAGATTAGTTCACTTTTCCAAGAAAACTTGAAAATGTGTACTTTTTACCCACAAAAATCATTGAAGTACTACAGTCAAAAAACAGATACTCTGGCACAGATGGCAGTAGACAGATGCTATATTCTTCTAGAAAGAACTTTATGAAAGTGTTTTTCCTTTTTTTTTTTTTTTTTAACTCAAGGAGTTTCTTTTCCTCCTTTGGACAAGTAAGTCTTTAGAAGAAACATATTTAAATAGATGCTTCTGGTCACCTACAAATTATAGCTTTAAGAACCACACCATTATCCATACCCAGGCTTATACATGATTTACAATGAAAGTATCTAAATAACAAGTTAGTCTGGAGAAAAAAAATACACATTTACGGTCCATACAAGACCTGGAGTGGTAGGGAGGGATCTGGGATAATACATTTTTGAGAGAGACACACAAATAAGCCTTAGAGGCAGGAAGTCATATATCATTAAAATTCTGCTTTGCATACCCTCCTGAGTAAAATGTGTATTTGGTATTAAAAATTTTTTTTTAAGTGTTAAAATGTCTAGAATGAAAGCCAGGAATGGTGGTGGATGCCTTTAATCCCAGCACTTGGGAAGCAGTGGTAGGAGGATCGCCATGAGTTCAAGGCTACCCTGAGACTGCATAGTGAATTCCAGGTCAGCCTGGGCTAGAGTGAGACCCTACCTCAAAAAAAAAAAAAAAAAAAAAAAAAAAAGAGTCTAGAATGGTCTTAAATGCATACTTATTAGTCTAAGCTCAGCTTTCCAAGGCACCTGTCACATGATATCCTGGAGATAAACACTGTCCAGACCGCCACATTCTTCCTGGAAAGCTGGTAACACTCTGAAGCAGCACACAGGAATTAAGGTTCTAGACTGACTTCAGAAAAAATGAGGCTGAAGCCTGTATTAAAATATTTTTTTTGAAAAGCCTAAAAGATGGGTGGTGAAATGTCAGGTTTATGTATGTATGTGTTTTACGTGGAAAACACATGGTGATGTGTCTGAGGAATGTTCAAATCCCTAGGCAACAGTGTCTGGGTTTTGGTGTCAGCGGCTCCAGACAGTAGGCAAGGCCATTGCTGTCACTCAGGGAAGCCACTAATAAGTGAAGACCTAAACAATTTTCTTTAAGCTCACGGAAGGGACAGTTGTTTGAGGCTCATGGTTTCCAATGTGTTGAGCTAAAAATCAAATCAAAGCCATCCAGGACATGCCAAGCCTGGCCATGCCAAGGGTGCACAGCACCAAGGCTGGGCTCTGTGCTGGCTCTCCATGTGCCCTAGTTAGGGTGGCTAGCTGGTAGATGTAGAAAGAACACAAGCAGATACCTGCTGTTTTAATTTTGAAAACAAAACAAAACAAAACAACAAAATAAAGAATTAGCTATGATGACTCAGAGTGAAGTTTACAAAATCAGAGCTAAACACATCGTGCTTCCTTTAGAGGAAATGAGCCACAGTCTTTGTCACTTGTTCTTGAGTGCTAGTGGTTAAGAGCTACCTGCTGCTCCCAAGCTCTGGAAATTTGCCTATAAATGGCCCCGGTACTGCCAGGATCCACACTTGCCCATTAGATGCGTTCTGTTTTCTGGAGAGCTGAGAGGGTGGAAGAAACTAGTTCCACTCACAAAGCTTCTCAGCACGTCTCCTGGGGACAGGGATGTCAGAGGTGCATTTCCTCCTCACGTGGTTAATTCTTGTGAGGATTTCTTTTTCTTGTTTAAACAATCAGCTTTTTACTTTCGCAGCAACTATTGCTCTGTAGTGGGTATGAGACTCTACCTTCAATAGGCTGCGCAGCAAGGCTGTTCCTCCCAGGACTGGAGGAGACCCAGGCCAGTTTCATAACACTGTAGGGACAGTAAATTCATTTGCTCCTTGGTAAAGCATGAACAGTCCACATTTGTGAATTTAGTTACATTGTGCCAGGTTACAAGTTTCTCTCCCACCCTGTGGTTCTTTTGTTCTGCTTGTGAAACAAGCTGAAGGACCACACGTGGTTTGGAAAAATTCATGACAGATGACAGCTGCCTCTGCTTCCCCTTGAAGGCCTGTGAAGCAGGAAACTAGGAGGTGGCCAGAGCCGTGCAGACACTCAGACATGACGGCTGGCCAGGTCTGCCATACTGCGATTGGGACAGGGGCTGGAAAAGGTGCAACAGGACATCCTGCAGCTCTCGCAGACAGAGGGCGCCTGGGCAGCAGAGACACCCACCAGGTAGGAAAAGACCCACGGGTACTGCCCTACAAAGGGACAGATGGTCACCCATGCAGAAGTAGGCAAAAAGCGACAGGAAGAAGTAGTGACTTCATATCCTGTTCTTTCCATGTCCTCCTTAAAAGCATCCCTGACTTAGAAAGTAGATTTACAAAATGAAGGTGTAAACATCTTCACTACTCAATACAACCTTTTGTTCTTTCATGAATTGGACAAATAGACCATTAGGAGACCTTTGGAGACAATGAGTGAAACTGCTAGGCATCTTTAAGAACATTTTACTGTGTGAGTGAAGCAAATACTTTCAAACTGGTGGGGGAACACTTAAGACACACGTTACTTTCGGAGTAGCTACTTTTACAAGGAAAAAGTGCATGAACAAAATTCTAAATTCTACTTATAACAGTCATTTGTTTGTCTAGCTGTATTTCAAACTTTCCTAGAAAACATGAGGCATGATAGTACAATGCATTATTAAAAGGGTATAATGTGAAAACATTTTACTGTTGCCAGTTTAACATATAGAAGTGTGAGAAGTGATGTCATCAACCTTCACAAACTATTACATAGGTGATAAGAGATTACTAGAGCGCTTAAAAACCCTATTTTTGAGAGAGGGTCTTCCCATGTAGCCCCGGCAGGCTTCCAACACCCTCTCCAGTGCTGGGATGACAGGCACAAGTCACCACATTTAGCTACATTACATTTCTGAAAAGCAGCCAAAGGGTATAAGTGCAAAGGAAGAAAATATTTGCATTAAGATAAATAAATTCTAAATCAAATGCTTTTAAAGGTACCTTTTTTTTTTTTAAAACAAAACCGCATTTCTCATTTAATTTGCTATTAAGAGGAAAGTGTACAACTGTTTTGCAGTAAAAAGAAAAACTTGACAAAATGAAATACAAATATTTAGAGGTGAGATGTAAAAAGACTTTATAATGTACAAGAGGACTGAACCATGATTTTATTAGTTTTTCAAGGTAGGGTCTCACTCTAGCCCAGGCTGACCTGGAATTCAATATGTATTCTCAGGATGGCCCCAAATTCACGGCGATCCTCCTACCTCTGCCTCCCCAGTGCTGGGATTAAAGGCGTGTGCCACCATGCCTGTCTTGGACCATGATTTTAAATTTAAATTTGGTAATTCCAGATAAAGATGCTAATTTATCATGGATTCTGGACTGATTTCCTGAAGTCAAACACTTTTAGTCTAAGTTTGTGTCAGCTTGTCTACTGTTACCATCAGGAATAATGTATCTAGGAAAGTGGACACTACAGAGCAAGAAAATAATATACTACAAGGTAAGGAATTTAGATGTCACTGTAAATAAAGCCACAGTATTATTGACACGATGCTATTTTCATATCATTTACTAACACTTAACATTACAATTTACATCTCCCCAATGATACGGTAATATACTTGTCAGGGTTTCCAGGAAATAACCCTTAGTACCCACTGTGCTTCCAGCAACCAGTACTTAACTGGCTGGGTACCAGAAACCAGCACTTTCAGAAGAATGGCACCACGGGATCACACAAAGTCCTATTAGCATATACAAGGTGCAATGAAAAAAAAATGCCGTTCACTCATTTACAAACTCCTGACTGAATCTTGAACTGCAAGCTCTAGCCAGTCATAGCCTCATGGCAGCGATCCTCATTACACGTGTGCCAGGTGCTTCAGCTGAAAAACCTTGGGGGTTCCACAAGGGAATGAAACACTGTCACCAGGTGACAACCGACCTCTGATGCTACCTGGGAAATCACTGTGCTTGGGTGCAAGCCTGGCTCAGAGTTTCTTGTTGCTTTTGGTTAAATCTCTCTCCTAAAACTTATCTAGAAGTACTCCTGTCTCCCTTTCTTCACCCAGGCTACATGTAGCAGATCTCCTGTAGAGCAAGAAGACCTGAGAACACCACAGTCTTACAGCAGGAGGATTACAACCCACTTAAAATCTGAATGTACTCATTAGGAAAATTAAATGAGGGCAACTCAGGAAGGCTTTCTCATAATTACTAAATGAAACTGTTGGAGATTTGTTTCTTCTAAGTCTGCTTTTATGACAGAAGTTCATCATACTCAAGGATAAGCATTCTAAATACAGAACAGAACATAGCCTAATCAAGCACCTGAGTTTGCTAGTCAGCTGTATATACATACACACATGCACACATGCACATATGTGTATGTACATATATAGTTTATCACTGGTGGAGGCAGGGGACACTGTAATTACATAAATTAAAATCAACTAAAGAAAATATACTGACATACTAAAGTGAAATTTTAGTGCTCTGTGTTGATTGCCTGTTGGTAATTTAGCACTCAATTAGAACTCACTAGGGGTTTTCCAGGGCAGAAAAAAATCAGCGATTAACCTTTTTCCTCACAGGAAATATTTGTCTATTTAGAAGCTTTAAAAGACTTAATGATATAATTTAGATCAGGAAAAGAAAAGACATGCAGGCAACATATTTACAGACGCTGTTTTCTTTAAAAAATTAAAAAAAAATCATTTTATAGAAAACAGGTTATACTTTCCTCATGACATATTGAAAGCAGCATAAAATGCTTCCAAACTTTCAAAATATTTAAACAGAAAGAAATACTCTACTTTTAATCAAGACAGATTTATAATTCTGATTTAAAGAACATTTTTTTACAGTTAATTTTATCCATGTTTCTAACTCCACATAACCAAGTCATTGTAACTGGATACATGTATGCTGGCAGCAGTGAAGTTCAAGTGGACAGTGAACTCTGCTCCTCGTTTATTACCTTCCACACATTTCAGCTCTTGTTACATTTGGATCACAATGGAACTGTTATTAAAAAAAAAAAAAGACACAGGCTCTGTCCAGCGCAAAGATAGGAGCAGATTTCTGAATAAAGCAAAAAGGTATTGTTTTAAAATAAACCCTGTATAATAGTCAAACAATGATTCTACACCAGTAGACATACTTTACCTAAGTACACAAAGCTGGGGAGGGAGAGGGTCCTCAGGGTTTATGTTATTCATTCTTAAGAATGTTTGCTGGAGGGCCTTACAGTTCCTTGTGAAGTACACTGAAGATAGTTTCTCTCACAACATATTCTTATTACTGGTTCTCAATTTAAGTAATTACACTGCATATTTTATGACTATATTGCATAACTTATCTGAAAACTCCTGGGGGGGGCAATGTGACAATGACATTTTAAGATGACATGATTACTCACAACAAAAGGAACATGCCTCTACAGCAAGAGTTTTACACTTCAGAGATCACATTTGCTTCCCTGGCGCTAAGTAAGACTTTTTATGAAATGCAATCAAGCTTTTGAGCTGCAAGATGTCCCCAAAGCATGACTTTGGCATGCTCAGACCCTTGTAACCTGACCCGAGAGACAGTTGGGTCAAACATTGATACAAAGCAGTGCAAACTGGAAGGTAAAGCAGTGCTTGCAAAAGGTCTGGGCTCAGAGCTGCGGGGCCTCGCCCTCTCCCGGGTCCCGAGATCCAAGGTCCTACCGCTGCTTTCTGACCAGCAATGGTTGTGCTTATCCAAACGATGTCTTCATGGAAGATCAGGCTGACTGGCCAGCGCATCCCAAGAGAGTTCACTGATAACTCAGATATGGGACCCGGAGAGGCCACAAAACCAGTCCATGAACAAGGGGACAGACACACATGCCACTGAGCCTGTCCTGGAGTTCTCAAGATGCTTCAGCCTCCTGTGTCCTTACCAGTGAGGGGAAGCTCCCTCTCCATAGCCCACCCTTCATGATGGCCTTCAGCTACGCTCCTTCTATAGTGACAAGTGAGTACGGTTTCCAACGGTGGCCCGGAAGATCGAAAGTAATGATTAAATTCAAACCAGGCTGAGCTGTTCATCTAAGCTATTTCAGCCACTGATTTTTATAAAATGAAGGAAAAAAATTCTAATAGGTAATTTATATAGGCAAGCACTGGACTGCAGACATCAACACTGTTTTCTTATGTGAGGTCATTAAACCTTAATGAATGTATGCTATTTCTAGGAGGTTCATAATTCAGTCATAGTTTATTCTTTCCATTTTAACATGGAACATTCCAGGATTGCCTCATGACCACTGAAATGGCTATTTATGTCTGCTGCATTTATGCTGCCAGTGGCACACGTGATTTGGATCAGGAGCTCCAAGTACCGTTTGAAAGGCTGAGTCTTTAGAAACCTTCAGTGGTTTAACACTTATTAGAACAAAGAATAACAACTACTTATAATTACCTAGCTTATGTGCTTTATGGGGTCTTCGAAACAAGAGTATAAATCATTATACATAAAATCAAAATAGTTAATATACATTTTCTGGCACTTTCTAGAAATTAGGCATGAAACATAAAACATCTTATAAATTTATATAATAAAATAAATGTTTACATTTTACTCTTATATAGATTACCTTAGGGTAGCTGATAAAAGGAATGTCCACATGGCTGGTGTGGGCAGCAAAGATCACTGGAAATACACACTTGTGTCCACAGCCCCTCAGGAATGGAAGACGGCTGCTGTTCACTCACACATGTGGTCTGCACCCCAACATAAAGATTAAGGCTCTCTGTTTGGAAGGAATGAGCTCTGGGCTTAAACAAACCTGGAAGTACCGCAATATTCATTGGAAATATTGGACAGGTTTTAGCAGGAGTGTGGTTAACTAGAGAAAGGAAGCATCTAAGACGGATTTCAACTACCTTGGGGAAAGGCTGCTGATGCACAGTGCCACAATAGGGAGGAATGAAGACCCAGAAACACCAGGGCCATCCCTCGCCAAGCCTAGTGACTGACCAGCACCATCTGGATTCCCAAAGGCCAACCCAGCAGCTCTGGGAAGGGGGTGGGTGAATGGGAACTGGCAACCAGTTTCTTGCCATCCTCACACCCTATGTGGAGGACCAGCACCAAGCCCGGTAGGAGAACTTCCTTGGAATGGACCATGGACATTGGGAGATCTCAAGAGGATAAAAGCCAAATATTTTAACTATAACAAGAAAAGGGAAGTGAGGAAGAGACCACTGGCTCTTCCTACTGGCAGTGTCCAGGCCGGCGGAGAAGCAGGGCTGGCAGAGTGGAGTGCTCTCTCACCGCTTGCCTTCCTCTCTGAGGGCTGCGACCACAGTGGGGTCTCTTGCAGAGGGCCAGGATGTGCTGGGCAATTTTGTGTTGGCGCTGGAGGAGAGGGGTGCCCATCCTGGGGTCAGCCAGGTCCGTACCTCACTGTTCTAGAGCTGGGAGAGTAGGCTGATATCACTTCCTGTCTCCACAGACCTGTCCTTAAGAGGCTGACCACAGGCTCTCTGGAGCTGTCTTCTGGGTTGTTAGAGCCTGGTGATGTCTCTGCATTGCTGCAAGTCCCCAATGCTCTCATAGTCATTCTCCTTGGGGATGAGGCCATGGGGGCCATTGGTCTCTGCAGGGACCTTCTCTTCCTCTCTGTTTAGCGTCTGTATGGCTTCATAGTCTGGCTCTGGCTCCTCACTGGCTCTCCTTGCTAGGGAAAGGGTGTTGACGCTGTTTGGAGTTTTCTCGAAGTCTTTCACAGTGGCATAGAGATCATTACAGGAAGAGGGAGACCTCTGAGGGACATCCTGAAGGGAGGTGCTGGTGGATGCTGGTGCTTGCAGCAAGTGCCCTGATTTCTGGGTTGGCTGTCCAGGCTTATGTACTGAGGAGTACATGGCTGAGATCTAGGAAACAAAGGGAGAACTGAGTGAACATCTGCATGCTGTGGCTTCCTCCTTCCTTGTTGGTGACAAGCTATATACCGGCACTCGTGTGTGTGTGTGTGTGTGTCTTTATTATCTGTATTAATTTTGTATTAGTTTACTAGACAGCAATGAAAACACTATCTTCAGTTTTGGCAGCACATCAGTTGCATTTCCTTAATTCTCTGTGAACTAAGTCCTGTGGACCTCTTCAGGGGATCAAGGATAGGATATGTGGAACTCACGAGACCTGGCCAGGTGCATCTCATGCTATATTTTATTTCACTATAAGGATAATGCTCCAATGCAAAAGGCTCCACTGCTTTAACAAAAGGGGCAGAAAACATATATGAGAGCAGAGAGTCTCTAAATGTGGGCTGGCAACATCCACAGCAGGAGGTCAGAGAGGACAAACCATTTGGTCTCACCGCAGCACGTCTGACTTAGACATGCTGGGTGGGAGCCTGCAAATGGATGCCTGAGCAAGTGTGAGAGCCGCTGAGTTGGATTACTCCATGCTTCCTGCATCGACGGGCGCGGCAGAGTGTCTGCCAGCTTCTGGTGGCAGCATGCGCGCTCCTGTGAGGGTGCTGGTTTCTGTGCTCTTCTGACTCTGTTGTCTGCCATTGGCCACACAGGCCTTTACGGACTGGGTATCATTTTCTCCATTGCTATGAACCAGCCAGATCAGAAATGAACTTTGGAAATGACTTACATGGTACTGTAGTGAGATACCTTCACTGCCTTACTACACTTGTCCATATAACATATAGTATCAAGTAGGGTTTAATTTTTTTTTTTTTGAGGGGGGCGACATATTAAATATACTGGCTAAGAGATACTTGAGAAGTTTTATTTTAATGTTAAAAGGCATGGTTAGGACCTGGATGTGGTGGCAGATATTTGTAGTCCCAGGACTTGGGGAGGCTGAGGCAAGAGGACAGCAGCAAGTTTGGGGACATCCTGGGTGAGAATCAGGCCAACTAGGGCTACGTAACAAGACTCTGGCTCACTGTCCTCTCTTGCCTAAAATTGTGATTGGAAATAGTAAAACATATTCTTTATTACTTGCATTTAACTTTTACCACAGTGCTTTGTGCCTGACTCATCCTAATTCCCAGGAAAAAAAAAAAAAAAAAGTGTTTCCTGACAGACACTTGGCTCCCCTAGAGCCCAGAACATCCTCCTGCTTTTCTGGGCTGTCATACTGTGGGCAAGGTTTCTAGCTGGCTTGGAAGCTTCTGAAGACAGACAGGCCTGCTGCCTATTCACTGGTCATCTGGAGATGAAGTTTTCTCTACCAGCTGGTGGCTCAGTTTTGCTGGTCCTTGACAGAAAAATTATCTTTGGAAAACCCTCATGCTGTTGATCCAACTGTTGTAATAAACAAGAAGTTCACATTCTAAACTGCTGTCAACATAAGAAGGATGATTTCTTTGAGTTTAAGATGAATAAAAGAAAGCTCGGGCTGGAGAGATTGCTCAGTGGTTTAGGTACTTGCTTGTGAAACCTAAAGGCCTGGATTCAATTCCCCAGCACCCATTTATAGCCAGAAGCACAGAGTGGCCTATGTATATGGAGTACATTTATAGCAGTAGGAGGCCCTGGTATGTGCCTTTTCTCTTTCTCTTTCTCCTTGAAAATAAATAAATAAAAATTAAAAAAGAAAGAAAGCCTAGCTCCTTATGGTGAGGTACAAGCATAGGGAACCCATTGTCTAAAAGGCAGTCCTAGCCAAGAATGTAGACAGATCACAAGGGGGTATACCATAGATGATAGGACTCTGGGGAATCAGTATGACCTTCCAAGAAGGACAGACACACCTGTGCCTTGATGGTAGCAGTGACAGGATGCCCCTCCCTGCTTTGGCTCTCCTCATAGTACTTCCTCATGGTTTCACTCCTCCTTTCCTCTTCATAAGCACTCTTGTGTCTTCTTTGCCTTTATACTTTTTAAAGTTGTAGGCTCTTTTATAAACTGGCAACTTAACATTGACTCTGGGAATGAACCAAATGTGTGAGGGTGTCACTGGGCATCCCATGCTCCATCAAGACTTTTCAGGACTTCTAATACTCAAAATGAGTACATTTGAGGATATTTGTTTTCTAAGACAATTGCTTTGTGTATATATAGGTTTCTCTTCCAGCCCCTTTGACATTTAGAGACTCAATTTTTCTCCTTAAAATCTTTCATGTGTATAACTAATTCCATAGATTGTTATTATGTTCTCACAAATGAAGCTTCCTTTTTCTCATTTCTTAGTTTCAGTCTGCACAGCTTAACGCTATAAGAATACAGAAACAAATGACTTCTACATATACTGTCTCTAAATCTTCCTAAAATTAATATTCAGGGATTAGTTTTTCTTTAATTTGGGGATAAAGATTCAATTAGTATAATGAGGTGCAAATTTACAAGCCACATCTTTTTAAATTTTTTTTTTTTGTTTTTTTTTTTGAGGAAGGATTTCACTCTAGCCCAGGCTGACCTGGAATTAACCCTGTAGTCTCAGGGTAGCCTTGAACTCACAGCGATCCTCCTACCCCTTCCTTCCCGTGCTGGGATTAAAGGTATGCACTGCCACACCCGGCTGCCACAAAAAATTTGAAGATGCAAAGTACTTTAAAATTTTAAAACAGAATTGATTTATCATAAACTATTTATGCCCAGATCTCTATTTTCTTCTTTTCAAGATGGAGTCACTGTGGTTGTAGAAAACAGACCAGAGGGCTAATGAGAGGTGCCCTCAGTGGTGATCTGTGTGTGTATGGAACAGTTGAGAAATGCTCTTGACTGGACAATGGCAGTATCTGGGACAGTGAGGGAAAGGAGACAGAAAGGGTTACACTGGAGTTCTGTCTTGTGCAGCCAGGGAGACAGGTAATAGGTCCCTTCTCCAAGAAAGGGAACATTCAAATGGTATCACCTAAGGAAAACACTTTTCCTTGAGCTTCCACCTCAGGAGACTATCTCCATGCACCAGCACTGCATTCAGAGCTCTGTGTAGGAGGCATGCGTAGTAGGTGTGCGTGCGCTGGTCTTGTACAGGCACAAAGCTCCCCACGCTGGGCGTGCTACTCCATCACACCCAGCTTGAAGAGGGCAGGTGGCAGCACTCAGCCTGGCTCCACATGTGCCACACAGCCTGGTGTTGCAGTCAGCTTCGCGTTGCTGGACAAACAACTGCTTATAGGACGAAAGGGGTTTATTTCTTACAAACTGCAGAGGAACACCCACAGTGGCAGAAGCTGACTCACGCCCATAGATCCATAGTAAAGAGGATATCATCCGAAGAGCCAGCAAGCACCAAACACCAACAGCACAAACAGCAGACCTCCGAACTGCTCTCCCCACACCTGACAGTGCTGGACTCAAGATCTGCCCTCAGTGACATGCCTCTTCCCCAGGAGGGCTCTGTCCACGGCAGATTCAAGATTTAAGTCTGAGCTCATTAAACCACTACACTGGCATCTACACTTTGAAGGCTTCGTGAAAAGTGATGAACTTTTAGCCCTGCTTCTTGGGAGTCCACAATCCATTTACATTGGCTGCTATATCAGACTGGAGCTCCAGCCCATGGTGGTCCTTGCTGAAGTTCTCTGCTCTCTGCATCTAAAATTCCCCACTGGGACATTTCCCTTGCCTCCCAGGCAGGATCAAATTACTTACAGCCACCTCTCGCCATTTGTGAAAATTTCCAGCCCAGTGCTGGTCTCCCTCAAACCAGTCTCTAGGCTGTGATCTAAAGCTCCTCGAATTTCTAAATTCTAAATTTCTAAAGCTTCTCAAATTTCTCTCATTTGTTTTCTCCTGCCTCCTCTTTGAGCTTGTCTGACCCTCTTTTCCTACCCAGTTTCTTTCACTTTGCTGCACCCCACCATCCACCTTGGCATACCACCTGCTGGGCACATTCCCACCATAAAAAGTCAACATCCAAACCATGACGTCTAAGCACAAACCTAAAGGAACATTTCAGCTCTTTCAAACAAAGAAGAAAATTACACTACAGCCATTCCTGGAGGAAAAGCTCTACGTTTTTAGGCAATCTCCCTAGGTAGCCCAGGCTAGTAGTGAACTCCCTGTCCTCCCACCTCAACTCCCTAAAAGCCGAGATTATGGGTGTGCACCACCATGACTCATGGGAATCGCTGTGCTGTTTCTTTCTTTCTCTTCCTCCTCCTCTCTTTTATTTTTGAGACCAGGTCTCATGTAGCTCAGGCTGGCCTCAAATTCACTCTGTAGGGGATACCCTTGAACTCTTTAAATACTATTTATTTATGATACAGAAAGAGTCAAAGAGAGAGAGAGAGAGAGAGCGGGGGGAGGGAGGGAGGGAGAGAGAGAGAATGGGTGTGCCAGGGCTTCTAGTGACTGCAAATGAACGCCAGACACATGCAGCACCTTGTGCATGTGGCTTTGCATGAATCCTGGGAAATACAACCTGGGTCCTTAAGCTTAGCAGACAGGCACCTTAACTGCTAAGCCATTTCTCTAACACTGTAGCATTGAAATGTTGACCCTCCCAGGTGCTAAGATTACAGGGATGTACCAACAAGCTTGACTTTTGTTCTTTAGCAAAGGCGCTTTATCGTTAGGAAGAAATCAAACTTACCTCTTCCTCTGTGAGTGTTGGGTCTTCTTCCCGAGACTTATATGACAATGAACTAAATCTCTGTCAAACAAACACAAAGCAAAGCAGTTTGAAGTCGACATTCCACCCGATCTCTTGCACCTAGTTCCCCATGTGTACACAAATCCTTTCAAGTGATTTCTATGGAACACAAAGTAATTAAGGTCATCTAAGAAACCCTTGCATAAGGGCTGGAGAGATGGCTTAGCGGTTAAGCGCTTGCCTGTGAAGCCTAAGGACCCCGGTTCGAGGCTCAGTTCCCCAGGTCCCACGTTAGCCAGATGCACAAGGGGGCGCACGTGTCTGGAGTTCGTTTGGAGAGGCTGGAAGCCCTGGCGCGCCCATTCTCTCTCTCTCCCTCTATCGGTCTTTCTCTCTGTGTCTGTCGCTCTCAAATAAATTAAAAAAAAAAAAAAAAAAGAAACCCTTGCATAAAACTGTTCTTGGCTACCTAGCCATGTTACATGTCTTAGTATTTACATGGGTAGGTAAAAATAAGCCAAAATCATTGTTTATACTATTTCAATTACTAATTATCACTGAAGTATGGGTCACCAATGAGAGGTTGACAGTTTAAAATAAAGGCCTTTCTTTACAAAATGCCTGAAGTTTGTCTTCCACGGTTGGCAGGTATGACAGGAGAATTTCCACAGCTGGTGGAGAGCCATCTGCCATGGCGGCTTTCCTCCTGTCTCATTTCTCAATGACTCTGGCTCCTGCTTTGCTGTCTCTCTAACACATTTTATGTCTTAATGCTTGGTGACTCCAGTGAGTGTGCACTGGTCTCAACTGCCCTTTTGTTCCTTGCCCCTTCCCTCCTGCGCTGCTGACCTGCCCCACCTCGGGCCCTCACCTCTCCAAGCCTTGCCTACCACAGTCCGAAGCCCTCCGCCTCCCTAGGTCCTAGCAGTCTCTTCTAGAAACCACACGTCACTCGAGCCCTCTTTCTATAACCCTGTTCAAACACACTGTGGTGCAACCATCTTTTCTGTCTTCTCTTCTCCTGATGTCTTTCCTTCCTGTGTCACGCCTGGCCATCAGAACCCATTATAAATACTCAGCTCCTCCTGGGCCACGTGAACCAGTGGGTTGGCTCTCGGAGCTGCTCTTAATCCTAGGACACATCTTTGAAGCTGTTTTCTTTGACCCTCTCTTTCTACAAATCTCCAGTATCTCTTCACCCAGCCACTGTGAGCTGGGTTCTTGCTTCCTCATTCACCGAGAAAACCGAAGGAGGCAAGGGAAGTTCTATGAGCTATACACCCTGTACATACCAGCCCTGATGTCTTCCTGTTGGTACCCTGTGACCACAGATGAATTTGCCACACCCAATCTAAGGTATCCCTCCTTTACACAGGACTGTGTCCCCTTACCTCACACCACATCTGAATACAGCTTCAGTAACTCTCCTGTTTTGTCTACATCACTGGTTTTCTCCCTCTGGGATCATCTCTCTACACACACACACACACACACACACTCCTCTCATTCTAGATATCAAACAAAACAATACAGACTCAGCTGCACTTCCAGCTCCATCTTTTGCCTCACTTCTGCACAGTAATGTCTCAGGTGCTTTTCCTCTTCTGTTTTCTCTCTACACCCCTTTCAGTCAAGTTTCATTCATCTTGGTCCCCAGTTAGCTACCACGTCACAGTGGTGGCTCGTTTTCTGGAGCCATCTGCTGCCTGTGTTCCAGAGTTCATTCCTTCTCCACCGCCACTTCCTTCACATAAATTCTAGCCCCGTGACCGCCCCTGCTTTGCAGTCTTCCATCTCTCCTGCTGGTTCATTTTCCAGAGCTGTGCTCTTGGCACAATTCTGGTCCCGGTTTATGCTCACCACCTGTGACTTAACCCAATCCAATGGTTCTAGAAGTCACATTTCTGCTGACAGCTCTCAACTGTGCCAATCCAGCCCTGGCCCTCCCTCTCAGCCCACTCATTTTCCTAGCTACAATGACATCCCCAGAACTGAGGGCCAGCCTTTTTCCATATCTGCCTGCGGCCCTTCATCTTAGTTCACGGAGTCTCCCTGAACCCAGGGGCTGGGCCAGGCTGAGACTGATTCACCAGCAAAGCTTGGCTCTAGCTTAGCCCCTCTCATCACTTCTGTAGCCTCTGCCTTGACAAGACACCCTTCCTCCATGTCTTACCTGATCACTGGAATACAGGGAACTTGCAAAGCACGGGCTGTGCTGTGCCATTCTATCGGTCTTATTTCGACTGTAAGCCCCGGCCAGGCAGCTGTCTCTACTCTCATCCTTGCTCTTCTCTGTCTACTACACTACACACCCTCCACATGCAAGGCTTGCTCCATCTCCCAGGCTTCCCAGAGAGCAGCTCATATGAAAAGTATTCTCTTCACACAAGCAGGCATATCACATAGCTTGTCACTTCCTTAACTCTGCTTAAACATGGTCACCTGACATCTAAGCAGAGATTACTCTATCCAAAAGTACACTCCCCACCCCACATATGCCCAATCTTCTTCATTCTATTTTTCTTATAAACTTCAAATTTTAGGTTAGCTCCCACGTGTAAGTTCCACTGGAATGGAACTTTTGACTGGACGTTTTGTCCGTTATGCCTTGCTCCCAGGGGCATTCCCGGAGCACCTAGATCATGTGGTGACAGAGACGGTGCTCATCAAAATCATTTTATTGCTGGGTCCCAGGACTTGGGAGGCCGAGGTATGACGGTCACTGAGAGTTCAAGGCCAACCTAAGACTACATAGTAAATTCTAGGTCAGCCTGGGATAAAGCGAGACTCTGCTTCAAATCCTTCCCCCCCCATTTTTTTAATTGAATAAATAAACAAATATTAAACATTTCATTAAATTTTCAATTCACTTAAAATGTTTTTCCCATAGAAGACAATTATTCAATGTTACTACAATGTAAAGAGAGAATCTGAGTCTCAGAAGGGTATTTCTGTTTTTTTTTTTTTTAATGTAAAATCTGGAACAATAAAATAGGATAGAAAACTGACCTTCTTATCTCCCAAGTATTTGTTGACACACAGCTTTTACTAGTTTAGGCATTTTAAATTTATTCTGTTTTCATTGTGTTTGGTTGTATGAGGGCAGACTCTTAAGACTGTATTTACTCATTTTCAAAACATGACCAAAAATACATTAATTGGGCTATCAATGGTTACTTTCACAGATAATGTGAGAAGTTTTAATGTACTCAGAGAACAATACAAAGAATGACTTCCTTAGTGTAACTAACAATCACAGCCGGGGGCCAGTTTCAGACCTTGAACTCCATAGTGTTTTATGATCACAGTTGACTAATAACTCCTTGCCTTCCCTACTTGGGGGCTAGAGATGTAGCTCACCTAGAAGAGAGCTTGGCTTTTGTTTTTCTGTATAGAGAATAGAAATTCAATATTAGCCGCCTGAAGCAGAGTGGACCTCATTAAATCAAGGACATTTTGACATCTACAGATGTGAAGTTCACTGTGGCTCAGACATCATTAGACACACAGAAGGCTGTGGACATGGGAGAGCTCCACTTGCGGTCCAAACTTTGGAGCCACAGGTTCTTGCTGAAGAACGGCGGCAAAATAAGACTGCTTAGTTAATTTAGAACAAAATATACAGTCGGTTGCAACCAGGGACACCTACATGTCAGGTCCCTCTGTACAGGTCGCTATGCTTGGAGTTGTGGGATGTGGGAGGTTCAAAGCTACCATGCTACTGGAGGCAACAAGAAGTAGAAAAGGGAAACCATGCAGCAAGGAATCTAGTCTATTTAATTCTTGGTCTTCAGAAGGAAGAAAATACTAGTTGGTCTTAATCAGTCATGACATAAAAAATATCCAAGTGAAGTAGTAAGGTGCTGAGAGAGAGATGTTTTATAAACACAAACTGTGTTTTACTGTTGGAGCTTACACTAGGATAGCTTTTGCCATTCACTGAACTCCCAAGTTTATAGACATTTCCCAGGATACTGTGGAAGTCAATCCTCACAATCACAGTCCACAAAATGAACATGCTAGAGCCCACCTTGCTGGGTTCACTGGTCTCCTCTGTGGCTTGCTCTTCTGCTTCTCTCTCCCCCTTCTCTGGAAAGTTTGCATTCTCATCCAGAAGTTTAACAGGTACAGGTGGTGGGGCCTCCTCTTCAGGATCACAGGAAGTTCCCAGAATGCTCTCTGCATTGGCGCTCTGGCGGCATTTTTTGTTTCTGTCCACCGAGGCATACTCGGCAAACTCGGCTTTGCCCTGTGCTTGGGACTCAGGAAGCTCTTTCAAGGCGGAAGTAGACTTGGACCTGCCACTCTGGCCTTTGTCCGTCACCTCCTTGATCTCCTTCACGGTTTCATATAGGCAGTCCTCCACCATGTTCTCCTGGGAGGAGCTGTCCTTGAGCACTTCATAGGGTCCCTCCATGCCTGGGCCTGGGTCCCCATCCACACTCCTGGTAGTGAGCATTGTGTCCACTGTGCTTTCTGGAGGGATCCTGGGCAGCTCCCGGCTCTGATGACACTTGGGCTTGCCCATGCTATCCTGGGAGTCCAGCAGATCTGAAGCTGAGGTCTGGACTTCCTCATAATGCTGCATGCAGGTCAGGGTGCTATCTTCTGAAAGAACTGAGGGAACATGAGTATTAATAACAGAGGAAGGAAGAAAATCCCTTAAATTACTAGCAAATAAGACCATGGGATGTTATGTTAAACCAAGACATTTACTTTTACCTGTTGGTCAGTGGTGAATTATGGACATTAAGATGTCAGCTGGTATTCTAATTTCAGTCACAGCTTACAGGGAGCCATCCCCTATGTCTTTTCCAGCACAAGATTTAGCAAATTATCTACTTCTATTACTTATTGTTATGCCTGTTGAGACAGGTACAGGCAGAGGATCCTATGTGACTAGAGGATGAAAGTACAAGGTGGTGCAGGACTATAATCCCACATCCTTGGGAGGCTAAGTTGGAAAGACTTCATGTTCAAGGCATGCCTGGGCCACAGAATGAGATCAAGGTCAGCCTGGGCAATTCAGGGAGATTTTGTCTCAAAGTAGAGAATGAAAGGAACACTAGAGCTGCAACCCAGAGGAAAAATAATTGCCTAGCATGCACAAGGCTCTTTGTCCCATTCCCAATGCCATAAACACACAAACAAACAAAAAGTAGTGAGAGCGTAATTTTGTGCTAGAGTTCTGTTACCTTGAAACTGAGAAATGTAATCATGTCTGTCTGACAGGGTAGCAATGATAGGACAATAATTAGTGGTAAGCTGCCAGGACTAGGATAAATGCCTTTGTGTGCACACATATGTTCTGAGAGCAATGCCCAGCACACAGAAGCAAATGTCTAGATAGTAGGTATCACTTACGCAAATGAGACTAGTTATAACAACAAATGAGCAAGAACACATTTCCTGATTTTTGGGAAACCTTGTTTGAAACCTAGTACAGGTGATGAGGGCTACATGTGAAGCTGGTTTGTTTTCAGAACTTACTATCGCCGTTGGTGAGCACCCCATTCTGTTCACTGCTAGCAAGTGCATCTGTTGTCAGGCTGGTCACTGAGTGGCTGAACATCTCCTTGTCAGAAGGCTGCAAAACCC
Source organism: Jaculus jaculus (assembly GCF_020740685.1). Classification (NCBI taxonomy): domain Eukaryota; kingdom Metazoa; phylum Chordata; class Mammalia; order Rodentia; family Dipodidae; genus Jaculus; species Jaculus jaculus. Next base: position 151,710,368 of record NC_059103.1, read on the forward strand.
AAACAAATCCATGTCTAAGAATCAGGTGGGCACTAGAGAAAGACACATGACTTCTGTTTTTTCTTTCAATTTTTGCATGTGTGTGGTGTGAGTATGGATGTGCATTTTGTGTGCATGTATATGCACATGTGTATGGAACCAGAGATTAATGTCAGGTGTTGTAGTTACCTTCTCCTTGATGGGAGAAAACACCTGATCAGAAGCTGCTGATGGGAGAAAAGAATTATCTTGTCTGATAGTCTCAAGGGGAAGCTTGATGATGGCAGGGGAAAGCATGGCACAAGCAGGGGTGGACATCACCTCTGCCATAGCGAGTGGAAAACAGTGGCAAGAAAGTGAAATGATCTCTGGCAATGGAGGGTTGGCTGTAACATCCTAAAACTATCCCCAACACCCCTCCTCCAGCAAGGTTCCATCTCACAGACTGCCACGTGCTGTGGACTAAGCATTCAAAGTACATGAGTTTATGGGGGACATCTGATCCAAACCACTATAACAGATGTCTCCTCAATCACGTTGCACTTTATCTTTTGAGACATGGCTGCTCTCGGTGAGTCCAGAGCTCACTGATTGGTCTAGAATAACTATCCATTAAATCTCAGGGGTCCACCCTCTATCTCCTCAGTGCTGGGAACATAGGTGCCTCCATGCCTGGCACTGACATGGATGCTGGGGATTCTAGGTAAGATCCTCAAGACTGGGCCACTAGCACTTTACCCAGTGAGCCATCTCCCCAGCCCACTCATGGCTTTTGCTAAAACTCAAAACAGCCAAACCCCAGACTAGAATCCATTACCTAAATTAAGCTAAATAAAGTAAAATTATACTGAGCCTCTTGGTTAAAGTCACATTCAAGTGCTCAGTAGTAGAAACCATATCTTATATGGCACTGATTAGAAAACACGATTGTCACTGTGGACGCTCTTTTGGGATAGTATGCTTCCAGAGCACTAAGGAAGCTGGGACATTTCAGGAGTATCGGCCGTGCTCCCGCCTGATGTTCTACAAACAGGTTACTTACTTCACAGAATGGAGGGGACAAGAAATCCTGCTGATAGTCAGAATGGAGCACACAGGAAATAGCCCCATCATTGTAACAAGGTGTCGTGAAACAAAGCAATCAAAAGTATCGCATTGTGGTTTGAATGTACTGGGACAATGGAAAAGGTTCCAAGAGGGGGACCTCTACCTGTTGGAAGCTCCACTTGGAAAAAAAAAAAAAAACAAATTTATTTAAAGTAACAAAGCCTAAACTGAAAGGACTCCCTGTGGAACACAACCACCTGGGGAAGTGTTCTGACAAGATCAGTTTGGAAGGTGCACAGAGGATGCTGCTCTGTTGCAAGGGGCTAGACTATCCCCCAGCTGGCAGCAGAATTTGTCAGCATTATCTATGTGGTACTAGTTTTACAGGCATGAAAAAAATGAAAGAATGAGGGGGTCGAGACATTTTGCTGCACAGATTCAGAGGACCACTGAGGCTGAGCAATGTGAGGCAGAGTTGGGTTCCATGCAAGGAGGCCCTGAGAGGCTATGGTATAAATCAGTGATGATGACACCTCAGTTGGAGAACCCATTATGTTAGAGAAGCCAGGATCATGGAGTATCCTGCTCCACCAAAAGCTATATGCTCAGAGTGAATCCTGTCCAAGACAGAGACTATGTGTGGTGGGTTGTATGTGACGTGTCCCCTATATTCTCATGTGTTTGTGATTCAGCTTCATTCTTAGTCCTCAATCTCTGAAGCCTTTGGGAGGTGGAGTCTGGCTGGAGGAAGGAGGGCAGGCCTTGAGGTTTGTTAGTCATAGGTAGCTCACTCTCTACTTCCTCTCTGCTGCTCATGTGATGACCCACTGTGGGTTTTTGCTGGTTTTCTGGTCATGATTAAACTTCTCAAAGCTGTAAGTCAAAATAAACCCTTTCATTTGATAAGATTTTTATAGCCTGGTGTTTTGTCTCAGTAATGAGAAGGTAACTGATGCATTATTTGTGCTACAGGCAGCAGAACTGGAGTGGCAGGGCTACCCAAGCCTTGGAGCCTGGGTGATTTCATCACAAGTCCTAGGAACCTGATATGGAGCTACAGGATTTAGTTTTGTTTTGTTTTCCTTTGATCCAACCTTTCTGTGTTGTATCTATTCCTCTTTAGAAGGGGAATGTTTACTTTGTACCATTGTATGTTAGAAGTATGTAATTTGTTTTTAAATTTTCCCAGGGGTGTGTGTTTCATAGTTAAGAGGTTTCCTTAAGTCTGAGAAGAGACTTTGCACTTGAACAACGTAGGGACTGTTAAAAACTGGGGATTTTAAAGTTATACAGATTGCATTTTGCATCATGAGATGGCCATGGAGTCTGGGGGGCTAGGGCAGAACACTGTGGTTTGAATGCAAAGTGCCTCGCATAGGCTTATGTGTTTGAACACTTGGTCCCTAGCTGTTCCCACTGCTTGGTAAGGCTGTGGAGCGTTTAGGAGTTGGGGCCTTTCTGGAGGAAGTGGGTCACTGGGTGTGGGCCTCAGGCTTTTACAGCTTGCCCTACTTCCTTGCTCCCTCTCTGCTTCCTGGCGGTGGCTGCACTGTGACCAGCTCTGCTTCATGCTCCTGCTGCCATGATGGAAAGTATCCCTTGGGACTATAACCCAAACTAAATGTTTTCCTTCCTTAAGTTGTGTCTAGTCAGAAATGAGTAAATTATTACAACAAAGTATCACCTGCTGTCTCTTGATAGGAATAGACTTCAGTATGGTCAAACACAGAAAAAAAAAACAACCACAAAACAAAACAAAAAAACTACCACTGATTTCTGAGTATTTCAGGAAAAGTCAAGTCTTTGACTTCAAGGCTCATAAAAATGATCAGATAATAAAAATAGCTTTGAAAATCTCTCCTTTTCTTACAAATGGTTGCAGGACACTTGAAGGGAAGAATCTCACTGTTTCCTGCAGGGCTACAGGATGTAGACATTGCCTGGAACATGATGGGCTGAGCTATCATGCAAAGCGGTCAGAGACAAGTTGGTTCTTAATATATTTCTTTAAATATCTCCGTGGTCTCAGACAGCAGCTTCACTGAATGAGTACACGATATCATCTTACCCTTTTCACTTCCATTGCCTGTGTGACCAAAGAGGCAACTCGGGCTCCAGGATGCAAGGTGGAAGTCCTGAGGTAACTTGCACAGCAGCCTTAGACGGCTGGTCTCACAAATTTCCTGACTTCTCATGGAGAACAAATAATAACAGACAGCAAATGCCCTTGCTGTGGGGCACTATACAAGTATCTGGGCACCCCACTGTTTCTGGTCAATGTCACTTCCATCTTCTGCTCTGTGAGATGGTTACACTGCAGGTTGCCAGGAACTTGTGATGCGGGTGCTAATATCTCAGAGGCAGTGTTCTGACAAGTGGGTATTTGGGAGGAAGCTTTCAAGCAGCTCATGAAATAATCCATCATGGCCAAATTTCCATGATCTAGGTAGGTTCTGACTACAATCTCCTACCTTCATGTCCACAAGATAAAAATAGGAGAATTGTACAATTTAGGAGATTTAGGAGCTGAGCGGCTAGCTGTATGGGGGTGCATGTGCATAGGCCCACTGCCCTTTGAGCATGCACCCTGGTATACATGCTGTCACAGACATACAGTCACGGAGTGAGTGCTGATGGAGAAAGAAAACGCGGAGTCATCTCTTCCCTTTGCTTACTTGCTGCTCTCTCCCTTCCTACCCTTCTCCTGATGCCCTTGGGCACAGCAGCAGGGACTGAAGGGCTGAAACAATGGCACACACATTAGAACCCACACCAGAATCATCTGGAGGGCTTGTCTTCACTCACTGGGCTATACCCCTGGGAACAGTTGTCATTCCCGCAAGCTCCCAGACGCTGCTGCTGCTGCTTGATGGTCCGGTTACACCTATCTTGTAATGAAGTGGAGGAGGCAGAAGCCTGGTCCTAGACCCACTTCACTGTCCACCTAACTCCCAGCTGGGTGGCAGGTGAAGAAGATGTAGGGGCTGAGATCTGTACGTGGGAGAAGCAATAGTGAAGACTCCCCCATCGTTTTAGCTCCCCGTCCCCAGTCACTTGCAGCACTAATCACTGGGGCAGAACCAAGGTGCCAGGATGATGAGAAGTGAAGACAACATGGATCACCCATGGCAGTGAAAGGAAAGAAACACGGGCAAGGAGAGGAGCAGTGGCTATGAGGTGAGATGGCACTGATGGGTGAGGAGGGTATGCCCACGCAGACAGAAGGAAGAGAACCCTGCAAACCCAGGACAAAGACGACAGGTAGTTCTGGCAGCTTCTTGCCTGCTTGGACTATAAGAACACTGGCAAGTGGAGTTTGGGCAGCCTGGCCTGCAGGTGCCTCCTGTGTGTGCTCTGAATACATGTGCTGGCTGCCAGCGAGGCTGAACTCTCATTACATGCTCGGCTCATCCATGCTTCCTTGTCACCCTGAAGACAGCCCCTGCTCCACCTTGAGAAATGAAGCTTTGTGCTAGAAGCATCTTCTGGGCGAGCACTGTCCTGGAGCTCAAGCAGGACCCCGAATGCAGCTTTGCAGACATGATGGTGGGTCCATCCCTGGCTGCTGAGAGTGCTCAGTCACTGAAGGGCATAGCCCAGAGTGAAAAGACAGGTGGACTAGGACAGTGTTAGGCTATTCCTCACCATGATGAGGCCCCACTGGACCCCAGAGGATACTCAGGGCCAGGGAATGCTGCTACACTTAAGGTGCTGTGGGCCTCCCCCAAACTTATGTCAGTATCCTAAGTCCTAGAACTGCAGAATATGACTATTTAAAAACAGGATCATTGCTGATGATAATAGTTAAGATGAGGCCACACCATGGTTGAGTGGACCCCAGTCCAGTATGCCTGATGCCTTTATGAATGGGAGGAACTTGAATACAGGGACAGACATGTAGAGAGGGAAAGACGACATGCAAAGTAGAAGAGGGCTACAGGAAAGTAAAGGCAGAGGCTGGTGTGAGGCATTTAATTCAAGAAGCTGCCAGCAAACCACTAGAGTCCAGTGTGCTCAGAGCCCTCCCTCAGGAGGAGCCAGCTCCAGCACCACCTTGAAGACAGGACTTTGTTTCTAGAGCTGAAGGACAGTGATAAGTGTGTTAAGTCACCAAGTTGGTCCTTGTAACAGCACTCCCAGACCAGAGGCAACATTGTGACGTCCCAGTGGTGGGCTAGAGCCCCTCATGGACCCTTCTGCATCACAACTGCCTCCATGACAGGAGCTCTCCAGCTTGTCTGCTAAGCTCTCAGGCCTCGGCCTGCAGATGGGAACCACAGGGCACTATTCACCTCTGCTTGTCCTGCCCCCAGTTCCACTGGGGACATAAGCCAGCAGTGGCACAGCTGGAGAGGTGACTGCTGTCTGCAAACAAGTGTACGGGTAGACAGACAGACAGACAGACAGACAGGCATGCTCACCACATTCATCAGGTTCTCATGGTCCCCGCTGTGCTGCTTTGGCTTCTTTTCTCTGAAATGGAAGAGAAAACATCGTCCTGATGTCAGATGTGTCCCTTCATGTCCCACAGACACTACTCTTTGCTATCTTAATTCTTACCCACTCCTAACCCTCCCTGGCTGCAATACCATGTTTATTTTCCTAAGAGAAAGGAAAATTGCACAGGATCTATGCAGGTGTCAAGGGCAAGAGGAAGTCAACATTATCCACAAGGGACTCATTCCCTTCCTGAGTACCCTTGTTACGGAAGCACAGGATCAAGTTCATAAGGAGAGGACAGAGGCAGGTTGTGAATAGAATCTGTTTATATCTAGACTACTCTGATGAGAGATAACTGCTATTTCCTTTAGTGAATTCTGACAATGATGTCATCCCCTCTCTTAGGAGTCTGCAGAGTCACAGTGTAAGACAGCAGAGAAAATACAGGAGATAACGATTTTTGGCACATCAGGAAGGTGACATACTCTTAGCATGAGTCATATGTACTTCGAGTCTATGGAAAAGTCTGTTGGGTAAAAATAGAATGTGTTTGTAGGCAGGGCAGTCTAAAGAAAGCCATCAGCTGTAAAGATGACATTTCTATCTAATGAAGGGGTGAGAGTGACACCTAGTGGGAGAGGGTGTCACTGCAGTGGCTGGCCCTTCCAGGCCTGAGGAGAGCCAGGACTTTGCAGGACTAGGGCAGTCAGAACAGTCTACCCTGGGCAGGGACGATCAGGTTGCCTGGGGTCTGACTTCATCCTTCTGATAGATTTTAGGGTCTAAAGCCATGTCAGACTTTCAAGTCACACTCTTCCAGTTTCTTCTGAGGGTGAGAAGGGAGTTTAGAACAGGGCTGGCTAAGCTGGTCTACACTGGCTTCAAGCCAGGGGATTACTCCAGAACACTGCCCTTATGCACCATGCTCATTCCTGAATGTCCCGGGAAATCACTGCTACCTTGAAAGAACTTCTTTTTTGGAGGATACTGACATTTTATGTGAGACAGAGCTATAGTGCTGTGGTGGTTTAAGTCAGATATCCCTTATAAAGTCCACAGCTGATGGCAATTTGGGAGCCTTGCTGGAGGAAGTGTGTGGTTGGGGGTAGGTTTAGGGGTATTATAGCCAGCTCCCCCTTGCTAGAGTGTGGCTTACTCTCACTCTCCCACCTGCTGTGGTGAGGGGATGTCCAGCCTCTGCTCATGCCATACTTTCCTCTGCTATTATGAAGTCTCCCTTCAAGACTGTAAACCAAAAGAAAAAAAAAAAAAAGAAACCTTTCCTCCCATCAGCTGCTTTTTGTCAAATGCTTTTTCAAGCAATAAGAAAGTAACTGCAACAGAAAATTGGTGCCAGAGGAATGGGTTCATAACGGCTAGAAACCCGACTGTGTGGCTTTGATTGTTTGGAACTGATCTGAGGGAAGAATGTGGAAGGATTTGAAACCTTGGCCTTAGAGGTGCCTTGCAGTGTTGAAGGTAAAGGTTTGTGGACCTCTGTTGAAAGACTCTATAAGAACTGTGGACTTTGAGGTTTAGCTTATGAAGGAAAAAGTGTTTGTCTGGACTGAGCTAAAAGCAGTTTGTGTGAGAAGCTAGCTGAGCTCTTCCTGTGTCCTGAGAAGTTAAGCAATTCTAAATCTAAAAGCAATGATAGAACATACAGCAGAAGGGTATGACACAGAAGACAATGAGTTTTAGGCTAGAGACAACAGCTTGGTTCAGTTGCAACTGTTTGAGACCTCACCCTCATTGAGACTGGGCCAGCATTGGGACAAAAGAAAGAATGTTGACTTTTTTTTTTTTTTTAATAAGGAGCATGAAGGAAGAATGCTGAAGACTTATTTTTCCTACTCTTCAAAGTTAGTTTTATCCCTCCCCTGTATTAACAATTTGGTAGCCTACCTGCTACTAAAGGAATATAAAAAACACAGGAAAGGATCACTGGATATGCAGTGCAGTTTGATTTTTGGACATGGCCACTGGGTGATGTGAGGCAAGGCAATGGAGCCCATGTGTGGAGGCCTGTGAGTTTGAATAGACGTTCCCCAATATACTCAGGATTTTATTAAAGTCTGTAATTTAGATCTGCAGCCACCTGGCTGAAGGCGGTGTCACTGAGGGTGGATCCTATGTTCCAGCCCTAAGGTGTGGAGGTATATTTGGAATTATACTCTACAGATAGGCAATGTACTGGAACTTTGCCTGGAATTTGTGTGCTACAGTTTTTGGATTTTGGCTTGTCACTCTTCTCTCTCTCAGCTTGGACCTGCGAAAAAAGGCCAGCTTCTTCTGCTGTTATGCAACAGATTCTCTGCCTCTGTAAGCTTTGGTAAATACCCCTTCTTCCATAACTGTGCCTGGTCTGGAAGTTCATCACCAGCAGCATGAGGTTGTCTGCTACAAGGCCCAATAAGACCATGGCATAGATGGACCATAGCTGCCGTAAAGATCCCAAGATTTTAGAGATGCTAAGACTACAGAAGGGCCACCAAAGAGAGCTGCTGGCTCAGGATGGAGTTCTGCCCAGGCAGTGGGCAGCCCATCTGGAGGGGTGGACTTGGAACCTCAGAGACTTTGTCACTGGTTACAGATGTTAGACTTGTAGATACAAGATACCCTGTTTGTTTCAGATTTTGTTTGGTTCAATCTTTCCTTGCAATGCCATCTTTTGCAGTGTGAATGTTTTCCCTGTGCCTTTATGTGTTTTCATTTTATAGGGTCCCAGTTAAGAGACCTTAGACTATTGGTATATTTCAAAATTATTGGGACTGATAAAACTATGGGGACTTTTAAGGTTGGAAACTGAATGTATTGTATTTCACATCACAGCTGGTTATGAGTTTATGGTGGCCAGGGGTAGAATGTGGTGGTTGTAATCCCCATAAACTCCTGTGTTCTGAATGCTTGTTTCCTAGCTCATGGTAATTTAGGAGGTGGTACTTTGCTGCAGGAACTGTGTTGGAATCAGGCTTAGGGGTGTTAGGGCCAGCTCCCACTTGCCAGAACTCCACCTGCTATGGCAGAGATGGCATCCAGCCTCTGCTCATGTCATGCTTTCCTCTGCCGTCATGAAGCTTCCCCTCAAGACTATAAGCCAGAACAAGAAAACTTTCCTTGCATCAAACACTTTTGGTTGGGTGCTCTCTCTCCCAGCAATGAGAAGGCACAACACATGCTTATTAAAAAAGACTTGTGATTAGTCCATAGGCAATATGTCTCTTTCACAGGCAAACAAGTCTGTTTCTTCATACATTGAAGTTTCATACTACACATTTTTAATAATACATGGTATCTCCAAAGACATGTAAAATCAGAATCCTCAGTAACTGCCAAGTGGTAGTGAAGATGTACATCTCACTCAGATTTCAAAAATGACCTGAGATGGAAGACAACATACCAACAACATAAAAAGGCTGTGTCCTAATGAGTAGTAGAACTTTTACCCTGAGAAATGTGAAACCTGAGAAATATAGGAGAGAGTCTGTGAATGCTCTACAGCAAAATACTAAGGATTTTCATCTGATTCGTGAAGAATGTCCTGGGACCCTTTGTAACTCATCTATGAGTGTCCATAAAGTGGGAGGCTTTTAAAAACATTATTTACTTATTATTTACTTATTACATACATACACACAGGGGTGTGTGCACGTGCCCGCACGTGGGTGCGTTCCATTGTCTCTTTTGCTGCATATGAATGGTAGACGTATGTGTCACTTTCTGTGTCTGGCTTTAAGTGAGTACTGGGGATTCGAAACCTAGCAAACTTTGCAAGCAAGTGCTTTTAACCAGTAGAAGCCTTTTTATTTTGTTTTGTTTTGGCATGTGTTTGGTGGGCATACATTTGTTTATACATGTTTGTATGTATATGGGAATGCATATATGTGAGTAGGCATGCATGTAGGCATATTTGGGTGAGTGTGTGAAGGTCAGAAATTAACACTGGGCATCTTCCTCAAGTCCTCTCCAATGTATTCATTGAGGCAGGCTCTCTCACTTGAACCCACAGTGCACTAACTGGGTTAGTCTAGCCTGCCAGCTTGCCCTGGGATCACCTGTCTTTACCTCCTAAGCACTGGTATTATATGTGGTATTACATGAACGCCCACCTAGCATTTATGTGGGAGTTGGGGATCTGAACTCTGGTCCTCATGCTTATGTGGCAAATGCTTCATCTACTGAGCCATCTCCCCAGCCTGGGCTTTTCAATGTAAAGACTCTTATAGGCACGAGGGACAGGTGAAGCTTCTGGTAGATCCAAGGTTTTCTCACCTGTCACAACTTGAGCACAGGAAGATGAGGAAGGTGATGAGGAAGAACATGGCGACAGCTGCCAGGCTTCCCCATAGCACCATCTGGACCTGCATGTATTCCCCACTCAGGGCGCTCCCCGAGGGTCCCATAGCGGGAGCTGGGACAGCTAGCTGGTGGAGTCAGTCAGTCCTTCATAGGTAGCCACATGGGGCCAAAGGGCTGCGTCCTCCTGTAGAAAGAACAACACATTTGGTCATAAATTCTCAAAGTGCCAGAACTTAAGAGGCTGAACATCCCTGATAGGAAAATGCAAAGCCCCAAACACTCTAGAATCTAAACTTTCCCAGTGCTGACATGATGCCACAAGCAGAAACTTCCATATCTGACCTCACAGGGTGGGTTACATACAGAGCATTTGTACACACCCCCCTTCAGATTATGTGTAAGAGGTGAGAATGAAAAAAGAATGAACTTCAAGTTCACCCTTTGATGTCTTTCCCAAGTGAGCTCATTACAGATCTTCAATTATTCCAAAATCCAAAAGAAAACAATAAAAGAACTTTCCAACACTTCTGCTTCCAATCACTTTGAGTAAGAAATACCTCCCATTAGATTCCTATCAGACTCAGAACAAAATCAGGGAGGAGGGTGCAGGCAGGAAGCTGGCACCATCCCCTCTATGGTCTGGCACCTGTTCGCCTTACGTAGAAATGTAATTTGGCAATGTATCCATCCCCAGCAGAACTGTGAAGCAAGAGATATTTTATCATCTTGGTATTGATATGGGATAGCTCTGAGTTGGATTAGAACTTCCAAGTCAGTGGTTCTCAAATCTTGGGTCCTTGTCCATCTTAGCAAGGAATTAAAAAATACAGACACATAGAAAGGTAAATTATGAGATTTTAGGGAGAGTTGAGGTAAGGAGGGGGGAAAATATGAAAACTCCCAAGCCTGGGTGTAAAGGGAGAGAGGAAACCCAGAAAAATCTCTCCTGATGGCTTGGATCAAATATTTTTATGAATTAGGAATCCAATTAATTTTCATTTGCTTCAATGACAGCACTGTATGTCACCCTAGAGTCTCCATATGCTTGCAGCTCTAGAACATCTTAGCAACAAACCCCAGAGCAACCCCAAGTGGGCAGTCACAGTCACCTCAGCAAAGGCAAACCTCCAGGCGCAACACGGGGCATTTAGTTCATAAGAAGCTCAAGGAGAGCACCCGCGGACAGTGGACTGTTTTCCTTATTCTGTGAGTCCACAATACCTCTTTATGATGCTCTACAAAAATGCAAGGTAGAACTTCCTGTGAGATACGTAATTTCTTTTCCAGGTTTGGTTACATATCATGTCTGTAAACACAAGTAATAAACTATCAAGTTGCTTCTGTCTGAATAAAAACTACTTCTCATTATTACGGATACAAATAATTCACTGAAACCATATCTACAAGTTTGCTACCATAGGAGGTTATTAAAATACATTCAAGAAACATTTAGTTCATGGAAACAAATGGAAATATATGAAGTAATTTTTTTATGTATAAGTATAAACCATGAACTATTTCAGGACGAACAAAGAATCTATCGCTTGCACACACATTTGCTTCTTCCGTCCTTCCTTCTTCACATAACTGATTAATCAGTGCTATTTACAATGTGCTAAGTTCTTAGCAGATAGCCGGCTCAAAGGCAGAGGCCCACCTGTGAGCCTGCTGGGTTCTCCTGCACCTCTCTCCATTTCTAAATGTTTCTCTTCTTCCCTCTCTTATCACTTCCTTAACAGGGAGACCAAAGGAATACAGTGAAATATGTGGGGTGCCAGACTAGTAGAACAGCCTCGGGAGAAAGGATGAAAGACAGTTATTACAAGCTACTGAAGAAAAGATGGAACTCAGAGAAAATGTGTCAAAATTCCCAGCTTATGTCCTTTCAATTAGAACTTTCTGAAAAGCTACTGAAAGAAATATTTTTTTTCTTTTTCTAAAAGTTCTCACTCCTCAAAAATCTCACATTGAAAAGAATGATCACCTGATACTGGTTTGAGTTGGCCTCAGTGTAAAATCACACCATAGGGACAAGTGCCCCATTGCTGGGGGTAGCCTTTGCCTTAGAGGCTCCTAACCCCACTCTACGGGAGGACCAAGGTGACAGCAGGGGCTTCAGGGAACAAAGGGGTAGCAGTCACCACCTACCAGGTCCCTGGAGGGGTTTGGCATCAAGCATCCTTACATGTATGTGGTGTGGGTTACATGCACATATGGGGGGAAGGGGGGCTTCTGCACCGACATGACCATCCGGGTGAGATTTTGCCAACGTTACAAGCCCATTACTTTTCTGCCTCATTCTCTTTCTGGATCTGTTCCTCTAATTCTGCTGCTCATTCCTTCTCTGGACAATACCTTAATTTAAAAAAAAAAAATTTATTTGAGAGAGACAGCTGGGGAGGGAGGGAGAGAAGGAGAGGAAGAGAGAGAGAGAGAGAGAGAGAGAGGGAGGGAGGGAGGGAGGGGAAGGGAGGGAGGGAGATAAAGAGGGAGAGAGAGGAAGGGGGAGAGGGAGAGAGAGAGAGAATATGAATGAGAATGAGAACAAATATGGGCACACCAGGGCATTCAACCACTGCAAACAAACTCCAGATACAAGCATCCCCTTGTGTATCTTGCTTATGTGAACCCTGGGAAATTGAACCTGGGTCTTTTGGCTTTGCAGGCAAGTGCCTCACCCGCTAAGCCATCTCTCCAGCCCCATTATCTTAAGTGCTGATGGTTTCTCTATAATTGAGCTCGAACTGCCTCCTGTTGCCTCCTTGTCCACATGTGTAGATGCACAGGGTCCCTCTCCCAGGGATGCATGTACACCTGCATGACTTGTGCTTTCTTCCTGGCAGGTATGAAGGTTGTGAGTTTATTACCCCCAGGGAGAACTGTTCTCTTTGAAGTTCATAAGAGATTCCATTGTCAAAAACAATTCAATTTTTGGACTACATCTGTAAATATTTTTTGAGTTATTCAATATGGGGCAAAGGAGGATAATTTATTTTTAGTGTAACTTAAGTGACATTTACTATGGTGCCTGAATGTCCCACTAAGTTGAGCTGCAGAATATGTTAATATTCATGCAACTGGAGACATAGTTAGAAGTTGCACATTGGCCTTTTGCATTGCAAAAAGCTTTGTTATCAGATGCACTGATACCAGATCAAGCTGGAGGTGTCGATGCAATGAAAATGTGTGGTACTGCTGAGGAAGAGACAGTGGGACTCCCTCTATCCTCCAAATCCATTTAATTGTGGATTACACATTACTCTCTCCCACTCTGGGTGAATCCACTAGTTCTCCTCCTACTTTCATGGCTTTTGTTTTCCTGCTCCAATGAATTTAGCTAGTTTGCTTTCACAAGCAGGGGTCAGGGGTTATTTACTGGTAGCATGGGCAAAGTACCAGTGCCACATCATTGAATAAGATTACTCCCTCTCCCCATGAGGAACTTTTCTCCTTACTGAGAGGTTATTCAGCACTCAGTGCTTGGAGTGATAGGACTTCTTCTGGGAATCCTTTCAGAAGTGGTTCTGTTTACCTTTGTGAGTGTGTGTGCATGTGTGTATGTGTGAGCATGTGCACAGCATATGTGGCGTGGGGTGAGATGTATGTGTGTATGTGCTGTGTGAGCATGCCCACGGAGGCCACGGGAGAACACAGGGTGTTCCTCTCCATCATTCACCAGCCTGACTTTCTTTGAGATGGACTCTTTCACAGATCTCAGAGCTTGCTGTGTTTCTTAGTGAGCCACAGTGATTCTCTGCTTCACACAGGATTAAGGAAACAGAATGTGTGGCTGTGCCCAACTTGTTACACAGGTACAGGCGGGGTGCTCTCAGGCCCTCGTGATTGTGCGGTAAGCACACTCAACCACTGCACCATCTTTCCAGCCTTGTCCTTTTTTTTTTTTTTTTAAAAAGGATTTCTTTTTATTTATTATTAGAGGCAGACAGACACACATACACAGAGAGAGAGATAGATAGATAGATAGATAGATAGATAGATAGATAGATAGATAGATAGATAAGATAGAGGGGGGGGGAGGGAGAATACGGGCATGCCAGCAGGACCTCTAGCTACTGCAAACGAAATCCAGACACATGGGCCACCTTGTGCATCTGGCTTACATGGGACCAGGAGAATAAAACCTGTGTCCTTAGGCTTTTCAGGCTTGCATCGTAACTGCTAAGCCATCTCTCCAGCTTCCTGTCTTTTTTTTTTTTTTTTTTTTTTTGCTTTTCAAGGTAGGGTCTCACTCTGGCTCATGCTGACCTGGAATTCACTATGTAGTCTCAGGGTGGCCTTGAACTCTCAGTGATCCTCCTACCTCTGCCTCCCGAGTGCTGGGATTAAAGGCGTGCGCCACCACGTCCGGCCTGTCTCCTTTTTAAGACAGGCTCTCATATTGCCCAGACTGGCCTCCAACTAGCTATGTAGCCATGAATGGCCTCCAACTTCTAAGAATCCTGCCTCCTTCTCTTGAGTGCTGATATTACCAGTATGTGCTCTGGCACCTGGCTTGCTTGTTTTGAGCTAAAAGCTTCATAATCTATCATCCTTTCAGGTCTATTTATTCCATGATGTTAATGAATTAGCACTTTAGTCAGCAAACCTAAACGCAGGTACTGTTTTGTGCCACAAGATGGCAGCATAATTCTAGTCTTGGCCCCAGCTTCCTTTATCAGAGAGAGACTGGCCCTCAATTACTCTTGCTGTCTTGCCTGGCATTTTAATTGTCTTCAAGAGCCTGGACTATCAGCCACCCAAATCAATCCCAATAAGAAAGAAAACAAATCTCAGACGGAATTAATGAAAGGTGCTGAGCAAATGGCAGCTGTTTACTTCTTCAGCCACACTTAACAGGTAGGTGCTCTGATCACAGTGGTCCTATAAGTAATACTTTGCAGGGTTGGGGGGCCAACCAGATTAGCAATGAGGAGGCTGACATTCTGCAGCTCCTTTGAAGGTCTGGGTCAGTAATGATAGTCATTACTGCTTTACAGCTGTCCTTGTCAACCTGTAATTAAGGATGATAGTAACTATGTCCTCCAATGATTCCTTATGGAAGGACTGAGGGAAGATTCCCAAGCGTCATGGGAATGGCTCCTTTCTGGTCATTACCAGGTGTGGGAACTGGTCACTGAAAGGACATGTTTTGGGCTACCAATGAGCCAGACAAGCTAATAGTGGCCAAGGAGCCACATTCTTCAGTGATGGGCCAAAGCAGAATGAACTGTGTGATGGAATTTTCATGTCTCCTGAGAAAGTCTTAGGCTTGAGTATTTAAATTCATGTGGACATCTCTTCAGATTGAAGGAACCTGAAGAGTCACAGGTGAGCTGCTAAGAACGAGCACGGCCCAGGCCCGCGTCACATGCTAAAGTCATAGAAACAAGTGTCCCTTTCCACCTTGCTGTAGAGTGAAAATTTTTTTCTCCTACATAATAAGATGTTACTGAGATCTCCCTATTTGCCCCTTTACTGAGTCAGGGGAAAAACACACTCAAAGATTAGAAGGTGGTGACGTTTTTTTCTCAGGTCATTTTATAATGTCATTACAGAGCAGTATCTTGACATCTCTTCCCACAGCATGTCACCTGGAAAGCCTTAGGCACCCGTCCAAAAGAACAGTTACTGAGACTCATTGCTCCTAAGAGCTGCAAGCTCATCCTGAGATCAAGTTTCAAATCCCTGTGGCTTCTGGTTACTTCTACGTCTCATCCTACTGACCCATTTAGCAAGCAGGAGAGGGGACACTTGGGGAGGGCTTGAATGTGGCTGCCACTTGTCTTCAAGATTACATTAAAATTGACATCCCTGAAATATTACTTTATTGTCTTATCAAAGTAAGTGTTTTTGATGGGCAAGAAAGTGACTTGTAAGACAGCTTTTCCTCATGGCATGATTTGGAGGCAGATTTCCTGGGCTTGGCTTGGGGGAGCAGTTTGGCTTTCCCGGATATGTATATTGTTTGTACCGTGGACAGAGCCTCGAGCTTCACCTGCTGAGCTTTGGGCTGCAGACTGGCAGAGCAGGCAAGGAGGCGCCTGGCATCCATGGGCTCCACGGGACAGTCGGAAAACATGCAGTAGGGCTTTGTGTGCTCTTTCTTGCCGTCTCATGTGTGCTCACATGACCTCACCTACAAGGTCTTTGAGGGCAGATATTGTAATCCTTTCCTTTCTCACTCTATTCCCAGAATCTCTATTATCTGAAAAAGAGGATCCAGGCAGGGATTAAAAAATATTTTATTTTTATTTATTTATTGGAGGGAGGGAGGGGAGAGAGGGAGAGAGGGAGAAAGAGATAATGGGTGTGCTAGAGTTTCTAGCCACTGCAAATGAACTCCAGATTGCATGTGCCACCTTGTGTATCTGGCTTACGTGGGTCCTGGGGAATGGATCAGAGGTCCTTTGGCTTTGCAGGCAAGTGCCTTAACCACTATGCCATCTCTCTAGCCCCCAGGAAAGTTTTAGAATTATATACTGGTAGGAGACTGGGGAGTGGATTCCCAGCAGACTCTCAGAATGCAAGTTGAGATGATACCTTGTGCACTGAGGGGGAGGAACAGAACAAGGGAGCTGAGCACAACAGTTCAAGTCTCATGAATGATGCTGGACATCTCCGGAGATCTCACCATTACTGTCTCTGTGCATGCACTGCCACCACCTCGCAGGGCGCTTGGTGCTGGTATCTCCCTGTCACCACACTTAATGCACTCTACCTCTTCTCAGAGATGACAATTTCATGTCTTTTCTACCCGGGGAACTGACATTCACTGTTCCCTTCCCTACCTTACACTTCTCAAAGGAAGAGGGGCATTATGTAATCTTGGGCCTCCTTCTCTCTGCCCTCTGTGACAGGGGTTTGTCCCACCATGTCCTCATGTCACTCCTTTGGTGCAGGTTTCCTGCTCCAATAGCCCTTCACCTCTGTGTTTATTTATTGGCCCTGTTATTTCATTTGTTTTTACAGTGTATATGTGTTTATATGTGTGTGATGTGTCTGTGGGTACATGTGCACATGTGTGTGCATGTGAATGGAGGCTATGGGCTGATAACATTAGATGTCTTATTCAGTCACTTTTCACCTGAGTTTTCGAAACAGGGTCTCACTGAGTGTAGGGCTTACTGATTTGGCTAGCCTACCTAGCCAGTAAGCTCTACGCATCTGTCTCTGCCTTGTCAGCCCTGGAATTACAGGTGTGTTGCTGCCATGCCCTGCATAAGGCCCCTCTTTTCCATACCTTTCCAAAATTGAAATCATGCAGCAATTCAAATGTCTCTGCAGTTGGCCAGAGTTCCATGAGAGAGGATCTTGGAGCAGACCTATCTATCTGAGCCTCAGTGGTAGCCCTAGTGAGCGGCACATGGTGGACACTTAGACTGTACTTTTTGAATAAACAGTTCAGAGAAGGAAAAGCATCCAGGAGGGTTCTACTGAACAGGTCTTTGAAGGTGGGAAGAGTATGAGTAAGAAGCTCCTTTCTGAGATGGGGAGACGGCGCAGCAGGTAACAGTGCTTGCTACACAACTGTGAGGGCCTGAGATTGTCCAAGTTCAATTCTCTAGCACCCATGCAAAAAGCTGGGTGTGATGGTGCCTGTCTGTAACCCCAGTACTGTGGAAAGCGGAGAATGGATAATCTCACTGATAAAATAGTAGCTTCATGTTGAGTGAGAGACTCCATGCCAAGTAAACAGGTGAAGGAGTGAAAAGACAAAGACAAACACTCTCCTCTGGCCTCTGCACACACATGCAATGAGGTGTGTACATCGGCATGCACAGATGCATATACCACACGCCCCATCACACAAACCCCCCCCCCCCAAGCTCCTCTTTTCAGTCTTCTCTGGGATGCTGACATATGATGGGGATGCAGGGGTCACCGGTATGAAGAAAAGTTCCCAGAAAACACCTTTATCTGCTGCACCTACTACCAGCAAGGCTGAAGAGACTGATAAATCTCCTGTGATCAAGGAGAGATGGAATGTTGCAAGTCAGAGCCAAATTACCTTGAGCTACCTTTAGCCCCTTAATAGCCATTTATTGCCCACCTCTGTGTCTGAACTAACAACCTGGTGACTATCAGGTGATCAGGTGTAATCCCTATTGAAATGTAAGAACAGACCCCAGCTTCCACCAACCCAAGGGCTAAGAGTGTCCTCAGCTTTGCTGTTACCCACCTACCTGATGGTCAGACAATGTATTTGAAAAGGGTATTGATTTATGACTTTCTTTTGTTCTATAACTATAAAACCTTCAGGAAATTGTTAACACGTTGGAACATGAAAGTTGGAGTAATCTAAATCATATTTGGCTCCAGAATAAACTATCTTTTTTTGTTTGTTTGTTTGTTTTTTGTTTTTCGAGGTAGGGTCTCACTCTGGTCCAGGCTGACCTGGAATTAACTCTGTAGTCTCAGGGTGGCCTTGAACTCACGGCGATCCTCCTACCTCTGCCTCCCGAGTGCTGGGATTAAAGGCATGCGCCACCACGCCCGGCCAGAATAAACTATCTTTTATCCCTTTGAGGTGAGAGCTGTGTCTTCTGCATCAACAGTTATGATGCCCTAATGTGGCCCCCAACCCCAAGGACACGCCACTTCCACTTAGGATGCAGCTGGCCAGAGACCTTTGCGCCCAACCTTCTGAAGTTGTCTCCTTAAATGCAGGTTGGTAAGTTCCTTCTGGGGCTCAGACCTCCCTTGACTTGGTTGATGGTCCATTTGTTTATTCTGAGCTGGTTTTAGGATCTTTGTTTTTTGCCATTGTTATTGGATACGTTTTAAATTTGCTTTTAAAATGTTTGTTACTTGTTCTCAAAATCTTTGTTTTAAAGTACCCATTTTGTTTGCTTTGAAAGCATTTTGATTTTGACCATTCAGTTTGATGTTTACATGCAGGTCTTTGAGAACATCATGATTTCTGACTACTCTGGTTTATCTCTGCTAGCATTAAGTATTTTTTCCCTCTCTTACCACTCCTCCCAAGAAAGAGGAAATGTTAGGAAAAAAAAAAAACCCTACTATTTAGTACTCCACATGGCATGAACATTTTTGTTAATTTAACTTGCAAGTATTTGAAAAAAAAAATGGGGGAATCTAACTAACCATAAGTTGGGTTTACATTTCCCACCACGAGGAATATTTAATCCTAAATTTGGGTTCATTTTTATTTTTATTTTTTTGAAATACTAAAGTCCTAGGCAATACTTTTTGTTATAAGAAGAAAATAATAATGTGGGCAGTCTGTCTTAATTAAAATTTTAAAACATCCAAGAAATGACTAAACTGGCAATTTACAAACTAGTCAATAAGAGTTCTAGAACCTATAAATTAAAAGATGTCCAAAATGAGTAAGATAAGAAAATTTGAGAGGTTATATCAGAAGTAAAGATAAATTGTTCAGAATCTGACTATTCTCATTTCCTCTCCTTTGTCTGACCTTGTCTCCTGTTTTCTCCAAGCAAAACAGAATCCCATTTCAAAGGAAAGATTGTTATTTGTAAGATAAAACCTAGGGAATTCCATACTAGATTCAAATCCTCTCTTCTTTTCCTAAGACCCCACACCCATGTTCTCAGCAGGTTTTCATTCTCCCTCTGACCACCCCTTCCTTTGCTTAAAGTTGGTAAAAATTTTCAACTCTGTTTCATATTGGCTTTTCTAGAATTCCATAGATCCTAGATGCAACCAAGTTGAGGCCATAAAACTCTAGGGGAGCTCCTCAGGCTGTTGAAGATGACAATGTGGTGCTGTGTCTCCATCCCCTTGCTGCTGACATTTTGGGGGCTCATAAAAGATCCATCTGAATCACTGTGGGTAAGTCAGTTTAATGAGTGCCACAGGCACTGAAGATAAGAATCTCCCAGACATCTCTACCCTGTTCCTAGGTCAGATGAAGCAGCACATGGCTTTTCTGGGGGACAGCACATAAGGGCTGATCCGCCAGATGTCCTAAGCCACTCTCTTGTCCTTAAGAGAGCACCTGAGACCCAGTGAGGAAACTACTAAAAGCAGCACATTCTGTCTGGATCCTAAACACAAGGAATGGCCACCTCTCCCAAACTTTCCCTGATGTCTTCATTGCTCCTATCTATTTTAGGAAACTGATAACATCAGACAGAGAGATTCCCTAAATGCAGTTCTGCCAGTCTTTCACGAAAACTTAGAGCTAGCTTTTCTCCTTGTGAGCCTGCTCGGCTCTGTTATTTAATCTATATCCTTGCTAGATGATATTATAGAGCTGTCCTAACTTTCAAGACAAGATTAGATACAAGAATAAGGCATTTTCACCTGGTTAAAAAAAAAAAACAAAACTTCTTTCCTTTTATTTTTAGCTCTCAAACAAATGGGAATAATTATCTGCTGTAGATCTGTGTAACAAGCTTCACCTTTGATCTTCTGTGGTATGGAGCCTCACATCTCACAGTGAGAGGATAGAAACTTTTCATTTAATTTTACTTTCTTAAGGTGCACCTAGAATTTGTGTTTGTATCATCTTTGTCCACAATGTTTATATTTTTGTTTTTGTGTGTTTTGTCCAAAAAGTGACAAAATAAAGTTCCAGATATGTAAAACTTGTGGCCACTTTAATTTTTCATTATTTTTGTTTTTGTTTTTAATATATTTTTCGTATACCAACTTAAAAGTATAAGTGTTTGTGATAGTCTATTAAAAGGTTTATGATAAGTACATATTCTTAATTTTAAGTATTTTTAGCTTCTTAAAACCTATAAAATGTTATCATTAGATTTATAGAATATTCATTAAACCTTATGTGCTATTTGTTTGGGTGATATAATATTCATTGGAATCTAAAGTTTATGCTATAGAGATTATTGGATACATAGATTTTGATTATTTCCTTTTGAACAAAATTTACAATTCTATTTAATTTTCAGTGGTCAGAGAAATTAAGACATCAAAATACTTCTAAATAGTATATACTATAGGTCCTTTATTTAGATTGATTACAATTTCTTTTTGAGGATTGATATACAAGTGCCAAATATAAATTCTTGCCTTTAATGTGCTTGTTGGGAATTTTTAAATTTCTTTTTCTTAGCAGAGATTACAGAAATGCAATCCCAGAAAACAATGTTATTCAGAATCTGGGTAGACCTATTTGCATGTAATAATGGTGGCCATGCTGTTAAGTTTGCAATTAATATCTTAAAATTTTTTAAAATGAATGTAAACTTATAGTTGAGACTTTAACATGCAAAAATTATTGCTTGCCTTTCTATTTTCTCCTTCAAAAGTGTTTTTGATGGAAGCTGCAGGAACCAACCTTGTGGACAAATGAGAAAATACTCTTGTCTACAGAAGGCAGCGATTCCTCATAAATATGGAGATCTCTGTCTGACTTAGTTAGGACACCTGGCTAAGTTTGATCGTTCCCCTCCATACAGCTTGTAAAGCTATAACTTTGGATAGTGATTTTCTGTCCTTTTGTTCAATTATCTCTGCTGATTAAGTGTGTACTTAATTTATTTTAATAAAGTAACCAAATGCAATCATTTTTAAAAAAAAAGTGTTTTTGAGGCTTTAAAATTTTTTATCAATGGTAAAAGTCATTTTAAAGGTTCTATTTTTAAAGATCTAAAATTTCTGATTTATTTTTATTAAGTCATATATTTTTTTCTTTTATTTATTTATTTATTTATTTATTTATTTATTTATTTATTTGAGAGCGACAGACACAGAGAGAAAGACAGATAGAGGGAGAGAGAGAGAGAATGGGCGCGCCAGGGCTTCCAGCCTCTGCAAACGAACTCCAGATGCGTGCGCCCCCTTGTGCATCTGGCTAACGTGGGACCTGGGGAACCGAGCCTTGAACCGGGGTCCTTAGGCTTCACAGGCAAGCGCTTAACCGCTAAGCCATCTCCCCAGCCCAGTCATATATTTTTAAGATAAGATTTAAAATTAAAGATTAAAACAACAGCCAGACCGATATTTAAAATAGCAGCTAACAATGATAGGTCCAAATAAAAACTACAAAATCTTTGGTTTTTGTTTAGTCTTATCTCTCCATGTGTGGTCCATATGTAATGTCAAATTAACTTACAAGTAAATGGTCATATCGATAAAGACTGTTAAGTTAATCTAAATGTCCTTTTAGAAGTAATATAGTTAAAAATTTAAAGTTATACAAATCTTAATCAGGATTTCATTTGCTATGTCCTTGCCTTAATTCAAATTATACAGTCTTTGTTTTGCTTAGATTGGCTCTCATGACACAAGCCTCTGCCATAACACAATTGCTCCCATTTGGAGAATTGCAAAAAGGAATGTTTCATTTAGACCTGAAATCCAGAAATTGAGAAAATGACTTATTTGTGCTTTCTGTTTCCTTGAACAATTAACATACTTAAGTAAATAATATATCTGCCTACAGAGTTTTATGGATTAACCACTGAAAAAATGTTTTAGGCTGGAGAGATGGCTTAACAGTTAAGGTGCTTGCCTATAAACCCTAACAACTTGAGTTTGATTTCCCAGTGCCCACAAAAAGCCAGATGCACAAGGTGATGCATGTATCTAGAGTTTGTTTACAGCTTCTGTCTGTTTATCTTCTCTCTCTGCTAACAAACAAATAAAATTAAAAATAAAAGGGTTTTATTTTATTTATTTGGTTGGTTGTTTGTTTTTTCGAGGTAGGGTCTCCCTCTAGCCCAGACTGACCTGGAATTCACTATGTAGTCTCAGAGTGGCGTTGAACTCACAGTGATCCCCCTATTTCTGCCTCCCGAGTGCTGGGATTAAAGGCATGTGCCACCCACCATGCCTGGCTTAAAAGGGTTTTAAAACAGAGATGCCAAAAATGTTATATTGCTTTGGTTGCCTTTGATAACAGTTTTCTTTTTTGTTTTTTTGAGGCAGGGTCTCGCTCTAGCTCAGCCTGACCTGGAATTCAGGTGTGGCTTCTAACTCATGGTGATCCTCCTACCTCTGCCTCCCAAATGCTGGGATTAAAGTCGTGTGCCACCACGCCCAGCGATAAAAGTTTTCTTTTTACATGGCAAAACTGGAAAGGAAAAGCCAGTCCCTCCTATCCAGAGAACTAGTTTTAGAGATACAAAGGAAATAATAATATATTTCTAGATTTCAAATGTTAAATAAAATGTCTAGATCAAAAGCTATTAAGTTCCTTATGTTTAAAGAAATAAAGGTTATTAAATTTTACAATCCAAGATTCAAATTTTGCTTTTAGTAATGGTTAAAAATTCCTAATTCTGTTTTCCACAACAGATTTCTTAGGTATCATCATGCTTTTATTAATGTACACTAATTGGTTTACAAACAAAGTTTTAAATTTATATGTTTTCCATTAAAATAAGCTTTTATTTTGTTTGCTAAATAACATGTACTTGTACACTTATAACAAGGTTTCTTAAATATTCTGTTTTTACCTGTGTTTGTAAAAGTAGCTTACAAGGATTTGATGTTTCATCCTTATTAATGAAGCCTCTAATAACCTATAGTTAAATTACATCTACATTCTACGTTTATATGCTTTTCCACTTAGAAAAAGCTTTATTTATGAAATTTAAAACTTATTTTTTAAAAAAAATTTTTTTTTATTTATTTGAGAGCGACAGACACAGAGAGAAAGACAGATAGAGGGAGAGAGAGAGAATGGGCGCGCCAGGGCTTCCAGCCTCTGCAAACGAACTCCAGACGCGTGCGCCCCCTTGTGCATCTGGCTAACGTGGAACCTGGGGAACCGAGCCTCGAACCAGGGTCCTTAGGCTTCACAGGCAAGCGCTTAACCGCTAAGCCATCTCTCCAGCCCTTAAAACTTATTTTAATAAATAGAAATTTAAATTAGTTTATAAATTTGAGCTATTATTACCTTTTATTATGCTTTTTTAAAAAAAATTAATCCTCAAGAATACTGGTTAAAAATGTCTACTTACATCATCTGCTGCCTTAAGTTAGGCCAGACTCATCCTTCATTGTATTTAACTTTAGCGTTTCCCATTATATGTCAGATGAACATGTTATTTCAAACACAGAGGACAGACAAAAAAATTAAGTATACCTGGATCATGATGGCTGATAGATTTAATATGATCCAAGTGTTTCTTCCTCAATGGCTTTAGCAGCAACTCCTCTCTCCTGAAGATGGTTTCCTGCCTACTACTCAGCCTCATCTTTAGCTATGTAGGACATATTAAATAATATATTTGGCCTTTGCAAGCACAAAAAATGTAATGCTTGGCCAACAGGGGGAACTATGAACCAAAGTTCCCAGAAAACAGCTGTATCTACTACACCCACCTTCAGCAAGGCTGAATGGACTGATAAAACTGGGATCACCAAGAGATGGAATGTTGCAAGTCAGAGCCCAACTACCTTGGGCTACCTTTAGCCCCTTAATAGCCATTGATTGCCCACCTCTGTGTCTGAACTAGCATCCTGGTGACTGTCAGTTGATCAGGTGTAATCCTTTTTGAAATGCAAGAACAGACCCCAGCTTCCACCAACCCAAGGGCTAAGAGTGTCCTTGGTAGCCTGGACTAGAGTGAGACCCTACCTTGAAAGTGTCCTCAGATACCATCTGAGGCCCATGGTGGAGCTTTTCCAGCGCATTGCTGTAACCCACCTCCCTGGTGGTTAGCTAATATATTTGAAAAGGGTATTGACTTAACACATTGGAACATGGAATTTGGGGTAAACTAAATTTGTGTTTCCAGGCCATGGTCACTCAGATTTGGCTCCAGAATAAACTATCTCAGATCCCCTTTGAGGTGAAAGCTGTGTCTTTTGCGTGGACACATCTTGTTGCTGGCCACCTGGCTGCCAGGCAGGCTATTTGCATACTGCTCCTGAACACATCCTCAGTGAGCTGCCTTCATCCAGGCCCCCCCCCCCCCCCCCAGGCCCTGAGGAGGAAGATACCAAAGCGGCTGTAACTCAGGCTTGAGGTGAAAATCACCGGAAAAGCTAGATGAGTACATGGAGCACGACAGGCACTTGCCCTCCGTCCGAGCCTTTGAAATGGGTGTTACTGAATCTTACGGATGAGGAAAGTGGAGGTCAAATTGGGTGTCTTGTCTAGGGGTCACACAGCTGCTGGTCTCCTACTCTGCATGTGAAGTGGCCACTGAACTGTATGTTCTACCCAGTGCCCCCATATCTGCCAGGTGGGATGGCAGTAGATGAGAGGACCAGGGAACATCACCATCTACCCACTGCCCAAGATTGCTTCCTTCCATCATGATCAGGGTGGTCACTACTTATTCCTGCCGTGCATTGATCACCGTCAGTCTTTCCACAGGAGCCAGAATGCTATGCAGAGCTCGTTGGGTAGCTACCCTGTGATGGATGTAGCGTCCACACGCAGGAGGCTTCCAGAGATGAGCTGTTCACAGTCACACTCAGCTAAGCAATGCATTGCTCCCCCTTCATTTAACTTCTGAGGCTCCTTGACTAAGCCTTTCCCCATAATAGTAAGAAACAAAAACAAACTTTGGCTTTGCTAAGGGAGGGTCAGAAATAGACTCTTGGATGTAAATGCCTCTCTGTCAAACTTTCCTCTCCTTCATGGCTCAGGATACTCAAAGAGCAGATTCATTTGAGCATCATTTGGATGGGACTAATTACAAGTGTGCCACCCTGTCACATCTCAATAGCTTTTCCAAAGTTCTCCCAACTGTACAGTCCCCAAGCCTGCACATCCAAAGATCCTTGTTCTGGGAAAAGGCAGCCATCAGGACTGCAGAAACAGAACCTAGGAACTGCTGACCATTGAAGTCATGAATCAGGGACATGGAAAGAGGTGTTCTGTTTGTAACTCTCTTTGTGTGACAACAATTAGGTGCCATAATGCTAAATATTCACACATTATAGGACTGAAGGACTTGATGACTTACTAGTTAACTCAGGAGGTGAAAAATACTTAGAATTAAGTTCCTAAATCAGAGAGATGTTTTTGGCCACAAATTAAAAATTTAAAAAACCCAACACGTTATGGTTGAATTTAGTCACGTGAAATTAGAAGAGCTGCAAGCCCCTTCACTTCTGCCGTATCACATTTGAGACAGCATGCCGTCACAGTCCCTGCAGCTCGGGTCTCGCAGCATGGCAGCCGGCGCTCTGAGGAATCCTCGCAGCTGCACTCCCTTGGACTGATGTGGTCTCAAGCTGAGAACTGTCCTCAATGTGTCGGGTGAAATCCAAAGGCAGACTTTGCATGTTCACAGGGTGGAAAGGCCCACCTCCCACACACGTGTGCTCTCCCAGCAGGGACGGCTGGCCTCTGAGGATGGGCTAGGTTCCAAGGACAGGCGGTGTCAGCACAGAAAGGGAGAAAGCTGCCTCCACTTTCTAGTTAAGAACAAAGCGTAAAATGCAGACTCCTGGGAGAGGGACACAAACATTGCAGATTACACTAAGGCATACATAAGTAGTTACTGCCCAAGCCACCTGGTGAAGAAAATGGAGGAGCAAGAGGAGGAGGAGAGAGAGGAGGCGAAGGGCTGAGGCTGGGGCACAGGGGCACTGCATACTTAAAGAAGCAAGATACAGAGGGAAAAAGAAGAAGAAAGATACAGAGGAATAGAGTTGGGGGCTTTTCAGTCATGCCTATGGCTGGCCTTACAGGGAACTGGGAGAAGAACGACGTATGGATGCATGCATGCATGTGTTTATACATTTCAGTACTTTGATTTCCTTCTCTTCCTTGGCCTCATGTGGAGAAGATAAAACTAGCCACAGAGGTAGAAGAGCCAGCACAGTGACACACCTGTGGACAGCCTGCTACAGTCCCACCTGACAACATGATTCTCAACGATCAGAAGCTTTTGTGTCTTTGGAAAAAGGTCTGTAGCAGTTTACTTTCCTGTTTCTGAGACAAAACACCTGACCAGAAGCAGCTTATGGAGGGAAAAGGTTTATTTTGGTTTTCAGTTTTTTAGGGGAAGTTGGTTGGGAAAGCATGGCAAGAGTAGCCAACAGGGTGTTACATCTTGTCATATAGCCTGGAAGAGGACCCTCGTACCCATGAGCTGGGCTGGCATATAGAATTCCAAGGCCCACAAGTCTGTATAACACACCTTCTCCAGCAAGGCTCCACTTCCCAAAGGCTCCACCAGGTATGGATTATACATAGGGCTTAATCACAAATGCATGAGGTTATGGTGAGCATTTTATTTCCAACCCCCCCACAAGGTCTTTCTTTGTTCAGCTCAAAGGCTGCTCATACCTTGGGGAGCAGAAGTCTTTAGATACAAAAGGAGCCATGGAGGAAGCTAGAAGGTCTCAAGTAAAAACAAGACTGTGGACAGAATAATGTATCACTTCTGAGCAGAGTGTTGTGTCAGCCTATGTGGATGAGTCCCTGAGGCCCTACCTAATAATCTGCATGGATTTGTACCAAAGTGTATGGCCTGTAGATCCCTCAATGGACACTCAGACCCACCTCTGTTGGCCTATGGGTTTCATGTGACTCCCTTCCTAGGCAAAAATTCCCTCCAGAATCCCAGTCTCCTCCATCTTTTCCCAGTCCTGCTTTGTAACCCATAAGACATTTATGAAATTGTTGATGTCATACCTGATCCTCAGATCCTCTATGCAGACTAAGATCAGGGACCAGCAATCTGCATTTTAAAATGCATACTTAATTCGAGATGAAAAACTCTTTAAATCACACTGCCTCTGAGTCCTGTGCTATCCAGTTGGAAATGTGTTACTAGCCTCTCATTTCCACCGAGCAGCAGAAGTGCTCCTAACACTGCCCATATCACAGGTTCTGCAGGCATCTCACTGTGTTTGAGGGTGTGAGGTGCAGCCTGACTTTTTCCTGCCCAAGCTGACATGATGGCTCCCATTCCAAAATTTGTCCAGAGATGGCAAGAAGGATGGGGATACAACTTCACATACATACAAACTCAAGCAAATTCTGAAGGCGGCTGTCTCCTAGTCTAGATAAAACCACTGATACATATGCTGGGTATCTGCCATCCTCACAGTCGCTCATCTTATCAGACCTCTAGAAGTTCAAAACTACTTAACACTGCATTAGGTAGGGGGCTCATTGTGGAGGGCGAGAGGGTTTGTGGGAATATGGTTTCTACATGCAGTATTGTTTTGTGGGTTCATTTTACAAAAGGAAAAAAATCTAATCCCATCGTGGGTCCCATGAGAAGAGAGAGGGAAGCTCTGAGGAGTCCACAGGAGATTCCAGAGGCCAACTGTGCTCTGTACAAAGACATGTAACTAATGTGATTATCAGACCTAATGAACCGAAGCAAATCCAATTTTGAACATCTTCATAGCTAATGAAAATCACGTCTTTCCCCTCAAGATTTTCAGGTTTCTGTTTATAAATCATGGATAAAATGGAGGTGATGAGTTAAGGCTGTGTTTACAACCAGTGTTAGAGAGTAATGTAGGGACTTTCATGTTCTCAATGTCACAGCTGTTGCCAAGTAGAAGGATTTTACATGGAACTTTCATTATATGTCACAGTGTTAATGATGTTTTGGGAAAGAACCTAGAATGCATGTATTAAACTGAAAAATTTTAAAGACACTCCTTTACCCTTACGGAGTTTAAAGGACTTTGTAGCTGGGCAGTTAATATGGTTACTCTACTCACAATTTCTGCTTTCTTTGGAAAGAGTGAAAAATTCTTCAGTTTTGTACAATGAAATCTGATATCAAAATATGGCTCTGACACGTCTGCTCTCACCATTCTATGCTATGTTTACACTCCTTTTCTGGAAGGGACATTTTAAAGGCATTACATTAAGAGGAAGGGAGTGACAGATGGTGACATGGAAAGCTTCCCAGATTGGGAGAGTCATATCCTAAGATGTGTTACAGTAACCTCAGGAAAATGGTGCTGATCACATCTTTCCAGAGTGTCAGATTCAGTCATTTCTGATTACTAATGTAATAATAAAGAAAATGAGTATTATTAGAACACAGGTTTTTAATAAAGAATTTGAAAAGCAAATATGGTTAACTCACAGCAGATTTGAGGAATTCTCTTCTCTGCCATCAAAGCTATCTACATGTGGGTCTGCTTATGCTAAGAACACAGACTGCAATGTGAGTGGTGCCTCCTAGAAGTGGGAGGTGGGACTGGAGAGCTATGCTGGTGGCTCTGGTAACACACCCTGTAAGAAACACAGTACAGCGATTTGAACTGAGAAGGTCATTGTGGACTTAATTCTTATGAACATATTACAAGAAAACTTGTAGAAAAGTGTATTTAAAAAGTTGTACAAAAGTAGGTTTTCAGTCCCAGTGAAAACTCTAGGAGCCAGGTGTGGTGGTGTAGTCTCTACTCTCAACACTGAGAGGCTGAAGCCATGAAAGAATTACTTCTGCCCAGTGCTTCAGGAACAGCTTAGACAGTACAGTGAGACCCCATCTCAAAAAGAAAACAAAGGGGCTGGAGAGATGGCTTAGTGGTTAAGCAGTTGCCTGTGAAGCCTAAGGAGCCTGGTTCGAGGCTTGACTCCCCAGGACCCACGTTAGCCAGATGCACAGGGGGGTGCACGCATCTGGAGTTCGTTTGCAGTGGCTGGAGGCCCTGGTGTGCCCATTCTTTCTCTCTCTGCCTCTTTCTCTCTGTCTGTCTGTCACTCTCAAATAAATTAATAAATAAATTTTAAAAAAATAGAAAAAGAAAACAAAGGGCTGTAGAGATTGCTTAGTGGTTAAGGCGCTTGCCTGTGAAGTGTAAGGACCCAGGTTCCATTTCCCAGGACCCACTTAAACCAGATACTCAAGGTGGTGCATATGTCTGGAGTTGTTTGCAGTGTCTCTTAGAGGCCCCGGTGTGCCTATATTCTCTCTCTCCTCTCTATTTGCCTCTTTCTCTCTCTTAAATGATAAAAATAAGTAAAATATTATAAAAAACTCAAAAACTAGAACAAAAGAGCTCACCTATGAAAATCAACTTAATTATGCATACTTAGTAATCCTACAGGGAAAGGATGTTCATAGTTATCATTTTAACTCAGTAGGCTAAATAATAAAAGTTGTGGCTTTATTCCAGTTACATTTGTAAAATAACACATTATTGAACCTTAAGAATGACTCAGGATTTTCCCATTTCTTAGGTCTTTCTCCAGACTGTTTAAATCTTGCTTCCTGGTAAATTGCATTTTATACTCTATTAGGCGCAGGAAGATTCTAGGTAAACTACCAATAACCATGGACACATTCTTCTGTCCCCGAGAACATAAAGCAGGGCAGGGCAACTGTGTACCCACATCGTCCTGACTTGAGTGTCTGATTCTGTAGCTGGGATCCATGTAGGGCACCAAGGCACGTCAGAATGCCTTCCACATTATTAATATACTCAGAAGGATCGTATGAGAACACCATGGCTATCTGACTTAAAAGGATAGGTTGAGTGATCACATTCTCATTTTTCACACTTACTAGCAGCGTGCTATTCTGACCCCCTCTTCCCTGGCTTATTGCTTTCAGATAGGCAGAAGGGCATCACCCTACCACCAGTAACCAGGGTATCGACATCCACCTTGTGTGGGAAGACAAATGACCACCTGTATGTCCTACTGTCACGGGCTGGAGGCTATATGCAGTTGTAGCTGAACCTATTGAGTAATGGTGTCTTTTATAAAATGTTCACATTGCGAAGCCAACATGACTTGTTTATCTGCATTTTTGGTAAAACTATAATGAATGATATTGTTCTATTGTGGGGTCCAGAATGCTTTATGCATCGGTGTAACAAACAGTAAGTAATCTTACAGCTTAAAAGGTTTTCTGTCCCAGTGAATTTTTGTATCTTTTTATAAAAACTAAATGAGACATAGAAAACATATTTTCTTTTTTCTTTTCTCCTTACACGGCTGGCTGTTATCTCAAAGTGTGTAATTATCTTCAATTATAGCAATTATCTTAGTCTAGCTTTTTCTTTCCTCTACACCAACTCCAATTCCAAGTTTTTTATTTCATACATTTGAATAAACTTTTGTATCTTTATTATAACTTCAATTTTATAAAAGCAAATCTTAATTTCCAAGTCAAGCAAAATGAAGCTTTAATATTTTCTTTTCTACAGTACTGAGGATTGAACATAGGGCTTATGCATGCTAGGCAAGTACTCTACAATGGAGCTCTGTCTCTAGCCCTCTTTTTGAATTTTTTTTTTTGTAAGAGAGAGAAAGAGGAGGGAAGGAGTGAATTGGTGCACCAGGGTCTCTAGCCACTGTAATCAAACTCCAGATGCATTTGCCCCCTTGTGCGCATGTGCGACATTGTGTGCCTACATCACTGTGTGTCTGGCTTATGTGGGACCTGGAGAATCAAACTTAGGTTTCGCAGGCAAGCATCTTAACTGCTAAGCCACCTCTCCAGCCCTAGCCCTCTTTTTTTTTTTTTAATATTTTGAAGTAAGGTCTCATTCTAGCTAGCCCTTTTTTCATTTGGAGATAATTTTCAAGAAGTTGCTCAGGCTGGCCTTCAAATTACTTTGTATCCTCAGCAAGTGTTGTGCTTGTAATCCTCGTGCATCAGCTTTCCATGTAGCTGAGATTACAGCTGTCAGTCACCAGGCCCAGATGACTTGTTTTTTGTATATTTTTCCCCTCAGTACTAGTATTTGAACTAAGAGCTTCAGGCATGCTGGACAAGCACTCTACCACTGAGCTGTACTTGTAGCCCTCTTTTTTCTTTTTTTTTGAGGTAGGGTCTCACTCTAGCCCAGGCTGACCTGGAATTTACTATGTAGTCTCAGGGTGGCCTCGAACTCACGGCAATCTTCCTACCTCTGCCTCCCAAGTGCTGGGATTAAAGGCGTGCGCCACCACACCCGGCTTTCTAGCCCTCTTTTTTATTTTTTGCATGTTTATGTGTGTGGTGTGTCTGTGAATTTGTATATGTGTGGGTGCATGGATTTGTATGCATATGCTTTTGGAGGCCAAAGGTCAATGTTGAGTGTCTACCTCAATCACTCTCCACCGTGTGTATATGTGTGTGTTTTGAGACAATGTATCTCAGTGAACCCAGAGTCCACTGATTTGACTAGTCCTTTATTGATTTTGAAAGTTTTCAATGTACAGATTAAATTTTAGAATGAAGATATGTTTTTAAAAACAGCAAAGAGACTGGGGAGATGGCTCAGTATTAAAGTACTCGCTTGCAAAGCCTGATGGCCCAGGTTCAATTCCTTACTCAGACACAAAAAGTGGTGCATACATCTAGAGTTTGCTTGCAGTAGCAGAAAGCCCTTACACTGAGACGCTCTCTCTGTCTCTCTGAAATAGTAAATTTAAAAATAAAATAAAAACAGCAAATACTAAGGATGAAAAAGGAAAAAGGGAGGGACTGAAAAATCTCCCACCAAATTATCCTTTGGAGCATAAGTTCTGATCTCTAAAGAAATAATGAAGGAAGCATCTAGATGACGTAGGAGATGCAAATACTAAGATGACTGTGACCAGCTTTGGCCAGGTGTGTGCATAACTGTAATCCCCGTACCAGTGAAGCTGAGGCAGGAGATCTCTAGAGCTGCAGGCTGGGCTACATGATGAGATCCTGTCTCAGACAAGAAAAAATTATCTAGTTACTTTTCTCCTAAAGGACATAGAAAAGTATGAAACTCCTTTGATCAGTCTGTTTCTTTGAATAGACTGGTGGTTTTTTCCAACACTGGTTATATATTAGAATTACTTGGGAGACTTTACAATGTATGGTACCCAAGAGATGTGGGCTTACAGTAAGGGTTGAGGGTCATGGAGCTATGCTGTTCATTCATATTTCTAAGCTCTTAACTCTCAACTGTTTTCACCTCAGTTCTCTCTTCTGTCACAGGGAAAATGGTGTGAGTAGGATGGGACAAAGTAAAACATGTCTGATCATTCTTTCCACCTAAGTATACACTGGGAATCATAGAGACCAACCTTGGCTCATATATTCAGATGCTCCTCAACTTGTGATGAGCTATACCCCAATAAACCTATCATAAGCTGACAATATATTAAACACACCTAATCTGCCAACCTGAATCTCTGTGGGGATGGCTGAGGGCTGAGCTCACTTCTGTTGCCCACAGCCAGAGTGCTGTGCTGCAAATCAGTAGCTTGGGAAAAATCTGAAGCACTCTGGCAGATGCCTATAGCTCTCCCATCATGGAGCTGAATGATCCTCAGATGAGCCACTGTGAGTTGGGGAACATGTGTATATCCTTAAAGCCTAGGCTCAAGCACAAGCTGCACCAAGGCCACTCTAGAATGAAGCATCTGAGCTCACAACAATGGTAATCAGAGGACAGGCATAATAAGCATGTTTTTTGAGTGCTATGTTATTTCTACATATTTTGATTATTTCCATATCCCTCAAAATACTAATCACAAGGTTATATGGTTACTCATAAATAAAGCAATTGAAGGTGCACACAACAAGAAGTACATTAAATCTCATGGCCTATTATGGGTTTGAAGCTTAATGTCTATTTTTAGGCTGTGTGTCAAAGTGGTCTAAAACACATTTGCTGTCTATCCACCCAAAAAGGATCCGTAACTCTTGGTGGTAGAGAATGTAGAAATTGGTAGATTTATTTTTAACAAAAACTTTTCTTGATGTTTTAGGCCATTTTAGCTTTTCTACTGATGACCATTGTTTAAATGGACACTGGGCTTTGTCTGGCTATGTTGACACTCACTGACTGATTACTAGGGGCTGGGTAGGCCTGGCCCTCTAGTCCCGGCAGGCTCCTCCTGGTCCATGACTATCATGAACCTTTCCTTTCCGGACTTGCATGTTTTCTGTTGGGTCTTTCATACCTATGGCTTGCTTTCTGGACTGATCATCCTTCAGCCTATTGTCACACAGGCAGTTTCTCCTCCTGCTTTGGTCCTACTCAAACATCATGTTTTCAGAGAAGGCTTCCCTGTCCTCTTCCCGTTATTCCCATCTGAAAGCATCTTATCTGTTGGCCTGTGCATTTATTGCTGCTGTTTGCCCTAGAGAACCCGCCTCCTGGTGTGTCCAGCACCTATGATGGTAAGTACGGATACAGCGAAGGTGTGCCTATCTCTGCAATTTTACCCAAATAGAACCAACTACAATCCTGGAGTCTCTGAGCTAGAAACCACTGATGACTAACAGACAATAAAGCAGTGCACAGTTGCAACTTTAACTTACAGCTCTCCATGCAGTAGGCCTGCATTTGGATTTATTTAGATCCACTGCAGAGATGGCAATTTGCATCCTGTGCCCCCCTCCCACCTCTAGTTGGCTCTAAGCTTCTGCGAGTCAGCTCCTCCATTCCATACATTTTGCAAGCTTGGCTGTTCTTTTCAATTCCTAGCAGAAAGCAGGGTGACACTGTTTGAAACTGCACTTCCAATGTTTTATTGATTCTTTTTTAGACTACTTTATAGAGAATAACACCATATTTATTTGGCATAGGGCCCTTAGTATGCCATGGTAATGCTTTTGGGTCTTGTTATTGTTCTCATAAACGTCTGTGATGGGAATTTCATTTCAAAAAGTACCTATCTAGTATTAGTGGACTCATTATTATCTGGGATCTTTTGAATGTAATCATATCCTTTTATTATTACCACATGATTCTGAGAGTACTGGCCAGAAAGTCAGTTACAATATCTTCAGGACAAATCCTCCTGACATATGGCTAAGACAGTTGGACACTACCACTATTTTGAGGCTCTTCTGTTTGGTCTAGACTAGCATTTTCAGCCATACTGATAACAAACTCTGCCAGCTTCCCAAACAAGTGCAGGCATTTGCATGTCAGCTCTATTCAGCATCTTCAGTGCTTCTGTTTTCCATTGAGCACAGAAAAATGTATTTGATAGTACTATCAAAATCAGCTACATTTCAATCTAGTAAAACATTCATTGTCCAATTCCCTTGTCCAGAAGAACAGACCACTAATAAATATTGGTGCCTTCTGCTGCTTCCCCTGCTGATTTTAACACAGACTTGTTCTCACAAATATCCTAAGAGCCTGATTCTTACTGCATGCAAAATAGCTTATTTTTATGATTTATAGTTTAATTTTGAACACAGCTATAACTAACAAGAAAAATAACCAGATACTAGCTGTATATGTAGATTGTTTATATACAATGAGGTTTTAAAGACATATTTTTATTGGGCTGCAGAGATGGCTTAGCAGTTAAGGAGCTTGTCGGTGAAGCCTAAGGACCCAGATTTGATTCCCCAGTACCTATGTAAGCCAGATGCACAAGGTGTGCATGTGTCTGGAGTTCATTTGCAGTGTATGGAGGCCCTGGCTGGCATGCCCTCTCTCTCTGCCCCTTTCTATCTAATTAAAAACATAAATTTATTTATTTATTTGAGAGAGAGAGAGACAGAGAGAAAGAGGCAGACAGAAAAAGACAATATGAATATGTCAAGGCCTCCTGCCACTGTAAACAAATTCCAGATACCTGTGCCATGTTGTGCATCCTGTTTTATGTGAATACTGGGGAATCAAACTTGGGCCATCCAGGCTTTGCAAGAAAGAACCTTTAACCACTGAACCATCTCTTCAGTCCTACACTGAGTTTTTAAAGGAAGTACATTCTACTGGATGCAGTGAGCAATCCAACCAGTGTGAAAAGAGGCCTAAGAAGTCACTGTGTTCTGTGATACAGCAGGAAGTACTGGGCTTTCGCTAGAAAGTGTAATTACAATAGGAACTGAACTGATCAGACACTGGAGCTAGCCACCGGCCCTTTACTATCATCATGCCATTGCTTCCTGAACTCTCAACTTGAAAGATCAAATAGTCAAGAACTTCTCCAGTTCATGTCAGTCAAATCATATGCCTAACACTCAGACAGTTGTGTATTAGAAGCTCCTGTGTAAAAATCTCAGACCAACATTTAGACAGGTGCTTGTATAGCTAGCTGTATTGTGGCCCTCCATTCACTAACTACAGAGGCGGGAGGGGGGCGGGAGGGAGAGGGAGAGGGAGAGTGAAAGATGATTAATTACCGTGTTGTGGTTTGAATGTGAAATACCCTCCATAGGCTCAAACTCTTGGTCCACAGCTGGTAGTACTGCTTTTGATGGTTGTAGAACCTTTAGGAGATGGGTTCTTACTGGGTGAAATGGGTCACTGGGGATGGGCACTGAGGTTTATAGCACAGCCTCACCCCGTTCACTCTGATTACAGACTGTGGATGCAAATAAATGTGACCAGCGGCCTCCCGCTTGGCTGCTGTGTTTTGCCTGTCATGATGGACTGCATTCCCTTGAATCCCAAGGCAAACAAACCATCTTTAAGCTGTTTCCTTCTTGTCAGGTGTTTGCTTGGTTACAGCAATCGCAGACTCGTGACATGCTCTTCAGCTTGGGTCCTCTCCTGAGCTATGAAACGGCAGCTTCCGAAGGCTCACCCTGAGGCTATTGTTTTATTTATCTTCTTGGGCATTTTATGCACAACCGTCACTTCAATTCCCATTGTGTTGCCTTGATGCCAAAATTGGAAACAAAGTCCAGTCCAGGTCTCTACATCTCTCTGGCATCTGGGCCTCTCCGCCTGGTATATCATAGGCCATGTGCCACAGTGGGCAAAGGCCAGTATGTTCGCCTTCCTCTGCCTCCTCATCTTCCAGGCTCCCTATCTTGGTGAACAGTTCAACCTTATGCTAGATTAATACCCAGATCACCTTACTTGCCACCTTTCTCAGGGTGTCTGTCTCTAATTTACCATCCACCTCTTCATGTCACCATGTTTAAGAATAATTTAAAATCAATCTCTTCAACTTATTCTGTTCTCTGCATTTCAAGGCCAGCTCTCTGGTCTTATTTTGGCCACTGCTGGAGCCTACATTAAAACTGCTGCCTTCCAATCCTTTCTCCCAGTCTCAGCCTGAGAGATGAGGGGTGGGAGGGGAAATGAATGGGTACACCAGGGTCAGCTGCTGCAAATGAACTCCAGATATGTGTGCCCTCTTATGTACATGTACAACACTGTGTACTTGTATCACTGTGCATCTGGCTTATGTGGGACCTGGAGGTTCAAACATGAGTTCTTAGGCTTTGCAGGCAAGCACCTTAAACCAGTAAGCCATCTTTCCAGCCAGAGAGATCTTTTAAACGTGAAAATCTGATCTTATCAGGTCCACTGCTTAAACACTGTTATTTTCTCATTGCTCAAAGGATACAGAAAAGGAAATAATAAAAGCAGTCTTCTCCTTCCTGCAAGTCTGCCTTTTGCCTGCCTCCATCGCTCTGGAGTTGGCCACCTGCTCCACTCACTGCTTCACTGGAGCCTCTTTAATGCGGTGTAGGTACTCCCCTGATAAATTCCACAGTGCACAGACAGAAGTCTTCCGTGGACAAGGTCACTGCCCACCACTAGTGTTCACCTCATTTTCTTGTATGTATGACATATTTGACTTGTGTGTCACACCTGCTAGACCATGTGGCAACCCTACCAGGAAATCAAACCTACATTAGGAGTTGGGGGACACTGTGTCCTACTCTCTGGAGCCACATAGCAATGTATCCCCTGTCACACATCATTAATCTTGCTGGCCTTGGAGCTTTTTATCTGGTTTTAGGTTTGTTTGATTTTTGTTTTCACAGTTAGTTATAAAGCATGAGGTCACTTTATTATTTTCCCACATCCCAGAGCTGTAAATTAACACCTAATCTTTCTCCCATCCAACTACTCTCCTGCTCCGATCTGCTTGGCCTCTGCAATCAGGTGAGATCAAGCACTTTCAGATACGTGTTGCTCAGGCTGGTCTTGAACTCCTGATCTTCCTGCCTCAGCTTTTTCAGCAACTTCCTACAAGTGTGCACTACCACAACCTAGCCTTTCTTATTGTCTTGTTAGAGACAATTAATTTTCTATGACTTCAAAGTTCAAAGTTTTGTAGAATCTGGGACCACAAGCTGTGAGAATACTTTGAATACTACAGGTGTATGTGAAGTCTAATGTTTATATTTTACTATCTATAAATATTGAATAATGAAACTATGCATATAAACCTGTGACTGGCTGTCATGTGTATGAAGTCTACATCAGCTTTCACTATTTGTGCTTAATATAAATAAAGTAGAATAAATTCTTTCCTGTACCAATATTGAAAGCCTTATACTGCTCAGAGATCCTTGAGATCCAGTCACAGATATGTGCACTGTTTATTTACTGAAAATCATTGCAGTGGTAAAAATTATTTGCAGGGCTTATGAGGGTAAAATTCTTTTATCTTGGGCTCCTCAATCTGTATGCCACCTCTAGTTTGGCAAACACATGTCAAAAATATGGAATTCCCCTTAAAGATATATATAAATAGACTCATCAAGTTGAGAATATGAAGTCCAGATGGTTTCCCAGTATCAACAAAAACCACTCTCCTTGCCAACATGAATTTTATAAACCAGAAATCATTCACAGGCCTATGAAGCAGACATAGCAAGTCTGCAAATGCTTATTACTATGTTCCTGTTACTATGTTGGATACTTCACTACAGGGCCCAAAGGCATTATTTTAAAAACAAACACTGGATGTTCACAATGAACTCTTCCTTCTCTACTGCAAAGGCACTGAAGTCCTTCTAGAAGAGTGATCTGTGCACCCCGCATTCCAGTAAGACAGGGTAGCAATGACAGCCATGACTGATGGGCTTTTAAAGCAGAGGCAAAATCCTCAGCACATCTCTGGGCTGGGAAGTCTCGACCACTGGGCATGTTCCCTTTGCTTTCTGATAATCTGAATTTCAGAGATTCCATACTTGTGTTGCTGTTGATAATCTACTAACTATAAATTTGATGGAAGAGCTATATCAACACAAATGCCACTAGACTCACTATCAATGAATCAAGGAACTGAGGCTTATAAATTCAAAAGCTTCCCCTGTGGCTCAGAGAAGCAAGTGAGAGAGGCAGATAAGGTGTAAGCCATATCTGCTAATCATTCAATCACAGGTACTTTCTCAAATCATAAAAGTGACTATAATCAGATGGAAGCTCAGTGTTTGACAGTGATACACAGGCAGTTGGACACAAGGCCTTTTGGTGGTCTTGGTGCTTCTAGAGGTGGTACATTGGGCAAAACAGGCTGGAGCCACACCACCTGATCCCTTTCAAGAGCTTCAAAGTTCCATCCTTGTAAAAGGCAGGCACCACAGTCAATGAATTTGCCAGAGTTCTACACTATGGAGTTTTGAATAACCTTTGATGCTTGATTCATTTAAAAAACAATAGCTAGTTTTTTACCCAGATGATATCACTGATCAGAGGTTTTCCAGCTGCCAGATAAGTAAATCTTCATTGAGTGCAATGTATAGGTTTCCTGTGCAATCCATGGATCAATGTGGAACTATATATGGGCTGTGGTGGTTTGATTCAGGTGTCCCCCATAAACTGAATTCTAGGTTCCTAGCTGATGGAGTTTTGGGAATTAATGTTTCTTGGAAGCAGTGTATTGTTGGGGATAGGCTTATGAGTGTTATTGCCAGTGTTTGGCACACTCTCCTGTTCCTGTTGTCCACCTGATGTTGGTGAGGAGATGATACCACCCTCTGTTCATGTCATTGTTTTCAAGTCTGTAAGCCAAAATAAACTTTTTCTCTCAAGCTGCTCTTGGTTGGGTGTTTTCTGCAAGCACTGTGAACCTGACTGCAACAGTAAAGCTGGAACCCGGAGTGGGATTGCTGCTAGATACCTGTGTGGTTTTGGCCTTTTGGAGGTGATTTTTGAGAGGAATGTGGAAGGATATTAAACCTTGGCCTAAGAGACGCCATGCAGTGCTATAAGTACAGCTTGATGGACTATTCTCATTCTCGTCAGAGTTGAAAGACTTGAATTCAGTAAGAACTATGGACTGTGAGGTTTGGCTTGTGAGGGTGAGAAAGAGCTTTGCTTGGACTGGGATAGAAGCAGTTTGTGTGAGAGGCTTGCCCTTATGCCTGTGTCCTGAGGACTTGTGCAGGGTTTCTTTGCATAGAAACAGACTGTAAGCAGAGGCATATGGCACAGAAATGAAACCTTTGGGCCAAAACTGCTGCTTGTTCAGTTGTAATTGTATGAGAGAGTACAACCATTGAGATTTGGCCAGATGACATGACTTGGGACATTGGAAAGAATGCAGTCTTTTGAAGGGGCCTGAATCCTGAATGCTCAAGGAGTGTCCTGTTCTTCAAAGTCTGCTTTATTTCCCACCCTGGATTAGCAAATTGGTACTCCACCTGGTATTATGGAGTATAAGAAATGCAGGAAAGAGAGGGTCATTGAATTTGCAACACAGTCTTGTTTTGGAAACAGCCATGGGCAGTGTGAAGAAGGTTTTCTGGATGCTTGCATGGAGACCCGAAGGAACCGTGAGGATGAGTCATGGGTTGCAATGGAGACCCAGTGGATGCCAGGACTATGAGACACCTGCTAAGGAGAGCTGCTGGCCCTAGATGCATTTTCCAGGACTTGTTCTTTATGGGGTTGTTGTGAAGTACAGTAGAGAATAAGATTGTACACATGGTCAAACATCTTCCTCTTCCCATATCCTTACTCCTTGTAATATGACTTGGTAATACGTTTCAACAAGAAATGCCTGTTTCAGGCTGGAGAGATGGTTTAATAGTAAAGGCTCTTGGCTGGAAAGCATAAGGACCCATGTTCAACTCCCCAGATCCTACATAAAAGCCCAACACAAGTTGATTCATGTGTAAGGTCATGCATGTACACAAGGTGGTGCACATGCCTACAGTTTGATTTCAGTGGCTACAGGCCCTGGAACACCAATTTTCTCTCTTGTTTTCATAAAAGATAACCCCAAAAAGCAATGCCTGTTTCTCCACTCTTAATTTTGAGCTGGCTCTGTGATTCATTGCAGCCCATGAAAGGCAGCGGAAGTGACAGTATGTCACTTTTGAACCTGCCTGCAAGCTGTTTGTGCTTCCACCTTCCAGGATCCCCACTGCTTCTTAAATAAGCCTAGACTAGCCTGCAGGACAGCTGAGAGTCCTGTGACCCAGCTGTCCCCATTGTCTCTCCAAAGCCAGCCAATTCCCAGAGTAAGACACAGAGCTGAAGGTAGGCTCATATGTGAGCCCAGGTGAAATCAGAATTACCTAGGGATATCAACACATAGGAAAACTACAGAACTGGCATCAGGGAAATGGATGTTTTGAAGCTGTCAGGTTATAGGGTGGCTTGTTATACAGCAAAAGCTAACTGACTCTGTAGGAATTATTAACCTCTTTGTACTAAACACGGACACTGTATCTTGCCCATGCTCCACAGCAGGCACATGGTAAAAGCTCTTGGACTGTCACATTGGCTTTAAGAGTCCAAGCTCTTAGGTCCCATCACTATCCTGGGTCATTTTCACCTTACTAAGAAGGTACACATGAAGGGTTCTCAGTGCTGCATTAGATATGTTTCCTGTATTTAGAGGGCTTGCCATTTCTATTTTGTTTCTCCCAAATGAAACTGCAATGTGACAGTTTTGCTATTGCTATTGTTAGTTCTTGAAATGAATTTTCTACCTTTGTAATCTTTTCAAATATAACTACTTCTAAGGGATTGCCCATAATATCCAAAGATAGAATTAAATTTTTCCATCTTGTAGATGATTGCAAACATAACCACAATTGCTCATCCTTCTTTTATCCTCACCCTTTGCAATGTGACATTTTAGTCCCTTTTACTGAGAGACTGTTTCTACCCCTACCCAGAATCTAGATTGGCCTGTGACTTACTTTGGCCAAGAAATATAGCAGAAATGGTGAAGGGCCAATTTTGAGATATCCAAGGTGTCTTGTATTTTCTAGGAGAATCCAAGTCCATCAAGCCCAGAATGCCCTGCTGAGGGATCAAATTTGCCAAGGACAGAAGGGTCAGCCATTGTCACAGCCAAAGCCCTTAGACACAAGAGATGGGCCCAGCCATCATCAGCAAAAGCCAAAGCACATCTCAGTATTGCACACGAGGGAGGCTCACTGAGCTCAGCCTGAATGGCCCATCATAGGATCAGGCACTAGATAAATGGTCTCAGAAAGCACTAAGCTTATGTTTAGGCAATAGTTAGAGTATCAATTTTACTTTATGTATAAGAGACCCTCTGTGCTCTTATAGTATGTTAAACCTTCCATTTGGAACAGTTCTTCCATTCAATAAATGAATGGGTTAATGGTGAAATATCAATATGATTTTTCAACCAAAATAGAATGCTGGCTTTTCATTTGATCTTTTCTAGCTGGAAGTAAAAGCAACATTTAGCATGGGGCCTGCTACTTGGCAGGTGTTTTCAGTAAGTGTTAGCAGCCACTGATCCTGTGTGGGGGAAGTAAGATGCTAATACAAACACCACACACAGGCTGGGACAGCTTCACAGCTAAGACAACCTCTGCTATGTCTGCAGGCTGGGAAACTCAGGGCAAGCCACATGCTGCTGTGTTGCACAGATTCTGGCAAGCTTCTTTCTCCCTGCAAATTTGCTCTTCTCCATGGCCTCACAGCTCCTCACCTAACAAACACAAAAGGCATTGAGTTTTGCAATGGAAGGCCACCTCCGAGGCTTCCTGTTCTCCAAGGCTGCAGTCCTCAGATATGCTATTGTTGGGAAGAGGAGGGAGCTTTAAAAACAGGTCTGCAAACACTGAATTAGCTAGCTTGGGGATACAGCTCGCATGTGGGGATGCTATCAAGCCCTGTGGCTAATCCGACTGAGTAGCCAACATCGAGAACCACTACTCAGCCTTTCCCAGACTGCTCTTCAGTCATGGTTATTACAGGACTTAACTTTCCAAGCAGTTCTAAAGAATCTGTTTTTAATATGCCTATAATCAAAACCCAGCACTGGAGTACTACAGTTAGAAAATAACTTCTTATAACAGACAGTGACTGGCTCTGAAGGAATTAAGAAATAATTATCAGATGAGTAACATTCCAGTGATTAATTCCAGGTATAATGTGAACACTTGGAAGGAACCAAAATGTCCTAAAAGCATTAAATGTAAGTAGGGATTCAAAATTTTATTGGCTTGAGTTAACATATAATACCTCAGACTTCATTAAGTAACACACCAAAGCTCAATTGCATATTTGCATGCAAGTATATAATCTAAAGCTACATGACTCAAGAATCTCCCTCTGAAAATATGTATTATGTGAATAAAAACTTTAATCACTAATTAAGCTATAATTTGATCTTTAAGTATAATTTTGGATCAGGTTCAATATGGACATTTTAAGCACTGTGGTCTAATCTTCCTGGTACATAAGTGACTCATATGTCAACAATGTTATTTAAAAATAGTTTTTAGGGCTGGAGAGATGGCTTAGCAGTTAAGTGCTGGCCTGTGAAGCCTAAGGACCCCGGTTCGAGGCTTGGTTCCCCAGGTCCCACGTTAGCCAGATGCACAAGGGGGCGCACGCATCTGGAGTTCGTTTGCAGTGGCTGGAAGCCCTGGCATGCCCATTCTCTCTCTCTCCCTCCATCTGTCTTTCTCTCTATGTCTGTCGCTCTCAAATAAATAAATTTAAAAAAATGAACAAAAAAAATTAAAAAAAATAGTTTTTAAAATTTTTAAATAATTTATTTATTTAACAGAGAAAGAGGGAGAGAGAAAGAGTAAGCATGTGCCAGGGCCTCCAACTACTGCAAACAAACTCCAGATGCCTGCACCACCTTGTGCATCTGGCTAACGTGGGTCCTGGGGAATTGAACCTGGGTCCTTTGGCTTTGTAGGCATATACCTTAACTGCTTAGCCATCCCTCCAGCCCCTAAAATATGTTTTTTAAATAATTAAAATTTATTTATTTATTTTTGAGAGAGAGAGAAATAGGCAGGGGGAGAGAGCGAGAGAGAATGGATATGCTAGGGCCTCCAGCCTCTGCAAATGAACTCCAGATGTATGTGCCCCCTTGTGCATCTGGCTTACATGGGTCCTGGGGAACTGAACCTTAGTCCTTTGGCTTTGCAGGCAACAGACTTAACCACTAAGCCATTTCTCCAGCCCTAAAAATATTTTTGATAGAGTTAAAAAGTATCAGACATGATAATCTTGTTCTAGACATACAATGGTTACAAACCACTTTAATGCTAAAATTTCATCCTCAATAAATTCTGAAACTGCAATCACTGTGGACCTCCACCATCTTTTCTAAGTGACAAACTCTCCAAGAGAAAAATCTGCTTTGGCCTTCTGACTTCAGAGATAGGAAAATAAGATCAAGAGAGGGACCTAAGGGGCTGGAGAGATGGTTCAGCAGTTAAGGTGTTTGACTGCAAAACCTAACAACCCGGGTTCAATTCCCTAGTATCCACATAAAGCCAGATGCACAAAGTGGTGCATCCATCCGGAGTTCATTTGAAGCCGCCAGAGGGCCTGGTGATCACATTTTAGAAAAAAGAAAGGGAGCTAGAGAGAGATACCTGAAATCCAGCAAGATGCCCAGTACCGAATAGCTGAGTGCCCAGCCCAGAGTATCTGAGCCTACATCTTCCTGGCTCTTGGGGACATTTGGAAGGCAAGGGAGAAGTGTGTCCCACTCTCTAAAACCAACAGCAGAGCTAGATCTGGCTTCTATGTTTTGCCGGGTATCTTTTGCCCACCTCTGTGTGGTTATGTTTCACACAGGATTTGGCAATGGGAGAAAGGATTACTTTTCTCCTCTTATTCTTGTAATAAAATGGGCTGAAGTCAGCTGCAGTCATTTAATAGAGTACTTATACCTACATTTACTCCATTTCATCTATCACTGGCACCATATATTGGCATGCTATAATTCATGAATCAATATTGGCACATCATTATCACCTGCTTAATTCAGATTTCCTTGGTTTTTAACCTAATGTCTGTGTTTTGCTACTTTTTGTTTAAAGACAAAGTCTTAGTATGTAGGCAGCCCAGTCTGGCCTTGAAGTTGTAGCAATCCTCCTGCTTTTGCCCCCTAAGTGCTAGGATTATAGGCACGAGTTAGCACACCATATTTTGTTCCTG
The DNA here is from genome assembly GCF_020740685.1 of Jaculus jaculus. Taxonomy (NCBI): domain Eukaryota; kingdom Metazoa; phylum Chordata; class Mammalia; order Rodentia; family Dipodidae; genus Jaculus; species Jaculus jaculus. Next base: position 151,755,050 of record NC_059103.1, read on the forward strand.
ATCCCATCCAGAATATCACATTGCATCACATCTAGTTATCTTGTTTGCTTTTTTTTTTTTTTTTTTTTTTTGTGGGGAGGCATACTTACACACAGAGAGGGTGAAGGAGGATTGGGGAAGATATGACTGAACATGAGTATTTCTCTTCCATGATTCAGCCAATTAAGGGCAAAATCCTACAAATTACTTTTCTAATGTTCTCTAGTTTAAAAGAAAAGGGCATATGTTAATGAAGTAATGCTGAGTTTTAATTATGAGAAACACTGAAGGTAAGAGAAAGGTTAAGTTCTAGAGAATGTGACATTTGGAAGGATCTTGCACTTGGCCCCTGATTTTAACAGTATCCGAAAAGCAAGGGAGAGGGCAGAGCAATGTGAGAATTTACCATAATAACAATGTAAGGAACATATAAAACCATAATGCTACCATGCACTCTAGCACCCTTTATTTTGGGGAAGTTTCATTTTTAAATCCCACAGAGATGCACTGATAGTTTTCCTGCCAATATTTATGTAAAATATTTTCCAAACAAGACTGATTCATCCTAATCTGAAGCAAATTGTTAGATCACAACAGAGAATGTTAAAGTGTTTGTGTCCCTTATAGAGATGCCAAACATTTTATTCTGCCTGATGCTGGGCTATAAATAGGGAACTTCAAACATTGAAAATATTCTCCGAGTTGCCAAACACACGTTTTTAACATCTACTTCCTAGTACAAAGGAATTGTTCTTTCAAAGTTTGAAAGTGATAGTTAATTGCAACTGAAATACTGCAGCTTATTTCAATTAATAGAATGGAAAATATATTTTGTTTATGGATATTTCTGTTTATATAGGATGTGTCCACTATTTCTTTAAGTGTGTATTGAAGATCTGTTAAGCAGTGCTCTGGTGACTAGATAATATCCTGATAACAGCAATGTTCCTCATGCTTACCTTCTTTACTGTGCTATCCATCACACCTATAGATAACTGTACATGGCTGAAAATGAATGAAAGTGGAGGATGAGAGCACTGAATGTTAGTGAGTCTAAACATGCGTGCTCATCTCTCTATAGATGGCTTTGCATATGCTAAGACAGCCTCCTTAGACATTTTCTTAAACATATAGGCCATAATTGTATTTACCTGTGCTTGAAAGAACTTGAATTTGAACCTTAGTACCTTGAACAGTGTAAATTTCTGGAACACGGAGAGTCCCAACAATTTTGTGAAACCATTGCTGGCTCAGACATAAGAAGTAAAAGAAAGGCTAAAAGCAAGATGGACGTCCTATGAACACAGAGCATCACGTCAGACTCTGTCACATGGTTCTTTGGGATCTAGCAAACCCTTTAGGGCTCAGAGAGTCAAGAATCAAACACATACCATGCTGGTCACAACATGGAATGGCTTGGGAATGCAGATGATGTATGATATCTCCCTATACCACACATCCTGTGACAAGGTCAAAATTTGGCCTCAAGATGTAAACTGTTGTTTCTCCTGGGAATACCCTAATTGTTTGGGCTTGGGATCTAGGTAATCATGAAGCAACTTGCCCTGTTAAATTATTCACTAAAAAGCACAGGCCAAAGCTTGGTTCTATCACATCAACCATGAAGGATTTTGCAGAATTCATTTTTGTACACAAACCTCCCTCCTTCTTCACTGTTCCTCCATTTTATTTCTTATGTCTCACTGTACACTGCCTCATTTTCATGTTGATGTATTATGCATTGTTCTTATTGTCAGAATATTTCTGGAATAAGGCAGGGTATAAATGGTCACCAGCTATAGAGACACAAAGAGCTTAGAGATAATCCAGTTCTATCTTCTATATTTCACAGTTGAGAAATTCTGGACTCTGAGGTCCCAAAGGCTATTATTTAAACAGCGGTCCGAATGCAGGGATAGCAAAGGAAGTTTATTATAACTTTTCTTTAACATAGGGATGCCTCCTATGGCATGAGATTCTTTAATTTCTCCTTTTCTTAAGCTAGCACTACCCAAGAGATGCTAATAAATATTTCTCCCTACTAGAGAATACACCATTGAGGAAGTTCTGTATTCTAACATCTTGCTTTAGAGTCATGAGAAAAATTTCAGTAAGTCCTACACCAAGAGGATCAATTTAATTCTAACACATATCTGCCAAACATATGAGATCATAGACTAAAAATTTTCTGTTTTCCTCTTGGGGGGGGTCATAGTGGGGAGGCACACCCATTATGGTTCTTTAGAACATACCTTAGGAAGTACTGGATTAAGAAAATCCCACAAGAGGAATGGTCACGTGTCCCTCTCCTGACATAACTGCAACCATGTCCGTTTTTTTGTGTTTTTTTTTTTTTCAAGGTAGGGTTTCACTCTAGCCCAGGCTCCATGTTCACTTTTGATGCTGGCAGGCATATTGCCTGCAAGGATCAGGGCTCTGGTATGTCAAAGGCACAGAACCCAAGAGTGAAAGGGTATTAAGGAAGAGGAAGATCAAGCGCCCTGGGTCTTTCCCCCAGGGCTGCGGGATCCTAAGGGCCAGGAAGGGGTGCCTGGAGTTCTGTTTCCAGTGTGACCTTAATCTGTATCCACTTTGGTTTTGTTTGTTTGCATGTGTATGTGTAATGTGTTCATGTAAGTGCAAACACGCATCTGCATGTGTGTATGTATGCACATGTGGATGGAGGCCAGAGGACAATCTCTGGTGAGACCTTCAGGTACACCACCCACCTCTTGAGACATGGCTCTGTTAGTGGCAGGAACTCACTGATCAGGCTAGAGAGACTGCCACATAGCTCCAGGGATCCTTCTGTCCCTTTCTCCCCAGCCCTGGGATTGCAGGTGTACATCACCATGCTTGATATGTTATGTGGGAACTAGGGGTGGAATTCAGGTCCTTATACTTGCAAGACACACACTTTACTGACTGAGCTATTCCACTGCCCTTTAACCCTGTATTCATTTTTATTTCTAGAAAGGAGACTATATTCTTGCCATGAAGTAAACACCATCAGACAAGGTTGTACATCTCCAAACATGATGATGTGACAAGCTGTGTGTGCCTCTGCAAGGGTATCCATGTGTTTATATAACTAGAGAGAGGTGACAACTCAGCAAGCTCTTGTGTGGTCCAGAAGGCTTGTGCAGTGGTGCACAGGGGGCCGATGCACAGACTCCAGTGCTGTTACTGCCTTCCAGTGCTTGCTCTGCCCTCATCAGACATGTTATAACCCTCTCTGGAGCTTTGGTTTGCTCTTAGTAAAGTGGAATTCCTGATAATCACAGGGTAGCCATGGAGATTATAGATTCATACCTTCAAAGTGCTCAAACCAGTGCTTACCTCCAGGAGCTATGGTGAGTTTATTAAATAAGACACCTGCATTCAGGACTTATTATAACTTCCCTTACATATACTTTCTCCTTCACAGTAGACAAGGATGAACTATACAAATGGACATACAGAGCTCTCACCCTTCTCCCTTCAGAACAGACCAGTTAACCAGTTACAAGTATCCCTCACAGCAGCTAGATACCTGTGAGCTGCCTCCTTCTCTAATGGGCAGACTGTCACCAGTCCATGACAATGACCAAACCTGGAGTCTAGGTTTATTGGGGATTCTAGTTCAACAGGAACAAGCCTGGAGGGGGCAGAGCCATGGCTGACAGAGTTATGTTGGACAAAGGTCCAACACTCTTGCTACCTCAGGTAGCACCTCTACAGAGTCCTTGGCAAGGGCAGGAGATTCTGGCCAAGGCCCTCTAGGCTATCCTGTAATGCCACATCCCACCTTACATGTACCTCAGTGATCCTTAACTCAGTTGCTCAAAGCAATAAAGTTTAATTAAAAATAGATAAACTAGGCTGGAGAGATGGCTTAGTGGTTATGGCACTTGCCTGTGAAGCCTAAGGACCTATATTTGACTCTTCAGATCCCACATAAGCCAGATGCACAAGGAGACACAAGCAAGCAAGGTTGCACATGCTCATAAGGTGGCGCAGGTGTCTGGAGTTTGATCACAGTGGCTGGAGGTCCTATTCTCTTTCCTTCTTTCTCTCTCTCATTAAAAAAAAAAAAAGACAGACAAACTAGCTGAGCATGGTGGCACATGCTTTTAATCCCAGCACTTGGGAGGCAGAGGTAAGTAAAGTAGGTAGATTACTATGAGTTCAAGGCTACTCTGAGACTACATAGTGTATTCCATGTTAGCTTGGGTAAAAGGGCAAGGTCTTACCTTGAAAATCCAATACCAAAAACAACAACAAAAACCCGGACAGACAAAAAAGGATAATCTAAAATATACTGCCTAGAAGCAATGAAGGGGGAAAAAAAGCCTTTGTTATTTTCCCTTAGTTTCTTTGATATTCATTTGAAAACTGTCTTTTTCCAACTGTCCAATTTAATTTGTTATTGTTGTTTGTGGCTCTAAAGATTAAATCCAGGACTTCATACATGGCAGGCATGTGTTCTACCACTGAGCTTTATCCCAGCTCAAGTTCTATGTGTTAAAATAAAGAGATGCAAACATATTTTCAAAAATATTACACAGATACATTTTAAAAGACAGATAAATTGAGAAATGGCCAAAAATAATGTGCATAGGTCTCTCTGATCAACAGCTCACTGTGGATGTAGACCACATCCTGGTACAGGGAATTACAGGCCAGAATCAAGGGAAAAGAAAAAAGAGCCAGAGAAGAAAGAGAAAAAGGAGAAATTTGAGGTTAGGTTTCATCTCACTCTCTCCAGGGCCCTTTGATTCAGATGCTCCCTCTTAGGTTTACTTGAGGGTTCTACATTTTAGTCTGATTTTTCTAGATATAGGGTTATATGGTACCAGTTCAATTTGGGTTCAGATTTTGTGTTCCCTCCACCCTTTCCCTTCCCCCAAGCCCTACCCTCCCTATTGTTCAAACCTCAGATGCTATTCAGTTATGTCAGCAATTTGGGCTGATCCAGATCAGGAACTGCAGATTAGTGAGATCATGAAACAGTTGTCTTTCTGTGATTGTGTGAGTTCACTTAGAATGATCTACTAGATCTCCCAAAACAAACAAGACAGACTTCTGTCAGAGCACTTGATTATCCACCAGAGATTAGTGGTAAGACCCTACTGCTGAAGACACCAAATGCTGTTGGCACAGACCATGGAGAGACCTAGTCAGAATCTGAAGGGGAGCCAGTCCCCAGATAATTAGCCCATCTAGTGCTGGAAGGTGTTACATGAGCTACCAGGGGAAAGTGGCCAACATTTGTCCAAGCAATTCAAAGTGTAAGCAACTCAGAAGCAAACAATTTGACATGATGCTCAAACAAGTACAATAGTGTCCACAGCCATGGAGGGTAACCAACTGCTCTTGGGTTGGCTAAGAGAGCCACTCAGTGGAAAGGAAACCATATCTGGAACTGGGAAACAAGTTAGAATCATATCCAGATAATGATTCTGCTTTCCATTGTCAAGTTCCCGCTAAGATTATAAGAGTGTCTAAACCCTCTGCATTCTCTCTAAATTAACAATGGTTATTCCATTTAAAACTGGCGCTGACTTCAATCTCCATTGGAGAATCTGCTTCTCTTTTTCAGATGGGAACTGGATTTGAGGAGATAAACGACCAGCCCCAGCACACTCCACCCTGACCTCAGCTGAAACCACAGAGGAACTGGGGAAATGAGCAAGGGTGCTACTCTCTTAGTGAATCTGATATCAGCACAAGGGTGTAGGAGATAGATACTGAGGACACTCAACACCTACCAAACCAGAGATCCAGATGCTCTCTAAGTGCCCATCACTGAAGTAGACTTAACATGCTCCCAGTATGGCTCAAGGAATTTTGCAGAAAAGGGGGTGGAAAGATTGTTAGAGCTCCAAAGAGGTACATTTTTCAGACACTGCCTCTCCCCCATAACTGGCTGCTGCCCCCATAAAGCATGATCCACAATCCCCATGGGGTTGACCTGCATCCCCAATGAGGAAGGCCTCTTCAGAAAAAGGGCAGGGAGGAAGGAAAGGATGGTACCAACATGTGATGTTTACATATAAAATATGTCCATATCTAATAATAACAAACAAAAGAAAACATCTTCCTGTTGCAATGAAAAGCCAAGACTTACATTCTATTCCATATTCAGTATCATGAGGCACTGGACAAAATAAACATTAAAGAACTGACTATCAGAAAAAATAATGAGTATAAACCATATGACTAGAAGTAAAGTAAAAGATGGGCCTTTGGTACACAGCCATGGTGAGGAATCAATTGCTCTTGATTTGGCTAACTGATCCACTCAGTGGTACTAGACCCTTAGCTGGAGCTGGGAAACAAGTCAGAACCATACCCAAACACAAGCCCACTCTACAATATCAAGCTACCATCAATCACAGGGTATAAGAGGGCCTACACCTATCAAACTGTCTATCAAAAAAGTGTTATCTCAATTTTCCGGGTGCTAACTTACTCTCCGTTGGAGAATCTGCTTCTCTTTTCCAGATAGATGCAGATCCTAAGAAGAGAGCTGCCCCAACATACCTCAAAAGGGGCCCAACTGAAACTAAGGACAACTGGCGAAATAAGCAAGGGTGATGTTTTCCTGTGAACCGGATACCAGCACAAAGGGGAAGGAGATCAACGCAGAGAAAAATCAACTCCTACCAAATCAGAAAGCCAAAGCCTCAGAGGCCCCCAACACCTCAGCACTGAAGCAGACCAAAAATGAACCCAACATGGCTCAGGGAAATCTTGCGGAAGAGGGGGCGGAAAGAATGTCAAGAGTTACATGTTGGGTCATGATTTGCAGAGACATTTATCATACCAATAACTGGGGGCTAACTCCACAATGCACGACCCATTTTCATTAACAAGGAGGGTCTAATGGGAGGGGGTAGATCACAGATGAGCCTAAATAATGGTACCAAACTGCCTGTATTTACTGAAAAGAAAACTAATAAATTAAATTAAAAAAAAAAAAGATGGGCCTTAGCTGTTAAGATGAATCCTTACACAGATTACATAAAAAGGCTAGAACAGTTTGTAATAATATAACAATCTGATCTCATAATTCAGAAATGTTGTAATTTAAGTATTTAAAAGATTAAAAAAATATATTTGACAGAGAGAAGGAAAAAGGCAGCTATATATAGAGAGAAAGAGTGCACCAGGGCCTCTAGCCTCTGCAAACGAACTCCAGATGTATGTACCACCTTGTGCGTTTGGCTTATGTGGATCCTAGAAAATCAAGCCTTGGTCCTTTGGCTCTTTAGGCAAGTTCTTTTTTTTTGTTTAATACTTTAAAATTATTTGTTTATTTGAGAGGGAAAGAAGGAGATAGAGATAAATTTATATTATATAATACTTGTAAGCTGTTCTTCCACATAGAGGCAAGAATAGGGAGTAAGGAGTGATCTTATTGCAAGCTTCAGGAAGAAGGCATTGAAATTTGGGCCTGGCAATGGCTCCAACATACTGGCCATGGAGCTACTTTAGGCAGACTGTAGTTCAGATGTCCTATTGTGAACACAGAAGCCAACGCCCTTGAAAAACATCTCTTCTTTCTAGTAAGAAACACACACACACACACACACACACACACAGTTTTCCAACAGCTGAGGTTACCAGGTTAACTGTGAGGTAGTCCCTGTTCTCAGGAACAGTGGGACACACAGCCACTAGAGGCAGGAACACTGGGCCTTGCCCATGCTTATGTTTCTGGCCCTGCAGGCTTCTCCAGGCCAGGCTGCATATGCTCTGAATGTTTCCCTCTGCAGTTGTTGCCTTTACAACTCCAATCATTGTGGGTCTGGCACCTTCTCATATGTGTCTAGCCATGCACCTCTTCTTACCTCAGAGACATCTTTAACTCTGCTTTTATTTTATCAAAGGCAGAATACACTTGCCTCCACATGTCCCAGATAGCAGGCACAGCTTAACATTCGCTAACGCTGATGTGCTAACATACAAGGAGCAATAGTAACAAATGATCATAAATTCTTTCTAAACTTCCAGAATTTTAATTCCCATGACTGCAGTATTTAGATAGGCATCCTGCTCTTTTAAGGACCTTTTCCATGTCACTCATGAATAATGCAGTGTGAAGAAAAGAACCACTGAAAGGAAAACCATTTCCCCAAATTATGACTTGCATCCCAGTAATGAGAAGCTATTAAAATATATTTTTAAAAATCCCTAAGCTAGTCTGTTCCTTAGAATTCTGAGATTTCCCACTGCTCTGCTATTTTCCCATTCTGTATGCACAGCACAGATTCCTGCCAAGCCCATTACAGTGAGCAAACAATGTCCTCTCTGTCAGAGTGGAGCATGAATAGTTTCACAAAATTCTCCCCTAATGTACAGCCCACACTCCCCATCAAACCCTTCAGAAGAAAATAGTCAGGGGGAGGGCGATGTGGAAACCTGACTCTCCTCTTGCCAGTCTCAAACTGCTTTCCAGAACACCAAGGGTAGAAAAATGCCAGCTGCCCATTAACTTCTAAACAGAGAAAGTCGACATGTGTATTTTAAATCAGTTTGTGTAGTTCTGTATTTCTGGGCATATGGGTGTGCAAGTATCATGTAAAAAAAAAGAGGAAATGGTTCATCAAATAAAATCTCAGGGATAAGAAAAAACAGCATTTAACTGCAAACTGAACAGCAACAGGAGGACTTCATAGAACTGACAGGAGTCTGTATTTCAAACTGACAAACACTGAACCTGATCATGGATTCCTCTGCCTCCATTAAACGTTGGTGTCCACTAAGCTCACAATTCCTAAAGAAAGAGCCTGGAGCTACTTTTCTGGACACCCAAGATGTCAGCCCATTCTGTTTTGGTGGCAGTATCTGTTGGTCTCTGTTGCCCACCCACCACCAGCTCCCCCTCTCTACAAGAGACATTAAGGATATGATCTTCCAAAGAGAGACCTTCAAAAAGCATTTCACATAGCTAATGAAGGCTTACTTAGGAGGCATTTTCATTGAAAAGCATGGATTTCCTTAAATTCTTCATTTGTCTTAATTAGTATAAAAATATTATGGTTCAGGTCCCACCTGGGTGATGTGTATGTTTCATTAACTTTAACCTTAAATGAGAATCACTTAGCTCCTTCATCAAGGAAGAAATGCCATTCTCACAGTTAAGCCACAATGCCAGGCTTCCCTCACTCTTTCCCACACACTTGCTGTCTAGCCCTGTGAGCTCCCTGGATGTAATGGTTTTCTTCTGGTGACATATTCAGTGAGGTTAAGGGATGCCCACCAGCTCTGCTTTCTCCTCTCTCTCTCTCTCTCTCTCTCTCTCCTCAAATTACTCTAGTCTGTATTAGACTAGACAATCAGACCTCTGTGCGTCTCTCGCCTCTGGATGCCCTAACTACATGCTCCCTTCAAAGTACAATGGTAATATTTACCTTGCCAAAATGGTTGTCCAAAAAAGTATTTCCAAGTTCTGGCACCGTGTTCCTTTCTTTACAAATGTTGTTATGGTGAATGTCTCTTTTCTTTCTTGGCCTCTAAAAAAAGAAAAGAAAAAGGAAAAGAAAGAAAGACTGTTAGGGGAGGAAAAAGCATACTCTCTCAGCTCACTGTACAACTGTGGCACATTCATACCAAACACTGAGCTTTCAATGCTTTCCTAAACAAACTACAAAGTTTCAACTTCTAAACACAAAAGTGAAAATGGTTGTAAATATATACATTTCTTTTGAAATAATAGTCACACCTGCACATGATCAAATATAAACCCATTTACTTGTTCTTTCCACATCTGCCTAGTTTATGACGAATAAATCTGTACTATTGTCATACTATTGAAACTCAAACCATTTCCTCTTTGCTTCTCTCTCTCAAATAAATAAATAAAAATAATTTTTTTAAAAGGGAGATGGCTTAGCAGTTAAGGTGCTTGCCTACAAAGACAAAGAAACAAGGTTCGATTCCCTAGGACCCATGTAAGCCTGATGCACAGGGTGGCACATGCATCTGGAATTTGTTTGCAGTGACTGGAGGCCTTAGCATGCCTATTCTCTCTCTTTGTCACTTTCTTTCTCTCAAATAAATAAATAAAAATAAAAATAATATTTAAAAAACCCTCAAACCACTGTTATCTGCATTTGAGATAAAACACATGGCTTATTTGAAAAGAACAGTTATGCTTTTTGGCAAGATAGGCTGTAATTCTATACATTTTTTTACTAAAAGGAGACTGGTATGGTGTGATCAGCAGGACCCCAGTGGCCTGTGGATCTAAGCCTTTGTCATTCCTTTATTATCCTGCTGTGGAAATGGAAAAGATGCTCAGAACTGGAGGAGACTACAGGGAAGGCTCCCCCATCTACCCCATTCATTAGCTCCCACACCCCTCCGTCCCATCTGTGGGTCTGGTCTCCTTTTGCCTAGTCCTTTTCCTCCTACTTCTTCTCTGGTTCTCTTTTCATTCTTTAATAAATACCTCCTGTGCTGAATATTGACCTTACTAAAACATTGTTATGGGTATGGTATGAGCGGGAGGAGGGAAGTGGGATAGGATGAATGAATGAATGAATGAGTGGTGTACTCATACTCTGTAGGGATTATTGTGCCTATTGACTAAGACCCAGAGTTGTCAATGATTTTAGCAGACTGAGGCACACCTCCTCATTTCAACACACAAATGTGAGTCGATCATAAGCCTTCTGGATCTGCATAACTGTGCTCTTTGGGATATAGTATCATTGCCGACTGTTGCTTCTGCTGCAGAGGAAGCAGTTTGTTTAGATTCTCTTCAGATATACCCTTTTCTGCCAGGTGTCAAGTGAGGAAGCCTGCCTTTTGTTTGTCACTGCATTCAGCTACATTACTATAAATCTACAAAGATCAGACCAAGACAGTGCAATCACAGGCTGTCTTCCTCTGACCAGACTCCAGGCCTTTCTCTGTCCATCACACAAAGTGGGAGGACAGGGATTCATCAAATGAAGTGCTGCTGCTCCCTGGGTAAGTAAGTTCCCAAGCCCTTGTTCCACTCTTCCATCAGATTTACAAACTCCCTCCTAAAATCCTGCTCTTCAGATGGATTTAGATGCGGAGTCTACAGGCAAACCTCTCTACTTTCCTATGTTAATATTCAAGCCCTGAGAATTCTCTTGAACCAGTCAGGAAGATAAACAAGATTCACTTAGCCAAGTCAGACTGTTTCAGTTAAAATTATTTTCTTAAAATGTTAAGTCATATTATGAATACTAGAAATGCTATTTCAGGATTGCAGATAAAACTTAGTGGTACAACAACTGCTTAACATGCTAAAGCGCCTACATTCAATTCCCAGGACTACCCCCAAAATTAACATGCATTCTCTATTACTAGATGATTTGAAAACTGAACAACTTGGCAGATAATTAATGACACAAAAGTGGCATATAATTTTGTATTTTCAAAATAGGTATGCCATGATTAAAAATATACTAAGGAAACAAAATGATCAAAAGTACATTACTATCACAATGCTAGACAACAGATAAATGGAATGGAATTCACCATCCACACAAATAAACTCACACATTTATATTCCTTCAATTGTATGGTTAATTTGTTTTTTTATTTTCCTTTTTATTTTTCAAGGTAGGATCTCACTCTAGCCCAGGCTGACCTGGAATTCACTATGTAGTCTCACACTGGCCTTGAACTCACAGTGATCCTCCTACCTCTGCCTCCCTGGAATCAAAGGCATGTGCTACCACACCCGGCTTAATTTGCTTTTTTAAAAATAAAATATTTATTTTTTTATGAAACAGAAATAGAGAGAGAGGGAGGGAGGGAGGAATGAAGAGATAATGGGCAATGCCAGGGCCTTTAGCCATAGCAAATGCGCTCCAGATGTCTGCGCCACCTTGTGCATATGGCTTTATGTGGATATGGGGGAGTCAAATCAGGGTCAGTAAGGTTTTTCAGGCAAGCGACAAAGGTGTCAAGACTGTTCAATAGTTAATTAAGGGTTTTATGGGGGCTAGGGAGGTGGAACATCAGGTAAGAGTGCTTTCTGTGCAAGCATAGAGCCAGAGAGGGCCTAATTTGACCTGAGTTTGATTCCCCAGTGCCCATGTAGACAGCTAGGTATGGTCACACATGCCCATAATCCTAGTCTTGTGGGAAGTGGAGATCAGAGAATCATTGAGAACTTGATGTTTAGCCAGTCTGGCCAAAAACACAGTTCAAGTTCAATAACAAATTCTGTTTCAAGGAAACACAAGGTTGAGCGAGGAGGGTACCTGATACTACTTTCCAGTTTACTCATGTTTGTGTGGACACATGTTTCTGAAGACACATGTGTACATACCACACACATGTGCAAACACCACAAAGCTGCCCCTCATACTCTTAAAGTAATACCAGAGTACTAAATGTAAGGAGTAAAACTAAAAAAACTCTTAGGAGACATATAGTTAAATCTGTGAGCTCAAATCTGGCTAGTGGAGCTATTGATAATTAAGAACAGACAAATTTAACTTCAAATAAAAAGATCTGAGCTTTCCCACAAAGTAAGACAACTGCATTACCCTCTCCAAGGATCAGAGAACATTGCAGAAGAGGTGGCAGAAAGAATGTAAGAACCACAGGATGGGGAGGAATACTATGGAATGCTGTCTTCCAGACATGCAGTGGCTATTGCATTCATGATCTCACAGCACCTGTGATTATCTGCCCAAGACCTGTACAATACAGGGCCCACCGATGTTCTTCTTCTTCTTCTTCTTTTTTTTTTTAAGAGAGAGACAGAGAGAGAATTGACACACCAGGGCTTCAGACTCTGCAATTGAGCTCCAGACACTTGCACCACCTAGTGGGTATGTATGACCTTGCACTTTCCTTACCTTTGTGCGTCTGGCCAACATGGGATCTGGAGAGTGGAACGTGAGTCCTTAGCCTTTGCAGGCAAGCACCTTAACCACTAAGCCATCTCTCCAGCCACCAATAGTCTATTATGTATGATGAAGGAGGGCAAAATATACATCAGAATTGCAGGACTAGTTGGAAAGAAGAGGGGTTCAATGGAAGAGGGTGGTGAGGACAAAAGGAGGGAGTGGGCAGGGATTAGGATCAAAATACATTATGTACATGTATGAAAGTTGACAACAGATGTCTAAAAAAGATCCAAGCTTTAGAAATCATTATCCAGAGTGCAAAAAGACAACCCCAATTATAAGAGAAGTATGTATAAATGACCTGATAGGGGATTTGTAATTAGAATCTATGTTAAAAACTTATATAATATAATATAGTAATAACCCAACCCAAAATGAGCAAAGAATTTGAACATATATTTCTCTAAAAAATGACACAGAAGAACCCCCAAACACATGTTCAGCTTCATCACCAAAGAAATCCAAGTGAAACCTACTGTGAGCTGCTACCTTACACTCCCTAGCTAAGAGGGATAAATGTGTTGGGAGAAGACGAAGAGAGCAGAAGCTGTAGACTCTGTGTTAGGAGTGTAAGATGATCATCTACTTTCCATACAGTGCCAGCTACAGAGTTACCATTTCACTCCTACGTACATACCAAGGGAAATGAAACATGTCCATACACATCTTGTACATGGACGTTCATGGCAGTATTGTGCATAACAGACATCAGGTGAAATAACCCATGTGCATCAACTTGTGAACAGATAGAGAAAACATGGTAACTGTACAAATATATGCACACAAAGTGGAATGGAGTACTGACATATTACAATAGTAAGTGCCAGAGCCCCTAAGCCCCACATATTATATATTCAATTCATAAAAAATTGTCAAAATGGGCACATATATAAAGATAGATTTATAGGGACAGAGAATAGAATAGTGGTTGCTTAGGGTTGGGGAAAATGGGAGGTAGGAGTCTCTACCAAAAAGATGAAAATATGTGTTGGTCACACAGCTCTGTTTTAAAACCCATTTAAACTACATCTTTTAAATGGATGAACCACATGGCATATGAATTACAACTCAGTGAAAGCTTCAACACAAAAAAAAAGTTTATCAAAGGGATGTGGACCTTATAACATTTTCCAGGTCACTCCCTCTGAACTGTGGCAAACCCAAATGTAAGTCTGGCTGGATCACTGGACCTGTGCTGAAGCAGGTTACCAAGCTCAACAGCAAATTAACATGTTCTGACTGAGACCACCTGAGTAGAATCCTCAGTGACCCATGCTCCTTCAGGACTCTTTCATTTGTGGGACTATCTCGGGGGTCACGGAACTAGTCAGCCTAAGGGCATCACAGACCTGTTGTTGCTCAGTCTAGGGGGGCTGACTGCCGCTGGTCCCTCTGAGAAGTTACCGGTTGTGGGGCTATCTCTATCTCTACATGTGCACAGTAGTTAGTCATTGCAAATGACGAGTGACTCAAATTGTATACTTGCAATTTAATTTCTCTCTCCACTGCATGGAATTTTAGGGCTTCTGAAACCAGCTACCTCCTCACCTATCTACTTCCTCCCATCTGCATACTCTGAGTCAGCACTGTTTCTCCTATACCTATCCCCCTGACAGACAGTCATGAGGGCTGTCAGGAGTTCAACACTGATTGGATATTCATAAGAAAGCACAGACAAGTGGACTCTGGGAGTTCATGATATACTTGCCAAGCTATCCTGAAGGATTTTTCTGCCAAAGCCTCTCAGAGCAACAGAAGTAGTTTAATTGTTGGGGCTCTGATTCCGTGGTATGAAACAGACATCTGACAGATGGCCTGGCCTGAGCCCCAGCTGGCATCGCACTTCCCAGAGCATCCCTGAAACAGGAAAGATTCCATGGGGTGGAAGAGGCCCTTCGTTATGGAAGGGAGTTGGCCATGGGCTGGGCAACCTCTTTTTGTTTTGGTTTCATTCCATTGCAGCACAGATAAGAGATTGTATAAAAGTGGGTGAGATGTGCATACTGAAATTTTGCTGTGGGAGTATGAATGACCCCCTCATCCTGTTCGCTCCTTGTCTTTAGAAACTCTGAGTAACAGTGGCTTTGTTATGGAAATATCTTCAAGTCTACTCTGATGGAAAAATAGATGTACTTAATTGGAGAAAACATTCGTTTTGCTGTATTTCAGGCACCGTGGTTCACTGCAGGCTCAGTGCTTGGGTGCACAGGAACCGAAGGGGCTGAGGATTGCACAGCATGGGGAGTAGCACAGGAGCACGGTGAGCAACCCCGGGTGCTAGCTCCTGGGTCTGGATGGCAGTCGAGGTCATCTGGAAGGCAGTAGTGACCACCCCACTGGTCAGACCCAGACAGCACCATCTCTGCACAAGAGAGTACAGTTGAACAAACCAATTCCACCAGCATACCAGCATTCAACAAGACTCCACCGTGGGCGAGACAGGGGACAAGTGCGATTAAAGATATATTCCACTGGACTGTGGGGCTCATTTAAATGTCTTCCTGCTTTAGTCACAACAATTCAGTTTTGGGGAGGGCAAGACGATATGTATAAGAGGGACAAGTGGTGAGGAAAGAAGAATGGCAGGAAGACACTTCCTGGGACTAACACTTCCATTATCTGAATTTCCTTTCTTGAGCAACACTCAATTCTATACACACAGTAGTTCTTCACTGGTGAAGAGTCGAACGGGACCCTGGTTTCAACTGGTCTACACCCCATACTTTATATAGAAAGCTGAAGTTCACAGACTCTTTTATCAGCTACACTATACTGTGGCACACAGGATTTAACTAAAAAAGAAGTAAATAAAGCAGAAGAGTGATAGAGGAGGGTAGCAGAGGTTCTCCTCTGGCCTCCGCATGTGTGCGCACCAGACAAAGGCCGTGCTCTTACCCCTGAGCCATTTCTCTGGCCCCTCTTTATTTTTATGCTTTGAAGTTTCACTAGATTATTAAAAAGGTATAGTGCTGTCTAAATTGATTTGAAATAAATGTGGAGGAAATATTTAAGATAATGTAACACCATGAGGAAATACTTAAAAAATGTAAATTTCTTCCTAATCTCGCGTTTCTAAACCAGGTCTCCTTAATGTTCTTTTGTAATTAACCTGGGGAGAGGCTGCGAACGTGGCACCCTGCGTGGTTCCGCATCTCAGCTCTGCTATCCTGTGTTAAAGGTCAGGGTGTTCCTGAATCCCGCTGTCACTTGTTAAGTAGCCATCTCTTCCAGTTTTAGGCAGCATTATATTGTTTTAGTCAAATGAGGCCTAATGTGATTAGAATCAAACCTCAAGAACTTCCCTCCAGGAAGACAGCAATTTATTAGTCAGTTCCCTTGGGTTATGCCTACCAAATCTGCTATTAATTTAGTTAATTATATATATCCCCAATTTGTCCAAATGAGAAGTATCAGCAATTTGATAGATTTTTGGTGAAAAAAAATCCATAAACTAAGGCATGTTATTTCTTATTAATACATTGGAATTCCATGATTGGTTTAATAACTGAACAATAAAAAAGGAATCCTCCTCAAAGCACAGACATTTCCTTTCATTAAATTTCAATATTACAATCCGTCATAGCCATTAGCACAATTGCATTAAATGTGCTCAATGGTACAGTGGTGCCTGAAGACAATATAACAGGCCATGATGTACTATGCAATGTGGAAAAATGCCAATATCCCCTCCCATATCCCAGGATTCCTGTTGCAGACTACATGTTCCCTTGGCTAAGTTCTTCCTATTCTCTGGTGTCTTCTCCCTCTGGCTCTCCCAGCTGTGCCTCTCATCCCCTCCCCCAGCTACTCTGGCCACACTCTCAGCCTTCCTGGCATTTACTGTGTTAACAGTTCCCAGTCTTCATGCCATCTGATGTCCCTGCTTCATTGTTCACACACTCAAACAAATGAAATCCCTGATGTATGCAGAGCAGCAGTCCATTAAGAGAAGGGTGTTTTCTGGGTTTTATTTTCCTCATTGCAAACAGAAAAATGAAAGAGGCAAGAAAAGAGGGTTTACATAGTTACCAAAGAGAGGCCACTACGAAGATAAAAAGGCTTAGAGAAACATCAGATTTTTAAAAGCATCAAATAGATTATAAGGATGACACTGGGAAAATAGTTTCTTCTTAAAATCCTCTCAAAGGTTCAGTTTAATAAAATAATCTCCTTTCCAAGAGGTGTATTTTTCCTGAATTTTAGGGAGCCAATGATTAAAAAAATCCCTAAATACATATTTTATACTATCTACAGTTTCCAGGACTCAAAGAAGACAGGTACAGTTATAATACATTTATGAAGTTATTAACAAATGTCATTTTCTTAGCAAAGGCTTCTATTTATAAGCATGTTCCTTGAAAAGAGGCTTAAAATGACACAATTTAGTATAAGCTTTATCTGTAAGCATGCATCACAAGTGTGGCTTGGATATGATAATCCTTGCAGTTTCAATATTGGAAGAGAAATAAGCAAAATGATAAAGAGTTTAATAGGAAAAAGGTTTTCCCAGATGGTAAAGAGTAGACCAGGTTATAATATGTATGCAGGGGAGACTTCTTCAGCCTGCTTCTCAGACTTTCCAACCTAAAGCAAGGCAGCATCAACTCCAGCATTGCAAGATTAGTTGCAGAACTTAAATGTTGTTTTAGTGAGCAAAAATAAATGACACAAAATGACTCCTCTAATGACTAGTTTATAAATTGGTAGTAAAAGAAACATTTTAGAATATTCTCAAGTTGGGCAAGGAAGATGTAGAGTTCAAGGCTAGCCTGGGCTTCATGTGACACTTTGGCTCAGAAAAAGAGAATATTCTCTTTTAGAATCATGCACATGGGCATGGAATGACATCCATCCATTCATTTTATTTATTCACCTGGCAATATTGCCTTGCTTATGAATAAAAAGAATTAAAAGGTCCCATTACTCCAGTCCAGCTGAATATTCTGGAAGCATCTTTTACACTGGGAAATCACTGCCAGGCAGACTGCCTCCAGCTTTGGCTTGAATTTGCTTGGTGGTAGGCATCTATCTTCCTGGCAAGCCACCTGGAACATGGCCTGTCTATCACAGACCTGAGTTACCCTTAGACATGTTCTGATGAGAAATAGCTTTTCCAACTTCCATTTTCAGAAGTTTCAAGGTCACCCAAAGGCTCAAGAGGCCTGTTGGTGGCTTGCTGTTTAAGTGTATGTGTATGGGCGGGGGGGGGGGGGGGAAGAGGTTAGGGTGGGGGTGACAGCCAAGGACCATTTCTCCTTCCCAACCAGTATAAACAAAAGGTTAGGAGTTAGAAGTCTGCCTTTGAGGGGATGCCTTTGAGGTTGTCAACTTCCGGAGCATCTACATGCAGTTAAATTCCCAGCCTAGTCACTGTAGAACAGGATAGGTCCTGCCAGCTGTTCTACATGTACAAAAAACTGGCTGTGCTGTGTGGACCCAAGGTAAGGTCTCAGAAAGAGAAATGTGTGTGCTCTGCTGACTTGCGGTAATATTTCCACATTTTAAAAGACTTTGGCCTGTAAAGTGTATTAGTTACAGAGGGCTGTACAGGGTGATGTATGAATAGGAGGTGGGGAGGTTGGCAC
Organism: Jaculus jaculus; assembly: GCF_020740685.1. Lineage (NCBI taxonomy): Eukaryota > Metazoa > Chordata > Mammalia > Rodentia > Dipodidae > Jaculus > Jaculus jaculus. The sequence continues at coordinate 151,773,501 of NC_059103.1, forward strand.
TTTTTAAGTGGACCATATGAGATGAAATATCTATATTCTCCCTCATATATGTGCATTCCAATTATGTATCTGTTTTCATATCCACACATATTTATGTAAAACACACACACCACACACCATCCCAACACTGTTAACAGGGAAATTCCTCAGACCAATTACATTTAGTAGAGCTTATCTTAGCAAAATAAACAAACAAAAAAACACAACTTGCAGTTCACACAACAACCTGGACCCAAGTAGGTTCCGAGAACTCCAACGGCAACCTGATCAGGTAGTTTAATAGGAAAATAGAAGTGAGGTATAGAAAAGGCTACAGTGAGGTCAACCAGTCTATTGGTTAGAGCTTAACTAGTTAATTGTTTACAAAGTGATCAGTGAATTAGCTACAGACTCTTCTGCTCAAACTCAATTACTCTTATAAACTTGCCATTTGATTTGTTGGGCTCAGGGCAGGTACCTCTCAGAAAACATTACTTAACAACACAAACTCATAACTCTCTATGCTCATGATTGAACTGATAAATCAAAACAAAATATCAGTATAGTTATAAATATTCAAAACTGGATCAGTACTGAGTGTAGGCTTTTCATTGTCATTATTCTCTAGCAATACACTAAAACAACTACGTACATAGCATTCAGAGTCTACTAAGTGTTATATCTAGAGGAGATTTAAGGGATCCCAGAACATGTGCAAGGTATATCCTAATACTGTGCTATTTTGTACAAGGGACTTGAATATCTGCAGGTGTGGGTATTTGAATATGTGTGTCCCTGATCCAAACTCCTTAGATACCAAGGAACCACTGCATATATAACACATATAGAACACATGTTTGACCACTTCAGTGTTAAGCTATCCACACTGCATGCAGATAACATATGCCCATGGGCCTTCTCAATGGTCTAGGGCTCACTCTATGAAATACTGTCCTAAGTAGGACATTCTAGTTATTTCTCCAATGGAAAATAGTTAATTTATGACCCAGGCTGAGCCGAGGAGAACTCGGAGGCTTCAGTGAGATGCAATGGTCATTGTCACAGAAGGCATCAAGAAGATCTCATTTGAAGGCAAACAATGCCTGAAATGAAGAGCCGGCAAAAAGCAGTGACAGCTCAGTGCACCTTAGCTTTATTATGACTTTCAAGACATGGTGCATTTAGGAGAACTGAAGATATGACAATGGACTGCAGGAAGCTACACTTCTGCAGAGTGCCACACACTACGAAAGTGTGTATACCTGAGTACACACACTTATGTGCCAGACTGTCAAGGGGTTGAACTGTTTGCCTCTTCCCTGAAACTCATGTTAAAGTCCTGTCCCCCAGGTCTTCAGAATGTGACCTCATTTAGAAACAGTGTCATCAGAGATATAATTAGTTAAGACAGGGTCCTACTACAGTGGAATGGGCCCTGATCCAGTATCACTTTTCATAAGGTGTCCTTATGAAAAAGGGGAAATCTAGACATGAAGCTAGGTACACAAGGGCATATATTGTGCTCTCACAAGGCAAGGAGCTCTGGGCAGCTGGATCAGAGGTCTGGCACAGATCCTCCTAGAGCCACAGCAGGAAGCATGGCCCTGCTGGACACCTGGAGCTCAGCCTGAGACAAGGCACTGCTGTCCTTCAAGCCACTTAGTGTGTGGTGTTTTGTTATGGCAGCCCAGGGAAACCAAGACAGGGCGAGTGTGTGGAGATATAGTCATATTTCCAACCAGTCCATCCTGATGTGGTGGTGCAGAGGGGAGGGCAAGGAAGGCCATGCTCGGGGCTTGAGGGCTCTCACATCAAGGCTGACACAGCCACCCAGCTGCTGCTATTTCTTAATTATATAAATTTAAATGAACAGTGAAACAGCAGACAGGTTCACATCATTCATTATACAATTTCAAAGAGAGAGCCTGCATTTTAAACATCATTTTCAGCAATAGCTTGAGGGACTAATTATGAAAACAGCATGCAGCAGGATGAATGGGAAAATGTTATAATTTTAATTATGAGAAAAGTTCTGAAAGGAGTACATAAAACTTTGGACTGACTGAAATTCTTTGGGAATTGTGGGTTTTTTTTCTCTACTGGGACATACTACACTACACCATGACTGCTATGTTAGATCACTATATTTTAAATTATTTATTGTGGTGCAAGGCGAGTGCTCTGCTACAGAACTATATATCCCCAGTCCACTTATCTTCCTTGGCTCCCTTTGGAAAAGTCATGCTGTCTCATCTCAGAATAAGCACTCAATGTTCATGCTTCAGAGCCTGCCTTCGTCCCACTGCTTTCCCAGCCCTCATGGTGTAATGACATTTGTTTTCTGTTGTTCAGCATTTTATGTCTCACAGTTATGTTACGGAACTTTGAGAGTCTAAAATGGACTCTACAACATCTCAGCTCAATTCTGAATAGTGGTGGTAGAGAAACTGAGGTCCAGGTGTGACCACACAGCTGCTTAGGTTTTGATTTTCCAACAAAACTCCAACCTCTTTGGTGATGTTCAGCTCTGGAGATGGCAGAGATATCTCCCATAGTCTGACTCTGCTGGCTCTTCAATAAGATGAAGCCTCCCATCCAAAGAGTCTCCTGCAAGACGACACCCAGACCAGGCAAAAAAATGAGGCAAAAGACTCATTTAAGTAGAGATTAGAAGGGCAAGACAGATAGCTTGGTGGGTAAAGTGCTTGCTTTGTAAACATTGGGACCCAAGTTTGACCCCAAGTACCCATGTGAAATGCCAGGAATGGCAATATGTGTCTGTAATCCTGGTGTGGGTGAGGTGGAGACAGGAGGATTCATGGAGATCACTGGCCAGCCTGTCTAGTATAATTGGTGAGCTCCAGACATGAGAGACATTTTCTTAAAAAGAGGTGGACCATGTTCCTGAGGATAACACCTTAGTGTCCTCTAGCTCCATGTACACATGCATGTACATATATGCCTACATATACGTGACCCCCATGTCAAAATATGGGTATTCATTCTGAGATAGCCAGGCTTAGAAGTAGTAAGTACGTCAGTGAGTCAGTAAGACCAGAGTAGTAACTGACAGTGTGTGGCTGCCTTCTTGCATTATTCTTAAGTCTCTGCAATTCTCTTAACACCTAGAATATATTTCTTTTAACATGTCTGTTGAGCTAATTGGCATTATGAATAAGCCAGGTGTTGTTTTCTTAGCATTGTGGTGCTATTTTAAATGATCCGAGTTTACAACTTGCAGTACTTTGAGTGGGAATCACATCAAAGAATGAATATCAGCTCACCTAACTGATCATGGAAGAGAGAATATAAAAAGAGAAGCAAGAAATGAGGAGAGAGAAGTTTCAAGAAAAATAGGTTGTATAGACCTTGAACTCTCTGGATCAAGACATGACTTCTGTTACAGTTGGTAAAAATCACAAGATAACAAACGCTCCAGGGGGTAACAGAGCTGCATCTTAGCACATAAAACAGAAACATCAGAGAGCAGTTTCAATGTCAGCTTGCCAAAGTGGAGAAAATGGGTATCACCACAAGACCCCATCGTTCTTGGCCTGAGGTGCTGAAGAACCTCATGCTAGTGGAAGCCTGAGGCACCTCAAGGAAGGCAGGAAGCCGACAGCCAGTCAGGAAGGGGGTAGGACAAAGGCTTATCTATCTAGGACTTGTCTCTATCACTTCTGCCACCGAGGCTGCACTGCCTAATTTCTACCACCTCCCAATAAATTCCTCAAATTATGAATCCATCAATGTGCGATCCTCATGATCTCATCACTTCCTCCAAGCTGCAATCTGAACCCTGCTGCTTTGGGAACCCACATTTTAACATATGAGCTTTTTAGGGACCGTGTGCTTCATACCCAAACCAACACAATGCATGTGAAAACATTTTGATAACTAGTCATATAACAGCTCATGCTGAAGGTTACCTGGGTTTCCAGGTTTTTGTTTTTTTTTTTTTGTCAATACTACCTGACTTGCACTTTTGATGACTAAATAAAGTAGGCCATGAAAATATTCACGTGATGATTTTGGCAGAACATCTCTTTCTTCTTTATTTGGAAGCACTTATCTGATTTGGATGTTCCTTTCTTCTTTTTTTGTTGTTTTATCTAATGTAGGATCTCATTTTAGCCCAGACCAACCTGGAACTTACTCAGAAGATCCAGGCTGACCTTGAATTTATTGTACTATCTGCCTCCCAAGTGCTGGGTGTGAGCCACCATGCCTGGCTCATGATGCCCCTTTCTTCTGTGAGCTCCCTTTCTTTTGACTTTCTGTTTTCAGGCTGGAAGCTCTGTATTAGGAATGAGTAGGTATATTATGGCAAAGAAAGATGAATGGGAGAGGGACAGGGAGAAAGAAGGTGGGAGAGACTGACTTGCACAGGAAAGATGACCTGAGACATGCAGGCACCATCACATGAATAAAGACAGAGGCTGAGGTGAGAATTTTGTTGTCATAAGCCAAGAGGTGTGTGAACCTAACAAAAGCTGGAAGAGGCAAGGGAAGATCTTTCCCTTAAGGTTTCAGGAGGAATATGGCCTTGCCAGCACCTTTATGCCAACCTGTGGACTCTAGAACTGAGAAGATGTTTTGAATCACCCAGTTTACAGTGCTCTGATATGAAAGCAGCCAAAGGAGTTGCATACTATGGGCAAATCCTGGCTTCTTGGCACATCACACAGGACCTTTTCAGCCCATAAGATCCTCTTTACAACCTTCCTTTCCTATGATCCTATTAACCACTTCATCCATTCATGTCCCAGGGCCCTAAGATGCATCCTATCTCTGTACATTTGAGCACCCTGGTCCTCCACTTCAATTCCCTTCTTCCCTTCTTCGAGCATTCATGCCCTAGTAGTCTCTAGGGCCAACCCAGTAGTAACTGCTTCTGACAGTCTGCAAGCTTAAATAACTGTCTCTATTGAGGCCCTCAGTACTGTGCCAAAACATCCTAGCATTATTTTATGTTTACTTCTGTGTACCCATCCCTCCCACCCCCACTTATACTTCAGCTTCTCTGAAGGGGGAGCAGTCACTCCATAGAATTTCCTCAGGCACATAAAAATATACAAAATATAAGGTATTTGTCACAGGTGTTTATTTTGTTAAAAGCACTTCAACTTCATGCAAGAATGCAGAGTAGGTCAGGGCTGACTATGAATGACTGAAGCCTGCGGCCTGCCTGGAGTTAGGAGTGGCTGGAGTACTTTTTCTGCACATTGAATTTGTGGATATTTTTAGCTGTTGTTCTTTCTCATGATACTCATTCCTCTAATCAGAGAGACTTACACACTTTAGGCTTTGCCATAAGGTCCTGCCAACTCTCACAGCTCCGACCATCAGTGCTAAGTGTTTACATGAAGGTGTCCTGCCAACCTCCTTCCATTATGAGTGGTGTACTGGAGACAGACCAGTGTTTTCCTAAGGAGGGAGATGAGAAAGTAGATGTTGGGGCAGGTGATAGCAGAAGACAAAGGGGGTTTCCTTTTTGGGTTTATGAATATATTCTGATAATGTGGTGGTGGTTGCACAACTCTGAATATGCCAAAAGCCACTGTCCTATACACTTTAAATAGATGTCTTTTGTACTATGTGAATGATATTGCACAAGGCTATTTTTTAAAAATTCAAAAATTTATTTATTTATTTGCAAGCAGAGAGGGAGAGAAGAGAGAGACAGACAGAGAGAGAATGCGAATGGGCACACCAGGGCCTGTAGCTACTGCAAACGAACTCCAGATGCATGTGCCCCTTGTGCATCTGGCTTACATGGGTCTTGGAGAATTGAACCCTTGGCTTTACAGGCAAATGCCTTAACCGTTAAGCCACAAAGCTGTTTTTTTTTTTTTAAAGAATTGTTTGTATTAAATCCATCCCACTTCACAAAGATTGCTGTTAAATCAAAAATTTCATAAACATGGTTGGAGAGATGGCTTAGCAGTTAAGGTACTTGCCTGTGTAGCCTAAAGACCCAGGTTTGATTCCCCAATACCCACATAAGACATATGCACAGGGTGAAGCATGCATCTGGAGTTTCTTTGCAGTGGCTAGAGGCCATAGTTCACCCATTCTCTCTCTCTCTCTCTTTACCTCTTTCTCAAATAAATAAAAAAAATTAAAAATTTCATGAACAAGCAATACATGGGCAAAATAAAATAGACTTTCTATAGTAACACAAAAATCACCACAGCCTGCAATATTTACAGTCTCCTAAAGAAAAATTGACAGCACAGATCCTTCCTGTCAGGCCCACTCTCTTGGACCATCTGTTGCCTAGGTAGAGAGGTGACATTTCCTTTGGTTAAAGTATTCCCATCTTCTCATCTTTCTCTCTGCCTTTACAGAGACCCTGGGTTCAGTCAACTGAGTGCTTGGAGGGCACTAAGATATTCATGTGGTTGATGACAGCCAGAAAGGGAATCCCAACAACCTGTTATGTCTTAGAAGCTTTGTGAGTAAACAGAGTGGTGCAGGTCTGGAAGCAGACAACCTTGTGGTTATCCATATACTGTCTTGTATTTACCATCTATCGTGTGGTTGCTTGCCACATTTCCCCAGTGGGATTTCTAACTCCTGGATGACAGAGGGACTAGTGACAGATGTGCTTTGCTCCCCTCTCCCCATACTTCTTTGCTCCCCTTCCCTAAGCATCACAAATGTTGCATAGTAGTCCATAGCCAAGCAGAGAGTTAATAACTGCCTTACAGGGTGCAGGACAGATCTAACTGATAGCTTATCTTATAGTCTCGTGTTTTCCTTTTTAGTCATGTTGTCTTTGGGCAACCATGATTTTCTGCATGGAATGATGGGATCTATGTAATAAGCCATTCTATGACTGATTGTTATCTCGCTTTGAGGTTCCATTTTCAAGCAACTTGATCTTGAACAAAGGCAATGTAACTATCATTTAAACAGAAACAGAAACCTCCAACATTGATAGGCACTTGCCTCAGGAATGCATCTGGTCTTGACCCTGGGCCACCCAAAGGCCCCACTGGGTCCACTCAGACAGACACAAACTACAGATTGCAATTTTGATGACTATTTTATAGCCATCTTTCTACTATAGCCACAAACAATATTTTTATCAAGGAAAGGGAGGAGACAATCTCTTTCTGCAACATATCCTCGTGAAGATCACACACTCTAAAAATTACAGGCTTTCTGGTATTGAGATCTTATGATTGGTCACTGAGTTCAATATATCATTGGAAAGCCTATAGTTAAATGTCATTAGCCAAGGTAAATTAGAGAGAATTATGCAAATATATAAAACCAACATCAGAATCTTGTGTGTTAACATATAGTAAAGCAAAAAAACCCTTGTGTAAGACATGTTCACAAACAAATATTCACATGTGGGGCTAGGAAGATGGCTCAGTTGTTGAAAATGCTTGTTCGCAGTCTGCCAGCCTGGGTTCAATTTCCAAGCCACCCATGTAGGCTGGGTGGATGTAAAATGTGGCTCAAGCACCTGGCATTCATTTGCAGTGGTAAGAGGCCCTGGCCTGCTTACACACACAAATAAATAAGTTTAAAGAAGAAACACATGTACTTCTGTTGCCGATAGAGCTCTGAGGGTAAGGAGGTAGCTCCCCTACCTTTGCAACATTCAAAGAATGTTGAAAAGTCAGACTTTTCAACCCTCTAACAGCATCCACCATCCATGGATTTTTCCAACACAAATTCACCTCCCTGGCATGCATCATTGCCGATGCTCTTCACGCCTGGAGGGTTCTTCTCAGTTCCATGTCCTAATCATCCTTGGAGAGGCTTATTCTTTCATCTTGTTCTGAGAGTATATGGACTTCACGTGACATTAAATATTGGTATTAGTTGTTCTACATAAGTGGTGAATTCCTTCCCCCAACAGATTTCAAGCACAGAAGCCTGCCATTTCTTCACTTACTTTTCAGTGGAGAGGTGGAGTGAATGCACTAAGGGGTAATTCAGGAAGGCATCGCCACCTCTCTGGGATTGGGACTGCCCTCAGGAAAGGAGTTCCTTGTTGTCCAGACCATATGAGTTGAGTTTTTGGTCCACAGGGAGGCCTATACTTTATGCTGTGGGTCCTTCCATACAAAGAGGATAAATAAACCCTGTTCTCCAGCTTGGCTTCTGCTAGTAATAAAGGTGATGTCTGAGTCATGTCTTCCAGTGCTTTTATCCTATGCTTCTCACAAAGTCATAAGGGTATCTTTATTATGGTTTTTATTAAAGACTCCACTGTTGTATATACATATTTATATACCCACACATATATACAAATGTAGACACTTACATACGAGATAGCCTTAAAAATAGGTGAAAGGTTGTTGAGGCTGGGGTCATCTCCTTATCTGACACTATGTCAAGTAAGGTCATGTACCATGAGTCTCTGCTGCCTAGTGCTTCTTGAAAAAAACAATGTACACTAAGAGTAAACCCAGATAGGTTGAATCATTAACACGGCATCTAATTAAGGATATATAGAAAAGATTAAAAATAAAACAGAACTATAACACTTCTGATTCTAATAGCATGACTTTATCAGTGCTTTTCTGATATCACTTTACAGCAGGGTGACTATAAAATTAATATAGGCAGGGTGAATGTAAAATTAATATATGCCACACACTGTGATCCTGCAGAGTAAATCTAATTGCACATTGAGCAAGAAGAGAGAATGAAAGATAAGGCACGTACTGATTGATTTTCTTCATCAAAATCTACATGATTTCATTTCAACAAAACCCTGTCATTAAGTTGGCTGCATATCTGAAAACGAGTTTTTGTGTGGCATATGTCCTACTCTGACTTCCTAAGGCATGAGTGACAGCAATCCACTGCAAGCCAAGTTTTCATTTATCAACATCCCAAACCTTCAAATATGTTACATATTCTCTGCGGATTATTATTTTTGTGTATGAAATAAGCTACTGCTCTACAAAGAGAAAAATAATTTTGTCATTCAAATACATGTGGTATTTTCATGGGTGTTTTCCCATGAAATAAAGTAATTATATCTAAAATTATACTGTTTCAAAGAATGTTATAAGCCAAATAAGTTATAAGAAATAATCATTTTCATCAATTTTAGTGTCCAAATATATAGCTTCTGGCAACTATGTAACTATGTTCTGACTGGGTGCTAGCCATGGCATAGCACTGACATGCAGCACACAATAAATACCATGGCAAGGGAGGCATGCTGTCTTCTCTCTCCAGTCCTCTAAGATGGACTAAACATTTCCCTTTGGTGCTCAGACTTCAGGATTTTGGTCTTAGGGTCCGTTTAGAATGACAGAGGAAACATTGTCACACCTCTGTATAAATGGGGATACCGAGATATAGATAGAAGTTCAGCACTATTCTGAGGATTGGTATACTAGCCCAGACCACCACAGCTAATCACACATCAGGAACTTCACTAAATACCTATTGGACATGCACTGTGCACACACCCCATCTAAGGACAGAAAGTCTCTTGCTCTCCAGCTCACTTGGTCTCAGCCCCAGGGACACTATCTGACATAGGACCAAACCATCAACACTTACATGGCACTTTCTATGAATTATTTTGTTTTGATATGTGGATAAAATAAGCCTCTAAGTGTTGTTCCTAAGAGTTAACCTAGGTTTCAAAAGCTGCTTCCAAAATTGATGTAGCTTAATCATTTACTTTAAAATTTAAACACATGTTTCATTGTTCTTCCTCAATGCTCAAAATAAAATGATAGTGTTTCAATTAAAATTGAGACTCCCAATTAAAAATTTCCTTTGGCATTTTGCAATGAAGCATTCAATCTAGCAAGTGAATGAGAACTTAATCACAAAAATTAATCTATTTCATGAACCAAAATGTCATAATTGATCTAATGAAAAAAAGTTAAGTTTAAATACTTACAGAAACAGCCATGAAATTTGCTGGGAAGGTTCTCTTTGAAATTCAGTTTTAAGCTTTCTGTATCTAAATTCCCAGCAGTCTAATGTCCCAGGACCACTTTTAGCTCTTGAGTCAGAATAATGTGTCATCACCCTTTTATAAGTGCAGTGATCATTAAAGTGGAAGAGAGAAGGCTGTTGCTTGGTTATAAAGTGAAGGGAATGGAGCTCATAGTTTGTGGGACAGAGTCTTGCTAAATGGCCTAGGCTGGCCTTGAACTTGCTGTCTTCCTGCCTCAGTCTCCTGAGTGCTAAGACTACAGGTGTGTACCACCATATCACTTTCTATCTATCCCTGCCCATTTGGATTTAAGGAAGACCTCATTTCAGGACAGACGGACAAGTAAACATGTGATGGAGAAACTTATAAGGTAATGACAAGAGAAAAATAAGTGTCTGAGTCAGTCAGTCATGGATGACCCCAAATCATATTTTCCCAACCCCAGCCAAGCAGCCCTATAGCACCCAGAAGAAATGAAATGCAGACCTACCACTTCCTATCTCCTGAAGGCTTCCATGTGCTAGGACTGAATAAGCGGAGTGCCAAGGTAAGTCTTGGAGGTATATACCCTTCCACACTTTTGTTATCTATGGGATTGTGACTTTCTACTTATTTTATAATTTACTTTTCCATGAGGTAAAGTGTTTAAGAGTGTGTTTAAAAGCCTCTTAGAGACTGCAGGGTTATTTCTCGTGTAATCTGCTTTTCTGGGTCAATCTATAACCATCTTGTATATGATTTGAGTGCAGGGTCACACACTGTGATGCTAGCTCTATTAGCAGGCCAGCATGAAGGCTGAGCCCTGGTACCTGGAGGTTCTGCTCTCTTAGGTAACAGGAGCATTGCCATATTCAAGTCACTGCTATATGTGACAAGAGGAAATAGAAAAATGAGATCTTAGAGAAGTCCTAATTTATAGAAATCACTGTCAGCTACCCTTTATAAACCACTTAAGCTTTCTGAAACCATCAGTTTCCAAATTGCACACAAATTACTACAAAAGAATGTATCTACCTATGCCTGTCTCTATGTTGGATTTATTAGATACTGAAGTCTTCTGCTTAACCTTTGCATGGTTGTAAGCTTATTTACATATGCAAGATTTTGGCAATTAAAAAATATTAGGGTTCTCTAGTGGTGTGTACACATGGGGCAGATAGACAACAGTTCCTGGGAATGCAAATGTGGGACAGGTCAGCACTGGTTCTGGGCAGGTTGCAAGGGGCATGTAGGGAACCATTGGATCCCCATACAAGATGGGTTGGGGCAGGTTCATAAGCAGACATGTACCTGCAATCACTGATCCCAGAAGCTCTACAAATGCATGACCCAGGTGAGCCCCATAACCACTGACTAAGATCCAACCCTAAAAGTGGGATCTCTGCTATCCCTCTGCTCTGCCAGTTACCAGTGGCCACAGTCAAATCCACCACCAATAATACACATCTCAAAAAACTTAAAAGACAATCAAAAGGAACTTGATAAAAGGGTAAAGGAAATGGAGGAGAACCAACAAAAAATGATTTCAATGGGCAGTGGAATAAACTCAATGAGGATATAATCAAATGCAGGAAAGAATTTCAGCAAACAAAAAGTAAGTATAATCAAGAAATGAAATTGAAGTTCCACAAAGAGCGGGAGATGCTGAAAAAATATAATACACAATAGCAATGAAACTATTTTAAAAGGCTTCCCAGAGGGCCTCACCTAAATACTAGACCATATGGATGACAGACTATCAGAACTTGAAGACAAGATAGAATATTCCATACTAATTCCACAGAATACAAATTTTTTTCAGCAGCTCATGGAACCTTCTCTAAAATAGATCATATATTGGGACATAAAACATGCCCCATCATATTCAGGAAAATCAACATAATTCCATGCACTATCTCAGACCACAGTGCAATAAAGCTAGAGAGTAACATGAAGGAAACAACAGAAAGCCCACCAACAGCTGGAGGCTGAACAATTCGCTATTAAATAATGCATGGATAGTAGAAGAATTCAAAAAGGAAATAAAAAAAAAAATCTGGAGCCAAGCAGTAGTTGTTGTAGTCAGCTCCACACTACTGGGTTGAACTTCCAAACAGACACAGTTTATGGGAGAAGGGGTTTATTTCAGCTTACAGATCCAAGAGGTTGAAGAAGCTGGCTCCCATTTAAAAACCAAAGCACAGACACACCAACAAATAGCCAGCATCACAATCAAGTGCAAAACCAGCAGCAAACAACAGGGGACCCACCCTTGGGCTAGAAATCAGATCTGCCCCCAAATACCTTAGGGCTGGATCCTGGGATCCACCCCTCAGTAACACCTCCTTCAGCCAGGTGGCTGGAAATCCAAGTTACAAGCTTTAATAAAACATCTGAGTCTATGGGGTGACATTACATTTAAAGTACTAGAATAATGAAAATATAACATACCAAAACTTATAGGACACAATGAAGGCAGTCTTAAGAGGGAATTTTTTTAGCACTAAATGCTTTCATTACAAAAACAGAGATATCAAGCCGGAGTGGTGGCGCACACCTTTAATCCCAGCACTCGGGGGAGGCAGAGGTAGGAGGATTGCCATGAGCTCAAGTCACTCTGAGACTCCATAGTGAATTCCAGGTCATCCTGGGCTAGATTGAGACCCAAAAAACCAAAAAAAAACCAAAAAACAAAAAACAAAAACCAAAAGCCCCACAAATAACCCCCAAAAACTTCAAAAAAGAACAGAGATATCTCAAATCAATAACTTAATGATCCAGCTGAAGGCATTGGAAAAATACGAACAATCCAAACCTAAGAGTACCAGATGCAAAGAAACAGGCAAGATCAGAGCAGAAATCAATGAATTTGAAATCAAGAAAAATGTTTTTTAAATAATCAAAGAACTGTTTCCTTTAAAAATATAAACAAGATTAATAAAGCTCTAGCCAATTTGATCAAAAGGAACAAAGAGAAGGCTCAAGTCAAAACCATCAGAAATAAAAAGAGAGATGTTATAACAGATCCTAATGGAATTGGGAGGATCATCAGGACATATTTTAAAGATCTATACTCAACAAAAATGGAAACTCCTACCACCTACTTAAACTAAATCCAGGTTAGATGAATTACCTGACACATCATCAAATGATATTGGAGCTATAATTAAAAGCCTACCAATCAAAATAAAATGTCCAGCTATGCATGGTGGCACATGCCTTTAATCCCAGCACTTGGGAAACAGAGGTAGAATGATCATTGTGAGTTCAAGTCCAGCCTGTGAATACAGAGTGAGTTCCAGGTCAGCTTGGGCTAGAGTGAGACCCTACCTCATAAACCAAACCAAATCAAACAAAACAATCAAGGCCCAGACAGTTTCACTGCTGAATTCTACAAAACCTTCATCGAAGAACTAAAGCCAATTTTTCTTATGTTATTCCATACAACTGAAACAGCGAATGCACCAGGATTCCTTCTATGAAGCCAGCATCACATGAATACCCACATAAGACAGAGATACAATAAGAAAAGGGAACTACAGGCTGATAGCCCTGATGAACTTAGATGTAAAAATTCTCAATAAAATCCTTGCAAACCTAATTCAAGAACACATCAAAAGCATCATCCACCTTGATCAAGTAGGTTTCATCCCAGGAATGTAGAGTTGCTTCAACATAAACTTATAAATATAATACATCACATAAACAGACTCAAAGTCAGAAGCCACATGATCATTTTAATAGATGCAGAAAAGGAAAGGAGGACCTGAACAGAACAGCCCCATAGGAGCCCACCATGGGCTCTGGCTGGTAAATGCTAGAGCCAGAACTGGGTTCTTTTACCACAGTGAGCTGTTGGTCAGGAAGACACATGAGATCCTTAAAATAATACAGGCCACTGCCAAAACACCAGGTTACCTTCAAGAGCTAAAAAGTTACATGACTATATAGGAAATAAAAATATCCATTAATCCTGAACTCTACTGTATTCTAAAGATTACTCTGATCTTTTATGGAAATACTTCCCAAGTTGCTGTCAGCAAGGAAATGCTGTTATGTATTCTTTTCAGTGGCAATATAAAAATGTTTTTCCATGTTTCAAAACAGTCCTTGTGGGTTATTTGAAAATTGTAGGCAATTATGCATCTTTATACCTGTATTCATGTTATTAAATCAATTAGTTTCTCAATTTTTGTTAGTGCATAGACTTTTATGCATTTTTCTGTATGATACCCAGTCTTGTTTTCATATGGTAGGTTATTTAACAACTTGGAGAAGTGCTATTTACCTATGAAGTTACTTACCTATTAGTTAACTAGAGCACCTGTAAGTGACCAGAACAACATCATAAAACTGGACAGAAATGGTATACTCATTTAGTATAAGCTTTAAATGTGCTTCCATCTTTGCCAATGATAATGACATCAACAACCACAGCCAGGACAGTGTCCCAAGTGCCTACACCTGCCAGCTGTTTTGGAAGCATTATTCCTACCCTTTACAACTTTTATGAAGGAGGTATTACTTCCTACTTTTGTATTTTACTTGATAATTTACATCCTCGGACCTAATGCAATTTGATCACACTCCCTTCCCAATATTGTCATTTGTCCCCTCTTTCTGCTTCCAGGAGTTAAGTGACTCTTGTCTCTATTGCCTCTAACTACCTAGTGCTGATAGAAAAATCACTGGGAATGAGACCTGGTGGTACTAGTTTCTCTTTTCAGCAATTTGAGAGACTGAAGCATGAAGATCACAAGTCCAAAGCCTTCTTGGTTGCGGAGTGAGTTCAGGGTCAGCCTGGACAACATAGTGGGTCACAAAATTTTTTAAAAAACTTAAAAAAATGGGTGGAGACACAGCTTACTGGTTAAGCACTTACCTAGCACATGAGAGGCCTAGATCTAATCATCAATACTATAAGAAGCCATTCTACATGTAGTTCAATGAGAGAAAGAGATACCACCAGTGAAGATATTCAACAGTGGATACTACATGCCTTATAATTGGCCAGCCAGGCCAAATGAGCCAACAGGTACAATAGTGGCATGTCTGTCATGGTGGAAACCAACTGCCCTCCAATTGGACTGGAGGCCCACTCCATGGGGGTGGGGAACACATCTCTGATACTGAAAAGTTAAAACAGGGGTAGTCATGAGCTCTAGGGGTGTAACATCTGCTGATGTCTGGAAAAATGTATATACTATGCTTATCAAACTGCCCAGTAAGCACTTGTTTTAATATTTATACACTTATATTAACTCTACTTTCACTTTGGGTAGATAATCTTTTCTTTTCAGATGGCAGTGACCTTGGGATGACTCAGAAGGTATCATAGTGCTGGAAAGAAGTGAATGGAGTACTGACTAACATCTCGATCACACCTTCCAAGGCTCAGGGTTTAATGCAGAAGAGGTGGCGGAAAGAATATAACAGCCAAAGGAAGGGTAGGACTCCTTACAATGTGCTCCCTCCAGACATAAAATGGCCTGGATATCCATGACCTCATAGTGCCTGACACTACCTACACAAGACCATCATAAGAAGAGGAAAAGATCATGACATCAAAATAAAAGAGAGACTGATTGAGATTGGGAGGGGATATGATGGAGAATGGAATTTCAAAGGGGAAATTGGGGGGGAAGGGAGGGTATTACCATGGGATTTTTTTATGATCATGGAAAATGTTAATAAAAACTGAGAAAAAATAAATTAAATAAATAACAACAAATATTAATTTAAAAATATTATTCATTCATTCATTTGAGAGAGAGCGAGCCAGAGAGAAAGAGGCAGGCAGAAAGAGAGTGATCATGGGCACACCAGGGCCTCCTGACACTGGAAACAAACTCCAGAAGCATATGCCATTTTGTGTATTTGGCTTTTGGTGGGTACTTGGGAATCCAACCTGGGACATCAAGCTTTTAGGCTTAGCAAGCAAGTGCCTTTAACTGCTGAGTCATTTATCTAGCTCCCTAATTAATTTTTAGTAAGGATCACTAGATGGGGTTCTGGACCTGAAATTTATTAAGTATTTACTGAAGTCCTGACTATGCTTGCTATAAGAGATTGGATAGGCAGACTCGAGATGCCATCCTCCAGCTTAGGTGGGAGATTCTCCAGGGCCATCAGCAGAAAGAACACGGAATAGTGACAGCAACAGCTGCCACTGTGGGAGGCAGCTGAGAAATGATCACTGAAATGATATTTTAGCTTCAAGTCCTCAACCACTTGCTATTTTCTTTACACATTTCAGCTATTTTGAAGTCTCATGGTAGGTGGCATTTTTCTCTGAATCAGAATGTAAAATCATCTTTAATTTGACAGTAATTGAGCTATACCATCTCTTTACATGTCTGATCAAAATATAGCTTTGAACGTCTACAGACAATTAAAATTTTAGGAAGCATTCAGAGAAGCTTATTAATGTATTATATTATCATTAACTGAAGAAAAATATTAATCTTTAAGATCACTATTCAGTATGGGGAACGTCTGTTCTAGCCAACATAATTCCTTATGTCGAAAAAAGGCTAATGTACTTGCTCAGAAGATTAGAACTAATTTATGGCCTCAGTTTTTCATGTAAATGTTGTCAATATCTCTGCATATTTGGGAAACAAAGGCTACTTACTGTTACCTAAGTTTTCAAATACAGAACTGCAATTAAAGCACTATGAAAATATGTACTGGATAAAATAAATGCCAAGATCAAAGATGCTAAGGTACTGAGTGGATATTAATTATCCCACTAATCCTTTTGCATTTCAAAACTTATTTATTTGTACTATATTCTCCTGTGCTCTTCAACAGTTATTACAGCATAATTTTACATTCATGAAAGAGAATGCAGAGTTAATAATATCATGAACTTTAGAATAATATTCAAGTAATACTGATGCAGAGGAAAGTGCATTTATTATCTGACTATGCTCTTGGATGAACAAGAAAAAAATGATAATCTAATGTTAAAGTTTTAACTCCCTACTCCCAGCCAAGAAGGCCTTGCACTAAAATATAGAAATTCAATTTCAAAGCATTAATGATGAATGGGTTTGAAGTAAGTACTTAATCAATCAGATCACCATGTTCTTTTTAGTATGTTTAAATAGTAGTGGTACACATTTAACAATATTCTGACCTTCTGCCATTTCTAATCTATAACTGAGTGGTGGACTCATCTCCCATACCTTGCTTGATAGAGGCAAACCAGTAACTATTCTTATCCAATATGCCTTATGGTCCTGTAATTTCTTATAATGCCAATATAGTCCTGTAATTTCTTGTAGGACCATAAAAGAATGTCTGATCTAACTGATCATCAGAATGGAAATTCTGAGTAGAATTCCAGAACCCCAGCATGAAGAGCAATGGTTAATTAAGAACCCAGGGCACTGTCCTCAAGCCGAGTATGTATTGAAGAAAATCAAATCAGCAGATATGCCAGCTTAGATCAGGCAGGAGCAGTAAACGAAGGGAGGTACCCTGACGTGACATGACTATGAGTTGGCTGAGGAAACTCAGGAGGAGGAACTGATTTCTGGCTGGGAAACACACATACAAATCAGTCTGGGAGATGTTGATTTTAAAGTGGATATGGGCCATGGAGGCTGTGAACTAAGACAAGGCTAAAATGTAAGATTGAGACATCAAGACAAAGTGCTAAGTGAGATCAGCAAATACACCTTTTTCTGTAAAGGGCAATGGGGTAAGTATTTCAGGCTTTGTGGGCCATATACTGTCTCGTAACACTAACATCAGTGCAGTACCAAAGTGGCTAAAGGTAGTGGGTTGAGTGTGTTGCTATTCCAATCAAGCTTTATTTACAGAAAACGTGAGTTAGATGCCCATAAAGCTTAGGAACAGACAAGGTCACCCACAAAGAACATACGGAAGGCAAATTTGTTTGCCCATCGCACTGTGTGCTGGGGCTTCAAAACAGAAAAATTTGGGGGGATTACGTAAGAATTTATCCCACCACAATGTGCAAATGAGAAGTGGGATTAATAAGTAATAAGCATTTCAATGCTTAGTATAATGTATATAATAGAAGGCTAATGAGAAATATGAAAACTTGCAGCTTTTTTTTTTTTTTTTTTTTGTTTTTTCAAGGTAGGATCTCAATCTCACCCAGGCTGACCTGGAATGCACTATGTAGTCTCAGGTAGCCTTGAACTCACAGATTTCTCTTACCTTTGCCTCCTGAATGCTGGGATTAAAGGTGTGCACCACCACACTTGACAGTTTTCTTAAATTTATGAACGTGCCTGAGTATTAGGAATCTTATGTAGCCAAAAAATATTATAATATTCATGGACAAGTAAATTATTTTTATTTGTATTACATACTATATTTTACATTATTCATTAATTTAGTTACCAACCACCTACTGGAAAGATTAAGATAATTATAAATCCTTTGCTACTCTCCCAGTTTGAAAACATGTAACTTTGAATCTCTAATCAGCTCAATAAAGATATACCCAGCACACAGGGTTTGCAGCAGGACACATGGGAAACTTGGGGCCTTAGGTCACACTGTGTGAGAAATGGGCCGGTTAGGTAACTTTTGGGCTCAGGAGCTTTGACTACAAATGAAGATGATGATGATTACAGACAACTGTGGGCTAAGGAATATGTTAGCATCAAGAAAGAAGACCTAGCCAGGCATGGTGATGCACACCTTTAACCCCAGCTCTTGGGAGGCAGAGGTAGGAGGATCGCTGTGAGTTCAAGGCCACCCTGAGACTACATAGTGAATTTCAAGTCAGCCGGGCTAGAGGGAGACCCTATCTCAAAACAACAACAACAAAAACAAAAAAACAAAACAAAAAGAAAGGAGACATAAAGGAAATAGAAAGGGAGGGAGGGGGACTTAACAGGATGGTATTGTATATATGTAAGTAGAACAGATTAATGGGGATGAAAAGGCCTAAGTGAGGTAAGGGGAAGAGACTGAGTAAAGGAAAGGTGTAGGGAAGGCTAAACAAAATCTAAGATGAGATAAATAAATCATATGGAAACCTATATTTTTGGGCAATGGGACATTCAGAAACCATAGATTGTTACTAGAAAATTATCAGTGCCAAGGATGGAAGACCTTCCAGTGAGCTGTTGGCCAAAACATCACAGGCCATTGCTGAGGCCATTGGTTTCCCACCAGGAATAGATGGTAAGACCTTATTGCTGAAGACTCCACAAACTTGGGCTGCAAGGTCACTGAGAAATGATGTTGGAGCTGATGTGAAAACCTCCTTCATGTAGAGCAGCTGACAGAAAGTTGGAAAAAACTACACTGAGTGCAGTTCAATGGGAGTGAAAGAAATCACAAATGAAGATACTCAATAGTGAACACTATCAGCCTTAAATGTGGCTAGCCAGGCCAAATGAGCCAACAGGTGGAATAGTGGCATGTCTGTTATGGGGGAAACCAACTGCTCTCATTGGACTAGAGGCCCACTCCATGGGAGGAAATACATCCCTGATACTGAAAACCTGTAACAGGGTTAGACATGAGCCCTAGGGGTGTAATGTCTGTTGGTGTCTGGCTAAATGCATGTACTATACTCACCAAACTGCCCAGTAAGCACTTCTCTTAATGTTCATACCCATATATTAATGCTACTCTCACTTGTGGTTAGAGAAGCTTTTCATTTCAGATGGCAGTGACCTTGAGATGACTTAAGAAAGAAGGCACCAGGGTGCTGAGAAAAAGTGACAGACGAGTGTTTAGCACTAAAATATATCTATCACACCTTCCAAGGCTCACGGTCCATTGTGGAAGAGGTGGCAGAAAGTATGTAAGAGCCAAAGGAAGGGCAGGACTCCTTACAACATGCTCCTCCAGACACAAAATGGCCTGGCTATCCATGACCTCATAGTCCCTGACACTACCTACACAAAACCATCAGAGTAGGAGGAAAAGAGAGACTGATTGAGAGGGGGAGAGGATATGATGGAGAATGGAGTTTCAAAGGGGAAAATAAGGGGAGGGAGGAAATTACCATGGGATATTGTTTACAATCATGGAAGTTGTCAATAAAAAAATTAAAGAAAAAAAACAAAATAAAAGAATATGTTAGCATCAATACCAAGACTCTGAGCTGAGTACTGTTATCTCTTTTTTTCATGAATGAGGATGTGGAAGCACAGAAGGTGTACAAAAGCATGGCTCAGTAACTTAGCTAGTAGGGAGTAAAGAGGTCTTGGCTATCTCCAGCTCCATGTCTCTTGACATTTTTTCCCCCCAGTTTTTACTATTTAAGTATTTCTTGTTACCGTGCCTTCTGCTAGAGAAGTTACTTGATTGGCAGGACTGAAGCCATTTTTACTTCTGCTCTTTCTCTATAGAATAATGTCTAGTGATGTCCTTTATATATGACAGTAAGAAGTACAAGAACAGCCATTAACTGCAAAAGAAAAAGGGTTTTATGTTGTAAGTAAAAGCAGAGATGTTACCAGTGACACTATTTCCCCCAAAATTTCTGAAAAGTTTAAAATTCAGTGAAACATACTCTCTTATCATGTGAATATATAAGTTACTGTTAAAATAGAATTAAAGTTAGTGTTTATTTTTCCACATGAAAATGAACTCTGGTTTGTATATCTATTCAAGAAATGAATTAAATAGTTATATCTTAAGAAGCCAAAGACATCATGGAGAAAATGTAAAGCTTGGATTTTGTAAGCGCAAACAGCATAACCTTTAAAAATTGGCTTGTTTCTAAATATTTCACAAAATATATAGCTTTTTCTTTCATAATTGTCAGCAACTTAAGAAATTCTTCATAGTGAAAGAACTAAATAAATGTTTCTGTCTGACTGAAAATATTATAGCATGGTACAAAACTAAAACCTAAGTGAGTGCTATATTACTGGCAGGGACTGAAACACCAAGCTTTGCACTCAGGTTCTCTAGGTGGAAGGACAGCTTTAGAAGGGTCTGAAAACTACCTCTAATTATATATGAAACTTTCTGTGCATGTATCTTTCTTTAGACAGACAGTTTGGAACTGTCATTAGCTCTGAGTCTACTGTCTCCCCAAAGCTAAATCAGGCTTTGCAAAGAGACCTCCCACAAATAATTCACCTTGCATGAAAAAACAAAAACCAACAAGGAGGTCTGGGGAGATAGCTCAGTGATTAAAGACACTTGCTTGCAAAGCCTGCCAGCCCAGGTTAATTCCTAGCACCCATGTAGGGCCAGATGCACAGAGTGGCGCATGAATCTAGAGTTTGTTTGCAGCAGTAAGAGGCCCTGGTGCATTCACACTTTCTCTGCTCACAAATAAGTAAAAATATTTTAAAAGAATAAGTTTTGTTGTTGTTGTTGCTATTGTTTTGTTTTCCAAGGTAGGGTCTCACTCTAGCCAAAGCTAACTTGGAATTCACTATAGAGTCTCAGGCTGGCCATGAACTCATGACGATCCTCCTATCTCTGCGCCTCTCAACTGCTGGGATTAAAGGCATGTGCCACCATGCCTGGCTTAAGAATAACTTATTTTTTAAACCTCTTACTTGTGAAAAGAAGAGAGATTTGGATTATTAGGCCACAATAAGTAAATAAATATTTATTTCAGCTTCAGATTAGGGCCAACCTTAACATTTTGTCCATTAATGAATAGCAAGCTCTTTGCCAGCTAATTATCCAGGGTAATTTACCCTTAACTTAGATTTTTAGGTAATTCAATGTTTTCAAGGATCTAGGCATCTTTCTCAAGCTCAAAGGCAATAAATAAATTATTAAGAGCTAAGCACTTTTGAAATGCTTAAGAAGTAATTCATATACCTTACTATTAAATTAAATCTACTTAAAAGTCAAACACTAGGGACTGGAGAGATGGCTTAGCAGTTAAGTGCTTGCCTCTGAAGCCTAAGGACCACAGTTTGAAGTTCAATTCCCTAGTACCCATGTAAGCCAAATGCACAAGGTGACACATACATCTGGAAATTGCAGTGGCTGAAGGCCCTGATGCACCCATTTCTCTCTCTCTCTCTCTCTCTCTCTCTCTCTCTCTCTCTCTCTCTCTGTTGCTCTCAAACAAATAAATAAAAATTTAAAAAATACTTAAAGAAAAAGTCAAACATTGGACTGAGGATATTGCTCAGTGGCTAAAGGTGCTTGGATGCAAAGCCTGACGGCCCAGGTTCAAGTCCCCAGCACCCACATAAAGCCAGATGCACAAAGCAGCACATGCGTCTGTAGTTCCTTTGTGGTGGCAAGAGGGCCTGGTGTGCCTATTCTTACTTTTTTCCTCTCTCTCTTGCTCACTCACTTTCTTCTCTTTCAAATAAGCAAATTTTAAAATATTTTATTTATTTCTAAGGGAAGAGAGGGGGAGCATGCCAGAGCCTCCAGCCACTGCATACAAACCTCAGATGTATGTGCCACTTTGTGCATCTGGTTTTATGTAGGTACTGGGGAATGGAACCTGGAGCTGTTAGGCTTTGTAGGTTAAGCACCTTAACCCCTGGACTATCTCTCCAGCCCCTAAATAAATATATATTTACATTTTAAAAGTCAAACAGCATACTAGGACAATAATGTTATTCTTCGTTTTTTTTTTTTTTGAGATAATCCTTCACAAGTTGATGGTAAAATTAAAGATTAAAAATTACTCCATTTAAAGGCAATAAATAGGCAATAACCCATTTCTTACTAAATCAAAGGTTATATTTTTAGAGACAACTTTACTCTTTCCAGGAAGAAATAAATTTCTCTTGGGAATTGCCTGTTTTAGAGACTCTATGGCCTTACAAAGGCTGTATGTATCTCCTTGCTAATTTAATTTTATGCCTTTTCTCTCCTGAGTGGCCAGGTTTGATAATGGAACAGCAGTCTCAGTGCTCGAAATCATGAGGAAGAGTTTCCTCAATGCTTTCAGGCCACTGATGTACCAAGGTCACTACTTCAAAGTGCAAAAGGTCTCTGAAAACAAGTCATTTTCTTAAAATAGAAAGTAACAAAGGCCATAAGATTCAAAAGCTCTTTTCTGTTTTACCTGAAGCCATCCAATAAACATTAACTCCAGGGAACATACAGTCAACATTTCCTTGTGTTAAACTTGACATGAGCCCATAAAATTGTCTTCTACAGCCTACATAACAGCTCCTTTGCTCCATGAAAGAACAGTATGATTCATACACCCTCCAAATTATATCTATTTTGCATAAATGAAGTAGACTTTGTTGAAAAGCCTGGATTCATTATCATGTAAAAGACAGCCATTAGCAGAAAAATGCAGTAATTATATTCCCAGATAGAAAAAGAGCAGACTCGGGCTATTGGCCTGGAGTTAGGTGATGAAAAGTAGTGTTTTCCTAAAAGGAGAAAGCGGTCCTTCTTAAAAAGAGGCAATGCTCAGCCATTCCTTCACTCTGCCATCAGAGCATCCTATAGTATCCAACCAGCCCTCAGGACTAACAGTTGTGCAGACAGTCACAGATGTATACACTTCTTGCTTCAAGCCTTTCTTAAGCTAGCCTGTGCTTGGAAAGTTTTATAGGAGTCCGCTGGCTCCATTGCCTGCCATACTAACACATAACAGTCATACTGTCATTGTGGCAGATGCCACAACCAAGGAAAAGCTGTTGACTCCTGACAGAAACACAGTGTCAAGTACCACAGATTCCAAAGTCAAGGAAGGCCAAAGTATGTGCTTTTCTGTTTTACCTGACCAGTAAACACTACCTTTGCTGAACACAGAACCAACATTCCCATATGTTAACCTAGGTAGTGAAATGAAATGGCCTCAAGAACACTCTAGAAGATCCAGAGTAGATAGCATGCAGCTGGAAGGGACGTATAAGGAATGCCCACCTCACGCTAGGTGCTACCCTGTGTACCAAGGACATCAAGTGTTAGGACAAATGAGGCCCCGCTTTCTTTCTTGTAGGTGAAGACTGCTAAGACTGTAACACCCAAACATTAAATGGAGATAGTAGATTAGAAAAGAGAAGAAAAAAGTGATAGAGGGCTAGGGAGTAGCTTAGTCAGAAAAGTACTTTTCTCAAAAGCACAGGACTGGAGGTTGATTTCAGGAACCCACATAAAGATGCTACACATAATGACTGTCTCAAAATGAAGTAAATGGTATATCCCAAGCTATGCTCTGGCCTCCACACAACACACACTGCAGATACACATGCAAACAGTAAGTGATAGAGTGTGGTGGGGACTTGCTGAGACATGGGTCTTAGGACACTTCTCTGAGAAGGTGACACTGAAGCCACGACCTGTATGATGGGAAGGCACTCTCCATAGCTAGCCACCTTTGATGGGAAAGAGAGACACGAGTGGAAAACTGAAGAGGAGTGACCTCGTGTCTTCATTCGATGGTTCACACCATTTTTGTGCATTTGGGGCCCAGTTAAACTATTAGATGATTCATCAGATCATGTAAAGGGATTCCAAAACAAAATAATTCAAAATCACTCAACAGGAATTAATATCCTACCATACCACCTTTCAGCTAATAGCGGAGGTGTCATAAAAGTGTCCCACGCTTCTCCCGACAGTCACCAAGTTGCTTCACTGCTCAGTGGCTACTTGCAGCCCACCCATACTCCTGCCAACCCTCAACAGCAAAATTCTGCAGGTAAATAGGAGGTCTTTCATTAGCAGAGGCTCAGAAACACACAAAAGCTCCTCGCATTTACTTGCCTTTGGCAAAAATATCCTGTTTGGCTTAATGACTAGCCAGCAACACCTTTAAGTGCGTTGTACTCTATTCAGCTATGGAAAAACACAGGGCAATGTGCCTCTGTGCTCCAGGGCACTCAGTGAGCAGCGGCAAAGGACTGCGCTAATGAGTGGCGAACCCACTTGAAGTCTGAAAGTTTCCTGACTGTCCCACTTCAGATATTTTTCATTCTGCATGAAATTATCAACTTGTTTTTTTTTTCCTTCCCATAGAACTCTTTATTTATTTATTTTTCTTTTTTTCTACTGCTAGCTAATGTTTCATAAAGCCAATGGAGACAGATCTAACATTTTCTATCAGGAGTTTTCAGCACCACATTGATATCATGGTCAAATTTTGCTACTGCTGGCCTTATGGCTACATTTAAAATCTATTTTAAAGCATATTAAGAAAGTACTAGAGCTTCCTGTTTAGCCACATAGCATGTTAGTTATTTCTTTCAAAACCTGCTAAGTAAAGGAAGAAGGGTGAGGCAATGCAGAGAAGGAGAGGAAGAAGATGCACAGTTGTGGAATAATGCAGGATCCCCCTCTTCCAAGTCATGGGTAACTTTGGTGAGATGTGGAATTACAAAATCTAAAACAAATACCCCTTTATGAGCTGGCCATCTCTCCTATACTGAGCTTTCAACCCATGCAGTGCCTTCTGCTCAAGTAGGTTTGGGGGCCTTAAAAACCTGGATGTTTTCCTCTTTTTTTTTTTTTTTTAGATATTTGCTTTACTTTTATTTTCATTTATTTACTTATTTATTTTTGTTTGCTTTGCTGTTTTATTTTTTATTAGTTATAGGCTTACTTAGTATGTAAAAAGCACACATTGGTACCCTCCTTTCCCTCATCCCTGACCTCCCTCCAAAGGGACCCTCCTCATTGGGGATACCGGTAATCCCCATGGGGACTATGGGCCCATGCATCATGGGGGCAGCCATCACTTATGGGG
This sequence comes from Jaculus jaculus, assembly GCF_020740685.1. Lineage (NCBI taxonomy): Eukaryota > Metazoa > Chordata > Mammalia > Rodentia > Dipodidae > Jaculus > Jaculus jaculus. The sequence continues at coordinate 151,799,030 of NC_059103.1, forward strand.
AAGAGGCAATGTGTCTGTACACTGTCCGGACCTGTGGCTCTAACAATCTTTCTGCCTCCTCGTCTGTGAATTTCCCTGAGCCATGTTGGGGTTGTTTTAAGTCTACTTCAGTGATGGGCTCTTAGTAGCCTCTGAATCTCTTCCTACTAAAGTACAACACTGGGAGGGATTTGGGGACAGCTTCACTTTTAAAGGTACAGGCTCATTGTAGCATGTTGTCATGACAAAGGAATATGGGAGGCAGCCACAGCTGCTCCGGTGGGAAAAGCATGTGGAAGAACAGCTCCACTCACTCCTCACTGGTTCTAGGCTCCCAGCACATACCACCATGAACTCCCCTAGTGAACTCAAAGACACCAAGAATTAACAGGGAAACTTCTTCCTCACTGTTGGGGAAGGAGCTTCTAAAAGATGGGAGTGGGGGCACCACTCTGAGAAACGTGAAAGAAGGGCTTGCCTGGGTGCAACAGGGAAATGGCTAGGAAGAGAAAGTGGACACAGAAGGGACGAGTGGGAGGTAAGACCTTCACTTCAAATGTCAAGACATGGAACAGTCTAACCTTGGGCGATGCATGACCTGGTTAGAGTTCTGTCACTATGTCTAAAGTCTGCCCATTGCTGCCATCCTGACATCTAACTCTTTGGGATAAGAACTCCTCTAGGGCTGAAGAGATGGCTTAGTAGTTAAGGCACATGTCTATGAAGCCTAAGGACCCAGGTCAATTCTCCATGTCCCATGTAGCCATGGTAGCACATGTGTTTGGAGTTCATTTGCAGTGGCTAGAGGCCCTGGTGTGCCCATTCTCTCTCTTTCTCTTTCCCTTTATCTCTCTGTCTCTAATAAATAAATAAAAATAAATCTAAAAATATTTTTTAAACTCTAAATTTGGTCGGATGGAGACTAAGAAGATTCACAGAAAAGAAAGCCTTGCACATTGGCACACACTACCTAATGACTACCAGGCTCCTGTGCATATGGAGCTGGACGGGCACTGTTCACCACTGCACTCTCACATTGGCTGCAGAAAACCCTCCTGGTATGAGAGGACCCCAGAATGACTCCCCTGTTGCCTGTAGAGGTGGGTGAGGCGTACACACCATAAGATAATTGAATGACACATCAGAAGTATTAGAAGCCACAGCTGCTTCCAGAAGTCGAGGTTAGCGTCACTGTGTGTAAGTAGACTAGATGTGGTGGCTGTCTAGCTATGCTTCCTGTCACTCCACTGGTGCTGAGGTTGAGAGTCTGGTGGGTAAAGGAGTACCCTAATGGACAGGGCCAAGGTGAATGACCTCCTAATCCACTCCTTAGAGAAATATATAATTAGTATAAAAGATAGAAAATGTGCAATATTCAATAATATAGGATGGATTATACTGCAGAGTGTTAAAAAAACTGAAGGACATAGCAAAAGCTGTGTGGGAAACACTGTGTTAAGCAGCCCTTAACACAATGGTTAGATTCCCAGTAGCTCCTCCTCTCCTTTTCACACAGGTCCCCTGGAGTTCCTTCACAGGCAGCTCTCCTTCCCATCAAGCATACACCTCAGCCCTGATGATGTTCTCTCATTTCCCAAAGGTGTGCACTCATGAAATGATCCGCAGTGTTCTTGGAGCTCAATGGGACACCAGCAGGTAGCTACCTGTTTATCTCAGAGCCCAAGGCAGAGACACAAGAAATCCAACTCTACTTGCAGAGAACAGCTTCTCTTATGAACCATGTGTATATCCTTCTCTGCCAATTCCATAACTTTCCTCTGAAGAGGACCCCTTGTTGTTACCAGTTGAGAAAGAGCCAAGATCCAAAGGGATGTATCTCAACAACTTCTCCCAAACCCTGGACAAGGGACTACAGCCCCAGGTCTGGTAGGAACTCCCAGCTGCTCTTGGGACAAGCACTGGAGATCATCTCTGGATTCTACTGTGTCTTCCTGGCTGCAACATTTCTAAGGGAACTGGGCTGCAGGTAGCTTTTTTCAAAGACAGTCATGGGCTTTTAAGACTGGAAAAAAAAAAAAAAAGAACTTAATCTTCATGAGGGAAAAATCCTCATTTCTCTATCCTTTCTATCTTTTTCATTTCTTCATTAAAAAAATATAGATACTTTTAAATGGAAAAGAAGAGTTGTATAAATCAAGACGTGAGTGCCTGCCAATTTCACATGCTCTCATTTACGGTTCTTTAAATGAGCAAACAAAATAATAGTATAAACAAAAATCTTGGTCCCAGAGAAGTCCAGAAACCTGCCTTAGGTGGCACAGAGCCAGAAGCAGGTAACAGAGACAGTCTTAGCCCCAACTCCTAGCCAGCTCTATGCAGGGAGCTAATACAAAAATGAATGCCTGAAATTCCACATGGTGACAGTCTAACCATTAGATATATTTTTTCAGTTATTAGAAAAAATTCAGTTAAGGATAGGAGTAAAATATTTGTTATGCATTTTCTTTAACAAATTTTAAAAGTCTAATAGTAAATCATTTTATAAATGCTTTTAAGAGAAATAGATTATACCTAATACAAACATATTTATTAATAAAAAATAAATACTTTTAGGATTGTACAGAATTTATATGGGCTTGAAACCCAGAAAGCTGCTGTATATATATCTTAATGAACCAAATAAATACAAAATGTTTCAAAATGAACAAGAGTTGATGGCTTTCTGGGAAGAAAAGCTCACTGCAGCACTCCTGCACTGTGGCACAGACTTGCAGGGCACAGGCCATCACCTTCTTTGCAAGTGAGATGACAGACTGAGTGTGAACAAGGGGTAGTGGCTGGTGCCTTGCTTCATTCCAGTCTGGCGGAGTTGGGGCCTGGTTTTAGTCATACTGTATTGAGATCTAGTAGCAAAGTTGCCCAGGAAATAGGGAGAGAAGTTAACCCTATGCTGCGTGTTTCTGCTCACACACGGAGGAACGGTAGCATGCTTTTCCCAGCTCATGAGGTTACCCTGTGCTGTTGGCTCATTGATTTTCGAGGCTTACAAAAGCTCTTCTTACTGAGCCTGCACCACAGATTTACAGTGCTGCAACTCCTGTCAGACATCATCTCAGCTTTATGAATAAATAAAACTGTGCTCTGGGGAAACATTGATTTAAGAAGAAAAATCAATAGTCATTCAGCATGTGACAGACCTGAGCTCTATGCGTATCTCCAAGTACAATGCAATCTCTAGTGTAAAGCTGTACTTCTTGCTTCTTAATAAAAGTGGGAGTCTGTGAATCTGGCAAATAATTGTTTTCCGCTGTCCTCGGAACACCTTGATTCCTCTTGTTCCTTTAGAAGTAGTTGATATTTCAAAAAGGGACACAGAAGGGAAAGAGAAAAGAGGGATGGATGAAACCACGGTGCCAAAATCCTGTTCACCATGAATCAGCTTATGAGTATACAAAAAGTCACTAGATGCTTCTCCCCTAAATATGTCAGTATATTTCTATTTTATTTTAAATAACGTAAGTACAATTACAAATTTATTTAGTGTGGGGGTGCGAGTATGTGCATGCATGCCTGGACATGTACATACAGGTCAGAGGGCAACTTTCGGGTTAGTCCCCACCTTCCACCTTGTTCCTTTGAGGCAGGGTCTCTTGCTGTCTACTACTTACTTGTAAGCTTCTGGGAAATGCTTCTCCTATTTCCACTCCCATCTTCCTATAGGTGCACTGGGGTTGCGGAAGCGTACCACAGCTTCCAGATTTTACACAGGCTCTGGGAATCCAAACTCAGGCACTCAGAGTTGCATGGCAAGTGCTTTGCCCACTAAGCCACCACCCCGTTTTCTAATGCGTGCATATGCTGGCGTGTGCTCTTGTGAGTGCAGGTGCATATATGTACAGATGCATGGGGAGGCTGGAGGACAACCTCAGCTGTCCTTAGGAATACTACCTACCTCTTTGTTAATTGTCTTTTTCTAAAATCAGATTATACTCTTTTTTATTCCCTCTCCCCTGTTCCCATTTCCCTGAGTCCCTCATCTGTGGGTTTAAGGGATTTACTGTGGAGTTATGAAGGCCTCAGTCAGTCCCACTGGGATAGTGGGGGGGGGGGCATGTCTCAGGGGAACCTAACTTTATAAAGCAAACCTTACCAGACAATAAGACAGATATAAACCCCAATACAAATTTTATTTATTTATTTATTTGCAAGTAGAAAAGAGATAGAAGAGAGACACAGAGAGTGGGCATACCAAATAAAGGGCAGATGCATGTGCTACTTGCATCTGGCCTTATGTTGGTACTGGGGAATCTAACTCAGGTCATTAGGCTTTGCAGGCCCAAGGCCTTACCTGCTGACCCATCTCTCCATCCCCTGCCTATATCTTTTTTAAGATAGGACCTGGATTTCACCAGTTAGGCTAGACTGACTGGGAAATGAGCCTCAGGGATCCTCCTGTTTCTGCCTCCCCAGTGCTGGGATTAAAGATGCACAAGCACATCTGATATTTTTACATTGGTCCTGAGGATCTAACTCAGGTCCTCGTGCTTATGAGGCAAGCACTTTACCACTGAGCTACTCCCCAGTCTACCACACAAGTTTTAAAAGTGTATGTTTGACCTGACATGTTGCTCACACAAGTGCAATAGTGGTGCATAGCCACAGTGGGAAACCAACTGCTATGGATTTGGCTAGCTGATCTGCTCAGTGGAACAGAATTCATAGCTGGAGCTGGGAAACAAATCAGAACCATATCCAAAAATGAGCCCACTCTCCATTAAACTCTCTAAAAAACAATGGTTATCACATTTCCTTGGTAATAACTTTACTTTCCATTGGAGAATCTGCTTCTCTTTTTCAGAAAGACACAGATCCTAAGGAGAGAACCACCCCATCATACCTCAAAAGGGCCCCAGCTGAAACTAAGAATAACTGGTGAAACATGCAAGAATGCTGTTTTCTTGGCCAACTGGGAACCAGCACAATGGTGAAGGAGATAGACACAGAGAACAATCAACCCATACCATACCAAATCTCCAGAGACACAGAGACTCCCAAGATCTCAACACTGAAGCAGACCTAATATGAACTGAACACGGCTCAGGGAAATTTGCAGAAGAGGGGACGGAAACAATGTCAAAGCCACACGTTGGGTCATGGCATGCAGAAACATTTCCTCCTACCCAAAACTAAAGGCTAACCCCACAATGCATGACCCCTATTCCCCAATAAGGAGGGTCCCTGTGGAGAGGGGAGGACAGGGAGGAGGCTAACAATGGTACCAACTTGACTGTATTCACTGAGTATAAAAAAAAAAAAGAGTGTATGTTTGCTTAGGGGAAACTCTGCAAGGCTAATATCAGCTAAGCTGGCCACAATGTCCTCTGTGGGTAAAAGAGCCCCTAGGAAACTTGTTTGTATTTGCCAACTATCTGCAGTGAATAGGTATATGGTTTTTATAATTCAGAATACAATAAATGTTAGGGAGAAAAGCCAAAAAGAAAAGATTAGTAAGACTGATTGCAAAGTATTTTGTTGACTCCTGGCCCAGAGATAGCTGAGATTTAAGATTCCCAGCCAGCCCTTTCTTGAAGCTTTTGGATGTTTTTCAGGACACAAGCAGGTTGCCATTAAAATGGACGGATTTCAAAAATTAGGCTAACAGCTTATGCTGAAATTAACCTCACCTTTGTGAGCCAAAGATCATACTCCAGACAAAGCTGGCGAAAGCCATCATGTCCCTGGGCCTGCCATCACTTCCCAACCTCAGCGTATTTTCACAGTGGAGGCAGTTGTTGGGAGTTCTGACATGCCCTGCGGTAACCTCTGACTAAAAATGAATTAAAATGAATTAAAAATGAATCCCATTATTGCTCCCGAGCTTCTCACAGATGCAGATCCTCACCAATTGTGTTGACTGTGGTCTCTCACAAAACACAATTTGCTGCTTTGGATCAGGGGCCCGTGACTCACTGGACAGTACCACTCTGTCTTTTCAGTGCTCATGCAATACGAAGGACAATCGTGGACATGTGAAACACATTTCTAAAGCAAGGACATTCAGAAGCCTAAAAATGGGGTGGGGATATTTAAATGTTGAATCTCACGTTTAAGTATCACAGAAGCAGACACCATCACCAACAGAGCTGGTGAAGATACTGACTGAACCTACTTTCCAGGTAGAAATGGGCTGTACTTTCAAGTTCATAAAGGATGCAGCCGCCACATTAACACTGCTATTAGCAGTAGAGGGAAAAGGAGCTTGGCTTGTGTGGTACTTAACACATGGATGCTAAAAGCAAAACAGAAAGGCAAGAACTATGGTTGAGAAAAATGCTTATGTGGAGTCAGAGAAAAAGCACAGCTTGAGGTCAATTACTTTTCATGAATAATCTCCTTTTATTACATTGTCAGAGATCCTTTCCTCTAATGAAATTAAGAGGTATCAGAAAGTTACTAGATGTGGTAGGTACAAAGATAAAACTGGAACAATGCATTCAAGCTCAGCATCTACAGGTGGCTCATATATATAAGTGGGTAGCTTCAGCAGAATGTGATTAGAGATACAACTGGGGAAGTGCAGGAGCCCCCTTATACCTGGGGACCTGACAGTGGGGATATTCAGGTGGGTCTTGAAAGATGCCCTAGAATTAACTAAAAAAGAAGGGGCTAGATCATTCTCAACCTGATAACGATGCACATGAAGAAAAGCATGCATGCTTCAAGGGGCATGGTGTGCTAGAGCACCTCAAGAAATTCTGCCCCAAAGGAGCAGAAACTGAAAATCAGGAGACGGCATGATGGAGGGATGCCCAGGCCTGAATCACAAGGCTTCATAGCAAGGTAACTGAGTCAATGCTCCAGGTTACAAAGACCCACAGAGGTCACTGAGTGGGCAATGAGAATGTACATTCATGAGCAGGGTCTACAATCCTGGGAGAGACTACTGGAAGAAAGCTACAGTAGTTGTCTTCAGGCCTGAACTATACCAAGTACTGCCCAAGGAAAGTCAGAAAGACTGCAGTAATTTGTGATAGCAAGTATATGACATCACTAAGCTCCAGGTCCTATTCCTAAAACTTGTGCTTTTTTTTTTTTTATGAGGGGGTAGGGAGGCAGAGAAAGAATGGGCACACCAGGACCTTCAGCTGCTGTGAATGAACTCCAGACGCGTGTGCTCCCTACCACAAATGTGTGACACTGCATGCTTGTGGGACTGTGCTTCTGGCTTACATAGGACCTGGAGATTTGAACACCAGTTCTTGGGCTTTGCAGGCAAACACCTTAACCACTAAGCCAACTCTCCAGCCTTTGCTTATTACTTTAAATCCAGAATCTGGTGTGGACTGAGCAAGGAAAAGACAATGTCAGAACAGAGATTTCTGGCTTGATAACTGGGTTGACAAGGATGTCATTAATTAAAGTATTGATTCTAGGAAAGCAATGAGCAATAGGCAAAGGGGGAAGGAAGAAGGTAGGGAGAGACAGTTTCATTGTCTACTTTGTGATTTGAAAACTGATTGGGACATACAAGCAGGCATTAGCAGAATGCTGGGATAGGTGCAGGTATAACAGCACTTCACATACATTAAAACACACACAAGTATCTTCTTCCCATAACCGAAAGGAGCACACAGTTGTACAGAGACTGGGGGACCATGACAGTGAGTGAAATACAGATGCTTCTGGTGCCTCTTCCAGTATGTACATTCTCCAGTTAAATCTTAATGAACCCCAAATGGAATATGCTCTGCACTTCAGGCCACCAACAAAATGTGCAAGGGGAGCTACTGTAGTGAAAACAGGGCATTAGAAAAAATAATGTTGATCCTTGAATCAAAATTCTTTGTCAAATGCTTGGAGTTCTGAGGATTTTTAAAAATTTTTTTTAGTATGGAAAATCAAAGCTCTTAGTGCATATATTCTTTAGAGTCAGTTAACTAACAAAAGGCAGGCTGCTTTCTAGAATGTTCAGTTTATTTGGAAAGAACTATGTATGAAAGGGGAATCAAAATGACCCTGAAATAGCTCTTCACAATCCAAACAGGAAAGGGTTAACTCTGAATTTCTCAACAAGTAGAAGCAAATGTTTAATTAAACTACAGTGGTCCCATTTTACCAGGTTCCTTTTGTGAAGAGATTGGGAAATCTAGGCCAGATGGACTCTTCTGAGTGGTGGAACTGGATAATGATGTGCAATGGGCACAGGTCAGGCAGGCCAGGGCACTGGAGATTTCTTAACCTTTTAAATGGGGTGGACATGACACTTCAAAGTCCAGGATTCATTTAAGAAAAAGTGATAACCTTGTAATCTAATTGCTAAAATCAAATAGAGAATGTCTTTGTGCTAACTTGTTGTCTACTTAGGCTCAGTGATTTCATTCTGAGTTTGATTCTGTTAATAGAAGACAGTCTGTGGTCATTAAGGATTTTTGATGTAATTGATACTAGCACTAATGATAATAGTAAATGTTTGAAGATACTGTACAGCACTGAGGAGTGCTGTGTATTCTATTTATCTCTACCAAGCTCATGAGGCTGTTCACTCAGTACTCCTACCTCAAAGACACAGACAGAGAGAGGGTGACATCTGTCCAGCTCCACAGAGGTCTCACAAGTCAAGCACTGGGTGTGTGTGCTTGCTGTCATTGCCCAGAGAGAAACACCACATTGGAGGAAACATGTTTGCTGTTTCCTACACTAGACAGTCCCTGTTGTGGTTTGGATAGGAAATGTCCTCTGAAGACTCGTGTGTTGAAGGTTCAGGGGATAGCTGAGGCACTCCATCAATGGATTAAACCATTACATTACAGAACTCATTACAGAATGACCTATGAGGAGGTGGGGCATAGTTGAAGGAAGTTGATCTGTTGGGGACCTGCCTTTGAAGGGTGTACCCTGTCCTCCATGCCCTCTTTTTTTTCTCTTTCTGCTTCCTGAATTTGATTAGTAACAGCTTAGCTTCACAACACTCTTGGGCCATGATATTGTCTTACATTAGGTTTAAAGGCAGTAAATAGAGCTAGTTGACCCTGGTCTGAAAGTTCTAACAAAACAAATTGTTCCTCCTTAAACTGTTTCTCTCCAGTGTTTATCACAGGGTCACAAAGCTGACTATGGGTGTCTTTAGCAGAAGACTTATGTTAAGATTGGGCTAGCTTACACTTGGAGGGGTTTCAGCTCTGAAACTGTGAATATGCAGCCCCACAATGCGGAATACCTAAATGAACAAATGATTCCCATACATAAAGCAAGGCTATAAGACAGCTCGAATGAACAATATAGGAGATGACAGTGTAGGTAACTAAATACCTTGAAATCACGTCTTCCCAGCTCCAAAATTGTGTCTCACTGTTGAAATATGAGAAAGACTCTGGGTATTCTGAAAAGGAAACAAAAGGAGGACAAAAATGTCAAAATTTGCACTAGACTAAAACTATAAAAACTAAGAGTATAATTATTACCCTCCTATTTACTTATTTAGATTTTGGGTGACAAAGAAAGCAGTTGAGAAATCACTATTTGATCTTTAGTACTTTAATAGTACATGAAGTGTTTAAAGACAAACGCTAAAATTTGCTCTTAAAATATTCATAAACCTATACAGTATCCAAAATTCTAAATATGTAGCCAAGCAAAAGTGATATATTAAACACATGTTGGAATTGTGTTTGTGCTTCATTGTTACTCATTGCCTTCTCCCCCCTTTCCCACAGATCCTGACAGTAAACACCAGCTATCAACCCCACCACCTGAGGTAGCATGTATTCACACAGAAGCAGCTGTACTCTTCAAGAGACCATGGTGTAGCTGCACTCTTCAAGAGATGATGGCATTGTTAAGAAAAGAAGGTACAAGAAAACTTCATAGAACCATGTGTTAACTGCTAGAATGGACCTCATCATGTTATTTTATGTCTTCAATTAAAATAGGCTGTATTTTAACATAGTTCCTTATGCTTAAAAATAAATTTTTATCAGTTATAAAGATCTCTTCCTACAAGAGGAGATGTGATTCAAGTTTGAGGAATGTAATCTCATATCTAAAATCTCCTTTTATAGAGGGGTGGCTCTTAGGCAGACACCTGAAAGTATACTACATGGAAGTAAAAAGCGCAAGTAATGAAGACATGACTCGAGAGCTAACTACATCTGCTTAGAAGATAGATACAGCAGCTGAGGTAAACCTCTCCCCCATAGCGGCTCAGGTAAACCTTCTGCCCATACAGCAGCTCAGGTAAACCTTCTGTCCATACAGCAGCTCAGGTAAACCTTCTGCCCATACAGCAGCTCAGGCAAATCCTCTCCCCTATACTTGCAATATGTTCCTGTTTTGGTAAAACTTAAAAGAAGAAACTATTTCTCAGAAAGAAATAAGTAAAGCAGCACCAAGACAGCAAAGGGCAATAGAGAAAATGACAAGTGAGGAGGTGCCCGTGCTGGCATGAGCTGTTTGCCTCAGACTCCAGGAGGTTCAGCCAGTAACTGCTCCTTACCTTACCCTATCCCACATATCCCTCTCCACATGGCCTAAGAGCCTTTGGATGTAGTTACCAAGAGAAAAGTGCAGTAGGAGGAGAAAGAACATTATGTGGCAGAAGCAGGAAGACAGTCAAAATTGCATCTGCCCACAGTTCACTGCATTAATGCAAGGCCAAGGGAACTCCTCTTAGCTGTGTGCTGGGAAATTCCCAACCCTGAACTACTTAGCTCCACAGCTTGGCAATACTGTGGATTCTGGAAGGTTTCCACACCAGCCAGAAAACCCAGCACTTACAAAAGAAGGAAGGGAAATCTCAAGCTCTGAACACCACATCAAAAATGATACTTGGAGCCGGGTATAGTGGCACAGGCCTTTAATCCAAGCACTTGGGAGGCAGAGGTAGGAGGATTGCTGTGAGTTCAAGGCCACCCTGGGAATACAGAGTGAATTCCAGGTCAGCCTGGGCTAGAGTGAGACCCTACCTCAAAAACAAACAAAAAAAAGGGTACTTAGGCATGGCACAAGTCAAAAGTGGAGGTGTATCGATGGTGAGATGCTGCTGGTATGGTTTAAGTGCTGTTCTATCTGTTGGATAAGCACGCATTGGTAAACCTTCACAGAGTCCAAGGTGCACATAAAAGCAAAAATGGGGAGGCCCACTTTGGGAGACAATTTTGCAAATGAATGCAATACAGAGTCCCACCCAATATCAGAGGTCTATAAAGTCTGTGAGCATAATGTAGAAAAGACTCTGTTGTCCTGGGTTGGTGGAGCAGTTTTCCTCACTTGGGATAAAACCCAAGCTCCCTGTCTAGCCAGGCTTGGTCTCTATGTCATGGGACCTCCCTCATGTTATCTCTCATCATGTTCACCCCTACTCAGTTCTCCAAACCTCTGCCATATTTTCTTGGTAGAAGCTAAACAGGTAATACAGAAATGAAAAATCATATAAATGTTGAGATTTATCAGAAACTAAGTTTGCTTGTACACAGGAAGATTCTAGTAGCCAACAGGTACATCATACAGGGTTTTCTAATCTCTTTCTTGTCTATGCATGACCTGTCATACCCTTCTCAACACTCTAATTTAGAATCTAGTGAAGGGATAAAGTGTGAATACCAGTGAAAAAAATGTATGCTCTAAAAGAAATGTATGTTCTAAACAGTGGTTTTCAATTTCTGTCCTACTAGCTCTTGGAGCTAGATAATTTTGTTTTTTTTTTGAGGGGCTAGCATATTTTGCCCCTATTTGTGACAAATAAAAAGGTCTCTAGGCAGCCTATGGGAGCCCCTGGAGGATAATGGTCAAGAACAGCAACAATAATCAGGAGACCCTGCAGACTACAAAATCACCCCGCTGGACAAGAAGTACTCACTTGTGCAATAGTGGCATGCAGCCTCTATAGGTAACCAATTATTTTTCTCTGGACATGAGGCCTGCTCAGTGGGAGGGAACTCGGCAATGGAAATCAAGGCAGGAAATTCAGATATCAGAGAGAAGCTCCCACTGCTGTCTAGAAAGGATGAATGTCTTTCTTGCCTATCAAAAAAAAAAAAAAAAATCTCACAAATGACTTTGCATATCCTCTTTAACCCAAGCTACTCTCACTCTTGGTGGAAGAATCTGTTTTCTTTTACAGATGTCAGGGAAAATGGAACAGAACCAAGATCTGCTGATAAGACAAGATGGCCAATTGCCCACCATAAGAGGTGCCACCTCTACCACATCTGCCAGGGCCCAGGAGAAACTGTAGAGGATAGGTGATATGAATACTACTCTTACTGCTAGCCTGACAACCAGCTCCAAGGTTATGATGGCAGACATGGTAATCAACTAAAACCCATCAAAGCAGAAATCTAGAGGCTATAAAGAACTCAATACTAAATCAGACTGCCAACAGGCCAGCTATGGTTCGGGGAATTTTGCAGGGGGTGGGTAGAAAGATTGTAAGAGCCACAGTAGGTAGGAATACCCTGAGATATAGTCCCCTCACTATCCCACAGAGACTGACTGAGGCCTTCATGCCCCACAATAAATACCACTACACCACTGAAAAGGGCCCCTAGCATAACGGGAGCTGGGGCAAGGGGATAAAAGAGTATAACCAGTTATGTTATATATAAAATAAAATTTTTAAAATGTCTCCAGTCATTAATAAATGTCTCCTGTGAGATAAAGTTACCTCCAAGCTGTGAATTGCTAGTCTGAAATGAATGTTGACTTATTAAAATACAACAGGACTTATAAAGTCCATGTCATATAGAAAGACGGTAGAGTGAGTGGGACCATCAGTGAGGGCAAAGACAGGAAGGGGGAGGTAAGAGCTGCATGCATTGAGCCCTGCTGACATCTCAGTGTGAAATTAGTCATCTTATTTGATACTTTAACACCCCTTCCCCCATGCTTCCATGAATCAATACCCTCAGAGGCAATGGGTTAGTACATGGAGATGGTGTAATGAATGCGAAACTCTTCAGAGGAAATTGAAAGTAAATATTGCTACAATTTCCTATAGACATTGGTGTGCCTCTCCTTCACCTTAATGGACTGAACACCTAGCTTCTTAAGCACTACCAGCATGACAGATTCTCAATGCAGCCTCCATTTTCTGGCTTAGGATAGCTCGCCACCCACTTAAAACCAGGTGATTGTTTTCATGATGGAAATCCACAAAGAGCCAGAGGCATGGCCAAAATATACTTTGCTAAAAATCCCAGCAAATGAGGCATGCTGTGGACTCATTACATACTTATGGTTACAGCTCTTTGATAGTGTCCCAAGAGAGTATTACAGTGCTCCAGAGCCCAGGACAATGTGGACTGGCTAAGTCCTGCCTTAAACTAGCCATCCCTGAAGTCCCTGTGGACAAGGGACTGGACGTTTTAGATGGGACCTGATATTGGTCATGTTCCTCTCCTTATCTACAAAGGGTCTGGTGGGACAAACAGTTTCTACTAAATTCAGTATTTTTATGTTCAAACAAGTCCCAAAGCAGGGACCTAACTTAGCCCTATCTATTTAAAAAGGAACAGAGGGACTTTTTAAATGTTTATGTTCCTATAAGATTTTCCCCCATTGCTATCTCCCCCCCGACCCCTTCTGCTCTAATTAAATCCCAACTCTCATCCTAAGATCTACTCAGACACTTGAAGGAACAAACTATGCTAGCCATAATGGCACATGGGGTTCTGATACCGACCTAGACAGAAGAAATTCCCTGCTTTCATGCAGCTTCTAAGCGGAGGGTGAGATGAAGCTCCCACCTGGCACAGCAGATATGAAGCTCAATACAGAAATCAATTTCAGCCAGCACAGAACACCATGCAGTCACTTCCAGGGGTAGAAAACTACATAACTTGGGGAGTTAGGAAAGACTTCACTGCAGAGTGCTGTGTGAAAGAGACCTGTGGGTGGTGGGAAGAGAGGTCATGTGCCCTTGATGACAGTGCCACTTGTGCAACCATGGCACACCCAGTGCTTCTGTGGGCACAGGAGAACATGCAGACAGGTCCAAGAGAGGCCATGAAAGGACTCATTTCTAAGTCATGCTGCAGAAAGGAAAACTGGAAACAAAATTATCAGCTGGTATGAAGTATCTGAGGTTTGAGGAGTTTATTAGTTTCCTGACAGAAACAATTCACAGGTAAAAAGTTTACTTTTTCTCTTGTTTTTATTAAGTATATAGTTTGTATGGACACAACATGTGTTGGTACCATCACTTCTTTTCTCCATACCCGCATCCTGCTTAGGGCACACCTTAGTGGGATTGCTGGCCAAAAAGTTTATTTTGACTAATGGTTTCAGGGAGATTTAAGTCTATCGTGGCAGGGGAAGGAGGGTGGACTACGCAGTTCCATTCATGATGTGAACATGAAGCAGAACAGCAGTTCATACTGAGGGAAGAGGGAAAAGAGAGCCCTCCTTCCACCCACGAGGCTCATCCCTTAAAGATTCCAGAGTCTCCCCAAACAGCACACCAGCTGGGGAACAAGCACTCAAAACAAGCCTGTGGGGGACACTTCAGATTCAACCCCTAACAAGGGGAAGCAGGAAGTCAAGCAGGGGAATGGACCAGAGTTCTAGCAGTTGAGGGGCCACTGGGCAGAACCTGAGACCTGCTGGCATGGTCTTCTACCCTTCCACGAGCAGAGGTCAGGATGAGGAGTGGGGCGGGGCTGGAGTGGAGGGAGTTTTGCGAGGTGAGAACCGATGTAAGACAGATGCGTGTGGTAGCACATGCGTCTGCAGTTTGTTTAATTGAGAGAGAGGGGAAGAGAGAGAGGGAGAGAAAAATGCAGGTCTCAGACCAGGAGAATCACAATCTGCATTTCAACAAGATTCCCACGCAATAAATGTGGGGGCAAAACTGGTTTAAACCATGGTGTCCTGTGAGCCAAGGTGGCTGAATGTCCGTCTGCATGGGGTCTACTGACACCTGTCAGCAGGTGTGCCAGAAGCACACTTCACCTGGCTCTTTTCCCCACAGACTTGGCTCTAATTCCAATGTTTCTTGAGTTTCCACAGAGCTGCCCCATGGCCTTGGCCTGCAGGTCTTGTATCCTAACAATATAGTTGGCAGGCTTCAGCTTCTATTTACTGCCCCAACGGCATCCCTTACGTCCTGAGACCAAGTTCCAGGTACCTCCATTTGGAGGTGCAGCCAGATACTAAGTGTCTTCCATTCTGCCTGTGCCACTCCATGTATGCACAGACCTAGTACAAGGCACTAGTGGAAAATACCGAGTAATGCCATTTGTGGCCCTCTAAGTTTAGCTTTAGCTGGGCATGGTGGCCCATGCCTTTAATCCCAGTATTCGGGAGGCAGAGGTAGGAGGATCACTGAGAGTTCGAGGCCAGCCAGAGACTGCATAGTGAATTCCAGGTCAGCCTGGGCTAGAGCGAGACCCTACTACTTTGAAAACGAACAACAAAAGTTTAGCTTCCTGCTTTGATAAGTATTCATGGTTTTTTTTTAATTTCCTTTTTTATGAGTAGATGGTCTTCATGCTTTATAGTCAATTTTATATAAAAAAGGAAAACAGAAGTTGTCTGTGACATAACAGAATGAAAGATAAGGCTGGGCCTAATTAATGGAGCCTTTATCTTTCTAGCAGCTTTATTCCTAATGAACAGTGTGACATCTTATTAACCTAGACACAACCTCCTGCATAAAGATTTGGAGATGAAGCAATATAAAATACCAAACTTGGGATTTCTCACTCTTTCATCCAAGACAAAGGATCTCAGGTGCTTCCATATATGCCAGCTCTATCATGTGTTTCGTTTTGAGGTCTTGCTATTTCAGGCCCATTCTACCTATCCTCACCTCACTGAATGCCTGCAAGAACTCCATGGGATCCATGCTACCATTCCTCTGGTCCTATAGATAAGGGTAATAATAGTGCCTGAAAAGGTGAATTAAGACAGCCAGCAAGTGGTGGAGCCAAGTTCTGAATCCAACAGTATGAGAGTCCATGGTGGCTCCTCACACAGACCCATAGCTCTATGCTAAGAGCACCACATACATGAGTTCTTCTGTAGTCCTAAGCACACACAGTCACCACTACGTATTACACGTGCTCACTTTGTTCAAAGAGGTATGTAACAAGAGTTTCTAATCTCACTGTTAGTAAATACTTGATGTGAAAACTCTGGATTGGAGAGGAACATTTTCTACAGTTCTGATCATTCTTTGTGCTCTTGTGAGTTGTAAGAAATCAGTGAGTCATTCTAGCATCACTCTGTGGAGCAGTGACATGGTTATGACAAACTCGTTTGTCAGCACAGGTACCTGAACACAATCTGTGGCAGGCTGCAGCCCGACCCCCAGGAACAGAACCAGCTCTGTGGTTAGAACATGCTGGCAAACTCCACCAAGGCAAACTTAACTTTGCACAGAAGAAGAGAAGCAAACCCGTGTTCCCACGTGAGTTAATAACCATGAGGCTTTGGACACACTACTTCCTCCTCAGTGTCGCCTACCACCCCATGCTTTGGAGATGACAACATCGAACCCTTACTCCTTTGCTTCCCAAGGGAAATGTGAGGGCGGCTGATTGGGAGGCCTTGTATAGGAAGCACTGAAGGCAATTCAATGAACCTGTTCACATGCTGGGCTGTGACACCAAGACAAGCTGAGGCACCTGAACACGGACAGGGTTAGGCTGTAGTGCTGAGTTTTCCTTTCTGTATCAGTGAGGCCAAAATCAATTAGTGAACCCAGTCAATAACAAAAGCAGTCTTAGAAGCCAATCTAATTCCCAACTTCCATCTGTAAAATGGAAACCTTATTTTTATGTTAAAAAAAAATAGAGCCAGGCATGGTGGTATATGCCTTTAGTCCCAGCACTCGGGAGGCAGGGATAGGAGGATCACCAAGAATTCAAGGCCACCCTGAGACTACAGAGTGAATTCCAGGTCACCAGGACTAGGATGAAACCCTACCTTGAAAAACCAAAAAAAAAAAAAAAAAAAAAAAAAAAAAAAAATTATATATATGACATTCTTTTTAGTTTCCCAGGTTTTAAAAGGAACAAAAGCTGTATGAAATTAAATATTCTAAAGTCCATCTAAATACATATCTCTGTAGCCATTTCTATTTTAATGCATCCTACTTCTGAGTGAGCAATATATCATTCAATGTTTATTACTGCCTTGATATTTATAACTGTCTCTATACATATTTCTCTTAGGTTGTCAAGTCTGGAAAGACAGGGATCATATCTATTTATTCTTTCTGTAAAGCATGTGAAACTGTTACGCATAATTAGGCATGTAAAGGGTTTTTGATGAGATGATTATGAAGAATGAGAACTGATAATACCATGCTTGGGAAAACCTTGCTGTCTCTTCTGAAATGTCCCTAGAACTGGGGGTTTAGTAGCAGTTTATGTGCAGGGATCAGGCAGAGGTGGACCAGATACAGCATCACCCAGGGGCTCAAATGGGAAAGCATACCCCAGGCCGAACCCATGTCTGCTGAGAGAGAATGTCAGTTTCACAAGAGGCCTAGGTCATCTCTATGCATAGGACGGCCTGAGCAGCACAGACCAGAGAACCATCAAGTTCAACTTCTTCATTTTACAAGTGAGGAAGTATCAGGCCCAGACAAGATTACTGATGAACAAGGAGTTGCAAGTCCTGACGTGGGACTCGAACATCCAGATTCCAATGTAGTACAGCCTCCGGCTCCTTCAGGAGTATGCTTCCTTGCATGACTCCTTGGTGAGACTCTGTGAATAAGCAACAACCTGGACCTGGCAAGGAATGCTGCCAGACTACTTGTGTTTGCTTGCCACAGGGATCTTTATTCTTGTAAGATGCTAGAAGTCAGAGCAGTTTTTAGGAGCAGGCTTGCTCACCACATCCTGCCTGAGTGTTCATGCTGACGGCACGTGGAATTGGGCCCTTGCTTCAGGGGCTGAGCTGTGGATCCCCATATGTCAAGTGCCATGAAGTAGCCTCTGTTGGTGTTCACCTCTGGCTCTACTCTCCCTACTTTATTAAGTGCTCCAAAGACATGGCTTACACGTGGCTCTGCCTTAGAGTCCTGGAGCCCAATGAACAAACATATGTAAAACCCTGAAGGATATGTACTCCAAGAAAAATAAACCACTTAACTGTCTTAAAAACCTCTTTGAGTTGCTAATGATATGTTGGTTTTCCATGTTGTTTTTTAAATGAGTTCTCTCTACACCTTGTCAGTCCATTACATGCTTTCTAAAACACACTTAAAAAACATTAATTTCTCAGTAGGAAATTTTTATAACTATGTCCCTCTAGACTTCAGCTATGAAAAACAACTAGAATATAAGAAATATTCAATAATATTCAAATTCCATCACTGTGGTACTGCTCCTTTTTTTAAAGGCTTCAGTCTGTTTGGTAGATATCTATCTTCACTTCATATGAAAACCAACTGGTATCCTCCCAACATAGAGTAACTTTTCTAGCAACATATTCATGTCTCCAGGTATGAAAAGACTGGTGGCATTTATATCCACAAATCTTGGCATATTTAGAAATAATAAAGGAATATACAGGATATAAAAGAAAAGAGTTACACTGAAGAAAGCATGGCTTAAAGATACGAAAGAGTACTGCAATCAATGACTCAAGAGTTTGGAAGGAGAATATTAAAATGCTGCCAAAAGCAAAACACTCAGATTTCATGGAGACAAGAACATACCAGCCTGTGTTCTTTAGCTTCCTGAATAAACCTCAAGAGGTCAGACTGCAGGGGTCCATGGATATATTACAAGAATGTGATGATGAAAGACATTCTCTCTTTGCCACATCTACTGTGAAAATGAAGACCATTCTCAGCAACCCGACTGTCGACATCCTAGAAAATGTCGACATCTCTCTGAAGGGATGCACGTTATTGGGAAGGGCCCCAGAGGAATCCTCTGGAGGGACGCTTCAACCACATCAATGTAGAACTCAGTCTCCTGGGAAAGAACAAAAAGAGACTACAAGTTGACAAATGGTGAGGAAACAGAAAGGAACTGGCTACTGTTCATACTCTCTGTGGTCATGTCCAGAACATGATCAAGGGTGTTACACTACACTTGCTTCCGTTACAAGATGAGGTCTGTATATGCTCACTTCCCCATCAGCATCGTTATTCAGGAAAACGGGTCCCTTGTCGAAATCCAAAATTTCTTGGGTGAGCAGCAGGGTTCAGACGAGAACAGGTGTTGCTTGTTTTGTGTCTCAGGTCCAGAAAAATGAGCTAATCCTTGAAGGAAACGATATTGAACTTGTTTCAAATTTAGCTGCGTTGATTCAACAAGCCACCATAGTTCAAAACAAGGATATATGAAAGTTTCTGGATGAAATCTATGTTTCTGAAAAAGGAACAGTGCAGCAGACTGATGAGTAAGATCTGAGTTACTCAGCTGCACATAGAAACAAGATCCTGGATCATAAGAACAATCTGATTTTTATTGAAACAATAAAAGACTTCTGTTTATTTGGGAGGAAAAGGAAGAAAGAAAGAAGGAAGGAAGGAAGGAAGGAAGGAAGGAAGGAAGGAAGGAAGGAAGGAAGGAAAGAAAGAATGGTTAAACTTGTTGGTCTCCTCCTTCAAGGGCTCTGAGAGCCCCTGGCTCACTGCATTCACTTAGGAGTTTGGAGTTCTTGTCTTAGATGCTTTGGATGTTCCCAATATGTCACCTCTACTAGGATCAGAATCTCTACCTCCTCCCCACCTGCCCAAGTTTAAATCATTCTCTAAGGCTTATTCAGCCTTTCTGGCCTCTCCTGTCAGAATTTTACCATGCATATAAAAATACATACAACTAGGTGTCTGGATTATAGACCTTTTTAGACCAATGGTGGCATCTTCTGATCTTCTGTCTCATAATCTTAAACCTTCACAACATCCAGCTACAACTTCTCAATTTCCTTTCTATTGGAGACCAAATATCCATAGGAAAATAAGCGAGTACATGTACCGACACATTTACTCATACATACATGCGTATACACACAAATGTGCAAACATGTACATATAAACAAACACACACAAACACACATGCACATGTACATTGTAATCTTGGGAGGAGTCCTACTGGTGAACAAGATGGAGTGGGGAAAGGGAAAGGGGTCATGGCCATCTTTGTATGAATCTTCTCTTTCATTGGCCCTAAGACAGAAGTGGAGTCAGTGGGGAGACCAGAAAAGGTGAATGAAATAATGTTGCTTCACGACTCCCAGAGCTTCTACAGCACTCCCCAGCTTCCACTGTGCAACTGATGGGGTGTGAATCTGAAACGTCTCCCCCAAGCTCCAGGTGTTTTGTTGGGAGGCTGCGGAACTTTTAGGAGTTGGGGGCCTCACTGCCAAGAGTAGGATGAGAGAGGCAGGCCTCGGAAGGCTGGACCTTCCCCTGCTCCTGGCCTTGCTCTTTGCT
Source organism: Jaculus jaculus (assembly GCF_020740685.1). Taxonomy (NCBI): domain Eukaryota; kingdom Metazoa; phylum Chordata; class Mammalia; order Rodentia; family Dipodidae; genus Jaculus; species Jaculus jaculus. The sequence continues at coordinate 151,819,365 of NC_059103.1, forward strand.
TCTGGATCTGTCCTGCTCACCTGCTGCCATGAGTTGAGCTGTCCTTCTCTGCCTTTGCCACCATGATGGACCAAAACCTCTGAAACTCAACCAAAATAAATCTCTTCTCCCTTAAGCTGTTGCTGGCAATTACTGTTTTCACAACACAAAAATAATGGATACAGTGACCCAGTGAGGATGCCTAAGGTGGGATCAGGTGTGAGGAGGGGATGGTAGCAAGAATCAGGAGGAAGAGGGCTGCAGAGATGGCTTAGCAGTTAAGCACTTGCCTGTGAAGCCTAAGGACCCCGGTTTGAGGCTCGATTCCCCAGGACCCACGTTAGCCAGATGCACAAGGAGGCACACACATCTGGAGTTTGTTTGCAATGGCTGGAGGCCCTGGCATACCCATTCTCTCTCTCTCTGCATCTT